>NC_046327.1:3242500-4442500 GCF_009819535.1 Lacerta agilis | reverse complement strand
TAGGCTAGTTCAATAAAGCTGTGTTCGAAATTAGCCAGGCGCCAGGCGCATTTTGCACCTGACTTGCAACCAAGTGAAGATGCCCGAGATCCAGGATGGCGCCTGACATCTCCACCATCTGGGGATCGTTGGATCTGGACATGCACATCCCCCCATCCTGTGAAATCCTACCAGTTAGATTTTATCTGCACGATCGGAATGAATTTCTGGAGCCAAATTGCTTTTTCTGTGCAGCCGGAGCAGGAACAGTGACCATGAAGAAAAAGAGGTCGGAAGAGGCCAAGATATACGTGGGCTGTCCCTGGATCAAGTGACTTTTCTTCTTTAAGTTCTCAAAGCTCTTAACCTAGCTCAGGGTTGTCATCTGAACTAGCCAGATGTTTAACTGAGAATCGGTCACAGTCAATATGTCATTTGAAAAATGAGACATTGGAGCCCTCTTGCCCCCAAAATGGCAATTAGGCATTCTATTTTGGCAAATGTAACAGAAATATACTCAGAGTTGCAGCTTGTAGGGACTCCTTCCAGTAAAGTGCAGCAGAAAAGTTGTCCAAATACAAACAATAATTTCATAATTACCTGTCTTTGTATTTCTAATAGTATAACCAAAACAGTGATTTTTGATACAACTATAAAATCTACTCTGAAAATTTATTATTCCAAAAATGAAACCTTCATCTGGTGGTAAATATTAAGATTATATTAGCAAGAATGAGTCTCTCTGTAAAAATAATAATAATAATAATAATTTAAATCAAGTCTTACTGGCTAGTGATTTAAATTGATTTGATTTAAAACAAACCCACCCTGGCAGAAAGCCTTTACAACAGTCCTATAAAGGTGTGGTCCCTATTGTGCCCCATGTATTGCAGACAGCGGAGTGGAACCGTAGATTGGAGTGGTTTGTGCAAGACTGGTAAGCAAATATTTGACTTGTATTTCCCAGGTTGTGCTTACATCACTATGGTACACTAGCTCTCAATATATCAATGTTGTTGTTGTTCAGTCGTTCAGTCGTGTCCGACTCTTCGTGACCCCATGGACCAGAGCACGCCAGGCACGCCTATTCTCCACTGCCTCTCGCAGTTTGACCAAACTCATGTTAGTAGCTTCGAGAACACTGTCCAACCATCTCGTCCTCTGTCGTCCCCTTCTCCTTGTGCCCTCCATCTTTCCCAACATCGGGGTCTTTTCCAGGGAGTCTTCTCTTCTCATGAGGTGGCCAAAGTACTGGAGCCTCAACTTTAGGATCTGTTCTTCTAGTGAGCACTCAGGGCCGATTTCCTTGAGAATGGATAGGTTTGATCTTCTTGCAGTCCATGGGACTCTCAAGAGTCTCCTCCAGCACCATAATTCAAAAGCATCAATTCTTCGGCGATCAGCCTTCTTTATGGTCCAGCTCTCACTTCCATACATCACTACTGGGAAAACCATAGCTTTAACTATACGGACCTTTGTCAGCAAGGTGATGTCTCTGCTTTTTAAGATGCTGTCTTGGTTTGTCATTGATATATATCAATATATCGCCCCAAACCGGTTTGAAGTCCCATATTGTGACACCGGTTTCATAATTTGTGACCGGCAAAATACCGTGAGTCATGATGTACGTGTATGCGTTCTCTCCATGCAAAAATCACAATGGGGAAAACTGCGAAGCCGGCCAGTGCGTCTCTCGATTGCTGCAGCCCCTGTTAGCTCTGCTGGCTCAGCTCTCCCCTGAGGGAGGATTTGCAAGGGGCAGCAAATCACGAGAGCAGGCGCTGGCAAAAATCGCCACGCGGGGAAAACCGTGAAGCCAGACGATTTCTCTACATAGCTCCATCCTTATTTCAGACATTGTGATACATCAGTATATTGTGATGTTTAGCTGGCGATATATCATGATGTTGAAAACCAGATATCGCCCAGCCCTACACTTAAGTAAAGTTCTTTTCCCAGGATCCTTGGGGTAACGGAAATAGAACCAGGGTTTCTTTTGTAGCAGGGAGAATGGTGATCAGCTTCTGGAATAACTTAGTCTTAGCTTTGGAGTGGTCTTGGATAACAGTCATCTGCATACTGCTTCCGGTTGCAGTCATGGCCCAAGTGTCTTCAACTCCTCTTTTGGTGAAAATCCAGAGCAGGCATAGGCAAACTTCAGATGTTTTGGGACTACAACTCCCATCATCCCTGACCACTGGCCCTGTTAGCTAGGGATGATGGGAGTTGTAGTCCCAAAACATCTGGAGGGCCAGGTTTGCCTATGCCTGATCCAGAGTCTTCAGTTCTTGTAGCAAGGCTACTGAGCTCTTTTTTGGAGCTCTCTTGTCTCCTTCAGACATTGCTTCTGCCATAGCTTTCTGCCTTTTCATGAGGTTAATGCCAGGACTTGAAGCACACTATGAAGCGTTTTCACAATTTGACGGCACCAGAAGGAGCTGAAGCGTTTCCACCCATCGTTCTGGCTGGACACTGAGGTCCAGCGCCAAGGGCCTTATGGCGGTTCCCTTGCTGCGAGAAGCCAAGTTACAGGGAACCAGGCAGAGGGCCTTCTCGGTAGTGGCACCCGCCCTGTGGAACGCCCTCCCACCAGATGTCAAAGAGAAAAACAACTACCACTTTTAGAAGACATCTGAAGGCAGTCCTGTTTATGGAAGCTTTTAACGTTTAATATACTATTACATTTTAATATTCTGTTGGAAGCCGCCCAGAGTGGCTGGGGAAACCCAGATGTGCGGAGTATAAATAAATTATTATTATTATTAAGAGTGAGAGGTCAAGAGGCTTTTTCCTCCCACATACTGTTTCTAGGATTATGAAGAAAGAGGAATAGGGGTGGAGAATCTTAGATCAAATTGGCTGCCCATCCCTTCTCAGGTGGGCGGTGGTTGTGGACCTCACCTCTGTCCAACATCCCCAGCAACTAGAGCCCACATGTCTTGCCAGCCCTTAGGGGAATTCCCCTGTGGCAGAATCAAGGAAGAGGGGATTCCACACCAAAATGCTGGCATCGAAAGGGCCAATAAGGCCCCCCGGCTGAATGGGCATTGGCTGTGGGCCATGTTAAACTTGGTGCCATTCTTTTGGGTTGCAAGTGAAAAGTGAAATAGAGAGCCTGGATTTGAGCATGGTGCTGATAGTGTGAAGGTTGCAGGTTCGATCCCCGTATGGGAAACTGATGATTGCATGGTACTACGAACGTTTGTGTTTGATGAAACGGCAGACTAGAGTAAAATCAAATTAGTAGCTTATACTCTTAGCTTGAATTTACACTACTGTTCCGTTTCTGCCCATGGATATGCAGGTACATAAAATGGGAGCGTGGGGGTGTTAAAAGGCATGCTAGATACAAGCAATTTAAAAATAGGCTAGCTGACCTAGTGAGAACTTTTATTTCGACTTTGGTTTTTATGTTTGGGTTGCGTGCAGCTGATACTTAAAATTTTGTGTCGGGGTAGCTAAAGTCTGCTAAGGATAATTGGGCATGTTGAATTTGTGCAGACAACCTCCGTTACCTGCGTAAAACCAAAACAAAACTGAAATTGCATTATGCACCATTCTAGTCACGGGCCTAGGGACGTGGGTGGCACTCTGGTCTAAACCACAGAGCCTAGAGCTTGCCGACCAGAAGGTCGTCGGTTCGAATCCCCGCGACGGTGTGAGCTCCTGTTGCTTGGTCCCAGCTCCTGCCCACCTAGCAGTTTGAAAGCACGTCAAGTGCAAGTAGATAAATAGGTACCACTCCGGCGGGAAGGTGAACGGCGTTTCCGTGCGCTGCTCTGGTTCGCCAGAAGCGGCTTAGTCATGCTGGCCACATGACCCGGAAGCTGTACACCAGCTCCCTCGGCCAGTAAAGCGAGATGAGCGCCGTAACCCCAGAGTCGTCCGCGACTGGACCTAACGGTCAGGGGTCCCTTTACGTTTAGTCACGGGCCTAGCAAAATGTTTCCTTCCCCTCTTCCTGTAATGAGTCCATGTTTATCCCTATTATTCCCAGTGCCCCTTCACGGGCTTGGACTGGCAGAAATAGGGATAAACATAGGCTCATTCCTTGGCTTAAATAACACTGGGAGATTTTGGGATTTGCCAGTCCTGTTGTGAGCGTTGTTGTGTATTTCTGCCGTGGGCCTAATGCTGCGTTTATTGTCGCTTGCCATCACCTGCTGATTTCTTATCGCTAAAAGGCGATTCACTTTGTTTCTTAAATGACAAGGTAGGATATTTTTTCTGTGTGCAAGCAATGGTGTTGCTGATTCAAGAACACACCATTACAGTGGAAACTCGGGTTACAGATGCTTCAGGATACAAACGCTTCAGGTTACGGACTCCGCTAACCCAGAAATAGTACCTTGGGTTAAGAGCTTTGCTTCAGGATGAGGACAGAAATCGTGCGGCGGTAATGCAGTGGCAGCGGGAGGCCCCATTAGCTAAAGTGGTGCTTCAGGTTAAGAACAGTTTCAGGTTAAGAACGGACCTCCAGAACGAATTAAGTTCTTAACCCAAGGTACCACTGTACTTGTTCATATAGTTGGAACACATCCTATAAGTTTGCAATGTTCTTGTTAAATCGATTTATTTTGGTCGCTGGTCAGAGTGGTGCTTGTAGCATCTGCCGTCCTCTTTCCAATGACTTGCTTGTCTCTGACATGTCCGCTGTGCTTCCGTTCAAACCTCAGATCTCTGTACATTAATTGCTTGGTTTGCATTCCGATTGAGTGGGTATTTTCGTGATGTTAGAAGAGGGATTTTTCCAAAGTCTGCCGTTTATTCTTGAGACAATTTCCCTTTAATCTTAAACGGCCAGTGTTGCTTCTGTACACGTTAAGAGTACCTAAAATAGTTCCCTTGAAGTTTTTCATTTCCACTTCCCCCTAGTCCTGGGAAAATTCCTTGGCAGCTTGTAGAGGATTGGTTTCCTTTGAAGGAGCTCTGTGTTGTCCTAATAGTGAGAAAGACATCTCACACGTTGCATATTATTTACAGTAGCAAGAATGCGGAGATAGTGGTAGTCTGTTTCAGGACATCGTATTTCTTTGCCAAATACTTTGTATTGGTTCCCTTGCTGTTGCGAACATTACGGGAAACATTTGATAGGTCTCCCGCTGCCCTCCGGAAAGGCTATTTGAGATGTGGTGCTACAGAGGGCTTCAGTGAAAAGGAAAGACTGGTTGTGTACAACGTTTGAATTTTACCAGGCACATTTTGCACCTGGTGACCAAATGAAGATAGATGCCCAGGCGCCAGGACGGCACCTTGACATCTTCTGGAGATCTTTGGCTCTTGACCTCTATTTTCACACACTTAGCAGCGCATCCTGTAGAATTCCATCCATTATATTTTACCTGCACAATCAACGAATTTCAGGAACCATTGGAAAAATACGGCTTTTGAGCCGTCCAGTTCCAAAATGTCCACTAGACATTCTGGTTCGGCAACTGTAAAAGGTAAAGGGACTGCTGACTGTTAGGTCCAGTCGTGTCCGACTCTGGGGTTGCGGCGCTCATCTCACGTTACTGGCCGAGGGAGCTACCGTACAGCTTCCGGGTCATGTGGCCAGCATGACTATAAACCGCTTCTGGCGAACCAGAGCAGCGCATGGAAACACCGTTTACCTTCCCGCTGGATCGGTACCTATTTATCTACTTGCACTTTGACGTGCTTTTGATCTGCTAGGTGGGTAGGAGCTGTGACCGCCGACCTTCTGATCAGCAAGCCCTAGGCTCAGTGGTTTAACGCACAGCGCCACTCGCGTCTGTAACCCTGGTTTAATGAGCTGTTTGGCACCTGCCTTATATAACTGAGTTCCTAACACTGGTTGTGTAGCCTACCTTAAGGTCTGGATATAGTCCTAAGCAACCATCATCTTCTGGTTTGGCCCAGAAAGAGCACGGCCTTTTCGTCTTTGCTTACCATTGCATTAAAAGCTCACAGTAAATAGATTAAGATAGATAATACTTTATTCGGCTATAAGCCCACAAGGTAAAACAAATCAATAAATAAAACAGCATTGTACGCTCATAATAATAATAATAATAATTTGTACCCCGCCCATCTGGCTGGGTCTCCCCAGCCACTCTGGGCGGCTTCCACCAAACATTAAAATACATTTAAAATATCACAGTTTAAAAACTTCCCTAAACAGGGCTGCCTTCAGGTATTTTCTGAATGTCAGGTAGTTGTTTATTCCCTTGACTTCTGATGGGAGGGCATTCCACAGGGCGGGCGCCACTACCGAGAAGGCCCTCTGCCTGGTTCCCTGTTTTATTCAGTACCACTGAAGCTGCTAGGATCTTTTATTCCTTTGGAAGAATGTAGGATTTTTTTTAAATGATATAGTGAAGTGTGATGTGTCTTCTAGCGAATGTGTACAATGACATGACACTAAATGTATCCTGTACCACTGCTTTTATCAGGTTTGTCAAGGTATTACATGAACAGCTAATAAATGTCATTCCTGTTCAGTATGTGTTCCATCTCGTGTCGAATTTTTCGCAGCTTATCTCATTCATATTCAACTTGTAACTTGATAATTCCGTCCTTGGAGGATTCACTGTTTTACAGCAGAGTGTGTGCTTTTTGCAGTGGATAGAGACAATTCTACAGCTTAGGTGCCTTACCACTTAATTGAGGCTATATATGTAGCGCTGCAGATTTGTGAGCAATCCAGTGGACTAGATGACTATTAATATACTTAATTTTGCAACGGTTGCATTTTAATCTTAACGACTTTGAACTTTTGACCAAATAACGTTTGCAACTATGAAAGTTTAAACCTGCCATGTACATGGTTGTGTGTAGCACTTGCATTGTGTATAAGTGATAAAGTGGGATTTCTCCCCCCCTTTTTTTTGTAAATTGGAGGATAATATTTTATTTCAAGCTCTTGTTGTACTACAAATAACCTAACGAAAGCTGTGCTGTTCAGTAGCTCTTTCCCCGTTAGCTAGGAAATTTTGTGGAGCTCTCTTTGCAAGACCGAGCTAAGCTCTTCCGTTTGCCCTTTGTGCGATTGAAAGACAAAAATAATTGTCCCGAAGAATGAATTTGCTCCAAAAGGCAGGTTGTCCACTCCCCCCAATGCTGTGTTTACATACATGTATATGTCTTAAAAGGACAGATTGGCATACAATTGTATTTTGGCAAATTAATCCAGCTTGGAAGAGTTAGGAAAGATAGCTTTGTGTATTCATGGTTCTGTCTTTAAAAAACCATTACTTCTCTCCTGCCTTGACTATCCTGCTGTTCCCCAACCCTCCCTGCTATTTTCCAATGCTATAATAAGGGAATTTCTTGCAAAAAAATAAATAAGGGAAAGGTTGACAGCTATGCGCCAGCGCTTGACCAAGTCCAGAAAGCTGTAAACTCTTGTAAACGACCCATTAGCAGCATTTGTCACTGCCTAGTTCTGCAAAATTTTGAATCCTGGCAGGTTTGCAATTTGCATGGGGCCTAAATTAATTTCTCTGTGTGCCTGGGAACAATGCATTATTGAAGACCCGTTTCTTCATAGTGCCTCTGTTTTATCATCGCCGTAATGCTTCTCAACCCTCACTAATGCTTCCCAATAAATACACACTGAATGAGGGTGCCGTTACAACATCCAACTGAACAAAGTAACTTACATCCTACTAAAGGATATTATTTATGAACAGGGTGGATTCTAACACAGCTAGACAGGAACGGATATGTAATTTAGAAGGCTTTTATTAAGGGGGATATGTATAAAATAGCCCGTGGACACACAGTTCAGCTACATTTTCTCATTCTACCTGTCTGCACTAGGCATTTAATTCCCTCTACCTGCCTGTCCCAATGTGCTCATCGTAGACAGGTGTCTACAACACATGCATTTATTACAGGTTTAAGCAGTGATTTTTTTCCGGGGGGGGGGGTACGCAGGGGTACGCATACCCCTAAACATTTTGTGAATCTTCGTACCGTGGTGCCCCGCTAGACGAAAAACTCGCTAGACGAACGCATTCGTCTAGCGGAAGGCTGCCCCGCAAGATGAAATTGTCAATGGGGCTGCCTCGCAAGACGAATTTTTTTTTTCGTCTAGTGAAAACCGCTATTTGCATTGGTGCTTCACTAGACGAAAAAATCGCTAGACGAAAATACTTGCAGAATGAATTATTTTCGTCTAGCGAGGCACCACTGTACTTTTGTCCAATTTACTGTATTTATTTCCCCCTGATTTGAACTATAAAATGGCGGTTTTCTTGAGTCAAAATGAGAGCACCCCTAAATATATATTTTTTTGGGGGGGGAGGGAAGCACTGGGTTTAAGGCTTGGGTGCAAACGAAGCTAGCATGTGCCACCCCCTTTTAAAATAAAATAAAAACCAAGCTTCTAAAAAAAAAGCGTCTTAATTCATGCAAAGCAACGGCGGCGGCACATTAAGCGAATTTGAAAAAGATTAGATTGGAATTGCCTGAAAATTCTATTAAGCCACACTGCATGGACGTGCTGGGAACAATAAAGACAATTAACGGTAAATTTGTACAAACTGATTTGTTGCGTTGTCTTTTTGCTAATCTAACATACGGTACTTTTTGTGTCCATATTGCAGCCGGCAACTCCAAACTAACATGGCAGTCAGACTGTGTGATGTGGCTTCACTGCTTAGAAGTGGTTCGTGGGCAGCAGAGCCTTGGACTGGGGTCTGTGGGATTTTTTTATTAAATTCTGTAGGATAATTTTCGACGTTGTTAAAAAAAAAAATAGTAGTGCTGAGGCCATACCAAACACTTCCAATTATATTCGGCATTTCCTCTGCATGCCACACCTCCTCTTTTAGGTTTTGGTGCAGGAATCGGTCTGTATCCCTGGTTTGGGGAATGGGGGGGGGCTCTCAGGGCATCCTCTGAACTTGTAAAATATGTACAAGTGACTTCCTCCAATAACGACCCCCCCGACTTTTCCTCGTAGTAACTTATACTGGAGTTGAACACACAAGTCGAACATTTGCTTTCAAAAGAGCAGAGTTTGCATTAAAGCTTGTTTTGGTATGGTCTGAATGCTGAATAACAGTAACTTTGGAATAATAATAATAATAATAATTTATGTTGTGTATTTTTTTGGTTACTGATGAAATTGATAGAATTCCATTCAAATTACTTTGGCCAGTAAAAAAAAAAAAAGAAAGAAAGAAAAAGAGAGGGGGGGAAATATATAAATCGGGAGCCGTTGAAAAGCCTGATCTGTATCAGGTGCAGGGTGGATTTGATTTAAATCAAACTGATTTAAATCAGGAATTAAATCACGATTTAAATCACTAGTCAGTAAGGCTCAGGGCCGATTTAAATTTTAAAAAATCCAATTTTTAAAATTTAAATCGAATTTTTAAAATTTAAATCGAATTTTTATTATTATTTAAATCGGCCCTGAGCCTTACTGACTAGTGATTTAAATCAGTTTAATTTAAATCAAATCCACGATCAGGTGACAGCTAAGTTTTTATTCTGACACCTTCAGTGGGATAGGAACGATGCGTTAAAATACAGATTTATTAGCAGGGTTATTTTTTCTAGAAAAAGAGCTGTTGGAGCTCACCATAAACTTCTCCAGCCTGTGAGGTGCTTCGGTGAGCTCTGGCTGGTGGGAAAAAAAATCCCTGTTTAATAGCATTGCTTTATTTGGAACAGCGCAGATGGTCTTGCAGCTGAGACATAATTACAGAACATAGAGTCATAAAATTGTAGAGCTGGAAGGGGGGCCATTAGGGTCATCTAGCCCAATCCCCTGCAATGCAGGAACCTTTTGCCCAACGTGGGGCTTGAACCCACAGAACCCTGAGTTTAAAAATCTCATTATCTAACGATTGAGCTGTTCCAAGGAATCTAGACTCCTGAATCTGTTCATTTGAATGATGGTATAGGATTTCATTCTTGCTGTCTGAATATGAAATTATAGTACGTAACTATATGATGATACCGTGGTTGTTGGGTTTTTTTGAAGAAGCCTTTTAAAAATTGTTTTCAAAAAATGAATGATTAAAAAACATACTTACAGTGGTACCTCGACTTACGAATTACTCGACATACGAATTTTTCGACTTACGAATGGACATCCATTGGCGGTTTTAGATGGGGTTTACTCGACTTACAAATTTTAGATGCGGTTTACTCAATTTACGAATTTTTCCGAATTTTTCGTTTCCAATGCATTCCTATGGGGAAATCGCTTTTTTCGACTTACGAATTTTTCAACCTATGAATGTGCTTTTGGAACGGATTAAATTCGTAAGTCAAGGTACCACTGTATTTTTTAGAAAGCTTTAGTTTGAAAGCAATGTTTTGGCCCAACAGTTATTCAGCTTCTGGCAGGTATAGCAGGAATATTTGAACAGTGACTTGCTTAAAGTGTTCTTGGTCATTTTGTGCATAGGCAGTTTAGTTTTGCTTAAGAGTCTTTTGTGTAGAGTTTATGTTGGTTGACGTGAAAGGATTGCTTGTCAAGAAGATGTGGTTCTTTAAATACACACTGAAGAGAATTTCTCTCTTATTTTATTTTTTCCTGGAACCCGGTTATCTCCTGGGTTAATCCATAATCCTCTCATCCCTTTGCAAAATATGTGCAATTAACGTAAATACAGACTTATTCCCATTATTGTCAGTATGCAATTGTAAGTCTTCTTGAACTTCCCAAAGGCAGAAAAAGAGCACGTTTTTGCCAAAAGGCAAATTGCTGACTCTAAGCTGGAGGTTCCTTTGTGGAGCTTTAGGATAGAGAACAGTTTTACTGGCGCAAATTGAAATAGGGTTTGTGTTTTGTATTGGGGGAAAAATTGATTGAAATTCTTTAAATGGATGAAATACCTCAGATTTGATAGAAATCTCAGGCTCTAAGCTGTAAAATGTCAGCAGTACCCAATGATTGCCAAGCAGTAGCAAACCTTAAATTGAAATGGATACACACATTTAGAATAGTCGTATCTTAATTGAACAACCCCAGTTCTTATGGTGGGCAGTATTTGAGGTTAGTCCAGTTTAACTAGAAGCATAGCTACAAAGATCTAGACACACTTCTCTAGGAACATTGGGAAGAGCAGGAGATGTCAAAATACTTGTGTAATAATTGATGGGTGCACCTTTTCCTATCTCAGAGACACCGGCAAAAAAAAGGGCTTATGTAAGAAGGCAAACGCCCACTCAGTTTTAATCCTCACTTAAATGCAACATTTCGGAACAGAAATTCGTATTTTGCCAGCACAATGGCGGCCAACTCTCTCCAATGCTGCAAAAGTAACCAAAACAGTACATTGTTTCTAGTAATGCCTTTCGTTAAGTCTACCATTGATTGCCATTGTTAATTTAGCTTTTGCAATCACCATTGAAATTTCTAGTTTGTGTTTTCCTTGGCTGAACAACGCCGAGGCTTCATCCGAATTTTGTATTTGCACAGTTAAATCTTAGGATTTACTGAAATAACAGCACTGGCTTAGCGGGGGAAATATTTCTAATCCCTTGCTGTCAGTTAAAACTCATGGGATTTCTCCCCCAGCCCTAACTTATAAAATCTTTCAGTAAAACCTTTGGTTTTTGGTTTTTTTTTTAAACTTCTAAATGGATTTTATTGCTAGATAATTAAAACTATTTCATTTTATTGTGAAGACCATTATTGCAGACCTGACAATTGGGCACTGCTTTATAGTGACAAAGCTTTAAATTCTTGGCTAGAATCGCTAATAGGTTCTGAAATATGAATTCTGACAGTTCCCATTTTCTCTGTTTTTAGCAGGTAATTGCTGCCATGGAAACACAACTGTCTAATGGGCCAACTTGCAATAACACAGCCAACGGCCCGGCTACCATAAACAACAACTGCTCATCGCCAGTTGACTCTGGAAACACAGAGGACAGCAAAACCAATTTAATAGTCAACTATCTTCCTCAGAATATGACACAGGAGGAGCTCAAAAGTCTGTTCGGGAGCATTGGCGAGATAGAATCCTGCAAACTTGTAAGAGACAAAATAACAGGTACGTAAGCACTAGGTTTTTTTTTTTTTTTGCATATGCACTGACACGTACCCGTTACTGCTTAAACGGGAGTCTGAATTGCATTACTTCTGAATTTCAAGGGTGTTGGTGGCCAACATGGTGTTTCATCTCATCCGTAATGTGAGAAATAGAAAGCTTAATATCAAAGAATAGTTTGGGGAGGCTGCAAAGGCGTTTGGAGAGCAATATTTTGTCGCCAAGGCAACATGCATGTTCATCATCTTAGCAATTCCTTGGTTTTCACTGCAGAAAAATGAAGTCTTGACAGATTTTTTAACTGCCTACTTGTAACTTAATTGTTGTCGTGGGGTGAGGGTGACTGGAAAACACCAGAAAGTGAAGCTGACCTTTGCGATCCACCTTAAATGTTCTGAGAAAAAAAAAAACAATCAAATGAATTGTGTGTGGACGCTTCTGGAAACTTTTAAAATTGGCCTTATATATCCCTTGATCCTTCACAACCAGTGCAGAGCGCAAAGCTAGCAATGCAGAGCTGGAAATAATTTTCCTTTTAAGAAACCCAACGGTGGCAATTTTGGGTAGTAAAATAAAGGTCTGAAATAAAAGTGCAATTTAGGATCAGAAAACGCCCAAACAGTTTACAGGTACAGATCCCCAGTGAACCTTAAGGACAGGACTCGGTTAGTGTTTTAGTCCAAGTTGAGGAAGCCACGTGGTACTAAACACACACCCCCAGCTGTTTTCTGCTCACAGAAGTAGACCATGTGAAATAATGCATTTTTCCGTATATAAGACTATATCCCCCCCCATTTTTTTTAAGTTTAAAATTGGGGGTCGTCTCATACATGGAATGTTGCAATTAAATTTGGGCTAAAAAAAATAGGGGTCGTCTTATACAGTGAGGGGGGGGAAGTATTTGATCCCCTGCTAAATTTGCCCATTTGTCCTCTGACGAAGAAACGACCAGTCCATAATTTTAATGGTAGGTTTATTGTAGCTGTGAGAGACAGAATAACAACAGGAAAAACCCCAGAAACCCAGAAGACAAAAGTCAGAGATTGATGTGCATTATAATGAGTGAAATGAGTATTTGATCCCTTTTGCAAAAGATGACTTAGTACTTGGTTGCAAAACCCTTATTGGCAATTACAGAGGTCAGATGTTTCTGGTAGGTGGCCACCAGGTTTGCACACATCTCAGGAGGTATTTTGTCCCACTCCTCTTTGCAGATCCTCTCCAAGTCAGCAAGATTTCGAGGCTGATGTGTAGCTACTCGAACCTTCAGCTCCCTCCACAGATTTTTGATGGGATTAAGGTCTGGAGACTGGCTAGGACATTCCAGACCTTAATGTGCTTCTTCTTGAGCCACTCCTTTGTTGCCTTGGCTGTGTGTTTTGGGTCATTGTCATGCTGGAATACCCATCAACCCATTTTCAATGCCCTGGCTGAGGGAAGGAGCTGCTCACCCAAGATTTGACGATACATGGTCCCATCCATCGTGCCTTGGATGCGGTGAAGGTGTTCTGTCCCCTTAGCAGAAAAACACCCCCAAAGCATATGTCCCCCTCCATGTTTGATGGTCGGGGTGGTGTTCTTGGGGTCGTAGGCAGCATTCCTCCTCCACCAAACACGGCGAGTTGAGTTGATGCCAAAGAGCTCGATTTTGGTCTCATCTGACCACAACAGTTTCACCCAGTTCTCCTCTGGGTCATTCAGATGTGCACTGGCAAACTGCAGACGGGCCTGTACATGTGCTGTCTTGAGCAAGGGGACCTTGTGGGCTCTGCAAGATCTCAGTCCTTCACGGCGTAATGTGTTACCCACTGTTTTCATGGTGACTATGGTCCCAGCTGCCCTGAGATCATTGACAAGTCCCCCCCCCCCCGTGTAGTTCTGGGCTGCTTCATCACCGTTCTCCTGATCGTTGCAACTCCATGAGATGAGATATTGCGTGGAGCCCCAGACCGAGGGAGGTTGGCAGTTATTTTGTGTATCTTCCATTTGTGAATTGTTGCACCAACTGTTGTCACCTTCTCACCAAGCTGCTTGGCAATAGTCTTGTAGCCCAGTCCAGCCTTGTGCAGGTCTACAATCTTGTCCCTGACATCCTTGGACAGCTCTTTGGTCTTGGTCATGGTGGCTACTTTGGAATCTGTTGGATTGATTGCTTCTGTCGACAGGTGTCTTTTGCTGTAACGAGCTGGGATTACAGGTAAATCCTCTCCCTTACAGCAGGTGCTTCTAATCTCAACTTGTTACATACAGTGAAGATGCCAGGTAGCCTGACATCTGGCTGGTTGATAGGGGATCAAATACTTATTTCACTCATTATAATGGACATCAATCTCTGACTTTTGTCTTCTGGGTTTCTGGGGGTTTTCCTGTTGTTATTCTGTCTCTCACAGCTACAATAAACTTACCATTAAAATTATGGACTGGTCATTTCTTCGTCAGAGGGCAAACGGGCAAATTTAGCAGGGGATCGAATACTTCCCCCCCCTCACCGTACATGGGGGTGTTTTATACATGGAAAAATACGGTACATAACACGAAGGCAGGGATTTGCAGGTCTATCTCAAGCGCAGCAAATTCCATCGCCTTCAAGGCACTGAATCCATCCTGTACTTTTCCAGTTCATTGTGGGTCACCCTTGGCTGTGAAACCTAAGTTTGCTCATGTGCTAATAGTTTGACAGAGCCCCCCCCCCCCGGCCGACTTTGTCCCAAGGATCTGCATTTGCATTATTCTCTTGGCAGCTCCCCAGTATTGCGTGCCATCTTCCCTCCTCTTTGTTCCCATTCATCACCCTGTTCCAAAGTTGGCTGCCATATTGACACTTGGATCTTGGAATCTCTTCTGAGCTTTAGGGTCAAAAAAGGCAGCAAGGAAACTTAGTTGTTGCGACTCTCCAGTGCTTGAAAAGAATTGCACTTGCAGCTGGAATGTTGGGTTGAGTAATTAGCAGTATTGTATATAAAATGTTAAAAAGCATCTTAAAAACCAAAGACATCACCTTGCCGACAAAGGTCCGTATAGTTAAAGCTATGGTTTTCCCAGTAGTAATGTACGGAAGTGAGAGCTGGACCATAAAGAAGGCTGATCGCCGTAGAATTGATGCATTTGAATTATGGTGCTGGAGGAGACTCTTGAGAGTCCCATGGACTGCAAGAAGATCAAACTTACTCATCCTTAAAGAAATCAGCCCTGAGTGCTCACTAGAAGGACATATCCTGAAGTTGAGGCTCCAGTACTTTGGCCACCTCATGAGAAGAGAAGACTCCCTAGAAAAGACCCTGATGTTGGGAAAGATGGAGGGAACAAGGAGAAGGGGACGACAGAGGATGAGATGGTTGGACAGTGTTCTCGAAGCTACTAACATGAGTTTGGCCAAACTGCGAGAGGCAGTGAAGGATAGGCGTGCCTGGTGTGCTCTGGTCCATGGGGTCACAAAGAGTCGGACACGACTGAACAACAGCAACAACAACAACATATAAAATGTTAGCCACTTAAGTGATTTGGGGAGGGGGCATGCTTTGTCTTAATGCACGTTATGGAAAGGGATAGAAAGTGTGTGGTCCTTGCTAAGTCTTCATTCTGCTCCCCAACTGCACACCACTGCTTGTATTTGATAGTGTAAGTGTGTCTTTTTTGAAAATCAAGTAAATCAAGAATTGCAATTCAAGCAAGTTGTACTTGGGAGTTTTGAGAGGACTCCTGTACTGTCCAGTCACAGTTTCTGCAATGGATAAAGCAATAAGCCTGGTTGTAAGATGCTGTGTGGAGAACCAGTGGCTCATCGCTGAAGTGAGGTGGGGAGGATAGAGAATATTTTCTTCTAGGGCCCAGGGAATAGGATTGTACCATGCTGTTGGCTTCCACCACCTTCCCAGTTCCTCTGTCTGAAGAAGGGGAAGAGGAGGTCCTTCTCAGAGCAAAGCACACTGGGCTCACTTGTTGGCTGAGAAAGTTCCTGCACTTCCACTGTGGTGGAAAAAGGCTGAAATAGCTCAGTAGCTTTTGAGACCCCTACTGAAATCAATTCTGAATTCAGCTGTCCTAAAAATGCCCAGTCAACTTGAAAATGGGTGCCAACTGTTTATTCTTCCGGGCTTCACTGATCTTAAGTAGAAATGACCAAATTTGGAGTAGTATGTATTACAAAAGTAAAATTTAGTTCTTAATAATAATAAAAAAGTTGAGTTCAGTTTTAGTTTCTTTAGTTTGATGAATATTCACCTTAAAAAAAATCATTGGCTGCACACCCTAATTATAAATACATTGTGCATGCCTACACATGCAAAACCAGGGACTTGTTCATTTCTATTTTGTCAACAAAGCCTAAAACAATCCCTGTTTCCACTAATTTCCTCTGTTCCTCAAACTCCCTTTCTGACAGAGGTTACGTTTGGGTATCTGAACTACCCAGACTCTGAGGTCCAGCTCCGAGGGCCTTCTGGCGGTTCCCTCCCTGCGAGAAGCCAAGTTACAGGGAGCCAGGCAGAGTGCCTTCTCGGTAGTGGCACCCACCTTGTGGAACGCCCTCCCACCAGATGTCAAGGAAATAAACAACTATCTGACTTTTAGAAGACATCTGAAGGCAGCCCTGTTTAGGGAAGCTTTTAATATTTGATGAATCGTATTTTAATTTCTACTGGAAGCTGCCCAGAGTGGCTGGGGAAATCCAGCCAGATGGGCAGGGTACAAATTTATTATTATTACTAGCTGGCCCGGCCATGCGTTGCTGTGGCTATATGTGTGAAATTAGGAAGAAAGGATTTTGTAGCTGCAGTACCAGTATAGCCGTCGCTAGAGGGCGATGTTTTGTTACCTCTCCCGTTCTTTTCCCAGCATGCCCAGCAGGGTCTGCTGCTTGAGTTTTGAGGTCCAAAAAGGGGTTTTTACCTTGCGTAAGTGTGACATTTGTATACCCCATGTAGCTAGGAACACTCCCATCGGGGCGTGTGGCGTTGTGTCCAAATTTCATCGCTGTCGCTCAATCGGTTTTGGTGAAAAGTGGAAACCAACAGACATGGACTATATATATATATATATATATATATATATATATATATATATATATAATATTATTTATTAATTTGCCCAATATCTTCAGCAAGTAGTCTACAATCTCCTCATCATTCTCTTAGCTCATATTTGACTCCATCCTTATCCAATTGCATCTCTATCCAGTTTCTTGTTTGTTGTATTTAAATATGTTTTATTGTGGGTTGCATGTTTTTAGCGATATGCTCCTTTATTATTATTATTATTATTATTATTATTATTATTATTACTACTACTACTACTACTACTATGTTTGCATCCCTTGTTGTCTGCCTGGTTGTGTGCGTGTGTGTCCTCCAAATCTGTATTCCTTTTCATTCTCCAAGTTTGAACAAGTCAACTTACATTTTCTGAAGGAAACCTTTGCCTGTAATAGATTCTTTGACTCTTTTCGTTAATCACGTTGAAGTCCTCTTGGGTTTGGTGGCGCCTTTCCAGATTGGAGGTTATATTCTAGCCGAGCTGTAATTGTGACTTTGAATAATTCCCATGCATTCTGAAGAGATTTGCTTCTTGACTTCCTTTCAACTTTTGTTTTACCAATCCCCCTTCAATTTTGAGATGTTTCTTCTTTGGAATTCAAATGTGAATGTGCCAGACTTTCTTGCCAATTGTCCACTTCCATACGCATGTGTGGAGTTTGTTAATGCTTCATAACTGTTGTATGGTTTTGAGGCTTTGTCTACAGGGGTGTGTTGGGGGGGATGGGAGTCACTTTTCAAAGAAGTGAATCACTTCCAGTTGGTCCAGGCTCCGTAAAGGTAAAGGGACCCCTGACCATTAGGTCCAGTTGTGTCCGATTCTGGGGTTGCGGCGCTCATCTCGCTTTACTGGCGGAGGGAGCTGGTGTACAGCTTCCGGGTCATGTGGCCAGCATGACAGCCGCTTCTGGCGAAACCAGAGCAGCGCACGGAAACGCCGTTTACCTTTCCGCTGGAGCGGTACCTATTTATCTACTTGCACTTTGACGTGCTTTTGAACTGCTAGGTTGGCAGGAGCAGGGACCGAGCAACGGGAGCTCACCCCGTCGCGGGGATTCGAACCACTGACCTTCTGATTGGCAAGCCCTAGGCTCTGTGGTTTAACCCTCAGTGCCACCCGTGTCCACCAGGCTCCTTAGTTTTATCTTAATAGTTTATTTAAAATTTCAAGCCTCAACCTGATCTCATGCTGTTATTACATAAGATTGCCTGCATCTAGCCCCCCCCAAAAGGATGGACTTAGAAGTTTAATAGTTAAATAAAACATTGTGCTCTCAGAGTTTAATGTTTATTGATGAAATACCGTATAAATAAATTACCTGCTACAACAGGGGGCGGCAAGGTTTACCTCGCCTGGGCTGGTTCACTCCAGCGGAGATCCCTCCGTGGGATGGATTGTGCGCGTGCATGAGTGTGCGCATCTGCGATTTCCGGCGTCTGCGCAGATGTGATTTCCAGTTCTGCGCGTGCCGGTTTAGCACAGCCTGCAGGGACTTGCTGAGTGGGCAGCTTGGTTTGGGGGCCAGTTAAACAGCCCCCGTGGGCCGCTTGTGGCCCATGGGCCTTAGGTTGCCTACCCCTGTGCTGCAAGAAGGCCTTCTTCCCTCACTTGTCAGATCTTTAGCTTTGTCTGTGTTAAGAGTTTCATTCTGAAGCTTGCCACTGGAATATCTTTAGAATGGCTCCATTAACGTTGACAGTTTCACGGTTTTGGTTAGTAATTTTTTCTCTCTCCCTTCAAGTGATGCAACATTCTTGTATGATTCATTATGCATGTGTTTTTCCTGTAGCTGTTAATGGGGGAAAGCACCAATTTGCCGGGGGTTTAGAATGTGTAAAACTTCTCTCATTTCTGAATTCATAATTTGAACTGCGCCTTAATTGTCTGGGTTTTGAAAAAGGCCTCCTTTCACTCTCAAACGTGCAAAAAGCAAACACTAGAAATACACAAGCACATACATGCGCGCACACATTTTAAACATCTGTGCTTAATGGTATTAATGGCCTGGAATTTTGTGTCTGGCATTCTGATTTTTGCCCTGTCTGTGCTTGTTCCTTTTTACCCACTTCCTTCCTTGAGTGCCTTGAAGCCCAAATGCTTCTATTCTGGTTTAGTGTTTAAAACGAGGGAGCGTGCTTACTTTGGCTATGCATTAGAGAAAGCTCTCCTTCTGCCTTTCAAAGTCCAGAAGTCAGAAGCAGATTAAAATAACGCTTTGGAAGAATTTTCACCACTGGATTTTTGGGTAAAGGGAATTATGGAGTATGTCAATTTCCTCTTTGATCTCCCTACATCCCCTGCTTGCTGTATCCTTCTCAAATGTCATTTCGGGTGGAATCGGCATGGGGAACTCTGCCGTTTCAGAGAAGGAGGGTCTCATGGAAAGAGCGGAGGAACCTGGTTCGTCCTAATATCCTACGATTCTGCAACGTTTCATTAGATTGGTTTTGTGCCGTGATCTTACCTGCATCCAGTATGTTTCTCGCATGAATATTTAAGAGCTTGGTTTTTTTGCTTATGCCTGTGTAGCAAAATGGATTGTTCTAAAACAGGGGTCAGCAAACTTTTTCAGCAGGGGGCCGGTCCACTGTCCCTCAGACTTTGTTGGGGGGGGGAATATATATATATATATATATATATATATATATATATATATATATATATATATATATATATATGTGGAATGAACGAATTCCTAGGCTCCACAAATAACCCAGATATGCTTTTTAAATAAAAGGACACATTCTACTCGTGTAAAAACGTGCTGATTCTCGGACTGTCCGCGGGCCGGATTTAGAAGGTGATTCAGCCGGATATGGCCCCCGGGCCTTAGTTTGCCTACCCATGTTCTAAAACATTATTAACGTTATGTTTTTAAAAAAAGGGAGGGGGAGTTCAGGGGAGTTTTGAAAGTTGTGTGGTTTGGTTTTGGTTGAGTTAGGTTAATTCCTTAACTCGTGAAGGTTCTATTTCTGAAGTTGCAACGATGATTTCACCAGTTCTTCATTGAATTCAAATTCTAATATACAGTAATAATTCTTGACTCATTACAGCTGACAGTCTGAATGATGTCCCTGTTTTTTTACTTGTCAAAGGCTGATATTTTTATAATTACCCAGCATGGGAAACATAATGTCATGGATGCATCTCCAGATGAGCATAATTTACTTACATTGAGGCTTTAGACTTGCGTGC
This sequence comes from Lacerta agilis, assembly GCF_009819535.1. Lineage (NCBI taxonomy): Eukaryota > Metazoa > Chordata > Lepidosauria > Squamata > Lacertidae > Lacerta > Lacerta agilis. Next base: position 4,422,317 of record NC_046327.1, on the reverse strand, counting down.
ACAATCTCGTTTTTTTGTGTTTTCTTTCCAGAATCGGAAGAAAACCCTATTGATAGTAGAGAGGCTGGTTTATAATCCTTCACATCCCTAAAGTATGAAAGTGAAGAAATAAGTTTAAAACTTTCCATTTGCCTCAGGCAATTCAGGTCTAATTTGATTCATCTCATATTCTTGATCTTCAATAGTTGCTTCCCTTTTCTATAGTGATTTAACAAATCTCCATCTTTCTATCTCAGAATTAAAGTTGAATGTTCTGGGATGTGCAGGTTTAGTTGTGTAAATTCTCAGTTCGTCTTTACTCCTGTTAACTTTCCTTACTTTGAGCTTCCTAGCAGAAATATTCTCTAGTGGTGAGGTGGGGGTTTTCTGGGGGTGGGGTGGGCAGATAAGACTTAAAAATCTCCCGGGTGGGGTGGGGTGGTATGGCGGCTAACGGATTGAGGTTGAATCTTGACAAGACAGAAGTACTGTTTCTGCGGGACAGGGGGTGGGAATGTGGGGGGGGGGACTCCCTGGTCCTGAATGGGGTAACTGTGCCTCTGAAGGAACAGGTGTGCAACCTGGGAGTCATTTTGGACTCACAGCTGTATCCATGGAGGTGCATTTGTCCACGGACAATTCTGTGTCCAGGGCGGCTGTCTACCAGCTCCATCTGAGACCCTACCTGCCCACGGACTGTCTCACCAGAGCTTTGGTTATGTCCTGCTTGGACTACTGCAACGCGCTCTACGTGGGGCTACCTTTGAAGGTGACCCCGAAATTACAACTAATCCAGAATTCAGCTGCCAGACTGGTGACCGGGAGTGGCCGGCAGAACCAAATAAATCGTCCTAAAATATCTGCATTTGCTCCCGGTACATTTCCAAGCACAATTCAAAGGGTTGGTGCTGACCTTGAAAGCCCTAAATGGTTTTGGCCCAGGATACCTGAAAGAGTGTCTCCACCCCCATCGTTCAGCCCGGACACTGAGGTCCAGCTCCGGGGGCCTTCTGGCGGTCCCCTCCCTGTGAGAAGTGAGGTGGCGCCCGCCCTGTGGAACCCCCTCCCACCAGATGTCAAGGAAATAAACAGCTATCTTGCATTTAGAAGACATCTGAAGGCAGCCCTGTGTAGGGAAGCTTTTTAATGTTTCATGTTCTACTGTGGTTTTATAATTTGCTGCAAGCCTTTATTTGTTACAATTGTGATGATTTTGGCGTTCCGCTGATGAAAACCCCAAAGTTGAGATTGTTAATTTGGGGTTCTCATCAGCTGTACACCATAATCATCGCAATTATAACAAATAAAGGCTTGACATTTCTCGCTTTGCATGTCATGAGTCTATCTCATATATCCGGCGTATAAGACGACCCCCAACTTTTGAGAAGATTTTCCAGGATTAAAAAGTAGTCTTATACGCCAGAATATACTGTATTAGTTTCACTTTTTCAGTTGAATTACTGAAAGAAATGAACCTTTCCACGATACTCTTAATTTTTCGAGTTTCACCTGTATATTAGGTAAAGCAGCAGTCTTTTCTGAAAGTCATAAAGCTAAGTACTGATACATAACCAGACTCCCAAAAACTGCTAAGCAGTTAATTGAGAACAAAAGTTATTTCATGCATTTAAAGGGGAATATTTTCAAAAAAAGTGCTGGGAAAACAACATTTATTTATTTTTTGCCTTCCCCCCACATTAATTTTGTTTGCTTTTAAATGTGTGCACTTGAATCGGGATTTTTTTTTTTTTTTTTTAAAGGGGGAGCCTTTTGCCAAACATTCATTTTCAAACGTTTTTGTTTGAAAGCTTAACCAGAGGTTGGGGAATTTCATTTCCCAACTATAAATGACTTTCAGCTTTTGCTACATGACAAGCGATGCATTATTAATGTCCCAATCTTGGAGATTCTCTTCGTAGCAAAGGTTTGAAATTGAACGTCCACTGGCGACAGGTTTTTTCACAGATCCACACCGGACTTTCAGTGATACATACCCATTTGAAATCTTTCCAGATGAATTTTTTTTTTCCAAATTAAAAATAGTAGCTATGCAACATTTTGGGTGAGAGTGTTGCTTCCCGTATCACTTTTCTAAGGTGTGAGTACATTAGGTGGTATCTAGCTAACTCATTCCATCAGTGCAAGGATTTCCACGTGCCCAAAAAACTTCCCCTCCGCACTCCCTGCTCCCCCTTTAAAAAAAATATGTTGGGGGGGTTCCCCAATCCTTTGGGGCAGATTGGGGGGCCGGGAGAGGAAAGTTGTGTTGTGCAAGTGAAATCCTAAACTGCCTTCGCTATCACGATCTCTTCCTCTCTGCTAACATGTAATCAACTTCCAGAGGTGGAGTTGAGCGATATATTGATATATCACCCAAAAACGATTTGAAGTGCATATCGTGATTTTGGTTTCCTTCTTTCTTTAAAGATTTGCCACTGTGTTAGCTTTCATGGATTGCATCTGTTTCGTGAAGTTATTATCGTTAGTTGGTTGAGAGAGTGAAAGGTAAAAAAATAAATAATAGAATGTCCAGTTGGCTGAAAATACCATCGGCCTTGCCTTGCAAGGCTAATTGTGGGTCTGAGCCCAGTGAACACACAGCCGTCAGAGGCCAAGGCATGGCAAGATGCAATATTCAGAGGACAAGCATCTTGGGATGTAAACAGGCCACAATGACAATTTTCAGTAGGTTTTGGTGTAGGCCTTGGTTGTATACTGTGGTACTTTGGTTCTCAAACTCCTTGGTACTCAAACAACTTAGAAGCCAAACACTACAATCCCGGAAGTAAATGTTCCGGTTTGCGAACTTTTTTCGGAAGCCGAACGTCCTCCGTTTTAAGTGTTACGCTCCCAATTTGAGTGCCACACTTCCTTTTTGAATGTTACGCTGAGGTCTGTCTGTTTTTGCTAATTATTTTGCATTTTTGCGGCTCTTTTGTTGTTGTTTTTGTGACTGTGTGGAACCCAGTTCAGTTACTGATTGATTGATTGTGTGATTGATTGATTGATTGATTGATTGCTTTCATTTTATGAATCAGTGGTCTTGTTAGAGAATAAAATTCATGTTAAATTGCTGTCTTAGGGGTTGTTTTTAAATGTCTGGAACGGATTAATCCGTTTCGCATTACTTTCTATGGGAAAGCGTGCCCTGGTTTTGGAACGCTTTGGTTTTGGAACGGACTTCCGGAACGGATTAAGTTTGAGGACCAAGGTACCACTGTATGCTGAATCATCCCGGCTGTCTGCTGGTTATTTGTTTGGCAGTCGATCCTGGGTTACGGATCGCCCTATGATGATTGCCACACACACGAAGAACAAGGATATAGTTTGAGTGCCTCACTTGTAGTTCTATAAATCATTCAATGTGTCAACACGAAGTTACAGTGGTACCTCTGGTTACGTACTTAATTCGTTCCGGAGGTCCGTTCTTAACCTGAAACTCTTCTTAACCTGAAGCACCACTTTAGCTAATGGGGCCTCCCGCTGCCGCCGGAGCACGATTTCTGTTCTCATCCTGAAGCAAAGTTCTTAAACCGAGGTACTATTTCTGGGTTAGCGGAGTCTGTAACCTGAAGCGTCTGTAACCCGAGGTACCACTGTATTAATATTGCAGTTGTTGTATAAGGGATTATTATTTCGACCGGAATGTGATTGAAATTAATAAGATTTTGGAACGCAGAAATAAAGAAAATCGTCAAACCCTCAATTCTAGCACACTGGAGGGCACCTAAATTATATAATTCGCTATTTGATTTATTGGTATTAGCAATTGTATTATAATTTGGTGTTGTTATAATGAGGCTAATTGAAAATTAATAAAACTTATAAAAATAGGATCATTCTATGACGGACATCAATTCAGGGCAAGCCTTCCAAGCATCATACCTGTCAAGTTTCGGATTTGAAAATAAGGGATCATCAGTCTCAACTATCCCGGGGACAGTCACATGTCAGTGGTGGGCGGAGCCAGAAGCAAAAGTGGGTGGAGCAGCAATGTAAACTCCAAGCGGGCTCGGAGCGGAGCAAAGAGGAGGGCAGGCATGTGCTCTGCGCAATGGAGCCCCATCGTCTTCTTGTCTGATCCCACCAAAACAGGACAGGAAGCAGCAGCTGCTCAAAGGCAGCCAGGCTCCGCCCGCCAGCTAACCCTATTGGCCGGCTGAGGGGCTCGGCGGCAACGGATAGGGGCTGATGCAGGGGGAGGAATACACCCCCCTGTAAGCACGGGAAACGGCTCCCACTTGCTTTGAGGGCTGAGGCTTTTCTCTCCAAGTAGGCGAGGTCTTCCCACCCAGTCCCTGGCCAGCAGGGGAGGAGCTGCTTCCATTAAAAACGGGAAATTTAAGGGAAATAAAAAATAAGGGAGAGCAGCGGGAAACTGCTTAAAATAAGGGAGAATCCCGGGGAAAACGGGATACTTGACAGCACTGCCAAGCATCTGGACAGAAGCGCCTCCCTCTGGTCACCTTTAAGGGGGCACCACGATTCCTTCAGAAAGAGAATCAAATTGATATATTCTAATGTGAAGTTGTTCTATGATAACAATAATGGAAATGTTCAGGCTAACAGCTGGGCATTCTGAGAGATCAGAATATTCTCCCACTGGCTTCTGAACATTTCCACGCCTGATTTCCAAATTTACTTTGGTTTGTTCTTTTGCTTTACAGAACGACCTTTTCATTCATTCTGGAACAGTCTCTTTTTAACCTTGAAAGTTACAATCCGCCAGGGTTAAGACAAGGGGATAATAAATGGCTACCGTTGCTCCGATTTCTGCCCTTGGCACAATTTGCTGCCTTAACCTTGGGGGCGGAGGGGGGCGGAGCAAATAATTATGGAGCTGAAATCAGTGCTTTATGGAAATGCAAAGAGCTACAAATGTTGTGAAAAATGCATTCGAGCCATCTGTGCACATGTACACACACTATCGCAGCATTGGGGGAACCTGAATTTCCCCCAAACCGCACCTAACCTGCCTCATACTTGATGTTGTTTCAGGGGTCAGCAAACTTTTTCAGAAGGGGGCTGCTCCACTGTCCCTCGGGCTTTGGAGGGGGACATATTTTTTGGGGGGGGAATGAACAAACTCCTATGCCCCACAAATAACCCAGAGATGCATTTTAAATAAAAGCACACATTCTACTCCTGTAAAAGCACACTGATTCCCGGACAGTCCGCCGGCCGGATTTAGAAGGCGGTTGGGCCGGCCCCGGCCCCCGGGCCTTAGTTTCCCTACCCATGGTGTATGTGATGTCAGGTAAGGGCACGGCTGCAAAGGAGCAATACGAAGCCTTGAAGTCTGCTCCCGATTGTTCCTCGGCGAGTCAGGGAAACGCTTCTTTTGCCTGTGCAGCTTGAAATCGAGCCTCGCGAACAAAGGAAAGCTCTTTGCCAGGTGTCATGGTGATGTCGGGTGATTCCTTGACAGTTTCATCGCTGTGCTCTTTGAGGAAAAAGGTTTGCATCCTTCCTACTTGGACTGGTTCATACTAGAATTTCAGAAGGTCATTTTGCACCTTGCATGTCTGTGGCATTGAGTGTAGTTGAGGACATGCTTAGATAACTGCCTCCTTGCCTACTGTGTAACAATGCTGTTGGATCTGGTATACTGACATTTCTGGCAAGGTTGAATGCCTAACTCGCATTAATTTAATTTAATTTAATTTAATTTAATTTAATTTCTTAGATGCCTACTACTAAAAATAGTTTTGAGGTGACTTACAATATTATATATCTATCTATATCTATATCTATCTAATATACCATGCTTCACAATGGAATATGCATGAGCTAAATCGACAGTGAAGTGCTTTTTCTGTAGCTTGTGCAGCCTGAAGAGACATTGATCAAACTGGATTGCATCTCTAACTTAATTTTATGTTGCACGCCAGGCACACCTATCCTTCACTGCCTCCTGCAGTTTGGCCAAACTCATGTTAGGAGTTTTGAGAACACTGTCCAACCATCTCATCCTCTGTCACCCTTCTCCTTGTGCCCTCCATCTTTCCCAACACCAGGGTCTTTTCTAGGGAGTCTTCTCTTCTCATGAGGTGGCCAAAGTATTGGAGCCTCAACTTCAGGATCTGCCCTTCCAGTGAGCATTCAGGGCTGATTTCTTTAAGGATGGATAAGTTTGATCTTTTTGCAGTCCATGGGACTCTCAAGAGTCTTCACCACCACCATAATCCAAAAGCATCAATTCTTCGGCGATCAGCCTTCTTGATGGTCCAGCTCTCACTTCCGTACATCAGTACTGGGAAAACCATAGCTTTAACTATGAGGACCTTTGTCGGCAAGGTGATGTCTTTGCTTTTTAAGATGCTGTCTAGGTTTGTCATTGCTTTTCTCCCAAGAAGCAGGCGTCTTCTAATTTTATACCGTTACCTTAAGTTTAGTGAATTGGGGGAATGAAGTGTTCTTCCAGGGATGGGCTCCTGTCTCATTCTCCTTTTGCTAGCAACCACTGGTTGTTCGTTGCCATTTCAGTTGCCTCAGCAAATGCTAGACCCGTGGTTCCCAAACTTTATTCTCTGGACCACACTTTCAGAATAAAAATTTGCTTTGCGCCGCACAGAATTTTCCAGATACAAAATACCCTGGAAAACAAAACAAAAAAAGAACTCTTAGCAATGCTTGATTTATAATAGAAAGCATAACTACTTTATAATGTGATCCTTGCTCAGCCAGAAAGTATGAAACAATGCAACTACCATATTTTTCACTCCATAGGGCACACCAGACCATAGGGCGCACCTCGTTTTTAGAGGAGGAAACGGAAAAAAATAATTTTCTGGTTTTCCTCCTCTATAAACCTGTTTTTTTTGAGGATCAGCCAAACGTTTTGCAGCTTTTTTGCAAAGGGAAAGGCCCAGGTTATTTTGAGGATCAGCTAAAAGTTTTGCAGCTTTTTTGCAAAGGGAAAAGCCCTGGGTTTTTTGAGGATCAGCTAAAAGTTTTGCAGCTTTTTTGCAAAGGGAAATGCCCTTTTTTGAGGATCAGCTAAAAGTTTTGCAACTTTTTTGTAAAGGGGGAAAAGCAAAGCTCCTTTTGCAAAGGGGGAAAAGCAAAGAGGAAAAGCCCCGTTTTTATGGGGTTCAACTCACATTTCTGCAGCTTCTGAAGGAAAGGGAGCCATTTCTACAGTTTCTACAGTGTATTTTTTCACACTATATAGCAGGCATGTCCAACAGGTAGATCGTGATCCACTGGTAGATCACTGGACGTCTGTGGTAGATCACTGGTAGATCAGTGCCCCCCCAAAGAAGCTAAAAAACTTTGGCTCCCCTAAAAAAAGCTCAACATCCTTGCCTTGCACCCCTAAAATGACCTGAACCACCCAAAATAGGGCTTTCCTTCCTAAAAAAAAGCTCAATGTCGCTTTCCTCTTCCCTAAAGAAGCTCAACAACTTTGACCTGAACCCCCAGTTTTTATCTCTGCCAGTTTTTAACTCTGTAAGTAGATCGCAGTCTCTTGGAAGTTGGTCACCTCTGCTATATAGAATTGTTAATCTCATTCGCTGTGTAGCTGGGACAGGAACATGCCGTAGGACTCATGGGAGCCCCTTTCTGGTGGTATTCCTTTCATCTGCACAACCACAGGACCCCGCCGCATCCCTCTAAGCAGCAGAGATGCTTGACCTACCTGCTTTCCTCCGCTCCACATGTGCTGTTCCTGATATGTAGCATCTTTCGTGCCTGACTTTGTCACCATCAATATAATAAATATTAATAGTTTACAGGTCTTTTATGGTGACAGTCTGCTTTCCTATTTGCTATGCTTACAGGTAAACCAAATAGCATTTGATACAATGGTGGTTCCCACTGGTAGAAAGACAAGAGACTCGTTCTCCTTTCCCTCGCAACAGGTCTTTCGGCTCTCTGGGATGAACCCTCCAAAATCAGATTTTTGGAGACTGCAGGAGACCTTGGGGAGAAAGAGGGGGTTGATGGGAACATGCATGTGTCCACAAGTAACAAACCAGTGTATCAGAAGGCGCATACAGGCTATGTCAACTATCATTATCATTATCTTCTTATTTATTATATGCGACTGTAGCCTAATATTGGAGCTAATTACATTGTAGGCAGGTACCTCTCGCCAGCCTCCAGGTGTTTTTGCCTGCCTGGAATGCGTTGCTGAAGTTCAACGAAGCCTCATGGCTGCAAGGATGGAGAAATGTCTATGTGTTGGGTGGGTGGGTGCCAAACTCCTCCAGTGTCTGTGGGGGTCTCCTGTATTACGTCGTATGGATTACTCCACTCAAAATGGAGAAGGCACTGGCCTCTGGTTAAAAATGGGGCCCCCACCCTGATAGAAAACGTGTTTCGTATCTCACGAGGAGAGCTCACCCACAGAAAGCTTGGGTCCATTTTACCAGGCTCCCTGAATAGAATACCTATCTTTGTATATCTAAGTATATTTTCTGTATGCTAACTTGTGCTTCAGAAATTCCAAGCGCTGTGTACCTGCGTCTGTTTAAAGTTTTGTGACAAATTGCACCATTGCTGTTCTTCTGACAACAGCATAGTTTGTTTGCGTGCTTCAATGAGTACTTGGGAAGTCAATTAGTCGGTGACTATAAATTATTTTAAAAGTTACTTAGGCTGTATTTTTTTTTGTCTTCAGTGTAAAATACCGTATTTTTCGCTCCATAGGGCACACGGGACCATAGGGCGCACCTCATTTTTAGAGGAGGAAACAAGATAAAAAATATTTTTTCTGGTTTTTCTCCTCTAAAAGCCCTGTTTTTTTAGGATCAGCTAAAAGTTTTGCAGCTTTTTTGCAAAGGGAAACGCCCTTTTTTTGAGGATCAGCTAAAAGTTTTGCAGCTCCTTTTGCAAAGGGGGAAAAGCAAAGAGGAAAAGCCCTGTTTTTATGGGGTTCAACTCACATTTCTGCAGCTTCTAAAGGAAAGGGAGCCTTTTCTACAGTTTCCTGCAGACAGATAATGTAATCAGCCAGTCACATGTAGCTGGGGAAACAAACAACCTCCCTCTGCAGCACATGCAACAAAGGACGGCGGGGCTGAAAGAGAGCCGTGACTCTTATCTCTCTCCCGATCTCTTGCTGATCAGCTGCTGAGCGGGGTCCTTTCAACACCCCCTTTTGTAAAATAAAAAGCACTATCTGGTTTTGGCCCCTGGGCAATTCAGCTCCAGGGACCACCATTCGCTCCATAAGATGCACAGATATTTTCCCCTACTTTTTAGGAGGAAAAAAGTGTGTCTTATGGAGTGAAAAATACGGTAGTTTATCTGCCTCTTGCTAATGAAGGGTTAAGATAAAAATTTAATTGCTTGCATCGTTTGGTAATAATATTTTTCTTCCTCTGCTTTCTTTTTTACAACCAGGACAGAGCTTGGGGTATGGATTTGTGAACTACATTGACCCTAAGGATGCTGAAAAGGCGATCAATACTCTGAATGGATTGAGACTTCAAACCAAAACAATAAAAGTATGTAGAATTTTTATGGGGGAAATTTAAGTGCCACTGGAAGGCAGTGCACATTGCTATTTGTCCTATGTGTTTCCAAAGGCGATTCCTGGATTTGGAATTGGTGGTTTATTCACTAGCCGTCGTCTGATTCCTGGGGCCTACACTACTAGTTTGCACATGCAAGGATATTTAGGGCAAGTTTTTATCTCCATAGCAGGCATTTGCAAATATTCTAAAATGGCATCCTTACACTCAGTAATTTACATAGTGTTCTAGTGTATAGATGCTAGGAGAGGTTAACGTGTTTAACCACATAATCATTGCCGCCCCATAATAGTCACACTCCCTTTTCTTCAAGCCCTAAAATCAGTCACCAAGCATTCACTGCATAACTTCTGAGGCTCTGCTAAGCCTCAGGCCCCCTTTCTTTCTTCCTCGGCCGCGAGCTCCTAGGGGGAGTGGAGCAGGTGAGAACGTTTTCCCCATCCTCCTCCTCCTCCTCCTTTTGTAATTTCCGTTTTGGCGGAAACAGATGCTGGGGTCGGCTGGGCTGCGGGAAGATGCAGGGGGCACTAGCAGGCCTGTCTACAGGTGGCGCCATCACCACTCATTTTTCTTATTCCTCAGCAGAACTTCCTGTCCAAACTTGGAACGGCTGTTCCGTTCTTGCAATGCAGAGTATGGAGTGGTTTCGGTACTAAGACTTTGCCTTAGTAATTAACCACTTCCTCCTCCCTGGTGAGAGACACGGGTGGCGCTGTCGTCCAAACCCCTGAGCCTAGGGCTTGCCGATCAGAAGGTGGGCAGTTCGAATCCCCGCAACGGGGTGAGCCAGTGTGGTGTAGTGGTTAAGAGCGGTAGACTCGAAATCTGGTGAACCGGGTTCGCGTCCCCGCTCCTCCACATGCAGCTGCTGGGTGACCTTGGGCTAGTCACACTTCTCTGAAGTCTCTCAGCCCCACTCACCTCACAGAGTGTTTGTTGTGGGGAAGGAAGGGAAAGGAGAATGTGAGCCGCTTTGAGACTCCTTTGGGTAGTGATAAAGCGGGATATCAAATCCAAACTCTTCTTCTACTCTGTCCCAGCTCCTGCCAGCCTAGCAGTTTGAAAGCATACCAGCACAAGTAGATAAATAGGTACCGCTGCGATGGGAAGGTAAATGGTGTTTCCCTGCACTCTGGCTTCCGTCACTGTGTCCCGTTGCGCCAGAAGCGGTGTAGTCCTGCTGGCCACATGACCCGGAAAATCTGTCTGTGGGCAAACGCCGGCTCCCTCGGCCTGAAAGCAAGATGAGCGCCACAACCCCATAGACGCCTTTGACTGGACTTAACCATCCAGGGGTCCTTTACCTTTACTTTTACCCTCCCTGCTGATCATACCTCTTGGTTTCCAAAGTTATGGGCAGACCTTCTTGACATGGCAGCATTACATGTGTGCCTTCTGATACGGTGGCGTAGAAGAGCGCATCTTGATAGGTGCAAAGACCTCGATGCTACATGAGAAGTAGAAGCCAGAAGGCTACTTCTTAGGCATCCCTGGGCCTTGGTGGATTTGACGCACATTAAGCATGGTCACCAGACCTTAAACAGTGGGATACTAGGCTTTCTGAAGAGAAAAGCCATAACACTGGGTGCATTTTTAGTCACAACCACACAATTGTGAAGTGAGGTGGGCAACCAGAGAGGCTACCAGGATAGAAACTCCTCGGTTGCTCAGCCAAAGCAATTTCTCCTCCCTGCTCTCTCAGAAAAATAGAGGAATCTAATTAAATTGACTAGACTTTGCTATCCTACTTAAGTTGTTGTCAGCTCTAGGCAGGACATGTTATGGTAAGATAAAGCAAATTGGGGCTTTTGTAAATTGCATTTACAAAAATGCTCATGGAGAGAAGAGTAGGAATATCGGAACAACTCTTCCTACTTCTTTATATTTATATATAAAAAAATCCCTGTCGTTAAATCCACAGTGCAAGTTAGAATTAATTCCTCACAGGGCAAAGGTTAGCCAAATATTCAGTTTTTCTTTCATGGAAAGAAACTTGACGTGACATTTCTTCTGCATTGTCAATTAATGTCTGTATGTATAATTATCACCTGTCAGGGGAATATAGCTTAAAAAAAAACTTAACTTCATTTTAACTCTGTAGGTTTTCTTCCCACTCAGCAGTATTTTAAAAATCATAAATGTATTGCCATTACGGAGGTGTTGGCAAGTGGGATTTGAAACATTCCCCCCCCCCCCCCGCAGCTGCTCTAAAGTTTTAATACTGTATATTCTGGCGTATAAGACTACTTTTTAATCGAGGAAAATCTTCTCAAAAGTCGGGGGTCGTCTTATATGGCGGGTGGAGAATCTGCAGTCGAGTATACCTCAAACTTTATATTTTAACTGGAAAAGTTGGGGGTCGTCTTATACGCCCAGTCGTCTTATACTCCGGAATATACGATAGTTACTTATGCAATAGCTGTCCCAGTTACTGAAATTGTTTATTGCCCCACCTGGTTGTGAAATGCAAATATTGGTTCATATAAGAGTCCGATAAAGGAACTTGATTTTTAAAGGGTATCAGAGCTCACAGGCCTAAATTAATTTTGCTTTGTGTAGGGACTCTCAGTGGTTGCTCATGAGGAATCAGGCTGACTCCGAACTTCTACAAACTAAGTGCTTTATTGTGCAGATATTTACAGTGGAGCTACAGTAAAGACGTCCAGCTCATCCCTCTGCAGAGTCCGGGAATGTCCGTTTCCGGTTCTTGGTCCAGCATAAGAGGCGCGGGATTCTGAACCCCCGCCTCCCCCTTCCCCGTCCTTCCTCCCTGCGAAAACGATGCACGGGAAAAGGTCTCTGTCCCCCACTTCCTGCTTGGTGCTGAGGCTCTCCAACGCTGCCACAGCCCCTGCCCCAACTTCCTGCTTCCATCTGCCCCTCCCCACTGGAGGAGCGGTCGCTTCCTCCGCTCGAGGAAGACGACGAACTGCGAACCGGGGATGGTGGTTCCTTGTATTGCAAATGACCCGGGAACGCTACCTGCCTGGGCGAGGGGGGTTTCCTGACACTTTGCTTTTTTGTTTCCAATTGCAACCTCTCTTACTGTTGAAGAGACAAGCCACTTTTGAGTTTAAAACTGACTTGCCTCTTTGGTAGCGAGACTGGTGTTTCTTGCCAAGGGTTTTTATTTCGAGGTAAACCTAAAAATGCAGGCAGCAAAGAAGTTGGAACGCACATGCTTAAAAGTCACATTGCACTTAAATAGGCTTCTGTATTTAAGGAAGGTGTTGCATCCTGCAAACATCGGTTTTGTTATCTTGCTTCTCGACACTTGGCAGCAACAGTTACTTCGAAACACATATGCAGGTGTAATAAATTGTTCCCGTGCCGTCTGCATTCTGCAGACTTCTGAATTTATGAACGTGCTTTTCAGAACAGGATAAATGCTCGAACCACAGTTGTCCGACGTTAGGAAAATACAGATAACCAAATATACTTTGCGGGGAAAGTAGCACTGCCTCTTTCCAGTGTACATATTTGAAGAGGAGAAAAACAGCCGCAGAAAATCTTAACGCAAGTGAGAAGTACGGGTTGGTAGACGCCAGTTTTTAATGGCGATCTTTTCCATTAACCAACGTGTCAAGAGAACGGTGAAATATGTATGCATTGTATAAAAAAAAATCCCCCTAGAACATCTGAAGGAAATGAACTGTGAAGGTGAGGAAGAAGCCCCCTTTTGCAGCCTCTGCATTTTGTACTTTCCATATTAAAGAACATTGATCCTCGTGAGTGGCAAAAGGAGGTCCTATTTGGAGGTTTAATTAAAGTGAGTGAATTTTATTGATGCTATCAATCAGCGGAGATTGAGGGAAAGGGCTTGGCGCCAAACCATTTAGTGCTCTTGACAGGGTAATTAAATACCACAGGACTGGACTCTCAAGATAAAGTGAAGTGCTTCTGCAGATGCGAGGGAGAATAACAATTTGTGTTGAGACCCCCCCCAAAAAAGAGAGAAAAGTCCAGGTCCCTTTCTAAATGGTCCACACGGGTTTTAAAAATTGTGATCAAAATTGCTTTGACCGATAGCAAATATCAGTCATATCACTGCTGTTTTTCTAGGGGGGAAAAGAAGTGCTGGAACTCACCATAAACACCTCCCTTGTTCTTTCTTATCATGGCAGTGGTGCCCAGTTCTGGTTGCAAAAAAGCCCTTGAGCCATACTCAGTATTCCCATTAAAATCACCGGACTTCAGTTATACCAGTAGGTCTACTCTGAGTCTGACTGGGATGCCACACACACACACACACACACACATTTTTATTTTTATTTTTTGTCGTTGGCTTTGTGGATGCTATTCACCTTCTGTAAACTGCTGGGAGAACTTGCATGAACGACAGGATTGAAATATTTCATTGTCAAGCTTATTTATTTCAGGGGTGGTGAGCCTGTGGCCTTCCAAATGTGGTTAGGCTCCAGCTCCCTATCGCAGAATCATAGAATTGTAAAGTTGGAAAGGGGTCCAGAGGGTCATCTAGTCCAACCCCCTGCAATGCAGGAATCTCAGCTAAGGCACCTGTCAGGAAACCACCCTCGCCAGAGCAGGAAGCGGTGCCGGGGTTGTTTCAGTATTGGGAACCCCCGTCTCCGCTGAGCAGCTCGTCATCTTCCCCCAGTGGAGGAAGCGATCGCTCTTCCAGTGGGGAGGGGGAGATGGAGGCAGGAAGTGGGAGCAGGGGCTGTGGCAGGGATGGAGAGCCTCTGAGCCAAGCGGGAAGAGGGGGAGAGGGACCCTTTCCGTCGCCCCGTTTTAGCAGAGAGGAAGGATGTAGAGGGGAGGCGGGGGTTCAGGATCCCGCGCCTTTTATGTTGGACAAAAAACCGGAAACGGACATTCCCAGACTCTGCAGAGGGATGAGCTGGACGTCTTTATTTTAGCTCCACTGTAAATATTTGCACAATAAAGAACTTAGTGTTTAGAAGTTCTGCGTTCGCCTGATTTCTCATGAGCAACCACTGAAACTCCTTACAGCACCCCTGACCCGATGGCCATCCAACCTCTGCTTCAAAACCTCCAAGGAAGGAGAGTCCACAACCTCCTGAGGAAAACCGTTCCACTGTCGAACAGCTCTTATTCCAGCCTGGCCCAATAGTCAGGATGATAGGAGTTGTAGTACAGTAATATCTTGAGAGCTATTGGTTCCCCAACTCTGGTTTTTCCGCTGCTTTCCCACATTCATGCTCAAGACAGTTCACAAGAAATCAGGGTGGAGAAAAATCAATGTTTAAAAAAAAATCGGATTTTTTAAAATTTAAATCTGATTTTAAAATAAAATGCTTTTGGAGGAAAAATCTTTCTAGAGATACTGGTAGTTTTCTACTGTATTAAGTTACATTATAGTCTAAAGGCTATTCATCAGGAAATAAGGATTTGTTTTAAGTTTTTTCATTTGTGCTAAAACTCAAGTCTTAAGTTTTTTGTAAAAAAAATTGTTTAACCACATCAGTTAACAAACATAGATGCACATGCTATAATGTTATTGTTTTAGTTAAATAAATTGTTATTAAGGAAATGATTATTTTTCTCCTTCCAATAAAGTACAGCCGAAAAGTTGTCAAGATATAAACAATAATTTCATAATTATCTGTATGTATTTCTGGCATCACCAAATCAGTAATTTCTGATAGAACTGTAAAAACCGCTCTGAAAATTTATTATTCCAAAAATGGAACCTTCGTCTGGTTGTAAATATTAAGATTATACCAGCAAGAACGAAAACCCCAAATTAACAATTTCAACTATGGGGTTTTCATCAGCTGAACGCCATAATCATCACAATTATAACAAGCAAAGGCTTGACATACCTCGCTTTGCATGTCATGAGTCCATCTCATATATTAAAACTCCAGCAGCTAATGAAAACAATTCCTTACATCAATGGACTTTTCCACGATATTCTAATTTTTCGAGTTTCACCTGTAGGTAAACTCAGCCTTCCAGATGTTTTGGGATGACAACTCCCACCATCCCTAGCTAACAGGACCAGTGGTCAGGGATGATGGGAATCGTAGTCGCAAAATATCTTGGGGGGGGGGGCGAGTTTGCCTATGCCTGATCTAGGGCCTTTTCTGCTTGTTGGCTCAGTTGGTAGGTTTGTTTCTGTCCACTTGACAAAAACCCTCAAATTTCATCACCCTGGGACACATTCCGGGAATCACAAGCATTGACCTGCCACCTTTGCAACTGTTGGTATTTTAATTACAGTACAGTCTCTAATAACACATCAGTGATTTATGATTTTTTTTTTGGGGGGGTGACAGGGCTAGCCTTTCGTTGGATGAAATGGCAGGCCCAGCGTTGGCTTAAATGCTGCCAGCTGGGTATTTGTTGCAGCCTGTGAGGGCGATGGAAAACCTAATCCATGGAACTCTACAAGTCTGAGATCCTCTTCTCTGTAGGCGCCCCCAAATGCTCAATTCATGTATCAGAAGCGTTGGGGGCTCTGGGGGCAGAAAGGGGGCGCTGCTGCTGTACTTCTCGTCCTGCTTCCGTGTTGATGGTTCTGGGGGGAAAAAGAAATATATCTTTTGCTTTGGTTAAATGAGATCATAGTACAGCTTACAGGGAAGCTGGGTATGTTTAGCCTGGAGAAGAGAAGGTTAAGGGGTGATATGATAGCCATGTTCAAATATATCAAAGGATGTCCTATAGAGGAGGGAGAAAGGTTGTTTTCTGCTGCTCCAGAGAAGCGGACACGGGGCAATGGATTCAAACTACAAGAAAGAAGATTCCACCTAAGCATTAGGAAGAACTTCCTGACAGTGAGAGCTGTTCGGCAGTGGAATTTGCTGCCAAGGAGTGTGGTGGAGTCTCCTTCTTTGGAGGTCTTTAAGCGGAGGCTTGACAGCCATCTGTCAGGAATGCTTTGATGGTGTTTCCTGCTTGTCAGGGGGTTGGACTGGATGGCCCTTGGGAATCCAACTCTAGGATTCTATGATTCTATCCCATTTATAACTTTTATTACTAACAGCAGTGTTCGAAATTTGCAAGGCAACACGCGCATTTTGCACCTGGCTGTTGGCCACTTGCAGCCAAGTAAAGATGCCCAGGTGACAGGTCGTATTGCCCCCCCCCCCATGGCAACTAGGCATTCAGTTTAGGCGACTGTAATCCTGGTTTAGGGACACGGGTGGCGCAGAGCCTAGGGCTTGCCAATCAGAAGGTCGGCGGTTCGAATCCCCGCGACGGGGTGAGCTCCCATTGCTCTGTCCCTGCTCCTGCCCACCTAGCAGTTCGAAAGCAAGTCAAAGTGCAAGTAGATACAAAATAGAAAATTCTTTCCAGTAGCCCCTTAGAGACCAACTGAGTTTGTTCTTGGTATGAGCTTTCGTGTGCATGCACACTTCTTCAGATACACTGAAACAGAAGTCACCAGATCCTTAAATAAAGTGAGGCAGAGGGGAGGGGTATTACTCAGAAGGGCAGAAACCAGATGGGCAATCTAAACTTTCATCTGTTTCAGTGTATCTGAAGAAGTGTGCATGCACACGAAAGCTCATACCAAGAACAAACTCAGTTGGTCTCTAAGGTGCTACTGGAAAGAATTTTCTATTTTGTTTTGACTATGGCAGACCAACACGGCTACCCACCTGTAACTGCAAGTAGATAAATAGGTACCGCTCCGGCGGGAAGGTAAACGGTGTTTCCGTGCGCTGCTCTGGTTCGCCAGAAGCGACTTAGTCATGCTGGCCACATGACCCAGAAGCTGTACGCGAGATGAGCGCCGCAACCCCAGAGTCATCCGCGAGTGGACCTAATGGTCAGGGGCCCCTTTACCTTTAATCCTGGTTTAAGAAGCCATTTGGCGCCTAGCTTGCATATTTTGAGTTTCTAACACTAACAGTAGTGTATTACACTAACCCCCAATGACTCCCGCATCGCTGTGGAGAGGGGGGTACTTGCCTCCCCTCTGATGGATTATCCTTTTGCCCTCCCTAGATGTGTTTCAGGTTTCTCCTTCCTTAACTAACTGATTATTTTTTGTCGATCATGGCTTTGCTTTGCTTTGATTTCATTTGCTATAAATTCTGACCCATCGCTGAAGATGAAAGTGATGGCGTAAACGACATCTGTAACCGCCGTGTCTTAACACACAATTTAGAGAGCAATTGCAAAAAAACAAGGGCATTTAAATAATCTTAAGTCATTCGGTATAGTTTCCTGGCATTGGATAACCTGTCCGATCGGCACAGTGCCAGTTGCAAAGGCTCCAGGGTTCTTAGTTTAGATTGCCCATCTAGTTTTGAAAGGAAAGTAGCCTTGCACAGTTCAATCTTTCCGTTCTCCTTGTATGGCCATTTGCACGACGGAACAGCAAACGCTTTATTCTCATCCCACAGGTTTCCTATGCGCGACCAAGTTCAGCTTCCATTAGAGATGCAAATCTGTATGTCAGTGGTCTCCCAAAAACTATGACCCAGAAAGAATTGGAGCAGCTGTTCTCCCAGTATGGACGTATCATTACTTCTCGTATTCTAGTGGACCAAGTCACTGGTAAGTCGACAGCTGACTCCCTGCTATCTCTCTCGCCTTTCTCAGCCTGGCAGGTTGTGAGATATTGCACCTTCCAATACAGCAAGCCTGCCTTCAGAATATATCAAAGGTATATATGGGCCAGGAAATACAATTTTCTGCCGGAGTTTTTTTCATAATATGCATGGACTAAAATAGATTGTAGAGTGTAGTCAGCCAGCCCTGAGTCATTTCCACCTCGAAGGTGCAGGTTTGAAGCCTGTTTCATGCCTTGTAATAAATTTACAGCTGCTATAATCCTCATTTCCAAGCCGCCGAGTGAAAATAGTCCCTGTACTCCTTATAAAGTGCTAATAAACAGTCTTAAAAAATGAAATAAGGAAACCGAAAGCTTACAGGGAAGTGCTCTGCTGTTATCTTAGGCTAAGTCTACATGAAATGCAAACTAGTAATTGCTGTGTGTGTGTGTGTGTGTGTGTGTGTGTGTATATATATATATATATATATTGTTGCATTATCCTAGTGCTGAAGAATATTAACTGTGAGATCTAGAGGAAAACACATCCCACGGGTTGTTGTTGTTTTTTAAAAAAAACAAGTCTGAAAGGCATATTGATTTGATGCATAAATATTAAACTCAGTCTTAACTCTCCAGTGAGCGTATTGCTCCATATATTTTTTCCCTGTTTCTGATATAATATGATCTCAATGAAGTAGACTAATCCATTAGAGGGGCTGGAGAATGGAGCGCCCCTTCTCGTTATTAAGGGATCAGGGATCTTCCGTTTCCTCCCAACGCATTTCAAGATCCTAGGAAAAAATACAGCAGGCTTTTCTATTATTGTTCTGCCATAATTTCCAAGCATTGCAAGCTAGATAGCGTTTCCTTCAATGCCGCAAACAAAATTTAAAAGACACCTGGTGACTTTGCGACCGTCGGCCGCTTTGCTAAACCAAGGTTTTGATTTGAACAGAAATTAGGTTTCTGTGCGTGGGTCCCATCCGTGGAACTGCACGTGTACAACGGCTAAGTGCCGTACTTCTCCGTGTATAGGACAAGGTTTCCTTATTAAATAGTTGTGTTAAAATTTGAGGCTCGTCTTATACATTGGGGGGGGGAGGATTTTCTTAATTTGGAGTCCCCCCAAATAGAGGGTGTCTTATACACGGGGGCATGTTACGCACAGAAAAATACGGTATGTAAGAACACAACTGTACCGATGGATCACCCGAAAGCATGTCTTAGATGAGCATCCTATTGGGCTATGGTAAATCAAGAGGCAAGGTTAGAGTACCACATATTAGGTACGTTTCACTGGCATTTCTCGTCCTGCTAAACTAAACAAGGATAATGTTCCAAATTATGCAATAAAACAGTTAATGCAACACACACACACGTAGCATTTCCTTCTCCTCCTGACACAACTCCCCACTGAAGATATTTCCACCTTTTGGCACTTCTTTAAGACTCCAGCCATCTTTCCTGGCTCTCACCAGGTCTTGTACAGACTTGCAGATCACCCCCAAAATAGTGTGTTGAAGAGGGTTCCTGGAATCCAGGGGCGTAGCAAGGGGGACGGGGTGGGCTGCCCCGAGTTCCAGGGGAGGGCGAGTGACACTTTGGCCGGCTCACCCTAGCCCGCCCCGCCAGGCGGCCCCGAACGGAGGCATGTCGCCTTTTCCCCCTTCCAGCGGCTATTTTTTCGGTGCGAGGGGCGGGCCAGCAAGGAGGGGGGCGTCATGCCAGTGACAAGCGTGATGCTCCCTCCTCGCTGGCCCGCCCCTCGTGCCGAAAAAAAAGCCATGGGAAGGGGGAAATTCCCCCTTTCAGCGGCATCCACATGCGCCGTGATGTCACACCGCACGTGTTGTGCCCCTCCCCCAGGGGGGTGCCTCTGTGCCGCCCCCGCCCCGGGCAGCGCAAAGGCTTGCTATGCCCCTGCTGGAACCTGCTGACTTCACCCTAGCCTCTCACGCTAGGCTTGCTTTTTTGGGAAGGCACCACGGTTGATGGGGCTTCCTTGAGCTGCCCACTGTTGTGTCGCCTCCAGCATCTCCAGCTGTTTTTGCACTGCAATTCCCATCTTCCATGACCCACTGGCCTTGCTATAGCTAGGATGATGGGAGTTGTAGTCCAAAAACAGCTGGAGACCCAAGTTGGGAAACGAGTGTGTTACGACCTGGTGGGGGCGGGAACCGCTTCTGAGGCTGGTGTTGTCCTCCGTTGCTTCACTTCACAGGATACTAGGTTGGCTTCAACTAGGGCCAGGGCCTTCTCAGTACTGGCCCGACTTGGTGGAACGGTCTGTCACAAGAGACCAGGGCCCTGCGGGATTTGGCATCTTTCCGCAGGGCCTGCAAGACGGAGCTGTTCCACCTGGCCTTTGGGTTGGTTTCAGTTTAACCCCGATGTTTCATTCTTTTGGTGTGGTTGGTGGCTTCTTAAAAACGAGGCTGCAGTCTAGATTAAATTTTAAATTGTATTTTAATCTGTATTTTGATGAATTGTTTTATGTTTTTTGTTGTGATTTTATTGGTGTTAGCCGCCCTGAGCCCGGTTTGGCGGGAAGGGCTGGGTATAAATAAAAAATTATTATTATTATTATTTTATTTATTTTATTTATTTTATTTTATTTTATTTTATTTTATTTTATTTTATTTTATTTTATTTATTTTATTTTATTTATTATGACTCATTGGCTTACATGTAGCTGTGAAAATGGGGTGCTGGGTGGGTCGCATTGTTTTGGAAGAGAGCAGTGAACCAGCCTTCTAACTACCTTTATGCAGGAGTTTCAAGGGGTGTGGGCTTCATCCGGTTTGACAAGCGGATCGAGGCAGAGGAAGCCATCAAAGGTTTGAACGGACAGAAACCTCCAAGTGCCACAGAGCCAATCACTGTAAAGTTCGCCAACAACCCAAGCCAAAAAACCAACCAGGCCATCCTTTCCCAGCTGTACCAGTCTCCAAACAGAAGGTATCCCGGACCTCTAGCTCAGCAGGCTCAACGTTTTAGGTAAGCGGGAAATGTAGGGTAAACCCTCTTGAGACCCCAACCATGCAGTCCGAATTTTCCTTTGAACCAGGCTGTCCTCTCTGTGGTAGGAATTGCATTTCCTCCTATGAGAGTTACTGAGTTTCTTAAACTTTTTGTGTGTGTCTGGAAGGCATAGCAGTAAACACTTAACTTAACAGCCCTGCAATCTGTTGGCAGCTATAAACAGAAGAGTTTAAGCCGCTAATTAGTAACGCTTTAAAAAAATGGGGAAACGTTCTTTTTCCGACCAGGATTTTAGGGTTATTTTTAAACTTCTGGAGTAAATAATTCTACTAAATCAGACATCTTTCTCAACCATACAATTCTCTTTATTTAAAAGTTTGCCTTGGACATTGTCCATTCTTCTCTACTTTCTGGATCTTCCTTCTAACCTTGTCCTTTTTCTTCTTTTGTTCCTGTGGGGGAAAATGGTTGGGTTTTTTTTGGTGTTTTTTTTTTAAAGTAGTTTGCACAGTTTTTTGTGTGGGTCTCTGTTCCTGTGGCACAGAGCTTTGCAGCCATATGTTTTTCTCTTGTGATATTTTAGTGTACTGAGAAGGACAGATGGTGTGAATTGAAACAAATAGTGTGTTGATGTACATTCAGTAACTGCTTTGGGGTTTTCTATTTAGCACTGTGCTACGAGAGATTTTGTGTTGTGTGCATATGCACACTTGCACATGCATGCTCTGAACTTTGACGATGGCTTGCACTAGAATCCGCATTTTCCAGAAGGGTTATAAAGAGTTGGAGACAGCCGAGAATCGCTGCAAACTAGAGCAAAAACAGAATTGTATGATTTGGTTGTCCTTCAAAGAGAAGCAGAATACTCACATTTTGGGGGGGGGGGCACCTAGGCGTTGCCAGGACTTTAATTTTAATCAAAATTAAAAATTCCTTCCAGTAGCACCTTATCTTGGTATGAGCTTTCGTGCGCATGCACACTTCTTCAGATACACTGAAATAGAAATCACCAGACCCTTATATATGGTGAGAGAGTGAGGAGGGGTATTACTCAGGAGGGTGGTGGGAATGGGGGATTGGCTGATGGGTGTGGAAAACCTGTTGATGACTGTTAACGACTGCAATTAGTCCTAAAGGAAAAAGCAAGGGTAAAGATGGGTAAAGATAGCTTGGTCATGTATAATGAGATAAGACTCCAATATCTTTGTTCAGACCAAACTCATTACCAAACTCAAAACCACGGAGAGACCTGGTCTGAACAAAGACATTGGATTCCTATCGCATAATGGGACGAATGAATCATGAACAAGACCAATGTATTTTGTAGCCTGTAGATGCTCCTTTTTCTAAATAATGGGACTAAAGCAGGCTTGATCCATGAGCCACTTCCTCGGAAGGTGACTACCTTGTTACGGAAATTAAATTTCCTTCAAAGAAGCCAGTAAAGCAGACACTTTATGCTTAACAAAATAGAAAATTCTTTCCAGTAGCACCTTAGAGACCAACTGAGTTTGTTCTTGGTATGAGCTTTCGTGTGCTACTGGAAAGATTTTCTATTTGTTTTGACTATGGCAGACCAACACGGCTACCTACCTGTAACTTTAATTTTAATGTTTCAACTAAGCACCTGGCCAATGGCATACTTAAACTAAATCCAGGCAACTTCTTTGTGTTTTGTTCCATTAACTTTGTTCATCCTTAAAATAAGATTTCTTTATTGTCATTGTACAAGTACAACGTTGTACAAGTACAAAGAAATTGGATGCCATCCCATAAAAACCAAAACAGCACAAAAAAACACATTGTCAGCCACACATGCACATACGCACACACCCATCACAACTCTCTAAGGTCATATGATCTGGTTACAGCATTTAAGATGGTTATATAGCTCTTGGGTAGAAACTATTCTTCCATCTATTTGTTCTTGATCTAATTGTTCTATATCTCTTGCCCGAAGGCAGTGGTGCAAAAAAGACTATATCCTGGATGAGATGGATCCTGTAAAATATTGTTTACTTTTTTAAGGCAACGTGAACTGTATAGTTCTTCCAAAGATGGCAGAGGATGGCCAATAATTTTTCGGGCTGTGGTTATGACCTTCTGTAGTACCTTCCTCTTCCATGGCTGTTCAACAGGAAAACTGAGCACAAATACAATGTGTAAGAATGCTCCCTATGGAGCCTCGATAGAAGGACACCAGCAGTCTCTCACTCAGATTGTTCTTTAAAAGTCTGAGGAAATAAATTACTCTGCTGGGCCTTCTTTCCAGAGCAGTAGTATTTGCGCTCCAAGTCATTCCCTGCTCGATAATCACTCCCAAAACTTAAATGCAGTGGTACCTCGACTTACGAATTTAATCCGTTCCGAATGCACATTCGTAGGTCGAAAAATTTGTAAGTCGAAAAAAGCGATTTCCCCCATAGGAATGCATTGGAAACAAAAAATTCGGAAAAATTCGTAAGTCGAGTAAACGGCATCTAAAATTCGTAAGTCGAGTAAACCCCATCTAAAACCACCAACGGATGTCAATTCGTAAGTCGTAAAATTCGTATGTCGAGTAATTCGTAAGTCGAGGTACCACTGTACTGCCACCCTCTCCACCCGGTCCTCGCCGATATATAGCGTCCGTCCTGGCGAGCTCTGCTATCGGAGCAGACAAAAGGCAGTTGATTTTATTCAGTATTCAGTGGATTTTTTCTAATCTTCCTAGAGATTTTCTTTTGGTTTTGGTGTTTCTGTTAGTTTTTTCATCAAAGGATACTCTTGTCAAGCCGCTGAATATTGAATAAAAGTAGACTTGCCCTTTCTCCATAGGCAGAATGCCTGCTCCAGTACTGAGTTGCCGGGGCAGAGGTAGCAGTGCTCAGAAGAGGAAACCCAGAATGCACTGTGCCTGAAGTTAAGGCCATTGGGGAATGGCTGCACTGACATGAAAAAGAAAGAGGTAAATAAACTCCTGCAGAAATGGCGACCGCCAGGGTTGGGACACGCACAATGCCCCCGTGGCCTCTCCGAACCCCCTGAGCAGTCTTTCTCCACGATCCCAGCTTTCCCCTAGATCACCTGCAAGCTTACAAATTGTGAGTGATACTCATTGCGTTCTGAGTGGCGGCAGCTGGATCTGAAGGGGGAATGTGGCGTTGTGTCCTGGAATACGCAATACTTGCTGGGAAATGTTGGGATGAATTCTGAGAGCGGCCATTAACTCTGGGCACCTGCATTCCTTAACAACTTCCAGAATAGGCTTGCTTTGACCACTGTACCTTTCTTAAAGTTTGAAATCAAAGAGAGAGAAGATGTTGGCCTTCGTTGCCAAGGCATCCTTCAGCACTGATTTTGTGAACAGGAGTGGTTTCCCCCCGCTATTAAGTTTTCAAATGAGTTGGTGCCCGCTAGATGTTGTTGGGACTCCAGTTCCCATCATCCCAGTCTGCAGAGCCAGCGGTTAGGAATAATGGGAGTTGTAGTCCAACAAATAAATGGAGTGTGCAACCATGACTACCCCTGGCCTAGAGGATGGGCAAGATCTGCCTGGCTCACCCCAGATGGACTTGG
Source organism: Lacerta agilis (assembly GCF_009819535.1). NCBI lineage: Eukaryota > Metazoa > Chordata > Lepidosauria > Squamata > Lacertidae > Lacerta > Lacerta agilis. The sequence continues at coordinate 4,397,822 of NC_046327.1, read as the reverse complement.
AGATTTTCAAAGTCCTTTCCCCCAAATTGGAAGTCTTTTCTTCCGAACCCAACCCAGAGCCCGTTAAAAAATCAGGACGACTTCCAGTGGGGCGCCATTCCTGACAGTCGGGAGTCTTCTCAGCTCCGAGAGACTCCGGCGATTTCAGGCAAGGGGGTTGCTGTACCCGCGCTACAGACCCCGAAACACGCAAAATCAGAACCCCCCCCCCATTCCATTGTCTTCCATCGCGTAGCAATGTCAGGAAACAGTGATGGCACACAGGGAAAGGAGAAGGACGTGTTTCTCTCTAGGACTTCAAGTGTAGTAAGCTATATTTCTCACTGGCCTATGGACTTACAACCCAGCGTACCTGCTACTCAGTGTATCAAAGTGGAAAAAATAGAGGAGGTGGCCAAACTACCTTCCCTCTGTGTTCACTGCTACTCCTACTGCCATTTTGTGGAACAGCATGGGCTGGTAGCGGGCAGGGAACTTAAGGCTCACAACTTGATTCCAGCAGCTTTCAAAGTTGTCCTCTAGTTGAATTCAGGCTTTTCACAAGCCCTTGAAGCCATTATTTGAATGTGACACAGGAGAACTTCGGCACCTCCGGTTCTAGTTCTTGACACTACAGTGGTACCTCGGGTTACAGACACTTCAGGTTACAGATGCTTCAGGTTACAGACTCCGCGTACCTTGGGTTAAGAACTTTGCTTCAGGATGAGAGCAGAAATCTGTGGGATGTGAAACATGGGAGCAGTCAAATACAACATTGCTAGAGTGGACATAGCAGGAGAACTCTAGGCCAGCCAGTCGGAACTTGCTGTTTCTCCTGGGCTGGGATAGAATTCCTCTGTGTAACTGGAGATGGGTGTGGCCTCACCTGGGCAGGTAAGCAAAACCACAGGCTGGCCACCATCTTTCTCTATTTTGGATCGGCTCCTCAACAGAGCAACATCTAGTTAGGGCAAAGATGTTCTCTTGGCTTCCAGTCAAGAGAGGACAAAGGGGCTTTTTCCCGTATGGAGATTATCTCCCACATGCATACTATTTTCTAAGCTAAGAGTCTGCCTTCTGGGATCTTATTGTGAACAGGATGATCTATGTAAGTAAACTCTTTTTATGCTTTTATAGAAGACTGCGTAGTGTCTTATTTTGAGAGGGATTAGAAGGGGAAAATACCAGGACATTTATTACAGAAGTTCTAGCGAACCTGAGCAAGCTATCCGCTGTGTGTGTGTCTAAAAGGGGAATGTAAGACTCTGCTATGTTCTGGGATTTGTTAACACAAGTTGGAATAGGATATCTTAAACAATACATCCTCTCCTGCATCCCAAAACATTCCCACAAAATCGCACGGCTGCAGTGGGAGGCCCCATTAGCTAAAGTGGTGCTTCAGGTTAAAAACGGACCTCCAGAATGAATTAAGTTCTTAACCCGCTGGGGACCATCTGCTTTTTTTGTTTGCGTTTATAACTGTATTCTAACAAGACTCCCGTCCTGGGATTCAGACAAGCTCTGCACGGGCCTGTCCTGAGGATTGTAGCCTATTCACTGCAGGGATAGGATAGCTCGTGATGCAATGCAGAAGATGTTCAGGTGTGCTTAATCAGCTCCAATCTGGCACTGGAATCCCCCCACCCCACCCCGACACTGTGACACCTATGTATAACAGCTCTAGCACAGATAACTAGTCACAGAAGTTGATAAATGTCCTCTTACACAGTTCCCTCAATTAAAACTTTCCATTTTAATTAAAATTTCAATTAAAAATTAAGACAATCAGTTTCACTTGGACCCATGTTTCTGATGGCATATTACATCATGCCCAAACACTTTGCTCAACAGCTTAATTAAAACACAGCACAGGTTTTTTATGCTTTATACTAGAGTAGGAAGCATGTATCAGCACTTTTGCTGTCTTTCTTGTTCTGGAAGTTGCCAGAATAGTACAGTTTTCCTTGATAATGGTTGGCCCATCTTATCCTTTCCCACATTACATAAATGTTCTGCAGCCTTTGGAATCCGTAAATGTCCTGTAGCCTCTCACTCTGACTTCTGAAGTGATTTGAGAATTATGCTGGTTTCTTTTAATGTGAGCTCTCATTTCTAAGTGTAGGGTCTTATCCAAGATTTTAGAGGATTCCCACTGTGCATATGCCAGTGTCTAGAACTGCAGTATTTATACCTTAACCTCCCTACGAACGTTACATTTAAAGTTATATTTAGAATGGAGTAAAATAGACAAGATTTAACATGTACCTTTGCCTCGCCCTAATAAGTTTTCTGCAAGTTCTCAGATACTCCAGCTGCTACTCGGCTGCTCGATTTCTGGGCCACCATGAGTCTAGGAAATATTCACATAAATGTAACTTCCCAGTAGGGCTGGAAGATAGCTGGTTTTCAACATCGTGGTATATCACCAGCTAAACATGGTGAAATACTGATATATCACAATGTCTGAAATAAGGCTGGAGCTATGTAGAGGCAGGGACGCGGGTGGCGCTGTGGTGTAAACCACAGAGCCTAGGGCTTGCCGATCAGAAGGTCGGCGGTTCGAATCCCCGCGACGGGGTGAGCTCCCGTTGTTCGGTCCCTGCTCCTGCCCACCTAGCAGTTCGAAAGCACGTCAAAGTGCATGTAGATAAATAGGTACCACTCTGGCGGGAAGGTAAACAGCGTTTCCGTGCGCTGCTCTGGTTCGCCAGAAGCGGCTTAGTCATGCTGGCCACATGACCCGGAAGCTGTACGCCGGCTCCCTCAGCCATTAAAGCGAGATGAGCGCCGTAACCCCAGAGTCGTCCGTGACTGGACCTAACGGTCAGGGGTCCCTTTACCTATGTAGAGGCACAGGCTGGCTTTCCCCCCACATTGTGATTTTTGCATCACACACACGCACACATCGTGATTTGCAATATATTGTCAGGTCAAACATGATGAAACCTATAGCACGATATGGACTTTAAATTGGTTATCGACTTTAAACCTATAATCATGAAATGGACTTTGAAGTGGTTTTGGACGCTCTATCGATTCATCGCCCAGCCTTAGTTCCCAGTGCAGCTCACTATTAGTAAACAAAAAAGGGCAGTAGGATAATTATTGTAAATGAATTATAAAGCATGGAAACCTTAAGTAAAACTTGCACAAAAAAGCTTTAAAAACTGTATACTTAAAGAGATATCTTAATGGCTGTCTCAGGTTGATTTGGGAAAGTGTGAATCCTGCATTCATTAATGCAGCTACCATTGGCCCAACCCCCCAAAACATTGGCATTTATGCTTCATCAGTCAAGGTTATTTCTTTGCAGCTAAAATAGCATGTAGAAGTTTTGAGTGTCAAGTATATAAAAATTTCAGGGTTCGGAATAATGGTCTTCATTATAGAAATACATGGATTGTGTTTGTTTGCAGATATAGTATTGCTCTTGCCCCTCTTACTAGTTGGTAGTGGCATGTTTTGGATTAAAGCACAGGAAAATGGGAGCACTTGGAACTAAGAGACTGTCAAATCGGAATAATAGCTACACTGATCATCACTGAAAGGGTGATAGCAAGAGTTGAAAGGTTGTATGGGGCAGACTTTTGGGACACACTGAAGCAAGCATTCAAGAGCAACAAACACTCCGCCTTAAAAATATTCTGTCTCTGGCCACTGACCAAGTAAACGTCCAGAACTTTGTGCGTGTGGTTAATTTCATACTGACAATCTCAGATTAATTCAATGAATGTTTGAAGACATCTGAAGGCAGGCCTGTTTAGGGAAGTTTTTAAAGTTTGAAGTTTTATTCGGTTTTTAATGTTCTGTTGAAAACCGCCCAGAGTTGCTGGGAAAACCCAGCCAGATGGGCGGGCTAGAAATATTTATTATTATTATTATTATATTAGATAATTACCGAATTGACAGAATCCATGTGTATCCCCCTGCCTCCCCAAAATGAAGAGATGTGTATCTTTTGGCATTCACAAAATTTATTTGATTATGATGTATCACATGTCAGTTTAGCTATGAAATTTGCTGTAAGGCAAGCATAGGCAATAGATTTTTTTGGGTTGCAAAAATGATTTTAAAAACCTGTTGATGCTCATGATTTGCTTGCTCAGCCCACAATCACGTCTAGACTGAGGTGAGCTGTAGTTTCGCAGGTTTGTGTTTTTTTTTTAAAGTCTCACCAGGGGCAACAGTGAGATGAGGGAAACATCGACCTGTGTACAGTGGTACCTCTGGTTACGAACGGGATCCATTCTGGAGCCCCGTTTGTAACCTGAAAGGTCCGCATCCTGAAGCGCCACATCTGCGCATGTGCGAACCGCTGAACCCAGAAGTAACCTGTTCCAGTACTTCCGGATTCGGCATGTCCGTAACCCGTGACGAATGCAACACCTAGCATTCGTAACACGAGGTACGACTGTAATGTGGTTTCGGAGGCTATTCAAGACATGTTTTCGCCAAAGGCAACCGAGGGACATAAGAAGCCGTGTTCCTCTCGCACTACTTCCAGTTTTCGGATGGTTTTTTCATCTCCAGAGGATTTCTTTCCATTAAAGGAAAACTGTTAATTCCAAGGCAATGTCACTTCTCATACATCTCATGTTGAGGTGATCAGACTGTTTTCATAGTGACAACTTCCCTTCACTTGAACAATTTGCGTAATTAAGTAATTTATTCCATAGGCTTGATAACATCAAGTGCTTAACATAGTCTTCCATTTACTTCTATAATTGTGCAAATTAGTTTGTGCATAATTACCCACAGATATTTGAAGGTTGCGATAGCTAGGTCTAAAACAGAGCTTCTTATTAGGAGTTTTGGGTGCGGAAATTGGGTCAAAGTGCGGACGTGTTCCGTGTGGAAGTGGCTTGTGTTGGGCAGGGAATTATGGGCAGAAACACATACAGTCGGACCTTGGATCCCAAACGCCTTGCGAGTCGAACGTTTCAGCTCCCGAACGCTGCAAACCTGGAAGTGAGTGTTCCGGTTTTGTGGACGTTCTTTGGAACCCAAACATCCGACACGGCTTCCTGCAGTCAATCGGAAGCCGTGCCTTGGTTTCCGAACGTTTTGGAAGTCGAACGGACTTTTGGAACGGATTCCTTTCGACTTCCGAGGTATGACTGTATGAATGTTGCTATCATAGAATTGTAGAGTTGGAAGGGAAACCAAGAGTTATTTTGTCCAACCCCCTGCAATGCAGGAATCTAAAGTATCCATGACAGATGGCCATCTGACCTCTGTGGCTGGCTTGATAATGGGACAAATGAATCATGAACAAAGACCCCAATGTATTTTGTAGCCTGTAGATGCTCCTTTTTCTAAATAATGGGACTAAAGCAGGATTGATCCATGAGCCACTTCCTCGGAAGGTGACTACCTTGTTACGGGAATTAAATTTCCTTCAAAAGAAGCCAGTAAAGCAGACACTTTTATGCTTAACAAAATAGAAAATTCTTTCCAGTAGCACCTTAGAGACCAACTGAGTTTGTTCTTGGTATGAGCTTTCGTGTGCATGCACACTTCTTCAGATACCTGTGCATGCACACGAAAGCTCATACCAAGAACAAACTCAGTTGGTCTCTAAGGTGCTACAGGAAATAATTTTCTATTTTGTTTCGACTATGGCAGACCAACACGGCTACCCACCTGTAACTTTTATGCTTAGGAAGTCAGGATCTTTCATTAAACTCAAAAGGGACTGCTCACCAATTTGTACTTTTAAAACTGCTTTTAATTATGGTTGCGAGCACATTTGAAAGGCAGGATGAAAACAAATCAGTTTTGTTACATATTGCCACTTAAGTTTTATCATTTATTAATTATGGAAATTTATATGTTGGGTCTCGGAATTCCCGGAGTGGCTTGCAGTACAAAAAAATCAGAGATGCAATAAACATTTTATAAACAGAGCATTACATTTGGGGAAAAGGCTAGTGGCCTCATCACTCACCTCTCTGATTCTCAGGGTTTAGACCAAGCATAGGCAAAACTCAGCCCTGCAGATGTTTTGGGACTACAACTCCCATCATCCCTAGCTAACAGGACCAGTGGTCAGGGATGATGGGAGCTGTAGTCCCAAAACATCTGGAGGGCAGAGTTTGCCTATCCCTGGTTTAGATACTATGCTTCAAGACTGCCGCATTCTTTCCTGTGCTTTTGCAGACCTGTCCACCCCAAGTCTAAGTCTTTAATTGACAAACAAGCCCTGGCTAGCTTGTGGGCCATATGCATCATTTATTTTTAGTTTTCCCCACAGATTTATACCTTACATGGGTTCCCTGGGCTTCATCAAGGACCTCAGGTGATTTTTCAGTTGATTTCCATTATATAATAACTCTCCCGCAGCTTAGTTCCATATTGTATGTGTGTGCTCTGTGTTGGTTTCCGGCCGCACATTAACAGCGCTGCTCAGCTGCCTGTGAAGCTATCAGCAGCATGTTCGTTAGCCCTTCCGTGTTCGGATGAACTCTTCCTTCCGAAGAGGGAGGACCTGTCACCATCGCTCTCGAGGGCTGCTGAAGTGCCCGTTCTCAAGGATGATGCATGAATGATTGCCTCTCTTCTGAAGACATCGGCAGGATTACTAGAGCTCTCGGTGTGTGAGGGTTGGCCAAGTCCCCAAACCACTCCTGCTTTAGTCAAGGCTCAGAAATAGGTGTGTGTGTGTGTGTGTGTGTGTGTGTGTGTGTTTTAAAATCCCAAGTCAGCAGCAGCTTAGTGTTGCATCCATCATTGTGAGCAGAAGGCAGCGCTAAGGGAAATCTTTTCACTTCCACTCTTCCCCCCGTTGGTTGGCATCCATCCATCTTGGGAGAAAATGGAAGAGTGTGTGCCTTCAGGGTGACGTCAAACCGATGGAGAGTTATGGCGCCTGCTGTGACTGTGGAGACCGATACAGGAGAGACATGTTTTGTTGCAGATGGGGAAGGCATCCCGTTGTGCTGGTACGAGTGCATCATGGTGTTTCTTCTCTCTGCATTCCCGCCAGCGGTCATTCCTCCTCTGGTCACTGCTGCGGAGACCTGACCTCACCGATTGTCTCCAGGGCCCTGCGGTCATCTGCAAGGGATTCCCACATGGCGGGGTTAATGTTGCCAGGCTTTTGCAACGCAGAGTTGGTCCTGCGATCGCCCCGTCCATTTTGAGAGCAGATTAAAGTGACTTAGTATTAATTGTAGTAACGGCTGGTGCCAACCTTTCACTCGGCCCTCCAGATGTTTTGGGACTACAACTCGCATCATCCCAAAACATCTGGAGGGCCGAGTTTGCCTATGCCTGCACTCAGCTATAGTTAATATGGGATGGGCAGGAGGAGGTGGTTCCCCCCCCCCTGCACAGTAAGTGTATATGTTCTCAAGTGTGGCTCCTGAATTCTCAACAATAAGTGATGGGGACAAGTATTAACCCAAACGGTATCTCTGTCACTCTGACTGAGCATAAAGCTTCTTGCTTTGCAAAAGGGTTAAAAGTAAAATCAAATCGGCATTCCTTTGTGCAAGTTACGCTGGCACGGTAGAAAATGTTTGCAGTTTGTGGCAGCACGGTTGACATTGAAGCAAGTGGCTGTGCAGGGTATATAACATTTATAAACATTTGAAGAGAAACCCGGGGCACGATATTTAATTGTGGTACGAGAAGGTAACGTCTTGTCGTCGGAAATCTTGAGGAACGGACTTTAGGAAACGTGTGCAGAGTAACTTAATACGTGTTTCAGCCCAAAGGGCTTTCCGATAATGGAGTGGGAGTGTGGACAAAATGGTCTGGACCCTCATGTAAAGACTTCTGTGTGAAACTCATTTTCTGAACCAGTATTGTAATGCGTGTGTTCTGTCACTTTAAAAGCAAAACCCTAATTTGTCTTGGTAGCGTGGAATTAGAAAACCTTGTTCTATGTCCTCCTGGAAACTGAGCTGCTCTTTTGCATAAACACCTAATGGAAATTTAATCAAGGCTGGCTTTGTGGGGATACTTGCAGGATATCTCTTGGGGGGGGGGAGGGCAGAGAAGGATGCAGGTAATATATATTGATTGTGCATCTTCAGCCTTGTAAGTCTGTTCTGTGAGAAGCCATTCAAGACCCAACTAGCAACTTGCACTTGAAGGTAGACGATCCAAAGACTGAACACTTTGCTAAATGTGTTTTGCAGGTTGGACAATCTGCTCAATATGGCTTATGGAGTAAAGAGGTAATGAAGAATTGTGTTAGGTCCATAACGCTTAACCCTTCCTAATAATACAAATTATACTGTTTTGAGTTGAACGTACTTTGGAGCTTAATTTAAGTTGAATTGTCTCTGCATGTTCAGACATTAAACCAAAGCTATTTTCATTTCAGTACATCACTTAACACATTCTGTCTCGTCATCACATCCATAATTTTCAACAGCTTCCAGCATTGTTTTCAGTGGTATTTGTCTTTTTCAGTTAATGGCTGGCATTTTATTAGTCTTTTATCGCATTGCCTTTGTATCATTCTAGCATTCTGCAACAACTCAGGGCCTTTCTGCGCTAGAGTTTTGCTTATTTGCCTTTCCTACCAGTGCCAACAGTATTGTATCTGTGCCAGTAGATGGTCATAGATCCATGGAATTGGAAGGGATCCTGTGGGGATCATTTGGTCCAACCCCCTACAATGGAGGAATATGCAATTGTCCCATAAGGGGATCTGGCCCGCAACATTGGCACATTGAGCTCCACACTCTAACCAACTGACTTGGTGCAGTAATGGCTACGTAATGCGGGTGCAATTCTTTAGTACTGGTACTTCACATGTATTGGTAAATCTTAACGCATCCTGCAGGGTGCAGTGGTACCTCGCAAGACGAATGCCTCGCTAGACGAAAAAACTCGCTAGACAAAAGGCATTCGCTAATGAAAGGGTGACTCGCAAGATGAATTTTCCTATGGCCGCGACTCGCAAAACGAAAACTTTTTGCGGGTCCCCCCCCCCCGTAAAACCGCGCTTCCTCCGACCGTGATTCGCAAGACGAAATTTCTGCTATACGACAACACTCGCGGAACGAATTAATTTCGTCTTGTGAGGCACCACTGTATTGCAGCCAAGGGACTGGAGCTTCACAAATAGTGAAGGGCTGAAGTAGATATTTCATTGCAGATCTGCATTTTTTAAAAAGAGACAAGTATTTGGATTTCTAATACCCAGTTGTCTTAGGGACACTTTTGTTCTTGCTTTTGTGGCTAAGGCAAAGTTTGACCAGTCCGCAAACGCCACATTGAGTGTCCCGAAAGGAAGGAAAGGTGTGGACAACTAGAAACTAAATAATGTGTCGCTGTTAACCAGATGTGTCACTGTTGACATCTTCCTAGGGCAGCAGGGGTCCAACTAGATACTGCACCATAAGACAAGGGGGATCTTCGAGCAATTGATAGTTCACAAGGCTATAATAAAAGAACGAAAACAAAAATATTCAGGAAATGGAGGACTGGCATCTCGCAGGAGATAACTTCACTGCAGAAGAAAGGATTAGAAGACCATATCTGCATTGGAGGTGTACAATAAGAGTACAGCCTACAGATAACTTAATTTTATTAAACTTCTTCACAAAAAATATTGACACCAGCGCTAGGCCAACGTTTTGCCCGCTTGGGGGAGCTTTTTCCTTCGACTTCTGTGTAGCGGCAAGGTGATTTCCTGAGAAGGTGAATTGGTGAGGAGGGCTGCAATTTGCCTCATTTTTAACTGTATGAGGAAGCTGAAGGAGGATACCTTTGTTTTTTTCTTCGACCTAAAAGTGCTGCTCCGGCTTGCAGCAGCGTGAAACTTTAACGCTGGCTTCCAGGCACCGACACTTTCAGAATTCCTCAAATGGCTTTGAGGCACACGCCACTCACCGTGACTAAAAAAAAAAAGACTGGAGGGACACCCACCCCAAGCTGAGAAGTGTTGAGCCACAGCAGGTTCCCTCCAGGAGACACATAATTCTTTCATGCCTCAGCGCTGAGCAAGTTTGAGGCCCAACGCAGGCAAACAGCAGAATAGTCTTGTCGAAGGGGATCTGCGAAGCCCGACAAAAGCTTTAATGATAATTCCTTGCCGTGCATTTTTCTTGAGTTGTGCCGGTGTGTCCTGCGCTACCTAGTTTGAAAACTGCTGCGCTGCAACAATGAATGTTTGCAGAGGAGCCAACTCCTGGGGGCCGAGATCCCTTCGCCACCAACCCCCCCAAAAATATTTGAAGGAGCCCAGGGCCTCCTGGAGTTGATGGCCATTGCCATTCACATGGTGTGTGCATGTTCTGTGTCACGTGATCGATTATGTGTGGCGGAACTTACCTGGCCCTCCCCAATATTTCATTCAAGTTGGCACCCCCAAACACAGGCCGTTCCACCAGTGCATACTTGAGGCACAAAACTAGGCAGAAAGGCTCTCAGTTTTAACTTGCGCAGCATGTTGATACCGTGTGGAAGTAAGAGTGCATTTTTAAATTCATGTTCTGAACTAGCCTTCTCCTTAAAATAAAAAATCTCCTTTTTGTCTCTCTCTCTCTCTCTCTTTCTCTCTGTTGTGTGTGTGCTCCTCTCCGTTGGTTAGTAGGTTTTCTCCAATGACCATTGATGGAATGACCAGTTTGGCTGGGATCAATATCCCGGGACATGCGGGGACCGGATGGTGCATTTTTGTTTACAATTTAGCTCCCGATGCAGACGAGAGCATCCTGTGGCAAATGTTCGGACCCTTCGGGGCGGTCACCAACGTGAAGGTCATCCGCGACTTCAACACAAACAAGTGCAAAGGCTTTGGATTTGTGACTATGACAAACTATGACGAGGCGGCCATGGCTATCGCCAGCCTGAACGGATACCGCCTTGGAGACAGAGTTTTGCAGGTCTCGTTTAAAACAAACAAAACGCACAAAGCCTAATGAGTTGCCCTCGGCCCAGTTTATATTTGAAAACTTATTCGACAAAGGCAAGTTAAAAGAAACTTTATACATTAGTAAATGTCTTTGTAAGTCAGTGTTGAGATGGGGGGCGGGCGGGGGTAAAAGACTAGCATCCTAAGAAATATGCGAGATTTTTTATTGCTAGTATTTGAATTTAAACAAAAAAAAAACTTCTTAAATATCTTATGTTTGAATATGGACAAGAGGTACAGGGTTTTTACCTGTCACAATGCTTACTATTGCCTTCCTTGAAGAAGGCGGAACCTTTTAAAAATGTTTGAGCTTAAGGGAAAACGATTTATTTTACACGACTGCCTTGAACCTGTGAGTAGTTTAAATTGAGGCTTTGTGTTAACAATCCTTGAGTTAAGTTTCGTCTTTTTCGTTGTGCTTGATTTACACTTTAATGCCTTGCAGTTTAGTCTGTTCAAGAAAAGTGTTTCGAAGTTTACATTTTTATTTATAAAGTTTGAAAGTATTTATTTTGTAATTATTATTTGGGTCTGGGGGAAGGGGGGGGTTTGGTGCATTATAAAAAGCTTATTGTAAGATTAACGGAGAACTTTTCGTAAAGCAGTTACCTTGCCAAAGAGATAAGAGCCTCTTTGATGTGGGTTTAAAAACAAAAAAAACAAAACAAAGCATCTATTTTTATAAAAAAGAGAAAATTTGGAGAAACTTTTTACAGGTCCTGGAACAAATATTTTGACTTGAATACTTTGAGAAATCTCTTCATATGACACCTAGTGAGCTTTTAAAACTTACCAGGAAATTTGCAGTGGTTTGGGAGGGGGGGGGAAACACTTTAGAGAGATTTATGATGTAGAAATTCTTTAGAGATCTTTGTTACTCAAGAAGTTGGAATCACTGACAAATGCACTGCTGGTTTTGATTTTGTAATCGTTGGTGCAGTCTCTGAACATCCTGGTTACTATGTGATAGGCGGCTCACATTAACTTGTGTGGTTTTGAAACAAAAAATGAGAAGGAAAAAAAATATTAAAAGTATATAAGAGCAGGCAAGAAATTTAAATTAACTGAGATAGGGGAAAAAAAATCTGTTCTTCCTATAGAATTCCCTTCAGATAGAGCTCATGGTGTTTAGTGATGTACTTCCAGTATTGTTTGAAGAATTGTTTTGTCTTAAAAAATAAAAAATACAAAAGATGTTTGCACACGGTTTGCACCAATGGCAGACCAGGGAAGAAGCAGTCTTGCGTTGGATATATTTGAAAGTATTTTGAGAGTTACGTTCAAGGCTAACACCTGAGCTTTGTGTAATGTAAATAATATCTTTTTTTGTTTGTTTGTTTTATGAACCTCTTTTCAGCTGATGACTTTTGAGTTTCCTTCTGGTTTTTTCGTTTTCCCTTATTTAACATGCCAAGTGATGTTCAAAAATTCTGAATGTTTTTGTATGTTTCCTTTTCCTTTGTATAAATGGCATTAAGATTGTTACTTGAGGTCTGCTTAATTCATTTCTGTTGTCCTGAGGACTTGAATTTACGGTGTATCAGATACGTTGCAAATTTTGTCTGTAGATAGTCTAGCTTCAGCTGTTTATGGTGATGCTACATTTTTGTTTATAAATATGTTTGTGGTAAAAAAAAAAAAATGAGTATAACCATAGGTTTTGAACAAATTCCTTACATTTTTCATACCAGAATCATAAATACCTGTATGCTATTGAAATTTAACTTTGTATGACGCTTAAAAACACTTATTTGGGGAAAAATAATAAAGACTTTACCATGTATGGAAGAAATTTAAGGTCAAAAAAAAAGTACAAATATTTTCTGATTAGCATCTAGCTTATAATAATTTTTTAAAAAGCTGAAGGCCGCAGAGCCTTTTCCAGGATGCACTGACAAACTATATAGATCCGTCCTGCTTTTTGTATAAACTTGAGATGCTCATTCGCTTCCCCTTAGAACCAAGCAATGTGCTATGCATATAACATTCTTGTACATGATATTTGCAGTTGCTTTCCGATTCTTTATTTTTTAAGAAAAGAATTGTAGTTAATAAAATTTTCAGTATAGTACAGTACATTTAAAAAAAACAAAAACAAAACTGCGAGAGAATAAAGTGTGCTAAAGTGACAAAACGACTTTTCTCATGCCGGACTCGTTCAGCGCTCCTCGGATCAAATGGCTTAATCCCAATCCCACACTCGTTTTGGGATCTGCGTTAACACAAATTTCCTGTGCTTCAAAAGGTGATTGAGTTCCATTGTGGTGGTGGGTACCTGCAACCTTCGCCACTTTATACGACTATAGTAAAAATTAAAATTTAAAAAGGGGGGGCATTGAGGAGAAGGCATGCAACTGTTGGGCTTCACTTTGCACTGTTTATCAGAGCACTTAATAAAATGTAAGGCTGGTATTTATTTGAAGTTGTACAGTATGACTTAATTCACATCTGTTGGAGTAGAAAACAAAATATATTCTGTTGAGTATTTAAAAAAAAAAGAGGCTGTACATGTTTTCTTTTGTGTTTGGATCCTTTGTACTTTTTCATGTTCAGTACATCAATAAACAAAAGTTGAAGGGAAAGAACAGTGTGGCACAGCGGTCTTTACCAGTTTTTATTTATTTTTCGAGTATGCTTTCGTGGGCATAAGATATCTCTATCTCTCTCTCACACACACACACACACTCACACACCCATTGGTTTGAGGAAAGTGGGCGTTTCAGTTCCACAAACTCACAAGCACCCACAAATCAGGCAAGTTTGCATCCTCACCTTCCCAGGCCTTTTCTTCAAGGTGGCAGGTGTTAATGCAAGCTAGTCAGGGGGCGTACAGAAGTGGATGCGGTTACATGCAGTGCCAATCTGTGTTTACAGTATTGAAATAAAAACCGGTATTTTTCCCTGTTAACCCGAGGCAGTAGAAGTTTCCTCTGGTGAGCACCTGAGCGGCTTTCTGCTGTTTATAAAAAAAAAAAATAGCAGAGTTGAGCCTGAAGCCAAAGCCAGGAAGACAGACAACAATGGCGGATGTTATGTTAGGCTTATATAACAGAGAGGTCTCCTTTCTGTTTAAGGCTTGCAGGTCTTTCCTAGAATAAACAGTGGAGAATGGATGCCGATGTGGTGGTGCGATGGTGACCGCCATAACGACTTTTTTTTACACTTGAGTCGAGAGAATCAGCAGAACCTGCCCCTCCCCCTGCTCAATTTTCTGCAAACTCTGCATGGTGCTTCATAAGAGTCTAAGAGATGGGATGGATGGATTGCGACCATGCTGGGCCCCTTGAACCTAGGAGTCAGTGGAAGTCAACAAGGAAATGAGCTATCGCCTCAACTCCATAATTGTTAAAAATCTGAGATTGGGCTGGGCGATAGCTGGTCTTCAGCATCGTGATAGATCACCAGCTAAACATCGTGATATATCGTGATGTCTGAAATAAAGATGGAGCTACGTAGAAGCATTGGCTGGCTTCGCAGATTTTCCCGCTTCGTGATTTTTGCCAGCGCTGCTCTTGTGATTTGCTGCCCCTTGCATAAGGCAGGAGATGGCTGAGCCAGCAGATTTAACAAGGGGGTGCAGGAATCGAGAGAAGCATTGGCTGGCTTTGTGGTTTTTCCCACGTTGTGATTTTTGCATAGCGCTCTCTCCCTCTCTCCCTGTTACACACACACATACACACAACTCGCAATATATCGCCAGGTCAAAAATTATGGAACCAATATCACAATATGGACTTCAAACCAGCTTGGGATGATATATCACGCAGCCCTAAGAAACATCATGATTCGTGATATACAGTGGTACCTCGGTTCTCGAACGAAATCCGTTCCAGAAGCCCATTTGGCTTCCGAAACGTCTGAAAACTGAGGCGCGACTTCCCATCGGTTGCAAGAGCTTCTTGCACTCAGCAGAAGCCGTGTCGCACGTTCAGGTTCTGAAAAATGTTCGGAAATGGAAGCATTTACTTGCAGGTTTTCGGCGTTTGACAACCGAAACGTACGACAACGGAGGTTTTTGGGAACCGAGGTTCCACTGTATTGCCATGTCAAAAATTATGAAACTGATATCACACTATGGAGTTCAACTTGGTTTTGGATGTTATATCGATATATCACCCAATCCTAATCTGAGATGAGCTAAATATTGGGAGCGGAGGAAGCAGGGGCGGAGGAAGGGGGCGGTGGGGGGCGGTTCGCCCCATGTGTCACCACTGAGGGGGGTGACAAAATGACAGGCGGCACTCACTGCGGGGCCTGCAGCGCGCCCAAGCCACGCATCTCTCCTGGGAGTGACGCACTGGCTTGGGTGCCCGCAGGCTCCATGCTACCCCAAACGGTCCGCCCACCGTCTCCCCCTCAGCTGTAGGGTGGCTGAGTGGGAGGAGGCAGGCAGACTCCTCAGAGGCCCCACGGAGCTTCCTGTCCCAGCTGGCCGCGCCCCACAGGCGGCTGGCCCCAGCTCTACCTCTCTTTTAAATTAGAACCAGTGAAGGCGGTGAAGGTCCTGTGTGAGTGCCTGGAAGCGGTTGGAGGATGGATGGCGGCTAACAGAGGAGGTTGAATCCTGACAAGACAAAAGTACTGTTTGGGGGGGGGACAGGAGGCGGGTGAGTGTGGGGGACAGGAGGCGGGTGAGTGTGGGGGACTCCCTGGTCCTGAACGGGGTAACTGTGCCCCTGAAGGACCAGGTGCGTAGCCTGGGATCCATTTTGGACTCACAGCTGTCCATGGAAGTGCAGGTTAATTCGGTGTCCAGGGCAGCTGTCTACCAGCTCCATCTGGTACGCAGGCTGAGACCCTACATGCCCACAGACTGTCTTGCCAGAGTGGTGCATGCTCTGGTTATCTCCCGCTTGGAATACTGCAATGCACTCTACGTGGGGCTACCTTTGAAGGTGACCCGGAAACTGCAGTTAATCCAGAACGCGGCAGCTAGACTGGTGACTGGGAGTGGCCGCCGGGACCACATAACACCGGTCCTGAGAGATCTACATTGGCTCCCAGTACATTTCCGAGCACAATTCAAAGTATTGGTGCTGATCTTTAAAGCCCTAAACGTCCTCGGTCCTGTATACCTGAAGGAGCGTCTCCACCCACACAGTTCAGCCCGGACACTGAGATCCAGCACCGAGGGCCTTCTGTCGGTTCCCTCACTGCGAGAAGCAAAGCTACAGGGAACCAGGCAGAGGGCCTTCTCGGTGGTGGCGCCCTTCCCTGTGGAACGCCCTCCCATCAGGGGTCAGAGAGATAAACAACTAACCTGTCATTTAGAAAATACCTGAAGGCAGCCCTGTTTAGGGAAGTTTTTAATTTGTGACTTTGTATTGTATTTTAATATTTGTTGGAGGCTGCCCAGAGTGGCCAGGGAGACCCAGCCAGATGGGCGGGGTATAAATAATAAATTATTATTACTTGGGCGCAGTGCACGCGTACCGCCCCAGGCTCCCAGTCGGCTTGCTCCGCCGCTGGGTGGAAGCTGTCTTTACACACACTGTTAATCCATCAATCTCATTATGGTCTACAATGGTTGACTTCCCTTTTCCTCTTTTAAAACAAAACTTTCAGGCAGAGATTTCTCCTAGTGCCAGGTGGAGGTGACAGGGGTTGAACTTCAGACATTCTGCGCACTGTGTGTTCTACCACGTGAGATAATCCTTGCCCACTAAAAATGTTCAGTACTGTAAAAACGAGAGATCATTTTCATCGAAACGGAAGTGCGAGTGGCTTGTTTTGTAGAAAGGTGCTAAATTACAGTGCTCCTTGTTTTCATATGTTGGTGTGTGCATGAACTGCTGCAGACATCTGACTTGTACTAGCTGCTCTTTATTTCATGTTTGTTTACCGTCAGCATAAACCCATAGCAGTGTGCCGAAACTCGGACTGCAGTCTTTAATCAGCTGGTTAATAACTAAAGCTTTCATATGATTAGGAAGTGGAAGAGGCCACCTGTAATTAGATGGAAAGCTGAGGATATTTCTTTTTCCCTGGTGGTGTGTCAGAGTGATTGGAAACGAAAAAGAAAATATTGGAGATGGCCTTGGTTCCAAACAGTGAGTGGCAGCTATTTTGAAAAAAAAAATGTAAGCTGTCTTGCACGCCCTTCACTATCCTAAAAACAACAGCAAACAAACAAATGTTGTCTATCATCAGAATGCCAGGGAGCCATTCCAAATATTCATATCTTTAAAAAGAATAGAATACAACTTGAGAAGAAATGGGTAATATGCTTGCGGGAGTGGATC
The DNA here is from genome assembly GCF_009819535.1 of Lacerta agilis. Lineage (NCBI taxonomy): Eukaryota > Metazoa > Chordata > Lepidosauria > Squamata > Lacertidae > Lacerta > Lacerta agilis. The sequence goes on along the minus strand of NC_046327.1, from coordinate 4,380,728 downwards.
ATCTTTCGGGGGCGGGGGGGGGAATGGTTTAAAACATTTGGAGCTCTTTAGCTTAACATTATTGAGATTTTTATGTAAGTGGTTTGAATAATACATTTTAGCACTAATGCTTGTTTATCAAATGAAGCAGCTTGGCGGCAGCTTTAGAAAATAGTAATTTTATTTATTTAATGATGTATGTCTTTTTGGATTGTTTAAAGTAGCTTACAGGAATATATATATATATATATATATATATATACATACACACACACACACACACACACACACACACAGAGAGAGAGACACACACACACATAGCTCAGTAGTGTTTCACTTGCATATAACTAAATAAATCTTGACTAGTGAAACAAAAACATGGAAATCCAGCTAGCGAGTAAAGGATCTTTTCCTCCCCCCTCCCTTTTCCAAAATCTCTTGTTTCATTTACTCTCTTATCCAGTGATAACCCTTACGGTAACGACAACAGATCCTTTCCCCATCTTAATAAACCCAGGGGTGTGCAATGTGTGGCTCTTCAGCAACCAAAATCTCCCCCAGCCAATATGGCCAGCGGTCAAAAGATGATAGGCGAACTATCTGGAGAGCCGCCAACCAAATTCTAAACCACTACAGTAAATGGGTATCATCCAGTGTTCATTGACTCCAGAACGTCACCTGAAGGGGAAAGAAAATCCCACTTGTATAAATAAACATGAGCAATATCTCCCTACTTTAACCCCCTAACCCATGGGTAGGCAAACTAAGGCCCGGGGGCTGGATCTGGCCCAATCGCCTTCTAAATCCGGTCCGCGGACGGTCCGGGAATCAGCGTGTTTTTACACGAGTAGAATGTGTCCTTTTATTTAAAATGCATCTCTGGGTTATTTGTGGGGCATAGGAATTCGTTCATTTCCCCTCAAAAAAATATAGTCCGCCCCCGCCCCCCCCCCCCAAGGTCTGAGGGACAGTGGACCAGCCCCCTGCTGAAAAAAGTTTGCTGACCCTTTTAATTTTTTTCAGTATTCATAATTTACAGAAATTCCCGCCACAAGGTGTTGGCAAACAAGGTAAAGAGAGAAAAAGATTTGCCACCTCAAAGTGCTGACACATATACAAAGCTTTCTTATAGGATATATTGGGGGTATTCTCCCCCCCCCCTGGCTCATTTATTTTGGGCACAGCCTTTGTCTTCCAGCTTCCTAACCTTGTAAAGGGATTCTGTAAAATACTCTTCGTGACACAAGAGAGATCCGAACCTTGGACTAGTCAAAGATGGGCAGGCAGTCAACTGTGCCCACCAGCCCAAGTCCTAGTGAACCCACTTGTGGGGTGCTGGGATTCTTGTAAATTTTGTTGTTTGATGTGGCTCTCGCCCACATTTCCATTTGTGCCATGCCTAGAAAGGTCCAAGCTCTTTTCCAAGGGAAATCCCTCTCTTCAGTAGTGATAGATTGGAACAAATGGCAATCCGGGGGGAACCCAAATTGCTGTTTTCTCCAGTTGGCAATAGGTAGAGTGTGTATTAGGGCTGAGTGATATCTGGATTTCAACATTGTGATATATCAGGCACGTCCAACTCTTTAGAGACTGCGATCTACTCCCAGTATAATAAAATTGGCAGTGATCTGCCCATTGTCATTGCCCATAGTTGTTGAGCTTTTTTGGGTGGGAGAAACCAGAGTTGCTTTTTTGCGGGGCGGGGGGAGCAATTCAGCTTTTTGGGGAGAGGAGTGCATTAAGTCGCAAGCCGAACAGTCTGCTCGCCGCACATCTTCCCCAACTCTGCCACCGACGCAGGGACTACAGCCTTTCAAAGCAGCGGCGCCGATGGGACGGGCGTGTATCGATCACTCAAGAGCAACTTGACGATCACTTTTTTAACTACCGCGATAGACCGGGAACACCCCAACGGTCTGCCTGTCAATCGCGATCGACCAGTTGGACATAGCTGTGATATATCGTCAGCTAAACATCACAGTATATCACGATGTGGAACTATGTAGAAGCGAACAGGGTAATGTCCTGGCAACTGCTGTTACTTAGGGGTCTAAAACTGGTCCATTTTTACTTACCTTTAACATATTGTTAAAACTATTATTTTATAGCAGGGGCAGCAGGAATCATGAGAGAAGTATGGACCAGCTTCAAGTTTTCCCCTATATCACAAAATTTTTTACATTTTTTTCCAAGCTTCAAATTTGATTTCTGGAAATTTTGCATCTCTAGTTTTGCAGAGGAGGGAGGTATTTCTTTGGTCATCACGGTGGTGCTTCTGGCAAAGCCCAACCAGTTACTTGGATGGAGCCAAGGTGCCAATTCACACATGCAGAACTTCAGGCGTGAGCGTAACTGGGCCTTGAGGCTGGCTGCTGACAGCACTCCCTCTGAAAGGGTTAATTAGCTAACCTGTATATATTTACCTGAATGTATTGTTAGTCCAGAAGTATAAAAGAACTCTTTAAGCTTTGCCTTATGAAACCTCTCTGTAAAGCTGTGAACTTTGATCTGCATTGCACTTCTTTCTGGCAAGCTATGACTAAGAGTCTGGAGATAACAGTAGAAGGCTGACCTTGCACAGAGAGGAACTGTTGTCTAGGTCAGAGATAGGATGGCCTTGCTGGAGTGCGCATGAACCAACTCAGGGCTAAATGTCCTTTTGCCTTATATGTACAACAGGAAATGTTCCTTACATGGACAAGAGGAAGATCCTGAGGTGGGAAGATGAGCCAGGGAACTGTCTATAAGAACTGTCTGAAAATTGACTAGTTTTGTACTTGCTTGGATGTCTGAACACCGCAGGTACCTCTGCATGCAGAAAATAAATCTTTATCTCTCTGAAGCCAGCAGCCTCAGGTGTCTTTTCTGCTTCCATGTTTTCTCACCGGGCGCAACCATGGGAACCCGTAGGGGCAAATAAGGCTCCACCTCCCAGCCTACGCACATGCGTGCAAAAGGTGAGCGTAGGCCCAAAAGCGATTTGATTATATTTACTGGGATGATTAAGATAGTCCTCTGAATAGCTCTGCCTCCTTCTATTTGCTGTGGAGTGCAGGTACTTCCTTGCGGTGTTCGTGCTTGCCTTGGTGATTGGATGGGAACAAAAGCTTAGTCACGATTAACGCTTCATCCAGGACCCAGGCATAAAGAGAAATGATCTTACTGGTACTTTTCCTCATTCCATCTTTCCTCTGCGTACTGTTCTGGAAGATCTTTTTTTAAACACTAATTACTGGGTATGATACGAAGCACCCCACTTCAGGTGAAATAACGTACGAGCAACTTTAAATCCCTGCATTTACCATGTCAATAGAAAGCCCATTTTCCTTTATAACAGGGTTTAAGACGAAATACTACCTCGCAGGGGATAGGTAGCGTCACTCCTGAGTGGTATTTTTAAAGGCACTGCAAATCCCCGCGGTGGATATTTATATTTGCAAGTCAAAAGTGTACGCTCGAGATCTCTGGAAACCTAAGGCGCAAGTGACCTGTGTTAAGAGATCCAAAACATGCATTCTTGGCTTGTTAAGTGTTAAAAAAAGGTATCTCACACCAATAGCTACCCAATACAGCTTTCTTGTGAAAATCCCAGCAACCACTGGGTGCAATGGTTGCTTTGGTGTGTTCCCTGGGACTTGGGTTGACCTCCTTGTCCACCTTTAGGTAACCCAATGTTCTGATCTCGCTTGCGTCTGTTTTGTCCAGGAACACTTCCTCCATCGTCCAGGTCACTGACCCCTTTCCTTATAATGGGGTTGCAGGGGATGTGCTGCTGTTGTCTTCACCTGCTGTGCCTCTGGACCTCATTTTCGCCTATGCACTCCTCTGTTTTGAACATTAAAGATTTGGGTAGAAAACGCTGTATGCGTTCCAGTTCTTCATCCAGTGGGAACCAAGACATGATGTTTCCCATCCCTGCTGCAGATGAGTGTTCTTCACCCTTGGGTACCCATATGCTGTAGGACTACAACTCCCATCATCCCTGACCCATTGGCTTATCTAGCAGTGGATGATGGGAGTTGTAGTCCTACCACAACCGGCGACCTAAGGCTGCAGGGCACTTGTGTAGATAATACTGAACGGGATACACCAGCTTCCTGTCTTCCTGTTACAAAGCAGGACTGTTGTTTCCAAAAACTCACACCAGAACAAACCACCTAGTCCTCATAGCGCTGCTGGACGGCCTTATTGTATTTGCTGCCTGTAACAGATTAACATAGCTCTGTCTCGGCAGCTGAAGTACCATTTCTAGGATCTGCTGAAAATGGAAAGCCAGATATTAATCTCTCTCCGCATCCTCTGATGTTGACAAGTGATGGAATGTGTTGGTGGATATTGGGGGGGAGGCAGACCCACCCTCTTCCCAAATCTTTTCTGTTGTGCAGGCAAAACAGCTCAAATAGTAAGGCTTTAACGTTTGAAAGATGTATTAATATTTCACTGGTTAAAGCATCTTCCCGTAGTGATTGTTTGTTCTTTTTGTAGCTGGGAGCAATTAGCTGGAACAGTTGCCGTCGCAGCTGTTAGATGGCTTATCCTCCAACAGCGATAATAAAGGGGGGGGGGCAATGCTCTCCTTCAACATGTGTGCAAATGTGTAGAGTTACAAAAAGGGAAAGGGAAAGATCTTCTTAAATACGCATCGTCTTCAAGGTAGCACAAAGAAGGCAACTGGCAGGCGCATTCGGAATCAAAACACACAGCTTGGTCCATCGGCTCGGTAACATTGCTGTCGTTTGAAGTCTGCCTTTCTATTTCCTGACGTGAAATGCGTGTTGCAGAGCCCTTTTCGGAAATAACCTCTGCGTGACTTATTTTCAGAGAACTAATTATTTCCCTTCTGCCCCTAAATGACTCATTGCTGGATTCAGTAGAATTCAGTAATGGTTCTCCGTCTCTCCCTCTCATTCCCCTCCGCCCCAGTTTCTTTCTCTTTCCCCCTCTATATTCCCCTGCCTATTGAGCAAACAATTGGCGGGCGTACAAAATAGCATTGCTAATTATCTTGGCGTGTGCAAGAATTAAGCAGTGAAGAGCCTGAGCTGTGAGCTGAGGCATCCCTGGTCATCTAAAGAACTCGGGGAGTGGCTCTAGTCGGGCTTCCAACCCTGCTATCCTTGAGTCCCTCTCATGGTGACCTAATCCTCATTCATGAGCTCTCCCACTTCAGACTACAAGTAAGGCACCTTGAGTGAATGATCCTCTATACCAAAAAGTTGTATAAAAAGAAGAAAACCTCAAGGTAAAGAGAAGGCTTCTTCTTTGGAGATCACTCGTAGTTAAATAAGATTGTCTTCCATGAACGTGGTCTTAACCCTGAGTCTGTAAGTGACTGTGGAGGCCAATTCTGGATCCACACATCCTTCCACAGTGGGGGACATAGGTTTCCGGGTGGGAGTTTATCACGGTGAGGGTTTGCCAAACGTGCCTTCCTCGTTGACGAAGGCTTTGCGACTCAAACGTTTTGGCTCCCAAACGCCACAAACCCGAAAGTTGAGTGTTCCGGTTTGAGAATGTGCAGGAGCACGTCTCTCTTTTCTTCTCGAGTTCGAGCATCTTCAAAACCCATGACACCTTTGTAAAGGCTGTTCTCCAATTGAAGCGCTCGCAGGCCAGTGTTTCCCAGTTGTCAGTGTTTATCCTACATTTTTCAAGACTTGAGAGAGTCTTTAAACCTCTTATAATAATAATTAATAATAATTTATTATTTGTACCCCGCCCATCTGGCTGAGCTTCCCCAGCCACTCTGGGCGGCTCCCAAACGAATGTTAAAACAATGCAGCATTAAATATTAAAAACGTCCCTAAACAGGGCTGCCTTCAGATGTCTCTTAAAAATAGGATAGCTGTTTATTTCCTTGACATCTGATGGAAGGGTGTTCCACAGGGAGGGCACCACTACCGAAAAGGCCCTCTGTCTGGTTCCCTGTAACCTCACCTCTCGCAATGAGGGAACCGCCAGAAGGCCCTCGGCGCTGGATCTCAGTGTCCGGGCTGAACGATGGGGGTGAAGACGCTCCTTCAGGTAAACAGGACCGAGGCCGTTTAAGGCTTTTAAGGTCAACACCAACACTTTGAATTGTGCTCAGAAACGTAATGGGAGCCAATTTAGATCTCTCAGGACCAGTGTTATGTGGTCCCGGCGGCAACTCCCGGTCCCCAGTCTAGCTGCCGCATTCTGGATTAGTTGTAGTTTCCGGGTCACCTTCAAAGGTAGCCCCACGTAGAGCGCATTGCAGTAGTCCAAGCGGGAGATAACCAGAGCATGCACCACTCTTTTGTTGACCACCAGCATGACACTTTCCATTTTAAAGTAGGGAATAGAGTAGTTGCTTTGGAAGACGATAGTCAGGCATCCACACAACACGACCAGTCCAACGAAGTTGATGTTGAAGAATCATGGCTTCAACACTGGTGATCTTTGCTACTTCCAGTACACTGGCATTGGTTTGCCTGTCTTCCCAAGTGATGTGTAACATTTTTAAGAGACACCATTGATGGAATCTTTTGAGGAGTTGGAGATGGCGTTTATACCTTATCATCGGCATAGAAGCCTAGAATGGTAGAGTTGGAAGGGACCACGAGGAGCAACTATTCCAACTCCCTGCCATGGAGGAATCTTTTGCCCAACGTGGGGCTCGAACCTGCGGCCCATGAGGTTTAAGAGTCTCTTGCTCTACCAACCATGCCACTTTGATGGACTACTTTTCTATCTACTGTTAGTAATATTGCTGATAAAGTCGTACCGCGTTGACGAAGGCCTTGCGACTCAAACGTTTTGGCTCCCAAACGCCACAAACCCAAAAGTGAGTGTTCCGGTTTGAGAACGTTCTTTGGAACCCGGACATCTGACGCGGCTTCTGCAACTTCCGATTGGCTGCAGGAACTTCCTGCAGCCAATCGGAAGCAGTGCCTTGTTTTCCGAACGTTTTGGAAGTTGAAAGGATTCCATTCAACTTCTGGGGTATCTGTGTATTATTAAAGCATTATTTAGATATTTATCATGTTTCCCCCCATGTGTACCCCACCTTTTTCTCCATGGGGCTTATATGGTCCTCCTCATTTAATTCCCACAACAACCCTGTGAGGTAGATTAAGCTGAGAGGCAGTGACTGGCCCAAGGTCACCCAGTGAGTGGCGATTCGAACCCTGGCTTCACACTCCAGCCAGGTTGACCACTTCAGTGACTGTTGAGCCCCCAGTGCATGTGCGTACAGCAAAATCTTTAATATTAATGGCATCTCACATGAGAGCATCCTCCAGTCCTTCAACCAGCTAATTGGATATATTCCATACATCAGGGGTTTCCAAACTTTTTTCAAAGAGGGCCAGATTTGATGAAGTGAGCATGCGTGAGGGCCGACCAAGCTTTTTTTAGGATTGATGTCGTTGAGCTTTTTTTTAGGATTTTACCCCAGGAAATAAACTGCCACAGGGGCCGGATTAAACCGACCGGCGGGCCGGATCAGGCCCCTGAAACCGACTTTGGACATGCCTGCCATACATAAATATCTGCTCGCTACAATTAATTGTGAGGACGCCAGTTTGGCTGTTGTGCTGCTGTTGTCATGTTTGTATCTAAATCCAACCCTTAACTAGCATCTTCTCTTTGTTTGGTTGCTTTCTTTTTCTTAAAGCTGTCAAGAACAATAAACTTTTCCTTATTACAGAATCACTCTTCAGATCGGCGTGTTCCTCTATAAGAGCAGATAACTCTTGTCTTTCGAGAAACATTGTTTATCCAAATCCGCGGACCAGCTGAGGCCTCTTGGTTTTGCTATGCCTGACTCCGAGATATTTAACTGTAATGTGTTGTGACTGATCCCAAACGCATGTGTTAGCTATGGCTACTTGCCACCGAGTAGGGAAGTGAAACTAAGTGTTGTTTATCAAGACGAGAAGTGATACCCAAATGAGACCGGGAGGTGTGATTCTCATTTGCACCTCTGTTTCAGTTTTGCTCCGAGGATCTGCATTTCCCTGTCAATGTGTTTCAGAGCACTGACAAGGGGAGATGAACCAAATGTGCTGCTAACAGATGCAGCAGCCAGGCTAAAATTCAGATTGCTTTGTGCCTGAACGAGAGACGTAATTTCCCCCCCCCCCTTGCATGTGTTACTAAGCAGGGCGGAATATTTTGGTGCACTGTCTCTGTCAGAATCTGTGAGCGTATAAACACTGGATAACAGTTCAGTGTCGTGAAATTGGAGAGCCGACACTGTGGAGCAGACAAAGTGCTTGACGCAGTCCAGGAAGACCTGGGTTCAAATCTCTGCTGAGCCCTTAGCTCACAGGCTGATCCTCGGACGAGTTGATTCCTCTCGGGTGACTCAACTTTGCCATGTTGCAAGGCTAAAGCAAATACAATTTGCATATTCCGAGCTGCTCAGCATAAGGTTGCGATAAGGGGGCGGGGGGTTGAATAAATAAAATATGCTTAATCCTGACCGAGGTCACGCCCCTGTGGTTGCCAACAGCCGAGGTGAATTCGGGCGGGAAGGAGGCGGAGAGTGAAGGTCTGCAACCGGCGCCCACTGGGAAAGCGGTTGAGCGGCCATTTAAATAATAGTAATAATCCTAAAAAAATAAAGTAAAAACTGGAATGCTTAATTTCCTTCGAGCAGTGGTGCAGCAATAAAGCTGCCAGCACATTTGCAAAGCTAAGCAAGGTCTGGTATGGTGTCAAATTGCAGCCGGGGGGGGGGGCACGTGTTGAGATGGCTATGTAATAATAATAATAATAATGATGATGATGATGATGATGATGATTTATACCCCACCCATCTGGCTGGACCCGCCCAGCCACCCCTGGGCAGCCTCCAACAAAATATTAGAATACTGTAATCCATCAAACATTAAAAGCTTCTGTAAACAGGGCTGCCTTCAGATGTCATCTAAAAGTCTGGTAGTTCTCTTTGACATCTGATGGGAGGGTGTTCCACAGGGCGGGTGCGACTACCGAGAAGACACTACTTTGAGTTCACCGCGCACAAGAAAGTGACGCGCAGATGCTAGAGACTGAAAAAGAAGCCTAGAATCATCAAATTGTTGAGTTGGAAGCGACCCCCAAGGGTCGTGGAGTCCGACCCCCTGCCGTGCAGGACTGGCCTGCTCTAACTGGACGTAGAGTCGGGGAACCTAGACTTTCAATACCTGAGCCCATAGTCTTCTTCCTCTGCCGCAGGAGTGGCTAACGCTGTAGCCTTCCATATTTCTGGACTCCAGCTCCCTTCAACCCCAACCAGCATGGCCAGCGGTCAGCAATGACGCAGACTGCAGCCCAGAAGCTGTTGAAGTGGCCCCCGTTCCCCAACCCTCCTCTATCTCCCATCTACTTATCCTGCCACACTCACAGCCTGGACCCTAAAGATCTGGGAACTGAGACTGCAACTCTCCCTTCTGGTCCTTCCTTGTTTGTTACTGCTTTTAACTACTTGCCTACGCATCTGCTTCAGTCTCTTTTGTCGAAACATCAGGCAACGCAAGGAGAATCGTGCTGTCCAAGATCCAGTATGATAAATCCGTCTGTCTTCAGTTCCCCAAATACCAACATGGCGGGGATACTTCCACTCTGAAGGTATGGCTGCATCAGCTGTTGGAAGGTAGGTTTTTGCTTTTTGCTTGAATACATGTCGCCAAGACTTCTTGTGATGTGCTCATACTAATGCCACCTTGGAACGGTCTTTTTCCCGTTTACAGCATCTCTCGTGTTCACATGGCTTGGAGGTACTATCCCAAACACATCAGTGATGAGCAGTTGAGAGGATACATCACAGTACACCCGGCAAAATTCACAAGGTAAATTTTTGACACAGATGGTTCTGTGTTGGGGGAATGCAGTGACCTACCTTGGTATGCAACGTTGGTTATTCCCAAAGCGAGCCCTCTGAAGTTAATGGGCATGACTAACTTAGGTCTATTAATTTCAGTAGGTCTACAGAGTAGACCCTAGTTGGCTGGCTGGCTGGCTGGCTGGCTGTTGGTTGGTTGGTTGGTTTGTTAGATTTCTGTACAGCCCTTCATCCAAGGATCACAGGGCGTTTTGCAATATAGAAAGACAAAAATACATACGGAACAATACCCCGACTCACAGGGCTATAGATTGTTTAATTAGCCAAAAGGTCTGGGAGAAGTGGAATGTTTTTGCCTGGAAATACAATCCTTAGCGTGTGTTATATTCAAGAGTATAAGGGGATGTTATTTTTTGCTTTTGTGTGATTCCTTAAAGGAAAAAACAAATCTTGTTCAAATACAGAATGCTGTGATTGAAACAATACCTGTCTAGACTAGAATACATGATGGAAGGTTAATCTGAATACGGGCCTTGCACTTTTCTGGTTGAATATACACCAAGGAAGCATGGTCATATGGAGTCCGTCGCATAAGATCTTCTTGGGAGGCCTTGCTTTCCATGCTGCTGTCTTTGGAGGTTAGGTTAGGGCAGAGCTTTCCAAACTTTTCACGTTGGCCGCACACTTTTTAGACGTGCATCATTTCGCGACACGGCCATTCAGTTTTCCTGGCAAACCGGCGGTTAAACTAACCCCTTTCCAGCACTGGGAGGAGCATGGGGAGCATTTGCACAACACACTGCAGCCGACACAGGGTCAACAAACTTTTTCCGCAGGGGGCCGGTCCACTGTCCCTCAGACCTGGGGGGGGGGGCTGGACTATATTTTTTTTGGGGGGGGGGAATGAACAAATTTCTATGCCCCACAAAAATCCCAGAGAAGTATTTTAAATAAAAGCAAACATTCTACTCATGTAAAATCACGAGGCGGGCCCCACAAATAAGCCAGAGAAGGACACATTCTACTCATGTAAAAACATGCTGGTTCCCGGACCGTCAACGGGCTGGATTTAGAAGGCGATTGGGCCAGATCTGACCCCCGGGCCTTAGTTTGCCTACCCATGCACTAACGTGTTGCGACACACAGTTTGGAAAGCTCTGGGATGAGGGGCTCGAAGAAGCAGAGGTCTTTCTGCTGAGGCCACAGCTGGCCCACCCCCTTGGTGTAGAAGCAAAACTTTCCTCTTTCAGAAGGGTGATGATCAAGCTCGTTTTAAAATAATAAGGTTAAGAGCAATAAGTCAACTGATCACGGGAGTGTTGAGTTGTTTTGCTGTTTCCGAACACAGTCCTTTCGTTTTTAACGCATATTGCCAGCTGCAGATGTTGAAGCTCATAGGACAAAATGTCCAATATCCCTGTGTCCTCAGATGTGCCACTTTAGCTCCTAATGGTTTACTTGGAGAGCTTATAGGTTTTATAAAAGTGCACACGTTTTTAATGCTTGCTGTTTAGTTGTGTTTTTATATTACGTTGGAAGCCTTCAGGTTAAGAACGGACCTCCGGAACGAATTAAGTACTTAACCCAAGGTACCACTGTAATAATAATAATAATAATAATAATAATAATAATAATTTATTTTGATAGTTTTATGGATTAGCACCATGATGCAGGCCTATATTAAAGAGAGAGACGTAGAACAAAAAAATAGAAATAGACAAAATTCAATAAAACAGAGACATGATGCTGAATGTGTTTGTTTGACCCAAGACATCTTCTGGGTTTCCAATGTGCTTGAATAAAACTGTCCTATTATTGTATGGAAGTGAGAGCTTGACCATAAAGAAGGCTGGTGACCGAAGAATTGATGCTTTTGAATTATGGTGCTGGAGGAGACTCTTGAGAGTCCCATGGACTGCAAGAAGATCAAACCTATCCATTCTCAAGGAAATCAGCCCTGAATGCTCACTGGAAGGACAGATCCTGAAGCTGAGGCTCCAAGACTTTGGCCACCTCATGAGAAGAGAAGACTCCCTGGAAAAGACCCTGATGTTGGGAAAGATGGAGGGCACAAGGAGAAGGGGACGACAGAGGATGAGATGGTTGGATGGTGTTCTCGAGGCTACCAACTTGAGTCTGACCAAACTGCGGGAGGCAGTGGAAGACAGGAGTGCCTGACGTGCTTTGGTCCATGGGGTCACAAAGAGTTGGACACGACTAAACAACTAAACAACAAATTATTGAAAGCACTGAAAAATCGGCGTAGTATGAAATCTGTCGGCTTGTAACTTTGAGACAATTTTTTAGGCACATGGTCTCTTAGCCGCCTTCCCCTTGTGTGGAATCCCTCGTACCTTTTTAGCAACACGGTTATCGATAATTTGTGTTGGGAAATGGCTATGGGAAACAGACTGCGGATTCCTGGTGCATTTGTGCTCGGAGCAGGATCCATCCATCCCACGATAATAGTTTTCAGGCTTTCCTGTGTTGCCATGCGTCCTCCTTTTCCAGGACACGTCCTCTTTTTCAGGGGTGAAATTTCTGTCCGGGTGGGTTTCTTTGCGTTTGACAAAATGTCTCTGGCTATACTTTCTGGAAGAGACGTAGACATAACTGGTGGTTGAAGACTTGCTTTCCTCTTCTCCTGCCCCCCCCCCTCAGAAATATATCACAGCATCTATAGCTTATATGTAGTAGGAATATTTGAAATGAGAGTCACCATGGCATCCGCTTTTTTTGGTCCTTCAAAATATGGCAACCCTACTAGGTGCTATGCACATTTGTGCCTTGTTGGAAGGCAAAAGGCTTGCATTTTGTTTCCAAAGAGCTTATATTTAACTTTTTAGGTCAAGTGCGCTTTTGCAGAAGGCTGTCAGGAGCGTGATAGTCGAGAACATATATTTCTGCTGCACTTGTCAGATGTGATTATTTCTAAAGGCTAGCAATATGGCAGCTGAAAGTATTGCTGTGTAAACAGAATTTACTGAAGCGCCATATAACAGAAATAAAGGCATATTTGCACATTAGACCTAAATAAATACCCATGTATTTTGTTTAAAAAAGCTATTTAAAAAAAATAATAACCCAGAGTCCTCTCTCCATTTTAAGATTGATCATTGCCCCAGGCCGAAGCAAGATATCTGCATATCCCCCATACTTTTCTGTGTATAAGACTATATGTTTATTTATCATGCTAAAAAGTTGGGGTTGTCTTACACATGGGTACTGCATAGGGAGAACGTTTGACTGGTTGCTGCCGAGGCAGTCTGCGGCTATCGTGCATGCTATTGGTTGCTGTGTCAATGGGTGGTGTTGATTGGGTGAAGCTCTGGCAGTTGTCTTTGTCCATGGAGTTTTCTTGGCAGGGATACTGGAGTGGCTTGCCAGTTCCTTCTCCAGGTGGATCACATTTAGTCTAAACTCTCCGCTATGACCTGTCCATCTTGGGTGGCCCTGCATGGCATAGCTCATAGCTTCCCTGAGTTATTCAAGCCCCTTCGCCACGAAAAGGCAGTGATCCATGAAGGAGTCCAGTCCCATGGACTGCAAAAAGATCAAACATATCCATCCTTAAAGAAATCAGCCCTGAGTGCTCACTGGAAGGACAGATCCTGAAATTGAGGCTCCAATACTTTGGCCACCTCATGAGAAGAGAAGACTCCCTGGAAAAGACCCTGATGTTGGGAAAGATGGAGGGCGCAAGGAGAAGGGGACGACAGAGGATGAGATGGTTGGACAGTGTTCTCGAAGCGACTGGCATGAGTTTGGCCAAACTGTGGGAGGCAGTGGAGGATAGGGGTGCCTGGCGTGCTCTGGTCCATGGGGTCACCAAGAGTCGGACACGACTGAACAACAACAACAACAACTGGCAGTTGGGTGGGCGATTCGCACCTTCTGTCCGTGATGTGAGTGGCGGGAGGCGTATTTAGCGACGCGTGTCGGTGGGCAATTTCTGGCAACCCCCCCCCAAAAAAAACCTCAACAACTTTGGGCAACCCCCAAAAAAATACAGCTCAACAACCCTGTGCCATCTCCCCCCATTTTCTTTAATTTTAGAGTCCCCAAAAATTGCAGTCATCCTATACATGGGGTCATCTTTTAGACGGAAAAGTACATTACTTGCTGGTGAAGTGGGAAAGGATTGTGACAGTGAGCACGGGACTGGGTGGCCACCCCCCAGCATCACCCCCCGGAAGAAGGCAGAATGGGAAATTTTCCAAACTCGCCTCCCTCCCATAATTCCAGGAGTGTGACTCTTTATCGTCGCATTGGCACCACACATTGAAAGCCCACTGAAACCACTTTTGCGGCCATGGGTTCCCGCAAAGAATTCTGGAAGCGTAGCTTGTTGAGAGTTGCTGGGAGACCCTTATTCCCCTCTCGTTGGTACAAAGTTTCCTGGGAAGAGGGATTGTTTGTTAGACTATTCCAGGGGTCAGCAAGCCTTTTCAGCCTGGGCCGGTCCACTGTCCCTCAGACCTTGTGGGGGGCCGGACTATATTTTGAAGGGGGGGGGGGGAACGAACGAATTCCTATGCCCCACAAAAAACCCAGAGATGTGTTTTAAATAAAAGGACGCATTCTACTCATGTAAAAACACCAGGCAGGCCCCACAAATAACCCAGAGATGCATTTTAAATAAAAGGACACATTCTACTCATGTAAAAACACGCTGGTTCCTGGACCGTTCGCAGGGCAGATTTAGAAAGCGGTTGGGCCAAATCTGGCCCCCGGGTCTTAGTTTGCCTACCCATGGACTATTCTATGGGAATTGTAGCTGTGGGAGGCGGGAAGATATGTGGTCTTCTAATGACTCCTAGCACCCTTAAAAACTACAGTTCCCAGGATTCTTCGTTGTAAGCTGTGACTGAAATTGGTATGAGGGTGCTTTAAATGTGCTGCAAGTTGTGTTGGGTGTGAATAATAATAATTATTATTATTATTATTTATTTATTTTATTTATTTATTTATACCCCGTCCATCTGGCTGGGCTTCCCCAGCAACTCTGGGCAGCTCCCAGCAGAATATTAAAATCACAATAAAACATCAAACATTAAAAACTTCCCTAAACAGGACTGCCCTCAGATGTTTTCTAAAAGTCAGATAGCTCGTGCAACGAGCGTTTTCTCTTTAATTAGGGTTGCCATAAGTTGGATTTTCCCAGACGTGTCTGGGATCCCAATGACGGAATTAGTGTCTGGGGTTATTTTGGGAAATCGGCAAAATGTCAACAACTTCCCCCCCAAAAAAGGTCAACAGCTTTTTCAAGAAAACAACAACTCAGCAATTTTTTGCGTCCAGATATTTACTTCTTGAAATATGGCAACCCATAACTGATTTGCATGTTTCTGGGTTTTCATGTTGCCTCAGCTGGGTTCCTGGAACAGCTTTTCTTTACATTGCAATGTACAAAATTCCAAGTACGATTGATACTTGGCCAATAAATTATCCCTTCCTTCCTTCTCATCTCTGGCTCCCAATGCATGTATGCTGGGTACTTTTCTTGCCTGGCTCAAGCTTTGCCACGAAGCGGAGATAATGGTGAAAAGCATTTTTGACCCCCCTTTGCCCAAGACTAGGCAGGCTTTGAGGGTGATAGAACAGAGAGTGCAACGGCAACAAGCTCAGATTACCCAATGTAGTGACGTAAATTAATGGGGACGGAGGGGGTGAACCTTTATTGGGAGCAGCGCCATGTTTTTTGAGAGATACGCATTCCTTTGTCTCTCTCTGTGATTATTAAATAACTTATCTGGTAAGACCTCTCCTTTCATTTGATCTGCTTATTTACTGCCACCGGGTTAGAGATCCGATTCCCTGAAGCCGGACAGCCACAAACAAACCTCAAGGAGGGTGGTGGTACTTAAGGAAGTCACCAGGGACTTCTAGCACAGTGTTTTTCAACCTTTTTTGGGCAAGGGCACACTTGTTTTATGAAAAAAAATCACGAGGCACACCACCATTAGAAAATGTTAAAAAATTTAACTCTGTGCCTATATTGACTATATATAAAGTAATTCTCTTGAATAGGAATCAAATAAACACAATTTTTCCCACGGCACACCAGGCAACATCTCGCGGCACACTAGTGTGCCGCGGAACAGTGGTTGAAAAACACTGTTCTAGCATGACCAGAAGAGAAGACAGCATCAGACAATGATTAACGGTGGTAGACAGATAATGGACACCTGCATCCCGCTGTTTCTTTCTGTTTTAGTCCCTGAGACTTGTGGTGCACCACAACTGTGGCCCTCTCCTTATTCGCATCTGTATCTGTACATTATGCGCTCTGGTTTCACCTGTCGTCCAACGCAGGTACAGATCTTTTCTCTTGAAGCTGCATGCTCTTTAGTGAGATGACGCAGAGAATATCAACATAGTCATGTAACATTTGTCATCCTTAAAGATTCCCAATTTTTACCCTTGTCTCCAAGCCTGACTATGCATGAATATTAACCGGCGTAGCTTAATCGTGAATATTTATGGTCGAGAGTAATCCTGCATTTAACTGTAAAAATGTAATGATATGCTAGCTGCTTGACCAATAATTCATGCTGCTGCCAGCTCAACGATGCATTTTAATTGGTCTGAAAGAATTGGAATGTATGTAGGTATTGGAGAAATGCTCAGTTTGTGAGGAAAAACAGCTGAACACATGCTGTGTTGACTCTATATGCAATGTAAATATGAAATATGGCAGGGGAAAAGACGGATTTAGCTAGTCAGGTTTTGAGCTGTTTTCTAAACGTTTTGCCAAAAGGCAACTGTGTGTACAGATACATTCTGCAGAGTTGGCAAATGTTTTCACTGGCAGATAGGCGTTGGTGTCTAACATTTTGGGCTGCGTCAGATGCTTGCAGATGAACATTTTAGGCACCAAAGAATTGGGCTGTGGGGCTGGCCTGAACATTCCCAACTGTACATTAAACCATCACTGCAGTGTCCCTTTCAGCATTTGCTTTGGCCCGTGTGTTTAGCTTTTTGTTTCATAGGTAAAGGCACAGGACCACTGGACGGTTAAGTCCAGTCAAAGGTGACTCTGGGGTTGCGACGCTCATCTCGTTTTCAGTCCGAGGGAGCCAGTGTTTGACCACAGACAGTTTTCCGGGGCATGTGGCCAGCATGACTAAACTGCTTCTGGTGCAACGGAATGCCCAACACTAGAGCAGCGCACGGAAACGCCGTTTACCTTCCCGCCGGAGCGGTATCTATTTATCTACTTGCGCTGTGTGGTTTTGAACTGCTAGGTTGGCAGGAGCTGGGACAGAGCAACGGGAGCTCACCCCATCGTGGGGATTCGAACCACCGACCTTCTGATCGGCATGCCCAAGAGGCTCAGTGGTTTAGACCACAGCGCCACCCGCGTCTCTTCTTGCTTCATAGTCCCATCCAGTCAGGGATGATCACCTAGCCAGGGTAGGGATGCTATAATACCAGATAACCAGTCAGATTTGCATGCGTAAGAACACCATTGACACAACCAAGGAGGAGGGAAATTCTTCCAGCCCTCTCTGAAGTGGTGAATGTTTTTGCTCCTGGTCATAGCGCCGTCACCCCGAAAGTTTGTTTAAATGGGGGGAGCACTTTTTACAGGGCACAAAAGTGTTTGTGAAGAGTTCAGCTCATTTCTAATATTCCAGAGACTCGATTTCCCTCTGTAGGATGAAATATTTTGCCGCAGGTTGCTGTAACCTTAATAAGAACTAGTCTAGGTTTTTGGGTTTTTTTTTCTGTATTTATACAAAGCAAGGTCTTTATATTTGGGACCCAGTCTTCTCACATACTGTAAAATAAAATGTTTTTTTTATTTTAAAAAATGCATTTATATCTCGCCTTCCCTCCAGAGAGCTCAAGGTGGCATCTATGGTTGTCTTTCCCTCCTCAATTAATCCCCGCAAGAACCCTGTGAAGTAAGTAAGGTTGAGGGGCGGTGACTGGCTCAAGGTAACCCAGCGAGTTTTGAGGCTGTGGGGGTATTTGAACCCTGGATTCCCAGGTCCTAGTCGGGGACACTAACAAAGTGTCCATCTCTCTCTCTCTCTCTCTCTCTCTCTCTCTGTGTGTGTGTGTGTGTGTGTGTTTGTGTTTGTGTGTGTTTCTTGTTTTATCCATGTGTCTTTCTCCACTTCTCCACAGGGCTGTATTCTTGGAATGGAGAAAATGCTACAGACTCTTCTGATCTCCCTTTACAAATCTGTATGTTGAGCACAAAGGGAGCATCAATTTCCCTCCTAAGCAACACTTGTGGAACTTTATTTCTATTTCTAAACTCTTTTCTTCCCTAACTGCCAGCCAAGCACATGGTTTACGGGCTGGTTCATTTGACACGAACGATGGGTGCTCATTGAAAAAACCAATTATCTCCATATCCCAAGCTACAAGATAAAAATTACCAAAGCTGAGTGGAAAAGATTTAACACAGATAAAACTGGTGAAGGCGGAATAACTGGAGCAAATGTAGATTCGCTGGGAAGAAGTTTTCGTCTGACTTCTCGGGATTTGGTTAATCCAGAACTCAGATTTAGAGCCATTCAATCATAACAAACCTAGACAGCATCTTAAAAAGCACAGACATCACCTTGCCGACAAAGGTCCGTATAGTTAAAGCTATGGTTTTCCCAGTAGTAATGTATGGAAGTGAGAGCTGGACCATAAAGAAGACTGATCGCCGAAGAATTGATGCTTTTGAATTATGGTGCTGGAGGAGACTCTTGAGAGTCCCATGGACTGCAAAAAGATCAAACATATCCATCCTTAAAGAAATCAGCCCTGAGTGCTCACTGGAAGGGCAGATCCTGAAGTTGAGGCTCCAAGACTTTGGCCACCTCATGAGAAGAGAAGACTCCCTAGAAAAGACCCTGATGTTGGGAAAGATGGAGGGCACAAGGATAAGGGGATGACAGAGGATGAGATGGTTGGACAGTGTTCTTGAAGCGACTAGCATGAGTTTGGCCAAACTGCGGGTGGCAGTGGAGGATAGGGGTGCCTGGGGTGCTCTGGTCCATGGGGTCACAAAGAGTCGGACACGGCTGAACAACAACAACAATCATAACAAACGTCTGAGATGAGATTTGCCCAAATGGATCCAATTCGAATTACAGTGACTAGGTAGAATTTCACCTTTGAAAATGTGTTTAATGCCACAGACTCTGGTTTTGTTTCTGCACATTCCACCAATACTGGTTACCTGCATGAGAAAATGCCAGAGTAACAGCCAGCACTTTCGAGAAACTTAATTGAGCAGGTCGTTTTATCTCTTCCACATATAAAGGAATATTGCTCTGAAGCAAAAATATTGCTCTGAAGCAAAAATATTGCTCTGAAGCAAAGATGGAGGGCACAAGGAGAAGGGGACGACAGAGGTTGAGATGGTTGGACAGTGTTCTTGAAGCTACTAACATGAGTTTGGCCAAACTGCGGGAGGAAGTGAAAGATAGCGGTGCCTGGCGTGCTCTGGTCCATGGGGTCACGAAGAGTCAGACATGACTAAACAACAACAACAAGTGTATAACGTAGCAGGGGAGGGCAGGCACGGGATAGCCGCTCGGATGCCTGGAGTGGTGCGCGCGCCCTGCTCCGGCGGTGGAGCAAGCCGCCCACAGGAGCGGAGTGAGCCACCCATGGCGGACATTTGGCACCCCGCCCACCTGCGCCTCCCAAGCCTCCCCCAAGCTGTCAAAACGAAGGGGAAAGGGGGGAATGCCGCCAGGAAAGCGGCGCAGCTCCCCCCTTACCCCGATGGTTTGGGGTAGGTAGGCTTGAGAGTCGTGGGTGGGCGGCGCGCCGAATGTCACCCCCCCCCTCAGTGAGGGCACACGGGGTGACCCGCCCCCACTGCTGCCCTTTCCTACACACCTGAGGAAGGTAGTCTGAAGAAGGCAAATTCTTCCCCAGGAATAGGGGATTGGCAGCTTTGTGAGGGCCACAGGGGTCTCCTAACAACTATTAACCCCCCCATCCCAAACTAAAGATCCCAGGATTCCTTGGGGGAACCCCAGGACTGTTTAGAGTGGCATGATACTGATTTAAATGCCTAGTGTGGATGTTAACGGTAGCCTCTCGTATCTGTTTTGTCACTGTTTGGCTTAGTGTTTCTGGGCATTTTCTGGTTTAACAAACGCAGTGAACTCCGAACCAGGTGTGTGTGTGTGTGTGTGTGTGTGTGTGTGTGTCACAGCGCACATCTGAGCATGTCTGCTCCCTTTATGTCCCACTTAGGTTCAGTAGGATTTACTCCCCTAAGTTAGCAGGCACCTCAATACAGAGATAGAAAGCTGATTTATATCATACAGGAGTGGCTAGGGAAGCGTTGTGTAGCTTGTGTGCAGAAAGAGAGAGAAGGAGGGAAGGAGAGAATATACAGGCGCACACAGAAATTTTAAACAGCATTGCTTCTGTGTAGATACATTTCTTCTGATTACTTTTTTACACCGCTGCAACTTTTTCTGTTTTTCATATGCGTCTGGGGAGCCTAGTTAGACTGCTTCCTCTCCAGCAACATATTTGAGGTATTCATTAAAATCTATTTCTGTTAATGGGCTCTCGAAGAATGAATCAAATCGCGTATGCTGTAAATGAAGTTTAAACATGTTAATTCCAACAGTTTAACAAGCTCTGACATGCCTCCATCCCTTTGCAATATGCAATTTTCTGGAAACTGGAGAGCCGGTATAATAGATATTTTAGCTATGCATGCCATTTTGCTATTAAATTAGAATACGATTACCTCCCACAGCCAAAAGACTACCCTTGAGTCCCAAGTAATATGACTTTATTTTGCAAACAGATCAAGCCAACTTTATTAGATGGCAATGACTGGGAAAGCAAGAACACTTCATTAACATTTTAGCATCTTGGCTCTTCAGTTTTATTATGTTTAATCAAAGCATGAGTTTGACAGCATTCGGCAGACATGTCCTGAGCTTGCCCGCCGTTACACTTCCTCAGCCTCTAGAAGCCTTTTAAATGCAGGGGCTGGTGTCGATTTTCTTATTCGTATTTTTCCTGCTCACTGGATTCCTGAGATACGGGCGTGTTTGAGAAAAGGCAAGTAAACCGAAAATTGCCTAGACTTGCACTTTCCATATTAATATATGATCTCATCAGACCCTTTCAGCTAAGTGGGGTGGGATGTTTCCCCCAAGAAGAATGCATATTTAGTGTGTGGTGGGGAGGGGGCTGAACCTGAGAGATTATCTGAGGGCCTCAAATTCCCCATCCCTGAGTTATACCCTCTACTCACTATTGGACCAAACCTTAGAATGTGGCCCAACGTCTCATCATCGCATCACAATTAGACACTTGTTATGTACTGAGTTGAATAAGATCCAAAATGCAGCAGGCTGACTGGTCCAAGAACAATAGGATTGAGATTGCAGCAGTCTGACTGGTCCCAGAACAATAGGATTGAGATTGCAGCAGTCTGATTGGTCCCAGAACAATAGGATTGAGATTGCAGCAGTCTGATTGGTCTGCAGGAGCCACCCAATCCAGCTCCAGGTGGAAGTGAATCCGCACTCCGATTGGCATACAGGAGTATCCCGCAATTAGCCAATCACGTGGGGCCCATTGTGTAAATAGTGTATATAAAGCAAATGTTTTGGGGGAACTGCATTCCTCACTACTATGAGCTGAATAAAGAGCATGAAATTCACACTTGACTCCGAGTATATTTCAACACTGCTAAATTGACTTGAAGAATTTATGCTTTTGAATTATGGTGCTGGAGGAGACTCTTGAGAGTCCCATGGACTGCAAGAAGATCAAACCTATCCATTCTGAAGGAAATCAGCCCTGAGTGCTCACCGGAAGGACAGATCCTGAAGCTGAGGCTCCAGTACTTTGACCACCTCATGAGAAGAGAAGACTCCCTGGAAAGGACCCTGATGTTGGGAAAGATGGAGGGCGCAAGGAGAAGGGGACAACAAATGACAAGATGGTTGGGCAGTGTTCTCGAAGCTACCAACATGAGTCTGACCAAACTGCGGAAGGCAGTGGAAGACAGGAGTGCATGGCATGCTCTGGTCCATGGGGTCACAAAGAGTCGGACACGACTAAATGACTAAACAACAACAACAAATTGACTTTGGGGCTGTACCTGCATCCTCCAGCCTGACATTGGCTCACCAACTGATGTACAGCACCAGCATGTTTGGAGTCAGAGCAAGTCCTTATCGTAATACAGGATTTGGAACAAAAAGGCAAGAGAGAGAGAGAGAGAGAGAGAGAGAGAGGAGACCCAATTTAATTACTATATTGTTCCAACCTTGTGAGTTCCAATTCGCTCAGATTTTGCTTCGTAACCTTGTGGAATAAACCAAGTGTGGTACAACTCCTGTGAATAATCTAGGTAAAATTATTCACATGCCTCCTCTGTGTGAGGTCCAGAGGGTGGCAACACGAGAACGGGCCTTTTCTGTCGCGGCTCCCCGTTTGTGGAATGCTCTCCCCAGGGAGGTTTGCCAGGCGAAAACATTCCTCTTCAACCAGGCCTTGGGCGGATTAATATCCTACAGCCTTTTAAATGTGTCTGTGGGAAAGGGGAGGGTATTGTGCTGTTTTGTTTTTCTTAGTTGTTTTTATCCTATATTTTATTCTGTGAACTGCCCTGAGGTAAGCATAAATCTAATCAATAATAATAATAATACAGTCATACCTCAGGTTACGGCCGCTTCAGGTTGCGTGATTTCGGGTTGCACACCACGCCGAACCCGGAAGTAACGGAAAGGTTTACTTCCGGGTTTTGGAGTTCATGCATGCGCAGAAGCGCTAAATCGTGCTATGCGCAGACACGGCGGCGTGGGTTGTGAACGCTGCGGGTTGCGAACATGCCTCCCGCACGGATCATGTGCGCAACCCGAGCGTCCACTTTAGTAATAATAATAATAATAATAATAATAATAGCTCTGGGCTTCCAGTCTGTGATAGATTTCCTGGGGTAGATTGAAGGGCTAGAAAACAATACGTTGGAAACTTGTCCAAAATTGCTGAGAAATGCTCCGTGCCGAATGTCAAGGCATTGTTCAGAATGGTTTGTGCAACATGCGATAATCGTTGGGCCTTTGGCCCTGCCGTCAACTTCCTCATGTTGAGCTGTGACCTCTGCAGAGGGGAGAGACTTTGAATGCATCGGGGTCTGGATCAGAATCTTCCCTCCGTTGGCAACACGGAAGAAAGCCTCCATGGGCAACAATGGGAGCTTTCCTCTCACCAGCTTTCCTCTTGTGTAAGGGTATAGGGTGTGTGTGATTGCAGCCAGAAGCATAGAGGGTCATGCCTAATTTGGCCCTCAGTGGCATAGATTAAAAATATGCAGAGAGAGCCACTGGCCACGAGGTTACAGGGCCTTTTTGGTAGTGGCGCCCACCCTGTGGAACACCCTTCCATCAGATGTCAAGGAAATAAGCAGCTGTCCTATTTTTAAGAGATATCTGAAGGCAACCCTGTTTAGGGACGTTTTTAATATCTAACGCTGTATTGTTTTAACATTTGTTTGGGAGCCGCCCAGAGTGGCTGGGGAAGCTCAGCCAGATGGGCGGGGTGCAAATAAATTATTATTATTATTATTATTATTATTATTATTATTATTATTATTATTATTTCCTGTAGCTCTGAGCAAGATCACTCTAAGAATTTTGACTTGCATTTTGCAAGCCCTAGGCTCTGTGGTTTGGACCACAGCGCCACCCGCATCCCTTTATATAATAAGTAGCTTAATCGTAAATAATGGAATGGACAGAGAACATGGGGTCCCCCCCAATCTTAAATTTTCCATACTATTCATTGCCACAGTGCGTCCAGGATCTGCTGGTACCATCAAGGCTAATGATCCGGAACCAATCGTCGTAGAAAAGATCTAGGCTATCCCTCTTAGAAATCTTCCATTTTCTCTGTCGGTTTATCAGACCCAAGTGATAATGAAACAGTTCTGGACTTAATGAACAAACAAGGCCAAAATATTTTAATAGAGACAATAAACTCTATCCATCTTTATGGCCCAATGACACAGCTGTGTATTGTTAATGGGGGAAAAGCTTTCACATGAATGTGGAAAGCCAACAGTGATTTCATATTTATTCCAGATACCTTTTAGCACTTTTAAATTAAAGTATTTTTGTTTGGGGTATTTTTTTTAAGGGGGATATTTCTCATTGCTATAAAGATGGAAAGTTGTCAAAGTTGGATTTTCTTTATTATTTATAAAATGCATTTAATCCAAAAAGGATCACAGGACAGGTCACAATATAAAGCAGATCTAAATCATCGATTCACACATCTTCAAAATTCAATCCCCTTTAAAATTATTCATCAGTCTGTGCTCAAATTATATAGTGGGGAACTGGTTGTCATTGTTTTTAGAAGGCTACAGGAACCACATTTTGGCTAAATTTTACTATTTATTACATTTGTATCCATCTTTCCTCCAATGAGCTCTTGGTAATGCACATGGTCCCCCTACTGTATTACTTTTATTTTCACAACACCCCTGTGAGGTAGGTTGGATTGAGAGGGAGAAACTGCTTCCAGGTCACCCAGTGAGCTTTATGGCTGAGTGGAATCTGGTCTTCCAAATCCTGGTCTAACGCTTTAACCACTACACTGCACTAGGATTCAGGAAGTGTGCATTGTGGATTGTATGAAGGACCCTCCGCCCACTTCACCACAATAATCTGAAATGCAATAATCTAGAATATGCAGCACTGGAATAAATCTACAGGAGAGTCAATCTGAAATCCAAGTCATACTGAAGGCCAGCGTCTAAGGCATAGGTAGCCAAAATGGTGCTTTCTAAAATGGTGCATTACCAAAATGGTACGGCACAGCTTCCAAGATAGACAAGAAAAGGCTCCAACGAGCAGTAAGAATGGCAGAAAGGGTAATTGGTGCTAGCTTGCCTTCAATAGAGACGCTCTATGCTACCCGAGTTAGGAAGAGAGCAGAGGGAATTGTCGCAGATCCTTTGCATCCCGGTCATCATCTGTTTGATTTACTTCCATCTGGACGTCGCTACAGGACTTCATACACAAAATCGGCCAGGCACAGGAACAGTTTTTTTTCCTTGTGCCATTAAATTGTTAAATTTGTAGTTGTGTAGCGGAAGGGGAGGTCAGTTGCGGGTGGGGTTTCTTTGCTGTGTCATTGTATTGTTAGTGGAACAGTTTGTATGAGGTATAGGTAGGTAGCCGTGTTGGTCTGCCGTAGTCAAAACAAAATAAAAAATAAAAAAATTCCTTCCAGTCTCTAAGGTGCTACTGGAAGGAAATTATTATTATTATTATTGTTGTTGTTGTTGTTGTTGTTGTTGTATAAGGTATGTTTACATTGCAATGTAGCCGAAGCAAAATCCAAGTAAGTTGGAAAATGTACTTGGCCGATAAATTGTTCCTTATCCTTTCTAGATGTTGTGGACTCCAACTCCCATCATCCAGTCCCCTGCCAACAAGGTCAAGGATAAGGCTAATGGGAGTTGTAGTCCGTAATGTCTGGGAAGCACAATGTTGGCTACCCCTGGTCTTTGCGAAGGGAAACTGAACTACCGTGAAAGCAGAATGTGAGCCAGCAGAAGAGCTTGCCCGTGGGAAGCGACATATAGGGCACATAAGCAGGTTGGCAGGCTGGGGCATCTTCTGCTCACCTCTCTGGGTGGCATTGGCTGATTTCCACTATGGTCGCAGCAAGTCTAAACATAGATGACCCCGAAGTCTGCCCTGCTGGCCATTAGCTCAAATGCACTCGTGTCCCAGAGCAAGACAGACCAGGAAGCAAGGTGCCTACTGGACCAGGCAGAATTTGTAGCTTCCATCACATCTAACTATATAGGTTTGAGAGCAGGGTACTTAGGTTTGATCCAGCAGAGCTCTTAGTGTGTGCTGAATGACACCTTGTGAGGGCAAATTGGTGAAGGTGTTTTGGAGCGTCTCGTAAGACAGGCAAAAACAACAACACAGGTGTTTCCATTCCACATTCAATCAATAACAATTTATTCGACCGTCAGTCAGAACACAATCATCCATACAAATTTTAAAAACCTGAGACAACTCAGAGGGGTTTACACTAAAACATACAGTAAAAGTAAATTATACATAAAAACCCATATCGATACCATCGATTTTGACCTTACGCTGTTTAAGGGCCAAAAAAAGAAATTTGGCCACCTCAAAAGTTGTGGTGCCAGTAAAATTATTCAGCAGAAACGAAACCTGACATTCTCCATCTACCAGGCTAAGGTGGCCTAAGAGTGGAGCTATCAGTTTCTGTCTAAGAGCAACATAAAATGGGCAGGTCAGGAGAATGTGTTTGGTTGATTCAACCTTTCCCGAGGCACAGGGACAGACCCTCAGAGCATATGGGACTCCCTTATATCTTCCCAACAGGACCTCTGTTTCCAGGACGTTTAATCTTGCTGCTGTGAGGAGTCTGCGATATTCTACATATTGGATTTCCACCAGGTAAGGGGCTGGTGAATTCCGGAAGATCTGCTCCCCCAAAAACATCCCTGGTTTCACACAAGCAATGTCCTCTTGTCTTGCAATGTCCCTCAGTCTTTGAGAGATCACAGCTTTGGCATGAGAGAATGTCATGGACTCCAGAAAGAGCTGTGACAGTCCGCAAGTCTGCACTTCGTTTAAAATCTCTTTTTCCCACATAGATTGGAAATCATCCCTTAGTATCAGGGGTGCCATGCCTACCGGGTTAAAACAAAGTTTAAGCCATAACCAAAGCTTGGTCTTTAGGGCCACATATCGAAAGGCTTGCCAACCCACTTCTAATCTCATGACTGCACCCGCTACAGACGGGGGAATCCTGAGAATAGCTCTGAGAAATCGAGTTTGGACAGCTTCCAATCTAAGAAAGTCCCTGCGTGTTCCCAAAGATATGCCCGCCAACATAAGAGGGAGAACTTTCATTTGAAAGAGCCTCAAGGCAACTTTCACAGATTGGGCCTGGTTCTTAGCATATAAAGATCTGATCATCATGGCTGCTTTAGAGGCATTAGCAAATATATACTCTTTATGAGCTACAAAGGACCTATTTGATCGGATCACTTGGCCCAAATATTTAAAGCTGTTAACCTGTTCCAGTGTAACACCATTCATCGACCACGAGAGCAATTTTGGTCGAGCAGAGCAAACCATAACCTTAGTCTTAGCATAATTTAGTTGCAGCTCATGTTGTACACAGTATTCATGAAGTGCTACTAACATTCTCCTCAACCCAATCGGGGATCTAGCCAAAAGTGCGGCATCATCTGCGTACAGGAGGACATTTAGAGGCCGGCCAGCTAATTTGGGAGGATGGTAAGCATTGTTGGCCATATGGGCCACCAATGAATTAAGATAAAAGTTGAACAGAGCAGGGGCCAAAAGGCAGCCCTGTCTTACTCCCCTGGAGGTGGCAATAGGGTTAGAAACTAAACCCTTGTTATCTATCCTGACTCTCAGGAAGGTGTTCGAGTGGAGATTAATTATCAGAAGGAGAAGACGACGATCAATTGTTGTAGCAGCCAGTTTTGTCCATAGCTTTTTCCTGGAAATCCGATCAAAGGCCTGTTTAAAGTCAATAAAGGCCACATGCAGGGTTTTAGGAGTTTTGTCTGCGTACTTTTCAGCTAGGTGGTTCAATATTAATATCTGGTCAGTTGTGGATCTTCCAGGGCGAAAGCCTGCCTGTTCATCAGCAATAATATTGTTACTCTCCATCCAGTTTAAAAGCTTGGTTAGCAGGTATCTAGCATAGATCTTCCCGATGACATTTAACAGGCTAATCGGTCTAAAATTGCTTGGCTCTGTACGTGGTCCTTTCTTATGGATTAATACAATCAAGGCAGAGTTCCAGCTTGGAGGGAATTTTGTTGTGGTGTTTATATATGTAAAGAGGGCCGCTAAGGGTGGAGTCCACCAATCTTTGTTAGCTTTAATGGCATCGATAGATATAAGATCGTCTCCAGGAGCCTTGCCCGTTTTAAATTGATCTATGAGGGTTTCAACTTCGGGGCAGGTGACTGGCTCCCAGTCCGGCAAAGGTTCCTGATTCACCATTTCATCACCTTCAGTATGGTCTGCGTA
The DNA here is from genome assembly GCF_009819535.1 of Lacerta agilis. NCBI lineage: Eukaryota > Metazoa > Chordata > Lepidosauria > Squamata > Lacertidae > Lacerta > Lacerta agilis. Next base: position 4,352,894 of record NC_046327.1, on the reverse strand, counting down.
TAGATCAAAGAAGTATTTTTCCCAGGTATCTGCAGGGATTTGTGGTTCAATCCTGGCTAATGGCCTGCCCAGGTAACCAGCAATTAGGTGCCAAAAAGCAGATTGGTTTTTATTTTCCGCTGCTACCAACAGTTTACTCCAATTATTCCTTTCAGCTGCGTGTTTCTTTTCTTTTAATAGGTTTTTATATTTCTTCCTAAGGATCAGGAGGTGGTTGTTAGGTACAGGGTCGTTTGATGCTCTATAAGCCAGGTATTCACTGTACAGGTATCTCTTGAGGTTCTTACATTCCTCATCGAACCATTTTCTGTTGTAAAGCTTGCTATTCCTTGTAGGGGTCCGCGCCAGTATTGGTTTTAACGTTTCAAGTAAATTATCATACATTGGTAGCGGATCTTCTGCCATGATAAGGGAATCTCTTGTCCTTTTCAGCTGGTCGGACCAAAGAAGCACATTCAAGTGCTGTGCCACATTGTCAGACCATTTTAGTGCTGTGGGTCCTATCTGTAGATGATCGTTTGTTAAGTGCACGGAAGCGTATCTGTCCAATTCATCTGCCAGAGTCAAAGAAAGTTCTATCGGGAAATGATCACTCTCTACCCTCGTTGCCACCTTGAAGCTGGATATCTTTGGAATCAGCTCTGGGGAGATCCAAATAAAGTCAATAGTGGAGGCCCGTAGCCCAGTCCAGTAAGTAAATTCAGCTGGGTAGTCAGACTTAACTGCCCCATTTAGAAGGAATAGGTGAAGAGCCGACAAGGTTTGCCTGCATTTAAAACCAGCGTATGTAGCAACGCTATCTTTAAAATTTCTAGGTAGAAGCTCAGTAGTTATCAGAGATGTTGAGGGGTAATTGTTGAATTTATTAAAAAGAATTTGATCAGTATGTGCAAGGCGACCATTAAAGTCTCCCGCCATCACAAAGGTGGCTTCAGAGTATTGTTCAATAAGCATTTCAAGTGTCCTTTGAATTTCATTCCATCTCTGGTCGATCAGGTTTTTCTGATAAATTGGGCGTAAATATACGTTAATCACCACTATTGTTTCCTCTGTTGTATGTAACTTTATAGCTAGCATGAGTGCAGACTGAATATCTATTTTTTCGGCCTGTAGGTTAGAGGCCAGAGAAACAAAGGTGGCCAAGCCACCTTGCGGTCTACCAGGTGATAAGGGATTCCGTATTGCACTCAGGTAGAAGCCTTTGTATCCTGATAGGTAGATGTCCTCATCGGCCCATGACTCTTGGAATAGCAAAATCTGGCTGCCTTTTACGTAGTCAACGAAAGACGGGTCCATAAGCTTAGATTTAATACCGGCTACATTCCATGATACAAAGGAGAGTGTCCTCTTTTGCAAGCTAGTTGACTGTCATTAGGGGGAAAGGTAGTGTCCTTAGGAGGCTGAGAGGACCCCGCGAAGAAATCAGTTATTTTACTTTGTAGGAGTGGCTCAAGTGGGGGCCACACTGGCATAGAGTTCAAGGAGGGATGGACAGGCTGACGCAGCTGGACATTCCCTCTATTGGGTGGAGTTTCTAATACAGACAGGTCACACGCCTCCATGGTGTTAGGGGACGATGTGTGGAGGGCCTCCAAGTAGAGCCGTCGGTCTTTAAGGGATTGTGTATCAGTTCTCACAGGGACGGCAGAGACGGGCCCCCTAGTAGGCCAACCAGATGAGGTTGAGATGATCTGGTTTATATGTCCTGCAGGATCTTCAATCAGCACGGTGTTAACTCTCAGCTCTGGGACCGCATCCTCCTGTGTTTGTCTCGGTATCAGAGGAGACTGTAGATCTGGAACTGCCACATTCAAACACCGATAGGGTGTCGGTTACAAAATAGAAATTTATTTTCCATGGCCATTGCCATATGTACTTAAAATTCAGTATGTGAAAGTTGCAGTAAATCCATGTGCGCAGACATTTTCAGGAAAAGGGTTGCTAGCAACATTCATTTAATATGACAGCCTTTTACCAGCAATGTTTTGCATTTTGCCTCGTAGGTTTAGCGGCAACGGGGAAAGATTTCTAAATGTGCTCTTAGCTATGTCTCCGCTATATTTCCCCCCCCCTTACATGTGGGGATGTGCTCTCAGAGGAAGGCCTCATTAATCAAGCATAAGGCCTCTTTCCTTACGAGCTTCCCAACATCAACATTAAAACTTTTAATTTCCCGTTTCACTTTAGGGAGCCTTGCAGTCCTAAGAGCATCTTGTCTGAGATAACCAATGAGCCCATCATGCAGGCTGGTGGAGATACTTAAAGCAGCTTCCATGAAGGGCTGCACAGAAGAGTCAAGGGCTGGGGCAGCCCATCGCACCTGCCGCCCCTTCCTTCCATCTGCTGTTCCTCCAATACAGATGAAGACCCAGAAGACCCAGTTTGGGCAAACGGCCCAGTATGTGTGTGTACAAGTCTACAAGCAAAACGGGCTCCCTCTACTTCCCTGCTCATAATTTTGTGCACAGAAAGCTGTGCCTCAGGTCAAGCAGTGGCATAGCATGGGTTGCCCGGGGCCGTGCAAAAAGGAAGTAGAGAAATGGACACAGTACGAATGCACATTCAACTGCCTAATGGGGTCTGTATCATCCAGGAGACCGTAGCTGCAGAGATAAGAAAAGAAGAGTTGTGAATTCATTTACAACGGAGCCCTGCACAGCTGTACTGAGGCAGCACCAGGTGTTGAAATTTTGCACCCTTAACATTTTTGCAAATGCCCCTGCCCCACCCCACGCTACACCACTGAGGTCAAGTAATTGGGGCAGGACCCACTGCTCACCTCTGCCTTTTTATAGATCATGGACGCTGGCAGGGGAGGGGCTGCCGTTCAATTAATTTGCATAAGCTGGCTTCTCTTCCCCGTCCTGCATTTTCTGTATGTATAGAAAATAAATCTCCATTTCATACCAAGGAAGATTTCTGCCTCCGCACCAACAATACTAATTATAATTATAATCATCATCATCATCTATTTATGGATTTCCTTCCACATGCTTCTCAAGGTCACGTACAAAACAACAACTAAGAATAGCTTTTCGTACAGTACACAAAGCAACAACTAAAGGCACAATAAACACCTTGGAAAGAATGCAGAATGAACACTCAGCTGAAAAAGGGGGGGGGTCAAAACATAGGAAGTTGCCTTATACTGAGTCAGACCACTGCACTCACTGGCAGCAGCACCCTGGATTTTTTTTCTAGTTACAGTGGTGCCCCGCTAGACGAAAATAATTCGTTCTGCGGAAATTGTCGCCTAGCGGGTTTATCGTCTTGCGGAGCGGCAATGACAGCCGCGCTCCGCAAAACGGAAAAAAAAGACAAAATTTTTTCATCTTGCGAGGCAGCCCCATTGACAAATTCGTCTTGCGGGGCAGCCTTCCGCTAGACGAATGCCTTCGTCTAGCGAGTTTTTCGTCTAGCGAGGCATTCGTCTAGCGGGGCACCACTGTACTCATTTTACAATGTTTCTACCACAAAAATGGCACCTAGACAAAAACCATCACTTTGTTCTACTTCCCTCTTCGCGGTTCCATATTTTATATCAAAATCTTGCCACATAACCAATTCCAGCCTCTTTATAAATTTAATATTTTTGTAAGTTTCCCCCCCCTGCTTGTGTTAATGTGAATCCCGCTAACGTTTTTAATTGTTTGCGATTTGTCTTCATGTGTTCCACACATTTTCCCCATTGTGTTAAACAGAGTCTCTCATCGTGGTCCCTTATTCTTCTGTTTCACCATCACTGCATAATCCATCAGTTTTATTTGCCAGTCTTCTTTCATTGCGACTGTTCCTTCTTTCCATCTTTGAGCATATACCATTCGAGCAGCCGTCGTAAGCTCTCTAGGATTTTAAGCAGGGCAACTTCCCATCCCTTAGAATCCTAGAATCATAGAGTTGGAAGAGACCACAAGGGCCATCCAGTCCAACCCCCTGCCAAGCAGGAAACACCATCAAAGCATTCCTGACAGATGGCTGTCAAGCCTCCGCTTAAAGACCTCCAAAGAAGGAGACTCCACCACACTCCTTGGTAGCAAATTCCACTGTCCAACAGCTCTTACTGTCAGGAAGTTCTTCCTAATGTTTAGGTGGAATCTTCTTTCTTGTAGTTTGAATCCATTGCCCCGTGTCCGCTTCTCTGGAGCAGCAGAAAACAACCTTTCTCCCTCCTCTATATGACATCCTTTGATATATTTGAACATGGCTATCACATCACCCCTCAACCTTCTCTTCTCCAGGCTAAACATACCCAGCTCCCCAAGCCGTTCCTCATAAGGCATCGTTTCCAGGCCTTTGACCATTTTGGTTGCCCTCCTCTGGACACGTTCCAGCTTGTCAGTATCCTTCTTGAACTGTGGTGCCCAGAACTGGACACAGTATTCCAGGTGAGGTCTGACCAGAGCGGAATACAGTGGTACTATTACTTCCCTTGATCTAGACGCTATACTCCTATTGATGCAGCCCAGAATTGCATTGGCTTCCTGGAAAGTCTGGAGATTGAGCTTCTGCCTCTAAAGCTATTGAGCTACAGCCCCACTGAAAACGTCTTCTGTACTTTTGATAAAAGTGCAAATACCCAGCATCTGTCATGTCTGATGCTGCTGAAGAATGAGGGGAAATGGGCAAAGAAGTTAACCCTGTTCAGGTGTTCAGCCTAAAAGGGTGGGGGCACCAAGTGTGGGGCGGCAGGGGAGGGTCACCTGCAGCATCTTTTTTAAAAAAAGTTTTTAGATTTTCTGGGGTTACAAAAGTACATACAGTGTCTCTGCTTTCAGTTCACAGAGTCTACAGATCAGTTATATTTGATGTGAGACATTAATGTTATAGACAGTATAAAGTTTAGGGGAGGGAGAGGAGGGATGGCAAGCTTTCATGCTTTCACATAGTGCATGTGTGATGTTTTTTTTGTGCCAGCATCTCATGGGTAGATTCTGTTTCTATTCGTCTGTTAGTTTTCATTGGTAGTGAGAGAGATTTAGGGCCCAGGGTTGGTTGCTTTCAGTGGACTGCAGTGAGTTTTGTTTGCGTGTACAAGAGGGGAGATGGGGTTGTTGGGTCAAGTTAGCCATATCGATGTGTATGCTCTCAGTGGGTTCTTGTTGTCTCGTTGGGCTGTGTATGTAATAAAGGGGAGCCATGCCAGTGCGAAGACATCCTCTTTGGTTTGTCCCTGTGCTGTTTTCAATTTGTTGCTTAGCTTTTTAGTAGAGCTGTTTCCCATACGGTTTGTTACCGAGCTGTAAGAATTGCAGAAAGGGTAATTGGTGTTAGCTTGCCTTCAATAGAGACAATTTATGCTACCTGAGTTAGGAAGAGAGCAGAGAGAATTGTAGCAGATCCTTTACATCCCGGTCATCATCTGCTTGATTTACTTCCATCTGGACGTCGCTACAGGAGTTCATATACAAAATCGGCCAGGCACAAGAATAGTTTTTTCCCTTGTGCCATTAAATTGTTAAATTCATAGTTGTATAGCTGAAGGGGGGGGGTAAATTATGGGTGGGGTTTCCTTGCTTCTTTGTATTGTGAGAGGAACAGTGTCTGTATGTTTACATTGCAATGTAGCTGAAACAAATTCCAAGTATGTTGGAAAATGTACTTGGCCAATAATAAATTATTCCTATTCCTATTCCTATTCCTATTCCTATTCCTATTCCTATTCCTATTCCTATTCCTACCTGTGGTCCATGTTGAGCAGGCTAGTGTGAAGGGATCTCTTAACTGCAGTGGGCTGCATGTAGTTGCATGCAACTACAAACCAGTACCTTTCCAAAGTGTTGGTGCTGACCTTTAAAGCCCTAAACAGCCTCAGCCCAGTGTCTCCATCCCCATCGTTCTGCCCAGACACTGAGGTCCAGCACCGAGGGCCTTCTGGCGGTTCCCTCACTGCGAGAAGCCAAATTAAAAAATTCCTTCCAGTAGCACCTTAGAGACCAACTAAGTTTGTTCTTGGTATGAGCTTTCATGTGCATGCACACTTCTTCAGATACACAGAAACAGAAGTCACCAGACCCTTATATATAGTGACAGAGTGGGGAGGGGTATGACTCAGAAGGGTGGTGGGAATGGGGGATTGGCTGATGGGTGTGGAAAACCTGTTGATGGCTGTTGATGACTGCAATTGGTCCTCCAGGAAAAAGCAATGGGTGAGATGGCCAAAAATAGCTTTGTCATGTAGAATGAGATAAGAATCTAGTGTCTCTGTTCAGGGGAAGTATTATCACATACAAGAGTTCAACGTACAGTTTAGTAGCATTTAATAACATTGTCACTGTCACAGCTCCTCTAGGCAACATACACACACACTAAAGTCAAAACAAAATAAAAAAAATGGGTGTGGAAAACCTGTTGACGACTGCAATTGGTCCTACAGGAAAAAGCAATGGGTGAGATGGCTTATCATGCATAATGAGATAAGAATCCAATGTCTCTATTCAGACCAGGTCTCTCCATGGTTTTAAGTTTGGTAATAAGTTGCAATTCAGCAACTTCTCTTTCCAGTCTATTTCTGAAATTCTTTTGTATTAAGACAGCTACTTTGAGATCTTGTATAGAATGTCCTGGGAGATTGAAGTGTTCTCCTACTGGTTTCTCTGTCTTGTGATTCCTGATGTCAGATTTATGTCCATTTATCCTTTGGCGTAGGGTTTGGCCTGTCTGTCCAATATAGAGAGCTGAAGGGCACTGTTGGCATTTGATGGCCAAGTTACAGGGAAGCAGGCAGAGGGCCTTCTCGGTAGCGGCGCCCACCCTGTGGAACACCCTCCCATCAGATGTCAAGGAAATAAACTACTATTTGACATTTAGAAGACATCTGAAGGCAGCTCTGTTCAGGGGAGTTTTTAATGACTGGTGTTTTAATGTATTTTTAATCTTTTGTTGGAAGCCACCCAGAGTGGGTGGGGTATAAATATATTATTATTATTATTATTATTATTATTATTATTATTATTATTATTCCCCTTGCATAATTTGATTTTTTTTTAGTAATAATAATAATAATCCCCCTTGCAAATCTTAATAAGGCTGGTTCCCGCAACTGCAGCGAGTCTTCTAAGTGTGTTCAGTGGAATGTGCTTAAAAACCCCTTCAGACTTGAATAGGGCTTACGATTCTTACTGCTGCCAGAATAGATGTGGGACCAGCAAAATAAAACTGTCAGGCCAGCTTTGAGGAGCTTAATTGGTGCTGTGTGCGTGTCAGACTCTCATCTGATGACTGATGTATTACAGATATTTGCATCTTTGGTTCCCCGAGTCTTCCTGAAGCGATTTGCTCTGCGGGCACATCCTGCCGCACAGCTGTACGCTTGCTTCTGCAAAGGATGGATGGATGGATCATCCCAGCTCCTAGCAGAGGATTTGAGCAGATGGTCTTTTGGCCCTCCCCGTTAAGATTATCCCTCCCTTTACATATCTTAGAGATCTGATCGGAGTAAGGGAAAATAAAAACCAGTCTTCCTTTCTAAGGGCTGCTTTCAAAAGGATGAAATATCCCGTGGCAGAAATGTTTATAGAATCATAGAATCATAGAGTTGGAAGAGACAACAAGGGCCATCCAGTCCAACCCCCTGCCAAGCAGGAAACACCATCAAAGCATTCCTGACAGATGGCTGTCAAGCCTCCGCTTAAAGACCTCCAAAGAAGGAGACTCCACCACACTCCTTGGTAACAAATTCCACTGTCCAACAGCTCTCACTGTCAGGAAGTTCTTCCTAATGTTTAGGTGGAATCTTCTTGTAGTTTGAATCCATTGCCCCATGTCCACTTCTCTGGAGCAGCAGAAAACAACCTTTCACCCTCCTCTATATGACATCCTTTTATATATTTGAACATGGCTATCATATCACCCCTTAACCTTCTCTTCTCCAGGCTAAACATACCCAGCTCCCTAAGCCGTTCCTCATAAGGCATTGTTTCCAGGCCTTTGACCATTTTGGTTGCCCTCCTCTGGACACGTTCCAGCTTGTCAGTATCCTTCTTGAACTGTGGTGCCCAGAACTGGACACAGTATTCCAGGTGAGGTTTAGGAAATATACACCACGACATGTGTTTTGCATGTGTTAAACCGGTGTTTCCCAAACTTGGGCCTCCAGCTGTCCTTGGACTGCAGCTCCCATCATCCCTAGGTGCCAAGACCAGTGGTCATGGATGATGGGAATTGTAGTCTGAAAACAGCTGGAGACCTACCGGTAAGTTAGGGAAACCCTGATTAAACCATGAAAGTTACACACGTGAAACTGCTGTGGGTGAGAGATTGATGTACACACCCTAACTTGGGAACCTTCCAGACATGACACCAAGATCTAGTCTAGCAAACAAGGACTGCGGGTTGTGGCTTATTTTGATTGCAGAGTAGGGCTCGGCGATGTCGGGTTTTCAACATTGCGATGTATCAGCAAAACATCGCGATCTGGCAATACGCCGCGATGTTGAAGCAAGCTGCATTGGCCCCAACCAGAGACACACAGGGTGAAACTGGCACAGCTCTGACCGCAGGAGCTGAGGCGTCCCCCCCCCAGTGCCTTGCGGGCTGGGACAACGCAGCTTGTTAGCGCTGCTCAGCTGGGGGGCAGGAGGGCATGCAGGTGGTAGAAGAGAAGAAGAAGAGTTTGGATGTGATATATCCCACTTTATCACTACCTGAAGGATTCTCAAAGCGGCATGCAGAGGAGTGGAGACACGAACCCGGTTCACCAAATTATGAGTCTACCACTCCTAACCACTACACCACACTGGCTCTCAGGGCTTCTTTGCGAGGCTCAGCTGGGGGGTGGAAGGGCTCCTGCCCCACAGCTCAGCAAGCCCCGACGTGTCTGTTGAGGGATAAGCAGCCGCACACCCCTGGAGATTTTTAAAGGAGCAGCCCCCACCTCACCTATGGCTCGCACAAGCCGGAGGACGAGTTGGGGCCCCCATTGCACTTGAGGCTGTCAGGCTCCATCCGCAGGGCTCCCTCCATCTTCTGGGAAGTGGGAGGTGAGCAGGCTGCCTCTTCCTTCTGGGAGAAAGAAGTAGCCCCCTCGCTCGAAGGCGCCAGCAGCCCTGTGGATAAAGCTCTCGCCAGCGGGGGCAGGCGGGTGAGCTCTCTCTTTCTCCCAGAAGGAAGAGACAGCCCCGCCTCTTTCCCCCAGGGAAAAACCCGCCGTTTAGCGTTGAACCATAACAAACGGCAATTTTCTGCAGATTGCTGTTTCTTCCAGTTTAGCGTTAAAGAGCGGGCTTTCCAGCAGAAAGCGGGTGAGGCAAGGGCAAAACCCCTCGGACCCATTGTTTCTAAGCATGGGGCAAGCAGAAGTATGGAAGAGCCATTAATGGCTGGGATTTGAACCATAAACTGTTCCAAACCATTTTTTTTAAATCAAAATCAGCTTGGGATGTATCATATAATTCCTAGTTAGGTTTGGGGCTGAGATGGAATTTGAATCGGGACTTTTCTGGTTTGCAATTAGGGGTTGGTACCATGGGCATACCCAGGGGGCAGGGGGGGCAGCTGCCCCCCCCCCCGAAGCAAAAAAAAATTAAATGGTTATAGGCAGCCTAAAAGGAAAAAAAAGCTCAAGACTGGTCTTTCACCCCCTCCCAAAATATCTCAATAACAATTGAGCTCTTCCGCTCTTGCGGAGGCAGTTGGCCACTGTGTGTGTGTGTGTGTGTTGTGCCGGCTGTTTCCCCCTCCCTCATGCCGACAAAGAGCTGGCGTGCCTATCAGAGACCGGATCCTAGCCTGCACCCTGCTTGGTCAAATGGGGATGCAGGCTGAGACTGGGGCAGTGTCAGGGGGCGAATCCTTCCTCGTCTGCCTGCTTTTTGTATCCACGCTACATCTGCTGGCAAGAGAGGAACAGTTTCTGAATTTGCTGGGATTCATCGTTGCAAGGGAGCTTGGCAAACTGAGTTCCCTTGCATGGTGAGCAGATCCTTTGTGAGGACTGAGGATCCTGGGAAACTGAGTTTTTCAGCCATTTGGGGCTTTCTGTTTGGGGGGGGAGTTTTTCTATTTTTTGAAGCTGTTTTTGTTTTTTGAAGCTGTTTTTGTTTTTTGAAGCTGTTTTTGTTTTTGAACCCGAACGACCATGGCTTGCCCCCCCCCCCAGTTTTGATCCTGGGTACGCCCCTGGTTGGTACCTCTCTAAACAGTGCCAACTCCTTTGAGGAGGGAGGGGAGTGGCTTGGGCAAAATGTCCTCAGTGCGCCCCTCCTCTTTCCTCCTCCCTCCCATTTATTCCCCCTGTTCCTTTGAGTGCAATCTGCACAGTTGCCAGAAGGGGCTAGGCAGACAGAGGTGGCTGCTTCTTCTTGTTCTACAAGTGCTCATTCCCTGCAACAGATGTGAATTGGTAGGAATAAAAGAGGAGGGAGATGCAAGGAGTTGGTGATGGGGTCCCTGCTGTGAGATGGGACTTGGCCGGAGCCTGGGAATACCGAACCCTGATGCCCTCCAGCCCGTATCACAGAGAGAGGCTCCAGCCTCCTTGGCGATTCTTACTTCAGCAAATGTTCTCACTGAGTTGTGTTTTTATCTGGTCTTCTCTAACTCCATGCAGGGACAATGGATCACAGCAACATTATGTTCCATCATTGTATTTATGAAATTATCCATATAGCTTATTTATAACTTGGCAGCTGTGTGCTTTCTTTCTTTTCTTCCTTCTTCAAGCAAAGTCACAGAGCAGAGGAAGTTTTTGGAGATTGCATTTCTCCAAAGGGTTGTGTGTGTGTGTTTTGTGTCTAGCATAGTGTATTTGATCAAAATAAAAGGAAGTAGGCAGCCTGCTTAGGGGAATTTTCTCTTCCTTCCTCCTCTTTGTACTCTGATTTCGAAACTATAATAAACACCAGTACTTTTATTACAGCAAAACACCAAATGAAAGGACTTCTCACTTAAAAATATAAGCATTTGAAATACTTCCTGATGCAACAGGGGTAAGTCCCTTGTACTGAAGTTGCTGAGTGTGTGTGTGTGTGTGTGTGTGTGTGTGTGTGTGTGTTTAATAGAAATGATTTAAAAACAAACAAACAAGTAATTAAAAGATCCATCATTCACATGCGCTTGCTGCAGGCTTGCTGCGGGTATGTATGGGATTATTTTAATTAATGTCAGTTTTCCTGAGCTGGATAGATTTTCACTGTGATGAAAACTCGGGCAATCACAAACGAAACGCACCACCTCGTTATGCGGAGGCACTTCTGGTCTCCTCGTGCCTTTTGCGGCCTCTCTTGTCACCTTTCTCAGTGGGGCTCTTGAAAGATGAAAAGAAGACAACGTTTTGTGTGTGCCATTGGCGTGGTATGCCAAGCCTGAACTGGAATGGAGAGCTGCTGTTTGGAAGCAGTTTGAGCTGATTAAAAAGCGAGACGCTTCATGCAGGTTGATGACCACCCATGGCCCCAAACATCTCAGGCAGCGAGTCCAATGTGGGGTGGGGGGGTCCGTGGATGAGACTGATGTTTTAATGTATTTTTAATCTTTTGTTGGAAGCCGCCCAGAGTGGCTGGGGAAACCCAGCCAGATGGGTGGGGTACAAATTTATTATTATTATTATTATTATTATTATTATTATTATTAGGTACCTTGCAGATATGATAGACTCCAACCAGACTTAAGGGCCCATCCGTGAAAGAACACATAGCAGTGAGTTTCAATCAAATTCTCATAGCATAGCCTTTCAATCAAATCCTCTCTAAGGAGTCGTGCAGCCGTTGATTGCAATACAATACATAGCCATTAATTTGTATTGCCGGGTGGTGGGGCAATCAAGAAGAAGATCGAGGGTGGGGACATTCTCTGGTATAGCTGCTGGCACTGTTGATAGTCTTGTGGAACCTATAATAAGTCTAGCTGAACTCGGATCCCCTTTGAAGCGCTGCATATTTTCCTTAGGAATCGCACTGGGAGCTGTCCCAGGTCCTGCACGGCCAATCTCAGCATCTTGATTGTTTGGCATCTTGATACCAGTTATTTGCTGCTAGAGCCACACACCTGTCTCCCCCAAGCCTTTTTCAGTCCAGCAGATGGTTGGGTTTATAGCCTGGCCAGAGAAGGGCAGCCTGTGTTTTTGGCTTCTCAGCCTACTTCTTGTCCAGAAACAGCAATGTCAGTACTAGTGGGTGATGCACACTTATTTAGCCAAAAGCTTTATATTTTTGTAGCTCTGGGATGACCCAAAAGGTCATGCAAGGCAAGGATAACCTTTAGTAGGCTGCTTTTCACACTACTCTCAAAAGCTTTACCAGTTATGTGTGTCCTTCAGTGTTCAAAATTTTGTTCTGTTAGGAGCCACCCAGAGTGGCTGGGGAAACCCAGCCAGATGGGCAGGGTATAAATAAATTGTTGTTGTTGTTGTTGTTATATAACATACAGAAAGCTAACTAAGTTGTCATTTGACCTGCATGAAAGCCTTTGTGTGTGTCAGCTATGAAATACCTTGTTGTGCTTGGTGACATCAATTGCTCAAGGATGCAGGGTGCAATCTTGTTCTGTTTGCCCAGTACAGTGGTACCTCTAGCTACGAACTTAATTCGTTCCGGAGGTCTGTTCTTAACCTGAAACTGTTCTTAACCTGAAGCACCACTTTAGCTAACGGGACCTCCCGCTGCCGCTGTACCGCCAGAGCACAATTTCTGTTCTTATCCTGAAGCAAAGTTCTTAACCTGAAGCGTTATTTGTGGGTTAGCGGAGTCTGTAACCTGAAGCATCTGTAACCTGAAGCATATGTAACCTCAGGTACCACTGTATCTCCTGCTCTTGGTCGCCAACAGTTCTCCCAAGTTCTCTGTTGGACAACTTTTCTATCATGCTACCTGAGATTCTTCAACTCAGGGGTGAGGGATCTCTTCCGGATGTTGTTTGACTCCCATCAGTCCAAATCAACGTGTCTAATGGCCAAGGATGATGGGATATGTAGTCCAGCATTATCCAGAGGGCCACAACTTCCCCATCACTTATTTGCCAGGGAAGCTGTATCTGGGATGTGCGGTGTGTGCGTTCTCCCATTCAGCCATGGCCCCAATAACTTCAGGGACTGTGCAGAGGGCAGGAAAGACAGAATTGCCTTTCGCTAGTGTGAAAGAGAAGTAAAAGATACACACTTGTGATATTTTATAGCCAGTGCTGTCTTATCCCGTCTCTATGATGTGTACTCCCAGTTTGGCATGTTGGTTGGATTTTTTTTTGCAAACCCAAGATAAGGAGAATTGATGTGGCAGTACTTTTTTTTTTCAATTCCACCCAGATTGCTTGCTGCTGTTTGGAAAGAAAAACAGTTTCCTTTTTTCTGTTCATTTTCTTTTCTTCTTTTCTTTCTTTCTTTCTTTCTTTTTGGTGGCTAACACCTCAAGGCTCATTTTATCTTTGCAAAACAATATGAGCTTGATATCAGCAACGTCAAAGCAAATTAATTCCCCAAATGTTTTCTAATTTTGAGCGAACGCAAACGGGGGGGGGGAAGCATTTGGTGAAGGGAACGTTCCCTGGGAACGCATCAAGGACTAATGCTCATGTCTGCCAGGCGGGATGTGCAAGTTGCCATAGCAGCAATCAATCTACTAAATAACTAGCAACATAAACTGATTCAAAGGCAAAAGACTGATTTAGGTCAGGAAATAACACTCCATGAAAAGAGTGGCTGTTTTCTCTCTGACTTGTGATGGTTGTGTTTGTTTTTATAAATGCACTTGAAATGCATATGGGAAGCATGCCTGCCTGCAGGAGCCCAAGTGTGGGACTCAAGAGCCCTTGAGCAGAGAGCGAAGAACCGACCCACTTAAAACTGATGTGTGGCGCTTCCAGGGTATTCTCAGACAAAGACGCGGCAGAGGGGAGACGTTCCTGTGCATTGTTTGGTGCTATTTATGGGTGCCCATCATGGTGACAATTGAGAACTGCCTGCTGCTCGTGGCACATGAACGCCAACCTTTGCAACTGAAAGCGTTGAGTTCGTTGTGAGAGGCGCCTGACTGCCACCTGATACTGTCTCTCAACGGATTCCTAGACTGCTCTCTAGGAGTGTCTGACTCAGACTGGCCAGCAGAGTATGGCAGCTGGTGGCAGCTTGAGAAAAAGCCAACACGAGGGCACAAATCATGGTAGCCATGTGCTTTTTTGCCCACAAGGACGCACCAGCTTAGACTATTGATCCACCCATGCCATGTGTCTTGTGGGACCTTTTCGGCGTTCTTCGTTGCATTTCTTCCTTCCATATCGATTTGTAGCCCAGGTGTTGTGCAGTTTCAAGCAGCCAATAGCCCTATTTCGAACCTGTTCTTGGTGAGGATGGAGGACATTTTAATTTCTCTTCCAACGGGTGAATAGACACCCCCCATCCCCCTTTAAAGACATCTGTTCACTAAGTATTATTCCAAAGATTCCAGCTCCTTTCATAGAACATCTGTCACATGCCACTGTGCCTTGGTTCCCTGGGGACACTATCTTGAAATTAAACCATTTACTTAAAATGTTTTAATTATTTTTTTTAAAAAAGAAATCACCTCAGAGGAACAGACTAATTTTGTGCTGACCTTGACATAAAGACACACCAGCTGGACTTTTTCTTCTAATCCTTTCTTGATTCACAGCTTTGTCCCAAAGCCCCATCCAACAACCCATTATTTTACGTCAAGACTTGGTGATTCTTTCTGTTGCACAATTTGCAGAGTGCTGTTTCTATTACAGTGCCAGCCTCAAACAAGCAAACAAACAAACAAACAATTGTCTTTTTCCAGCCGTGACACGCTCTTTCCCACAACCAACCACCCTTCCATTGTATTTGGGCCACTTTCTTGGGCTGTCGGCTTTTAAAATATTGGAGCACAACCCAAACATATTTTTAGAGGAAGAGCAGTTAGCAGAATCAAGGAAGATTAAAAGGATGCTTTCTAAAGCACATGAGGATGATGGTCCTGGAATTGATACAGGGAAATGAGCAGGAGAAAAATAAACATAAACCAAATGGCAAGAGATGAAGGCAATCTTCTTTCCCGTTTGGGTCTTCAGGCTGCCAGACAGCACATTATCTTGGCTGCAGAAGGGGCTGCTTTATGCAACCGCCGTTCTGTGACTTCCCCATCTCTGTTCAGTGCTCTTTATGACTTCTTTGTGTTGCAGTCTTCCTGGTCCATTTCTTTTTCTCAGAATTGCACAATTGCTACAGCTGTCTTGTGCGCAAGCTCGAGGCATGGGGCAGGAATGTCCATGCATAGGAAGTGACGGGGAAGTGCAAAGGATCTTTGAAACTGGGGTGTAACAAATGGACCAAGCTAAATACTGGATTGGTTCATACGTGCCGGTATATTGTTTTCTTATCACAATGACTCAATGGCTCTCAGATGAACTACCTCTCTTATTATAAGGGTCTGGTGACTTCTGTTTCCGTGTATCTGAAGAAGTGTGCATGCACACGAAAGCTCATACCAAGAACAAACTTAGTTGGTCTCTAAGGTGCTACTGGAAGGAATTTTTTTATTTTTTATTTTGTTTTGACTATGGCAGACCAACACGGCTACCTACCTGTACCTCTCTTAAAAATACTGTTTGTTAAAACTGGATCCACACGTCCTTCCACATTGGGGACATATGTTTCCGGGTGGGAGTTGATCACGGTGAGGATTTGCCAAATGTGCCTTCCTCTTAGCACGTTTCTCCTTTTCATCCTGAGTGTCTTTAAACTTCTTTTGTTGTCCACCGGCATTACGTTTTCCATTCTCTAGTCTCTGCTTCTCAATTTGTATGGTATTATTTTATGTACTGTGGCTTGCCGTTGTTTTATTGATTATATTTTAGAAATTATTTATTGTAACTTTTGAGTGGATTTCTGTTTAACTTTTATTGTTGTTATTATTATTTAATACTATTCTAATGATTGTTGAATATTACTTTTTGGATGTAGGCTGCCTATTTTAAAGTTACGTTTTATTATCACATTTTTGTATTACATTAGATTGTTATAAGATGTACATTTTTTGTTTCCTCAGCTTGTAAACCACCTTGAGTATTGTAAGATAGAAAGACTGTATACAAATTAAAAATGATGATGATGATGATGATAAGTTGGGAATGAACGAACATTCATCCATGAGAGCCAGTGTGGTGTAGTGGTTAAGAGCGGTAGACTCGTAATCTGGGGAACCGGGTTCGCGTCTCCGCTCCTCCACATGCAGCTGCTGGGTGACCTTGGGCTAGTCACACTTCTCTGAAGTCTCTCAGCCCCACTCACCTCACAGAGTGTTTGTTGTGGGGGAGGAAGGGAAAGGAGAATGTGAGCCGCTTTGAGACTCCTTCGGGTAGTGATAAAGCGGGATATCAAATCCAAACTCTTCATTATTACTAGATTCGCAATATTTGCCCAGTGTTCCCTCAGAAGCAAATCAGGAAATGTTCAAGAATACTTCGCTTAAAAATGATGTTTGGAGATGTGCTTGGTCACCCAACAGAGCCACTTCATTGGCTAAGGACGACTTCATCCAAAGTGTGTACACACACACACACACACACACACACACAACTATGTTATGCCCATGAGAGAGTGAAACAGGGCTGGCCCTACCATCAGACAAAAGGAGAAAACCACCTCAGGAGGCAATTTCTGGGGGTCAGGGGCCTTGGCCGTTCCCATTTATTGGAGGACATTCTTTACACCAGGGATGCGGTGTGGCACTGTGGGTTAAACCACAGAGCCTAGGGCTTGCTGATCAGAAGGTCGGTGGTTCGAATCCCCGCAACGGGGTGAGCTCCCATTGCTCGGTCCCAGCTCCTGCCCACCTAGCAGTTCGAAAGCACGTCAAAGTGCAAGTAGATAAATAGGTACCGCTCCGGCGGGAAGGTAAATGGCATTTCCGTGCGCTGCTCTGGTTCACCAGAAGTGGCTTTGTCATGCTGGCCACATGACCTGGAAGCTGTACACCGGCTTCCTCGGCCAGTAAAGCGAGATGAGCGCCGCAACCCCAGAGTCGGACACTACTGGACCTAATGGTCAGGGGGTCCCTTTACCTTTACTTTACACCACTCATAACCACTGTCCACTGCTTCGGTTGCAGTAGACGGTGACATCCTTTCCCTAATGTTGAAGTAAGATTCAACAGCCAATCCTGTACACCAAAAGTGGAGGGGGTGGCCATCTTGTTACTTCACCTCAGGCAGCAAACGGTCTCGGCTCAGCCCTTGCAGCCACAGTTGGCTGCAGCTCCCCATTAACTTTGCCAGGATAGCGAACCCAGGCTTGCTTTTGCGCAGTGTGTTGAAGTGGCAAGTTCACCCAGACACCCAGGCTTGAGGCTGCTCCATTCATCAAAGTACAGTAATGAAGGAAAGAGGCAGGCGAAATGACAAGCTGGTATACCCTGTCACACTTTCGGCTCTGCTTTTAAACGCATTTGAAAAGATGAGAGATTATATCCGGGGGGGGAGGGAGGGGATGTTGTAAAAAGGAGACCGGCTGACACCTCTATCCGCCATCAGGCATCCTGTCATTGTGATGCATCATCCCCCTGCTTCTCACAGTCAAGTATGGGGGGGAAAATATGCAGATTTGTTACTTTGTTGGACAAAGCAAAGAAAAAACAACTGGATTTTGCTACCCTTATTTTCCACTTCTGTTTGCCAAAATATTTGCTTGTTGGTGCATGGACATTCCCCCCCCCTTTCCCCCCCTCTCTTTTATTTATTCTAAAACATAAAATTAAATTAAACATCTTTATTGAAAGTTCAAAAAGTACATAATTATATGTGCACCAAACATTGTGAGACGTAAATAAGAGAGAGAAAAAGAGACACGGAACTCGTGTAGAAGGGGAAATAAAGGGGGAAACCCCCAAAACTGTATACTTTGCAAGGTTGTTATTGTACTTCACCAGATGCTAACCTATTACAGATTTGGAATCCCATTTTTTACAATTGCATGGATATTTCTAACATAAAATGGAAACGATATGTTGAGAACACATATCTTTACATTACAGTGGTACCTTGGGTTAAGAACACGCCAGTCTTACTTTTAGTTTTTATACAGCATTTCTCATCTTTTCATAATTTATCCAAAGGCCTGCTATTTTGTGAAATGCTATCCCTCTCAGTATTCCAGGGGGGGGGGAATATTTTTGAACAGTGCAAGTTTTGTAGGTCAGTGGGTTTGCCAACAGTGTAGTTGGTTAAGCTTAGTAAGAATGAGAACTACATTTACTTTTCTTCTTCTTTGAAATTGCATTTTTTGCTTAAACCCTTGTTCCTTTACCACCGATGTTAAGGCTTGTGAGAAGAAAGCTAGGAGTAATCCCTGAGTAAAACTGCATTAATTTAATGCAAAATATCAAATTAATGTTAGCAACAACTTCTTCTGGCTTTACATGAGTTCCAATTTCCCTCCCCCTGAATTAATTGGACTTCCTTGGGATTTTTTTTTATCCTCTGAAATCAATGGAGGGTTTTGTTTTATTTTGTCACGCTGTTTAGTCTAGTGCATTCGCTAAGCCTCAAATCTCGCCTTCCTCGTGAATTTTAGGATTTTCCAATACATGCGAAGCATTTTCAATTAGATCGATGAAAATGGTAGCAAAGTATAAGCGACACACTTGACTACGCAGAATTATATGCTTTGTATAAAAACCAACAAAGGGATGGATGGATCATCAAAGTCCCTTGGAGCTCCTTATATTATAATTGAACACTTGAGTGATCACACCTATTTCCTGGCCCAAACAAGGGCTAATGACCGGTTCCTGCCAGCCAGGGGTGGGGAGCAGTGGCTATGGTACAGCATGGCTGTGGCGGTGTGGTGGCCTTCTAACTTTGGTTCAGACGGGAGAGGACGTCACTCCCTCCATCTGCTGTGCTGTCCTTTAGGGCTCACCCTCAATTGCAGCCAGTCACAGGCTGGCTTAGGGAGCGAACTAGAGGGGAAACTTTGTCCCTCTGGTCCACTCCCTGGCTCTAAAATCCAGCCATGCCCAGGCCACCTGACCCACCTGATACCTTATGTGTAGGTTGTGTAAGGTCTTACTATGGAAGTCTTCAGTCACTGTCTTTGGGCCTGTCTGGGAGTTTTGCTGACTTCATAGCAATTGTCACAACTTGGTGGCAGATAAGACATTGGGTTGGATCCTTAGTCTAGGTCAGTGATGGCCAAACTTGGCCCTCCGGCTGTTTTGGGACTACAATTCCCATCATCCCTGACCACTGGTCTTATTAGCTTGGGATGATGGCAGTTGTAGTCCCAAAACAGCTGGAGGGCCAAGTTTGGCCATCACTGGTCTAGGTCAGGCATAGGCAACCTTCGGCCCTCCAGATGTTTTGGCCTACAACTCCCATGATCCCTTGCTAACAAGACCAGTAGTCAGGGATGGTGGGAATTGTAGTCCAAAACATCTGGAGAGCCGAAGGTTGCCTATGCCTGGTCTAGGTGGACGGGGCTCAGGAGCAACCCCCCCCCCCCCGGTCCAAGGAATCAGGATATCCCATTAAAGGAATCCAGGGGGAGGCGTTTCTAGCCAAATGCCCGGACTAGTGCGCCCTAGCACCCTCAAAATGGTGATATAGGAGGGTCACCTCGATTTGAGGTATGTCATAGGACGGTCCTTAACCTTGGTTAACCCTGCTGAATAATCTCCCAGCAGACTGGAAGGCTGGTTGATTCAGAATAAACACCCAGCACCTGCGCCAAAACCACCCGATATCTGTAATCATTAAAGTCACAGCCTGTTTCAATCCCAAATAGTTGCCCTGTGTTTATTGCAGCTTCACTATGCCTCAGCCTGCTGCACATGGCTTCACTCCTCCTGCAACCGATTCTATCAAGGTTCAGTTCTTGCAGATAAGTGCCCTTCTCTCCTGATATCTTTCCTCTCTAGGCCTTTGCAGTGCCCTCTATCCCACCAGTTTAGATCTTGCGCCTACTTCACAGAGACTCAGGGCAGCATATATGAGATTATCTGATTGGGGAAAGTGCAGCAAAACACAAGGCATTTCCGGGTGGGCTGCAATAAACAGATCCTACGAGTGTCCCTATTTTTTTCAGGGACAGTCTTGGATTTACAGAAGCTGTCCCAGTTTCTGATTTGATCCTGGAATGTCCTGCTTTTCCTTAGGACGTCCCTATCTTCATCGGAAAAATGTATGGAGTAATGCGACCCCCAAGCTAAGGAGATAAGCAACTATACAACAAACAAATTTTAATGAATGCCAGCAGATTGTCTAGAAGCTCCCAGACGTTACCTAGATTGGCTGCAGGTCAAGCTAAAAGCACTTCCATGAGGAAAAGCATAATTTATTCCTTTTTTAAAAAATAAGAATTTATTGAATTTTAACAACAATAAGCATACACAAAATACAAATACAAACACTACAAAAATACAATACAAAATACATACAAACAAGACACTTATTTATCCATCCTTATCCTTTTTATAATCCTAAATTTGGGACTTCCTCACGTCCTCTCTTCTGCGTTCATTTCTGATCTTCTTTAGTAACTTTGTAACTTTGTAAAATCTTCTTTCTTACACCTAATCTTAATCTTATAATTATAATCAACATATCTTAAATCTTATTCTTATCAAACACAACATCAAATTCCACATCGCAACCTCTTATATCCTTTCTTAACTTAACTTTCTAATACTGTAGCCTATATTCCTTCTGATTCCAATTTCAGATATTAATAAATCACATCTTAACAAATACCTAAATGTTTCTTCCAGTCTCATACACCGTCTTCCCTCTGGTTTCGGAGTTCCGTGGTCAGCCTTTATAATATCCCCTTTAAATAATCATCCTTTACCCCACGCCCCTCCTATCCATCGCAACCCCTCCCATTACCTTTCCCATCCCCACAAGTCCACCCCAAAAAATCCACCCTTTCCAGCTCTTTTCTTCTTCCATTATTTCCTTCATGCTCAATTTTATACTTAGTATTCTTCATTGTAGCTTCTTCTCCTCCAGATTGTAGCTTTCTTCTTGGTAAATAGTTGCTCTGGCATCATCATAGAGTATCTCTCCTCTACTCTCAGCTACATATTGCATTTTCCATGGTTGTTGTTCTTGAGCTCTTGGTCTCTCACCCCCAGAGCTCAGTGTATTGTCCAGACTATAGGCTCCCAGTCTCTCACACCAAAGCACAATTTATTCAAATCTGGATGGATATCTGTAAGTTTAGGAATGCATCCGAAACGTGTTCAGGTAAGAAGTGAAAGTGGCCACCAATGTAGAATTTTATATTTGTTGCGATAAGTAAATTTGCCCTTTACATCGTAGAAGACGACAAGGCCTCTAATTTAATTGCTAGATCACCTCTTTACATGACTAATGAAGCAAGGAGGAAGAAGAGTTGCTGGAAAACTTGAGGTGCAAAGAAAGGGCACATCTTTCTTACACAGGACGCAGCTCTAAATGCACATGTTAGCGCCAGATGTAGCATAGCAAAGGCCCAATCGTCAGGCAACGAAAGAGAAAGAGAACTGCTAAATGCTCTTCCGTTTATTTTACATGCTGTGCATTTCTAGTGGCAGTTTCTATGAGATTAGCATTTGAATCACATCCATCTGTTCCAGGATTATGTCGTTTTGCCCGTTGAACCTTGGCTATTGAATTAAGGCTCTGCAAGATGTTACTTACCTGATTTATTTGCAAGGTTACATACAGCTTCCTGCCAGGGCTGTTAAACACAGGCCTGCAGAAAGGTTTGCGCTAGATATAAAGATCACACACAGGAAATAATAAACTTCGTAACACTTTAAAGGCTACTTTATTTCATCCTGAGAGCTTGAGCTTTCATAGACTTCAACAGGTCCAGCCTCCACCAAGTTGGGGCTCTCTAGATAATGGGGTCCCAAACCGTGTTCTGTGAACCACCAGCAGTCCTCAGGCTTCGCTCAGGTGGTCTGCAGTGTGTGTGTGGATTTGTGGTTCGAGACAGGATTAAATATTTGCATTGAATATTCATACTGATTTTTAACTGTATTTGTCCTGCTTTTATTTCTTACGTGGCATTTGTTTGCATTGCAGTTTGAATGCTATGGAATTCAGATTGCAGTGCAATAAAATGCAGTATATAAGAAATCAAAGAAGAAGAAGAAGAAGAAAAAGCAATTTAAAAACATCCAGCACAGTGCATTGCCATTGAAACAACAGGAGGAAAAATCATTGAGTGGTCCACAAAGACCCCCAGCAATTTTCATGCGGATTTTGGGAGAAAGGATTGGGAACCTTCTGCTCTAGATATTTTGGACTAAAATTCCCATCAGCCCCTGCCAGCAGAGCCATTGACTGATGTAATCTATAAAAGCTGACACTCTTCTTTTTTTAAAAAAGAAACAACTATACTTGCATGGCGTTGGACCTGGATATTTTACTAAAATAATTTTTAAAAATTATTCTGAATTTGGGCAAAGTTGGTGATGTCATCATAAAAGGTAATGGGACCCCTGACCGTTAGGTCCAGTCGCGGATGACTCTGGGGTTGCGGCACACATCTCGCTTTACTGGCCAGAGCAGCACATGGAAACGCCGTTTACCTTCCCGCCGGAGCGGTACCTATTTATCTGCTTGCACTTTGACGTGCTTTCAAACTGCTAGGTGGGCAGGAGCTGGGACTGAGCAATGGGAGCTTGCCCTGTCACAGGGATTCGAACCGCCAACCTTCTGATCAGTAAGCCCTAGGCTCTGTGGTTTAATCATACATCCCCTCTAATTCCACTTTTCTTACAGAGCCAGTGTGGTGTAGTGGTTAAGAGTGGTAGACTCGTAATCTGGTGAACCTGGTTCGTGTCTCCCCTCCTCCACATGCAGCTGCTGTGTGACCTTGGGCTAGTCACACTTCTCTGAAGTCTCTCAGCCCCACTCACCTGACAGAGTGTTTGTTGTGGGGGAGGAAGGGAAAGGAGAATGTTAGCCACTTTGAGACTCCTTCGGGTAGTGATAAAGCGGGATATCAAATCCAAACTCTTCCTCTTCTTCTAGAAACGAGTATCTGTTTAGAAAAACGGAGCTGAGCTTGATCAAAACTAGATTACTGTGATCATCAAATAATCTGGAAATGCTGATGTATAAGGAAGGCCTTTTTAGGAAGTCTGCCTCTCGTAAATCTTACCAGTAGTTAACTTGAGAGCTCATCTTTTCAATATAGACACAAATTGTGGGGCTGTTATTATGGCACAATGGCTGACAAATCTTACGACTTCACTGGTACTTATGGCAATTAAGCCCCATAATAGAAGGCACTGGAAAAAGGCTTCTCATTGTAGTTTTCTAACCACCATTGTCACCTCCCCACCACAATCTTGTTGAACAATACTGTTAAATATTTGTATGATCTACACACACTTTAAAAAAAAAGATGTCTTTATTTGAGGTATGAGCAAATTATTGAGAAGCTGAACAGACTATTCTCATTGATGGACGGAAGGCCCAAAGAGAGGAGTTTCTGCTTTCCTCCTGCTTTCCGTGGGTCTCATGTGAAAACGGGGTTGTCCTAACTCTGCAGAACACTTGGTATAAAGAGGCAGGGATAATTGCCTGCAGCTCAGCAAAGAGAATGGCATTGTTTGGGACTTGAGTTCCCCTCTTCATTTGCTGAAAGCAAGCCGATCTTTGAGACAAAGGAATTCAGCTTAACTGGTAAAGGGTGCGTTTGGAGGGCTGGCGATCCCCTTCTGAATTACCTGGTGATTGACTAAAAATAGAAGAAGCCTCATTAATTATCCTTAGCCTGCCATTCCAAATTAAGGGCTAAATTGCAGCTCTCGGAAGCGGGAGGAAGGCAGGGCCAAACTGAGCATGCTGGAAATAAGTTCTGCTTGGGGTGGAACAGCAGAGATAAAGACTGCAGTTCCTGCCCATACCAAAGACAGTGGACTCAGAAGTTGTGCTTTGTAAGAATCTCTATACTACGCCCTTGTGCAAATTAATTGAAACAAATAATGTAATTTATTGTACAAAACTCACATATACATGTACAAAACTCACATATACGTACAGTGGTGCCCCGCTAGATGAAAATAATTCATTCTACGAATTTTTTCGTCTAGCGGTTTTTTCGTCTAGCGAAGCGGCAATGACAGCCGCGCTCCGCTAAACGAAAAAAAAAGACGAAAATTTTTCGTCTTGCGAAGCAGCCACATTGACTTTTTCGTCTTGCGGGGCAGCTTCCGCTAGACGAATGCCGTTCGTCTAGCGAGTTTTTCATCTAGCGAGGCATTCGTCTAGCGGGGCACCACTGTACATTAGTAACAGATATGACCTCCGCTATTTTTAAGCAGCATTTGAACACGGTTTGGCATCTATTAGTTTTGAACAGTCACGGTTGATTTTCGGATCCCTGTGCCACACTTGAATCAGCGCCTGAATGAGCTTCTCCATAGTCGTACAGTCTACAGCATGGAGGCAACTTTTGCATATAGCCCACAAATTCTCAATGGGATTCTTGTCCAGGGTATTCCCTGGCCAATCAATACCTGTATTTGCTGCTCTGTCATGAATTTCTTCACCATTTTCGATGTGTGACGGGGGGCTAGGTCCTGCTGCAATATCCCAGTACCGTCAGGATACCTCTTTTCCAGCTCTGGAATAACTCTTTCATAGAACCTCAATATATTGTGGCGAGCACATCATTCCTTCTATTGGCTGCAGGCTTCCGACACCATAATGATCAACTGACTTTCCGTGTTTGTTTTGAGTACAGCATTACGAGTAAGATAGAAAACATGCTTTGTTTCAATTAATTTGCACAAGGGTATATTATTTATTTAGTTATTTTATTTATTAATTCTGTATATCACCCTTCCTTTGTAGACCTTGCTTGGAATTTTTATAGTTATTTTAAAATGTTCTGTTCGCAGCTTTCATATTCCTCAATGCGGGCAGTTATAATGCAAGCAGTTCATACTTTTACAACAAATAACAGCGATGGCATTTAGTTACTCTCTTATTATGATACGGACTCACGCCTAGGCACCTACAAAGTCATATTTGTTAAATATGAGATGGTCCTGTTTCGATGCCGTCTTTGGAAAATGTTTGGATGTGCAATTGCCTCACCTGCTTCATATTACAAGTCATATCCTCTTAGCCCTGTGACATCATCAAACTAACTATCTGGCAACAGGAAGTTTAATCAAATGGCTAATTGTGGAAAGAGGAGCATGAAACAGACCCAGTTTTGTGGAGCTAGAGTGAGTTCTGAAATCCGTAATGACTTTCCAGAGATTTCCCCATCCTTTTGGTTTGCGGTATCTGCAACAATTTAATGAGCAGTGTTAGAGCTGATAATGTATAAAGTGAGACTAACTTCATAACTAGATTAAAAGTTAATTGTACTTTTGGCTGAGGAAGTTCCGAAGATTTGCAGGATGCAAATGATATGGCACTCACAAGGCATATTTTATCAGCCCGGAATCTTAAACAGATGCTGGTTTTTGTTAATTAGGGGCCTTGATTTTATACAAACAGGGTGCTATTTCATACATGCAGAGAATCTCGTACATTGTTTGCATGTATAAAGTGCCAGCTGAGATTAACTAAAAAAGGGGTTCGATGCAGCTAGCTCCCTCTAGCACAATAAATTATTGTGAATTTAAACACACTTTCAGATCTGTTCAGTGACTTCAATTGGCAGACTACACATGCCAATAAATAAATATGGATGTGTTATGACAGTTCATTAATTTGGGGGCCTGTGAAGTTTCCCACTTCCACAATAAAAAGCAACTGATAACAGCTGGGCTCCAAAGTCATGAGATGAAAGGTAATGTATTTGCAGTAATCATTTTTATTTATTTAATGTTTGTTTTCTGCTGTGAAATTAGGTTAATGTGCATGTGGGAATAAAGCAGAGCTGAAACAAACAGGTTGTCTTCAGTTTGCAAATGATCTGATGGCTGGAAGCATCTGATGAAATCTTGGGATTTATATTTAGGTTCTTTGAGAATGCCTTGCTTTAACTTTCTCTCATATGTTTTAATTATTTTTTCCAGATCAACACAGTGCCACATAATCGTATTGTGTCAGAATTCATATTTCTGAATGCTGCTTCCTCCAGCTGTTGAGTAGAGACCATTAAGCAATTCTAGATTAAGACTGCAAATTTCAGGGTTCCAAGTCGTTAAGAGACCCAAAATAGAGACCCAAGGCTCCATGTGTGGGATAAACTAGGGTCACCTTGTTAAACAATAACTTAAGAATTGCACTGGCAGCCCACAAAGACCGTTTTACCGGCCCACGAGCCGCCTGCTCGGCAAGTCCCCTGCACTCCGCGCTAAACCGGCACAGTGCGGTGCAGGGACTCGCCAAGTGGTGCCAGAAATGGCATCTGCAAATGCGCAGGTGCCAGAAATCGCGCCTGCGCATGCCCAGACACCGAAAATCGCTTCTGCGCAGGTGCGGTTTTGGGCATCTGGGTATGCGCAGAAACGATTTCCGGCGCTGTGGACATGCGCAAACGCGATTTCCGGCATCACGATGCTCATGTCCGACCCACGGACGATCTCCGTGGGAAAGGTCCAGCCCATGGCCAGAAAACCTTGATGACCCTTGCACTAGTCATTTGAAACTGCCGCATGGTACTTGCCACCTAAGTCCACCTCTTCCCTTTCCTGCACACACACCTGCCAAGTGAGCAAATGATTTTAACCAATCAGTCTAGATAATCAACATCCAGTGCATCTCTTCCCTGCTGCCTGCCAGTTGCAGAATGAAATGGGAAAAAAAATCCTATTTGGCCCCCAATATAGGGGCTAATTAAGCTCACACTGCATACCAGGAGGGAGAGCTGGGGTCCACATTCCAGACGGCAAAGGGAGGCGGTGGCCAATGGCTGGCTCTTAAATACCCTCCAAATGCCATTCATTATATCGAAAATCAGGAACTTTGGCTCTCCAGATGTTGGTAAACTACATCTCCCATCATCCTTTTCCATTGGCCATGTTGTCTGGAATACAGATGTATAGAGATAGATGTATCTGAATGTATGCGTTGACATTCTAGTAATTATCTGTTTAAGAATGGACATCAAACTGCAAACTAATGTTCTGAAACTGCATACCTAAGGCTGCAATCCTAACTTGGGTGTAAGCCCTACTGAATTCAACAGGACTTACTTCTGAGTAGACATTGTTAGGATTGCATTGTAAGTCATTACCGAATGTCCCCACACAAGAATAGGGCAGGGGCATATCTTTTTAAAGTAGTGATACCATATCACTCTATTCCTAGCAGGAATAGGTGTATAGAACCACATTTGCAGATCTCTGTGTATTGCAGAGTTAGCCTGCCAACAGTCGGTGCCTGAAGCCAGCTCCTCATAGAATGTGTCCTTGGGGATCCTGCTATGGGGTGCCCCAAATCTTCTTCACACAGTGCATCAGGTTTGGGGCCCACATTCCCAGCATGTTTGCACTCCTGTCTCAGTGCCATCTACGCTGGATTGGCCATGCTCACAGATGACAGGATCTCCAAGCTGGCTTCAGGTATCAGACCCATTGGCAGACCAACTCTGCAATACACAGAGGTCTGCAAACATGACATGAAAGCTGGCAACGTTCACTCTGCTGTGTGGGAATCCCTTGCAGACTATCTCAGTGCCTGGAGGCGATCAGTCAGGTGGTGTATTCACAGCAGTGACCAGAGGAGGAATGATGTCAGGGATTGGCTAGATGGGGAGTGGTGGAGACCGCCTGGCCTGCAGAAGAGGATAGGCTGGACTCAGGTTCATGGTGGAGGGAAACAGGACACAGCTCAGAGGAGGAGAGCTGGGAAATACCGGAAGCCAGGAGTCAGGGTGGGGGGAATGAGGAACAGGAGGGAATAAGTAGAAGCCTCAGCCCTGAACAAGAACAAGAATTGGGTTTAATAAAGGCAGCACTAGCTGATAGTGTTCCATGGGTAAAGGTGAAGGACCCCTGGATGGTTAAGTCCAGTCAAAGGTGACTGGGGTTGCGGCGCTCATCTTGCTTTCAGGCCGAGGGAGCCGGCGTTTGCCCACAGACAGTTTTCCGGGTCATGTGGCCAGCATGACTAAGCCGCTACTGGCGCACGGAGGACCATGACGAGTGCCAGAGAGCATGGAAACGCCATTTACCTTCCTGCCACAGCGGTACATCTATTTATCTACTTGCACTGGCGTGCTTTCGAACTGCTAGGTTGGCAGGAGCTGGGACAAAGCAATTGGAGTTCACTCCATCGCGGGGATTCGAACCGCCGACCTTCCAATCAGCAAGCCCAAGAGGCTCAGTGGTTTAGACCACAGCACCACCCGCGTCCCTATAGCGCTCCCACCCCTAAAACAAGGCGATTACTCCACATAAGAGAACAGAAAGCAAAGACTGCCCATGGTGACTCGCCGTAGGCAGAGGGAGTGATCTGAGACATTGACAATAGACTGTATGGGAGGGAGCAAACATTCTGAGCAACAGCTCATGATACAGGAGGATACTTCATGAATCTTTGTGTGTTTCCATGTTGACACTAAGAGCTGCTAGCTGAAGTGAGCTGTGTGTTTCCTTCTGCTCGTCATCAAGGGTATTTGCTGCCAGCTCCCCTGTGACAAATGACCACTGGGAGGAGCACAGAAACAATAAACACCGTGGTGCCCCTGAATCAGCACAACAGGGTTCCTCCATCTGCCCCAGCTGCAGCAAAACATGTCTCTCCCATATCAGTTTCTGCAACCACAGCAGGGGCTGTAACTCTCCAATGGTTCGATTTCACCCCTGATGGCACACTCCTCCATTGTCTCCCGAGACAGATGGATGTAACCGATAACCGTGCAAGATGAGCTACTGGTTGGAATGTATTGGGATATGATATATCATGAGTTAAGAAAAATGTTGAAATATAATTTTGTTAAGAAGTCTGAAGCTTTCTTATTAGGTATTGTAGGTACAGACATTGAAAAGAAGGACATTAGACTTTTCCAATATGCAGTGACTGCAGCTAGGATTCTTCTAGCACAAAAATGGAAACAAGAATAATTACCGACGAAAGAAGAATGGACAGTGAAATTGACGGAATATGCAGAACTGGACAAAATGACGGGAAGAATCCGGGAACAGCGGGAACAGAAATTAATCAAAGACTGGTTAAAATTATGAACTATTTAAAAGACAATTTACAATTGAATACGCTAATAGGATTTCAAGACGTTTTGTAGTTAATGTGTAGAAATATTATTGTAAGTATGGTAGTTAAAGTAAGAAGGAATTTTATGATAATGTAAGCAATGGTTGATTAAAGAAGTATAATACCAAGATATAATTCCGAAAGCCATGTGGAGGGATTGAGGGAAGTCATGGCTTTGTAAGCCAAAGTGAAAATGTATGAAAATGTTTGATTTAATTTTATATTGTAGTAGTATAGTGTAAAAAATAATAAAAATTATATATATAAAAAGATGAGCTACTGGTTGAACATTCCTAGGAAAGGTGGTCAAACTCAAAATAGGACAGAACTAGAATTACAAGGGGAATTGTGCCATTGATTTTCATGTTTGCAATGCACACAAAATCTAGACCAATAGGACCTGTTTGTTTTGACGTTTGATAAGAAATGCTATATGCTCAGAGCTGGAGTACGTGAAATATTGGAAATGGCTGGCTATTTACAGTTGACCTCATGTTAGAATATATCAATATCAGCTACGTATTTCTTTCCCTTTTTATACTGACGATGATATCAGAACATTTAATGCTGTTTGAAGAGTATTCCATTAGCCTGGTGCATTACGAATGTCACCCCACTAGCTTTGAACAAAACAAACATACCTGTAATGAAAGTTATGATAAGATGCTCTTGGAGGCAGCATCAAAGGATTGCCATGGCTACTGAACATTGGCCATAGCATTTGAGCCAGCTCTGCCGACCGATGGAAGTTCGCAAATAACTGGCTGCAAATCCTCGATTTTATTTTTTACAAGTGAAGCACATACATTGCTCACAATTAATGATTTGTACTTTAAGCTGCTATCCCGTTTCTGTACTTGCACAGCCGCCACTCACAGTTTGCACATCCTCAAAACCTGATTAAATTAATTCCTTGCTCAGTAAGAAACTGGCCTTCCTTCCTGGCAGCTTCATTCCAATCTAGCCTTGGGCCGTGTTTGCACCATGCATCTGGACATGGGTGGTGCTGTGCTCCAAACCACTAAGCCTCTGAGGCTTGCCAGTCATAAGGTCAGTAGTTCGAATCCCCATGACGGAGTGAGCTCCCGTTGCTCTGTCCCAGCTCCTGCCAACCTAGTAGTTCGAAAGCATACCAGTACAAGTAGTTAAATAGGTACTGCTGCGATGGGAAGGTAAATGGCACGTTTGGTGTGCTCTGACACTCGTCACGGTGTCCCGTTGCACCAGAAGCTGTTTAGTCATTCTGGCCACATGACCTGGAAAAACTGTCTGTGGACAAACGCGGCTCCCTCAGTCTGAAAGCGGAGATGAGCGCCGCACCCCATAGTTGAATTCGACTTGACTTAACCATCCAGGGATCCTTTACCTTTACCTTTTTTTCTTTTCACCATACATTTAAAGCATCATAATACCAATTTAAACAGTCATGGCTTCCCCCTGAAGAATTCTGGGAGCTGGCATTTGTTAAGGGTGCCGGGACTTGTTCCCCTCAAAGAGCCACAATTTCTAGAGTGGTTTAACAACCAATTCCCCTTCATAGGGAACTCTTGCGGGGGGGGTTGTAAGTCGCTGGAAGGGGGAGCATAAAAAATATGCGTAGCAGCTGGTGCATTTATTTGTTTGTTTGTTTGTTTGGAGGCCCAAAAACTCAAGAGTGGGAACATTCCTGAAAACTAGTCAAAATGCTCCAACAGATCCTTAGAACATTGCTTTGCTATATCACTGCTGCAGAAGTGGAATGTCCCAAATTAATTTTTCACAGTTGAATGTTACTAAACCTTGTGGGGGAAGGGGTTTTCCGAACCCAGGAAGTAGCTACCATGAACACCTTGTCATCCTTTGCTGATCTGAGTTGCTCTGTGGAGGGTATCGTTAAACGTGTGGTTTTGGGTAGAGATTTTGACAGGTTGTTACCCATCTACCCTGCCATTTCATCTATCTTGGGCTCCCTGTAAATGATGGAGACCTCGTGACAGTAAGAGGGCCATAGGAACCAAATCCTAGGGGCTGGTGTCCCTTTGTTCCCCAATAAAATATTTGAGGGGGCCACCCCCCCCCCAAGTTGATGGGCATTTCCATTCAAATGCTGTGCACATACCACATCTTGTGGTCAATTTTGCGGGGTGGGGCTTACCTGCACCCCAACATTTTCTTCAAGTTGGCACCCCTGAGGAGGACATCTGGGTGAGCCCTTTCTTACTATCATGACACCTTGTTCAAGGTGTGTCTTGTCTTCCACCCTTCAACCACCTTATGTGGGGAAACTGGCCCTTGACCACTTTGCTGAGAATTGGCCCCATCTCCATTTGCTGTGAAGAGATTAATCATGTTGATATAAAATATGATTACCCCATTTCTTGGTGGGGGATGGAACCTGACATTTTAACAAGAACCTTCCTTTCTGCTAATTGCTATTACTGTTTCTCCCCAGGCTGTTCTCACTCTCAGCCCACGTAGGAAGTCTGATGATTTTCAAATTAAGCTATAATGGGTAGGAATTTAAAGCACAAAGAGGAGATGGGAGAGAAATGCATTCTGGCTGTTAGAAATCTTGGCTGGAAATATGTCAAGGAGGGTTGCATTCTGGATCTGGGTATATACTTTATATATATTTATGGGGTTAAGTGAATGTGGCATATTTCTATACAAATGCCCAGGTGGTGTTGGATCTGGTACAAAGTTCATAGCTCCACAATGAAGGGGTAGACAAACTGCAGCCATTCAGATGTTGCTGCACTAAAACTCCCTTGGTCAGGCTGCCTGATGGGAGCTGGAGTCCAAAAAGAGCCCCTGAACCTGTCTTCATAGAATTGTAGAGTTGGAACGGACCCCAAGCGTCATCAATCTCAACCCCCTGCAATACAAGAATCTCAACTAAAGTAGCCATGGCAGATAGCCATCCAACTTCTACTTAAAACCATCCCCCCATCCCTCCCACCTCTTTCACCCTTTTCTCCCTAATGTCTCAACAACCAAAACTGATTTGTAAAAATGTTACATGGGAAAAAAACGAGATAGACATTGCACACACTTTTGTAAATCAAGAAAATCTTTAATAAAAACAAAAACAAAAAAGAAAGGAGGGTCTATCACAGGGGTCCCCAAACGTAAGGCCCGGGGGCTGGATATGGCCCAATCGCCTTCTAAATCCGACCTGCAGATGGTCCAGGAATCAGCATGTTTTTACACGAGTAGAATGTGTGCTTTTATTTAAAATGCATCTGTGGGTTATTTGTGGGGCATAGGAATCCGTTCATATTTTTTCCAAAATATTGTCCGGGCCCCCACAAGGTCTGAGGGACAGTGAACTGGCCCCCTGCTGAAAAAGTTTGCTGACCCCTGGTCTATCACCTCCCAGGGGTCTCCTATCCAATGTTGAACAGCTCTTACCGTCATAAAGTTCTTCTGGAATCACCTTTCTTGTAACTTGAAACCATTGAGTATTGAAACCAATACTCAATTTGAAATGAACTTTTGGGGTTCTTAAAAGGGTGATTTAAATGAGAGGTGAGCTTCTAACCTCTCCCTTGATCCATTATTCAGCCCATTGGGTCTCCTCTGAAGAACTCATGGTGCAGGCATGTCAGGAGAAAAACAGAAGCAGAAAGGAAGGAGAAGAAGAAGAAGAAGAAGGAAAGAAAGAAAGAAAGAAAGAAAGAAAGAAAGAAAGAAAGAAAGAAAGAAAGAAAGAAAGAAAGAAAGAAAAGAAAGATCCTTTTCACTGTTCCTGCTACCACCAGAAAGAAAGGAGTTCATTTCCAGATCAGTCAGAGCAGAGCCTTAGGCATTTGCTGTTGGTTTCTATTTCTGGGAAACTGAAATAGTCTCATCAAAACTCTTTTTATGAAATTCTTCAAAACTCGTGTCGAATGTTGCTTTTGGTGAAATCAAGTGGTACGCAAGAGGTCTGCCCCTCCCCATTAATTTTATTAATCTCATCCAAACGGTTCTGGTGTCAATGAATTCCCCAGGTTTATCCAAAGGAGGTTTGCTGTTCACTTCAAGAACTTTGGGAGCTATTGTGATTTAGTCTTGCACTGCTGAACTGAGAGAGTAGTAGTTGGAACTTCAGCCTTTAAGGCCAGGGATGGTGGATCTGGGCCCCCTTCCAGATGCTGCTGGACTTCAACTCCCAGCATTCTTGATCATGGGTCGGGTTTGTTGAGGCTGCTGGGAGTTGGTTTCTAACAACATCTGAAGAGCCACAGGTTATGGGGAAAGCCATTACAAGTGTCTTGGCTCTTCATTTTTGCAATATTCTTTCCAATGGAGATCTATCTTAAGTACAGTACAGTTTTATTCCACACAAATAAAGGAGTGCTTTTGTAGTACAGAAACTAAGGACAGGAGCTGTGAAGTTACAGATTCTTGGTTCAAATCTGAGCTCAGTTATGAACACAGTGGGTGTCCATAAATAAGCTACCATCTCTCAACCTCAGCATCTCATTGTTTGAAATCTATAATATGGGGGGGGGACTGATCTGCCTTCCTGGGTTGTCATAAGGGTATGGGAAAGACTTGACATGCTTTAAAAGCATGCTGAGTGCGGTGGGTTGGACCCTAGCCCTACTCAGAGTAGAACCATCAAATCTCTTGGACATGACTAATTTAAATTAATTCATTTCAGTGGATCGACTGGACCTAACGGTCAGGGGTCCCTTTACCTTTTCTTTAATTTGGGACAAACAAATTGCTACTAATTGTCACAACTCTGCTTTTAGATTTATTTATTTTTTGGAGAACTTGGAAAGAAACCTCTCCATCAAATTGTCTTTACATTCATCTTTAATACAGTGGTACCTCGACTTACGAATTACTCGACATACGAATTTTTCGACTTACGAATGAAAAAAGTGCCCGCACACCTACGAATTTTTCAACATCCGAAGGACATCCGTTGGCGGTTTTAGATGGGGTTTACTCAACTTACGAATTTTAGATGCGGTTTACTCGCCTTACGAATTTTTCGTTTCCAATGCATTCCTATGGGGAAATCGCTTTTTTCGACCTACGAATGTGCATTCGGAACGGATTAAATTCATAAGTCGAGGTACCACTGTATTCAGAAAATATATGCCTAAGCAGCTCAAATAATGAGAAGTTCATCCCCTAGAAAGCCTTTAAAGGGATGCACACATTATATTGCATTTCTGTACCACTGCAACAATTTGTGTACCTGGTCAACACTGTTTTTAATCATTTCCAAGCCCAAATTATCTTGTGGCTCATCTTATTTTCTCTGGGGGATAGCTAGTGGGATGAGGAAGTGGATGTGATGTGCCTTAAACTTTGACAGCTTTTCCATTTCTGTTTAGTTTTGCAAGTGGCATATTATTTACTTGTTAATTTCTCATGGGCCCAGGTTGCAATAACTTTGGATGAAGAGCACAGCCTGCCCCCCACCCGTGCTCATGAGGAATTTGCAAGCAACTAATATACTACACTGAAAGAAAATACTTGAACTGCCTCATAGGTGAATTGCCACCTGTTCCCTCAAGGGATGGGAATGAAGAGAAGTTATAAAGTTATTTTATTTTAAGCTCGGGATATTTGAATTTTTATCTCCTACACTGAAAATAGCAGAAAGCCTTAATCACATTTTGACCTTGCATTTTTGGATCCTCCTTTTCCCTCCCCACATCTGAATAACTGCTACTCACATATTTGAATCTCGTAACTTATTTATTTAAACTCACGCTGTTTTCCCCAACAGTGCTCAGACATAATAAACTCAAGTGTTGCATCCCTGAAACGGGGCAAAGTTGGTGTCTACGTACTGTGATGGTGAAGAAGAAGAGGAAGAGGAGGAGGAGGAGGAGGAGTTTGGATTTGATATCCCACTTTATCACTACTCAAAGGAGTCTCAAAGCTGCTAACAATCTCCTTTTCCCTTCCTCCCCCACAACAAACACTCTGTGAGGTGAGTGGGGCTGAGAGACTTCAAAGAAGTGTGACTAGCCCAAGGTCACCCAGCAGCTGCATGTGGAGGAATGGAGACGCGAACCCGGTTCACCAGATTATGAGTCTAACCACTCTTAACCACTACACCACACTGGCTCTCAGCATTCCACAGATGGGTGGCTATGGGTGAAAGGGCCTGCTCCTTTGGCAACACCCTCTGAAGCTCCCTTGGTAGGCAGCGGTGCTTGAGAAGAACCTCAGAAGAAGATTTAAATGCCCAGGTATGTTCATATTAGGAGAGGCATATCAGGAGATATTGGGGTCCTGAGCCACGAAGAGCTTCATAGGTCAAAACTAGGATGCTGAATTGGACTTGGAAGCCCATTCCATAATCTTGTATCTTGTTTTGTATGTTAATGAATGTTTATGTTTTACCGTAAGATCTGTTGACTGGGATGAGGGATCTCTTTGCATTGTTCCCGATCAGACGTTTCTGAAGCAGAAAGGAAAACATCTTTCCAACACAATTCTTTAACAAGTTGACTTGGTAAACCACCTGTGCCCTTTTAAAATAATCCAAAACAAAAACCCAGTAACATTCACTCTGGTGTGGCTTGTCTATTTTACTTCACATATTATATTAGTCTGTTTACAGCAATTTATAGAGAAGTTGATTTTCCCCTGTTGTCAGTACTCTAAGGAATCAGGCATTGTTTTACTGGAATAATATGATGCCTCCTGCAAGAGACCATTGCCCTCTCCATCACCTAACCAGTACCTGAAGAAAACCTCCCTGAATCATGCCAGGGTCTATCTCAGGGGTGGCTCACCTGAAACCCTCAAGATGTTGCTGGACTACAACTCCCATCATTCCTGACTTATGCTACTAGGGCTGATGGGAGTTGGAGCCCAGCTACATGTAGAGGGTCACAAGGTGTACCCCACTCCAGGTCTGTCTATTCCTGCATTGTTTCCAACTGCAGATATCTTTGGATGGTTCCTGAGCAAGCAAGTGACACCGATGGACATTCCTTATGTGCCCCCCAAATGCCACATGCCTGCTTTTCCAGTGTGTGCATCATGTTCTATGATTTCCCTTTTTTGCACAAACATCTTCATCTCCAAATGCTCTGAACGTGTCCCAGTTCTTGCAAATAATTTTAGCTCTGTGATTCCGGTGACCTTAGAGCGAGCGAGCGAGCGAGGAAAAAAAATGAAATGTTCCTTCCATATGAGCCTGCATAAATATTTCATATCTCTTAAACAACAGGATATGATTTCTTCAAGGCAGGAGAGAAGAGTGTGAGGGATCTATTTTAGAAAGAAATGTAATCATTTCCCATTTCCCTCTTAGCTACGCTGGGCATGATGCATAGACTTGGAGGAGTTGCGGCGATGGAACTGATACGGAGAATGTGGACCGCTTTGTATTCTGGGGTGCAACAGACTGAAAGTGCAATAAAAGAGACTTGAATCAACATTGTACCATTTTTGAAAGGATGTGCTTTTTATCAGAAAAACAGTGTGTGCTTTTCATGTCTGTTAGAATGGCTGGATCCTTATCTCCTTTTATCGGGTAAAATAAAGCCATTTTAGTATTTGCAGGTGCCTCGCATTGTTCTGTGTAAACAAACCTCCCGGTTCTCAATGAGAAGCCATGTTTCTCGGTTTTTATCGGATTCCATCTTCACAGTGAAAGAGGGATGCTGGCAGAATTAAACAATGCTCAGAGGGGGTTTGCAGCTTGGTAGCGTGGTTTGAGACTAGCCCACGCCCACAACTTGTGAATGCAAAATACAATTCAGAAGGGACGGCAATTTGCTGCATATTGGCCTCTACTGTCAATCGCATCTCCTAGGCAGTGTAAACCAAATGCGGTAATTTGCTACATTCCAAGTTCCATTGTGTGTGTTTGTTTTTATTTAATCAGAGCTAAATGATATTACGCAAAGTTTCCTTTGCCCTCCTGAGGAATCTAGATTCAACACTTTCTGAGTGGCTCAGTGCCGGAGACAGAAGAAAGTGTAACCATAGTGATGGAATGGAAATCATTCCCTTTGTTCTGAAGGCTTCAATATCCAACAGACATTACAGTTTTCAAGGTCAAAAATATATTAAGAGATAAAAATTAAAGGGGAAAAAATGTGCTAGCTTAGCGACAAAAGCTAATTTAGTTTATGCATTATAAATTATGTTTAAAATGACTAGAATGGGATTTCTCAGCAAGAACTAAATGTGTGGTTTCGCAAAACTAATTTCCAGAGATGAATGTGATTATGGAATTTAGCGTTTAAAAGCTTTTTCAAGCCATCAGAGAAAATGGCAAAGCTATCAATTATACAACTTTTTAGTGGTGCCTCTTGTCAGAAATATCCTGGTATTTTTAGCCCGCTCCTTGGCATTTACTAAATTAAGGGTGTCTGCAAACAAATCAGCTAATTGGAATGTTATTTAATTAAATAAAACTTGGTGTCAGTGAGCCTTAGCTGGGCTATTAACCACTGCAGGAAATCTTTGTCAGTGCAAGAGCAGTTCTGAGAGAGCTCAGGCATGGTGAGAGTAGTGCCTTCTCACCCACTAGAACTTTACCAAGTTTCTTGGTGTAACGGATCTGCCCTTAGGCAGTGTATGGTCAGAAACCCCAGCGTGTGAAGAGTTAAGGTTCCGCCTGTTTGAGTGGCAGTTCGCTCACAGGAGGCGGGACTTTTCGCCCTTTAAAAGGAGGGAGCGGCAGTTGGTCAGGAGGGAGAAAGAGGGAGTGAGTGGTGACTG
Source organism: Lacerta agilis (assembly GCF_009819535.1). Classification (NCBI taxonomy): domain Eukaryota; kingdom Metazoa; phylum Chordata; class Lepidosauria; order Squamata; family Lacertidae; genus Lacerta; species Lacerta agilis. The sequence continues at coordinate 4,315,124 of NC_046327.1, read as the reverse complement.
AGGGAGAGAGGGTTAGAGACCAGGATAGTGGTGGGTAGGTTAGGCTAGGTCGAAGGTTTAATATGTTGTACTGAATAGAGAACCTGTTATGCCGTTATGAAACTACGTTTAAACATTTGATGCTCCGAAACCATTATGCTCTATAAAGAAAATAAGACTAGTTTTGTTGCTATAAGTCAGTCGTCGTCAATTTTGGGGTCCAGCGGGTTATAAACTGCTCATGAAGAGGTGAACCCAGGGAAGAGTCCAAACTATCCTGCGGGGTGCTAGTTTGTGTCTTAGGGGTTTCACTCAGGAGGGGCTAGCGGGCTGAAACATTGTGAATGCCACTGAGTTGCTAAAAGGGTTTAGCCGACTGCTACAGTGAGGGATCTAGAGAGAGACCCTGGGGCTGTAGGCAATAAGGTGTTTAACCCCTGAAGCCCAGAGCAAGGAATATAAACGGCCGCGGCAGCTGGACAAAGACACTCCGGTTACTAAGATACTCCCGTTTTGTATCTACCAGGGAGTTTACTTCATTGACGGACCTCCGAGGGACAGGTGGGGGGGAGGCTAATTAGTCTGACCCGGAACACCTGAGCAATAAAAAAATAAAAATAAATAAACTTAGTAACAGGGGAGGGGAGTGTGACAGGGAGGTTCGTTGCACTTGGTATATGGGTGGGTTGACAATTTGCCATCCGTATGACATCTTGCTAAGTTATCTGCTTGTATTCCATTTGCTCTTAGTGTGTTTGTGTGCTTCTTCACAAACCCAGAGTAGATCTCATTCACACAGTGAATTGCATCCAGTGCGGCGCTAAGGTAAGTAAATGCTCCATCGACACAAGGCTTTCTCCTTGTGCGAGGCAACATTAACCCACATTTCTCAACCTGTGCAAACCTTAAATCTGTTCCAGAGTTCCCCCCAACCCCTGGGAGCAGAATTGAGGGTGGACTGTGGTGCACACAGGCGAAGGGGGGGGGAATCCTCTTGCACTGGGACTCATCTTTTGCATTAGCAGAAAAGGTTAGTTGAATGCTGCTACATACATTTATAGGGACCCAGGTGGCGCTGTGGGTTAAACCACAGAACCTAGGGCCTGCTGATCAGAAGGTCAGCGGTTCGAATACCTGCAATGGGGTGAGCTCCCGTTGCTCGGTCCCAGCTCCTGCCCACCTAGCAGTTCAAAAGCATGTCAAAGTGCAAGTAGATAAATAGGTACTGCTCCGGCGGGAAGGTAAACGGTGTTTCCGTGCACTGTTCTGGTTCGCCAGAAGCAGCTTTGTCATGCTGGCCACATGACCCGGAAGCTGTATGCAGGCTCCCTCGGCCAGTAAAGAGAGATGAGCGCCACAACCCCAGAGTTGTCCGCGACTGGACCTGATGGTCAGGGGTCCCTTTACCTTTACATACATTTAAACCACATGGCTCTCCCCCAAGGAATCCCAGAAATTGCAGTTTACCCCTCACAGAGCTACAGTTCCCAGCACCCTTAACAAACTATGCTTCCCAGAATGCTTGAGGGGAAGCTATGTGCTTTAAATGTGCTTTGAATATACTGTGTGAGTAGAGTGGTCAGAGTCTCTGATCATGAAGGCAGGACAATTCTACCAGTCATTCAGGATACCTGAGGAATTTTAGCATGGCCTACTTGGATCTGCACCAAGCTGCTCCACATCTCTGAACAAGGTGAAGACCAGGACTCAGCTGTTCACCCGATCCCATACTTTAGAAATAAAGCACACTTTTTATGCATTGAAATATATTTTGCAAGGCCTGTTTAAAAAACAGATAGAAATGCAATTTTGTGTGTGTGGATATATATATATATATATATATATATATATATATATATATATATATATATGTATGTATGTATATGTATATATGTATATATATAAAATGCAGATCAGAAACAGGATGGAATGGACTTGTACAAAAGGAAAATGGGCTGGAAATTAGATGATTCAGTTATTTTTACTATTCGCTCAATTTTATTCCGAATTCTCTTTGAAATGGCTTTGCTCTCATGGAGCTACGTATATATGAACAAGCTGATAAAACAAAATTATTTTTGAAGTGGAAAAGGGATGAATGCCACTAAAAAGAGAATGGGGTGTTTTGTTCGTGTGTTCTCCTTCCAGTTTTTTTTAAAATCAGTTTTAGTGAAGTGAAAGAACAGTACAAGGTTGACCGCTTATTAATCAAACAAAGCTGATAGGACTTGGGGTCCTTTCACCCATTTGAAATCTGAAAACCATTTGCATGTTCCTCAACAGTGTGGCAGTTTAGATGCATAAGAAACTCACTCTTGCGATTCCTTGTCTCTGATGAAAGGAACAGTGGTGGGTTTGTGGATCTTGTCCACATTCTAAACCTAACTGTCACCTTATCCTCAGAAACGATTAAGATAGACACCATTTCTTGGTCTCTTTATTCTAGAGGAATAAAACTGGCTAATTGCCATTCAGATGAAAGGTTGTTTTCTGCTGCTCCAGAGAAGCAGACACGGAGTAATGGATTCAAACTACAAGAAAGAAGATTCCACCTAAACATTAGGAAGAACTTCCTGACAGTGAGAGCTGTTGGACAGTGGAATTTGCTACCATGGAGTGTGGTGGAGTCTCCTTCTTTGGAGGTCTTTAAGCGGAGGCTTGACAGCCATCTGTCAGGAATGCTTTGATGGTGTTTCCTGCTTGGCAGGGGGTTGGACTGGATGGCCCTTGTGGTCTCTTCCAACTCTATGATTCTATAATTCTATGACTTTTACTGAGTTTGAGTTACAAGATAACATCCCACCGGAGTTACCTAGAGAAGCTTAATGACTTAAAAATGGATCGGTCTCTGGTTCACCAAGGGGGCCTGAGTGATCTATTCTGTCTCATCCATCATCAACAATACTGGAATAATCCCAATTTACTTTATACGGTTGTAGCAAGGATCACCCAAATAATGTTTCTGAAGGAGTGATGGACAAGTCTACCCACTTCAAAATCTAAACACAGAAAGATCTCAGTTAAAACTTCCAAAAATGATTTCCCACCCTTTTCTTATTATTATATCAGACCTCATTCCAAAGTTGGCCCCTGTTGCCATTCTGATGAAATTACCGGAAGTAAAATGAGGACCAGTGGCTTCCCCACTAGCCTCCCTGTTGCTGACTTTATCTTCTTTCGCAAATGTAGCTTTTACTGATTGTGCCAATGAAGGAGCTCACAGTTGAGAAGATGATGACTAAGGTCTTCATTTGCGGCTAGCAGATACTGCAGCAACATCCTGGCTACTGGGGCCTTGGGAAATAGAGTTTCCCAGGTCTCCTTCAGTTCCCAGGACTGAAAAAGACAAGGGGAAACCTCTGGTGGCAACAGTTTGTCATCATTCTGGAGATCTCGGAAGCAGTGGTGATGGGACTCCTCCCAAAGTTCAGAACTGGCATCGCAGTACCTTTTTGACAGCCCAAGACTTCTCCCAATCCTTCACTGGAGAAGGAGACAAGTACGGGAGTGTGCTTCAGACCAGAGACCTGCTGAGATCTTGGAAGAGCAACTGCAGCCAGCTCCACTACAAAACCCTTTAGTTGAAATGTGAGACCTGCTGGTCAGATAGCAATGTAGGAAAGCCCGGTCCATCACCTCCTGGCAAACAAGAGGAAGAAATGGAGGCAGTGAGTGATTTTACTTTCTTGGGTTCCGTGATCACTTCAGATGGTGACAGCAGTCACGAAATTAAAAGACGCCTGCTTCTTGGGAGGAAAGCAATGACAAACCTAGGACAGCATCTTAAAAAGCAGAGACATCACCTTGCCGACAAAGGTCCGTATAGTTAAAGCTATGGTTTTCCCAGTAGTGATGTACGGAAGTGAGAGCTGGACCATAAAGTAGGCTAGTCGCCGAAGAATTGATGCTTTTGAATTATGGTGCGGGAGGAGACTCTTGAGAGTCCCATGGACTGCAAGAAGATCAAGCTATCCATTCTGAAACAAATCAGCCCTGAGTGCTCACTGGAAGGCAGATCCTGAAGTTGAGGCTCCAAGACTTTGGCCACCTCATGAGAAGAGAAGACTCCCTGGAAAAGACCCTGATGTTGGGAAAGATGGAGGGCACAAGGAGAAGGGGATGACAGAGGATGAGATGGTTGGACAGTGTTCTCGAAGCTACTAACATGAGTCTGACTACACTGCGGGAGGCAGTGGAAGACAGGAGTGCCTGGTGTGCTCTGGTCCATGGGGTCACGAAGAGTCAGACACGACTAATGACTAAACAACAAGAGGAAAGCGCCTGTCCTCTTGCAACCCATCTCCTCCTTCCTATGTTTGCTGGACAGCTCCTGGGCCAATCCAGGCTCCTCCTGCATAAGTCATTTCTCCTACCCTGCTATCCTGATTCAGTTGAACACTTTGATTCCTTCAGTGCATAGCCTCTGATTCAATTCTTTCCACGTGGGTAATAGGATTCAGAAAAGTGTATTTTTTTAATAAAAAAAAATAGATCTAGATACGCACACACTCTTCAAGGCTTTGTGAGTGGTGGAATTAGATGTTCCATATACGCTTATTTCAAGGTGCTCAGCTTAAAGGGCTCCTAATTCATGTATGGTTTTGTCATGTTAACTGCCAGTACTTTGCCAGATAAGATGTTAGATAATATAGTGGTTTTTAGTGCACTCTAAACACAGCTTGTAAAAGCCCTACATTCTTTGGGCTCAATAAGAGAAATGGGAAATGCAAGTACATAATCCTTTCATGGTTTAATTAAAGTAGCTCTCCTGCATTCAAATCATTTGCACTGTTCTTATCTGTTAATCCCAGGATGAATGCAGGGATGGGGGAGGGGCCACGAGGAGAGAGATTTGACCCCAGAGAGTCCCTGTTTGCTTTGCATTTCTGCTCTGCTCCTTTACGCAGAGTAAGCGTATGTGGAGGCACAAAAATTTCCACACTGAAGTTATTTGTTACTTTATTTCTTATTAGTGTTGTTAATAAATCAATAAAATCAAGTATTAGTGAATTATTATCACTATTAATATTTATTTATTTGCTTGCTTGCTTGTAAATGTTTTCTATGTCCAGAAATTAGAAACATGAAACGTTGTAAAAGCAGTGGAAGTCATATTTGAAAGAACAACTATTCCTATAATCAGAAGGTCTCTGAAGAAACCTTCTACTTACCTACTTTCTCTCTCCTGCTCTGCGGCTTTTTCCTCTGTCCCCTTTCTCTTCCTCCTCTCCTCCTCCTCCTCCTCCTCCTCTTCTTCTTCTTCTTCTTCTTCTTCTTCTTCTTCTTCTTCTTCTTCTTCTTCTTCTTCCTTTCTCTCTTCCTTTCAACCTGTGTCTTTCCTTTCTTTTCTTCTTTTTTTGAGGTATAATTTGAATCCACAATATGTACTATTAATCATGTAATATGTAATCTATGTATCTATGTATCACATGTATTTTAATATGTAATAAAGTTGTAAAAAACAAACAAACAAAAAACCACAAATGTTTTCTATGTCACCTTTCAGGGCAATGCAGTATATAAATGAAGCACAAAAACTAAAACATCTGATTTCAGCAAAAAAAAAAAAAAAAACTAAACCCCGAGCCTTTCAAAAACAATTTCACAACCCAAGACATCTTTCTTTCTTTTAACAACCAGTTAAAACCAAGGAATAATTTAAAATCCAGCACTGGTATAAGCCATTACATAAACAACAACAACAACAACAACAACAACAACAACAACAACAACTGAAGTCATCCCCAACTAAAAGCGGTAAGAACAATGGATTTAGAAGGCTCCCTTAAAAGGAAATATTTATGGTTCAAAACATATATCCCTTGAGAAGGAGTTCCACAAATGTAGCACCACCACTAAGAAGGCCATTTCTCTACAGCCTGCCTTACGGTGCCTTAATCGACTCTCAATCTATGAGGTTAAATTATTATTTATAATTATGGTGAAGCAAATATAATGGATAATACAATGGATATTGGAAAAAAATAATATGAATACAGTATAGCACTGGTCACTAGAGACAAGGGGGAACAATACTGTAGCTTCTGACTTGCTACTCTAGATAGACTATGAGAGACATCAAACACTGGCCTGGCTCTACCAGATTTAAAAACTGTCTCGCTTCTTTTCAGGTTTGCTCTCTGTCTGCCCATAACCCTGTTTGTTCCTTTTAAGGCATGGGACAGATCTGGGCTACCAAGCCAGTCTTTAATTTCTCAGAAATGCAGAGCATCCATTTCTTTACTGTGTTTTTTCCGTATCTGTAGTACTGAGAGGGGCATATTCCAACTGAATATGTATCTGAAGAAGTGTGCAGGCACACGAAAGGCTCATACCAATAACAAACTTAGTTGGTCTCTAAGGTGCTACTGGAAGGAATATTCCAACTGAAATATCCATCTTGCTACTGAAGCTACAAGCTGACCTCATGGTCAAATCTTTTTTTCCATTTTGTGTGTTGTTCTTTATTTGCCCCATCTCCTTTGCTTGCAACATTTTTTGATATCTTGGTTGATCCTAGTAAGGATATTGTTGTGCACTTTGGACTGTTAAAGGTAAAGGGACCCCTGACCATTAGGTCCAGTCGCGGACGACTCTGGGGTTGCAGCGCTCATCTCGCTTTACTGCCGAGGAAGCCGGTTGTACAGCTTCCGGGTCATGTGGCCAGCATGACTAAGCCGCTTCTGGCGAACCAGAGCAGCGCGCAGAAATGCCGTTTACATTCCCGCTGAAATGGTACCTATTTATCTACTTGCACTTTGATGTGCTTTCGAACTGCTAGGTGGGCAGGAGCAGGGACTCAGCAACGGGAGCTCACCCTGTTGTGGGGATTCAAACCGCCGACCTTCTGATCGGCACACCCTAGGTACTGTGGTTTAACGCACAGCACCACCCGTAAATGCAAACTGCGACCTAAATCTCTCAATGGGAGAGATTTAAATCCTCACATTGAAATCAAAAGGACCCAAGAATGCTTCAATCTGGCCACATCTCACCTTAATACTTTATTCATCATTCCCCAGATGTACGTTGTGTGCCCATTCTGATTTGTCATCATGGAATTTTAGTGTGAAACAGAATTAAAAACAAAGGCAACAAAACACACACACACACACAGCCAGTACAACAAGATCAGGAATAAATAAACCCAATAATTCGGACAACGACCACACTAAACTATGTCTAGATCTACACAGCTATATATATATTTAAAAAAAACACGTTCTGAAAATGCTCCGAAAAACACCCGTTGTAAAACACGCAATGGAAATATCATTGAGTTGAGATTTCAGATCAGTGTTATAACACATTTATAATGTAATTTGACTAATGTAACTGAGTCTATATCATATGTAAGTATATATGATTGTTATATTGGGGCTGTGTATCATCTCTGGCCAAATCCCAGATCGTGAACTCAATCAGACCAATTTGATCTGGGATCTGGATAGGTTGGGTCAAGGCAACTCTGGATTGGGCCCACCCAGCAGGCTGCCTATGTGTGGAGCCTTCACAGCACCTCTTGACCCCATGTTGAATTAGGGTTCAGGCTGCACATCTGCCACGGATCATTCTGGGTTGGATCAGGACAGCTCAAAAGTGTCCCTTGGGCCCTGAATCCGATGTAGGTGGGGAGATGTTCACAGCCCTAGTTTACACCACAGTCAGAAGAACTATAGGAACCTATACTTGATTGGAATGGGATCACAACTTGAATGGCTTCCACCTAGGAAACAGAAACCGTGGTGCCATAATACCTTTAATTTTCTATTTTAACTAATTTTCTCCATATCTGCAATCTGGACGGATTACAACTGCACCATAATTCTGTTCTTTGCAATACAGGCTTAGAGGATTTAGCAAATGAGTCTCATTTTCATTTCCTGAGACAAACATGAATGAGCATGCAAGGTGATGGCTGCGGTATGAATATGTAAAAAAAAACAAAAAAAACAAAAACAAGACTTGGGTTCAGATCTGTAACCCTTAGTAAAATGTTTTAACCCTGTAATTACTCCCCTCCTGTTCCCAGTTCCATTGCTAGTGCTTTAAAAAGCCTGTTAAATGGCATTTTAATTTCTTCCACTGGAACCTGCCAGGTATGCTTGGCAACGCAGGAGATTCGTAGTTCCCAGATGTTTCTTTTGCATTTGCAAGGGAAATGATGAATTAACTTCTGTATTTATGTTTTCTACTTGATTCATAATCCTGATTGGCTCACTCTGGTGGCTGATTTACATGAAAGTTCCTGGGATTGTATCACTGAATAATTAATTTCTACAGTAGAGTGGCTAATTCCACTCGGGTGATCCTAGGATGCTGCTCATGTGATAACAGAAGAATATATATTCTGATCAGCAATGCAGTGAGCCAAAGTCACGTGGAATGTTAATTATATATCACTGATCACAGAGCTGGGCTGATAGCAGAGGATGAAATGAGCATTTCGCTTTTTCACCTTTTTTCAAAGAGGTAACCGAAGGTCTACTGTAATCTGAGAATTACCTGGTGAGATTATCACTGGAGGTCATTCACAAGAATCCTGAGGTTCTCCAAATCATAGCTGTTCTTGTCATTTGTATATATCATCTCCACGACGGAGTGAGCTCCCATTGCTCTGTCCAGCTCCTGCCAACCTAGCAGGAATCAAGCAGCCAGTATCTGGGTGCCACAGGGTTCAGGTGGCGCTGTGGTCTAAACACTGAGCCTCTTGGGCTTGCTGATCAGAAGGTCGGCGGTTCAAATCTCTACGATGAAGTAAGCTCCTGTTGCTCTGTCCCAGCTCCTGCCAACCTAGCAGTTTGAAAGCACACCAGTGCAGGTAGATAAATAGGTACCGCTGTAGCGGGAAGGTAAACAGCGTTTCCATGCACTCTGGCTTCTGTCACGGTGTTCCGTTGCGCCAGAAGCGGTTTAGCCATGCTAGCCGCATGACCGGAAAGCTGTCTGTGGACAAACGGCAGCTCCTGGGCCTGAAAGCAGAGATGAGCACTGCAACCCCATAGTTACCTTTGACTGGACTTAACTGCCTGGGGTCCTTTACCTTTACCATATTCTGGTCCTAACAGAACAGTCATTCAATAAATGGCTTATTAGTTTAATGGACAAGTAAATCAGTCCCAGTTAAGTGGACTTAACTTGCAACTTTGGCAGAATGGGATGCTGTGGGAATGCTTAGGAGTGTGGATGATGATCTCATCCCAGCTTGTATTAACAAGCTCCAAACTTAGCAGAGTTACATTCCCTTTTAAAACACAGCAGAAAATGTTGCATAGGCTTGCTAAAGCCTCTTAGAAAATATATTCCTGGTATATTCCCCTTCTTTCCTCTTAAAAGTAGAGACACAACACAGTACTGTTTATAAGATATAAAAGAGTTTACTTACAGGCATCCTGAGTTACAGCATACAGTCTCAGAAAGGCAGGCAGGCTTAGATAAATGTATTTACATGTAGAAGCTAATTCCATAAGGGAGGAAAGCCTCTTTGTGCTCTCTTGGCTAGAAGCCAGGAGAGCATCTTCTCCTAAGATGTTGATGCAAAAACAAAAAGAGAATGGGGTCTGCTTCCTGTGTTTTGTGTAAACCTCCCCAGGTGAAACCACACCCATCTCCAGTTACATAGAGGAGTTGTCTCAGTCCAGGTAAACAGGAAGTTAAGGCTGGAGGACTGAGACACCTTCATGTCCACTCTAGCAATGTTGTGTTTTGACTGCTCTGTGTTTACATCCCACAGATGCCAGTTGATGGCCCCTAATAAAATGGACACATATTTTGCACAGCTAGCTTAACCTGGGAGAAATGAGACTGAGCTGAAAAGGGGGACAGGATGAACTGCAGCACACAGTATGCCTAAGGTGACCTGAGCCAGATGGATAAAGTGACAGATAAATCTTCCCCTCTTTCCATTCTCTGCTCCACCTGCATTGCCATCCCTGGGACCGTTTTCAAGGTTTCCTTCTCCTCGCCCTCCTCTCTCTCCTTTTTATTCCTGCTCCCCCTGCTATCAAAACACACGCAGGGGCCTTGGCATCCCGTTTCTACTGGCTCCGCCTGGGTGGTTCTTTGGCAGACTTCAGAGCTGTCTCTGCATCTCACGTCAACATGCCCTAGAAAGGAAAAGAAACGGCCAAGTCAGCCCAGGTCATCAAGAATGCTATAACCCTCCCTGAGATCTCCTGTCTCCCTGAGGTTGTCCTAAATATATACACTCCATTTTCTTGAGCAAAGTAGATCAGGCTTTATCTCTCCCCCCACCTCTTCTTGTTTTGTCAGGACGGATTATTGCAAACTTTGTGCGCTGAATGCCATGAAGCTCATTAGGGCTATGGAGCCAATAAACGTACGGTCAGAGCGTGGGGGGGGGGAACAGGCCGGGGAGAACTCCTTCTTCCTTTGGAGAAGTGCTCAGTGGTTGATCATCTGCCTCGCTTGCAGAAGGTCCCAGGTTCAATTGCTGGCATGCCAGGGTAAAGCTCAGAGAGAAAGAGAACGATGCAAAAAAAAACCTGGAGAACTGCTGCCAATCAGTGTAGGGAAAACTGAGATAGATGGACCAATGGGTCTCACATGATGCTTGATGGATCCAAGAGCCCTTCCGCTTCCTTCCCAAAGCCTGCTTGGCTTTAGGAAGTGTGGGATGTGAAACATGGGAGCAGTCAAATACAACATTGCTAGAGTGGGCATAGAAGGGGAACTCTAGGCCAGCCAGTCGGAACTTGCTGTTTCTCCTGGGCTGGGATAGAATTCCTCTGTGTAACTGGAGATGGGTGTGGCCTCACCTGGGCAGGTAAGCAAAACCACAGGCTGGCCACCATCTTTCTCTCTTTTGGACAACGCTCTCAAAGAAGCAACATCACTAAGATGCTCTCTTGGCTTCTAGCCAAGAGGGACAAATGAGCTGTTTTTCCCTTATGGGACAGTCTCCTAAGTACATGTAACTTTTATTAAGTTTAAGTCTGCCTTCTGGGATCTTTTGTGAACAGGATCTGTAAGTAAACTCTTTTTATGCTTTTATAGAAGACTGTGTAGTGTCTTATTTTAAAAGGGATTAAAAGGGGAAAATACCAGGACATTTATTACAGAGGTTCTAGTGAACCTGAGCAAGCTATCCGCTGGTGTGTTTAAAAGGGGAATGTAAGACTCTAAGTTCTGGGACTTGTTAACACAAGTTGCAATAGGATATCTTAAACATATATCTTCTCCTGCATCCCTAAACATTTCCACAGGAAGGAGGGCTCCAGCTTCCTGGCAGGGCCCTGGCAGCTCCTTCCCAAAGCCCAGGAAGCTTCTGCCCGAGGGAGGTGTGATTCTCATATGTGCAAATCTCTTTCACACACACCACCCTCGCCTCAGGTCCTAACCGTTCCCCTATGAAAAACTTCGTAGCATGCCACTGATTACCATCAAAGAAGACAAAGCATGGCTGGCTGAGTGGCGCACTCCTGCTAGGATTAGAGTAAGGTAAAAGGTAAAGGACCTCTGGATGCTTAAGTCAGTCAAAGGTGACTATGGGGTTGCAGCGCTCATCACGCTTTCAGGCTGAGGGAGCCGGCATTTGTCCACAGATACCTTTCCAAGTCATGTGTCCAGCCGGACTAAACCGATTCTGGCACAACAGGACACCGTGACGGAAACCAGAGTGCATGGAAACACTGTTTACCTTCCTGCTGCACTGGCTGCGGACGACTCTAGGGTTGCGGCGCTCATCTCGCTTTACTGGCCGAGGGAGCCAATGTACAGCTTCCGGGTCATGTGGCCAGCATGACTAAGCTGCTTCTGGCGAACCAAAGCAGCGCACGGAAACGCCGTTTACCTTCCCGCTGGAGCGGTACCTATTTATCTACTTGCACTTTGATGTGCTTTTGAAATGCTAGGTTGCCAGGAGCTGGGACCGAGCAACGGAGCTCATCCTGTCACGGGGATTCGAACTGCCAACCTTCTGATTGCTCAGTGGTTTGGACCACAGCACCACCTTAGAACACAGCAATAGGAAACGGAAGGCTTCAATTACAATGGGTGGGACGCAAATTAGCAGTGAAACAGGAAACACAGGGGGACTCAAAACAGAGCACATTCGGCTTCTGGAAAAAAATTCAAAACACCTACTTCCGGTTTTGCAGAGTTCGGGTTCCAAGCTGTTCATGAACTAAGCTGAGAGCCAGTGTGGTGTAGTGGTTAAGAGTGGTAGACTCGTTATCTGGGGAACCGGGTTCGCGTCTCCGCTCCTCCACATGCAGCTGCTGGGTGACCTTGGGCTAGTCACACTTCTCTGAAGTCTCTCAGCTCACCTCACAGAGTGTTTGTTGTGGAGGAGGAAGGGAAAGGAGAATGTTAGCCGCTTTGAGACTCCTTTGGGTAGTGAAAAGCGGGATATCAAATCCAAACTCTTCTCTTCTTCTTCTTCTTCTTCTTCTTCTTCTTCTCTTCTTCTTCTTCTTTTTCTTCTTCTTCTTTTCTCTCTTCTTCTTCTTCTTCTTCTTCTCTTCTTCTCTTCTTCTTCTTCTTCTTCTTGAAACTGAGGTACCACTGTATGTTGTTTTGATGGAGCTGCTTTGAGTACAGGGAGAAAGATTGTTTTAAATAAAAAAAGAAGGGTCTCAGATCTTGTGTGAGTCAGCTGAGAAGTACAAGCACCATCTCTGAAATTAGGAGTCAGCCCCGCATCTGGAGACAAAGGCCACATTGTCCAAGAAAACTTTCTTTCAAAAACTAATTACATGCTTCCTGTTGCGACAAGTAGAACATCACTTTTGTGTGATCTGGTAACAAAAAAAAAAAACAACGAAAGAAAAGGTATCGCTTGTAGCCAAAGGTTGTCACAATCCAAAATAAACCAATCATGCAATTAAAATTATACAAATTATACACATATATGCAACTGTGTATTTTATAAAAGCAACATCAATACTTCCCAATGCAGATTATAGACAATAAACCTGTGGCATGAACATAAGCTCCTCTGTGGCGTATTTCAGTGGGTGGGAACTGCTCTTGACAGGTTCCTCAGAATACCAGGCACACCCTGTTCCATTGAATAATAATAAAAAGCAACACGCAGGAGCGCAATATGGAGCTTAGGAAACAAAATAACATTATGTCATGTTTTTATCTCATCACACTATGGACTTCCTGTAACCGTCTGCAAAAAAGACAGTTACAGACAAAAAACTGTCTTAAGAAGTATGGCTTACTACGAAGCTGCCATGATCATTGCCAATTATGGAAGACCCCCCCCAAATATTTGTCCAGTTTAAGCTTTGATATGTGAGCATGCATGATACTGTATAAAGGAAGCGCTTTTACAGCAAATGGTTTATGCCCCCACTTGAGAACTCCTTGTTCTAAACACAACAGTATATCTGTGTTGTCAGTCTTGACAATGAAATTGATATTTTTCTCCCCCATTGTGTTTTGCCAAATAGTTCTTGGATCGTGGGACCACACTGAAATCTCTAGGTTTCAAGATGGGGTTTATCTCTCAGATTGCCGCAGGGGGAAGCGTGAGGCTCTGTTGTGGAAAAGGGATCGCCTGTTAATTCTCATTTCAATTCTCAATTCTGGAACTCTGCAATTGCCTATGCATATACATCTGCTAAACACACCATCACAACATCTAAAGCATTTTATATATGCTATATCAAAAGACAATATATATATATATGCTATATCTCAACAAAAAATTGCAAAGCCCCTGTACAGCAATAGCCCAAAGTGCCTCAAAGACTGAGTTCATGCTGTTAATTTTTTTGGTTACTTCATTTGCTCATTATAATTACTTTGTGAATCATCGGGTCCTAGTCATTCATTATTTAAATTGCCTTCAGGTGATCAACACAACTTCATTCGGAGTTTTCCCTTTCTCTCTCATGGTAAAACAGCAAGTGGAATTCAGATGATAAAAATCAGAGACATTAAAATGTGCCCAAGCCTGGCATAGCCCAGAGAAGTTTGTTTAAACAAGTAGCGAAAGCAAATATACAAATAATCTCTGAACGCTAAGGCGGGGCAGTAAATCGAGATGTATTGGAAGCAGAATGAGTAAGCAAACAAATGGAGATTTGATACAAAATCAGACCACTGGTCCAACTAAGACCTGAATTGTCTACACTGACTCCAGTAGCCCTCTGAAACATCAGGCAGCCATCTCTCCCAGACCTGCATACTTCAACATAGCCAAATAACACAGGCTTTTACAAGTGGGGCCTGCAACAAAAAGTTGCTGCGCATGATCCTCAACAAGGATGGGCAACCTGCCTCTCTCCATATGTTGTTGGACTCTTTCGTCATCTGTTGACCAACTTCCATCATCCCTGACTGTTGGCCATGGTGGCTGGGACTGATGGAAGGTTGGAATCCAGCAGCCAGTATCTGGATGGCCACAGGTTCAGGTGGTGCTGTGGTCTAAACCACTGAGCCTCTTGGGCTTGCTGATCAGAAGGTCGGCGGTTCAAATCTCCACAATGGAGTAAGCTCCTATTGCTCTGTCCCAGCTCCTGCCAACCTAGCAGTTAAAAAGCACATCAAAGTGCAAGTAGATAAATAGGGACCGCTCCGGTGGGAAGGTAAACAGCGTTTCCGTGCGTTGCTCTGGTTTCACTAGAAGCGGCTTAGTCATGCTGGCCACATGACCCGGAAACTGTCTGCTGACAAACACTGGCTCCCTCAGCCTATAGAGCGAGATGAGCACCGCAACCCCAGAGTCGGTCGCGACTGGACCTAACGGTCAAGGGTCCCTTTACCTTTACCTTTACCTTAAGATTAAGTTAAGTCTGCTGCAACCAGTGCCAATCCTGAATGTATTGCATTTGTGACCATTAGGCTCATTTGCCTTCAATAGCAGTAAAGCTCTGCTGGATGACATATTAATTACCTCTGGACTATTTTCGGGAATCCTGCAACATGTTTAAGTTTTTACTCTGCTAACTTTACGTTGGAATCTGCTCTGGATCAATATGGGTAGAATTCATGACGGTCTCCCCACCAGTGAAGAGGAGGAGGAGGAGGAGTTTGGATTTGATATCCCACTTTATCACTACCTGAAGGAGTCTCAAAGCGGCTAACATTCTCCTTTCCCTTCCTCCCCCACAACAAACACTCTGTGAGGTGAGCGGGGCTGAGAGACTTCAAAGAAGTGTGCCTAACCCAAGGTCACCCAGCAGCTGCATGTGGAGGAGCGGAGACGCACACCCGGTTCACCAGATTACAAGTCTACCACTCTTAACCACTACACCACACTGGTAGAGTGAAGATCTACCTCAGGAACAAGGGGCAGGGGGACTGAAATCAAAATCAACATTAGGAACAGGGCGTGAGAGGACCATCTGTGCCTCCTGTTCACCAAGAGGCTGCAGATCCAGCCTCCAAGGAGTGTGCTACAACCGTCGCGGCCATCGCAGCAGCAGTGGTGAGCCATGAGTTCCTTGCACAGGAAGTCTACCCAAGTAGAAAAAGCTCCCCATCTCAATGCATGCATGTTATTTATGCATGGAGGGTGACAGTGATGATAATGCCAAGGGTGGAACTATCACACTCAGACCCACTCTCCATCATGTGTGAGGTTTAGACTGCCTCAACAGAGCTATGCGCTCTTGAAAATCAACGATCACTTGACCCTGTTGTCCTCCAATATAAAGTTGCACACTCTTGATCTGTGACTATCTTCAACACTAGCTGTGGAAAGTGAGGCAGGGAGGGCGAGTGGGGAGCCCTTAAAGTAAACAATGGAAAACATGTTTGTATCAGAGCTGCTGGCTGCTTTCCCTCTGCCACCACCCAAGACTCATAATGTCAGGGTGACCGTGAACAAACCATACCAGCAGATGTTTGTATGAGATTGCACAAAATGAAGGAAAATGCTGTGAGGTTTCTGAATAATTACATCCCAAATGAATAGAACTGCCTGCCTAGAATGTTTCTGACAAGCAGGCTGGCAAGTCAATTTTCCAGTATGTCGTGATGCAGAAGTGCGTTCTCGAACATCATAAATTTGCATGCACTCCACAGCTGGCTTTAGGCTGCACTGTAGAGGTCTTTTCAGTCTTTTCCGCTGTCAGAGCAACCGGTTGCTTCCAACAAATTACAACCTCCTCTGTTGATGAGGCCTTAAAATCTCCTGCATCTACTGTTCAACACAGGTCTGCTCTAATAGGTCCCTCCATATCCTATGCAGAGAACCGGCCATAACATAATTGCACACATACATTGGTCACTACAACATGCAAATGGTGCTATCAGTCATCCAAAGGCTTAGTACAGTACTTAATTTGCAAATCCAGCAAGTTAGAGGTGCTACAAGTTTCCTAGGCCTGCTTTTAACCACTAAGCTAATGTTTCCATTTTTTTCTGTGCTGGAGTGCTTGATCACCTTTTCACAGCTCTGTACCACATTCCCATTAGTTTTTCTTGCAAGTTCTTGAGATGTTTCTCGAGAACGGCACACGTGGGCTGTTTCAAATATTTGTCTTTTGAAGGGCCTGCAGGGAATGCATGGTCAAGTTGACTTTCTCATTCATTCATTCTTCATTCATTTGATTGATCACAGGTCCCAAAAATGCTCAGAACATGCAACAATAATATAATGATAATAGATCCTTTACAACAGCTGTTATAACTCTCCAACGAACAGGCAAGCTCTTTGAGCCCCCCTTTTAGCTTCTACTGATGATGGTCACTCAATAGCAACAATGAGGCTATAATAATCATAATAATAATATATAATAATAATAATAATATTTATTACAGTCAAGACCACTCAAATCACACAATAGTGACAGCATTCATAAAGATAAAATATACAATTAGAATAGATTGCAGCAATACTCATGAGTTAAAATTGAAATGTATACATATATCCGTAGGGCTGGATTTGGGCTCCATAAAATTGACCCTAAGGTGCCCCAAAAAGGGGACTTCATCGGTTTCCTAGTAAGCATTTTATTCTAGAGGTGATCGGTGGCCTACAAATCTGGGCACCGAATCGCTACCAGCCAGTCGTCTTGTGGATCTTTTGCCTTGCGGAGAGAAATTTAGTTTTAGACTGTCTGTAAGAATTGGCAAGCCTCTTCAATCAAGGGTCGATGTTTCTCTACAAATCTCAGCATAAAAAGGACATATATGTTCGGGACTTCCTATTCCCCTAATGGGCAGGCGCAAAGTCTCTGTGCATACGGGACTCTTCAATAGGAGCCTTCCTGAATCGGGGAGGGCAAGGCTGAGCTTCTAGCAAGAATGAAAGCCCTTCTTGCATTTCTGGATGCGAGGAAATAGAGATATGTTGCTGGAGCGGCTATGTATCTCCCGTTTTCTATGATTTCATAATCGGGAACCCTTGTACAGTCCTGTTGTCTCTCTATGTCCATGATTCTTTGCCTAACCACGGATCTAGCTTGGCCCAGGCCCATAGTTATGAGGGTTTGGGGAGCAAGGCCCAGTTTCTGGAGAGTGTTTAGGACTGCTGTCTGTCAGCCAGACTGAAACTGGTTGCTTAGAAGCAATGGGAATATTCCTCGGGGAGCAGTTTCAAGGTTAACCACTTATATATTGATGTTAGACTAATATGAGCTTCGACTTTCATCACCCCTGTTTCTAGTCTGATCCATGCATTTGAGACACATCTGGGAACTTGTAGAAGGGATCTGAGGAGTTTGTATTGCACTCTTTCAAGGGGAATGAATGAGGAGGGAGGCGAGCCCAGAAATGATCCATAAAGGAGTTGTGCCAGCATTAACAGTGAGGGCTATTTTTGGTACATTTTTAACTCTGGTCTTTATTCAATGAAGTTTTAAAAGCGGGAGTGAAATCTATGCTCTTTGTCTTTGGAGCCCTGTATCAACATCATCATCCCTTTCTAGGATTATGGTGATATTAACTGATGAGGTAAACAGAGAATGAGTGCAAGCTTGCGACTTTAAGATTAGCTATATAATCTAACACCTGAAGAGTCCACCTGCAGCACTGGTGTCATAAGTGGCAACAGGTAACAGCTTAGAGACCAACTAAGTTGTCTTGGTGTGAGCTTTCGTGTGCATGCAAACTTCTTCAGATACCAGAAAGAGAGTTCCTCTCTTTATTAGCTTCTGTTTGGAGTACAGAACACCGATCAGATGTTCGAGGAGCTTCTTGGAGAGGGTGTGGCATAGTTTCCTTGCATAGTCAGTAGGATAAGTGGATTGTAAGAGGGTTCTTAATTCTAAGACCCTTGGGTATAATGTCCAGGTTCTTGCATTTACTTAGAAAAAAGATGTTGGTCTGTACATGTGCAAGTTTCTTGTGAGGTTGATGGACTTCCATTTCATGCGGCTCAATGTGGTGCCTTCCATAGTTCCAGTTACAGGTAGGTAGCCGTGTTGGTCTGCCATAGTCAAACAAAATAAAAAATAAAATAAATCCTTCCAGTAGCACCTTAGAGACCAACTAAGTTTGTCTTGTATGCATGCCACAAAAGCTTCATACAAGACAAACTTAGTTGGTCTCTAAGGTGCTACTGGAAGGATTTATTTATTTGTATTTTGTTTTGACTATGGCAGACCAACATGGCTACCTACCTGTAACAGGTAACAGGTGTTTCTGGAACACCTGGACAGGAACAGGCCTCTCCCACAGCTGAGTGGATTAGAGGAAAGTCCCACCAAGAGCAAGGAACAGAGCAGGCTTTCCCAAGCTTGGGTCTACAGCTGTTTTCGGACTACAATTCCCATCATTCCTGACTACTGTTTTTTGCTACAGGTGGGTAGCCGTGTTGTCTGCCATAGTTGAAACAAATAGAAAATTCTTTCCAGTAGCACCTTAGAGACCGACTGAGTTTGTTCTTGTATGAGCTTTCATGTGCATGCACATGTGTATCTGAAGAAGTGTGCATGCACACGAAAGCTCATACCAAGAACAAACTCAGTTGGTCTCTAAGGTGCTACTGGAAAGAATTTTCTATTTTGTTTTTTTGCTAGCTATGGATGATGGGAGTTGTAGTCCAAAAACAGCTGGCAACCCAAGTTTAGGAAACATTGGTACACTCTTTCTTCCTCCTCCCTCTCTCTCTCTCTCTCTCTCTCTCTCTCTCTCTCTCTCTCTCTCACACACACACACACACACACACACACTTGAATGTGCACCCAGCTGGCACTATCTCATATTTCAAATCCAACATATGGCACGTTTGCTGAAAAGGATGCCACTGCGTTTCAGCATCTCCTTTTAAACACCAATCTGGTTCAGTATATGTTTCAAAATGCTACATTTTTTAATGCTCGGGTGCTTTTCTCGGAGTGGAGCATGGCTGCCGCATTCAGGTGTCTGTTTAGAAGCCACGTCAACGGGGTCCAGCTCGCCAAGGCAGTTCTGTACACCTAGTCAAAATGCAGCCTGGCTTAATTGAATCTTAAGAGTAATTCTAATGATACAAGGTCTAAACCTCTCCCCTTATCGCCCTCATTCGACTCATCTCCTTGCTTTGGCTCCCCCCCCCCCCTCTCGCTTCATACAGACAGGCTACAAAAGTAATCTTTCAAGAGAAATCCTGTGCTGGTGTGGTGTTGAGATATTAACTCCCTTTTTAACACTGCTTCTCTCTGTTCATACTCATCTGTTTTGTAGGTTCAATTACAGAAGGTGTAATATAATGTTATTTTAATGAAATGCTAAGTAGACTAGAGAGGCCATTAGTTCAAACAACCTGAGCTCTATTCTGGTAATCTCGCCCGCTCCCACAACTTTTGAATGGTAGATGAAGCCTTTGAAGTGAAGTGTGATAACTTTAGCCTTTTGTAGAAATCTCTGCTTTGACTCCGCTCGGATTTATTCCCCTTTACAGCGGCATATGGATTTCTGACTATTAGCTCAAGCTTGCAAGTTATTATGATTGTGATCATTTCTGTCGCTCCATGAATGTGCAAGAGACATTTCTATGGATTTTCTTCATTATCACAACTGTTCCAAAAAACCATGTATTTTTCACCATTCATATGGACCAGTCAGGCAGCCACAACTGTCTGATGCTATTTGTTGAATGTGAGCACTGGAAACCCAAGAGTTTTTTTTCCTGCATAATGTGTGTCCAGCTGAACTTCGCAACTCTTTTGTCCAAGTATAAGGACTTGAGACCATGGGATGCGGGTGGCGCTGTGGGTTAAACCACTGAGCCTAGGGCTTGCCAATCAGAAGGTCGACGGTTCGAATTCCCGTGATGGGGTGAGCTCCAGTTGTTCGGTCCCAGCTCCTGCCCACCTAGCAGTTTGAAAGCATGTCAAAGTGCAAGTAGATAAATAGGTACCACTCCAGCGGGAAGGTAAATGGTGTTTCTGTGCGCTGCTCTGGTTCGCCAGAAGCGCTTAGTCATGCTGGCCACATGACCCGGAAGCTGTACACCGGCTCCCTCGGCCAGTAAGCGAGATGAGCGCCGCAACCCCAGAGTTTGTCCGCAACTGGACCTAATGTTCAGGGGTCCCTTTACCCTTTAAGGACTTGAGAAGGGATTTGTTTCACTTCCTAGTTCCTCAATGTATTAAAGGCCAGTGATGTATTGATTTGATTTGCACCACAGAAAATCAATTTCCCCCTGTGTACGTACCGGTACTTGTATATAAAAAGCTTAAGTGTGATTGCAGCTCGTGAGAAGCTAGTGTTTTAACACATTTCAAACATTTTGAGAAACTTTGCTTTCAGTTCCAAATGTCTTTATGACTGTCTGCATTATACCTCGTTGGACTGGTCATGTTGTGCGGATGCCTGATTATTGTCTTCCAAAGGAACTATTCCGAACTTAAAAATGGAAAGCGTAATGCCGGAGGTCAACAAAGAGGTTTAAAGACTCTCTCAAGGCAAATCTTAAAAATGTAGTATAAACTGGGAAACACTGGCCTGTGAGCGCTCCAGTTGGAGAACAGCCTTTACCAAAGGTGTAATGGGCTTTGAAGACACTCAAACTCAGGATGCAAGGGAGAAATGTGCTAAGAGGAAGGCACGCTTGGCAAATCCACACCGTGATCAACTCCCGCCCGTAAACCGATGTCCCCACTGTGGAAGGACGTGTGGATCCAGAATTGGCCTCCACAGTCACTTACAGACTCACTGTCAAAACTGTGTTTATGAAATACAATCTTACTCGGCTGCGAGTGATCGCCAAAGAAGAAGAAGAAAGACTTTTCTGTATAATTTATGTATTTGGGGCATGATCAGTGCTATTTTTCTACAAAAGAGGTGCCAGAACTCATCATGAACACCTCCCCTTGTTCTCTTATAATTGTAATGGTGCCTGCCTGCCTGAGAGTTGTTGGAATGGAGTTCCAGTGATTTCTGAATGAAAAAGACCTGGGCATGATCCAGCCAATGTGAAGTACTTTTAAGCCTCACTGAATTACAGTGGGAGAGTTAGGCTGGGATGTAAATATGCTCTGTTGGAAGCAGTGGTGCTTTAATGCTGGAATGCTGTAGTCACTAACATGGGTGTAAGCCCCATTGAATTCAATGGGATGTCCTTTTGAGGAGATGCTCCTGTTTAGACAATAATTCCCCTAATCTCCTAAACCATCTGTTTTAATTGCTGCTTAGCTGCTTTAATAGTTATGCTGTTTTAATGGGTTTTCATTAACGCACATTTTAATTATGGCTGTTTTAAATGTCTTGATGAAATTCTTTGTTATGTGTTTTAATTACGTGCAGATACATTTCTACAATTGGTTTTACACTTGCAAACAGCTTAGAAGACATACAGACGAGTAAGCGGTATATAAATCAATAAATGATAACCATGATAATAAGCCGGCTGGATCGTGCAGGTGGTTTGTGATTTATATAATTTACTGGTACAACCAGAGAACAGCTAGTTTGCTTTATTTCCTATATCTATTGACATTTATGCTCTGTTAAATTTTTAAATAGTTGCAATTAAAACTCAGTAAACTATTTGTTTAAATAAGGTAGGTGGAGGGCAGGATTCCTACTGGGACACTTGAATGGAGACGCTGTTTGTACTGGAAGCAAATCAAAGACCTCTGGTTCTCTCCCCCCCTTTTCTCTTTAATGTGTCAGGTTGCAAATAGGGCTTATGTTTCTCCTCTTCCCTTTTCAGAGCTTCTCATTCATTTTGGACATTTTGATTGATCTTTGGACTTTTATTTGAAAAGAATTCTGAAGATTTCTAGTAAGACAGAGAGCAGAGAGCTTCTGCAAATCAGAGCATTAGATTTTTTTTTTTTGCTTATCCTTCCACCCACTGCGTCCTCATTCCCTCTGTAAAGCTGCTCTTGAGTATTGATCTGTGGAACAGAATATGCCACGGAGGACTCGAGTTAGGGTAGGGATAGAAAAACCTGCCAACTTCTGTTTCTCTCAGTTTCTGATTAAATAATAATAATTTTTTAAAAAATCCTCACAACATTTAGTGTGAATTTCTTCTAATATACATATCTTTGCCTACTTAATACATTTTTATAAACTTATTTTCCAATATATGCATTTGTACGCACCCTTTCCCCCTAACATTCAGCCTGCTGAAATTTTGTCTTTTGTTTTCATTCCCTATTACAAATAATAAATTATTAAGGTTTACCTGTGAAAGAGGTAAATCTGTATGCCTTCTTTCCCTTTCATTTCCCCCCTTTTGATTACATCTAAGTTGGATTTTCTTTTCATTGTAAAATGTATTAATAAAATCTTCAAAACTATATATTAAAAAAGAGAAAATTCAGAAAAGTGTGGATTTTGAAGGGCAGTTGTATTTGAGCTCACAGATTATTTCAGGTAGTGCGAAGGAGGCTGAAGCAATTTCTCCCTCATCCTGAGTTGAAATAGGCAGTGCAGAAGTGGAAAGCATTGGTTGTGTTGCCTTGTGCAAACATCAGCTCCTTATTGCGAAAAGAAAGGCGCCATTGTATACAGCCCTTAGATAATTAACTTTTGGGCTTCTGCAGCTTGGTATTGTTATGTGCTTGCTATTTGTATAACTGTGTATTGTTGTTTTTTAATAGAATTTTTAAAACTTTGGATTAATTTAATTTGGTTCAGAAACAAACAGAATACAAATATGTTGTCAGGACAGCTGTCACAAGGTACGAACGCAACAATGATTCCAATTATTAATGAAGGGAATAAAACAATAATCATAAACACTGCCACACTCCAGTGTGGCTCGCGAGAGCTTAGCATTATAATGAGGATTGCAATAATAGTGTACAATTTCTTTTTCCCCCTCCACTGTGATAATTGTGTGAGCTTTAAATAGCTGTGAGTATGCTGCTTTGCCTAATTTTGACAAACAGAAAATTGCTTGTTTATGGGTATTGATGTTCCAATCAACCCAGGAGATACAGGTTTCAACATAGCCCAGATTATAGACATCTGTGACTGTGAAGGTTTTCAGCCAAAGATCTGGTCAACAGCTGCTACGAATGATTATGCAAAATTCAGGCTGTCAACACCCCCAGCTACCCATTTGGCCTCTTTTGTCTCTCTGCTCCCTTTCTGATGATAGTCTTTGAGAGATTCACTTCCAGACCATAGTTCTCCCCTGGCCCATTCTCTCTTCGAACTCCACCCTTCCTGTACAAACCATGGCCTCTGATACCTCATTTTCAGCCTGCTCTCTATTTAGTCCTGCTCCTTTGTCAATCCTGATGGGATTCTCATCTCACACAGCTTTGCTTTCTCACAAGTTAATTCTGCGTCCAGGGCGGCTGTCTACCAGCTCCATCTGGTAACATAGGCTGAGACCCTACCTGCCCACAGACTGTCTCGCCAGAGTGGTGCATGCTCTGGTTATCTCCCGCTTGGACTACTGCAATGTGTTCTACGTGGAGCTACCTTTGAAGGTGACCCGGAAACTGCAATTAATCCAGAATGCGGCAGCTAGATTGGTGACTTGAAGTGGCTGCTGGGACCACATAACACCGGTCCTGAGAGATCTCCATTGGCTCCCAGTACGTTTCCGAGCACAATTCAAAGTGTTGGTGCTGACCTTTAAAGCCCTAAATGGCCTTGGCCCAGTATACCTGAAGGAGTGTCTCCACCACCATCATTCAGCCCGGACACTGAGATCCAGCGCTGAGGGCTTTCTGGCGGTTCCCTCACTGCGAGAAGCAGGGAACCAGGCAGAGGGCCTTCTTGGTAGTGGCGCCCGCCCTGTGAAACGCCCTCCCATCAGAGGTCCAAGAAATAAACAACTACTGGAAGGGGTTAATTAGCTAACCTATATATATTCACCTGAATGTATTGTTAGTCCAGTGAATGTATTAAGTATAAAAGAACTTCTTAAGCTTTTTCTGTATGAAACTGCTCTGTAAAGCTGTGAACTCTGATCTACATTGCACTGGCAAATGATTACTAAGTGTCTGGAGATAACAGTAGACCTTACACAGAGAGTACTGTAGCTGTCCTTGCAGAGAGGAACTGTTGCCTAGGTCAAGAGATAGGATGGCCTTGCTGGAGTGCGCATGAACCAACTCACGGCTAAATGTCCTTTTGCCTTATATGTCCTTTTGCCTTATATGTACAACAGGAAATGTACAACAGGAAATGTTCCTTATATGGACAAGAGGAAGTTTTCTGGGGTGGGAAGAGAGCCAGAGAACTGTCTATAAGAACTGTCTGAAAATTGGCTAGTTTTGTACTTGCTTGGATGTCTGAACACCGCAAGTACCTCTGCATGCAGAATAATAAATCTTTCTCTCTCTGAAGCCAGAAGCCTCAGGTGTTTTCTGCTTCCATGTTTTCTCACCGGGCGCAACAATGGGAACCCGTAGGGGCAAATAAGGCTCCATTACGTGGTGCATTGGCTGGGAACCCTTCGCCGTTCCCCGGGATTGAGAAAACAGGGAGTCCGAGGCGTTGCTGCACAGCGAAAAGGCTCTCCTGGTCTGGCGTTTGCTGGCCCCAAGCGCGCTTCCTGCCTGTTTGTGGGAAGGGACCTGCTCACCTGGCTGGAGAGCCAAACTGCACCGTGGCGACGGGAGAAAGAGACAAGCGGCCGCAGGGGGGAAGGGAAGTAAGATCTGCAGAGGACAGGTAAGCTCCACAGGGGGAGCAGCTTCCCAGGGAAGGGGAAGCGCAGGATGTGATCGATCCTGCAACGGCAGTGAGCCAGAGGGCCGCCGTTAAAATCCGGTAGTGTGCAAGTAGAGTTGCCACCGGAGCCTGGCCGTGAGCCACAGGGGGCCACCAGGGAGCCTGGCCGTGAGCCACAGAGGGCCGCCAGGAGCCAGCAGAGAGCAAAAAGAGTGCCGTTGGCTGTGGGGAAAAAGAAGGGGGGTGCCCTCTCTGAGGAGAGAGAAGGGGGTTAAGAATTTTTCTGTGATTTTACTCTGGGCATGGTGAATGGTGTATGTGGACACTCCAGTGAATGGTGCTGAGTGAATGAGACGCGGGGGTTTAGAACCCCTAAGCGAAGCGATTTGTGGCCCTTTTGGTGCATTTCTTAGCGAGGCAACTCCGTCTAAGTCACCAACTGGGTGCGAAGAAAGGTGTGTGCACGTGTAAATGTTAGGTGGAAGGAGTGTCCCAGGTTGAACCTGAGCTAGCTGAGATGTGGAATTGAA
Organism: Lacerta agilis; assembly: GCF_009819535.1. Taxonomy (NCBI): domain Eukaryota; kingdom Metazoa; phylum Chordata; class Lepidosauria; order Squamata; family Lacertidae; genus Lacerta; species Lacerta agilis. The sequence goes on along the minus strand of NC_046327.1, from coordinate 4,289,625 downwards.
ATTTTTGTTGCTGTTTAAAAATTTATGACTTGTAATAATTTTATGAACCTGTTGAATATTTTCCCTTCAGTATGTGTGTGTGTTGTATGAGTTCTGTGTCTGCAGTGCCTGTGTGTGTGTGTTGGTCCCTGTTTGAGGCTTGCATTCATTCTGGAAAGGTGGGGCAGAAAGCAGCCCTAATCTGTGTGTTCCCAAACTCTGTGTTCCCAAAATTGTTTCATTTCTTGCTGCATTGCCAACGAAGTCTGGGAAGTCTGGTTTCCCCCCCCCCTTGTATATGTGGCTGCACAATTTGTATTTGTTGTTTTGTTTTGTTGTCCCTTCAAGGAATCTGTTTGAACCCCAGGGTTAGGTGAGTGTGTTTTGGAAATTGTTTGTGTGCCAAGGTATGTCCCTTCAATAGAATGGGCTGTAAAAGTATTTCTCTGCAATGTTAAGGTGAATGTAAAAGTGTGTCTGAAGCATTGAAAGGAGGGCTGCTCTTGCAATCAGGAATGTTTGTTAGTTTGTTTTTAAAGCTGGTACAGTCTTATTTTGTTTCTTAATTGACCTTTGGTAAAGCAATGAGAGTGGGGAGATGGACAGAAACGGAGAGAAGCCTTAGTTTAAACAGCAAGGATTTTCCTCTTTGCAGCAGTGAATCTTGCAAAAGAAGGGAATTTGCCACCCACACGGGGGGGGGGGGAGATTATGTCTTTTGAGCAGTTTGATTGTTTCCAACAGAAGTTGATTAGAGGGAAAAGTTTTATTTTATATCCCAGGTTTTAAGTTTTTCAGGGAAGGTTTTGAAACAGAAGAAATGGCTTCTTAGCAGAATGTATTTGAGAATGTAGGTGTAGATTTGTGGGATGTAGAATGAAGGAGAAGAGAATGTTGAAGTAGAATGGGAAGGGGCTCATGGTTAGCAACTGACAGTGTAGCCCTGACAGTGTAAGTTAGGATTTGGAGGAAGTTTGAACCTCAGGAGGAAAAGGGGGCAGAAATTTTGGAATGATTGGAAGGAAAAATTGATGATAAAGTGAAGGTATACATATCATAGAATCATAGAGTTGGAAGGGACCCCAAGGGTCATCTAGTCCAACCCCCTGCCCAGCAGGAAACAATATTGAAGGCAATACACCACCCTCCATGCCAAGGTTGCAGAGCACATCTAGGGGGGGTGAATCCATTGTCCAAACCATGGAGAGGACCACCAGGTTGTTGCCATGGAAGCATGAGACAATGAGAGAGGCCTGAAGATGGCTCTGCTTCAGAGGTGATATATATAGTAAGCCCTTCAAAGATTGTTTTAAAAAGACAGGAGCTTTCCCTATTGTCCATAATTTGTTGTTACCTAAAAGAAACCTGAAAATTGTCACTATTTGAATGAGCACATCAAGGGTTCAACTCCATTGTCCTAATGAAACACCGTTGTGAGGAGTTAGCAATTTTGCTAAGCTGGCCGCCACGTGTGAGATGATGAGAGTGACCTACCGATGGCTCTGAAGCGAGATAAATAGGCCAAGTTCTATTCTGTCTGACAACCCAACTCTGTCAGAATTTGTTCCCTACTGCCCTGTTCCCATCTTAAGTCCTCCTGAGGGTCAAAAATAGGTTGGTGGTGGTGAGTTAATTCTTGGACACAAGGTCCTGATAGGCTTGGTGAGGTGGTAAGTAGAAAATTAGGTACTGAGGATCAATGGCTGGTGCTTGGATGCAGGAAAACAGAAGAGGAGGGAAAGTTAGTCTCTGATATGGCTGTTGGAACTGGTAATATAATTGGGATGGAGAAATGGAACATTAGAAAAGAGAAGACAGTAAGGAGAGAATAGCTATACCCAAATACCCTAGATCATTTGTACAATGTTATATTGGAGTGGATTAGTTGCTATGTAAAAGTTTTCTTAAAGGAGAATGTTCTGAAGGATGTCAAGATAGTGAGAATTGCAATGGCTCTAGTAGTGTGTCTGGAAGGTGATGTTGAAGAAATGGATCTTATTTGGGAAAAATTGTATCTTTCTGTTCCCTGACATTAGCAGAGTTTTATGTTAAATTGGTCTGAAATTGTGGTGATAGTGTGTATGATTGTATTGTGTATTTGTTTATATTTGTGTGTATTCTAAGTTTAGAGTGTTTGCATGGATTGGAAAAATGAACTAAATTATTACTCTGGGCCAAAGAGTAGACCATGTAGGAAGGAGCTATGGGATAATCATTGCGGAAGAATATTGTATTTCGAGGAGATAGTGATCCGGCATGATTAGTAATATCTTGTGAGTGTATGGGAGGCTGTCCTTATTTGATTGGGTTATTCTAGCTTACCTCCAACAGGGAGGAGGACTGAGGTGTGATCAATATCGATACCTGCGAGGTTAATCTGTGAGGCAAAAGAAAGGCTGGAGGAGCCCAAGACACCACCCTCCAAGGGCAGATATAATCTCTGTAACTATCTCCTATTCTTTTAGCAGGTGCGCCCCCCTAATGCCATGTAGCTTTGCTAAGCCAGTTTTATCCCTATGCAGAGACTCTGAAACCTAAGTGGCAAAGATCCTACACAGTCTTTTTGGCAACACTGCCAGTGGTGAAAGTGGCTGGTGTCCGCCTCCTCATGTAGAGACAGGACCTGCCACAGTGTGCTGAAACATCCCTTGAAGCTGAAGATCCAGGGAAGCAACAAAGGCCAAGAAGCAACAAACCTGCTGCCAATGCCATTGGCTATGCACACGCCTATAGAAGAAAGGGAAGGAAAAGAACACTGAATGGGAGGACTGAATGATCATATTGCCTTAATTTGTGTTGACCAGTTACCAGATAATGTGACCAGTTGAACAGTTTCTGTAATTAGTGTTAGGAATATTTGAAGTAAAAGATCCTTAGTTGTATTTGTTGTATCTGTTGATATTGTGTCCCCCATTGTTATTTTGCCTTTGTATTTTCTGTTTAATGCAATGCATGCATATGGTGATTTATAAAGTTGTGTCATGGATTCTTTAGCTCATTGCCCTTGCTAGAGAATATCAGTCATTTCCCAGGGACGCGCTGGAGAAAGAATTCCAGCGGTCCAAGAGAACAGGAGGGAATGGAAGGGGTTAATTAGCTAACCTATATATATTCACCTGAATGTATTGTTAGTCCAGTGAATGTATTAAGTATAAAAGAACTTCTTAAGCTTTTCTGTATGAAACTGCTCTGTAAAGCTGTGAACTCTGATCTACATTGCACTGGCAAATGATTACTAAGTGTCTGGAGATAACAGTAGACCTTACACAGAGAGTACTGTAGCTGTCCTTGCAGAGAGGAACTGTTGCCTAGGTCAAGAGATAGGATGGCCTTGCTGGAGTGCGCATGAACCAACTCACGGCTAAATGTCCTTTTGCCTTATATGTCCTTTTGCCTTATATGTACAACAGGAAATGTACAACAGGAAATGTTCCTTATATGGACAAGAGGAAGTTTTCTGGGGTGGGAAGAGAGCCAGAGAACTGTCTATAAGAACTGTCTGAAAATTGGCTAGTTTTGTACTTGCTTGGATGTCTGAACACCGCAAGTACCTCTGCATGCAGAATAATAAATCTTTCTCTCTCTGAAGCCAGAAGCCTCAGGTGTTTTCTGCTTCCATGTTTTCTCACCGGGCGCAACAATGGGAACCCGTAGGGGCAAATAAGGCTCCACTACCTGACATTTAGAAAATACCTGAAGGCAGCCCTGTTTAGGGAAGTTTTTAATCTTTTAATGCATTTTAACATTTGTTGGAAGCTTCCCAGAGTGGCTGGGGAAACCCAGCCAGATGTATGGGGTACAAATCCTGCCAGCTCAGTCTGGGCACTTTCAGGTTATCTCTTCATTGAACATTCAGCCCAAAGGTTTGCAGGGGTCTTAAGAGATGCCGGCTGTTTGTACGTGGGGAACAGAAACAACGTTGCCTCATGCTGGTGTCATCCTACCCTTCCCAGTACATTTCCTCATCACTCTGTTGCACAAGGCCTCCCCTCAACGGTAATTGTGTGACTTGAATTGAGAAGTTCAGAAGCGCCCTCTGTCTTTCCGTCTCTTAAGAAACCACTTGGATCTCCAGGCCACAAGTGACATTCTTCTGAACCTCCTTATTAACTGCTAAAGGGTTTTGCATGGCATGGTGCTTTTGTATTTGAATAAGCAGAGCAGGATTGTGTGAAGTTCTACCACTCAGTCCACAATTTTCAGCCGGTTGGCTTAGGGCAAACAACTCTTTGCAGTGCTTATGTTGGAACAGTACCACAGTGGTTTCCTTTAAGGCTTCAGGCTGCATAGCTCTGCCCTTCTTTGAGTAAATTTTGGAACCTCTGCAATCATGGATTTAAAAAGTAATTTCCTGGATTTCTAAGGATTAAGATAAATATGGGATTTAGAGACAAGTTGATTATGTACACCTTCAGATACCAAGACTTAAGAACCAGAGTTAAAAGTATTCTCTGGAGTCATCTAGTTTCCTTCCGTGTATTTTGCATTGTTCCTAAGTCTGCTGCCTGTGTTCCTTCATTTAGAGTGCACTTCAGTGGTCCCTGGGAAGGGTATAACAGGAACTACAGGATAAAGCAGGCCTCCCTGTCCTCCCACTGGTCCACCTCCCACTGGTGGTCCATGATGGGAGAAGGCATGGGAAGCTCAGAGGTCCAATGGCTTAAATCCCAGGGGCAGATGAGGGGCGACTTTTGATCTTCTGGATTCAAAGCCCTCCTGTTCCCTTGACACATCCCTTGAGCAATAAGCCAAATGCCAATGGAAGAAAGAAACCACCGCTCCTCACACACCTTCTTCCCTGCCAGCACAAACCAAATACAACTGTGGATTTGATGATTCCAACAGTCTAGGACGATTGCACTGCCCAGGCGCAGATGTTGGGAGGTGTTTTTAGGGCTTGCTCACATCGCCCTTACGACGTCAAGGCTTGATCTACAAATGCATCAGAATGAGCTAGAGAATCTAATGGTGGCCTGCAGGCATGAAGTGGCACCTACAACTCCCAGCAAACATTAAAGAACTAGCACATCAGGGATGGTCCCGATCTCCTTCCTGTGATGCTAATTATCAACTTGCAGGCAGTTTATTTTATGCAGAGGTGCATTCAGGCATGTGCTTCAACATGGAGTCAAAGCGGTATGCTGTAATGATCTCTGGCTAGCAAGCAAGCCCCAATAAGTAATACAGTCATACCTCTAGTTACGATAGCTGCAGGTTACGTTCGTCACGGGATATGAATGCACCAAACCTGGAAGTACCGGAATGGGTTACTTCCGGGTTTGGCGGTTTGTGCATGGGCAGAAGCGCCGAATCGCGCTTTGCACATGCACAGAAGTGGCGAATCGGGCCACGTGCATGCGCAGACACGGCACTTCATGTTGCGTTCTGCTCATGCTGCGAACGGGGCTCCAGAACGGATCCCGTTCGCAACCAGAGCTGCCACTGTAACTCTCTGGCAATTTTACTGTACGTATGTTTATTTACAAAAAGACACATCCAGTGCCCAGCTTTTCGCCTGCTCACATTTATGTTTGTTGGTCAGTCTGAAGTTTCACCCTCCCACAGCAGGAAGGATGCCAGATTCCTGCCTTTCCCCTCTTGCCCTTCTGTTGCCTTCTGATTTTATCCAAACGCCTAGAACGGGGACAGAGAGGCTGACCTCCTCCCTCTCCCCCTCTCACTCGACACTGACTCAGACCTCTGCTTATCTGCTGGTTGCCTAGCAATGCTCTGGCTGCCCTCTAACTCTTCCTCTTCTAATAGAGTCTTCCCTGGAAAGGGGGGGGTAGGGCTGCTCCCTCTTGATTCTGCCAGCCAGTTCTCATCTGCAGAGTTGGTCCCTCATTCACTTAGCTCAATTTCTGAGCCCTGCACTCTGGGAGGCCAAGTTCCTGACACATGCTTCATTCTACCAAGTCAGGACTCTGTCTTGTATCCCAGCTCGTACCAGAGGCACAACCCTACAAAGGAGGGTTATCCCATTTCGTTCTCAGAAAAACTCTGAGCTATGGCCCTTTCCTTGGACTTTTGATGTAGACGTTTGCATGCCCACTGCTTTTATCTCTGTTGTTGCTTTCTCTGATTTGATTACTGACATTTTGTGCCATTTTACAATTAGATGGCTTGTTGGATTTGCTTTGAACATTGACTGGAAAGCAGGATATAAATATTTTAAAGGGAATTAAATTTAAAGAGAACCGTCCGTGCAAAAAGGTCCGATGTAGAATTATTCCGAATGTATCCCAGAGATGGATTCAGGAGGCAAATATCTGGTGCCCAAAGTTTCAGACTTGGGCTGTGAATGTTAAGCATACATCTCTAATAACAGCCTAACAGTGAAAGCAACCCTGGATAAATAGCTTTGTGTTGGGGAAATGCTCAGATACCTTGGAGTTTATTTGTAATAGTCAGTCCAGGCTCTCTGACTGACAGAAGTCTAACCTTCTTCATATCTCTCCCTATTACTGATAGAACTCGTAATAGCTTTTTAAAATGAAATTTACCCAGTGTCAGGAAAGAGCCAGGAGCTAGGAAGGAAATGCATAAAAGGAGTGCCAATGAAAATTTGTGTCACCCTCAGGCTGTTCAGAAGAACAGGCAAGGTTTGTTCTCAGGCTGGCAGTGTGGGGGATTAAAAACACAAGGGGGTAAGGAGGGATATGCAAGGATATGCACAGGATCATATGGGGTACACAAGACATCTAGTGGGGGGTCTAGGCAGGGCTGCAAAGACAGACAAGAAGGCCTGCCTCCAACATGAAAAATGGAAAAAAATGAATAATGGGGAAAAAAACATGAAAAATGAAAAAACATGAAAAATGAAAAAAATGGATAATGGGAAAAAACAATGAAAAATAAAGAAAAGAAATAAAAAGAAAAGAAAAGAAAAGATGGGCAGCCTTGAGGGGCCACATTCCCTATAAGTACATTTGTCAGGGGCCGCATACCAGTGGTGGGCTGAAGCAAAAAGGAATAAGACCAAAAGCAAAGCTTGGTTGGGTCACCCCATCTCTCTCTTTGAGCCACCCTATAGCTCCATACCCTCCAACTGTCAGGGACTGGCTGGATGAGGATGGGTCGTGGGAACCTCCTGCGCAGAAGATGACGACTTAGATCCTGGATCTTGGTGGTGGGACACTGAAGAGCAGTCTGTGAAAGGGATGAGCTTGGAGGTGCTATAGGCAGAGAGAGTCACATGATTAAGGAGTGTCAGGAGAAAGAAGACCTTCCAGGACAGTCACAGAGTGAGCGTAGATTCAGAAAAGAAGTCCATGGTTGCCCTTGCTACCCAGCAGCAGGACAGTCCCAGTCCTGCTAGCTCTCCTCCCCCTCTGACACCCCGTTCGAGGAGAGTCCTGCATGTTGCTGAGCATCAGGCCAGACTGGCCCAGAGGAGAAGCCCATGCTCTTGACACAGCCTTTGTCTGTGTGCTGGTCCCGAGGGTTACCCAAGAGGCAAGGTCCAAGTCCGGTCCGTGGTCCGTAGGTTTAACGTAGAGAAAGTCCAATGTAGCCGAAGCTGGGAGCAGGGCAGGGAGTCAGGCAAGGTCAGGAGCAGGTAAGCAGGCAAGGAACCAGGGCAGGTCAGGAGCTCAGGTAAGAAAGCAAGACAGGTCAAAAGCAGGAACACTAGCAGGATCTAGCAACCAACAATGTTGCTCCCGCAACCCGGGGCGAGGTCTGCCCGCCTTTTATCTTATATGAGGTAACGGTCGGCCCCGATCCCCTGGCGACTCATCGCCTCGTCTCACCTGAAGGTGAGCACTCCTGCGAGTACTCAGGTCTCTCTTTCTATCAGCCCTGAGTCTCTGCAGCTCGGGAGACGCCGGTGGGTTACTGGACCCAGGAGCCGCCTCAGCCCCGGCCAGTAGTGGGCCAGCTTCTGGTGATGACCCGGCTGACGGCAACAAGGTATCCCCGCATCTGGAACCAGGGCAGGCTCAGGCCCCAGACTCGGCTCAGCTAGTGCTTGTTGCAGGGGAGGCTGAGCAGACTGAGGCTCCTCAGAATCAGGACCCAGACTTGGTTCACCAGATGTCCCAGGCTGAGACTTCTCTGGCTCCGAGCCCGGGCCTGAATACCAGGCCATCACAGTCTGCTTGGGAGGGATCTAGAGTGAAAGGCTAGAGTGGGGAGGGCGGAACTAGTCAGTTTCAGCAATATCTCAGCTGGCGTAAGACAGACCAGAGGACTCTACTACGTTGTTATTTTATGTCGATAAACAGCCAATTGCATTCTGCGCCTCCCGTGTGTGTGTGCCTGCCCCGAGGTTGACGTGGCTCGCTTGTCAGCTTCTTGACACCAACACACCTCAAATAAAAATAGTGCTCCCCCCCTTCTTCTACGAGGCTGGGGCAGGGATGCAGAAGCTGAACGAAGAAGTCAGAGCCAAGACTTTCTTAAGGGCGTTCAAGTGACCCAGAACCACTGACGGAGGAAGGAGGTTGCGGTGGGTGCGGCCCAACCCAGGTGTCATCCCTGAGGAGGGTGACATCACCACGCCGCCCCCCTGGGATGCTTGCTGCAGGCGGTGCCTTGCTGGGACGCTCGCCACAGGTGGCGCCCCCCTGGGATGCTAGTCCTGCCCCTGCGGGTGGCTAGCCCCACCCCTGAGTGCACAGAATGTGCACCGCTCCGGGTGCTGGATCAGCTACCTCTGCCTCTGCCCAGAACATGTTTTCATAAAAACAGGAAGTGATGCTTATTGAGTCAGAGGGTGGGGCGCAGGAAGCATAGACCTAAGAATGCAAGGATCTGAACTCCCAGTATCACAATAGAAAATTCTTTTCAGTAGCACCTTAGAGACCAACTGTGTTTGTTCTTGGTATGAGCTTTCCTGTGCATGCACACGAAAGCTCATACCAAGAACAAACACAGTTGGTCTCTAAGGTGCTACTGAAAAGAATTTTCTATTTTGTTTCGACTATGGCAGACCAACACGGCTACCCACCTGTCCCAGTATCACAATGAAACATTGTACTGAAGGGATGGCTCCTTGTGAAATTGGGACTCTCTGTGACACCATGAGAAGCCGTGATCGCTAGAGGGTTTTCGGGACAGTCCTGGCATTTTCAGGGAAGTTGGAGGGTATGTAGCACACACACTCTCGTTCCCTGACATCCCTTTCTCTCTCTTGCTCTTTCTGGCACCCTCTTCCTCTTTCCTTCTTTCTTTTTGCCACCCTGTTCTTTCTCCCACTCTTTGTAACACCCCTCTCTTCCACTTCCCCCCTCTTTGCTGCCTGCTTGAAATTAGGCCACAGGGCAGCAGATTGACCACCCCTGGCTAAATGATGATCTTGTGTTACAAGAACATCTTCCATGTTTTCAAGGTGGAGATGGAAATCTTCGGCTGACAAGCCAGCCACAGTTTTGCATGACACCTGAATTCGGGCCACAATCCTGGTTTGTTCTGCCTTTAAAACAATTCATTTGGGGATTGTGGGGGGCTGTGGCTAGCGTGAAGCCACAGGCTTTTGATCTTGCAAGCACAAAAGAGAATGAGAGGGGAGAATGTGTGAAGCTGAGGCTTGTTGCCAAAGCATGGTTTCTTATTAGGCTTAAACGGAGCCAGAAACTCTCTTGGGTTTGCTAACTCTTGAAATACAAAATGAATGGCTGTGGGTGGTCTAATCCATCACATTTCTGGCAACGGGCTCCAATGGAGGACTATGGCCTAACACTTTTCTGCTTGGCTGGCTGCCAGCCATAGACTTCTGTGCGTATTTACGTCAGACTTCTTATTGATGATCTACACGTTGCATATGTTAATGTATAAGGGTTTATGCACGCAGAGGAAAAGGACAAGAAAGGTTTGATTTTGGTGTGCTGTTTAATTTGGGTGTGCTTTGCCCTGCACCTGCAGCTAGTTAAGTATGTGAGAATGAATCAGCAAACATGTGAGAATGACTCAGCACAATCTACAGTCTGTAAATGCTGTTATGTTTAAGGGCGTTTGGCCACTGCCCTTGACCAGAGCATAGTCTGTGTTCTGTAAGGAATCATAGAATCGGAAGAGACCCCAAGGGCCATCTAGTCCAACCCCCTGCCAAGCAGGAAACACCATCAAAGCATTCCTGACAGATGGCTATCAAGCCTTTGCTTAAAGACCTCCAAAGAAGGAGACTCCACCACACTCCTTGGCAGCAAATTCCACTGCCGAACAGCTCTCACTGTCAGGAAGTTCTTCCTAATGTTTAGGTGGAATCTTCTTTCTTGTAGTTTGAATCCATTGCTCCGTGTCCGCTTCTCTGGAGCAGCAGAAAACAACCTTTCACCCTCCTCTATATGACATCCTTTTATATATTTGAACATGGCTATCATATCACCCCTTAACCTTCTCTTCTCCAGGCTAAACATACCCAGCTCCCTTAGCCGTTCCTCATAAGGCATTGTTTCCAGGCCTTGGACCATTTTGGTTGCCCTCCTCTGGACACGTTCCAGCTTGTCAGTATCCTTCTTGAACTGTGGTGCCCAGAACTGGACACAGTATTCCAGGTGAGGTCTGACCAGAGCGGAATACAGTGGTACTATTACTTCCCTTGATCTAGACGCTATACTCCTATTGATGCAGCCCAGAATTGCATTGGCTTTTTTAGCTGCTGCATCACACTGTTGACTCATGTCAAGTTTGTGGTCTACCAAGACTCCTAGATCCTTTTCACATGATCTACAACCGTATGAAACTGAAATTGCACTGTCAGTAGAGCAACTGCCTCTTCCTGGAACTGTTTGGTGTTTCTCTGTTCTTTTGGCACACTCCTCTGGCATGGGGATGGGCACTCTGCACATGCTCCAACAGCATATAAATATACCTTCTGGTCCACTGACCTCCAAATTTGCTCCATGAGCCATGCCACCCTGCTCTGCACCTGACATCATATATGGTATCAGCTTCTATAGTGCTGTCGCTTTGCATGCGCTGGTGGATTCCAATCCCTGCGGGCGAAAAAAAAAATCAAACACCATACCTGATGTCATTGTGACATCAGGTGATTGACAGGTGGGCAACCCATGAGAGTTGGGAAAATAAAGCTCAGGCTTGCTGGCCAGATTCAGTTTCCCACCCCTGTGTTAAATTAAACCCTAACAAAAACAATGGGTTGCTTTCACATGGAGGCATCAACCTGATGAACAAAACTGCTGGGTGAATTTGCTACCTTTCTTTGTTCATATCTTGGAGTTAAAGGGCTTCTCTGTGGAAAGCAAAGTGTATTATCCCTTCTTCCATATATCTGCATTTTCTGCATTTTCTTGATTATTCAGAAATGCCAGCTGGTGTGTGCGTGCATGTTTATTTCTGCAAGCAAAGCAATAACTGAACTATCCAAAATTGAATTAAATAGGATCAAAAGGCCCCAATTTTCACAACTCCATCAAACTCCTTTTACTGTCTTTAGATGGGGGGGGGGAATCTTTCAAAAGACTTTGAAGGAGAGGGCTGATAGGAAGAAATCAATAAATACTGAATTGAAGAATAAAATATACAAGTGGAAAAAGCAACCAAGCCAAAATAAGGCAAAATACCTGATGAGGTGGTATGCAAGACTTTAGTTGCAGATTCACAACAGAAGCTTTTTCTTTTTTAAAGAATGGCTGATGGAGAAATAAAACATAACACCCTATGGGAGATACTTTACACTTTGATACAAACAAAACTGAGGGGGGTTGTTTTCCTTTTAAAGGAATGATGTTCTCTGCACAGCTTTAGAACCCTGTTTTCTTGCTTCGATGAGGATTTCTTGTTCAGTTAAGTTGTGGGGGGGGGACCGGGTTCCTGAGTAATGTGGATGAACCCTTGAAGCACAGTAGGATTGGGAGGTGGAGGATAAATGGGGGGGGGACAAACAGAGGTGCAGAATGAGTAGTTCAGATTGTTACATGGACAGGAAAAATGAATGGCTGAGAGGTTCTTCAAGAGTAAAGTGGCAGAATTCTGTCCTAAGCAGAATCCTATTCCCTCCAACATTTCTCCAATGAAAATAGGAATGTCCTATTGTATAATAAAGGACACGGGTGGCGCTATGGTCTAAACCACAGAGCCTAGTCTTCAGACACCCCTGCGTGTGATGTTTATTGCTTACAATAGTCTTTTAAATATTATATAAATTTACTCCAGTCCTTTTGGAATACTTGATTCTGCTGGTTTCTGATTTTTCCCATCAGCCTTCTCCATTTCCGCAAAGTCCATCATTTTCACCTGCCCCTCTTCTTTCATTGGTCCTTCTTGTTGTTTCCATTTTTGGGCTAAGATGATTCTCGCCGCAGTTGTTGCATACATAACCAGTATTTTATTTTCCTTGGTATCTCTTCACCCGCTATACCCAATAAAGCATTTTCAAGCCTTTTACAAATAACTGTGCACATTTGTTTGTAGATGGTGGTCATTTTAAAGATACTGCACACATCGCAACCTACTGTGAATGAGCTTTCCCACCGTACTCCACGGCAAAGCAATTATCACAGCATTTAGCATGAGAAAATCTTCCTTTCAGCTTTTACCATCTGCATAATGGGCTACATCCAGCATGTCTACTCAGAATTAAGACCTGCTGTGTTCACAGCTATATGTGTTTAAGGCTGCAGGTTGATCAGTAAGAAGTGTGTGCCCTCTCGTTCTTCAAAAGGAAGGCAGGTTCATCTGTGCATTATCAACATAGCAATGAGAAAAGGGGAGCATTGGAACAACAAAAATAGGGAAGGGGACACAGTTTAATCACACAGACATCCTTTCAAAATGCCCCCGTGAAAAGTTGGGCACGATTTATGTGAGTATATGGAAAGTGGAATAATGATGGGAAGAAGGAACTTAGATCAGCAACAGCTGTGAGCCTCCAGATGTTAATTGACACCAACTCCCATGATTCCTGACCATTGGCCATGCTAGCTGGGCTGGATGAGAGCTGGAGTCCAACAACATTTGGTGTGCCATAGATTGCCCCATCCCCTACCCCCGTACCTCAGTTTAAGAACAGCCCTGTTTACGAACGATTCAGTTTACGAACTCTGCAAAACTGGAAATAGTGTCTTGGTTGAGAACTTTACCTCCGTCTATGAACGGAATCCAAATGGTGGAAGGGCATTGGCGGTGGGAGGCCTCATTAGGGAAAGCGTGCCTCCGTTTAAGAACGGTTTCGGTTTAAGAACGGACTTCCAGAACGGATTAAGTTCATAAACCGAGGTACCACAGTAGAATGCATGAGAAGAGGAGTAGGGCAGTTGCAATATACAGTATACATTTTTTCAAACACATTGAAATTCACTCTGCACTTATTTTTTCCTGGAAAAGGCGACATGTTTAAGCCACATAATTCAATTAATATTTAGGAGGACTAATCTGTATAAAGCATAATTGGCTTATTTAAAAGCTGATTAGATTAATACTATTATGATGATAATAAAGCAGTTCTAAGAATTTCCATTTTATTTTATTTTATTAAAAAAGTGCACTCTACAGTGCCAAATTAAACAGAGCATGCAGATACCTAGCTGAACATGATGATTGAGTTACACCAGAGAAGATGGTGAAATGTTAGAGAGAGAGAGAAACAGCTACGTACTTGCATCCCGAAGCAGAACTTCTGCTCTACTAACTGAAGAGGGGGGAAATGCTTGCATACGGAATCTAGAACTCTAAGTACATCAGTCTTGATGGACTGGGGTAGCACTGAACAGCTGTAAGCTATGGAGTCTTACAGAAAGAAGAGTTTGGATTTGATATCCCGCTTTATCACTACCCGAAGGAGTCTCAAAGCAGCTAACACTCTCCTTTCCCTTCCTCCCCCACAACAAACACTGAGTGTGACTAGCCCAAGGTCACCCAGCAGCTGCATGTGGAGGAGCGGAGACGCGAACCCGGTTCACCAGATTACGAGTCTACCACTCTTAACCACTACATCACACTGGCTCTCTTACACTTACAGAAAGGCTGGCAAAGCTAGGTCATGGAAATTTCTCCCTGGGTGTGCAGCTCCCTTAATTATATGGGTTTGAATCTGCATGCACCCAACAATGTGCTGGTGTCAGGAATGAGCCAGCTCCTAGTGGAACTTTACAGCCTGCTGCAGAACAGAGAGGCTTAGATTTGAAACAGGCTGAGCAAAGAACAGAGCACACAGTGGTGACTCCTCTGGGCATTGGAATGCCAGTTGCCAAGGGACAGCTGAGAGCAGGCTGGAACACAACCAAAGCTCCCAGGAAGCTCAAACAGGTGCGAACAAACACAGAGACAGTCCATCAGAACAGGAAGAGGCTGGAGCTAATCCAATAAGTCCGAAGAGTCAGAGAATGGGAGGGCTGCTAGATAGGAAGCAAAACAAGAGACGAAAGGTGCGATAGTTCAATATATTATGTGGACACAGGAAGGGGTCTTCAGAAGGGTCACCTTGAGTAATGATGCCGGAGGCTTTGTTAGAGCCGTCCAGGGCTAGCTGTTTGTTTTTGCAATAAATCCTCCTTTTTAATTACCTACGCTTACTGTGTTATCAAGCTGGGAACCTGGACTCCTGACAGCTTGGTTAGGTAGGAAACAGTAGTGCTCTTCAAGAGTTATTAGACAATCCCTCCAAGGAGTGTGGTGCCACACTGGCTGGCCCTACTCCTGATGTTCCCACACAGAGTGGGGATTTCAAAAGGGGAATTCTGAACACGTTTACAGCTGAATGCACTTACCATGCTCCCTGCAATCGGGAACTCAACACAATCAGGATTCCAGAGTGTGGAAGGAATGTTCTTACAATCCCCCTGTAGACCTTCCCAATCAGCGAAGAAAGGTTGAGGTTGCACAAGTGGGCTTAAAAATTTAACTGGGTGCCTGCTGGATCAGGCCAGATGGCCATTAAGTCCAGAATCCAATTCTAATAATGGCTAACCAGATCCCCAAGCAGGACCTGAGCACAAGAGCAGTATCCCCACTTGCGATGCCCAGTATTTAGAAAGGTCCTGCCTCCGGCAGTGGAGGGAGAACATAGCCATTGTGGCTAGTAGCCATTGATAGCCTTTTCCTCCATGAAGCCAATCATCTTCAAAAGCCACCCAAGTTGCTGACATTCACTACATCTTCTGCAGGTGAATTCCATAGTTTATCTATGTACTGAAGAAGTTCCTTTTTTCTGTCCTGAACATTCCAGCTTCATTGGAGTTCTAGTATTATGAGAGAGGCACTTTCCCTTTCTTCTCCACTGCAGTCCCCCACAATCTGTGCTGGAGGGTTCTTCAGACCTCTAAACCAGATCTGAGGGTAGGGGCCAGTGGCAGAGGAAGGGGTGTGTGGTGGGGGCGGCATGCCTTGGGTGTCATCCCTGAGGCGGGGATGACATCGCCACACACACCCCCGAAGCTCGCCGTGGCCGGCACACACCCTGGACGCTCACCGCAGGCGGCGCATCCCGGATTTGGCCGTGGGCGGCACACCCCCTGACAATAGCCGTGGGAGGCACACACCCCAACAATTGCTGCAGGCGGCAATCACCCCCGTGCGTGGCTAGCTCCGCCCCTGCTGCTTCGGGTGCCGGAGCAGCTAGCTTTGCTTCTGGGTCGGGAAGTACTTGCTTTAACAAGAGCATAAGTCCATTTCACATGTAGATGGACACAACTGAATTTAAACCATAGGATGTATGGGTGGGTTAATACTGTGGATGACATCAGGGGGAAGTGTTAAGCCTAACTGGTTATTGGATTGCTCAAGTAATGAAGTCACTTAGTGGCTTCAAGCATCTGTTATTTTAGTTCCCACTCACCACGCATTTGGACCAGGAGTGGAGAGTCTCCAGCTCATATGCTCAAGTTGGCCTGCCAGCCTCTTCTTTTTTGTCCACAAGGCTATTTTCCTCCAGTCATGCCACCTACCCTCACCTGATGCTATATGTGACAGGTGTGAGCAAGTAGAGACGCTTCTATAGAAATCAGAATGGAAGTCCTTGTGCATCAGGTGATGGATGCGGAGGTAAATCTTGCTTTGTTTGGGTGTCAGAGACCAGGCTGAGGAGAGCTACTCTGATGAGGAATGGTGGGGCCCCCCCCTCCTCCTGACCAGGATCCTGAAGCTGCCCAGGAGCAGTGGAGCAGTATAGATTTGGAACAGTAGTTTGCAGAGGGCCATAGTTCAGAAGACAACAGAGAGAGAAAATTAACAGAATCCCTTTCACTGGAAAGTGTCCAACCCCTCAGTCCAAGGTCAAGGAGAGCAGATAAGGTACATACACAGAAAGCCAAATGGTTTGCTAGTTCAGGTTGCCAGACGAGGAAGTGATGTGGGTGGCTTGGGGGAAAGTGGGTGGTAACCTTAATTGGGAGCACCTTTCCTCCGAGAATGGAGTCTTTCGCTGTGAACATTAAAATCTTTTTAACTGGTAAGAGACTATTTTCACTTTGTTCTGCTTATCCACGGCCAAACAGGGGGAGGAAGCTGCTTCTCCAAAGCCTAACATTGGGTTGAGCCAGTGAGTTTCCATTGGGAACTGGCCAACTTGCCCAAGTCCTGCAGAAAGCAGAATAGACACCCCTCTTCCCCCATACATCCTGATGCTCCGCCAGTATCTCCCCTTACCCCCATGAGTCAACTTTTATAGGTTGATGGAGCAACCCATATGCTAATCATCTGATATCATTCTGATGTCATATAATTTGCAGGTGGGTGGTCTTTATCACAGTTGGCCCACAGGAAATAGCAAAGAACAAAATCTACTCCGGCGGGCCAAAAGGTTCCCCACTCCCTCTGCTCCAGATCTGCAATATGAGGATGATTATTTTGACCAACCTCATAGGGCAGTTGTAAAGGTTAAATATAACAGCAAAGTAGTATCAATTCCTAAACTTTACAAGGTATATTGAATTTCTGGCTAGCAGCCCTGTTTCTCATGGACCATGACCCGGCGGACATTAAGACATTAACTGTGCAGCCCAGCTCTCACCTTGGAGATGCCTCCGTCTCTTGCCAAACATTTATCCTTGACAAGAAATTAATATCACCATTAAACTATCAGCCGTTCCATTTGAGAGACAGCAAAGCTAAAGGCAGCAGAACTGATGGCAGCACAAAAAGTGATGAATTGTACTTTTTCTTCTTCTTCTTCTCTCTCTCTACTTCATTTTCAGCTGGATTCTTGTCCAATATTGTCTTTCAACCAGTCTTCCCACTGGGCAAATTCAGGGCCTTTAAATTGTGCAAATCTTTGTTGTTCATCTTGTCCCTGGGACTAAACTACATCAAATATTTCTTCCTGTCTGTGTGGGAGCCTCTCTCTCTCTCTCTCTCTCTCTCTCTCTCCCTCTCTCCTCACCCCCCTCCAACATCAGAGCTCAGATTGGGTCTCTTGATATAGCCTAAGTTCAGAATTGTAATACCAGGCACAGCTCATTTTCTGTGTTTTTCTTTCTTCCTCGGATGTTCAAGCGTGGAACCAATATTGGAAAGCGGTTCTGTAAAGGAGGCTGTCACCATTTGCAGCTTTCCTTCCCCATTAGTATTACTTTATTATAAATTTATCGCATTTATAGCCCACCTTTTTAATGCATGAATTTGAGGTGGCATACCTGGTTTTCACTCTCCTCCTTTGTAATCCCCCACAACATCCCTGTAGGTTAGGCTGAGAGGCAGTGATTGGCCGAGGCCACCCAGTAAGCTTCTGTCATGACCCAGTGGGGATTCGAACCCTGGTCTCCCAGGTCCTAGTCCAACACTCTAACCCCAAGACCAGATTCAGGACCCAAGGAAACTATGATTCCCAGGAATGCTTGCACACAATATGTAGACGCCACCTAATGAAGGCAGTAGCTTGTCACCAATCCTATCAGGTACATTTCAGCAGATTAGGGAAAGGGATGCTGGTGGCGTGAACCAAATTAATTACAAGTACAGCTCAAACTTTTTGGGTGGAATGCCCCCTTTTTGGAATCATAGAATCCTAGAGTTGGAAGAGACCACAAGGGCCATCCAATCCAACCCCCTGCCAAGCAGGAAACACCATCAAAGCATTCCTGACAGATGGCTGTCAAGCCTCCACTTAAAGACCTCCAAAGAAGGAGACTCCACCACACTCCTTGGCAGCAAATTCCACTGTCAAACAGCTCTTACTGTCAGGAAGTTCTTCCTAATGTTTAGGTGGAATCTTCTTTCTTGTAGTTTGAATCCATTGCCCCGTGTCCGCTTCTCTGGAGCAGCAGAAAACAACCTTTCTCCCTCCTCTATATGACACCCTTTGATATATTTGAACATGGCTATCATATCACCCCTTAACCTTCTCTTCTCCAGGCTAAACATACCCAGCTCCCTAAGCCGTTCCTTATAAGGCATCGTTTCCAGGCCTTTGACCATTTATGTCCTGTTTGGTGATTGTGTCTGGAGACCACGGCGCCATGGTGCTTATTTCTTTAGCAAGATTTCCCCCCTCCCCCAAATAACCCTACTAGGTACATGTAAAATATATGAAACAGGAGCATAGCCACCAGATGACAGTTTCCAAGCTAATGCAATGGTATCACCTTTTCATACATAACACATTTAAATGTTCTTGCTGCTAGAGGAATAAAGATGTCAAATGCAGTTAGAGCTATGACAGTGCGTTAGTTGCAAATAAAACAAAAGCTATAGCTAAAATAAATGCTGCAGATAAATAGCCCGCTGTGAGAGGAGGGTTCAGCTGTGAAGCTTTACTTTAGTTTTACGGCTATGGGACATATCAAACCACTGCTTTGATTTCTCATGCGCGCCAGAAGGTTTCAGGGTAAAAGCAGATAATAAACATGCGGCCATTACATTTATTATATATAATATTCAATTAGGGGGTGTTCAGTGTTTATATTATGAGTACTTGCTTTAAGGTATAAAAAGGATGCAGCAAAAATGTTTATAGCTTATAGTTTATGGTAGAAAGTTCAGAGGTGGAGGTTTTTTTTCCCAGAGGTGGAAGCAGGAGGTGAAACTAAAAGGCAGAAATGTTTTAATCATGCATGGGCTGAGTCCGATTAAACTTCAGTGCATTGGAGGATATTTTCTCACGTGTGCGATGACAGACAAACACATGTGCATGAAGCTGCCTCGTTCTAGGTCAGATCATTGGTTCATTGGTTTGCATTTGAAGGTGAACCTACCGAATACATTTTACCAAACAATACATGAGCCATCATTTAAAAATCACACTTCTCTGAATTTTGCATTTCAGTTCTCCCTCTCTCTCTCTCCACACACACACACACACACACACACACACACACACACAGATCTTGGCAGATCAAGATGAGCAGATAACAGCAAAGGCTGCAAGGTTTTTCGGTGGGGCAATCAGTATAAGATCCACTATTTGACTATTTATTCAAAACCCTAAAATGTATTTTATATAATTGACTTTTTATTTATATTCTATGTATATTGTATTGTTGTTTTATTGCTATGGCCGATGGCTGATGCAAATAAGGATTCACACACACACACACACACACACACACACACTGTCCACCTGTAATTCTCAGCAAACTGGTATTCAGAGGCCTGCTGCCGTTGGCGATGAAAGTAGACCATAGCTATCATGCTGGTTTTCCCAGTAGTAATGTATGGAAGTTAGAGCTGGACCATAAAGAAGACTGATCACCGAAGAATTGATGCTTTTGAATTATGGTGCTGGAGGAGACTCTTGAGAGTCCCATGGACTGCAAAAAGTCCCATGGACTGCAAAAAGATCAAACTTATCCATCCTTAAAGAAATCAGCCCTGAGTGCTCACTGGAAGGACAGATCCTGAAGTTGAGGCTCCAGTACTTTGGCCACCTCATGAGAAGAGAAGTCTCCCTGGAAAAGACCCTGATGTTGGGAAAGATGGAGGGCACAAGGAGAAGGGGACGACAGAGGATGAGATGGTTGGACAGTGTTCTTGAAGCGACTAGCATGAGTTTGGCCAAACTGCAGGATTCAGTGGAGGATAGGGGTGCCTGGCGTGCTCTGGTCCATGGGGTCACGAAGAGTCGGACACGACTGAACGACTGGACAACAACAATCATGCCTAGTAGCCACTGATAACCACTCATGTTCCATAATTTAACTATGTGCCGTGTGAAGAACTTTCTTTTGAAATCCTTACTCTGCCAACCTTCAGCTCCATTGGAACCTGAGTTCTAATTCTAACTGGAGAGGGAGAAAAACTTCTCTTTATTAATTTCATCATAAACTACCCTTTGCACTTGGCCTTCCTTTTAGAATGCCTCTCAGTGGCAGTGGTGTGAAGAGGAACCATGCTGGTAGGGTAGCCTCTTCCATGTCATGCTTTGGTGCCAAGCGTTTCCTGAAAATGGGAAGTGGCCACACAGAAGAAGCCGTACCACTCTTGTGTACAAAATGACACCCGTTCCCATAAACAGAGGTTTAGGGAATAAGGAGCCCCATTTGTACTTTCTGCAAGAGCTTCATGAGCACGCTGGAGCAACATATGAGGTTCTGTACCAGGGATGTTATATGTTTAGCGCTGCTGACACAGCAGTTTGACTTCACCCCCGGAGGCGCACGTTGTCCCTCGAGACAGACAGATTCCAACAAATCGGGTCCTCCCTCAAAGAGGGCACGTGTTGCAGTGCGACCTGGCCACCAGACCCAGTGTGTTGTGGGTGGGATAATTGGATAGCCACAACACCCTATTGGTAGGTCCCTCATTGCTGGGTTCAATCCGACCTATGGGACGCAAGTAAAGGACATCGAGGGACCTATTTAAGCCCATGCACGTGATCCTGAGCTTCCTCTTTGGGGCTAGTGCATCGGAACACCCACCCACCTCTCCCTACATTTAGGGCTTACGCTTGACCTTGCTATGCCATCGTGTGTCACCTGTCATTGGGACAGGGGCACGGCAGGAATTTCCTCCACTTGGCTGATTGGCTGGTGCCACTTGGGTTTTGCCTGCAGCGTAGCAAAATGTCACAACTTGTAAGGTTGGCAGATAGGCTCTGGTTCAAGTGATAGGGGTGGCAGAACGGTCTGGCCATCCCTATGCCAAGGGTATTCTGGTATAGGAATCCAAGGATTCAATGGTTTGGTGAACCCTGAAAGGGGTTGTGCCTGTACCGGAATCCAGGACTTGCCAGGGCAGTGGAATAGCTGGGTAACCCTTCCGCCGGCCTTGGCGTTTACCCGAGCCTGACCTACGATAGAGCTCTAGGTCAGCGCTGCCTGCAACGGTGCAAAGAGCTAATTGAACCAGAGCCTATGCAACCACTCACTTGATTGTAATCAATAAAGTTGTGGCCTAAATTCTGCCAAAAACCAAAATTTGAGTCATGTCTGAATTTATTCCTAGGGTCAGGTTAAAAGGTCTAAACACACACACACACACAAGTTATAGACAAAATGGAGTAGTATGTGAAAATATCTGTTACAGGACAACAAACGGTGAGTATGCACATTTCTCTGCTGACAAATATGCTCATGCGTGGGGAAATAACATGCAAGAAGGAGCTCCCAGTTTCTGGAATTTAAGTTGTTTCTTCACTCAGCTTCCTTTATCGCCTGCCAGCTCTTCATATCCCTCTCCCTGTAACACTTCTGCCTTCTTCGATATCCAGGTGCTCATTAAGGTATCTCTTGGGATGGCGTAAGATATGAAAGCTCCCTGTCTCGTTCCTATTAATCACGTGGGGAGGCAGCTGCTCATAGCAGACTAGCTCATTTGAAAAGAAAAGAAAAAGTGATAACCCTCGGCTTAACTGGATGTTGCATGGCTCCTGGTTAAGCCCACACATATGCTGGATAGCTCAGTTGGTTAGTGTGTGGTGCTGATAACACCAAGGTTGCAGGTTCAATCCCTGGAAGGGCCAGCTGCATATTCCTCAGGGCCCCTTCCATTCTATGTAAGCCTTGGTTGCTTTATTGACCAGCATATTGTACTACCAGCCTTACTGTATGCTTGTGAAACATGGACCACTTATAAACGCCATCTCCAACTCCTCGAAAGATTCCATCAACGGTGTCTCCGAAAATTTTTACACATCACTTGGGAAGACAGGCGAACTAATGCCAGTGTACTGGAAGAAGCAAAGACCATCAGTGTTGAAGCGAGGATTCTTCAGCATCATTGTTATGGCTTGGTCTCTCCCACAAACGCGAGACGACTCTGACTATTAATTATTTCAGATTTACTGCTAAAACAGCAAACTAGGACGGCGTTCCTCTACTCATTGTCCTCCCCAGAAGATGGAGTTGCCCAGACTGAGCTCCTCCCCCTTCCCCAGCACGGAAGCCCCTGCCTTCTTTTCTGGTATCTTTCGAGCGTCTCGGCCACTTTTGAGATCTTATGAGATTTCAGAGAGAATGCTTCCTGCATTCCAGCGTCTGACTCACTATTGGAGCTCTCACACAGCCACCTGTCACTCTGGCCCTGTCTTTCGTCTCCCCTTTGTTCAGAGCTCAGATTACAGCTGCTCTCTCCCTCCTCTCTGCCTTCCACTGTTAACTGTTCTCTCTCTATGCCTGCTTCTCCTCCTCCTGTCAGCATCTGAGCTTTGCTGACAGTCAACTTTGTTGGACTGGCCATGTTGTGCGGATGCCTGATTATCGTCTTCCAAAGCAACTACTCTATTCCGAACTTTAAAATGGAAAGTGTAATGCTGGTGGTCAACAAAAGAGGTTTAAAGACTCTCTCAAAGCAAATCTAAAAAAATGTAGTATAAACACCAACAATTGGGGAACACTTGCCTGTGAGCGCTCCAATTGGAGAACAGCCTTTACCAAAGATGTCACGGGCTTTGAAGACACTCAAACTCAGGATGCAAGGGAGAAATGTGCTAAGAGGAAGGCACACTTGGCAAACCCACACCGTGATCAACTGCTGCCCGGAAACCAATGTCTCCACTGTGGAAGGACGTGTGGATCCAGAATCAGCCTCCACAGTCACTTACGGACTCACTGTTAAAACCGTGTTTATGGAACACAACCTTACTCAGCTACAAGTGATCACCAAAGAAGAATAAGAAGAATTGAGCAGCAGATGTCACTGCCATCAAAGAACGGAAGTAAATCTGTGTTCTTACTAACAGCCTTATACTTGGCTCAGCTTAAGTTTCTTAAGTCTCAGTGGAGTCGTGAAATAAGTAGTTAACATCAGTACAGTTTTGAAATGTTCAGTCTGCCATCTTGATTCAAAATGGCATCCAATTGGATCCAAAGATTCACAAATATTTCTTCCTATATCTCATGCAAAATTTGGTTACAATGTCTTAAAAGGTGTCCAAATACTGGTACATAGTGGAAAGCAACTTTCCAAAATGTGTGTGTGTGCGCACCTGCAATGCGCACAGATATCCCTGCTGCTTCGATGACATCTTTATATACCAGTTCAAAGCTTAGGTTTTGCAATTGGCAGATAAGTCCTGCAAGTATACAAATGGCCTGTGATAAACATATAAATGGGTTGTCTTCATGCATCTGGTAAGACATTTGTGCATGTTGGTGGGTTGTAGGGAACCAATGTAATTCTATGTGGTCATGTGACAGAGCTGTAGCTTGTCAAGCCCATAAAGACCAAACAAAACAAAAATGACCTCCCATTAGTATCCCAGATGAATCTAATCCCTTTAAATATTGGCAAGTCTGGTTTTGGGGCAGAGTCACTCATACCAATTTTTTCCATTGGTGTAATTCTATTGACCTCAGTTGAATTGTTTTAGAATCACGCTGGATTAATTAAGAAGAAAATCAGGCCCAAGGACATTTATATATTGCAAATATCTCTCTTCCCTGCCCCAACAACCCACATATGGGGGGGATTAAACTGACACAATTGGGCTGGGCATACATCCTTTCCCAAGGATTTTCCATTTAGCGGTAATTATAATTTTGTGCAGTGCAGTGTTGCCGCAGAACACAGCAGGGACTAAACTATTATTTATTATCACTGGTTATTAGCCAAGCTAAAATTGTAAAGCGAGCAAGCGAGAAAATCTCTCTTTCTTTCTTTCTTTCTTTCTTTTTTTTTTTTGGTTATTTTTGTTACACATCTAATTAAACTTTTAAAGCTGCACAAGTGTTTTCCTGAAAGGATATATTTAAGATACTTTTTTTATTTGAGAGAGAGAGAGAAATGCAATTGGAACAACATTTGTTTTGTGTGGTAAACAGAAGCCTTTTGGCAGAAGAATCCTTTAGTTTTCAAAACTGCCAAGAATTATTTGCTTATCTGCAGAATTTCAACTGCTCTCTCTGCCTGTAAGTCATATGGAAGCAGAGCTGGAATAAACAAGATTCTGTAGCAGAACGGTTGGGCGTACTGTAAACATACATTATTAGGTTCACAACCTAAGCAGTTTGCATTTCCCTGTTATTAAGAGGGGAGAAAGAAAAACGGGGCGGGGGGAGGAGAGGAAGGGGGACGTTAAGTGAAGTCTGGATATTCTAATGTAATTTGGAAAGGGCTGCAGAGTTGTCTAAATGATAATGGTATTTGACAGTTTGATATGTATTTATAGCTGTTGCCAGCCCTGTCTGAATACTATATAGGATTATCAGGGATTTTGTGGGTTTATCACCACAGGCATGCAGGATTAACAGCCTGATGAAGTCAAAAAGAATTATTCAGCCAATCCTATCCATGTACTCATATTGCGCCCTTCACACAAGGTCCTGGGGCACTATATATATATGTGTGCGCATAAAAGCACACAGTAACCGCCAAGGGTGGGGGGGAATTAAGTCAAAATAAAAACAGAAGTATTCAGTCTTCCCTTGGAATCGACAAGGAAGCCATGCCGCCACTGAAAATCTCCCAGCCCAAATTGAAACCAAAAGGAATTTGCCAACTCATGAAGGGATCGCCAACGACCTAGCTGGACACTTAAGCTAAGAATAATGAAATATTTAGGAGAGTCAAGGGACTGCTTCGTCACGGAATCCACAAAGTATCAGCAAGTTTTATGTGAAACCAGAGTTAAGGGTTTTTGTCGGTTGGTTTTTGGATGATTCTGTGGGATTGGCTGTATCAGACAAGCAGCATTATTGGTTGACTTCGATGCCATTCTCACAAGCAAGAGGAAGAGCCAAAGCACAACCGTCGTTTGTAATTCACAATTCTCTGAATTTTGCAATGCTGTTCGCCAGCAACTAATGTGTGCAAAAATGCTCCCATCAAGCCTGCATGTATTAGTAAAAATAACACACCCACATGCACTGCATTAGGGGAGACTGCTGCGCAAAATTGCAAAGAAAGAGGAACACAACACTGAATTTTCACAAGGACTTAAAACAACAACAACATTGCAGTGCCGAAAACTGCAGTCAATGTTTGGGGAAAATGAGAACCTGAGAGAACCTGAAATTGAGAGACTTACACTTCCCTCATCAGATGGCAACACCATCCCATCTAACCATACCTGGTCTATGGTCTATATTATCTGCAGCAAGTCCTATGTGGTCCCATCAAGGCAGGAAAGGGGGAATAACGAGTCCACCACTCTTAACCACTACACCGTGTTGGCTATAGAGAGGCTATAGAACCCAGACTCTTGTATAATGGCGTTGTTCCGAGTGAATCTCCACTCTCTTCTCTCCCACTTCCTCATTCATCGTCATCATCATTATCTTCTCTACGGGTGCTGCTTAGCACCCTCTGTCTTTGAGCTCTTTGCTCTCCTACTTTTAACGCTCGCCAGGTTCTGAGAGATGGAGGGCCTGGGATGCTTTCTAATGACAATGTGTCAGCCGGGTGTTGTTCTGGCTTTCTCATGATTTCCCAACTTTCCTCCTCATCTCCCTCTGAGCTGCGACCTCCCACAAACCCCTGCTGTAAATCTATACTGTCTTCCTTTTCCTCCTCCCTTGAAGGGTCAGATGGGAAGAGGGTCTCCACCACTCCTCCTCCTCCTCTTCCCTGTCCCTGACAGTCAGAGAGCAAGGGTTTTTTTTTTTTTTGCAGGGGCCTGGTCCAGTGTGGGAAAGAGAGTTTTTTCACAGGCAGGAGGGCAAGGGTGGGTTGGACTCAGAGAGCGAGGGCGGGGGGTTACATGGCTCTGTTGGAGAGTAGGGGGTGGGGAGAGAGTTCTTACACGGTCTGGGGCAGGTGGGTCAGAGACCGAGACTCAGAGTTGGAGAATGAGAGAAAGGGGGGTTTGTATTCTCTGATCCAATTCATCATATGCTTCAATTCATCTTTCACCAGAAACTGCATTACCGGCGCTGGCCACTGTGATGAAATTATGTAACTTGCATCATTTACGTAAATGACGTTGTAATTCCATTCAAAGGAAACACGACGCACATGGGGGAGGGGGAGTAACCAAACACATGGTATTTGCAGACTGAAAAGTAACTACAGTGAATGCCAGCCATGTCTGCTGCTTCTGATTTCCATCCTGTACATCGGGCGAATAAGCAAACATTGGCAATTTCCGCTCCTGTTTCTGTTTCCGTTGAAATTCTCTGACATCGCTGTATATGATGCGGCAGATAAACCGGACCTGACATAACAGCATGACTCATCAGCCTGAGAAGTTTTCCTTTTCAAAATGTTCTGTGTGGACGTGTGTCAAGAAGGAAGAAAACCTGGGAGATTGGCACGGCCTCTGTTTGCGGCTTCTTGCCAGCCAGAAACTTTTCTCCATCTGCTTTATTCTTGGAGCAACAACCCTGTTTAACTTTTCAACTTCTCACCTGGGAGCTGGTTACATTATATATACATTTTAAAGTTAATGGCGTATCAAAGGCACAACTAAGGGAGCTGCGGACTGTGCGTGCATCATGGGGCTGCATAAATTATACATGTCACAGCAAACCGGATGCTTTGGGAAGGATATCTGAGGTGGCATTACTGCTGACAGAAGGAGATTCTCTTTCAGCTGAAAAGGCACTTGCTACTTTGGGAGGCATGCGCCTCTCTCCGCCGTATTTCTGATGCTTTTAGAAGACAAAAATATGCTCGCTTAATGCTGTGACAGCTGAAAAACATTTCCTTTGAATGTTTTCTTGATTTGATATTGAACATATGAGACGTAGGGGAGGGTGGGGGGGAGAAGTGAAGAGACACAAGGTAAAGGACAGTAAGAGAGAGAGAGAGAGAGAGAGAGAGAGAGAGAGAACAGGAAGAAATAAAGAAAATTAAGTGAGAGGAGTTGGTTGGTGACTTCTCTTAGCACTGGTCTTCCTGAGAGTGAGCTGGATTGAAGCTTGCTCTCTGTTCATTTTTTCTACCTGTTTTCTACCTCTCTCTAGCATAGTGGTTAGGGTATCAGACGAGGACCTGGGAAACGCTACTGGAAAAAGCTAGCAAGCACTCCATGCCACCACCCCCCTGCCCTGCCCCATTCTGTGACATTTTTGACATGTTTTCGGGTCATTCCCACACATATCAGACGTACCCAGTGCTTTTCTTTTAGAACAGAGTTTCCCAAACGTAGGTCTCCAGCTGTAAACCATAAACCAACGCCTTGACTTTTAAATTGTGGTATGCTAACAAACTGACCAAAACAGCTTCATGAAATAAAATTTACAAAGCACATGGCTTAGTAAAATGTCAATCTCAGCGCGAATCTGGTTGCACTTGCTTATACAAATTATGACCCATTCAGGCATTCAAAGCATGTGATGATAATAGCACGAGGCAGATGCATATTTGCCCTTCAGCTTCCCCATGGGCTCCCTGCTCCCTGATAGTGACCACACATTCGAGGAAGGGCTGTGGCTCAGTGCTAGAGCATCTGCTTGGAATGCAGAATGTCTCCCGTTCAATCCCTGGTTTCTTCAGGTAGAGCTGAGAGAGGTTTCTGCCTGTAAACCCAGGGAGCCTCTGCCAGTCAACAAGGCGGAGGCAGAAAGATTAATTGATCTGACAAATTCCTATGCTCCTGTGTTCCTGAAGCATGTTCAGTCCAAGGCAGCCAAATGACTATAAGGAGGCTGCTCCTGTGCACTGAAACTCTGAGCTCTTAGGATTCATGCAGGAGACTGTGTGCACTGGTAGGCTGCCCCACTGTAGACATCTTCCCAAATGAACGGACAGCATTGGGAATGGACCATCTTCATCATCATCATCACTTTTCATTTGTATACCATCTTTCTATCTTACAATACTCAAGGCGGTTTACAAGCTGAAGAAACAAAGAACGTACACCTTATAACAATCTAATGCAATACAAAAATGTGATAATACAAATTGAGAAACAGAGACTGGAGAAGAAGAAGAGGAGGAGGAGGAGTTTGGATTTGATATCCTGCTTTATCACTACCCAAAGGAGTCTCAAAGCGGCTCACATTCTCCTTTCCCATCCTCCCCCACAACAAACACTCTGTGAGACGAGTGGGGCTGAGAGACTTCAAAGAAGTGTGACTAGCTCAAGGTCACCCAGGAACTGCATGTGGAGGAGCGGAGACACGAACCCGGTTCACCAGATTACGAGTCTACCACTCTTAACCACTACACCACATAGGCTAACAATGAGAGAGATGACATGGTGACCCTGTTTAGGGAAGTTTTTAATAACTGGTTTTTAATGTATTTTTAACCTTCTGTTGGAAGCCGCCAAGAGTGGCTGGGGAAACCCAGCCAGATGGACGAGGTTGAAATAATAATAATAATTACTCATTGAGCTGCTCCCTCCTCCAACAGCTTCACCTTCCCTCATGGCAATTGTAATTAGAAATACCAATACCCCCTTCTTAGTCAACTGCTTTGCCGTTGCCATACATACTTCTGTTGGTTCCATCTTATATACGTCTGTTGGCTTGAAATCGCTTTCACTTTCATGATGTCCTCAGATAATCTTGGTTTGATGGCTGTTTGGTGATGTTGAGGCTCCTGTAGCTTCAATTGTTGAAGAGGTCATTTCGGCAGTTGTAGCTTTACGTGGTCAGATATCCCCAGGTTCCCACACAAAGTCCCATCAGAAGAGGGAAGTTTCAGTTTGCAGTTAGGAACATAGGAAGACGCCTTAAAGTGAGTCATACTCATTGGTGCATCTCGTTCAGCATTGTCTACACAGCTCTCTGGGCAGAAGTCTCTTCAACAGCCCTTCCTGGATACAAACAGGATTAAACCTAAAACCTTCTACTCCTAAACCATGGTTTTGCTCCACATTAAGTTTCTCTATGTGGAGGGAGGAATGGAGAAGTTCAGATAACTTGGTCATCCCCATGATATATATATATTGAATTATCCCACCTAGGACTGAGGGAATCCTAAACACTTAACTACCAAGAAAAGTCCAAAATATTATGGTATTTTGTAATAGTTTAAGAGAAAATGTAATGAAAATGATTTATAGATGGTATCTGACACCAGTTAAGTTAGCTAGAATGAATTCTAAAATGTCGGATGTGTGTTGGAAATGTAAATCGTCGAAAGGTACCTTTTATCATATGTGGTGGTCATGTTCAGGGGTAAAAGCCTTCTGGGATAAGATCTATAATGAGCTTAAGAAGGTAATGAAAATTACCTTTTGTAAGAAACCAGAGGCATTTCTTTTGAGCATGACCAATGAAGAGATACCCAGTCAGGATAGAGTTTTTTTATGTATGCCACGACAGCGGCTAGAATTTTACTGGCAAGAACTTGGAAGGGTGAAGAGATACCGACAATTGAAGAATGGCAGATGAAGCTGATGGAGTATATGGAGCTCGCAGACCTGACCGCCAGAATCCGAGACCAGAGGGAGGAGAAGGTGTCGCAAGATTGGAAGAAATTTAAGGACTATTTAGTTAAGCATGTTAAATTAAATGTCTGAATATTTGTGCAGAAATATATAAAAGAATCGGCTTGAGAAGTTTAAGGTTAGTGATAATGGTTTAGAAGAAATTTTGAGGTGATAGATTTATTTGTATAAGAAGGTCTTAAGATACAGAATATAGAATAGAAGTTAAGAAATATATTGGTTTAAGTAAATTTAAGTATTAGGAAATTGAGTATAAGTTAATGGGAAAAGAAATGAAGCTACCTAAAGAGTATATATGTTTTTGAAGACAGAGGAGGGACCAGGGGAAGTCCCCCCCAAGAAGTTAAAAATAAGTTGAGAAACAAAGATAAGTGATTGGTAAGGTTTGTATAAGTTTCCTTTTTTTGTATGGTATTGTCGTGTTTTATATTGCTTGATTGTGCATTATGTTTTTTGTTGTGTTTATGTATGATTAATGTTGTTTCTGTTTTGTTTCTTTTTTGGTAAAATAATAAAATTTTATATATAAAAAAAAATATTATGGTATTTTATACTTTTAATATTGCCATTCCAGATTAGGGATGCTGTTTAAACAGAAAAGCCACCAGTTCAGCCCACAGTGATTCAGCAGTCATGGCACTAGTGTTGCTCCAGCAATATAGATGCAAACATCTTGCATGTTTCATTGACATGGGAAAGCAACTTATTTGTTTTGATTTTTTTAAATGAAAGATTTTGAGAAGGATGAAATGCAAACCAAATTGTATTTTCCAGGAAAATAACAGGGGCGGGGGAAAACAGAATTCAGTTAGCATATAAAAATATTACATGGCATTATGAAATGAATGTGCAGGTGCTTTGGCGGTAATGGCAAGCTGAGAGTGGAAAACACAGAATTGTATTCTAATATACTTAAACGCTTTGCTCTGAGAAGCAGAAAATGGAAAAGTTTGAAACAGAAAACACATCTCCGTTGGAAATTACAAGAAAATGATACTGACTCGGAAATACAGGCATTATTTTTACATCTTACCTGTTGGGTTGTCAGCTGACCAAAGAAGAAAATATATTGCCGCTTTTGGATAAGTTGGGTGTGTTTGGATGTCAAATCAAACTGTAGTTCATTGACCTTGTCCCTTGCCCTCTCCTCCTCCTCCTCCTCCTGCTCCTTCTCCTCCAATGTGGACTCAAGGAGTGAATCAGAAGCTTTACAGCAACATCTTGCATTGTATAGCAACCTCCTTTGAAGCTCATTGGTGCTGAGAGCACACCTTCAGTGGGTCAGACTGTAACTGCTGATCAGCCCCATTGAAGTCTATTTGAATCCAAAATGCTTCCTCCAAATCGGGCACTCTCATGTCTGCAGAGGAGGGGGGAAATGCTACTTGGAAGATGCTGTTGAAAGCTGCTTCCTGTGCAGAGGGAAAATGTCCCATCTGGACTCCCGAACAGTGGGATATATCCAGTCTCATATATCCAACAAGCTTAACTCTAATCATAGGTAAAGGTAAAGGGACCCCTGACCATCAGGTCCAGTCGTGTCCGACTCTGGTGTTGCGGCGCTCATCTCGCTCTATAGGCAGAGGGAGCCGGCGTTTGTCCGCAGACAGCTTCCGGGTCATGTGGCCAGCATGACAAAGCCGCTTCTGGCTAACCAGAGCAGCGCACGGAAACGCCGTTTACCTTCCCGCTGGAGCGGTACCTATTTATCTACTTGCACTTTGACGTGCTTTCGAACTGCTAGGTGGGCAGGAGCTAGGACCGAACAACGGGAGCTCACCCCGTCGCAGGGATTCGAACCGCCGACCTTCTGATCGGCAAGCCCTAGACTCTGTGGTTTAACCTACAGCGCCACCTGGGTCCCTCACTCTAATCATAGCTGTCAACTTTCCCCCTTTTTAAGGGAAATTCCCTTATTCCGAATAGGATTCCTCACAAGAAAAGGGAAAAGTTGACAGCTATGACTCTAATTGATGCATGAAGGGGTTAAGAGTTAAGTTATCCTGCCAGGCTCAGCTAGGCCACACCCCTTCACTTTGGGGCACTTTATTCATTCTCTTTTCCACCATGTGAACCCAACCAGTAAGGATGCCTATGCTGAATGCTCCAAGATTAGACCATGTGGCTTTAGCAATCCATCTTTGTGTTTCTGTACAAATAATTTAGAAACTCTTTCCATTTTTGAAACTGAGTTGTAATGCCTGTCTTTTCTTTTCTTTTTTTGAGGGAAGACAAATTTAATTTAATTAATGCATAGCTGTCAACTTTTCCCTTTTTTAAAGGGAAATTCCCTTATTCCGAATAGGATTCCTCGCGAGAAAAGGGAAAAGTTGACAGCTATGTTAATGCATCTTGTGAACAAGTGAGCAAATTATGACATGTCTAGCAGCTCCTAAACCGCCACCCCCACCGCAATTTATTTATATATGCCTGTCTTTTCTTGCTGCTGTATGGGAATGCACATGAATCTGACCTTTGAAGAGTTTGTAAGGAAACCATTTTTCACTTACTAAATGTGTGGTCTCCTTCTATGTCAGGGGAAGTGAGGGGGGCATTGGAAACTGCTTAGAAGGAGATATTTTAAAGGTATAACAACTTATATTTCCATGTTTTACTTTGCTGCATGTTTTGTGTTTTTAAAATCTCTGCTGGGGGTCTCTCACCAACGAGTACTTGCCCCAAACCTGGATCTAGGCATCCAGATAATTTCTCTTTTTTTTCTTTATCCAAATTACAACAACAATAACAACCAAGAGGAAGTGGCTTAGGCATCTTCAGAGGAAAAAAAAATATTTGTTTGGAGGAAATAGTTTGTATCTCCTCAGATTATTCCCCTCATGAAAACCATGGTTATCGTGTTGCCCATATACAGGAATTCCTCTTAGCTGTACACCAGTAGATGGCTTTTTCACTAAGCTCTGCCAACTAAGCCAACCACAGACTAATGGGCTCCACTATAAGATCAGCCAAAATAGATTTGGCTTAGTCCTTAATTTTTTCTAAAAACAAAAAGAGGCTGTCATTCCCCCCCCCCCCCCAGTGTGATAAAATGAGGCCTGCTGCTTTCCAGCAGAGTACATTTCCCCTTAAGACATTTTACTGGGCAAAGCAAAGCAATGGAACAAAGATGGCAGCCAAATGGCTCACAGATATGAAAACTTGAGTCTAATCTCATTTGCACCAGTTTACTCGATTGAAATGCCAGTGATGTCAGCTGACTGAGTGCTGATTAGTGCTGTTGCCCACAAAACGAAAACCTGTCCTGTTAGCTGCAGATCACAAGGAGTTTGTTCAGTCAAATGACAACTGTGTCAAGCTTATTTGTTGGTTTGAGGCAGTGATTGCATCCTACAGCCAGGGGTGGGCTGGAGAAAAGTCCTGGCCAAGCCAGTTGACAAAGTTCCATTGATCTCAATAGGACTCCAGCTGCAGCCAGATGCGACGGGAGATATCAAAACAGTAGCTTTATCCCCCTCTGCTCTCTGTTAAGTCTTGCAGTATACAGCACATGATGTGACATTTCTACTAAAGCAGAACAGGTGATGTGACAACGTCTTGCCACGTGTTTTCTCATCCTGGTATGTTGGAACAGGGAGACTTGGCACTGCAATGAATTTGTTGTTTAGTCATTTAGTCATGTCCGACTCTTCGTGACCCCATGGACCAGAGCACGCCAGGCACTCCTGTCTTTCACTGCCTCCCACAGTTTGGTCAGACTCATGTTGGTAGCTTCGAGAACACTGTCCAACCATCTTGTCCTCTGTCGTCCCCTTCTCCTTGTGCCCTCCATCTTTCCCAACATCAGGGTCTTTTCCAAGGAGTCTTCTCTTCTCATGAGGTGGCCAAAGTCTTGGAGCCTCAGCTTCAGGATCTGTCCTTCCAGTGAGCACTCAGGGCTGATTTCCTTAAGAATGGAAGTGTGCATGCACATGAAAGCTCACACCAAGAACTAACTTAGTTGGTCTCTAAGGTGCTACTGGGAGGAATTTTTTATTTTATTTTGTTTTGACAATGGCAGACCAACATGGCTACCTACCTGTAAATGGATAGGTTTGATCTTCTTGCAGTCCATGCTTATTTAACTTACCGTATTTTTCCGTCTATAAAATGCCCCCATGTATAAGACACACCCTATTTTGCGGAATCAGATTTAAGAAAATGGGGAGAGATGGCCCAGAGTATAAGATGCCTCCTAATTTTTGACATTATTTTTTAGGGGGGGGGGACCTAGTTTTATACACGGTTAAATACGATATATGCAGAATTCATCATGCAAAAGGCTGGACTGGATGAATCCCAAACTGGAATTAAGATTGCCGGAAGACATATCAACAACCTCAGATACACTGATGATACAACCTTGATGGCAGAAAGTGAGGAGGAATTAAAGAACTTTTTAATGAGGGTGAAAAAGGAGAGCGCAAAATATGGTCTGAAGCTGAACATCAAAAAAACCTAAGATCATGGCCACCTCCTGGCAAACAGAAGGGAAAAATGGATTTTACTTTCTTGGGTTCCATGATCACTACAGATGGTGACAGCAGTCACAAAATTAAAAGACGCCTGCTTCTTGGGAGAAAAGCAATGACAAACCTAGAAAGCATCTTAAAAAGCAGAGACATCACCTTGCCAACAAAGGTCTGTATAGTTAAAGCCATGGTTTTCCCAGTAGTGATGTATGGAAGTGAGAGATGGACCATAAAGAAGGCTGATCGCCGAAGAATTGATGCTTTGAATTATGGTGCTGGAGGAGACTCTCGAGAGTCCCATGGACTGCAATGAATAGAACTGGTTATATGACTAACAGCCCCCCCCCCCGCAAAAGTAGAACAACAACTGCCTAAAAAGGCACCCTCTGAGTATGCAATGGGACTAGGTTGGACCTTTCCATTAACTTTCCCATTAATTCTACTGTTCCTGTGGTCAAACCCACATTAAATGTAGACTAGGTGTCTGGAACTGGCGGGGCTCTGGCCAGTGAGTGATGGAGACAGTGGGGCTGGAGGCTGACCCAGGAAAGGAGAGGTTGGATCCCCCCTGCCCCCTAACTCCTAGAGCCAGGAGGGGCAGGGGGGATCCAACCTCTCCTTTCCTGGGTCAGCCTCCAGCCCCACTGTCTCCATCACTCACTGGCCAGAGTCTCAGGTTGTATGTGCAGACTCCGTCATATGAGGGTACCTGAGCCCAATTGTCACTTCAACTGCTCTGCCGGGCAAGAACCTGGAAAAGTTATTGCAAGCTAGGTAGATGCTAGAAGCCTCTCTCTGTGTACCCAGTGCACTTTGGGAGCTGCTGCAATTGTGGGCTTTTGTCAATAAAGAATTAACCACCCGCCGTTTGCCTTCCTTGGCTGGGTGTGCACAGGACCCTAGGCCATGTTCCAGCCATGCAGTAGTCTGATATCAGGAGTCAGGTTCCCAGCTTGATAATACAGTAAGCGTAGGTAATTAAAAAGGAGGATTTATTGCAAAAACAAACAGATATCTTTGGACGGCTCTGACCAAGCCTCTGGCATCATTACTCAAGATGACCATTCTGAAGACTTCTTCCAGCCGCAACAGAAGATACTGAACTTACGACTCTTATTTTGTTTCCTATCTAACATCCCTCCAATTCACCAACTCTTTGGACTTGGTGGATGAGCTCCAGCCTCTTCCTGTGAGCTTTGGCTGTGTTCCCGCCTGCTCTCAGCTACAGTCATACCTCTGGTTGCGAACGGGATCCGTTCCGGAGCCCCGTTCACAACATGAGCAGCGCACAACCTGAAGTGCCATGTCTGCGCATGTGCGTGATGCGATTCGGCACTTCTGCACATGTGCACAGCGCGATTCGGCGCTTCTGTGCATGCGCGAACCGCCGAACCCGTAAGTAACCCGTTCCGGTACTTTCGGGTTCGGTGCGTTCGTAACCCGTGACGAACGCAACACGCAGTGTTCGTATGCAGAAGTATGACAGTACTGCCTTATCATTTGGCTGTTCAAGGTCAGGAAGAGCCAAAGTCTACAGCTGCCGGTTCTCCTCTGCCTAACTAAAATCTAAGCCTCCCCTGGCTGCTTTCTGCAGTTGGCTGCAGATCTTCACTTGGAGCTGGCTCATTCCTGACATCTGATGTTTCTACAAACAAACGTCCATCTTTCCATCCAGGCAAGTGAGTTTAG
The DNA here is from genome assembly GCF_009819535.1 of Lacerta agilis. NCBI lineage: Eukaryota > Metazoa > Chordata > Lepidosauria > Squamata > Lacertidae > Lacerta > Lacerta agilis. Next base: position 4,253,880 of record NC_046327.1, on the reverse strand, counting down.
GAACACATTTCAGCCAGATAAAGACACTCAGAGGAAGAGGTAGAGGAAAGCCAGGAAGAGGCGTGGCCAGAGAAAGGAGCATGGTCAAGATTGAATGCCAAGGACCAGAGAGAAAGGTTAGGAGCCCTCGAGCCTGACGTTGCCCACCACAGCTCTAAATCTTAGAGAGCATCATGGGCACCTTCTTCTCCTCCATTCCCTGCATTTAAATTTGAAATGGGTCCCTGTGCCTTGTCGTCTCAGGAGTTTTCAAATTAAAACTTGAGAGGGGCAGGATGCTGATCTGGTTGTTCAGTCCCCTTCATATATTTAGACAAACTCCCGAACAGGGCTTGACTTATTTACCTGCCAAGCTTTGTTTCTTTCATTCCTTTGTTGCTGCAGCTGAAATTTGTACTTCCAAACGAAACAACCGAGATACCATTGATAACTCTCTATTGATCATAATCAGAAACTGTAGAGTGATTAAACCATGCCATCTAGAAAGGGGGAGGGAGTCCCTTTTTAAATCGCTCACAAACCACCAATGCACTAACATTTACTTGACTGTCATATTGGATTTGTTACATTAGACGGTTGTGCCATTTTTCACCTACCTGTTAAACAATTTTCGGTTATTACTTCACAACACATCATTTATGTCGCTCTCTTTACTAACATGGAACCATTATCTTGCCAGTCAGTAATGACAGATGATTTATTAAAGATTCCCCGTGGTACTGGTTAAAGAAAGGAAAGTACTTTCCTTTGAAATGCCAAATCTCTGTGTTGTGTATGAATATGTAAGGCCGGCCCTCCCATCAGGCAGAGTGAGTTGGCTGCCTGAGGCAGCTGGTTTTCAGGATTATGATGCAGCCTTGGCTACTGTGCACCAGACAGTGAGGACAGCACCCTTTGGTGCCCTGCCTCAGGCAGCAACTGGTATTGGGCTGGCCATGTGCCGGTGTACATGTGTGCAATGATTATTCAAGTGACACTTCTTTGAATGCAGATTTTGTTTTTAAAGACATCTCAAGTGGGTTTTCCAATGCCCCTACATTCCCCAGTCTTCTATAACTTTGAAAATAACTTATTTTGTAAGTGTACCCCCTTTCATAGAATCAGTTGGGGAACCTATGTTGTGCATTTTTTTCCCTTAACTATGGCAAAGTTGTGAGATTGTGCAGTGGGGCCTTTTTAGGGTGTGGCAGTTGCGTGGCAAGGTCCCAAACAACACCCAGGAAGTGGAATGAAGAAACATGAAACAATATTTTAGGTTAATGGGCGAAAAAGGTCACAACTTTATTGGTTACAGAATGTCAGAGGTATTGGCTTGGGCATTGGAAACTACCCAACTATATCTGACTCCTGCCCATCCGCAGGAAGTCTTGGGAGGGTTAACCGCCAGTAGGGGAAGCCCTGCTGTTGCACATCAACTAGGAACTCCCCCAGGGTCACCGCTAGGGGTCGTGCCATGGCCCTAGCCCCCTGTTTGTGGCTTCGGACAGAGACCACGCCCCTCAGATTCCTTTAACGGAATACCCTTGACTTAAGAGGGGCAGGCAAGTCCTAGGCCACAGGCAGTTTAAATAGCCTGTGCCACGCCCCCGGGCCATCCGGATTGGACGGCCTAGGGATGACATGGCCAAGGACCCTCCAATGGCGGTGGGGCTACCCCGCCCCAAGCGTGTGTGCTCCCAGCCCGCAATGCCATTTCCCCGGAACGGGAAATGGCTTTCTCCTCTGGAATTGTGTGCTGAGAGTGCAGGTGATCTTCTCTGTAGTGCACAGGAAGGAAAGAAATCCACAATTCTGCCTCCATTTCAGCCCATTCCGGCCCCACTTTGCCTTCCAGAAACTAAAGAAAAAGGAACCGTCTCCCTGTGATTTGACTATATCTATCTATCTATCTATCTATCTATCTATCTATCTATCTATAATTAAAGATTTTCTTGATTTGCAAAGGTAGTGCAATGTCTCTCTCATATTTTTCCATATAACATTTTTACAAATCAGTTTTTGTTGTTGAGACATTGGGAAGAAAAGGGGGAGAGAGGAGGGTGGGATGTTGACTATATCTTTATTATCAGCAAGCATGTCTGTTCCCAGGGCCACTTGTTGATTTCTGCTGATGGCAAGTGATTTTGTTCAGTTCCATGCCACTCCCTTTCGTATTGCTATGTTTCAATAGATCTGCTTGGAACAAGAGCAGGGGAACGCTTTTGTCCAGCCGACCAGATCAAAACGCACCCAGCCCTCTGTGGCCCACAATGGACAGGTAGGTGGAGCTTTTCACATGTCAATCAACTGATGTCCTAGGACACCATGCAGATCTGGTCCAATCCCAAAACAGCAGTGTATTCAGTGCCTGATTGAAACAGTCCTGAATGCAAGCCAGGCCTGCAAAGAAACAACTGGGGACATCTGCTTAGAGTGCAATTGTGTCTTGGAAACTGTGGAATTAAGCCTGTCCCATGACCTCATGAGTGACAGGTTCATCTTGCCAGCCTGATCAGTCAATTGGGGGACATGGCATACCTAAACTGGCTTGCAGGCCAGAGGTCCCTTGTTGCTGACTTAGATATTGCTGTAATTGTTGCTTCCATATGTTGCCATCCTTTTACTTTAAGTCAGATTGGTGCTATAAATTTCAAAAATATATTTTTCAGCCATTCGTGGGTGGATGAGGTAGACTGGGTTGCAACAGGGCAAAACAAATCACCCCAAACAGTTCATACGGAGATAAATAAATTTCTTCAGAGTTTTCAGGATGGGGTTTCTACTTATCTTTTCTTCTTTCTCATCTTAGCAGCAAATCTCTACTATAAAAGCCAGCAAACTCCAGATTCTACTGGACTCCATCTACAACCTTCCAGGGTTTGATCTAGACAAACCTACTCTAGACCCAACCAGATGGTCATGACCTCTTGCAATGAATCATTGGCATCAATTCTATTTTTGTTACCAATCCAAAGTTGCATCCTCAAAATAGGGAGGCGACTTATTTGAATTTTGGGAGCTTTCTCTGGCAATAACTTGTAGGGTTGTAGCATTTTGTTGCATAGATTAACAGTGGAAGTTGATGACAGTCGCAAATAGGATGTTTCACTGTTACGCACAATATAAGGAAATAGGCACAGAGCAGGTTGAAATGATGACTATACCTGCAGGGTGCCTTTTCTTCCTTATGTGCATGTTGTTTTCAAATTACCATCTGCACAGAAGAGGCTCTAGAATATTACTTTTCACATCTTATGAAAGTATATCACCCTCAAGTTGCATTTGTTTTCAAAAGAACACCAGACAATGTGTTGTCTATAAAGCTGGTGAAAGTACACCACAGCAGTAAAATGTGACTAGGGAAAGATGCTCTATATAGTTGGACTTCTGTGTCAACGTCACAGAGATTCTGATTGAAAAATAATGCTGTCTTCTTCATCTCGTAAGGCTTCGTTACTGCATTTTGTAAATCTCCATATGGCACCAAGAAGATTTGTCTTGTACTTTGTCTTCCATCATTTTACTTTGAAGGCAAAGTCTTGTACAGCCCATTTAATTCAGTGGTATTTAGGCCCAGAGATCTGTTCAAGAAAATTGGAGATATGAAAGGAACATTTCGTACAAAGATTACCACAATTAAGGACAAAAGTGGAAAGGACCTAACAGAAGCAGAAGACATCAAGAAGAGGTGGCAAGAATACACAGAGGAACTATACCAGAAAGATATGGAGGTCTCATACACCCCAGGTAGTGTGGTTGCTGACCTTGAGCCAGACATCCTGGAGAGTGAAGTCAAATGGGCCTTAAAAAGCCTTGCTAACAACAAGGCCAGTGGAAGTGATGATATTCCAGCTGAACTATTTAAAATCCTAAAAGATGATGCTGTTAAGGTGCTACACTCAATATGCCAACAAGTTTGGAAAACTCAGCAGTGGCCAGAGGATTGGAGAAGATCAGTTTACATCCCAATCCCAAAGAAGGGCAGTGCCAAAGAATGCTCTAACTACCGCACAATTGCACTCATTTCACACGCTAGCAAGGTTATGCTTAAAATTCTACAAGGCAGGCTTAAGCAGTATGTGGACCGAGAACTCCCAGAAGTGCAAGCTGGATTTCGAAGGGGCAGAGGAACCAGAGACCAAATTGCAAACATGCGCTGGATTATGGAGAAAGCTAGAGAGTTCCAGAAAAACATCTACTTCTGCTTCATTGACTACGCAAAAGCATTTGACTGTGTCGACCACAGCAAACTATGGCAAGTTCTTAAAGAAATGGGAGTGCCTGATCACCTCATCCGTCTCCTGAGAAATCTGTATGTGGGACAAGAAGCTACAGTTAGAACTGGATATGGAATAACTGATTGGTTCAAAATTGGGAAAGGAGTACGACAAGGCTGCATATTGTCTCCCTGCTTATTTAACTTATATGCAGAATTCATCATGCGAAAGGCTGGACTGGATGAATCCCCAACCGGAATTAAGATTGCCGGAAAAAATATCAACAACCTCAGATATGCTGATGATACTACCTTGATGGCAGAAAGTAAGGAGGAATTGAAGAACCTTTTAATGAGGGTGAAAGAGGAAAGCGCAAAATATGGTCTGAAGCTCAACATCAAAAAAACTAAGATCATGGCCACTGGTCCCATCACCTCCTGGCAAATAGAAGGGGAAGAAATGGAGGCAGTGAGAGATTTCACTTTCTTGGGTTCCATGATCACTGCAGATGGTGACAGCAGTCACGAAATTAGAAGACGCCTGCTTCTTGGGAGAAAAGCAATGACAAACCTAGACAGCATCTTAAAAAGCAAAGACATCACCTTGCCGACAAAGGTCCGTATAGTTAAAGCTATGGTTTTCCCAGTAGTAATGTACGGAAGTGAGAGCTGGACCATCAAGAAGGCTGATCGCCGAAGAATTGATGCTTTTGAATTATGGTGCTGGAGGAGACTCTTGAGAGTCCCATGGACTGCAAGAAGATCAAACCTATCCATTCTCAAGGAAATCTGCCCTGAGTGCTCACTAGAAGGACAGATCCTGAAGTTGAGGCTCCAGTACTTTGGCCACCTCATGAGAAGAGAAGACTCCCTGGAAAAGACCCTGATGTTGGGATAGATGGAGGGCACAAGGAGAAGGGGACGACAGAGGATGAGATGGTTGGACAGTATTCTCGAAGCTACTAACATGAGTTTGGCGGGAGGCAGTGAAGGATAGGCGTGCCTGGCGTGCTCTGGTCCATGGGGTCACGAAGAGTCGGACACGACTGAACGACTGAACAACAACAACATTTAGGCCCTTCCAGACATCCTTTTATTACAGATTGATAATGATTTGTGCTCATTATGTTATCGGGGCAGTCAGAAGATCCCACTTTCAACACTGCTCATACCTGCATACGTTTTTTGGGGGGTGGCTTCTTCCAATCAATACATATTCGAGAGCTTCCTGCTGAAATCTTTATATATCTTTTTAAACCACAAATGTTCATGATTATTTTTCTCCCACTTTTATTATGCTATAGCAACTCTGGAGAGCCATAATGTGGTAGCATTGGGGAAGCATCACAGAACAAACAAAAGCAGAATACACCCCCACCGGCGCTGTGGGTTAAATCACAAAGCCTAGGGCTTGCTGATCAGAAGGTCAGCTGTTTGAATCCCTGCAACAGGGTGTGCTCCTGTTGCTCGGGCCCTGCTCCTGCAAACCTAGCAGTTCGAAAGCACGTCAAAGTGCAAGTAGACAAATAGGTACCACTCAAAGTGCAAGTAGACAAATAGGTACCACTCTGGCAAGAAGGTAAACGGTGTTTCTGTGCGCTGTTCTAGTTCGGCAGAAGCGGCTTATTCATGCTGGCCACATGACCCAGAAGCTGCATGCTGGCTCCCTCGGCCAGTAAAATGAGATGAGCACTGCAACCCCAGAGTTGTCCGCAACTGGACCTAATGGTCAGGGGTCCCTTTACCTTTACCTTTAAGACACTATTAATGTGTCAAGAATGTATTGCAGAATACATCCACAATAAAATGTCAGTCTGCAGCAGCCCTTATTCATTCATTCAATCAATCAATCAATCAATCAATTTATATCATGCCCTCCCTCCCAAAGGAAACCAAACTGGCAACACCAAAAAGTCAGAACAATACAATTCCATATAATTAAAAATGGATTTTAAACAATTAATATATAGCTGGATATATTAAAAAAAAACCATAGGAAATTTGACCCAGAATGTAACTAGCAAACCTTGCAGAGCAACTATGTGATTCAACTGAGTCCACACCCCAATCTAGGCATATTTCTAGCTTTCTAAGAATATTGATGGGGCGTCACAGAACGGCCATGATAATCACCAGCTGGTTGCAATTACCCCATGATAACTTGATGACTTGAAGCTTTCATCACACAGTTGTCCAACCACAAGATAAGCTTTTCCATTTTCTCAAAGAAAGAGAAGATGCAGCTGATTGTTACTACCACCTGAAAGGCTCTGAGCAGGTCATCTGCCACCACACTCAGGTAATCAGAGCGGTAAAAACAAACAGCGGGTTTTACTCGCATGTCAACAAACCTGTAGTAAACAATGCAGAAAGCCACAGAAATGAACAAAACACCACACTTAGAACTGTTGGATTTCAGGCATTATAAATGCTACATTTGGATTGCACATGAGATCACCAGTAAGAAAATGGACTCCCTTGAGAATCGGCAGGGTTCTGTCAATTTCAGACTGACCTTTTCTCTGTGTAGATATTGTAGCAGATGGAGCAACTTTGTAGCTGGGGAATCTAATTCCTTTGGCTTGTAAAATGGAAACGGCAATTAAGATTTACAAGCAAAAAAAAAAAAAGTTGCAACAAAGCGTCAAGGGCCAAATTCCTTTTGAAAAAAGTAACTGGCCATTCCTTTAATGCAGCCTTTCCCAATTTCAAATGTTGTTGGACTACAACTCCCATGATCCCTGGACTACCTTAGCCATGCTGTCTTGGGTGATGGGGATTAAACATAAGAAAGGAATAGGAGCCCTACTACTGGGTCCCACATCCTGTTTCAGATGCCAACCAGATGCCCATAGAAGCCAACAAGCAGGGCTCGTTGACTGTCAATAAACCTGAAGATTTGCTTGCCAAAACAACAATAAACACTTTCTTCTTAGAAGTGAATGTAGTAATACTGGCCTCCTATACAAGCTGACTCTGAGACGGTTTCAAACACACAAAAGTGCTATTTAACAGCTTGTTGCTAGCCATTTAAATTTTAAAAGCACAGCAGCAACAGAATGGGATGTTGTCCCAAATGAGGTTTTCTGGACTGTACCCAAAGCATATACCCTGTCCTGCCAAATAAGCTTATCTAAATGTCTCAGGTGAAACTATATTTTAATTTTAGAAAAGCGCAGAATGAAATTCCTTCCCATTTGGCTCATATTTAAAAGCTTGTTTACAGGATGTCTGATTTCAGCTATAAATAGGCCAATGGTACAAAGAGGACACATTTCTGTTTCCTTTGAGGCACCTGGACTTATTCTGGGCCGTTGAAAATGCTCCTTTTCTTATTTTGTGAAGGGAGTCGTTGGTTGTTTCTGTTAAGGCAGGGCTGGGGACTTTCTCAGCCTGAGGGCTGAATGTGGACCTCCTTCTCTATCTGTCCCCTGAGACTCTCCCTACGGGGGCTATGCTCCTTTCTCTAGGCCCCACCCCTTTCTCCATAGGCCACGCCTCTCGCTTGCCCTACTGCTCCATGCCTTCCCCGAATGGCTATCACTTTCCCCCATGGCTTTGAGTTCATACCCTCCAACATTTCTCCGGTGAAAATTGGGACATTCCCTCCAATGTTTCTCCGGTAAAAAAATAGGGACATGGCGTCCTTTTCCATATGTTCCAACATTTTCCCAATAAAAATAGGGACGTCCTAAGGAAAAGTGGGACATTCCAGGATGAAATCAGAAACTGGGACAACTGGTATCTGAAGAAGTGTGCATGCACACGAAAGCTCATACCAAGAACAAACCTAGTTGGTCTCTAAGCTGCTATTGGAAGGAATTTTTTATCTTATTTTGTTTTGACTATGGCAGACCAACATGGTTACCTACCTGTAACTTGGACAACTTCTGTAAATCTGGGACTGTATTTGGACAACAGGGAAACTTGGACGATCTGTGAGTTCCATGAGTTCATTATAAACCCAGAATCTCTTTACTGCAGGCATTATTCTCCATCAACCTGAAGCAACGGCATTAGAATGTAATTTCGCACTACAGGATGCTGTGTCCGCACGGGCGTGTCTGTATTTATGTTTGCAGTTGCAAAAGTAGTGGGGAGGGACCTTAGTTTGTGGTTCAGAAGTGCTTTCCCAACTCCAGCAGTGCAACATGCGGAGCTCCAGGGACAACTGATTCTTTTACATGCACACTCCGACTGTCAGAATTTTTTCAGACCTTATGCTAGCTAATGTATGGTGTTATGCTGACTGCCAGCTTGTACTGTACTCTGCGGAACAGTTGATCTTGAAAGATGACATTTCCCCCCCTTCATTTCTGACTTGCTTTGTTACAACAGTGTTGATTTATTTTTCACTTTTGACACACGGAGATGTTTAGAAAACTGGTCATGTCCCAGAAATGTTATATTAGGCAGCTGGATGCTGCTAGCTGTGGAAGCAAACAAACACTGTGTACATATGGAGACGTGTGTGTGTGTGTGTGTGTGTGTGTGTGTGTGTGTGTGTGTCTGTATGCATTCACTTGTGCTCTCTTTCCCCCCTCTCTCCTCTCTCTCTCTCTCTCTCCTCTCCCTCCCCCTCTCTCTCTCTCTCTCTCCTCTCTCTCCCTCTCTCTCCCCCTCTCTCTCTCTCTCTCTCCCTCCTCTCTCCTCCCCCCCCCCTCTCTCTCCCTCTCTCTCTCTCTCTCTCTCTCCCTCTCTCTCCCTCCCCCCTCTCTCTCTCTCCCTCCCTCCCTCTCTCTCTCCCCCCTCTCTCTCACACACAAAATCTCTTTTTTCTGTTGCAAAATGCCTGAAAGAAAAATGAATGAAAGGTCTATGAATGTGGAGCACCAGCAAAACAGACCACAACTATTTTGCTACTGAGCTTCTTCTTCTTCTTCTTCTTCTTCTTCTTCTTCTTCTTCTTCTTCTTCTTCTTCTTCTTCTTCTTCTTCTTCTTCTTCTTCCTCCTCCTCCTCCTCCTCTCTATGACTTTGCCCTCTCTTATTTTCTTTTATCTCTTGCTTCTCATTCCACCCCACCTGTGATCTTTTCATTTTTCAGACATTACTACCCCCAATGGCCTTAAAGAATCCAGCTCTATTAATTCTCCTACGCTGCCCTTATGCCCGGAACAGGAACTTTGTTCCTCAAGCATACCACCCCACTCCAAACGTTTCTATGATGAAAATAGGGACGTCCCATTCCATAATGATAATTTTACTATTTATACCCCACACATCTTACTGGGTGGCTTCCAACATATATAAAAACATAAACCAAAAAACCTTTTTCTGTGATGCCTTTGGTTTTAACTTCATAGGTGTGCAGGGGAGCAGCTGCCCCCCCCAAATCAAATCAAATCAAATCAAAATACTTAACTAACTGACCAATTGGCAAAACAAAATAAAAAATTCCTTCCAGTAGCACCTTAGAGACCAACTAAGTTTGTTCTTGGTATGAGCTTTCGTGTGCATGCACACTTCTTCCAATTGCGTCACAGAGAACTTGGTTCTGCCTCCTAACACAAACCCTGTCCCCTGCTAAAATAAATCCTGGCTATGCCCATGACACCATACTACAGTGGTACCTCAGTTTACAAACTTAATCCGTTCCGGAAGTCCATTCTTAAACCGAAACCGTTCTTAAACCGAGGCATGCTTTCCCTAATGAGGCCTCCTGCCGCTGGTGCCCTTCCACCATTCGGATTCCGTTCTTAGACCGAGGTAAAGTTCTCAAACCAAGTCACTATTTCCGGTTTTGCGGAGTTTGTAAACCAAATCGTTCTTAAACTGGACTGTTCTTAAACCGAGGTACCACTGTATGTGTGTTTGTGTGTGTGAATTTTCTGTGGTGCCTTTGCTTTTAACTTCATCTAAAATTGAGTGGATTGTTCTGTTTAATTTACCTTTCTTTAGTTGGCTTGCCAAGATTGTTGAGTTTTTATTATTAAATTCATAGTATTGTTGATTTAAATATTGAAGGGATGTTATTATTTTTGGTAGTTCTAGCATGTCTAACTCTTTCCTTTTTCTGTATTTGATTATATGTTGTTCTTATATTCAACAAATAAAATATTTATTTTTTTTAAAAAAACTTCATCTAAAATGTGGGGCTTGAACCCATGACCCTGGTATGCCTAATAAGAGTTTCATGCCTAAAATGTGACCATGGGCACACATCTCTGACACTCTATACTGGCAGAGAGCAGACAGAGAAGATACGGCACCTTTTAAGGGCATGCACAGCACATCAGAGACAGATGGGACAGGTATCTACTAGCCTTCTGAAATAACTTCATCATATAAGAAAAGAACAAATGAGACTTGACAACATTCTTGTCAAGAGAATTGATAGAAAAGGCCAAGGCTTTGCTACATGAGCACACACTGATTGTTGCTGGAGGCTTTTGGAACGGTGAACAAACGTAAGCATTTGCCACAGTATGTGCGCCACTTCCATCCAGCACATGCAGAGACTGACCAAATGAGAACCTTAAGTACATAACCTAAAGCTTCTCTCACCACTGCAACTGCAAATTATTCTACTTATCAAACCTTTATTAGGCATTTACAAGTAAAATCGCGAGAGAAAGAATCACATACAGGAACTTTAAAATATATATACACAAAGAAACAACAATTAAACTCATAGGCTGATTGTATGTGTGTGTTAGTAAAATCTAGAATTTCCTCCTGTTAAAGTACTACTCCTTGAAGCACTGCTGCCAAAAACTTGGCTACCCCCGCAGTCACCCCTTGGTCAATGTCAGAGAGACAGAATCCAACACTTCCACCATGCTGCGGTTTCAACCCATCCAAAAGGGGGGACAACACGCGTTCATGCAGCGTACTGTGTAGTGGACAATAAAAGAGAATATGCTCTACAGTGTCCGGGACATTCAAGGAACATCTGCAGTATCTCTTGTTTCTGGGAATATTCTGATATCTACCCCTGACAAATGCCGAGGGAAAGATATTCAGTTGGGCCAACATAAGTGCCCTACGTTGGGCTGGTATTATTAGTTTAGCAACATAGTTGACCCTGCTATCTAGGATATTTAAATGATAGAATATGGGAGAGCAAATTTTATTTACAGCTGCCGCAATATTTTGTCTCTCAACATCCTTTAGTCTAATTAGGACATTGTGAAAGATATGTTGCTCGCTTGAATTGTACAAGGGCTCCAGCTCAATGCCTATCAATCTGATTTTATTTTCTAGGAGTTGGTACCATCTAGATTTATAGGAGTCCTTAAGCAGGCTTGATGGTGGACAGCGGAAATGGCAGCGCAGCCAGTATTTTATAGCGGTAGTCCAGGCCCAGTATTCTATTGTGTGTATGCCTAATTCTGGACACATTGTTTCATATTTAATAACATTTGGGAGTTGCAAATTATTCCGTCAAGTTACAGTGTATATACATTATCAAAACAAAATAAAAAATAAAAAAATTCCTTCCAGTAAGTAGCACCTTAGAGACCAACTAAGTTTGTTCTTGGTATGAGCTTTCGTGTGCATGCACACTTCTTCAGATACACGAAAGCTCATACCAAGAACAAGCTTAGTTGGTCTCTAAGGTGCTACTGGAAGGAATTTTTATTATTTTTTATTTTGTTTCGACTATGGCAGACCAACATGGCTACCTACCTGTAACTGTATATACATTATGTGTGTGTGCCAGACAGTGACGGATTTACGTATAAGCTAAACAAGCTATAGCTTAGGGCTCCACTCTCTTGGGGCCCCCCAAAAAAATTAAAGGGAAAAAACAGCTGGATCTACATTTCCAAAATATAAGATAAAAAAACAAATAAAATAAAACCAATGTGATAAAATACATATTTTGTTATCTGCAAATGGCTTTAGATACCTATTAGGTCCAAAAATTAGGGACGCGGGTGGCGCTGTGGTCTAAATCACAGAGCCTAGGGCTTGCCGATCAGAAGGTCGGCGGTTTGAATCCCTGCAACAGGGTGAGCTCCCGTTGCTCGGTCCCTGCTCCTGCCAACCTAGCAGTTCCAAAGAACGTCAGATGGACCTTTGGTTGATTCAACAATAATATTCTTAAGTTCTTATAAACACAGGTATAAGTGTGTCAATCTCTATTTGAGAGTGGAGAGCCTTCATGCATTTTGTTCCTTTGTTGTATTCTCAGTGATTTCCATTACCCAATACATGGAATGGTTTAAAAAAATCCATTTTGTAGCACTTTCTGATTATTATTATTATTTTTTTTTTAAAAAAACACCCAAAACAGAATGAAATTCAGTTGCTGTGTTAAAAGGTAAAGGTAAAGGGACCCCTGACCATTAGGTCCAGTCGTGTCCAACTCTGGGGTTGTGGTGGTTATCTCGTGTTACTGGCCAAGGGAGCCGGCATACAGCTTCTGGGTCATGTGGCCAGCATGACTAAGCTGCTTCTGGTGAACCAGAGCAGCGCATGGAAACACCGTTTACCTTCCCGCTGGAGCAGTACCAATTTATCTACTTGCACTTTGATGTGCTTTCAAACTTCTAGGTGGGCAGGAGCTGGGACCGAGCAACGGGAGCTCACCCTGTTGCAGGGATTCAAACTGCCGACCTTCTGATCGGCAAGCCCTAGGCTCTGTGATTTAAATAGCAGTACCTATTTATCTACTTGCACTTACAACAAAATAAAAAATAAAAAATTCATTCCAGTAGCACCTTAGAGACCAACTAAGTTTGTTCTTGGTATAAGCTTTCACGTGCATGCAAGTCTCTCCAAGTAGCCTGATCTAAGATGTTGGGTTTAGCCGCCAAGGCTATGGATTTCAAATTTCTCTTGAATTCTACAGTCACCCAGAATTTTATAATCTGGCATTTTAGCTTGGTATTCTTCAGCACTGAAGGTAAAGGGACACGGGTGGCGCTGTGGTCTAAACCACTGAGCCTCTTGGGCTTGCTGTTCGGAAGGTCGGTGGTTCAAATCCGTGTGACGAGGTGAGCTCCTGTTGCTCTGTTGCAGCCTCTGCCAACCTAGCAGTTCGAAAGCACACCAGTGCAAGCAGATAAATAGGTACCGCTATGGTGGGAAGGTAAACATAGTTTCCATGCACTCTGGTTTCCGTCACGGTGTTCCGTTGCGCCAGAAGCAGTTTAGTCATGCTGGCCACATGACCCGGAAAGCTGTCTGTGGACAAACTCCGGCTCCCTCAGCCTGAAAAGCAAGATGAGTGCCGCACCCCATAACCGCCATTGACTAGACTAAACCTTCTAGGGGTCCTTTACCTTTAATTTTATCTCTTCAGCACTCTTTCATCTGAACTTTTGTAGCATTCCCTTTTCTATCAAGTTCAATGGTCTGAATTTGGTTGCCCTATGGAAATGAAGTTAGTAGTTTTAGGTACGGTTCTGCAACTCTCTTGTTTGGGCATAGTTTTCACTGTAGAGTTAGACTACCATTCCAAAGACACTTGCAAGGGAGACAGCCCCATTAGACACTACTTGTGAAATGAGCAGAGCAACATACAACTTTTTGGAGCAACACAAATGCTGCATTCAAATCTATGTTGAAATGCACTTGGATTGCCTGTTAGTCACGCAAAGCTATATATTTTAGCATTGGAGTGCAAACAGCTGGTTGCTTTTGGTTGCCCAAGGCTATTGACGTTTACCCCCCAGGCAAACCACAGCACAACCAGCGTTGACCCAGATCTGGAGGTGCTGAGAGAACAACCCTGCCTCCTCCAATCTGGCGCTGAAGTTCATCCCAGCAGAGGCACAGCCTCCAACCTCTAGCCTCACACCCAGCATGTGAGACACTGAAAGGATGAAATGGAACAAAGTTTCTTCGCCATCACAACCAAAATATGGTGACTACCAGATAAAGAAACGGGCAGGAGATCCTGCAACAAAGCTATAGAAGAATTTGGAAGAGAAGAATTTGGAAGAGAAGGTCCACAGATCCTGGATGAGTGCCTGGAATCCCATGGGCTCTCGCAACCGCTCAGCAGAGAGGTGGGGGGGGGGAGGCACCCAACTTTTGTAACAATACTGATGTAAGTCGACTTGCCATTATCTTGTGGCTCAGTATAAGGCAGCTCCCAACAGTGGCGATGCCAAAATCCAGTGCCCTCTACGGCACCCCAGAAACCTCATGCCCGGTCACACTCCCCTAGATCTGCCTTTGCTCCTGATGTGCAGCAAAGAAATTTAGAAGGAAAGGATGTCTCTACAAGTCCTGCCCCAGCTGGTTTCCTGTGCTTAGCTAGCAACAGCAGGGCAGGGGGGTTATAGCATCATGGTGCCAGGAGTTGCAGAGTCAAAAGTGGCTGTAAAGTGCAGCACCTCTTCCTGATCTCTCCACTTCAATTTGGACCTTCCTCCACCATTGGGACGTGGGTGGTGCTGTGGTTTAAACCACAGAACCTAGGGCTTGCCGATCAGAAGGTTGGCGGTTCGAATCCCCGCAGCGGGGTGAGCTCCCGTCGTTCAGTCCCAGCTCCTGCCCACCTAGCAGTTCAAAAGCACTTCAAAGCGCAAGTAGATAAATAGGTACCGCTCTGGCGGGAAGGTAAACAGCATTTCCGTGCGCTGCTCTGGTTCGCCAGAAGCGGCTTAGTCATGCTGGCCACATGACCCAGAAGAACTGTCTGCAGACAAACGCTGGCTCCCTCGGCCAGTAAAGCGAGATGAGCGCTGCAACACCAGAGTCGTCCGTGACTGGACCTAATGGTCAGGGGTCCCTTTACCTTTACCTTACCACCATTTTACCCTCTGGGTTACGAGCAGAATTCCCTGAGCCATGCCAGCCACCAAATATCTAGTTCAGCCCTAAGGTAATGTTTCTCTTGACCCCCAAGTCTAGTTAATTATGAGGGCTAGATCCTTACTGTGCAACTAAAAACTCTCGGCAAAGGTAATTGGTACTGTATGCACGCATTGAAGGAACCACAGAAGACTAAGCGAGGACGTCGTTATTAATATGAATTTCTCGCTGCTGTGGTTGCTAGGTGTTCCGTACTATAACAGTGAACTTAATTTCCTGGAAGCCTTCGCAAAGATTTGCAAATAATAAACCCAGGGGCGAATTGAGACAGTGCTGTAATTTCTCTCTGAGAGGACAAAAGCAAAACAACCCAAGCAGAATCTGACTGTTTACTCCATGCAAAGGAGACGCCGCATTATGAAAACGACGCTGAGTGTGAAAATCTAATGGCACTTAATTTCCTCGAGGAAAGTGAAGCTTGCTGCTACTGGTAAAAAAAATGTTATGATGTGAAGACTTTAGGCATGTTGTATCTAAACATGCGTTAATAACTCTCTCTTTTCGAATCCCACACCAAGGGATGAAAGTAATAAAATAGTAACTCTTGTTCAACCGAGCAAGAGAATATTTGATAACAATATAAAAAATGCCATCTGGCCAGTATAATTTAAAATTATAGGAGATGTGCAGTCATCTTTAGCATATGTGTTAACTTTCAAAGCACGCTTGCCTCCCAAAGTTTCTCATGCAGAAACATTAAAACAACATATGGCATGCATAGGCTGCAGGGACAACTAATGTCTGCTTTTGGCTAGATGTGCAAAGCCGGCAATGTCTAAACAGTGCTTGCCATAGCAGAGCAATAGCAGGGGAGAACGAGGAGAGAGCACACAGGCGCCGCTAGGTTGAAAAAAGCAGGCCACAACTTTAGTAACAAGCAGTGCTTTCTTTCAAGAAAAATAGGTGCCGGAACTCACCATGAAGTTGTTCCAGTAAGTGGCCTGGCGACTCTGGACAGCCCTGAGCAGATGCCGGTTTGACAAAAAGCCATGTTCACCACCCACAGAGGTGCTGAAAATGAGGGCAAGCTGTCTTCCTACCTGGTTTGGGGGGGGGGTCACACCTGGTTCTGGTGCAGGTCAAATAAATGCGCCCCCGCCTCCCCCATTCTCTTAGATTCAGGTGGGTGTCCAGGGCACCTCGGAAGGGCCCTTGGGCAAATGTGTGTGTGTGTGCAACCGTGGAGGCCTGGCAGGAATGCTCAAAGCCCTTTTTGTGGGATGTAATCCACTGGGAGCAGTCAAGTACAACATTCCTTGTAATGCTAGAGAAGACATGCGAGGGAATGTTTGGTCCAGCCAGTTGAAACTTCCTTGTTCCTCCTAGCTGGAACATCCTTCCTTTTGCATGTGATAGAAGGTGGGCGTGACCTAACCTGTCCAGGTAACAAAAGGACAAGTCAATCAGCACTCTCTCTCTCTCTCTCTCTCTCTCTCTCTCTCTCTCTCTCTCTCTCTTTCACTTCCTTCTATGTTTGACCAGCTTCTAGCTAGGACTGCCCTGCTAATTTCTCAGCTAGCAGAGGCACTTGGGTCATTCCTCCATATGGGGTAGATCCACATGTACATATTTGTAACTAAGTCTGCCTTCAGGGATCACACTGTGCTCTGCCTGATGTAAGTAAACTTCTTTTATTGACTTTGAATAAGATTGTGGCATCTTTATTCTTTTAAGAGGCATTCAGTGGAACTTACCAGGAACGTACAATTTAGTCTGTCAGACTGAATTGTATAATAGTGAGAGGCTTACACGAGCCTGCAACCAGCTATCTGCTGTGCATGTAAAAAGGGGAATGTGAAACTCTGCTAAGTAAAGGAAATTGCTAGCGCAAGTTAGGAAGGATATTAATAAACAATATATCCACTCCTGCCACCCTGGACATTCCCACACTTTGCTGCTACACAGAAGATGGATTTAAGAAAAGGAAGCATAAATTAGCCCTGCCCCATAGCTTGACCAATTGCAGCTAAAAGCGACTGCTTCGACAAGCATATGCCTTATGGATATTTTGGGTGTATCATTTACAGTACAGCCACACCTCGTGTTACGTTTGCTTTGTGTTACGTTTTTTTCAGGTTGTGTCCCGCGGCGACCCGGACGTACCAGAAAGGGTTACTTCCGGGTTTCGCCGCTCACGCATGCACAGTAGTGCTAAATCGCGCTTAGCGCATGCGCACAAGCATCAAATCACGCCGCGCACCTGCGCAGATACAGCACTTCAGGTTGTGGGCTTTTCACATGGCGAATGGGCCTCCGGAACGGATCCTGTTCACAACCAGAGGTACCACTGTACTTTGTTATTTTCTGTAGAGTTCTGCAAGTAAAAGTTTGAACAATATTTTTTATGGGTCTGGACAATGATTTATTCCAAAAGGAGTCAGTTGCTATGCTTCCAGTTGCTTCAAACTGCACAGTATGGATATCTGCAATACTGATGATGATAACAGCACAAGCCTTCCCCTTGTCCCCCCCCCCCCGGCCCTGTATGAATTTCCCACAGTCAATGCACACGTCTGTTCCTTCACAGAACCTACAGTGTTTTGTCACCGTTTCTGGTTCCTTTCAGCTGGAATGTTTGTGAGCATTCCAGTACATCACAGCACAGTAGTCCAGCCAGGGATACATCAAAATAAAGCGTACAGTTTATAAAATCTGTGCTAGAGAATCTCTCCCCTTTGCTATAAAAGAGACAAAAGTAAGGTAGACAAGATCTTGGAATGGTGCTCTGAGGATAACTCAAAACAGTAAGATTCATTTTGAGAAACAACCCCCCTTCCCCACCACTCCCTGGAATGTGTTTCATCCTGCATAGAAAACGTAAGCTTTTCTCTCTCTTTTTCAATTTCCTTTGTGGGCAGTATTGAGACCTGCTTTTGACAAGCTTTTGAAGATGGCTGCTGCTGCAGCTTCTGTTCAAAATGTGGGGAGGGGGGAAACTCATTTTCATCCTTTTTAAAGACTTGATTCCTAATATGAATTAGATTTTCTGAAGCTAGAATTACGCTCTATAATTGCATGCCATTTTGTATGCATTCGTGTTAACCACACTGCAATTAAACATTCTGACTTCAGCATTCAAATGGTAGGTTTGCTAAAATAACCCCCCCCTTTGTCCTGTAGATCTTATTCGTTGCATATACCAATCCATCAAAAAAAGAGAGAGTTTTCCATTAATAAATAGAACCCACAATCTAGAAGAATAACCCTTCTCTGCCATCGAACATTTTAAATGAAATGGATGATACTTACCTTCTTGATAAGGTCACATCTGTCAGGATAAATTGTTGCTTTCTATCATTTTCCCGTCATTCCAATATACGCTCAGTTATACAACCCAAATAAGACCACATGAGCATATCATAAATATACCTCAGATCTAATAAATATAAATTGACCCTTTATTTTAAAGAACAATACCTAGTTTGAGAAATAATTAACATAAGAGGAACTAAACATCAACAATCTTTTTTCAATGTTTCTAAAAGATTGACAGATTCAAATATTATTATTGCATTATTGTGGTGCATGAGAGAGGAATACAGAATGGGTGCTTGGTGGGAATTTTTTTATGCATATGCGTTTGGATGGACTGAAAAATGACAAAGTGGAGTCCTCTAAATAAAGTGTTTACATTTTGGAAAGGTTTTCTCCTCCTGCTTTATCTGCCCTGTACAGAGTGCTTTCCACTGGAGCAGTGGACACCCGCCAGCATGTTCTGAAGTGCAGACTGACTCTGATTCCTGCCTCTTCTTCCAGCTGCATGCAGCTCCCGCTAATCTCCTTTATATAATATCAGCCAATTTTATTTTGTGTACTACTGAAATTTATATCCTACCAACCTGCCCATAGGGCTCTTGCAGTGGCTTGCGGAAAGTGTGTGTGTGTGTGTGTTGCAAAGATAAAATAATGAAAACCACAAAAACAACAAACTCCAATTGGGCAACAGCAGCACCAGCCGCTGCTGTTCACTCTACAAGACTGTGAACATCATCTTGGCAACCAAAGACCTGTCTTAAAAAGGAAAATTGTAACTCAGTTCTTGACGAAACAACTGCTTTATTAATTTATTACTTTCATATCCCACCTTTCCTCCAAGAAAGGTGGACGAAAAGCTTCCCCCCATCTCAATTTTAGCATCACAACAACATTGTGAAGTGGGCTAGGCTGAGAGATAGTGACTGGACGAAGGCCACCCATTGTGATCCATGGCTTGGTGGGGATTAGAATACTGGTCTTTGGAGGGGTCTTTGGGTACGCACAGGCCCCAGGCTTCCAAGGCCTGCGCATCCCCGGACCTGTGCTTCTGCCATGGGTTTGAGGTAAGGCGGTGCGCGGTGGGGGACGGCAGCACACAGTGGTGGCTGTGGCGGGCAGGGTTAGCGGCGACAGGTGGGTGGTGGCATGCGGCAGGGGTGGGGTGGGGTGGCAGCGGGGAGGTAGCGGTGGCGGTGCATGGCAGCGGGGGGTTAGCAGCGGCGGGGGGTAGCAGCAGCGGCATGCAGTGGCCCTGGGGGAAATGTGCCGTGAAGAAAACAGGCCCAGGCCCAGTTTTTTTAAATGGTGCTGGCATGTTTGCATGCGCTACACTGCCATGTCGTGACGTTATGTCACATCATGATGGCGTGGTGCGGCACATCGGGCACCCATGGGGGGGCAAGTTGGTGCCCCTGCTCATAGGAATGCCCCCCTGTTTCTGCATAGTCTAGTCACTTATCAGTGCAAGTTGAATGTGGCTAAATTGGCAAGGGGTTGCCAGCCTATGAAATGTGGTAGCGCATATATATGTCTGGGCTGAGAGTGAATTATTAAAACAGCCAGTTATTGGTTCTGAGGTATGCTGAGCTAGAGGTATGTCTGCAATATGGAGTGTCACTTATCTCTTTTCCCCACTTCCTTCAATCAGCTACCCAAACAATTTTATTTTCCACAGCTTGCTCTTTATCTGCCATGCCTGTATCTATGCAGAGATAAAAAATCCCTCTCTTCAGCTCTTCCAGGCCTAAGCTGAAATATTTTAGCTTTCCGTTCAATGTCCCTCTCAAGCTTCAGACCTGTATTTGCAAGCCTCCTCTTGCAAAATAAACCATGTACCCAGGAGTGTGTGTTTCTCATGCTCTCTCCTACAGAGGGTGAAGGATGGACATACAACCTGCTACTGGGGGATGCTCAAGGATTTGGTTTGCTCTACAAAACAAAACAAAAACCCATCTAATACATCTGGACAAAAAAAGGAGATGTTCTTCACCTGTCGTTGAAAAGATTGCAATATTCGACCACCAGACATTTCACTCCAAAGTTGAGGTGCTGTCACCGAAAGGGCCGAGGAACAAATGCAATTAGATTAGTTTCTACACAAGCGCCTCTCTAACCTCCATCCAGACACGTGATCACAGTACCAAATCCAGCAGGGCAAAAACCCGCTCCAGATACGATTCAGGGCCATAGACGGGTGTGGACAGGGGAAAGTTATGCAGACCAGATAGAAATGGCTGAGTGGCTCCTGATCTTGGGATTCCCCACTCTTGCTTTATTATAAATCACTTTAGCAATGTTGTGGAGATATAATAATGATCTAGAAGGAGCAAACTCGTCATTACTAACAGAAATTTCAACACTGTATCAGTTCCGGTTTTTCTGAAAAAGTCCCATCCACCAACAAGGATGACAGCAAATGACGATGAGCATTTGATTGGGTTTTCTTCCCCCCCCCCAGAGCCTTACTAGCATTTTCCAGCTATGACATTCTACCAGATCATTTCAAGGTGCCTCTCATAGAATCGTAGAGTTGGAAGGGACCCTGAGGGTTATCCAGTCCAACCCCCTGCAATGCAGAAATATTTTGCCTGGCGTGGGACTCGAACCCACAACCCTCAGATTAAGAGTCTCATGCTTAATCTCATGCCCACACTTCAAAGGAGCTCAAAGTATATCACAGAGAGAGAGAGGGAGAGGGAGAAAGAGAGAGAGAGAGAGAGAGAGAGAGAGAGAGAGAGAGACTCTTCCAACCCCATTTTATTCTCATAAAAATGCTGTTAATTGGCTTAATTGGCGGGGGTAAATTTCTGCCTCAAAGTCACCCAGAGAGCTTTATAACCGAGTGGAGGGGAGAGAGTGCTCTAATTCCGCTTGCATATTGGCCACTGTGAGAACAAAATTCTGGACCAGAGGAGCTATTATTGACCCAGCAGACCTGTCTTAGGTTCTTAAGAGATTTAAACTCAAGTTTCCTCACTTCTTGACCAATATTCCGTCTATTCTACCATACTGATGCTCAAAATATGCTATGTAGACTGAGCTATTTTACCAGTGTTGAATCAATGATTCTTCAACATCAACTTCGTTGGACTGGTCATGTTGTGCAGATGCCTGATTATCGTCTTCCAAAGCAGCTACTCTATTCCAAACTTAAAAATGGAAAGCGTAATGCCAGTGGTCAACAAAAGAGGTTTAAAGACTCTCTTGAGGCAAATCTTTAAAAATGTAGTATAAATACTGACAACTGGGAGCGCTCCAATGGCAGAACAGCCTTTACCAAAGGTGTCATGGGCTTTGAAGACACTTGAACTCAGGACGCAAGAGGAAGGCATGCTTGGCAAACCCTCACCGTGATCATCTCCCACCTGAAAACTAATGTCCCCACTGTGGAAGGACGTGTGGATCCAGAATTGGCCTCCACAGTCACTTACAGACTCATTATTAAACCCGTGTTTATGGAAGACAATCGTACTCGGCTGTGAGTGATTGCCAAAGAAGAAGAACTGATGCTCAAAATATGTTATGTAAACTGAGTTATTTCCCCCAATGGGCGGCGGCAGGGGGGGAGGGAATCTCCTCAAATGAGGATGTTAGCATTACGTTCCAGCTGTTCTACTGAACCTCCTGGAAGTCTAATTTGTTCAAGAGTTCAGACAGTTAATCTTCGCAACCCATGGCTCTTTGTTCTGCTTCATTTGCCAGCACCTTTTCTTTAATTTCTTTGAAGTCAGCTTAGGTATTGAACTATCTCCCTTTTAACCCATTTACTTTATTTACTGTCTCCTTTACCTTTTGATTCACCTCCATTAAATCTTCCCAGGAAGGCTACATGGCCATTTTGGCACCTAATTCTTTGCTTGGTGAGCAGAGATATTCCCCCCTCACCTCTTCATATTTCCTTTTTAGTGCTTTATATTTAAAGCACTTTCTGCCTAAATTGCTCTTAGTCCTTCCATTTTTCTCCATAAGTGAATACCATGAGTACTTCATTTCACATCAAAGCTTTCCTTCTTTTGTACAATTATGGACAAGCATGAGGCTATTTTTGGATCTTCTTTTATTTTATTTTATTTCTTTTTTAAAAAAAGAAGGGGAGGATTTCTGCCACCATTTTCTGAACTCAGAACCACATTGCACAATACATTCTTAGGTTCACATTCAAGATAGTGTCAACTGGTGGTCAAATGTATGGTACAATTGCAACGTACAGGTGCTTGCAAAAAACTGTATCATACAGGCATATCCAGCAGAGGTGGGGGGGGGAGACAAAATTTAAGATGAAGTTTGCATTTAAAGATATTGATCAAATTGCACTTTCTGAAACAATATGAAAACCGGTTGGTGGCTCAGTTGGTAGAGCCTGAGACTCTCCATCATTGGGTTGTGGGTTCGAGCACCATGTTGGGCAAAAGATTCCGGCATTGCAGGGGGGTGGGCTGGGTGGGCTAGATAACCCCTGTCATCCCATCTAACTTTGGAATTCTGTGCTTCAAAACACAGCCCTCCTTTGAAATCCACACTTATCTGAATTTTGCGATGCAGTTTTCCAATCAAGCAATCATAGAATCATAGTGCTTGCATTAGGGAAACGTTGCACAAGAACGTGACACTACTGGAACTAACATACCAATGAAACTAATGTACCCCAAAAAAAATTGCATTATATTCCAGGAAAATGCTTGCAAAAATGTGTACGTTAGTCCAAACTGCATATAAGAATATGTAGATTTGAAATGGGAAGATTTCTGTACTCGTGGAGGCTCCACACCCAGTTTAGAACCCCAATTATGCAGGTACCTCCATGCATCTCCATTGCTGCACTTCATCCTTCATGAGTTGTGTGTTGATAGAGAGCCAGTGTGGTGTAGTGGTGAAGAGCGGTAGACTCGTAATCTGGTGAACCGGGTTCGCGTCTCCGCTCCTCCACATGCAGCTGCTGGGTGACCTTGGGCTAGTCACAATTGTCTGAAGTCTCTCAGCCTCACTCACCTCACAGAGTGTTTGTTGTGGGGAGGAAGGGAAAGAAGATTGTTAGCCGCTTTGAGACTCCTTCGGGTAGTGAAAAGCGGGATATCAAATCCAAACTCTTCTTCTTCTTGATAGGAAATGCAGTATGACCATTCCAACTCTCCCTGTTGACATGTAGCTTTTACACATGAGCAGAATTCCTGGAGAGCGTTACTGACTCTCAGAGTTTTCCGACTGTGAGCTCCAGGTAGGGAAATTTGAAAATGTAGCATGATAGGAGGGTTAAGTATTGACAATAAAGCAGGACACTTTTAATTTACTCTCTGTGCATGCTAGCTATTTATATTTTAAAACAGAAGGGGATTTCTTACCCTCCAGGTTTGAAATAATGAAAAACAACTGAGTGATATTAACTCAACGCTTGTTAAATTCATAAATTCATAGAGGACTGGCATTTCATAAATATTGATTGATTTGGAGCCCCATTTACTACCATGCAACTGTCAAAGCACCAATTAATCATGCATTTGTTTCTGAAGACCAATATTGTTTTTGCTAACCTTGGGAAACCGGCAGATCAGCGATGAATCAAGGCCATATCAAACAGGAGCGACATTGTCATCTTAACTTAGCTAAGCAACAGTGCGGGGAGCTGGGGAGGGCAGAGTGTTGGAAAGCGGAGAACGAATGAGCAGTGAAGGGACAGCCTGAGCTATTTTATACCTCTCTTTTCACTTGGTTATACACAAGAGAGCCAGTGTGGTGTAGTGGTTAAGAGAGGTAGACTCGTAATCTGGTGAACCAGGTTCGCTTCCCCACTCCTCCACATGCAGCTGCTGGGTGACCTTGGGCTAGTCACACTTCTCTGAAGTCTCTCAGCCCCACTCACCTCACAGAGTGTTTGTTGTGGGGGAGGAAGGGAAAAGGAGACTATTAGCTGCTTTGAGACTCCTTCGGGTAGTGATAAAGCGGGAAATCAAATCCAAATCCAAACTCTTCTTACTGAGCCAGCTTCCACAGAACATTTCCCAAAGATCTTTCTCACCACCACTTAGAAGAGGCCACAGCATCATGAAACCATTGGCTATGATGGAGGCATTTATCTGACCAAGGTTTTTGAGGGCTCTGGACATTTTGAAGTCTCTCAGCCCCACTCACCTCACAGAGTGTTTGTTGTGGGGGAGGAAGGAAAAGGAGAATGTGATCCTCATATAGAGGAGGGAGAAAGGTTGTTTTCTGCTGCTCCAGAGAAGCAGACACGGGGCAATGGATTCAAACTACAAGAAAGAAGATTCCACCTAAACCTTAGGAAGAACTTCCTGACAGTAAGAGCTGTTCGACAGTGGAATTTGCTGCCAAGGAGTGTGGTGGAGTCTCCTTCTTTGGAGGTCTTTAAGCGGAGGCTTGACAGCCACCTGTCAGGAATGCTTTGATGGTGTTTCCTGCTTGGCAGGGGGTTGGACTGGATGGCTCTTGTGGTCTCTTCCAACTCTATGATTCTATGATTCTATGAGACTCCTTCGGGTAGTGATAAAGCGGGATATGAAATCCAAACTCCTCCTCCTCCTCCTCCTCCTCCTCCACCTCCTCCTCCTCTTCTTCTTCTTCTTCTTCTTCTTCTTCTTCTTCTTCTTCTTCTTCTTCCTTTCTTATCTAGATTATAGGATTGATGACTCAGAAGAGCCCAAGGCATCGCACAGCATTGATTTCATTATGCGGGCTGTTATGCAGGCAGGATAGTGAAGCTGTGACGTTCAGAGCACACAGGCACCAATCCTCCTAACAGCAAAGTCAGCTGGCTCGGTGCTAATAGCCTTGCCACTCAGGTGGCCCCACCCACAAAAAGGAGGTGGCACCTGCATCCTCTGGGGGACCCCGAGGTATAGCAAACCAAACGCCTGAAGGCTTTGCATGCGTCCAATCATGCAGGAGCTAAGGGGGAAGAAGCATGCATGCACAACTTAGTGTGGTGGCTAATGGAGCCACAGCCTCACCAACTGCTGCAAAGGTTGTCCTCATAAAAATCCATCAGCATTTGAGTGTGAAATTTTCCTAATAAACACATCACTGTATGAAGTTCTGGCGAAAGCACAAATTTTTGCAAGCAATTTCCCCTTGTCTTTTGTATTATTATTATTATTATTTATTATTATTTGTTGAATTTATATACCGCCCTATATCCAGAGGTCTCAGGGAAGTTCACAAAAAAAGATCACAATATATAAAATAAAAATAAAAACAATATCCCAATAGTACCCCCCCACACCAAAGAGCCACATATAGGATGTCAATCGGTCAACCAAAGGCATGGTTAAAAAGGAACGTTTTTGCCCGGTGCCTAAAGGTGTGTAATGAAGGAGCCAGGCGAACTTCCCTGGGGAGAGCATTCCACAGATGGGGAGCCACTGCAGAGAAGGCCCCGTTCTCGTGTTGCCACCCTCCTGACCTCTCGAGGAGGAGGCACACGAAGAAGGGCCTCAGAAGACGATCTCAGGGTCTGGGTAGGTTCATATGGAAAGTGGGGTTCCTTGAGGTATTGCAGTCCTGAGCCGTTTCGTATGGCACTAATATACGCATTTTAATGCACACTTTATTCTAGCATTTAAACTTTTGTAGACGTTGTTTGGTAGGAAAGCTGCACTGCGAAATTCAGCGGAGTGCAAATTTCGAAAGCTTGCTGTGTTCCAGGCCTTGTATTGTATTTTGAGAAGTGTGAATTAAGTACATTCGCCTTTAAATGCAAACTGATTTGAATTTCTTCCCCATCCCGACCTTTTCCACTGGTGTGAAACCTCCAAAATAAATGAGGATTCCTCTCTGTTGTCTTGTTTGCATATAAATGAAGAACACATAAACTCCGGAGTGCAGATCATCACTATGGGATTAAGCTGTGGGAGGCAGTGGGAGACAGGAGTGCCTGGCGTGCTCTGGTCCATGGGGTCACAAAGAGTCGGACACGACTAAATGACTGAACAACAACAACAACAAAATTTTCCTTACAGATCAAGGTCTTTGACTCGTAATGGGAGTTCACATTTTCCTATGCAAGAGCGGGGGCGGCAGCTGTGGCCTCTTCATACCCAAAGGAGAGGCTAAGGACAGGTCAGATTGTGACAGAGTGAGGGTGTTAATTCCTCTCCGTGTCAGCTGTGGGTGCGATCACCCACCCCCGAGTATTCACACAAGTCAGTTACCCTGTAGCTGGCAGATTCAGAGGGTAGTGAAAGACACTGATTGCTGAAGACACATTGCTGAGCGGCCGTGTCCTGCCGTCAAAAAGCAGAGGGGATTCCACTCCCAAAACAACTCATCTAAGAGGAGGGAGAAGCAATCCTGCAGCTATCCAGGAAGAGTTTGAGGCAGAGGCTGAATAGCACAGGAAAGTGTTCCAGGAGAGAGAAAAAAGCCCATTCTTTTTTTCTGCAAACACCTTAAGCTACAAGAATGATAAACAACCACCTCTGCTCCTTAAGAATATCTGTGTAGTTAATGTTACAGGTAGGTAGCTGTGTTGGTCTGCCATAGTCAAAACAAAATAAAAAATAAAATAAAAATCCTTCCAGTAGCACCTTAGAGACCAACTAAGTTTGTTCTTGTTATGAGCTTTTGTGTGCATGCACACAAAAGCTCATACCAAGAACAAACTTAGTTGGTCTCTAAGGTCCTACTGGAAGGAATTATTTTATTTTATTTTGTTCTGAGCCAGATGCACACTTCTTCTTTGCTTTATGCAGTGGAAGGGAACGAAGGAACTTATTTGGAGGGAGGGGAAATGAGCAGTGATTTTTAAAAGAACATGGAGGAGAGAAGGAGCTCTTTTGAGTTTGGGGGACAAAGAAACTCACATGTTAGCTACCAGAGAACAACAAACGGTTAATCGTCAACTTAGCAAGAGCTCAAAGTGCTCTCCTTGACTTCAAGGAAAAACCCCAATGTTAGCCATTTTCCATTTTAAACCTTCATTAATACACATACATTTTCCATATCTGTGTCAATTAAATCTAGTAAAGGTAAAGGACCCCTGGACAGTTAAGTGCAGTCGAAGGCGACAAAGGGGTGCAGCGCTCATCTCTGCTTCCAGGCCAAGGGAGCCGGCGTTTGTCCACAGACAGATTTCTGGGTCATGTGGCCAGCAGAACTAAACCACTTTTGGCACAACAGGACACTGCGACGAGTTCCAGAGCGCACGGAAACGCCATTAATATTAAGCAGTGGGTGGACATAGCAGATGACACAGTGATTCTCAAAGCAGCTCTCTTTCTTCTCAGGCTGGAACAGAACTGGACTGAAGGGCTCAGCCAGCCTGCTTATATAGTACTCAGTAACATGCAAACTAGACCATAAAGAAGGCTGATCGCCGAAGAATTGATGCTTTTGAATTATGGTGCTGGAGGAGACTCTTGAGAGTCCCATGGACTGCAAGAAGATGAAACTTATCCATCCTTAAAGAAATCAGCCCTGAGTGCTCACTGGAAGGACAGATCCTGAAGTTGAGGCTCCAGTACTTTGGCCACCTCATGAGAAGAGAAGACTCCCTAGAAAAGACCCTGATGTTGGGAAAGATGGAGGACACAAGGAGAAGGGGATGACAGAGGATGAGGTGGTTGGACAGTGTTCTCGAAGCGACTGGCATGAGTTTGGCCAAACTGCAGGAGGCAGTGGAGCATAGGGGTGCTTGGTGTGCTCTGGTCCATGGGGTCACGAAGAGTCGGACACGACTGAACGACTGAACAACAACAACAACAACATGCAACAGTAACAACTCTCTCTAGCTACCCAATCCGTGAACGGCACTCTCAATCCTTCATTTGCATGTTGTGGACCTGAGTGAGAACTGCAGCCACGGTGGGCAGAGTGAAACTATATACACAACACCCCTAGTGGCCTAGGGTGAGAACTTCAATACCTAACAGTTTACCTTCCTGCCTATTTATCTACTTGCACTGGCGTGCTTTCAAACTGCTAGGTTGGCAGGAATCGGGATAGCAACAGGAGCTCACCCTGTCATGCACATTTGAACTGCTGACCTTACGAATGGCAAGCCCAAGAGGCTCAGTGGTTTAGACCACAGTGCCACACACTCCCCTCAATTAAATCTATTATGCTTAACAAGCACAGGGTCATTCACATTCCAGGGATTTGGAAACATAGAGTCATAGAATTATAGAGTCGGGACCCCAAGGATCATCTAGTCCAACCCCCTGCAATGCAGGAATCTTTTGCCCAATGCGGGGCTTGAACCCTTGATCCTGAGATTAAGAGTCTCATGCTCTAACAGCTGATATGGCAAGTAACTTCCGAAGGGGGCTGTTGAAATCCCCTCTTTTAAACAACCATTAAAGGTACTACAGAAATACTGCAAATTCAACGATCTGCAAACCAAAGGAATCCATTTTCAGGCCAATGCTAGCAGGAAAAGGTTTTCACAATATTGCCCATGGGTGGTCTGGGAGAGGGGGTGTTGCAGGATAGGGGGGTGATCCAGGGAGGTCTGGAGAGCCAGGAAAATAGACCTGAAGGGCTACATTTGACTCCAAATCTGGAAGTTTCCTACCCCTGGTTTTAGATCTCACACACCTCGGAAACCTGAGCTTAAGGTCTGGGAAGTGAAATATATATCCCTGCAGCACGAAACTTTAAAAAGGGTTAAAACCAGAAAGCCTGCGCTTAGCCTATATTTAAATGTTAGAGAATAATTTTTAAGGAGCCGCAAGATGAGAAAAAGCTCTCAGTGGGTATTCTCGCAGCCTGCATGAAAATTTTAATAGCATACTCCTATGCCTATTCCAACACTTCAGAATTCTCATCTCTCTAAAATAACCGCCAGGTGACTGATTATGATTAAAAAGATGCATGTTGTGTGGGTTCCCCCCCTTTCCCTTTTAAAATTGTTATAGAACAAAGCTTCTGAAAGTTGTAAGGCGCGCGCGCACACACGCACACACACACATGCACCAAGAGCAATATCTTCCGTTGTAACTAGAAAACAACGAAACCGCACCTATAAAGGAACATCTGTCTTCAAAATAATGGTATGTGTTGGTTCCCACACCGTTTGCGGAATAGAAAGAGCCCTCCTGCGTCATTTGTGACACCGCCGGTGCAGAAGCCCAGTGTCAAAGATTTGTAAACCAATTTAAACCCTGCTATATAGCAGGGCTTACCCGGCAAAAGAAGAACATTACTATTGAATATTTAAACATAATGTTTAATGTTTGAACAGGAAAGATCATCTCCTGCATACTAAACTGCGAGGATGGATGGCTTAGAAACAGCGCAGGGAGGAATAACGAAGGAGAAAAATAGGGTTGGGCAGAGGGTGAAGTATCCCCACAACATAAACAACGAGACCCCCGGGGACATTGCATCGGGGGTCTATGTGTGGGGAACTCTGTGAGGCTCAAAGTAGATACGGAGGCCCATGATGTGTGTTGTTTTAAATGAAAAGCAGCCTTTGGGGTGTGATCGGGACAACACATGGGCCAAGAATTAGAAGTCTTCACCAGTTCCATGCACACTGGCTCTCTTGCACAGTTTTGCACTCTGCTCTAAGGAAACATAGATGTCAATAGAATGAAAACATAGATTCCCCCAGCAAGAATCTAGTCCCCCTTGTTCCCCTTTAGAAAGGCTCTCCCCCAGCTCTAAGCTGTCTTCTAAGATGTCATGGTTAAACCATAGCCTAATTTGTTCCAAATCTAGTTAGCCTGGCTCTCCTTCCTACCTACCTCCTTTCCACCAGTTGTCCCTGCCCTCTATCCATCTTCATTATTTTTATAGTAGAGGCTGATGGGATGGGGCTTGTCAACCTGGGAAGGTAGCTCAGAGTGGAGTCCCAAGATGGTTGGATGGTGCCTTCCGGCAATTCCTGTAGCCAATTCAACTTACCCTCACCTTTCCTCATCATGTTGTTGTTGTTTAGTCATTTAGTTGTGTCCGACTCTTCGTGACCCCATGGACCTGAGCACGCCAGGCACTCCTGTCTTCCACTGCCTCCCGCAGTTTGGTCAGACTCAAGTTGGTAGCTTCGAGAACACTGTCCAACCACCTCATCCTCTGTCATCCCCTTCTCCTTGTGCCCTCCATCTTTCCCAACATCAGGGTCCTTCCCCCATAATACCCCACAGTAACCCTGTTATTCCTCTGATTCACTACAACCCCTTGGAGAAGAACATTCCATTCCTGGAATACATAACATTTCTTTCTTTCTTTCTTTCTTTCTTTCTTTCTTTCTTTCTTTCTTTCTTTCTTTCTTTCTTTCTTTCCTTCCTTCCTTCCTTCCTTCCTTCCTTCCTTCCTTCCTTCCTTCCTTCCTTCCTTCTTTCCTTCCTTCCTTCTCTCTCTCTCTCCCTCTCTCTCTCTCTTCAGCCCTCATGTAGGTATCCATGCCACTTTGCAGCCATGTGGATTTCCGTAGTATTATTGTGGAATAGGACGTCCCTATTTTCATCGGAGAAATGTTGGAGGGTTTGCTGGTGGGCCACCAGAAATGGCTTCGGTGGTCACTGGTTCCCCACCCGTGTTTTAACTGCATATGCCAAGGATTCAGGTTGAACCTGGAACTCCGCTGCCAGAGGATCATTTTCCCACTGAGTTGTTATGGCAGAAGGCCACACAATGAATGTCAACTGGAGCAAGGATTTTCACTTCCTACCTATTCCGGCGCATTAGCCGCTGCCCAACCTGGATAGCTAATACACCATTCTGATGAGAAACTGGGGGGAGATATTGGTGCCAGTGTTTCCACCTCATTGCCATTTTAAAGGAGCTGGGTTTCCTCTCCAGGAAGCACTGTCTGGTTTGAAGCTTGAATACGCAGCCCAAACAGCTTACTATGCCGTCTATCTGTGCATAAGCAACACATTTCTAATTATATGCAAACACCATGCAAACTATTCAGAGCTGAGTTGAAAAGAAACCAATCATACCCTACTTAACCTTGCTGCTGTGGAGAGCTGAGTTACAAATGAAGTGAAATGAATATAAAAATTATGTTTTGCTCAGTTGTGTTGTGGTTAAGAATTAATACTGATATGCAAATTTCTCCATTTATAGCTCCACTGAAGAAAAGGTGCTGATCGAGGGTTGAACGACAAAGGGGGAAGGAAAGGGACACATGCTTCTCTCAAAATGGAGGGCTGGCGAGAATGGCTTCTTCTTTCCCCTACACACCCCATTGGCACTTGGGCTGAGAGTTCCTGGCAGCAGAACTTTCTGGCCAGGAGGTTCCGGTGAGTAAAATAAACCCAGAATAAGCAGTGATGAAGAACAATGGAACGAGATCAGGCATGTCCAAAGTCTGGCCCAGGAGCCTAATCCGGCCCACCTGTCGGTTTAATCCGGCCCCTGTGGCAGTTTATTACCTGGGCAAAAATCCCAAAACAAGGTCAGCAACTCCAAACATAAAAACTCAACAACTTTGGGGGGAAATCCCTAAAAAAGCTCAACAACCTCAATCCTAGAAAAGGCTCAACAACTTTGGTCGGCCCTCACGCATGTTCACTTCATCAAATCTGACCCTCTTTGGAAAAAAGTTTGGACACCCCTGAACTAGATGAAGGAAAGCAGGATGAGACCTAGGAATTCAAGCCAATGCTTCCCATCTGAGCATCAAAACCACTGGGAAATGCTGTCTATATAAACATGTGGTACTAAAGCTCAAGTAGCAGAATCTGGTTTGAATCCAGACTAAATTAGTTGCAATTGGCGCCTATTGAAATACACAGGAGAAGTCATGGCTGATTAGTGTCATTGATTTCAATGGAACCTAATTTCAACCGACTTAGTCTAGATCCAACCTCTGTGACTATCCGAAGGGTATTTGGCTCTGAAACCATGCAGGCTGGGTTTTTTAATTGAGTTGTTGCAATATCAGGTTTAATTCCAATCCACTACCTTAAATTCGAGGTTATTTACCTTCACCTAATTCATGTTTATTTACACCTGCTCAGAGCGTACTAATTGACATTGTGCAGGTGATAATGCATATTAGGAAGAGCTTAGCACTATGAGACGGGTAGGAACGGGAGAAGATTGCTACCGTGCAGATCTCAAACAGCCCTACAAACTGACTGGAGACCTAAACAGGAGCTTGTCCTCTAAATGGCTGGGAACACACTGCAACATTTGGTGGCAGCTTCCCGCTCATAACAGATAAATTAGACCAATTCATGTTGGAGGAGGCTTACACAAAGTTGTGAATTTGGTACGTAAGACCTATTTCATTGCCCGACTATAAAGCCATTCTGGCTAAATCATTCCTAGAATATCATCCCAAAGTTTGATGGCAGAGATTAGGAATGCAGAACCAACCTATCTTCTTGTAGCAGGTGTTTGTACAAAGCCAGCCATAGCACTCACTGATGGTGGGAAGCGATCCATTGTCATGCAAAATATGGGTGTTTCTTTCCTTCCAATTTCCTTAGAGTCATAAATGAAGACCTTTCCCAAAGGTAACATTACACAAAATCATTGTGTATGTGCTAGATAAGCGTTGCTTTTCTGAGTGGCTTTGTAGACAGCCGGAGCATTTATTTATAAGAGCATTTCGGCTAATTCCTGCAGGACGGCTGGCTAAGCAGTATACTGCTGTCTTCATAGCTAAATGGGTACACTTTGATCAGGAATCCTGGGAAATGTTGTTTGTTTGAGGTGGTGACCTCACAGAGCTATGAATCACAGCACCTTTAAGAAACTACACGTCCGGATATTCTCCATGACCGCTAAAGTGGTATAAGAGTGCTTTAAATGTATGGCATGGATTTGACCTAACTTTCCATGTGGCCCTCTCACAAACATTTCCCCCTCAATTGGGCTTGCTTGAAGGAGTGGAGGAGTGCTGGTTGGGAGGAGAGAAAATTGATACACAGCCAGGGTAGGTAATCTCCAGTGAATTCATACACAAAGGTGTACATTACCCTCCACCTCCGGTCTACTGTCCCCAGCCAGTAGCTCAGTGTGGCGTCGTGGTTAGAGAATCAGACTAGGATGTGGGAGACCCGAGTTCAAATCCCCACTAAGCCACGAAGCTCACTGGGTGACTTTGGGCCGGTTACAGCCCCTTCAGCTCCTTGAGCTCCTCGGAGAATAAAGGGACCCCTGACCACCACCACCCCCCCAAAAAAAAATCAAGGGAACTGTGGCTTGTAAAGAGTGCTGAGAGTTGTTAGCAGACCCTCAACAAACTGCAGCTCTCAGCGGGGAACCGGGTTCGTATCTCCGCTCCTCCACACGCAGCTGCTGGGTGACATTTTTGAACCTAAGAGCCACATTTCCTCTTGGCTGGCCACAGAGTAGTAGGTTTCCAGTTGTGATCCTGATGCAAATCACTCCCAGCCCCACATGGGAATGATGCTTGGGAGAAAGGTCCCATTAATGCAAAGCCTTTTCCCCCCTTTTTCTTTTTTCTTCTTTTTCTTTTAAATTATTATTATTATTATTTTGAAAGCTAATTGCTTTGTGGTGATGCTGCCAGGAGGGGAAGCCACAAGCCAGAAGAAGAGGCCCCCATTAGCTGCACCTGGGCCATGAGCCAGAGTATCTCCATGTCTGCTGAAGGGCAAAAGAGATAAGGAGCGGGGGGGTGGGGGTGGAAATACAAATTGCCCAAAAGATGTCAAAAGGAGCACATTTTCAAAACAAAAATAGGTCAGGCGTTATCTCTGCAGGAGTCTGCAAGAGTCATGACATTGAAGGAAGCATTATTTGATCTGCTGGAGGCAGTGGGTTACATGGCAGCGGATTATTTTTATGCTCAGATTATTCATACCATTCTGATATCTGAACATCCTGAAAATGCCCCCCCCCCAGGAGCACGTTGAGAAATATAAGTTGTTGGGTTGAAGTCACAAAGGGCTACAGCACAACTGGCTTTGGAATCGGCCAGGCTGTGAGAGAAAAGCTCTTCTTCACTGCATGATACTGATCAGAATGTACATTTTATTCCTGCTAATAAGATGTTTGCAAACACAATGTTTTTCTGCATAGGTACATACAGTACTTTTATTGTTCTAGGTGGTTTTCCACAGTTGGGCGGCCGGGGGGGGGGAGTATTGGCTCAATTTTACCTTCAAACATGTCTTTATAAAAACCCATGTTTGACTGTAAACTGTGGGCCAAATTAGAGACTTCCTTAAATGTGTGAATGCATTTAACATGGCAAGCCCCTCTTTAAAATAATGGCCTGATTACATATAGCACTAAACCATGGTTTATTAACTGTGGTTTATTAAACCATGGTTTAACTTGAGAGTCTTAACACAGCCCAGTGGCTTAACCGTTGTTCATTAACCATGAACTATGCTCTTTTCCATGGTTTGGTGTTGGCTTATACATCTTGGTTAATGATAACCATGGCTTAGCGTTATAGGGGCTGCCACAGCGAGTTCTCTTTTTTTCCCAGACCACCATGCCCCAGGCTTCTGAGGGCAATGGAACAATCAAGAGGGCCTCCTCCATCAATCTTAGCACCCAAAAGTAACTGTAGGGAAGAAAGTAATCTTTCAGGTATTTAGGGTCTGAATCATTTAGGGCAAGGGTGCCCGGACTTTTTTCAAAGAGGCCCAGATTTGATGAAGTGAACATGCGTGAGGGCTGACCAAAGTTGTTGACCTTCTTTTAGGATTGAGGTTGTTGAGCTCAGGTCCTGAAGCTGAGGCTCCAAGACTTTGGCCACCTCATGAGAAGAGAAGACTCCCTGGAAAAGACCCTGGTGTTGGGAAAGATGGAGGGCACAAGGAGAAGGGGACGACAGAGGATGAGATGGTTGGACAGTGTTCTCGAAGCTACCAACATGAGTCTGACCAAACTGTGGGTGGCAGTGGGAGACAGGAGTGCCTGGCATGCTCTGGTCCATGGGGTCATGAAGAGTTGGACATGACTTAATGACTAAACAACAACAACAGTACTTTGTTTCTTAAAAAAATGTTTAGGGGTACTTTCATTTTCCTACTCATATTTAAATAATGCCCCTCAATGAGGCCAAACTTAGATTCACAAAATGTTTAGGGGTATGCATCGCCCTGCGTCCTCCCAGAGAAAAGCACTTCCCCCTACTATATGTAGGCTATAGAAGCTGTGATATATTGCTGAGGGGGGCAGGAGAAGAGAAGATGAAAGCAAGTCTTCAATCACCAGTTATGTCTATGTCTCCTCCAGGAAGTATAACCAGAGACATTTTGGCAAATTTTAAAAAATCCATCCGGGCAGAAATCTTACCCCTGAAAAAGTGTCCTGGAAAAAGAGGACACATGGCCAGCCTAAATTGGCTTCTGCATTTTAGACCCATTGAAGTTTCAGAGTGGTTTTCAACTTCAAGAGCAGAAGGGAACTCACAAGGGAGATCTCCTTTAAGACCTGCTTCCCAGAGCGCAGTAACATCTGGAACCAGTTCTGCATTTGAAAGCAAGGACCCTCTTGTTTCATACGAGCCTCTGTTTTTAAAAGGGGGGGGGAGCCTTCGTATTTTGTCTGATAATTTATCCATTTTGATATTCTTAAACACATCCCCTTCCCAGTTCAAAAAAGGAGATTTGCAACCAAGTGTTTCTGCACCGAGAGAAGGATAGGTCTGAAGCGTTGCAGCTTGTTGTTGTGGCATGTTTATGGATTTGCACGACATGTGCTTTCCCCCTGACGACTGCTGTCATATCCTTTCAGCATAATAGTCAAAATAAGATTTCCACTACTCCACACACTCCAGATTAATCTTAACTCGAGAGAATTGAGCTGACTTCCCTTGCCTTGTTTAAAAACCAGCTTGATCGGAATTATCAGGAAATGCTTTCTGTTTCAGGAACGATCGCAGTTGTGGAGGCCATAAGATCCTGATAGGAGGCAGCTTGACTCTGACAATGCCCAATTGCCCCTGTAGGGTCTGCAGCGGCTGAGAAGACCGTGGCAGAGAAGCAGAACGACAGCAGGCAAATAAGAGATGCCGTTTTGCCAAATTCCTTTTATGCTACATACCACATTCCGGAAGGAAGGCGAATCGACCCAGTGCAATAGATTTGTGTGAGCAGGGACTTAAAGGTGTGACACAACGGAGGTGTGCGCAGTGGCAGAGGAAGAGGTGGGGGGAGCGCACCGCCCCCAGCAGCACGATCCCGGTGGGGTGCCATCGTGGCTGTCCATGCCCCCCCCCCCCGTTCTGGGTGCCATGCCCCCAGGACAGCGTGCCACGCCCCCAGGACTTGAAATGTGAAGGTTTTATATGTTGCGTGTCAAGGTCCCCAAACCACCCCTCAAGTAAATCACACTTCACACCAGATATAAGTTTTAGGTTTTTGGCATTAATGTGGTCACAACTTTATTGAATACAAATTAAGTGTGTGGTTGCTTAGGCATTGGTTAAGACTATCTGTCCCTCTGGGGACAGAACTGACATCCACCCGCCTGTGGAGTCAGTATAGGGGAAAACACTTTGGGGAGAGAATGTGCGCCCGTTCTCCCCAAATGCTCCCAGGGGCTCTTGCGTGGGCCCTGTCCCCCAAGCGGGGGGAAACGGACAAGCATGGTGAGCCCCTGGATTCCTGTAACGGAATTCCCCTTGCAGCAGCAGCTTTGAAGGGGCAACCACAGCCAACCTGCCCCTTCGCAGCATAGGAGGGGCAACCACAGCCAACTCTGCCCCTCCTAAATCAATTTATAACCAATGCCTAACCGCCAACCTTACAAGTTGTGACTAATTGCTACGCAGTAGGCGAAAAACCAAATGGCAACATTCCAATCAGCCAAGTGGGAAAAATTCCTACCAGGCCCCTGCTCAACGCAGACGACCCCATGACAGGCATAGCAAGGTCAACGCAGAGGCCTAATAACAGGGCGGGAGGGCGGGCGATCCAATGCACGAAGCCAGGAGGGCTCTGACGCTGCGTGCAGGGTCATATATAGGCTCTGGACTGTCCATCAACAAATTGCAACATATGAATCTCCCCAACGACAGCCAGAGCCCAATCACAGTAGTGGCCATCCATACAAACCCGCCCAGCAGCAGAGGGGTGACTTGTTAGCCCCCACCGCAACACGTGCTCTCCATGAAGGAGAACACGCTTTGCAGTGAACTTGAAAAGATGCATTCATGCAGGAAAAAATATATGTTGCTAAGGCACATGATTTTTCCAATGCAAGTGAGCAATGGTTTTTTTTTGGGGGGGGGGAAACAGGCCAACGTTGTGAGCAATGCTATTCCCCCCCCCCCAACAGAGCTGTAGTACCAAGGTTTAAGCCTGGCAAGGAAGAAAAATTCCATCCAGTAATTTCGAGAAGAAATGTTGCAGTGAATGTGTCAGATCTAACTCTATGTTAAGGTTAGCAGATTTTTTTTCAATGAATCCGGGGACAATTTTCAACTTCAATGGATTTTGTATGGGGACTGGTTTGTAAATCTGGGGACTGTCCCCGGGAAACGGGGATGTCTGGTAACCTTACTCTATGTGCCCACCCTGGCTGGTTTGATGTTTGAACCCTGGCAGACAAGTAGGGCTCACAGACCCTCCAAGCGTCCTTATTTTCCAGGGACAGTCCAGGATTTATAAGAAGCCGTCCTGGTTTCTGATTTGATCCTGGAATGTCCCGCTTTTCCTCAAGACACCCCTATTTTCATCAGCAAAACGTTGGAGGGTATGGTAAGACATCTCACTTTTCATTGGAGAAATGTTGGAAAGTATGGTCCCCCGAGCCAAGATGAGAAGTAACTATACAACCTTTAGGAGACATCTGAAGGCAGCCCTGTATAGGGAAGGTTTTTTTTTAAAAAAATGTTTAATGTTTTATTATGTTTTAGACATGTTGGAAGCTGCCCAGAGTGACTGGGGCAACCCAGTCAGGGTATACATAATACTATTATTGCTATTATTATTATTATTATTATTATTATTATTATTAAATAGGATGTCTCTAATTTCATTGGAGAAATGTTGGAGGGTATGTGCTCAGAGCATAGGTAATGGCTGTGAATAAAGGTAAATGACTCCTGGATTGTTAAGTCCAGTCAAAGGCGACTATGTGGCACTCATCTCACTTCAGGTCAAGGGAGCCGGCGTTTGTCCACAGCCAGCTTTCCGGGATATGTGGCCAGCAGGACTAAACCACTTCTGGAGCAATGGAACACCATGATGGAAACCAGAGCGAACAGAAACACCGTTTACTTTCCCACCGTTTACTTTCCCTATTTATCTACTTGTACTGGTGTGCTTTCAAACTGCTAGGTTGGCAGGAGCTGGGAAAGAGTAAAGGGAGCTCACCCTGTCGCGGGGAATCAAACCACCGACCTTCTGATCGGCAAGCCCAAGAGGCTCAGTGGTTTAGACCACAGCGCCACCCGCGTCCCTTTGGATTATTGGTAAAGATGTGTGCAACCTCCATGAGAATATTTTCTGGTCTGATCAAAATTCACTGGAATTTTGCTTTAGGCTTGATTTGGTTGCAACTCTTTTTCAGGCCTCCATTTTATTTGCCAGAGGGCAGGGAATAAGAGATCAGAGTTAATTGAAGAAAACAAAGCCCCAGACATCCAAGGCTCCCGAAAGCTGATAAGAAGGAATTGACTGCCCAACTGCTCTAGTCTATTCTTTCCAATTAATATTATTTTCATTTTAAGATCTGTTACTTGCCTCTCAGCCCATGAGGGCAACCAAAGTAGCTCAAGGCGTAAAATCCTCAAATAACAATAACATAAAATAAACAATAAATTAGTAGACCTGCGAATCACCATAAAGTCCAATAAAACATAGTTATTAATAAAAATGCAGTTAGTGTGAGAAAGTCAAAACAACAACACGTCGAGGCCCAGAAGCCTGTTCAGAGGCCTACTAAAAGCTCTCAGAGCCATAGCTGTCAAGTTTTACCTCTTCTCATGAGGAAGCCTATTTGGCATAATGGAATTTCCCTTAAAATAAGGGAGAACTTGACAGCTATGCTCAGAGCAACCCCTGAATTTGTGCCTAAAGCAAAAACTGAAGCTAATTCGGAGGTGTTTCCCTCAAGGGAAATATTTAAGGAATCTTGAAGAAGTGCACAAAAGCTGCTGAAATAGTTGTCGGGGGTGGAAGGACACAATGACCACTCCCCACATCAAATGGGGTGCGCATTTTGCGTGGTCGTGCATAGCCTCCTGGGATCACGAGGCAGCTCCTGGCAGTTGGTCCTGGCACCACCTTCCCAGGCTGAGTCCCTAGACTGGTTGCACAACTGAGTTTCCCTTAAGGAACTCAGTCGCAAAACCAATCCTCGCAGAAAGTAGGGACTTCAAGTCACTTCCCACCAGCCGATGGACAGTGGCTTCAACCTCAGGAATCAGCTGCACAATCGAGTTTCTTAGCTGCATGATCACATTTCCTGTGGGGAGCTCAGTTGTGCAGCTGATCAATGCGAAAATCAGGTTTCAAGTCACCTCCTGTCAGCTGACTCCCAAGAGGGGGTGGGGAGGGGTGAAGATTGCAACAAAAAAATATTCAAAAAATGGATAATATTGAAATAAAATCGTATTTCTTGGAAGGTGAGCGAAAGAAAAATCTCAGAAATATGCTCAGAAAAGTGTGTTCTGATAAATTTTGCCTCCGTTCTGGTATTTATAGCTGATCCTTCAAAAAGCTTTCTAAGGCTGGCTTATAATTTAAAAAAAGATGTGTCCTTCTGGAGAACTCCATCAGTTTCAAGAACCAGTTTTCTTCACTGCAATTTAAAGAGAATGGTGTGTTTGTTTGTTTGTTTGTTTGTTTGTGTGTGTGTGTGTGCCTTAAAAAAAAGACCAAACTTTTATTTCCTATTACTTTCCAGTTGAAAAGTCTCTATAGTTAGCTGTTGACAATGTGACTGTGATGGGTTTCTTTTGCTTTTTTATTTTGAAACAGAGGTGATAATTAATCTTCCCACATTCAAGCACTGCAAACACATTTCAATTTCAAATGAGATCAGAACGGAGCTCGAAACGCCCACACTTACAATTGTAGACAGCTTTGTACCACACATTGTAACTGGCCTGAAATTCTCTTCGTGGCATTGGCATTGTCAACAGTGAGCTTGTGGAGCCGTATCTCTAATAGGCAATCTTCACAACAATAGCTTGAGAAGTAATGTGGGAGCGCCAGCGGTAGAAATGCACAATCAAAGGAAATGAAGCAGGTTAATATTAGGGCACTTTCAGGTGCGACTGCCACACGCCCAACAAAACTGTTATTCCCTTGCTTCCACTCTGCTGCAGATGGGGACGAGGTCAGTACACTTCTCATCTGCACTTCAAGAAACAATCTGTGAACTGAAACGCCACAATCCTATGAAATTCACCTCTCCCCATTTTGCGATGCTGTTCTCCATCCATATAATATACAAAGCAATGCTGATATTTTTTTGGGGGGGAGGAAGTGAGTGTAGAAATGTTAGTGACAATAACAACCAAAAAGGCATTTATACAGTGGTACCTTGGTTCTCAAACTTAATCCGTTCCAGAAATACGTTCCAAAACCAAAGCGTTCCAAAACCAAGGCGCGCTTTCCCATAGAAAGTAATGCAAAACGGATGAATCCGTTCCACACTTTTCAAAGCAACCCCTAAAACAGCAATTTAACATGAATTTTACCATCTAATGAGACCACTGATCCATAAAATGAAAGCAATAAACAATGTACTGCAGTCACACAATCAATCAATCAATCAGTAGCTGAACTGGGTTCCACACAGTCACAAAAACAAAACAAAAAAGAGCTGCAGAAACGAAAAAGCAAAATAAATAGCAGAAACAGACAGACCTCAGCGTAACATTCAAAACGGAAGTGAGGAACTCAAAATGGAAGCGTAACACTCAAAATGGAGCACGTTTGGCTTCCGAAAAAAGTTCACAAACAGGAACACTTACTTTCGTGTTTGCAATGATTGGGTTCCAAGTTGTTCAAGTACCAAGGCGTTCGAGAAGCAAGGTACCACTGTATTAGGAAAAATCACATGCAAAAATATCCACTTAAAGCTTGCAGCGTAGAGGCCTTGTATACCTTTCTTACGAAGGAGTTGGACAACCTGTGGGCCTACACCGAAGGAGCCCTGTCTCTCATGCCTGCCCATCAAATTTGCTTGAGCATAGAATACAAGCAGGCCTCCTGAGGGAAATCTTAACGCCCAGGAACATTCATACAGGTAAAAGCAATCCTTCAGATAGCTCAGACCCAAACCATTTAGGACAGAGGCTGCAGAGTTGATGCTCTCCATATGTTAACAGACTACAATCTCATCACCCCTGACTATTGGCTACACTGGCTGTGGGTGATGGGAGTCGTAGTTCAACCATGTTGGCAAAGCACCATGTGGGTGACCCCTGAGTTCACGGCTTAAAAGATCAGAATGAACACTTTGGACATTTCCGCAATATCCCTGTGATCACCTGGAACAGGTGGGATATTATTCACTGCATGGGGCACCATTGCTGTATCATTATGCAACTATAGTTTTTGGAAACCGCCTTCTGCAAGAGGAATTAAAACAAGACAGGGCAATAATCCCCCTTCAGATTTATGTATGGGTTTCAGATTTATGCACTGGGAAAATTTCATGCTGGAGAAAGTTAATTTGCTGTGATGCTTTTAAAATCTTCCCTTTGCCAAATTATATTTTAGCTTTAGACTAGGTCTTTTAAATATATATATAGGTCAGTTTTTCATTTTTAATTTACAGTATTTGTTTACAACTACACGAGAAAACAAGGAATGCCTCCTATGCCATCTGTTTACGTTCTTCCATGAAGGGCTTTTGCATATAATCACCCGAAAGAAATGAGTCTAAATGATGTTGCAATTTTCTCTAAAATGCTCCATAATTTCACAGTGTCCCTGCTAACGTGCCTTTATAATAAGCCCAAATGATTGCAAATTGCAAGCCGTGCTGTCTAATATTCAGAAACCTGCCGAAAGGAGGATACGATTGTCTGTCTTGGCACGGGAGACAAAAAATAAAAATAAAACAGCTTTAAAAGGATTTCCTAGACTTTGGAACCAGGAAATTCCCTGCTTAAAGAAGACACCCACCCATGAAACGAAATCCCCAGAATTCTGGGATAATAAGATCAATGGCTACAAGGAGAACCAAACTGGTACACATAAAATATCTTTGAATGCCACCTTGGAACGTTTCCAGATGAAAGTTTTGCAAATGTCATTGTTCATTGAAATAGCATTCATGAAAGCCATAAGCTACATTGGGATTATGACTCTTTCTGTGCTGATCCCTGCTAGTCCCAGCGGGTTAGTGAATCAATGTGTGTTGCACAGTTTAAATCTGCTGCTATCATGCATTATTTCTATAGCTGAGGTGTCTCTTTTCCTGATTCTGACATAGGGATATAGGCCTGTATTGTACAAACAGAAGATGTGGCAAAATGGTTTGTGGACTTCATTCAGCCTGCAAATGGCAGATTGTACAAGGTTTGGAGCTTTCAGGGTTAAATAAGCTCAACAGTACGCCCCTCCCACAGGGAAGATGTGTCACAACATCTGGGGTTCTGCTGTGTGCGAAGCCTATGTGATTTATGTGACGCACTGTTTTTATCAGTCCTACTTTCGCTTTTGACTGGGCAACATGTCTTCCGTAAGCCCGGGAGAGAAGATCCGTGATTTATATGCCTGTAATTAAAGCTTGCTTGACTTGAAACAAGCCAGACTTTGTGGGAGTTTATTTGCTGGCAAGAAAGGCACACATACCATTGCGCAAGAAGTTTGAAGTTTGAACAACTCTGCAAAAGCAC
The DNA here is from genome assembly GCF_009819535.1 of Lacerta agilis. Lineage (NCBI taxonomy): Eukaryota > Metazoa > Chordata > Lepidosauria > Squamata > Lacertidae > Lacerta > Lacerta agilis. The sequence continues at coordinate 4,210,964 of NC_046327.1, read as the reverse complement.
TGGAGAAGCAGGGAAACGCAGCAGGAAGTGTTGCTGGACACCACTCCAAGTGCTATACTGGTTTGGAGGCTTTTCCAGTTAAAACCAAAAGCCCCAACAAGGTGTGACTGGAAAGTTTGGTGAATGGTCACAGAAATCGGACAGCGAGAAATATTCAAACATACAGTGATACCTCAGGTTACAGACACTTCAGGTTACAGATTCTGCTAACCCAGAAATAACGCCTCTGGTTAAGAACTTTGCTTCAGGATAAGAACAGAAATCGTGCTCTGGCTGCGGGAGGCCCCATTAGTGAAAGTGGTGCTTCAGGTTAAGAACAGTTTCAGGTTAAGAATGGACCTCCAGAACGAATTAAATACTTAACGAGAGGTACTTTGGCCACCTCATGAGAAGAGAAGACTCCCTGGGAAAGACCCTGATGTTGGGAAAGATGGAGGGCACAAGGAGAAGGGGACGACAGAGGATGAGATGGTTGAACAGTGTTCTCGAAGCGACTAGCATGAGTTTGGCCAAACTGCGGGAGGCAGTGGAGGATAGGGGTGCCTGGCGTGCTCTGGTCCATGGGGTCACGAAGAGTCGGACACGACTGAACGACTGAACAACAACAACCACTGTACATACCTTACAGGCCTTCAAAGTAGGGCCCCTCTGATACAATGCACCATTGACAACGGTCGAAGAGCTGTTGGAAACTTCTGGAGAAGTCCTCTTTTCGTACTGCTTTCAGTTCCCTCATCACAGCAGCTTGGATGTGTGAAACGTTGGGAAATCTGTGCCCTTTCAGTGCAGATTTCAGTTTTGGAAAAGGAAAGAAATCTGGTGGGGCCAGATCGGGAGAATATGGAGGGTGGGAAAACTCAGTAACCTCAGTAACGATTTCACGTGTAATATGCAGTTCTTCCGCCATCATTTGAATGGACAAACTCCGATCCCGCATCAATAACTTATGAACTCTGTCGACATTTGCCGCCGTTCTGCTCATCGAGGGTCTGCCAAATCGAGGGTCATCTTCGATGGTTTGCCGCCCTTCACGGAAACGCTTAAACCGCTCATACACTGTCTTTTGAGTTACAGCTTCATCTCCATACACAACTGTGAGCATTTCGTGGGTTTCTGATGCCGATTGTATGTTCGAATATTTCTCGCTGTCCAATTTGTGTGAACGTTCACCAAACTTTCCGGTCACACCTTGTATAAGTGCCTGTTTCCCATATTTTAAATTTTAAAATCCAGTGCCATCTGTGGTCCAAAGTGATTCACTCCAGGAACAGTTTTTGGTTTGGGTGTGGCTTCTCTCCATCCTTAAGTAAAGGTAAAGGTAAAGGGACTCCTGACTATTAGGTCCAGTCACGGATGACTCTGGGTTTGCGGCACTCATCTTGCTTTAATGGCTGGGGGAGCTGGCGTACAGCTTCCGGGTCATGTGGCCAGCATGACTAAGCCGCTTCTGGCGAACCAGAGCAGTGCATGAAAACGCCATTTACCTTCCCACCGGAGCGGTACCTATTTATCTACTTGCACTTTGACATGCTTTCGAACTGCTAGGTTGGCAGGAGCAGAGACTGAGCAATGGGAGGTCACCCCATCATGGGGATTTGAACTGCCGACCTTCTGATCGGCAAGCCCTATGCTCTGTGGTTTAACCCACAGCGCCACCTGTGTCCCTCCATCCTTAAGTGTGGAGGGGCAAATCCACTCCTGTCCAAGTAGCAGGTTTCTACCCAAATCTGCCAAGCTACACAGACACTTAGATGAAGGAAAACTGAATGAAGACAAAGCTGCAAGGCACAGTGTCATAGCTCAGGCTGAACTCCTGGCAGTTCATAGACCTAAATCTGGCAGCACTCTTTAGAGACCAACACTTTTTAAAAAAAAAGTCACAGTAAACCTGTTGTGTGTATCACTTCACAGTGTCAGCACCCAGCCTCTGTTTGCTATTTCAGTGGGGGAAGCACCTTAAAAAGCAAAATATCGAGATAAACAACCCAATATATTAGTCTCGCACAGCATGCTCTCCTTTTACGTATGCAGAGAGAAACATTCATCGCTTCTGACACTGTCGGATAACAATGTCAGAATAGAGGTATTTGAGTTCCCTTTTATAACCTGCATTTTTGTAGCTGTCATTCTGGAATAGTGATGGGTTGTGGGGAGACAAAAGGGGGAAGCTGAAAATTGTGATGCCTCCTTTAAGGGTTGAGGGCGTTGGGGGGCTTTTTTTTGTAATCACAGTGACGGGAAATGTGTTTAAATTCTGTAATGTGTCTCTCTACTCGGTATAGTACTCTTTCTGTCAAGGTGCTAATTTCCTTGCCTCCAGTGACAAAAAATAAAAGCGACACTTTCTTAAACCCAGCTGTTAGGGTATCAAAGGAAGCCAAATGAAAGGAAGAAACGAAGCGAGTTTGGTGGGGTGGGAGGGGGGGTAGAGGAAACAACACCAGTGATAATGAAATGAAAAATTGCACTAGAAAATGGAAATTAGGAAGTGGCTAGAAACAGTGAAATGACGATTTCAAGTCACCTGCCTTATGCATCATGGCTAAATATGACTCCTTTTCTTTACATGCCAATCAGTGTCATGGCCCATCTCGTTCTTTAATGAAAGCACCAAATGATGATATATAACCACTGAAATCCCAGAAGATGCAATCTCTTGCCTGGCTGTTATCTCTGGAGAAACATTTACTCCTTTGCAAGGTGCTTTACAAATGGCTAGCAGCAAGAAGGGAAGGGGCCAAACTGTGGTTGCATCAATTTCGCTTCGACTGAAATTGCCTCATGATTTCTTCAGCCCACAGCTCAAACATCTCTGCCACTCTTGCCAGGTTCTACTACATTAGAAGATAAGGCTTCACTAGACTCATGAGATTTGGGAGGCTGTCTCTAAGTCAGCCCCATCACTCTTTCATTGTGTGAGCTAAAGACTATTGGCAAAGATCCTTTAAGATCATAAGTAGCTTCCAAGAAGGGGCAAAACCAATAGCATGACCAGGCTGCACAACCTTCATAAGGTCTCAGAAGGGCTTTGCACTGTTCCCCTTGCTAAAGATAGGAAGCTTTCAGCCAGTGTCCAAGATCCTGATTAGCTCTGCCTTTTTTAGCTAGTCTGATTCTGCTATATTGGCTGAGTCTGGGTCATAGCTGTCAACTTTTCCCTTTTCTTGCGAGGAATCCTATTTGGAATAAGGGAATTTTCCTTAAAAAAAGGAAAAAGCTGACAGCTATGGTCTGGGTACTGCAATATTACTACTACTACTACTACTACTACTACTACTACTAATAATAATAATACCCCACCCATCTGGCTGGGTTTCCCAAGCCACTCTGGGCGGCTCCCAATAGAACACTAAAAACAGAATAAAACTTCAAACACTAAAAACTTCCCTAAACAGGGCTGCTTTCAGATGTCTTCTAAAAGTCAGATAGTTGTTTATTTCCTTGACTTCTGGTGGGAGGGCGTTCCACAGGGCAGGCGCCACTACCGAGAAGGCCCTCTGCCCGGTTCCCTGTAACCTCACTTCTCGGAGGGAGGGAACCACCAGAAGGCCCTCAGAGCTGGACCTCAATGTATGGGCTGAGCGATGGAGGTGGAGATGCTCCTTCAGGTATACTGGACTGAGGCCATTTAGGGCTTTATAGGACAGCACCAACACTTTGAAGCGTGCTTGGAAATGTACTGGGAGCGAATGTAGGTCTTTAAGGAGCGGTGATCTAAGACTTTGCTTTGTTCAAGATTTACCTACTGTAAGCTGACTTTGATCAATATGAACCCAACTACATCAGCTGATATACCACCTGCCTAATATCTGCCACAGCCACGACCCCTGGAAGTTCAGAGTGTATCCAAGAAAGGGTATGGATAGCAGCACATTTCCAAACTGGGTGCTCTAGATTACAAATTCCTTTCGTTTGGAAATACCCAGTTATAAATCATGGGCGCAAACTCTTCCAGATTCCGGAGCAGCTTTTTCGCTTGGTAAATGTTTAGTCTGCCATGTTGCTTTTAGCTGCCTGCTTCACTCCGAAAGGTTTTACTTGGGTTGTTTGGTTCCATTGTATTGTCTAATTTTATTTTTGCCTGTGTAGCCTATACCACCCTGCTATCTGCATAGACGACATGTTGTTGAGAGCTACAAACTCAATGATGAGGATTCATACATTGTTCTGCTGAACTTACCAGATTGGTTTGCTGGCACCTCTGAATTGGTTCTCTGACTTCCCTGCCTCATCTGGCTGGTCTCAGCGTTGCAGGGGAGCTTAAGGAAGGGCTTGCATCTCTGTTTGCTGACTTTGTTGAAGACAGTCTACATTCTACCAGGAACAGCTAGCAAAGGGGTAGCTGTAAGTGAGAATAACATGCAACAAGTTGTATTGGTTAAGACAAAGTAACATTTCGTCTTTTAAAATAGGAGTCCTGTTGGTTGATTCCAATACAATCTGCCTGTTTTACATCAGTGGAAACTTGTTGCATGTTGAGGTCCCCAAGTCACCCCCCCAAAAAATTCACACTAGAGACATAATTTTTGTTTGGGTTTTTGGCAACAATTTAGGCCACAACTTTATTAAAATACAAATTATGTGAGTGATTGCGTAGGCATTGGTTCAGACTAGGTGTCCACTGGGACAGAGCTGACTTTGGGTCAGCGTTGGGAGAATGCCACCTGGGGAGAGTTAAGGAGGCTGGGGGCAAAGCCCTCCCTCTCCCCAGAGGTCCCAGGGGCTCTTCAGTGGCCCTGTCCCCCTACCAGGGGTTCGGACAAAAGCATGTCGAGCCCCTGGATTCCTTTAATGGAATTCCCTGCACCATCATCATTCTGGAAGGGGGGGGGGCTACCCTTCCAGTAACCAACACAAGAACCAATGCCTAGCCGCCAACCTTACAAGTTGTGACTAGTTGCTACTGCAGTAGGCGAAAACCAGATGGCCACAGCCAATCAGCCAAATGGACAAAATTCCTACTAGGCCCCTGCCCCAAAAGCAGACGACCCCCATGACAGGCAGTTGCAAGGTAAATGCAGAGGCCTAAATAAAGGGAGGGAGGGTGGGTGATCCGAAGCACGCAGCCAAGAGAAGGATCACCCTGCGTGCAGAGCAATATAAAGGACGCTGGGCTGTCCATCACAACATTGCTACATTCAATTCTCCTCAGCAGCTCGCAGGGACCTATAAGAGCTGTGACCAGCTAACCAAACCCACCCAGCTGCCAGGGAGGTGTCTTCCTAGCCCCCACCACAACACGTGCTCTCCCAAGGGAGAACCCAATTTCTGGACTGACATTTCAAAATCCAGGCTTCCACCAGAACAATAGAGGACTGGCCACCCACCATTCACTGAAGCTGTTGAGCCAGCTTGCATGGAGCCATCTTTGTTCATTAATTATCTGTGATAGTGGTTGTGGTCATCAGGTGCAATGCATTGTATTTGCACTTAGTTATATTGAGTTGTCTCTTTTCTGTTTGGGCGTCAGTTTCTGACTACATGGCCTGCTTAACTCTTGCACAAACTCTTACCCCGGGGTTTTGTTTTGTTTTGGTTGTTTTTTTTTTAAAAAAAAAAATGTGTAGGGGTAGTCTCATTTTGACTGAAGAAAATCACCGGGAAAGGAAATGAAGCCATCATCGGAGGTGATAACAACAAAACTGTCCAATCACCGTGCGAGATTCCAACCCTTACTTCACAAATTAAACGCTCACTTATGTCTGAGACTCAGGAAACTCCGTGACAGGAAATGAGGCCACCATTGGGGGTAGCAGCGAAACTGATGATTCACCGTGCTAGAGAAGAAAATAAAATTCTTTTAAAAATTTAGTTTCTTCTCCCGTTAGATTCACAAAATGTTTAGTGGTATGCGTACCCCTACGTGCCCCCCCCGAAAAACCAACCTTTGTTTAATGTTATGAAGAAGAAGAAGAAGAAGAAGAAGAAGAAGAAGAAGAAGAAGAAGAAGAAGAAGACGAGGAGGAGGAGGAGGAGGAGGAGGAGTTTGGATTTGATATCCCACTTTATCACTACCCGAAGGAGTCTCAAAGTGGCTCACATTCTCCTTTCCCTTTCTCCCCCACAACAAACACTCTGTGAGGTGAGTGGGGCTGAGAGACTTCAGACAAGTGCGACTAGCCCAAGGTCACCCAGCAGCTGCATGTGGAGGAGTGGAGACACGAACCCGGTTCACCAGATTACGAGTCTACCACACTTAACCACTAAGAAGGTAGAAGTCCCTCAGAATAACTCTAACTGCCCTTAGCAGTTAGAATTAAATTAACCTAGGTGAAAACATACGGCTTTTCTATTCTTGTTTTGTTTGACTGTTTATTTCATTTTTAAAAAATGAATATATCAGTCGCATGGCAGGGCCTATTAGCTAGTTCCAGTGGGAACATTAATATACCTCCCAGCCAATTCCCAAAGCAGAGACAGGATGGGTTGTTGGACAGATAGATCTCCCAACTTTCAAGATGATGGCTATTTTAAATCTTCTTACAAAACTAAACGTTTGAATGTACTATGCTATAATCTGCTTCACCAATATCAGAAATGCAGACAAAAGTAGGTTGATCATGTTTCTGCTGCTTGGTGAACAATCATGCATTTCTATCCTGCAGAAAGCTCTTGGAGAAAACAGTTCTGCAGCTTCTTGTTCTTTTTAATGGCTCAGCTTAAATAAAGAAAAACTAGTAGTCTGTTAATTAGCCCCAGTGATGCTACTAATCCTCAGAGAGGTTTTGCAGTTGTATTTTAATTGTTTGCGAATGTTTTGGTAAAGCAAAGGATTATTAAGCAATACAAATAAATCCCACTTAATGCAAATGTCACTGTGTCAGCCCTTCTAAGTGCCCCAATTTTTCAGGGATGTCCCTGATTTAGAGAAGCCATTCCAGTTTCTGATTTGTTTGTTTTTTTAATGTATTTATTAACTTTTTTCAAAACAGCAACAAAACACATGAAATAAACCAATACAACCACCACAAACACACCACAAATACAAAAACAAAAACTATAGAAACTACAAAATTCAAAAATACAAAAATGAAAAACAAAAAATTATTTGTTAAAGAATGCTTCTTTCCTTAACATTGTTGCTTGACTTCCTCACACCTGCCCTTCCTGCGTTCATTGTCCTTCATCTTTAGTAATTTCTTTACATTGTACCAACCATCTTTTCCAAAGAATCTTATCCATTTCTTAAATTATTTTCTTAATTCATTATTTCACATTTCATTAACACTTAACACTTAATTCTAAATCTGCAGTCTAACATTTCTTCCAAGTTCTTTCTAAATTTCAATCTTACTATATATTTTTCAAATACATTTTAAATTTCTTCCATTCTTCTCCCACTGCGTCGTCCCTCTGGTCACGGAGTTTCCTGGTCATCTCAGCAAGTTCCATATAGTCCATCATCTTCATCTGCCATTCTTCAATCGTTGGTAGTTCCTCTGTCTTCCAGTTTTTAGCTATCAAAATTCTAGCTGCTGTTGTGGCATACATAAACACAGTTCTATCACATTTTGGGATTTCTTGGCCTAGGATGCCCAGTAAAAAGGCATCTGGTTTCTTTTTAAATGTGTTTTTCAACACCTTTTTCATTTCATTATAAATCTTCTCCCAGAAGTCTTTTACCTTTGGCCACATCCACCACATGTGAAAAAAGTTCCTTCTTCCTGTTTATAATAATAATAATAATAATATTTATTATTTGTACCCCGCCCATCTGGCTGGATTTCCCCAGCCACTCTGGGCGGCTTCCAACAGAAATCAAATACAAAAATATCACACATTAAAAACTTCCCTAAAAAGGGCTGCCTTCAGGTATTTTCTGAATGTCAGGTAGTTGTTTATTTCCTTGACCTGTGATGGGAGGGCGTTCCACAGGGCGGGCGCCACTACCGAGAAGGCCCTCTGCCTGGTTCCCTGTAGTTTTGCTTCTCGCAGTGAGGGAACCGCCAGAAGGCCCTCAGCGCTGGATCTCAGTGTCCGGGCTGAATGATGGGGGTGGAGACGCTCCTTCAGGTGTACAGGTTTACATTTCCAGCATTTATTACTTTGTCCATGATATATTTTTGCCAATTTAACCGGTATCAAATACCACTTATACATCATCTTCATAATATTTTCTCTAAGGATATTGCACGCTGAAAATTTTATACTAGTTTTCCACAATCTTCCAGTTTCTGATTTGATCCCAGAATGCCCCGCTTTTCCTTAGACACTTTTCCTTAGGACATCGGAGAATTCTTGGAGGGTATGGAGTTATCTGACTCCTGAGCCATCTGAAGGCAGCCCTATATAGAGACATTTTTAATGTATTATTATTATTATTATTATTATTATTATTATTATTATTATTATTATTATATATGTTGGAAGTCACCCAGAGTGGCATGGGGTGGGGTATAAATAGTAAAATTCTTCTTCTTCTTCCTCTTCCTCTTCCTCTTCTTCAGCTTGATGGACGTAGAAACTGTCTCTCATGTCTTGCTACGCTGTCCTTTCTACAGGGATATACGTTCGGTACTTATCTTACCCTGCTATACAAAAATCTCCAAATGGGTCCGAACTTCAATGTCTAAAATCCCTGTTAGAGGACAAGGATCCAGAGAGGGTGGCTGAGCGTGGCCAAATTCTGTGTGTCTGCCATAAAACTCAGGGAACAAGCTGTTCTGCCATAATGACTAAGGCATTAAATGACAATTTTAGGTTATATTTTAGTGATTAAGATTTAACTTATATATATTTTAACTGCTGTTATATCTATATTGTCACTGTCATACCCAACTGCAAGTTTAAAAGTATCCCTATTGTGTTTTATGACTTCCCTGATATTGTATGTGAGCTGGAACTGGTCTGTGACCGAAATAAATTTCTTACTCCTCCTCCACCACCACCACCAGCTCCTCCTCCTCCTCCTCTTCTTCTTCTTCTGGAATAGGACACCTCTATTTTGTCCAGAGAAATGATAGTAAAAGGGGGCATGTTGAAACAAAACCAGAATTTGGCTTGCTGGAATGCAATTTCCAAAGCCTAGCTCAAACCACAGGGACGCGAGTGGCACTGTGGGTTAAACCACAGAGCCTAGGGCTTGCCGATCAGAAGGTTGGCGGTTTGAATCCCCACAACGGGGTGAGCTCCCGTTCCTCGGTCCCTGCTCCTGCCCACCTAGCAGTTCAAAAGCACATCAAAGTGCAAGTAGATAAATAGGTACCGCTCCAGCGGGAAGGTAAACAGTGTTTCCGTGTGCTTCTCTGGCTCACCAGAAGCGGCTTAGTCATGCTGGCCACATGACCCGGAAGCTGTATGCGAAATGAGCGCTGCAACCCCAGAGTCGTTCCGCAACTGGACCTAATGGTCAGGGGTACCTTTACCTTTACCTTTACGTCAGACCACAGGGGGAGAACTCCCTGGTGTGCTCATAAAATCCTACATTACATGTTTCTCCCTAAGTATCTCCAACATCTACTTCTGCTTCATTGACTACGCAAAAGCATTTGACTGTGTCGACCACAGCAAACTATGGCAAGTTCTTAAAGAAATGGGAGTGCCGGATCACCTCATTTGTCTCCTGAGAAATCTCTATGTGGGACAAGAAGCTACAGTTAGAACTGGATATGGAACAACTGATTGGTTCAAAATTGGGAAAGGAGTACGACAAGGCTGTATATTGTCTCCCTGCTTATTTAACTTATATGCAGAATTCATCATGCGAAAGGCTGGACTGGATGAATCCCCAACCGGAATTAAGATTGCCGGAAAAAATATCAACAACCTCAGATATGCTGATGATACTACCCTGATGGCAGAAAGTGAGGAGGAATTAAAGAACCTTTTAATGAGGGTGAAAGAGGAGAGCGCTAAATATGGTCTGAAGCTCAACATCAAAAAAACTAAGATCATGGCCACTGGTCCCATCACCTCCTGGCAAATAGAAGGGGAAGAAATGGAGGCAGTGAGAGATTTCACTTTCTTGGGTTCCATGATCACTGCAGATGGTGACAGCAGCCACGAAATTAGAAGACGCCTGCTTCTTGGGAGAAAAACAATGACAAACCTAGACAACATCTTAAAAAGCAAAGACATCACCTTGCCGACAAAGGTCCGTATAGTTAAAGCTATGGTTTTCCCAGTAGTAATGTATGGAAGTGAGAGCTGGACCATAAAGAAGGCTGATCGCCGAAGAATTGATGCTTTTGAATTATGGTGCTGGAGGAGACTCTTGAGAGTCCCATGGACTGCAAGAAGATCAAACCTATCCATTCTCAAAGAAATCAGCCCTGAGTGCTCACTAGAAGGACAGATCCTGAAGTTGAGGCTCCAGTACTTTGGCCACCTCATGAGAAGAGAAGACTCCCTAGAAAAGACCCTGATGTTGGGAAAGATGGAGGGCACAAGGAGAAGGGGACGACAGAGGATGAGATGGTTGGACAGTGTTCTCGAAGCTACTAACATGAGTTTGGCCAAACTGCGGGAGGCAGTGAAGGATAGGCGTGCCTGGCGTGCTCTGGTCCATGGGGTCACGAAGAGTCGGACACGACTGAACGACTGAACAACAACAACATCTCCAACAGGCATTCATGACGATGATGATGGGGGAAGGCTAGAGATGTATTAGTAAACCCCCACCCCACCCCAGTTACTGGCATAGTATGTCTTGATGCTGTCCATATCCTCAAGAGTATTTGCTGGTCAATAATTTGATATCTCCAGCAAGACAAGATGAAGGCACACGTCTTTCCACCAGGACCAGCAGCACAAGCTACTTAAATCTGCATTATACAGTTTTGGAATAAATTATGCATTTGCGCCTGGCATCTATAGTCTAAATAATTCATTTGGTTTAAATTCTGTCTAAATATCCTTTTCACCTATAATTTATGAAAAAAGAAAGCTCTTGACAGACCAAAAAGAAAAAGAAAAACCGAACAGAAATAAACTGAATAATCAAGCAGATGAGGGGTGTTGTTTTTGAAAGAGAGCGAAGAACGGAACAGCCTCACATGCCAAATGCACTACTAATTTATTCAGTGTTACAAAACTCTGTCAGCATAGGTTGAACATTTTGAGATGAATGAGGTCCATGATTCATATATTTAATAGCTTGTTTACAGAGCGCTTGTGCCCATCGAATATGTGGCAAGACATGTCCCTCCCCACTGCCTCTTTGGTTGCAGTTTCCTGATGTCTTTTCCTGGAAGTGACAGTTAAATATCCTTGGCTTTGGGCAAACAGGCACTTTAATTTTTGCAGGCTGGTCAGGATGGGGGGCAATTGAAAGGCCAGGACATGTTGACCGATTTCAATGACTAAGACAAGGAAGGAAGGCTCAGGATATTTTTAGGCAATCTTTTGTGCCCGAGATGCCACTGAAGTTGAAATATACTCAGAATCGAGTGTTGATTTCATGCTCTTTATTTCAGCTCATGGCAAACAGGGAGTGAGTGTTCCCAAAAACCTCTGGCTATATATACATTTTTTACACAATGGGTCCTACGTGATTGGCTTCTTCCTTCCTGGAGCCTGACTGGGCTGCTGCTGCAGGCCAATCAGGTTGCTGATTCACTTCCTCATGGAGCTGGATTGGGCGGCTCCTGCAGACCAATCAGGATGCTGTCTTCTAGGATCCTACTTGCCTATTGAGAGCCTGTGTGGTGTAGTGGTTAAGAGTGGTAGACTCGTAATCTGGGGAACCGGGTTCGCTTCCCCGCTCCTCCACATGCAGCTGCTGGGTGACCTTGGGCTAGTCACACTTCTTTGAAGTCTCTCAGCCCCACTCACCTCACAGAGTGTTTGTTGTGGGGGAGGAAGGGAAAGGGAAAGGAGAATGTTAGCCGCTTTGAGACTCCTTGGGGTAGTGATAAAACAGGATATCAAATCCAAACTCTTCTTCTTCTTCTTCTTCTTCTTCTTCTTCTTCTTCTTCTTCTTCTTCTTCTTCTATATTGGTTCCCCTTTTATTTCATTATTCCTGTATGCAATGGAAGTACATGTTATTGACAATAAAGAATTTATTTTAAAAACATTATTGGCACCATGCATCAATTTATGCATCTCTGTCATGTGTATACTCACTTTTTTTTCTTAACAAAAATGCCTCAAATGTCATAAAATTTGCTGGTAGGGGAACTGCTCTGGTCCCCAGACCATTTTGCGTTTCCTCCTTTCCTGCACCTCTCCAGATGTATAATATTTTTTAAGATATACCGACCAGAATTGTACACGGAATTCCAAGCATGGTTGCCACATAGATTTGGACATAGGCATTTTTATATTGGCCGTTCTATTTTCAGTCCCTTTCCTAATGGTCTCTAACATGGACTTGGCCTTTTTCACAGCTGCAGCTCTCTGGGTCACCATTTTTGCTAAATTATCTGCCATGTCCACAAAATCTCTTTCCTGGCCAGTCACCAGGACAGCTCAGACATCATCACTGTAGTCCAGATTATTATTTTTTCTTCTCTAAAGGGCATCACTTTTTTGCACTTGAATTCAAAGGAGGGGAATGTTGGAAGCATTCCAAGGTGGAATTTGGGACCTTGCTTTTATAGAGGAAGACAATGGGAGATTTGGGGTTGTTCAATCAGCGCCACCACTTCCCCCTTACCTTATCCTATTGTCCACCTGTTGTTGCTTGAGAGCCAGTGTGGTGTAGTGGTTAAGAGTGGCAGTCTCGTAATATGGTGAACTGGGTTCGTGTCTCCGCTCCTCCACATGCAGCTGCTGGGTGACCTTGGGCTAGTCACACTTCTCTGAAGTCTCTCAGCCCCACTCACCTCACAGAGTGTTTGTTGTGAGGGAGGAAGGGAAAGGAGAATGTTAGCCGCTTTGAGACTCCTTTGGGTAGTGATAAAGCGGGATATCAAATCCAAACTCTTCTTCTTCATCATCCACGGTAGAGACAGTGACACCTAATGGTTGCCTTCCCCGACATTGGTGGACTGGGTGCTGTGCAATATAGGGAAATCCAAACTCCTCCTCCCCACCTGTCAGGGATCTTCCCAGGTGCTGCTCATGAGTAACTACTAAGCCTCCTTTGAAGAACTGAAGTTATTTATTAAGCATAGCTATTTACAAGCGGAGCTAGTTTAAAACATGACCGTTCAGTCACTATCAGAATCCGGAAGTACATTCCTTCTGCTACCCCCCCCCCCCCGCCCAACACCAGATCTTCGGCACTCTGAAACGATGTCTCCTGGGTCCTCTAGCCCCCCTGCGCTGTGCCTGTGTTGGAAGCTGTGGGCTAGCCTGACTGGTGGTGCTGTGTCTTTCAGCAGTGTCCTGGAGCCCTTGCTCCTCTCCCTCGCTTGGAGATGATTCCTGTGATAGATTGGGTGAGGAGGAGGAGGAGTCCGTCTGCAAAAGGGGTCCTGGCTCCCTATAGCTTCGTGAGTTGTCTCCCCTTGAAGAGCAGCTTTCCCTGCCTTGCTCCTGGGCAGGGCTTTCTCTCCCCCTTTCCTCGTGAGTAGCTGGGCTACTCCTGACACCACCTTTAGAGATGCCCAAAATATCTTGTTTCTTGAGAACAGTGGGTTCTCATTTTCAGGACTTTTTCTTCTTCCCCTGATGACTCCGATACTTGGAAAAACTGAACGAAAGGGGGGGGGGGCTTTCCTTTTTAACACATGCAAACTTCTAGTTAAACAGTAAGTGAATCTTGGCAGTGCTTAAAATTCAAAGTTTTACACATATTCGTGTTGTCGCCGTCGTAATGTAATGAGGTGCAGGTGTTTGTGAGTCAATTTTGTTTTTATCTCTCCCTGATTGGCTCCATTAATTTTTGTGCTAAAAAGTAGTGACATGATGTTTTCAGGAAGAGGTAAAGGCAGGTGGTGATAATTGCTCAGAAAGAGCACCCCATGTTTTTCTGGTTCGGAATATTTGCACATTCCTCTGCTTATTATGTAGGTTTGACTTTGCCATGTGTGTCTACCAGTTCTTTTTGATGTCGACTTTGATGTTGTTTCCAAACAAGACCTGTCTTCCCTCCAGCGCCTGGCCTTAATTTGTGGGCAAACAGCTAAGGCATACTGCATATTCTGGCGTATAAGACTGATTTTTAATCCAGGAAAATCTTCTCAAAAGTCGGGGTTCGTCTTATACGTCGGGTGAGAATCTGTGGTCAAGTATATCTCAAACTCTATATTTTAACTGGAAAAGTTGGGGGTCGTCTTATACGCCCAGTCGTCTTACACACCGGAAAATACAGTACTTAAATTCTTGTCATTATATGTAATGTACTATTGACTCTGGGATGCGGGTGGTGCTGTGGGTTAAACCACAGAGCCTAGGGCTTGCCGATCAAAAGTTTGGCGGTTCGAATCCCTGCGACAGGGTGAGCTCCCGTTGCTCGGTCCCTGCTCCTGCCAACCTAGCAGTTTGAAAGCACGTCAAAGTGCAAGTAGATAAATAGGTACCACTCCGGCGGGAAGGTAAACAGCATTTCTCTGCACTGCTCTGGTTCGTCAGACACGGGCTTAGTCATGCCGGCCACATGACCCGGAAACTGTATGCTGGCTCCCTCGGCCAATAAAGTGAGATATGCGCCGTAACCCCAGAGCTGTCCATGACTGGACCTAATGGTCAAGGGTCCATTTACCTTTTCCTTTTACCTTATACTGTAAACAGGAATTCCATTGCTTCGTTCAGGAAGATGAGTTGCCAATTTGAGAACTGGAATGCCAGGCAGCCTGATACATTAGGAAAAGCTCGAGATACTGACTTGGCAACATTTCTCCCCCTTTTTTCCTCCCCTCATGTATCTCACTCTGCTTGCGAGATACTGGCATTGAAGATGAATTTGAAATAGACTATTAGTGACCAATAGCTCTTCCCAGCCATGCAACGGGATCCGAATTGAGTTCAAAGAAATGCTAATTAACTTAAAGTGCACTGACTACCTGGAGTGACATGAGTTCAAAGGCATATATACCAGGTTTCTTTTCCTTGGCCAGAGCTATAATCAGAAGATTTTAGTGCAGATTGATATCCAAAACAGTGAATACTTTGATCCCACAATTTCTTGCAGATCAAAGATTCACATGTACTGCTGTACTTAAGTAGGCCTGAGCATGATGCAAATGTACCAGACCGTTCATATGTGACCCTCTTTCAGGTGCCAGAATGTGTTATCTGAAATAGAGATTCATATTTATTTTTATTTGTGTGCCTTAGTCTTTTAAACAAGGTTTCTTATTTCTGAACTTTTATATAAAATGTGGGAAGAGCTAAGCCAAAACTAGGGATGGGGGAAATAAATGTATTATATTCACATTCTAAGCAGAACCCAAATAATTTACACTTCTTTAACCAATACATGAACCACAATGCTGATGTTCTTTGAAAGTCACCTGTCTGCATGTTGCAGATGCAGTTCTCCAACCAAACATTACGTATATCAGAGGAAGGTGTGCACAGAAATTTGTACATTACTGAGAAATACATTTTTTTAAAAGTGGAGGAAATCAATTCTTCTTTTTAAAAAGTTCTTTATAGTCCTTGAAGAAGAAGAAGCACGTTTAGGAAGATTTAAAATTCACAGCATGCTGTACGTTGAAAGAAAATTATAAGAAAATGATGTACCGTTGGTACTTAACTCCTACGAGCTTAGCAAAAATGTATGGAACTGCTTCAAATATATGTTGGGAATGTGAAGAGAAAGAAGGCACTTTCTACCACATGTGGTGGATGTACAAAATAACAAAAGCATTCTGGGAAATGATATATAACGAGTTGAAAAGCATATTTAAAATAACCTTTTAAAGTTGCCATCAATAGAGACACTCTATGCTACCCGAGTCAGGAAGAGAGCAGAGGGAATTGTCGCAGATCCTTTGCATCCCGGTCATCATCTGTTTGATTTACTTCCATCTGGATGTCGCTACAGGACTTTATACACAAAAATGGCCAGGCACAGGAACAGTTTTTCTTCCTTGTGCCATTAAATTGTTAAATTCGTAGTTGTGTAGTGGAAGGGGAGGCCAGTTATGGGTGGGGTTTCTTTGCTGTGTCATTGTATTGTGAGTGGAACAGTGTTTGTATAAGGTATGTTTACATAGCATTGTAGCCGAAGCAAAATTCTAAGTATGTTGGAAAATGTACTTGGCCAATAAATTATTCCAAAATCCTAAAATTCCTAAATCCTATTCCTTTCGTAATACCAGTCCAGTGTTGATTTCGTTTGTAAACGGATATTCAGAATCATGAGCAAATACCCCAGCTGGAGCTCAATTCAAATTAGATCCCGGATGAAACCTCTTTGCGTGAGGTGGACTTCGTATTCTAGGTCCAGGAGCTGCTGTGGTGTAGTGGTTAAGAGCAGTAGACTTGTAATCTGGTGAACCAGGTTCGCTTCCCCGCTCCTCCACATGGGTGACCTTGGGCTAGTCACACTTCTTGGAAGTCTCTCAGCCCCACTCACCTCACAGAGTGTTTGTTGTGGGGGAGGAAGGGAAAGGAGATTGTTAGCCACTTTGAGACTCCTTCGGGTAGTGATAAAGTGGGTTGCGTGTCAAGGTCCCCAAGCCACCCCCCAAATAAATTCACACTTCAGACATAATCTTTGTTTGGGTTTTTGGCAATAATTTAGGCCACAACTTTATTAAAATACAAATTATGTGAGTGGTTGTGCAGGCATTGGTTCTGACTAGCTGTCCGACGCGACACAGCTGACCACCGGTCAGTGGCGGGAGATCCCATCCGGGGAGAGATATAGAGGCTGGGTGCAGAGCCTTCCCCCTCCCCAGAGGTTCCCAGGGGCTCCTGCGTGGCCCTGTCCCCCGACCGGGGGTTCGGACAAAAGCAATGTTGAGCCCCTGGATTCCTTTAACGGAATTCCCTGCACCATCATCATTTGGAGAGGCGACCACCCCTCCAATCACAATCACAATGAACCAATGCCTAACCGCCAACCTTACAAGTTGTGACTAGTTGCTACTGCAGTAGGCAAAAACCAGATGACCACAGCCAATCAGCCAAATGGGAAAATTCATACTGGGCCCCTGCCCCAAAAGCAGACAACCCCATGACAGGCATAGCAAGGTCAACACAGAGGCCTAAGAAAACAAAGGGAGGGAAGGGCGGGTGATCCGAAGCACGCAGCCAAGAGAAGGCTCACCCTGCATGCCAGAGTATAAAAAGGATGCTGGGCTGTCCATCACAAATGGCAACATATACTTTCCCCCAGCAACACCGCAAAGACCTATTGAAGCTGTGGCCAGCCAACTACCCCACCCAGCTGCAAGGGAGGTGGCTTGCCAGCCCCGTCCGCAACATGTGCTCTCCCTGAGGAGAACCCGATATATCAAATCCAAAGTCTTTGTCAGGGAAGTCCCCTCCCTTCCACTGCAGCCGGGACTGGGACCAGCATTGCAGAAGCTTTTAGAGTATAGAGACCCACGTCAACTGTTTACGAGCTCCCCCTCCCCCTCTGGGAGCTTGCATGGTTCACATTCCTCAGAGGGGGAAAGAGGGGGGGGAGACAGAAGAGCGATGCGGAGGCTTAGAGCCGGATCACGACAGGGAAAGCAGGGATAGAGGTCAAGTTCTCGTGCTACGTGGTCGGTCGCAGAGGGGGAGAAGGAGGGGCTTCAGACTCCCCAAGTTGCTTTGTTGGAAGGGAAACCGAAAGAGTTCGTTCCTGGACTCTGATCAGTAGGGAAAGGACGTTTGAGACTTTGCTTTGCTGTATATAGCTTGCACAATAAAGAACTTAGTTTTTAGAAGTTCTTTGCCTTGGACTGTTACTCATGAGCAACCACTAAGCGTCCTTACAGTCTTCAAACTCTTCTGCTGGCCATCTGTAACTTCAGTTTCTCTGAAGTTTTCAAAGCTCTGCAAGAAACCTAGGCTTCCGCCTGTTCATTTCAGACACAGTGCTCCTTCCCGCCCACTCTGCCTGCTGGATATAAATAAATAACAGTACTGAGCTAGGCTTTGCCCTGCTGTATTTATTGGCGTGTACGCTGTACACATGTCAATAAAGCATTGCGCTGGCTACTCTGTTCCTTAACTCCAAATCAAATCAACCTCTGGCCTTTGTAGGTGTTTGTGGAGACGGGAGAAGGGCACAGAGGCAGCTTCAGTAGGAACCAGAGATCCTGCGTTACATGTCCACTGGTCACTTGGTTCATCCACCAGTTCCTGTAGATCTGAGCAGAATGAATATGTTTCAGCTCCAGGTTTCTGGGATCCGCATCTTGTGCGGACAGATGAGAAAGCGTTTGTTGTAGCCGTCGTACTAACCCTCTCGCTTAGGAACCTCCCCTCCCAAGTTGTCAGTCACAAGCGGGGTTGTAAGTACGTACGTTGATAATGAAATGAGCATTAAGCGCCACAAAGCAATAAAGACTGGCTTGAGAAGTGCTGGCAACTCATCCGTTTAATCTTACTCATTTTGATAAGCTTTTCCTTTCCCCTTTTCTTTTTTTGCAGATCGGGGCAACGTAGGTTGGGGGGTTTCGAATGTTACTTCAAGGAAGGAGGAAATTGGTTTGGGGGTTTATGAATACACTAGAAAATGTGATGCTTCAGAATTATATCCCCCTGACCCCCCCCCCCAAAAAAAACACAACAACGCCTGCCTCACTGTCTCTCCGTCTTATTTGCAACCCTGGGTTTGGTGAACACCCCCTGCAGTCAATTCCCAGGGGTAAAGAGGGAGAAGGTAGGCAATTGTCCAACTGTCTGCCAGATATACCTATCAAATTATTCATTTCTCAGACTGCTTAAGGTAATTTAAATTCATAGCTTTTCAAACCACTGACAAGGCTTGCACACTGTGAAGAAAATGAATATTGTTAAGGGTTAAATGGACAGCTTCACACTTTAAACACATTATAAATTCACCACAGGCAGGCTGTGTGTGTGTGTGTGTGTGTGTGTGTGTGTGAGAGAGAGAGAGAGAGAGAGAGAGAGAGAGAGAGAGAGAGAGGATATGTTTCTCCTCATTATTTTATTTTACAATCAAGGATTCTTTTGTAATGGCAGGCTGCGATGACGATTTCCGTGACAAGAGGAGAATTCAAACAAATGTGGCCAAACACATAAGACAAAACAAAAATTTGCTATGCACAGGGGGGAATCCTACTATTCAGATGCCCACAGACAGAAGATTCATCTTTTTGTATGATCATGCATTCATACAAATGAAATTATTATTTTTTTGTACACATGAAGGAGATGGAGTAAGCATATCACTCCCTCTATTAGTGAGTTCCTGTGGTGTGTACCAATAAGACCCAGGCCCAAAAGGCTCCTACAACCAATGGGAAGCTGTGCACGCCTCCTCCGCGCCAGAAGGAGCGCTGGAAATAGCGTTTGCACATGTGTGCACGCGCACACACACACACACTGGCCCACCGCGGTGTCTGTGGGACTGTGAACCGGCCCAAGCCACAAAAACTTTGCCGAACCCTGGGCTACTGTGAAGAAGAGCTTGTGCGTGTTATGTATAATAATATAATTCACTGAAATTGTAAATACTTGTATGCATTACAATGCATCTAAATTTGATTGGTTGGTAACTGAATACTGCAGAGTTCTGTAGTAGTTCTCATGTGACTGGCTAACACTGGTCACATGGGAGGTATCTAGTGAAGGAGAGACTCCATCTTATGTGAAGCAAGATGACTCTGTTTTAGATCCACTGTGAACACTGCTAAGTTGAAAAGAGTGTCAGAATGCTTCTTCTTTGCTGGAAAGAAAGAGAGCAAAGCTGCAGGTCCATTGGTTCAGTATCGAGTATCGCCAACATCAGAAGTGCAGACTTTAGGTTTCAAGATCTACTCTGTCCCCCCCCCAAAAAAAACCCTAAATTGAGCCCAGGTGGCTATTGGATAGCTCAGCTGGTAGAGCATGACACTTAATCTTAGGGTTGTGGGTTCAAGCCCCACACTGAGCAAAAAGATTCCTGCGTTGCAGGGAGTTGGATTAGAGGACCCTTATGGGGTGAGCCACATATGAAACTACAAATCTATATTTGACTTATTACAGATCATAGATTCTAATTGCCTGATTTAGAAGGGGGAAAGCCTTTTTTGCTGTTTTTGCTGTTAAATAACAGGGTGTCAGAAATTATTTCCTATTTACTGTAGATCACCCAGTGACATGAAAGATTCCAAGCTGCCTGGTATCACCCCTGGTCTACAACAACAACAACAACAACAACAACAACAACAACAACAACAACAACAAACTTTATTTGCATAGCCTACAGGCCATTGCATCAAAAAGACACAAATTACAGATACTGATAAAAACCATATATAACCAATAAAATGAGTTGAATCGGGATTCGGCACAATTAAAACAAGAATAAATGAGATCTTAATTATGAGGGGGCATTGTTATCATTCAGCTGGCAGCCCTCAATTTCATGGCCCTCTCAACAAATCTGGCTACCTTCTCCATTGTCTGGGTATTCTGGTCTGCCAGGAGGAAAAACAGTATGACCTTGGACGAGCGGCCCGGAATGGCAAGTATAAGCGGCATGACGATATCTTCCGTCAAGTCTTTATATAAGGGGCAAGACAGGAGTACATGCGATACAGTCTCCACATTACCGACTCCGCAGGGGCAGAGTCAATTCTGGAATGGTGTTTTTGAGAATCGGACCTCAAGAACAGGCCCCTGGTCTACACTGACGGGAAGTGGATCTCCAGAATTTCAGACAGTAGTTACACCTTCCCAACCCTACCTGGAGAAACCTGGTGGATTAAATATGGGGCTTTTTATGTAAAGCATGTACTCTGTCACAGATCTGGAGTGATCTGCTCCCTCAGTTTCTGCATTAATTCTGGCTGTTCCTCCTCTGAGGCAGTCCCTGCATTGAGTATGACAGAGAAAGCCAAACACACTTGGTGGAATTGTCCTCCCACCAGCAGAGGCTGATAGGAAGGTGTCAATGTCAGAACAATGAATCATTTGATGATGTAGTGGGCACACACACACACACACACACACACACACAAACAGTTCTGTTGTGCCACACAGTGTGGGACTGAACAATCTCGTGGGGAAACCTTGCTGAAAATTGGATGGGAAGCTTGCATTTCATCATGTCACTCTTTCATAGAACTTTTAAAATCAGAAAATGTGCTTACGTACTTGTCTAACAGGAGAAGCTGGAAAAATTAGCCTGCTGGAAGTCAGAGAAAGGGTGAGGGGAAGCATCTCTGCCATTTCATCATTTTAACACGAATGTGATGCAACATGAAAACAGAGTTTTGCTTAGCTTTGTATGTCATATCACGCAATTATTGAGCTTGTGCGTAGTGAGGAATAATTATTGAAGCATATATATATATATATATATATATATATATATATATATATGGGACACGGGTGGCACTGAGGGTTAAACCACTGAGCCTAGGGCTTGTCGATCAGAAGGTCTGCGGTTCGAATCCCCGAGATGGGGTGAGCTCCCGTTGCTCAGTCCCAGCTCCTGCCAACCTAGCAGTTCGAAAGCATGTCAAAGTGCAAGTAGATAAATAGGTACCGCTCCAGCGGGAAGGTAAACAGCATTTCCGTGCGCTGCTCTGGTTTGCCAGAAGTGGCTTAGTCATGCTGGCCACATGACATGACCTGGAAGCTGTCTGTGGACAAACATAGGCCCCCTTGGTCCCTCAGCCTATAGAGCGAGATGAGCGTGCAACCCCAGAGTCATCCGCGACTGGACCTAATGGTCCAGGGTCCCTTTACCCTATGTTGGTGTGTGTGTGTGTGTGTGTGTGTAACCAACCACAGAGATTAAGCATAGTGTAAACTGATTTGGAGAAATGGAGGCAGTGAGAGATTTCACTTTCTTGGGTTCCATGATCACTGCAGATGGTGACAGCAGTCACGAAATTAGAAGACGCCTGCTTCTTGGGAGAAAAGCAATGACAAACCTAGACAGCATCTTAAAAAGCAAAGACATCACCTTGCCGACAGAGGTCCGTATAGTTAAAGCTATGGTTTTCCCAGTAGTAATGTACGGAAGTGAGAGCTGGACCATCAAGAAGGCTGATCGCCGTAGAATTGATGCTTTTGAATTATGGTGCTGGAGGAGACTCTTGAGAGTCCCGTGGACTGCAAGAAGATCAAACCTATCCATTCTCAAAGAAATCAGCCCTGAGTGCTCACTAGAAGGACAGATCCTGAAGTTGAGGCTCCAGTACTTTGGCCACCTCATGAGAAGAGAAGACTCCCTAGAAAAGACCCTGATGTTGGGAAAGATGGAGGGCACAAGGAGAAGGGGACGACAGAGGATGAGATGGTTGGACAGTGTTCTCGAAGCTACTAACATGAGTTTGGCCAAACTGCGAGAGACAGTGAAGGATAGGCGTGCCTGGCGTGCTCTGGTCCATGGGGTCACGAAGAGTCGGACATGACTGAACGACTGAACAACAACAACAAACTGATTTGGGCAAGCAATAACATATATAAATTGTTTAATCCACAACCCAAGGCAAAAATGCTAGCAATTGACATTGGACTGATTCTCCAGAAGCCTCTTCAATCTTTCTGAAGTGCAGAAGCAAAGAGCTCCCCCTCTCAAAGATTAGAAAACAATATTTTGTTTAAATAGCAATGCCGTGCGGATTAAACGATGACCGAAGTCAATCTGGACATGACCTGACAGTTTTGCAAACATTTGCAGTGTCAAGTGAGCAACCGAGACCTTAGTGCACCAACTGTGATTACTGCAACCTGCGTGGGCAGCGGCTTCTTGGGCTCCTTGCCAAGACAGAGGACAAACGAGGACAGAGATTTGCATACAATTTGCAAATGCTAACTTCTATGGATAGGTGCAAGTTTGGAAATAATTGCTGTCGTTTAAACTGAACCGTGATACATTTCACCGCAGCAGGGAAGAGAGTGATCAGGTGACTTGCATACCTGCTCAATCTGCTGCCCAGGTGCTAACTGGTGATGAGCAACTTCTCTACACCAGAGCAGACTTTTACCCTGGAGGGTCTGGAATAACTTCCACCTACTCACTTCCAGCTACAGAATCATAACATGTGGAATACAGAACCGCCAAAACACCTGATAAAGAATCAATCAGCAGTAGTAGCAGCAGACACAAACATTATGCCTCTGAAGGTCACCAGTGAAGGCGGTGAAGGTCCTGTGTGAGTGTCTGGAGGCGGTTGGAGGATGGATAGTGACTAACAGATTGAGGCTGAATCCTGACAAGACAGAAGTCCTGTTTTGGGGGGACAGGAGACAGGCAGGTGTGGAGGACTCCCTGGTCCTGAATGGAGTAACTGTGCCCATGAAGGACCAGGTGCACAGCCTGGGAGTAATTTTGGACTCATAACTGTCCATGGAGGCACAGGTCAATTCTGTATCCAGGGCAGCTGTTTACCAGCTCCATCTGGTACGCAGGCTGAGACCCTACCTGCCCGCAGACTGTCTCGCCAGAGTGGTGCATGCTCTAGTTATCTCTTGCTTGGACTACTGCAATGCGCTCTATGTGGGGCTACCTTTGAAGGTGACCCAGAAACTGCAACTAATCCAGAATGCGGCAACTAGACTGGTGACTGCCAAGACCACATAACACCGGTCTTGAAAGACCTACATTGGCTCCCAGTACGTTTCCGAGCACAATTCAAAGTGTTGGTGCTGACCTTGAAAGCCCTAAACGGCCTCAGCCCAGTATACCTGAAGGTGCGTCTCCACCCCCATCATCCAGCCTGGGCACTGAGGTCCTGCTCTGAGGACCTTCTGGTGGTTCTCTCACTGCAAGAAACAAAGTTACAGGGAACCAGGCAGATGGCCTTCTTGGTAGTGGCACCCGCCCTATGGAACGCCCTCCCACCGGATGTCATAGAGAAAAGCAACTACCTGACATTTAGAAGACACATGAAGGCAGCCCTGTTTAGGGAAGCTTTTAATGTTTACTAGACTATTGTATTTTATTATTCTGTTGGAAGCTGCCCAGAGTGGCTGGGGAAACCCAGCCAGACGGGCAGGGAATAAATAATAAATTATTATTACTATTATAAACTAAAATGTTGTGGCCAACCAGATACTAGGCTTTCCTTTTCCACGAGCAACTTGGCCGGCTCCATCTCATGCTGCAATGATGGCCGGGCAGCCAGCACCTCATGCTCAGCTGCTCACCCTTGACTGAGAGCTCCAGGATGGTAGTCGTCCTTTTATTCTTGTCCTATGGCTCTTGTCCATGCCAGGCACAAAGTTTTAAATGCAATACCTGGGAAGCTGGGAGAGAGGGGGAAACCACCATTTTCAGTCAGGAGCTCAGCTGAAATCTTCCGCTGCATGAAAGGTTTCTAAAAAGTCAAATGTGGGTGCAGAGTTCCCAGTAGGGAAATTGAATCACAAGGAGAAAAATTGAACAGGTGGCAGCAAGTAGGCAAACCCACTGAGGACATCATGACTTAAAGGTAAAGGGACCCCTGACCATTAGGTCCAGTCGCGGACGACTCTGGGGTTGCAGAGCTCATCTCGCTTTACTGGCCGAGGGAGCCGGCGTACAGCTTCCGGGTTATGTGGCCAACAGGACTCAGCCGCTTCTGGCGAACCAGAGCAGCGCACGGAAATGCCGTTTACCTTCCCACCGAAGCGGTACCTATTTATCTACTTGCACTTAGAAGTGCTTTCGAACTGCTAGGTTGGCAGGAGCAGGGAACGAGCAACAGGAGCTCACCATGTCGCGGGGATTTGAACCACCGACCTTCTGATCAGCAAGCCCTAGGCTCTGTGGTTTAACCCACAGTGCCACACAAAATCTGTATCTAATCTGGTGTGATCAAATGTGGTGCTACCACAGGTCAAGTTCCCCACTCCAGGATACCATGCAAATTATTATTAGCCCTCCACCAATGGGTATTGGTATGCCAACCGTGCATGATTGCTGATGCCCGAAAACACGGGTGGAATATTATTTTGGTACAAAGTTCTGGGACTACCATCAATCCTGAAGCTTGGCAAGATTTACTTTGTCTTGTTGTTGGTTTTCTATTTTCTTTTTCTTTTTTGTACAGTGCCCAGCCATGAAATTCGCATTTATTTTCCAAACTTCCTTGAGCGTTGTCACTTAATCAATTGTAAAGCTATTATTTCAATCAAACCCATTTATCTCCACTGCTCAGGGGGAGGGGGACATCTTCACCCATAGGAATGTTCTTTTTATGAGCTTGCATTTTCAGCGAGAAGAAAGAAAGTTCTAGTCAATGACTCTCCCTCTGTCAGACTCAAATTAAACAGGTATATTTTGTTTTGAATACATGGAGCGGTAGGGGTGAGTTGAGAGAACATTGCACACGGACTCACACATGAAAATTCTCTTTCTTACAGTGTTTTTACTCAAGGCTTAGATCTCAGTTTTGTAAAACAACGACAACAAGTCTCTAACGCAAACATAATGCATTGACAATATTAATGGCCGAGTTAAAACTTTTAACAATTTGGTGTTACAAAACTGTCAAAATTCTAACAGTGCTGCTGTCTGAATTTTCATGTGTGAGCCGCTCCTGAAGAAGCATAGGGAAATGCCATATTGGTGCGCAGTGTTACCAATTATCTGACACGAGGCAGAATGTATTTCGAGCTAATCAGAAATAAGAGCACAGAATTAAGTCTCCCGTGTGAAACTCATCATTTACATATTTATGATTCAGAAATGATAATAAGGCTAATGAGAAACTCACGTTGAGCCTTTAAAAGCCAAGCCAATCGTACTGTTAATTTTCAGTAGCTAAGGCTTCCTGGTACACAGGAGTTAAAATATAATCTTTTGATTACCATTTAGTTTATTTAAGCACTGAAAGTTATTTGGAGGAATACACACACACACACACACACACACACACACACACACACACATTGTACCAGGTCACTGGTGTTGAGCAGGCAAGGAAATAAAGTTCAGGAAAAGGTTGTTTTTTATATCCCTTTGCACAAGTGAAATTTGATGCATAAGAAAGAGTCTGCCAAATTGTCTTTGTGCGGATGAAACCTTGGAGCAATCACATCCCCATACAAGTTTTCTGCATCTGCAATAATGCACAGCCTTCATAATTATGCTCATTACATTTGCATGGTGCACAAATCAGT
Source organism: Lacerta agilis (assembly GCF_009819535.1). Lineage (NCBI taxonomy): Eukaryota > Metazoa > Chordata > Lepidosauria > Squamata > Lacertidae > Lacerta > Lacerta agilis. The sequence goes on along the minus strand of NC_046327.1, from coordinate 4,184,906 downwards.
CACAGCAGTCGACTTGTATAACCTCCATATATGCCTGATGGGGCATCATTAACTAAACAGGTAATCTCTTTCCACACAAGCTATTGCATCCCTGCGTTCAATCCATACAGGTCAAAAAGGATTTGCTGATTGTGGGAAATGTTCCCTTTGGTGCATAAAAATAATGGTTTTGTTCCTGCTACAAATTAAAATTTGTGGTGTTGGGGTTCATATGTTCTCCAGAATTGGATATCATGGCAGCATTACACTGGCATTTGACAAAGAGGTCACATGAATAAAGGGGGCATATATATAAATTTTATTATTTTCATTAAACAAACATTACATTTCCCACCTTACAATATTAAACATGATACTTATACTCCGCCGAGTCATGATTTCCCTCCCTTCCTTCAAACGGTTTTATAATTCCAGTTAGCTGTTAATGCCTTTCTGCTGTTCCTTTTCATATTTCAGTCCTCTCCATCCTGGTCAGAAACTACTAATGTCTTATGCTGTAGGAATTATATCAGTCCTGTTTGTGTCTTTAAATTTTTACAGTTGTCTCTTAAGTAGTCAGTAAATTTACTCTGCTCGTTTACTCAGCCAGTCCCTGACAACTTCAAGTCAGTCTGATCCAGGCTGATTGGAAGCGTAAGTTTCACTGTAGAAGAAGAAGAAGAGTTTGGATTTGATATCCCGCTTTATCACTACCCGAAGGAGTCTCAAAGCAGCTCACATTCTCCTTTCCCTTCCTCCCCTACAACAAACACTCTGTGAGGTGAGTGAGGGTGAGAGACTTCAGAGAAGTGTGACTAGCCCAAGGTCACCCAGCAGCTGCATGTGGAGGAGCGGAGACGCGAACCCAGTTCACCTGATTACGAGTCTACCACTCTTAACCACTACACCACGCTGGCTCTGTAGCCAACCAGTTGCCTATGGGAAGCTCCCAAGTAGGACTTGAGTGGAACAGTGGTCTCCACATCTGTGATTTCCAGCAACTGATATTCAGAGGCACACAGCCTCCAAAGGTAGAAGCAGAACATAGCCATAATGGATAGTTGCCATGGATAGCCTTCTCCTCCATGAATTTTTTTGATCCAAATCATTCCAGGTTGGCTACTCTCACCAAGACCCAACCACTGAAGCTCTTTCTGAAATGAGTATCTGGCATGTGCCATCCCAGTGCTATCACTGGGGAATTTTGGAGAGAAGCTCCCACGTTTCGACTGGCTTGGTTGGAGGACTGGGGCCTGTGTAGACCTGGATCCAGTCCTTGGCTGAACGTGCCATCTGGATAAAGCCCTTAATGAAAATAAACCCTAAATAGACAGTTTCTACAGTGTTCTCTTTCCTTTCCCAGATGACACATTTACATTTAAATGCGTGAAGCTATGTGTACAGGAATAGAATCTCTTCTTCCTCCGGCTGAGTGCCAAACACTGTTTCGTGACTTTGGAGAAAGGGCTTTGAAGGCATGTGGCTAATATAATGGCAGAAGGGGGGGGGAGTAACAGAGCCTTATACATGCATTACTCACAGGTAAGTGCCGCTGCAATTAATCTGAGCATATTTTTAGTCCCACTCAACATCGCATCTCCTTTTCCCAATAGGCAGGGTGGGGGGAAAGTGTGTAAGGGTTCTGCACCATCAGAGCGACACCCATAGAACTGGCACCCCTACGTCAAGCGCTTACTCACATCTTGCGGTTTCTTTACAAATAGCTGCACACAGCACATTTTGCTGTTGGCAGAAGCAGCCGTGACATCAGAGTTGGGTTTGAATGCACCAGTTTCAACACAACCACTCCTACCATGAGTAATGCACAAACTGAACAGGGTTTAGAATACAATTTAAAAAGAAACCAATGTTCAATTATTCGGTATCCTATAACAATGGTTTCTCCTCCTCATATACCAAAATGCACTGGCATGGGGGAAAGGGCGCATGCACAGACGCGGTTACCCCAGGTGCAAAATTGTTAAAGGTGCTAAATCTCAATTTTTCTCCCTCCCTCCCACCCACCCCACCCTCCATGCAGCCCAAGGCTCTGGTAACCCATGCTATGCCACTGCTGAAATGTACACAATGCACAAGTCAGCCATGCCTGGCAACACTCCTAGCTGTCAAATGACTGGGGGGGGGAGGGGAACACTTTTTTGTAATAGATATATGGCCAAGTGTGGGAGGTTTATATTAGTGATGTCTTCTGAATAAATCCCCCCCATTGCGTGCTATTTTAAGCTGCAGTACAGCACCCCCTCCTCTGTCATTTGCTATAGAATTTAAGAGGTGGCGGGGGGAGCCATTCAACTCATTCTTTGTAATTGGTATCCCTTTTGGCTAGAAATGAAATTCTCTTAAAAATTAAATTCTCATTTAGTTCTCCTCTCAGGCTAGAAATAACTTCTAGTAATTTTGATACGGATACTTAGCAGCTTAAAATGGGGACTAATTTTACCAGGGCTGACTCTTAAGTTAACCTAATATCATTAAATGTTGGGGCAGAGGGATGGAGTGAGAATGGGATGGACACACACACCCCTCTGTTATATTAACCAAAGACCCACAGCACAAAATTCATATCTGCAGCAGCTTTTTATGATACTGGACCAAAGCATTCACCTCTTACCTGTTTTGTAGTTGTAAATGACACAGACAACAGGATTCTGGTTTGAATGAATGAGCTGAAAGATCCGTGCTTGAGGAGCATCATTGAAAGGGATACTTGAGGATTCTTTGACTCAGGGGGCAGAGGAGGCCAGAAGAAGGAGGAATCCTACAAATGCCTACTGAGAAGGGAGTCCAATGGAGTTCAGTGGAGCCTGCTCCCAAGTAAATTAGTACAGTATAGGACTTCAGCCTATTTTACTTAGCTTAATGAAACTGTTGTGTACCAGGTAAAGGTAAAGGGACCCCTGACCATTAAGTCCAGTCGCAAACGACTCTGGGGTTGCAGCGCTCATCTCGCTTTACTGGCCAAGGGAGCTGGCATACGGCTTCCGTGTCATGTGGCCAACATGCCTAAGCCACTTCTGGCGAACCAGAGCAGCGCATGCAAACACCGTTTACCTTCCCGCTGGAGCGGTACCTATTTATCTACTTGCACTTTGACGTGCTTCCGAACTGCTAGGTTGGCAGGAGCTGGGACCGAACAACGGGAGCTCAACCCGTCGCAGGGATTCGAACCGCCAACCTTCTGATCGGCAAGCCCTAGGTTTAGTGGTTTAACCCACAGTGCCACCTGCGTCGTGTTGTGTACCAGAGATTTCTGTAAACCCCTCATGAGTACTGGAAGAAGTAGCAAAAATGCACCACATTCACAATATGCATTCATTAAAAATGTCTGAAAACGTACCTGAAAGAGCCTGATTCCAATTTCCATTCAAAAAGCTGAAGTTGCATATGCATATATGTGTGCACTGGGGGGGGGGGGGTGGAGAGAGACTGGACAAAGGTGAAGGCTAGAAGAGAGATGCGCAGCAGCATCACAAAAAAGGATGCGGCATGAAGCAGCATGTTGCGCCAGTCTGTTCTGAGGTCATGTTAGGAACTCTGCATCCAATACGCTTAATATGAATGTCCGCCTTACCCTTTGTTGTTCTTGTTGTTGTTGTTCAGTCATGTCCGACTCTTCGTGACCCCATGGACCAGAGCACGCCAGGCACTGTCTCCCGCAGTTTGGTCAGACTCATGTTGGTAGCTTCGAGAACACTGTCCAACCATCTCATCCTCTGTCGTCCCCTTCTCCTTGTGCCCTCCATCTTTCCCAGCATCAGGGTCTTTTCCAGGGAGTCTTCTCTTCTCATGAGGTGGCCAAAGTATTGGAGCCTCAGCTTCAGGATCAGTCCTTCCAGTGAGCACTTAGGGCTCATTTCCTTCAGAATGGATATGTTTGATCTTCTTGCAGCCCAACTTATTAAGCCTTACCCTTAATATACCCTTAATATGAACATCCCTATATAGAATTACCTATACAGGGAGATGAAGGGATGCGGGTGGCGCTGTGGTCTAAACCACTGAGCCTCTTGGGCTTGCAGATCAGAAGGTCAGCGGTTCGAATCCCTGTGATGGGGTGGGCTCCCGTTGCACGGTCCCAGCTCCTGCCCACCTAGCAGTTTGAAAGCACGTCAAAGTGCAAGTAGATAAATAGGGACTGCTCTGGTGGGAAGGTAAACGGCGTTTCCGTGCACTGCTCTGGTTTGCCAGAAACGGCTTAGTCATGCTGGCCACATGACCTGGAAGCTGTACGCCGGCTCCCTCGGCCAGTAACGTGAGATGAGCACCTCAACCCGACTGGACCTAATGGTCAGGGGTCCCTTTACCTTTATACAGAGAGAGAGGAAAGTTGGGCATGGGGAATTTGGGGTGTGTGTGTGTGTGTGTGTGTGTGTGTGTGTGTGTGTAAATAGGGTTTATTGTTCTTGAAGTTACGATGTATTTTTGTTACCTGGATTCATTTTTCTCTCTCTGAGCTTCTATGCTCCTTGCAGATCATACACATACAACATATAAATGTACATTTAATTGGTCCCCAGATTAGAAACATCAGACGTGGTGCTGTAAAGCAAACACTTAGATCACTTAGATCACACTGAAATAAAAGGGCTTTTGTAAGTGTGAAGTTTCACAGCAGCAGCAGCAGCAGCCCAGAAATGATGGTTTAAAGGGAACTGTACAATCTCCAGGTTCCCCATTCAGGTTTATATTTTTTTTAACAGCTTGAAATAGCTCAGAAATTCTGAATATAGAACTGGAACAATCAACAACCATTTCTCTCTCTTTCTTTCTTTAAAAGAAACCCCCAGAATATTCTTCTTATAATGGAGATTTTAAGAGTTCTTGAGCATGAAATACTGTTTCAAGAATAAGAAGAAAGGTAAAATTATGGGCCAAGCAGTGGTTCGGTTGTATTTCTGTATTAGTTTGGGAGGCGTGCTCATCCAAGACATTTGGATTTCACTCCTGGTTTGTAGAAATGGGAACAACCCAGTTTAAGGGTCACTCATACGTTTCTAGAGGATATACGCATGATTAGACGCTTGTGAATTTGGCATTCTCTGCATGCACAAAATGAGGTTGCTGCAGAAAGCAGACCTGACAGCACATGGGGAGCTGAACCCCAGTCACCAACGGGACATGTGTACCCTTTGCGCAAGTAGTGCGTGCACAGAGTTTAACTCATGCTGTCAGATGTCAGGAATCATGTGTGCTCTGCCAGAGCTTTGTGCCGCCTTTGAGACTAACAAATGTCTTAAGGCAGGTTTCCCCAAGCTTGGGTCTCCAGCTGTTTGGGGGCTACAACTCCCGTCATCCCTAGCTAGCAGGACCAGTGGTCAGGGATGATGGGAATTGTAGTCTGAAAATGGCTTGAGACCCAAGTTTGGAAAACCCTGTGTTAGAGCATAAGCTTTTGTGGATTCAAGCCCACTGTGAACTGATGCTCCATAGACCTTTGGGTGCCTGGTGGTTTGATACTGTGGTATAACGTTCATCAAGTCACACCCCCTACCCTTGTGTAGTGGTTGAAAAAAATATCTACAAATTTGCTTCCAGAGGCAGAAAGCCTCATTCTACTTTAGTTGGACCAACCTGAGGCCCTACATTTGGCTTCATAGGTGTGCAACACATCTGACCTTGCTGGAATCATCTTGGATGTTGAGTGCTTTGAACAAATGTGTTCAATGTGTCAAATGTGTTGAGTGCTTTGAACAAATGGAAAGCCAGTGTGGTGTAGTGGTTAAGAGTGGTAGACTCGTAATCTGGGGAACCAGGTTCGCGTCTCCGCTCCTCCACATGCAGCTGCTGGGTGACCTTGGGCTAGTCACACTTCTCTGAAGTCTCTCAGCCCCACTCACCTCACAGAGTGTTTGTTGTGGGCGAGGAAGGAAAAGGAGAATGTTAGCCGCTTTGAGACTCCTTCGGGTAGTGATAAAGCGGGATATCAAATCCAAACTCTTCTTCTTCATCATCTACGGTAGAGACAGTGACACCTAATGGTTGCCTTCCCCGACATTGGTGGACTGGGTGCTGTGCAATATAGGGAAATCCAAACTCCTCCTCCCCACCTGTCAGGGATCTTCCCAGGTGCTGCTCATGAGTAACTACTAAGCCTCCTTTGAAGAACTGAAGTTGTTTATTAAGCATAGCTATTTACAAGCGGAGCTAGTTTAAAACATGACCGTTCAGTCACTATCAGAATCCAGAAGTACATTCCTTCTGCTACCCGCCCCCCCCCCCCCAACACCAGATCTCCGCTTTGAGACTCCTTCGGGTAGTGATAAAGCGGGATATCAAATCCAAACTCTTCTTCTTCTTCTTCTTAAGGCCAAAGCGGAGCCTTTCTGGGTTGCCTCTAAAGCCTAGTATTTTCCTCCCAATAGCAGCGAGTCTGTTTTAGTCTGGCAATTATTATTTTAATAAGAAAAAAAAACCAACCACATGATTTCTCATTTCTCATCGCTTTAATTTTTTATATTTGGATGTTTAATTATTATCAGTTTTCGTTTTGCATTTTTTTTTTTTGCTTGTGACACATTTCAGATAGACTTAATTAAAACGACCTTTTTAAACATATAAATTAACAGTTTTTAAAGTGCCATTCCTTGTGACGAGCTGCCTCTTCTCTAGCAGGAGCCTGCCAACTAAAATTAGCAGTTTTGGTTTATTTGAGGCTGACAAACTGGGTGGAAGATGATCGTATTGTTGCTCTTTATCCTCTACTTTCAGCGGAGCCTGGTTAATTAGGGCGAATGGGACACAGCTCCACCAACCTCTGTCTGCCCTCAGCCAGCCCCTGCCTGCCAGTCTTCTTACCCTCAGCTGGACCAGGGGGTGTCACTGTCTGTCAGCTTCCTCCTCACAGGTCTCGGTGTTTCCCGTGTAGAGCTCAGGAAGCAGGGAGGAGGATGGGATGGAACTAGAAGCAGTTGAACCCAGTGGCGTAGCATGAGTTGCTGGTGTCCGGGGCCACACAGAATATAATAATAATAATAATAATAATAATAATAATAATAATAATAATAATAATAATAATAATATTTTATTTGTACCCCGCCCATCTGGCTGAGTTTCCCCAGCCACTCTGGGCGGCTCCCAATCGTGTGTTAAAAATAGTACAGCATTAAATATAAAAACTTCCCTAAACAGGGCTGCCTTCAGATGTCTTTTAAAAATAGGATAGCTGCTTATTTCCCTGACCTCTGATGGAAGGGCATTCCACAGGGCAGGCCCTTTGCCTGGTTCCCTGTAACCTCACTTCTTGCAATGAGGGAACTGCCAGAAGGCCCTCGGCGCTGGATCTCAGTGTCCGGGCTGAACAATCGGGGTGGAGACGCTCCTTCAGGTATACAGGTATACAGGAGGGTTGTAGTAAGGAGTTAAACGGACAGAATACTCACGCACAATCAACCCAGGAGAACTCAGCCTCAGAGATAAGAAGAGTCTTTGTCTGGAGAGGTCACTTCCTGGTTTGCATGGAGAAGCCATTTTCACAGAAGCGCGCAGCTGTATCGAGGCAGCAGTGGGTGTTGAAATTTTGTGCCTCTAACAAGTTTGCACGTGAGGCGAACGTCCATGTGCCCCATATGCACACTGGCTGGACCTGACTTTCATTGGCTCTGGCTCCCTGCTTCCTGTCCTACCAATGGGCACCAGCCACCACTGTCCCGTCCCCCCAAATTCTTGAGTTATGAATTTCACCCTAACACTGTTTCTACAGATCAAGAAGAGTATGGAAGGTGGCTTTCCAGCATTATCGAACAAAACTGCAGATTCATTTGAAGTTTCAAATCTGGACAGTGTTCCATCTTAAACCTTCCTTTGGTAGCAACTGAGATAGGCTGAAACCTAAGCTGGATCTAGGCACATCAAAGAAGCATTTCAGTTAAACGCGTTGTAAATTTAAACAGGGAAATCCCCTAGGGAGAAACAGGACTCCGCATCGCCATCTGGTGGCACGGTGTTATATTGCATATACAATGCATATAAATCGCTTTTTCTTTGCCTATCTAGCTCAGTCCCTAGTTTCCGTGATATTTTTTCAGGGTGTCTGGAAGCACAAATTCTATAGCTGTATGTAACTTGACACACAAATGAAGATAGACAAAGTGATAGTCTACGCTTGACCCTGAGATTTGTACTGGCTTTTATTCCTTTATGTTTTTTATATATACTGAATAGATGATTGTTTTTAATAGGTTGTTATCTCATTTTTATCTTTTTTATTCTTCCTCAGCCATTCCTAGTGACCTCATTGGTAATGCATATAACTTATAAATATTGCAAATAAATAACCAAATAAATAGGTGCTGAGGCAAGCAGCATCAATAATTCAGATTTTTGCAGTTCATTGAAAGCAGTTACGGAGACCAGCGTTTGTTGATGGTTTCAGAGAAACCAGTTCTGTACAAATCATAGTATATGGTTGGCTTGCTTTTTAATATAAAGTCTGTACATGCCTTCAGAACCAGATAGGAGCAAATCCATTGGGCCCACCAGCAAAATGTCAAAGCTCCACATAACCACCCCCTAAATTACACTCACTGCCTCCCCCTCCCCTTTCTAGGGCTGTCTTAATCTTACTCAAAAAAGAAACCTTTCTCAACTTTTGACCCAGTCACCAATCTCTGTCTCAGTCTTCTATCTTTAGCATGAAATCATTATCATTTATTTGATGCTTCAGACGTGCAACATGATTGAGAGTCATTATCTCATTAATCCTCCCCGCTTCCCCTTGTGGGTTGGAAGTAAATGTATTTGCTTCTTGGGGAGTTTTTTTTTATTTTATTTTAGTCTCATTAACACGACAGGGACAATGGCAGCCCACTAGCTTACGAAGAGCTTCGAAGACGTAAGGCTGCGATCCTAGATTCACGCTGACCAGGGAATAAGTTCCACTGAAGTCAATGGAGCTGACTTGTGTGTGTAGACAAAGGCAGAATTGCTCCGCAGTTCTGCAGACACTTTCTTGGAAGGAAACCGCATTTAAAACTGTAAGCTTCGTTTAACTCAGATGGCCCTATTCAGGGGCGGAGGAAGGGGGTGCAGTGATGGCGGGCTCGCCCCGGGTGTCACCGCTGAGGGGGGTGACAAAATGCCGGGCGTCACTCACCGCAAGGCCTGCAGCGTTCGCCAGCCACGCATCTCTCCTGGGAGTGAAGCTCTGGCTTGGGCATCTGCAGGCCCTGTGCTGCCCCAAACGGTCTGCTCACCACCTCCCCATCAACTGTAGGGCGGCTGAGTGGGAGGAGGCAGCCAGACTCCTCAGAGGCCCCATGGAGCATCTTGCCCCAGCTGGCCCCGCCCCTGTGGGCAGCTGGCTCCGCCCCCACAGGCGGATGGCCCCACCCCTGGTCACAGGGCACGCACACCGCCCCAGGTGCTCGATTGGCTTGCTCCGCCGCTGGCCCTATTTAACACTCTTAACACATGTTTACTTCTGAGTAATGGCATTAAGGAGTGTGTGGCGGATGCAGGGGCCCCCAAAGTTGATGCAGGGGGAGGGATTAGCGATATGTGGGATTTTATACCATAATTACCCTCACCCAGTGTTTTTTCTTTAAAAAAAATGTATAGGGATAGTCTCCTTTTCCTACTCATATTGAAATACTGCCCCTCAATGAGGGCAAACAGATTGACAAAATGTTTAGGGGTATTGTACCCCTGCGTCCGTCCCCCCAGAAAAAAGCACTACCCCCATCTATTAATGAACTGCAGCCTGAAATTAATTTGATTTGGTTACATAGGTTGAATCTGACTCGTTTGTTTGTTTTGAGGATCCTCAAGTTGTTATATTTAATAAATATAACCTATTTACCCACATTTGGTTGCCTTGACTCTTCCTGGTGTGCTGGCAATTAGATTTTCAATATCTTCACGCTTTTGTCCAAATGCAAATCACACTACCTGCTATTACATTTTCTATTTTTAAACCCCACCCACCCACCTAATGTGGTTTCTAATGATACATTTTGCGCCATGTCTGGTTTGGCCTTTACGATTGCTGCATAAAGTGTGAAGAAGAGGCTCTGTAAATATTGCCCTCTGAGCATTTACTTATAGAGCGGGAAAAGACGGGAAACCCCCCAAGTACGAACTGCCCTCAAAACTGAAACTCTTCACACACTTCAACCTCTCACACAGTTCAAGATGCAAAATTCAGAACATGGTATGTCCCAGACATAAAGAAGGACTCACGGGCAAAATTCCATTCCAAGTACCTTGAGGGAACATACCTTCAAATAATGGAATTATTTCCCCACGCGCCTCCTTTCTTCTTGCATTATTGAATTCCGTTCCATTTCTACATGTCTGCTGCTCCAGGGTTCAGTGTCTGCTCCCAAGAGGCTCCTGGGAGACTGGAGGGACATTGCTAGAACAACTCTTGGGTTGGGCCAACTGGCTGAAATGTTTTAAAATGTTATAAACAGCTTTAATTTTGGTTCCTCTGTTTTGTTTTTGTTGAGTTGGGGTTGGTTAAATGTTTAATTGGGGTTAGCAGCTATTTTAATTAAATTTAACTGTAAACTGTCAATTTATTATTATTGTTGTTGTTGTTGTTGTTGTTGTTATATTTATATTTATTGGTATATTTATAATCAGGACCCAGGTGGCGCTGTGGGTTAAACCACAGAGCCTAGGGCTAGCTGATTAGAAGGTCGGCGGTTCGAATCCCTGCCATGGGGTGAGCTCCCGTTGCTCGGTCCCAGCTCCTGCCCACCTAGCAGTTCGAAAGCACGTCAAAGTGCAAGTAGATAAATAGGGACCGCTCCGGCGGGAAGGTAAACAGCGTTTCCGTGCGCTGCTCTGGTTCACCAGAAGCGGCTTTGTCATGCTGGCCACGTGACCCGGAAGCTGTCTGCGGACAAACGCCGGCTCCCTCGGCCTATAGAGCGAGATGAGCGCCGCAACCCCAGAGTCGGACACGACTGGACCTGATGGTCAGGGGTCCCTTTACCTTTACCTTTATAGTCTGTATAAGTTATTCTGTTTTCCATTGTTTGATATTTTGTTATGTTTTTATATATGCTGGAAACTGGAATAGTGTTGGACCCCTCCAGGCGTCATTCTGAGCAGCGGGTGGGGCTGTGTTCTAAACCACTGAGCTTCTTGGGCTTGCTGATCAGAAGGTCGGCAGTTCAAATCCCCATGACGGAGTGAGCTCCCGTTGCTCTGTCCCAACTCCTGCCAACCTGGCAGTTCAAAAGCACATCAAAGTGCAAGTAGATAAATAGGTACCGCTCCGGCAGGAAGGTAAACGGCGTTTCCGTGTGCTGCTCTGGTTTCCATCACGGTGTCCCGTTGCGCCAGAAGTGGCTTAGTCCTGCTGGCCACCTGACCCAGTAAGCTGTCTGTGGACAAACGCCAGCTCCCTTGGGCTGAAAGCGAGATGAGTGCCACAACCCCATAAGTCGCCTTTGACTGGATTTAACCATCCAGGGGTCCTTTATATTAACCTTTGGGCTCATATTGATATTGGTACAGTTATATGCAATCTTGCTTTCAGTGCTTTCTGCATCTGTGTGCATTTTGGAGTGGACATACTGCTTTATTCTCCATGTATCTCCTGTAGCTTCCTGCTGCAATCCTGTAACTTTCCGTACCACAAATATTTCAGTTGTCCAAGAGTGTCCCTCCAGACATCAACAATGCATTGCAGAACAATTAATAAAGCAGAACAATATGTGGATAATCCAGTATAAATCCCCAATGAATGCACTCTTGTGGTGTCAGAGACATGTTGCTGAATACACCCACAAAAGCAGCAGCAGCAGCAGCACCAACAAGACCATTTTAAGATTAACTGAAAATTGCTACCTTTTCTATTCTTAGGAGTCAAGCAGGTGATTAATAGACTCTGGGAAACTTGAAACAGCTTCTACACTGGAGATTTGCTCTCTGAAGCCTGGGATCTTTTGATAATGGAGAAACTTTTGCGCCAATTAAAAGTTTCACAAGATTAGGGCACATTGGAAGACTTCTTCTCAATGTGGATCGCTTGAAAGAGGGAAAGGATTTGATGAAGAGAAGCAGTGCCGTTCTAACTAGGATGGCCAGATTAAAAAGAGAGCACTTTCTCCACTTTTGATAGTTGTACAGAAGAAGGAATTGAAGAACTTTGGCAGAGTTCTGCTCAATCAGATATAAGGTCCATCTATTACAGCATTCCATTCCATAAGAGCTGACGGCAGTCCCTCACTCATGTCCCCCAGCAACTGGTCTTCAGTGGCATACAGTCTCCAAAACTGCAGGTTGCATACAGCCATCACGGCCAGTAGCCACTGGTTGTCTTATCCACTATGAATTTGTCTAATTCCCCTTTTAAAGTCACCCAAGTTGGTGGCCATCACTACATCTTGTGGCAGTGAGTTCCAGAGTTTAACTCACCCCACCTGCATCCTCCAACGTTCAGTTTCATTGGACGCCCTGGATTTGCGTGATGGAGAATCTCTCTCCAATGTCTGTGCCCATGCAAAAGTGGTATACCTCTGTTATGCCCCCTTCCTGTCTTTTTTCCTAAATGCCTCCCAAACTCCTCATTGGGGCTCTTTTCTGCATCTCTTCTAGCTATATAATATCCATCTTGAGGCTTGCTGGCTAGAGCTGCACATTGTTACAACATGCAGAATTCTCCTCTTCTATGCAACTCTTAAGAGGTGCGGGAACCCTGTGCTTTTTTGCCTCTGGCCACCCTAGTTTATAGGGACGCAGGTGGCACTGTGGGTTAAACCACTGAGCCTAGGGCTTGCTGATCAGAAGGTCAGCGGTTTGAATCCCCATGACGGGATGAGCTCCCGTTGCTCGGTCCCTGCTCCTGCCAACCTAGCAGTTCGAAAGCATGTCAAAATGCCAGTAGATAAATAGGTACCACTCCAGCGGGAAGGTAAACGGCATTTCCGTGTGCTGCTCTGGTTCGCCAGAAACGGCTTTGTGCCTTTGTCATGCTGGCCACATGACCCGGAAGCTGTACACCGGGTCCCTTGACCAATAAAGCGAGATGAGGGCCGCAACCCCAGAGTTGGACATGACTAGACCTAATGGTCAGAGGTCCCCTTACCTTACCCTTACCCTAGTTTATGCAGGTAACTATATTAACTTATTTTGACTATACATCCTTACGGCTCCCAAGGTGGTATGAAGGGCATGGCCAATGAGCCACATTAAAATAAAATACAATAACACCAAACAATAATAATCAAATGAAAAATGCAGTTGTGAACAGTCAAAACAAGGATGGGGAACTGGTGACCCTTCATATGGTCAAAGATTATGGGAGTTGTCATTCAGTGATACAGTGGTAACTCAGTTTACGAGCTTAATTCATTCCGGAAGTCTGTTCTTAAACCAAAACCATACTCAAAACGAGGGACGCTTTCCCTAATGAGGCCTCCCACCACCTGTGCCCTTTCACCATTCAGATTCCATTCTTAGACCGAGGTAAAGTTTGCAAACCAGGACACTACTTCTGGTTTTGCGGAGTTCGTAAACCGAATAGTTCGTAAACAGGGTTGTTCTTAAACCGAGGTACCACTGTATCTGAAGCCCACAAGTTCCCCGTCCCCGAAATGAAAACAAGAAGGCAGCTGACGATGACAGTTAAATGCTTAAGCTACAATCCTATGCACACTTCCTGGGTCCCACTGAACTCAGTAAAACTTGCCTCTGAGTAGGCGTCTACTAGGATTGCGCTTTTAAAAGGCGAAGAAGAAGAGGAGGAGGAGGAGGAGGAGGAGGAGGAAGAAGAAGAAGAAGAAGAAGAAGAAGAAGAAGAAGAAGAAGAAGAAGAAACAGCTCATAATTTATCTACTGTAGCCACCTGAAGCCTGAGTTGATTTTTGTATTGAAAATATTTATCTCTGTAGTGTACTGTAGAAGCTAAAATTGTCCATTTGTTGAATACGGCAACAAGGCGAGAAGTAGAATGGGAATTAGAACCAAAAAAAGGCAAAAGATAAAAAAAAGAGAAGGAAATGGGCACAAAACACATAATAATAAGAGAAGGAAGCAGGCAGAGGGAATAGAACCTGAGTGTTGCCGTATAAGAATATAAATGCAAAGTCAATGGTCACAAGGTTTGAAAGGCCAAGTCAATAAAGTAATTGCTTGAAAGAGTGTGGGTGTCGGGAAAATGAATCAATGGTAATAAACAGAAGTAGGAGTAGGCTTCAAAAGGCAAAAAGGCCAGGCACCCATGTAAGAGGAAGTGTCTTCTGCTAAATACATTTCTGGTGCTGGCACTCAGAAAAGGGAATAAAAGTGCAGGTCAGGGGACATGATTTCCATCTGATTTTCTTAAAAGCTCGGAGTCATGAAATTCACAATAAATTAAGGTTTGTGGTTATTATTAATATTAGTATTAGTATTTAATTCATACCCTTCCCATGATCTTCTTGCAACCCATGGACTGCAAGAAGATCAAACCTATCCATTCTGAAGGAAATCAGCCCTGAGTGCTCACTGGAAGGACGGATCCTGAAGCTGAGCCTCCAAAACTTTGGCCACCTCATGAGAAGAGAAGACTCCCTGGAAAAGACCCTTGTGTTGGGAAAGATGGAGGGCACAAGGAGAAGCGGACGACAGAAGACGAGATGGTTGGACAGTGTTCTCGAAGCGACTGGCATGAGTTTGGCCAAACTGCGGGAGGCAGTGAAAGATAGGCATGCCTGGCATGCTCTGGTCCATGGGGTCACGACGAGTCGGACACGACTGAACGACGACAACAACAACAACAACATACCCTGCCCATCTGGCTGGGTTTCCGCAGCCACTCTGGGCGGCTTCCAGCAAAATATAAAAACATAATAAAACATCAAACATTAAAAACTTCTCAATACAGGGCTGCCCTCAGATGTCTTCTAAAAGTTGCCCGTTCTCCATTCTGCACAGGAAACCCATTAAAACCTGAAATGTTCCAAAAGTCACTTGCAAATATAAATGATAAACAAATGCAAAGTCATCTTTGGAATGAGTTTCATTCTCTTCGAAATTTGGTTGAGGATCTTGAACCATTGTGTAGCATTGGGTGTTTGTTTGTGTGTAGACAGACGAATTCCTATGTGTACATTATGTGCATATACAGCAGATGTGGGGAATACACAACCTGAATTTGCAAGGTGTTTGAATTCTGCCCCCAGAGAAAGTCTGGAAGTCTTATTTCAAAAGAGAGCGAGAGAATCAGTGTGTCTCAGTAAATTTAGTATACGTTTTCTACTACATTTGGTATATTTCACTATGAAATTTTCTGATTTCCAATGTCATGAGGTAAATGTACACAGAGGAGATTTTCTGACAACCGGTGAAGAGGATTTCTTGTGAGATAAAATGATTGGTTCAGAGTTTGCCATCCTGACAGAAAGTGCCTTCAGAAATTATTGAAGATGGGTGCATTGTGACTTGTCATCCATAGGTTTTTATAAGTCGCAGAATATTTATGCTGTAGAATACATTTGCTTTTGGATGCCTGAAGCAGTTTTTAATAATACACATCTTACAAGCCCCTTGCAGGAGGCATAAAAGTTGCAGAAAAAGAAAAAGAAAATGCTTGTTCAAATCAACAAATGCACAATCATAAAACAAACTAAGGAGCCCTGGAATTAGAAGCATGAATACGACACTTTGAATTAGGATACTGGAGATAAACAAACATTGAATAAGAAAGCTCCGTTTTTCATTTTCTTTGATTTTCTTTTTGCATAGATATAGGCACCAAAGGAGTTGCTTTGGAAACTTGCTAGCAATGTGGTATTAGGGGGGCTTCAGGCATATCCCTGAATTGTGGACATAAACATGGTCTCGCTTTCTCTCTTTTAATATCATCTGAAGCACATTTTCACCCTCAAAGAATTCCGGGTACTGTAGTTTACCCCTCACAAGGTTACAATTCTCAGCGACTGTTACCAAACTACGTGCCCATAATTTTTGGTGTGGGGGGATGTGCTTCAACTGAACTTTAAAGTTATTTTTTTTAAAATCCTTCCAGTAGCACCTTAGAGACCAACTAAGTTTGTCATTGGTAAGAACTTTCATGTGCAATGCATGCACACTTCTTCAGATACCATGGGTGGCACCCCTGGACACTCGCTGCGTGGGTGGCGGGCTGCTAGGGGAGATGCTGCTGCAGGCGGCTAGCGGCACCACTTTTGACGTTCGTCGGGTGGCCAGCGGGCAGCTAAGGATGCTCACCATGCTGGCGGCTAGCCCTGCCCCACGGGCCAGCTAGCCCCGTCCCGCTCCAGGTGCTGGGGCAGGTAGCTCCACCCCTGCATCTGGTGTCTCATCTTTACAACGGAGTTACAACAATATCCAAGCATGCAAGGATGTATCAGGCAACCTCCTCAGAAGGAAATCTGCAGCACCTCTTCAAAGGGCGTGATGTAATTATACACTTGTAACTGATGCAGAGCGAGAACCAGCAGCAATGCTTAGCCGCAGCAGAGGGTGAGTAGAATTCGGCAAGGATAGAGCAATGAATCAGACAGAAATCCTACCTCCAATTTCTTAAAAGGTTTTCTCCCATTTTTGTGCCTCGCAGAGGGCACTTTAGAATTCCAATGGGTGCGAGTTTTTGAGCTTACCTTATTGTTGCAAGGATGGTGTGGCCTTTTTCTAACTTCCCAGTAATCATTTCTCCCGTGCTCTGCAGCCTCCCTGGCTGCCCACGCTTCCTGATCTGAAATAGCCTTTGAGAGGTGTTACATCATGATACCTCCCCTCCTCCGGCCTTTCATTGGAGCGTGGGCACCCAGGAAGGCTGCAGAGTTCAGACCACTTGCAAGATGATCTGCAGACTGAAAGAAAAGGCACTCGCAAATACCCCTCAGCTACTAAACCACAAGGAAAGCCCGACAAAAGCCCTGCGCCCCAGCCATAAGGATCTCTTCCCTTTGATGGTTTTCTCATGCAATTTCTTTTCTCATTAATTGATGGAGAACAGTTGGGGAGAAGGGTAACATGGGAGAAATTTTCAACAAAACATTAATCTTCTCTGAAGATGGGCACTTTAGCCTTCCTCCAGGAGGCTTTTAATTATTCAATTGAATTGTTTCTTGCAGGGCATGAGTGTGGCTGGCACACAAGCTGGAAATGCACTGCCTTAGACTTTCTTTTTCCTTCAGATTGATGTGTTTGCTCCTCTGCCCTCCTTCTTCTCCAAATAGTGGCAATTATGCACATGCGGTACTCAGGTCAGATGATGTACGAAACTCATCCAAGTCCGAACACAGCCATGGTTGATCTTGATGCATAGCTTTTCTCTCATGGCATCTTTTCTTCTCTTGTTTTAAAAGACCCTCTTGACTTTTTGGCTATGCATCTCTTAACTCCCCATTTCCATCAGTCTGATTGGAGCTGAGCAGTTGCTTTAACTGGCTGCATTTGGGGGGGGGCAAAATGCAATATTCGCCATTGCAGCATTGGCCAATTGCCACAGCTGTATAAGTGCTGTATAAAGGATCCATTTTTTTTGCAATTAGACTTACACCCAGCCCATCTGCTAGGGGTGTCACTGAGTCTTAATACCTGCAGATGCAGCAAAATCATCGCTGTTGTTTCAAAAATAAATACTAACCGTTAGGAAAACATAGCCTAGTTTAACGGATTAAAGCTTTTTGCATTTCATACTGAGGTGGTAAATTCCTGAGAAGATCAGGGAAGAAAAATGGGTCCAATAGGGGTTGCCAACAGGGTGCCCTCCACATTCCCTGACCAACTAGACTGGTGACTGGGAGCGGCTGCCGAGACCACATAACACCGGTCTTGAAAGACCTACATTGGCTCCCAGTACGTTTCCGAGCACAATTCAAAGTGTTGGTGCTGACCTTTAAAGCCCTAAATGGCCTCAGTCCAGTATACCTGAAGGAGCGTCTCCACCCCCATCATTCTGCCTGGACACTGAGGTCCAGTGCTGAGGGCCTTCTGGCGGTTCCCTCACTGCGAGAAGTGAGGTTACATGGAACCAGGCAGAGGGGCCTTCTCGGTAGTGGCGCCCACCCTGTGGAACGCCCTCCCATCAGATGTCAAGGAAATAAACAACTACCAGACTTTTAGGAGACATCTGAAAGCAGCCCTGTTTAGGGAAGCTTTTAATGTTTAATAGATTATTGTATTTTAACATTCTGTTGGAAGCTGCCCAGAGTGGCTGGGGAAACCCAGCCAGATGGGCGGGGTATAAATAAATAAATAAATAAATAAATTATTAGCCATGCTGACTGGCTAATGAAAGTTGTAGTCCAACAAGAATAGATGGTTACAGGTAGGTAGACGTGTTGGTCTGCCGTAGTTGAAACAAAAAAAAAAAAAATCCTTCCAGTAGCACCTTAGAGACCAACTAAGTTTGTTCTTGGCATGAGCTTTCATATCTGAAGAAGTGTGCATGCACACAAAAGCTCATACCAAGAACAAACTTAGTTGGTCTCTAAGGTGCTACTGTGAGAATAGATGGGTTATAAATTAATGATCAGAAATAATTTCAATTTCTCATATTGTTGCAATGGTCACGTTGCTCAGAGTGCCACTGACCATAAGAACAGAACCGCCTCACTGTCTAAACGTGAAGGTGTGGCAGGAAAATGGACACACACGGGGAATGTCATGTTTCTGTCATTTGGGACACCCATGATTCCGTTCAGAGTTTTAGACTCCGATTCCCATCAGCCCCAACCACCATTGCCAATGAGTAGGGATGATGGGAGCGGCAGCAACACCCAGAGGACTACAGGTTCCTTATCCCTGGTTTTCAGCGCATCGGTACAGCAGAGCATAGGCGGGCAGCTATGATGCCATGCTAATAGCCTCTGTGAAAACAACAGCAGCAGCCTATCGCCCTGGAAAACAACGTGATCAGAGCGTCTTTGAATTTTATTTATTGGCATCCTGATGGGGCTATGCAACTGAAACCTGCACTACTCATTAATCTTTGCAACTGTCCGGTGAGCTGTGGCAATCAGTCAGCAAATCAATTGGGGCCTCGATAAATCAGTCCCTTTCTCAGCTCTTCATTTGCAAAGAGGGGCGGCGGCGAGGGGGGGGGATAAAGTCTGTGTCTCAGGAGCATGATGAGCATAAAAGGTTGAAAGAGTAACTTTGCACATAAACTGTTAGGCAGATTATCACAGATAATGTTTTATTCCAATGTTCTAGATAGAGCCCCCAAGAGATGATGATTCAGCCGGTGTTGTGGGAGCCCATCGTAAGCCAACCAAAGCAGTCAAACTCCGGAGACCCACTTCTGTGCTTCGTGTTCCTGTCTGAAGAGCCACAGCTTAGGTGCATCGTACGAGGACTCTATTGTTTTGTTTTGTTTTTAAAAAAATTAATTCATTTATTATTGTGATACATTATGCAATTCCATTTACACATAACTCACACATACACATATAACACACATCCAATTACATTCATACAATTACAATTACAATAATACAATTATAATACAGTTACAATACCTTATACCAATACATATACATATATCCAAATACTTTTATATCTTCCAAACTCATTTTAGACCAATTATATTTTTATTACATAGATTATTTTTTTAAAATATAAACTTGTTCTTTCTAGCCTTCCGCTTACCACGGTATGACTAAATTGTTAAATAATGTCAATCTTCGACTTCCCTGTCCACCTCTTCATTAAAATGTGTAAGAAAATTGTTCACCATAAATAAAATTATGACACCGACCTCTTTTACTTTATTTCTTATATTTCTTGATGGTTTAATCTTGTGTGCTTTTTTATTCCTATGTCGTTTTCCAAATAACAGGGGTTATTCCAAAGCTAGTACTGTGTTAATGCTGCATATTTTTTTTAGGTATTGCAAAAAGCTGCTCCATTCTTCAATGAACTTTTCTCTTGGATTGTCTTTTATCTTTTCTGAGAGATATGCAAGCTCTATATATTCTAAAATTTTGTATAACCATTCCCTCCTGGTTGGAATTATTGCACTTTTCCACTTTGATCCAATTAAGATTTTTGCCGCTGTTGAGGCATATAAGAAAAAAATCCTCATTTTTCTTGGTATGTCTGGTATAGTTATACCTATGAGGTAAGCCTCTGGTGTTTTAGGGAATTTGATTCCAAAAATTTCTTCCATTTCTGAATGTATTTCATTCCAGAAATTTGCTATTTTGACACACTCCCATCAGACATGGTACCAGTTTCCAACTTCCTTACACCTCCAACAGATATTACTCACATTTTTAAACATTTTTGAGAGCTTATAGGGAGTGAAATGCCATCTATAAAACATCTTTATCATATTCTCTCTAATCAAATTGCATGCTGTGAAGCTCCAACTAGATCTCCATAGATTTTCCCATCTTACCGTCGGATGTGCGTTTTCGGAGCTTCTAGTGTGAAGCTGTGGACGCGGCGGCTGGCAGGAGAACAGGAGGGGGCAGGGCTCCGGGTCCCCCCCATACCCCAGGGTGGGTGTCGCTGGGGTGAAGCAAGAAGCGGCAGCTCGGGGGCAGAAGCGGCGGCGAGGCGCGAGGGGCTCCAGAAACGCCGAGGACTCTATTGTTGATGACTCACTCGGTTGTGAGAATGTAGTATGAAAGATACAATTCAACATGAAACATGGGAAGGCTGGCAGCCTGTAAGCTAATATTTGCAAGTTGTCAATCATAGGCAGAAATCTGCATAGAGCCAAAAACCTTCTCACAATGCTTTTAATGAGCACCGGTTTATTTATTTATTTTTTAAAAAAATGTGAAGCATAAATAAAACGAAAATTGCCACCACGGCAATCAAAAACCACTTTTTATGTCAGAAGTAATCTGTGTGTTGCCTGACACTCTTTCCACACATTACATTGAAATCATGTCAGGGGTTGCTGCTGTGCTAACTCTCATTCAGATTTGAACAGGAAAACACCTGCCTGAGCTAAGATAAACTAAAACAAGAGGTCACCTTGTGAAGAAGAAAAAATCAAGAGGTAAAACTGTATCTGAGTACAAGGTGTAGGCACATGCAAGCAGAACATTGAAATTCAGATCTCCCCACATCATGCTGTACACAATTATTTCCAACTAAGTTCCTCTTTTTAATGCTGAACTGTTCCCTGTATTCAACACACAATTGCACTTGCAGGTACGGAGTGACATCTGATGCAATTCTAACATCTACCCGCAGAAAATGCAACAGAATTGAATATTCTGTTCATATATATATAACCTTCATCCAATGCAGAAGGGCCCTGATCCAAATTCAAAAGTGCCATCATGTATCCACTTTGAATGAAAGAAAACTGTGTTGGAAGAGGCAATCACAGCTCTCCCATGTACTTTTGCCATTAGGTAACCCAATTTTTTTTGAGCGGCTATTGGGGAGGAGAGAACAATAGCTTCTCTGTCAACAGCCTACATCTTTGAAACTCCTTGCCTGCTTCAATATATCAGGTTTCTGAATTGTTGCCCTTGGTAAATCTGTGCAAAAGTCTGGCTTTTTTTTCCAAACTGGTGGAAACTTTCATTTACAGCTTGGATCGCTGCTGTTATTAATCTCTTGTTTTAGCCTTTCCTATGTGTGTCTTTGTGTGCGTGTGCATGCTCAGTTATTTAGTTTGTGTTTTTTTATTATCTGCATGCTCCGTACCAAAAGGCCTTCAGGCAAAGGGTGTGTGTGTGTATCCCTTTGCCTGTATCTTATATATTGTTTTGTTCCCACTGTTGGTGAAAGAGCTTATTTTGTTTCTTTGGAACTTTTTCTCTTGCGGAAAAATACTCTACGTTTTGTGCGTTGCTCACTTCCTCCTCCCCCATCAATACACTTGCTATCGTGATTTCCTTTCACTTAGCAGTGAAGATAAGAGAAAGCAATGAGCACTGAAGAAGTTGTTAACCTTTCTGCCATGTTCATTTATCATCCAAACAATAAGAAGCAATTAAGATACTCAATTTAAAACAACTGACCCATCAAAATCCTAAGAGCATTCTCAAGAATGTGCCTTCCGATGGAATGTGGAAATGTAATTACATCTTGTCTCTAGGCACTATGGTTTCAAAGTCTCCTTGTACCTGGTGGACTGGAAGCAGAGAGGACTCTTTTGCAACTCAAAACTCAGCCCACTTACCAGAGAGAGTATTTCACATTTACTGAGTCATGGAACTACTAAGGTTTGCTTTAGCTTCTGGGTCTTTCTTGAGGAGGCCATTTGTGTGATGCTAGAAGGGAAGAGCAGCTTAAAGGTCTTGTAGAAGAGAACCTTATATGCCCTTAAAAAAACAGCTCTGTAATATGGGGTATCCAAACAACCTTTACAAGATGAGGTAGACTATGCAGATATAAAGGTAAAAAGGTAAAGGACCCTTGGATGGTTAAGTCCAGTCAAAGGTGACTATGGGGTTGTGGCGCTCATCTCACTTCAGGCCGAGTGAGCCGGCGTTTGTCCACAGTTTCTGGGTCATGTGGTCAGCAGGACTAAACCGCTTCTGGTGCAATGGGACACCGTGATGGAAGGCAGAGCGCATGGAAATGTCGTTTACCTTCCCACCGTAGTGGTACCTATTTATCTACCTGCACCAACATGCTTTCAAACTGCTAGGTTGGCAGGAGCTGGAACAGAGTAATGGGAGCTCATTCCATCACGGGGATTCAAACCGCCGACCTGTTGATCGGCAAGCCCAAGAGGCTCAGTGGTTTCAACCACAGCGCCACCCGCTGCTCATCACAGCGACTAATGCCAAAAAGCATTAGCACATTTGGGGAACCGCAGAGTCTTCGCAGTTTGCGTAACAAACTCAGTAGCACAGCATTTTGGTTAATCTACGTTTATTTACATATAATACACTCGGAGCATTCTGACTTAGCTCCTTCCTCTTTCTCATCAGACAGCAAAGAGAGAAAGAACCAAGGACAATAGTCCCACTTCACAGAACACAGTAACACAAACATCCTGTCTCCGTCACTTCCCACACTGTGGAATGAAAACATCATGTCATAGACAACAAAGACCCATGCATACATCCTGCATGAAAAGAATGGTTATATGGTCCTGGCGGCCGTTCCCAGTAACCAGTCTGGCAGCTGCATTTTGGATGAGTTGTATACCCTCCCTCTTGAGCTCCGGCAATTCCCCCAACCGGCTTGGTTTCATTTCTCAGAAAGAAAAGAGGAACGGCCCTTTGTTGAACTTTATGGTAAAGCCAAGGCATCAGAGCTACTAAGGCGAGAGGCCACCCCCCCCTTGATCCACCTTCACAAGTCTTGTTAACAGCACAATCCAACTTGGTGGCATGGAAGTCTACCCTGAATCACCTCAATTTGCCTTGATATTGAGTGTGCACGCAGAGCTAAGCCAAGGCTCTTCTATCTGGAGCTACAAAATGTGAGGGATGCTGTCAAGCCCTTGTCAGGCCTTAATACATGGCTGGTGAGTGGTCTTTGACTTTAGTAGGTCACAAGTTGTGCAGACCTGCTGCAAAGTAACCAACCTGTCAGGATTCTCTGAGAATGAATTGGATGCCAACTCTCTCAAGAGGATGGGCTGTGTGGGATGTTGTTGTTGACTTTATTGGATTCGGTGTATGACTGAAATACTGATGCTGTAACTTATAACAGTCACCTAAGCAACAGTTGCAGTCCATTTATTTTTCCAAACTACAAGAGAGGGGTTTATTATTATTATTATTATTATTATTATTATTATTATTATTATTATTTCTTCACTTATTATTTCCTGTGTAACAGCATTGTTTGGAGTGACCTCTACTTGCTGATATATGAGAATAAATGAGATCATATTTAAAATTGCAAACAAGCGTCCACCTTGCATGTCCTAGTAATAAAAAAATGCCTATATTTCATAGAATCGTTCAAAAGGAGAAAGTGAGTGACACATTTCAAAAGGATGGGGGCTTTCCTGATCACAGGAAGGATGGGGATGGGGGCTTTCCTGATCACAGGAAGGAAAGCGAACTCCTAACAGCTTGTGGGTGCGCTACACAATACAATCTGAAAAGCATTGCCAAATTGTAAAAGCTGTGTGGTGGTCAAACTGCGGGAGGCAGTGAAGGATAGGCGTGCCTGGCGTGCTCTGGTCCATGGGGTCACGAAGAGTCGGACACGACTGAACGACTGAACAACAACAACAAATGTATTTATACTGGTAATGAGACATGTGTAATGAATGGGCATTGATGGACACTGAAGTTCCTAGGAAGGCTGTGGTTTTTATTTTTTTAATGGATATAAATACTTCATCTATATTTATTAGATTTGTACCCCGTCTTTCCTCCAACATGGATCCCAAGGCAGCTTACAAAACACTGCATTCCCCCTGAAGTCAAGAACATGTTGCAGCATACATCCACAATAAAACACCAGTCTGGAGGGGAGTCCTAAGAACTTGTTTGTGAAATTTGTTTTGTTTCCATCTGTGACTTATCCCATGTACACAACTTTTCACTTCTCTACACTTCTTGTTATGTACTGAGTTGAGTAGGATCCAAAATGCAGCAGTCTGATTGGTCCTAGAAAAATAGGATCCAGAATGCAGCAGTCTGATTAGTCCACAGGAGCCACCCAATCCAGCTCCAGGTCCAAGTGAATCCGCAACTTGATTGGCATACAGGAGTATCCTGGAATTAGCCAATCACGTGGGGCCCATTGTGTAAATAATGTATATAAAGCAGATGTTTTGGGGGAACTTCCATTCCTCGCTACTATGAGCTGAATAAAGAGCATGAAATCCACACTTGACTCCAAGTATATTTCACTTCTCTATACAGGACTGCCTTCAGATGTCTTCTAAAGATTGTAGAGCTACTTTTCTCCTTGGCTCGGGAATTGCATAACATCCCTCCGATGAAAATAGGAGCATTCTAAGAAAAAGGACATTTCAGGAGCAATTCAGAAACTGGGATGGCTTTTGTAGATTCAGGACTGTCCCTAGAAAATGGGGACACTTGGAGGGTCTGCTTACCTCAAATCACATTTGCCAAACTGTGGCCCTGTCATCCTGTTTAGGGATGCCTTTCAGAAGCTCTTCACCGCCTCCATCCTCCTGGCTACTCTGACATCATCATCAGACTTGGCTCTTTCATGGATCCTTCACAGACGTTAAATAGCACTAGTTCCAGTACAGATCCTTGTTGAACACATCTGTTTCTCTACAGTAAGGACCCTGTCCATTTATTCCTCTTAGTTTTAAGCAGGGCCAGATTTTGGTTTGAAGAGGCCCTAAGCTACTGAAAGTAATGGGGCCCTTTATATGTCCAGCTGCCCTTTGTCAACAACAAATTGTCGCTGTTTTCTTTGTGGAATGTATGCTCTATGGTAATTTATGGAACTAATAGGTATCTCAAGCCATTTGCACATAACAAAATATGTATTTTATCAAAGTAATTGTTGAACTGAAATATAATTAAGAAGAAGTATAAAGGTAAAGGTACCCCTGACCATTAGGTCCAGTCGTGTCCAACTCTGGGGTTGCGATGCTCATCTCGCATTACTGGCGGAGAGAGCCAGCGTACAGCTTCCGGGTCATGTGGCCAGCATGACTAAGCTGCTTCTGGTGAACCAGAGCAGCGCACGGAAACGCCATAAGAAGAAGTACACTAATATTTAATTGGGGGGCAAGAGAGTAGGGCCCTAAACTATAGCTTGTTTGTTGTTGTTGTTTAGTCGTTTATTCGTTTCTGACTCTTCGTGACCCCATGGACCAGAGCACACCAGGCACGTATGTCTTCCACTGCCTCCCACAGTTTGGTCAGACTCATGTTGGTAGCTTTGACAACACTGTCCAACCATCTCATCTTTTGCTTGTGCCCTTCTCCTTGTGCCCTCCATCTTTCCCAACATCAGGGTCTTTTTTTAGGGAGTCTTCTCTTCTCATGAGGTGGCCAAAGTCTTGGAGCCTCAGCTTCAGGATCTGTCCTTCCAGTGAGCACTCAGGGCTGATTTCCTTCAGAATGGATAAGTTTCATCTTCTTGCAGTCCATGGGACTCTCAAGAGTCTCCTCCAGCACCATAATTCAAAAGCATCAATTCTTTGGCGATCAGCCTTCTTTATGGCCCAGCTCTCACTTCCATACATCACTACTGGGAAAACCATAGCTTTAACTATACGTGGTTTTAAGTTTGGTGATTAGTTGCAATTCAGCAACTTCTCTTTCCAGTCTATTTCTGAAATTCCTTTGTATTAAGATAGCTACTTTGAGATCTTGTATAGAATGTCCTGGGAGACTGAAGTGTTCTCCTACTGGTTTCTCTGTCTTGTGATTCCTGATATCAGATTCATGTCCATTTATCCTTTGGCGTAGGGTTTGGCCTGTTTGTCCAATATAGAGAGCTGAAGGGCACTGTTGGCATTTGATGGCATACACAATGTTGGAAGATGAGCAATTATATAGTCCTGAGATGGTATGTTTGATGTTGTTGGGGCCAGTAATGGTGTTGTCTGGGTATATGTGGCAGCAAAGTTGGCATCTGGGTTTATTGCAGGCTCTGGTACCAGTGTCCATGTTGAGTCCTGTTGTTGTATTATTGTGGGTGAGGAGTTGTTTTAGATTGGGTGGCTGTCTTCCTCCCAGAGCTTGAGAAAGAGAACTGTCATTGTCTAGGAGAGGTTGTAGATCTCTGATGATGCGTTGTACTGTTTTAAGTTGGGAGTTGTATGTGATTACTAGTGGTGTTCTGTTATTTTCTTTTTTGGGTCTGTCTTGCAGCAAGTTCTCTCTGGATATCAGTCTGGCTCTGTTGATCTGTTGTTTAATTTCATCAGGTGGATATTTTAGTTCTAAAAAGGTTTGCTGTAGATATCTTAGGTGAGAGTCTCTGTCTGTAGAGTTGGAACAGATGCGGCTGTAACGTAGGGCCGGGCTATATACAATGGATTGTTTGGTATGTTTGGGGTGGTAGCTAGAAGCATGTAGATATGTTTGTTGGTCAGTTGGTTTACGGTATAAGGTGGTGTCTATGTGTCCATCCTGTATTTTTATAGTAGTGTCCAAAACGTGTATTTCTTGTATAGATTGGTTCATTGTTAGGTTGATGGTGGGGTGAAAATCATTATGTCTCCTAGCCACAGTAATGGAAACCACTGCTACCCATTGCCCGCTGTATAATGTATAACCACTTAGTGGTTTCTCTGTGCAACTTGATGGAATAAACGAAGCAATGCATGACTCAGCTGTCCTCAGTGTGTGGTCTTTGGATCCTGACACGTTGACACTGCTAGGACACGACTCGCCATCCCTAATAGAAGCAGACTGTCTTCTACTGTTGGTGCCTTTCAAGCTTTGACTTTCGCAAGCACTTCATACGCTTTTCAATTTAAACCAGGAAGGAGGCTGGAAAGGAGAAAATTGTACTAGCAAAGGAAAAATGACTTCACAAGACTACAGTATTTTATTTCTGCTGCTCCAAGACTTCCCTCGTTCTTTATTACCGCATTCACTTCCTGGTCCCAAGTGATTAAAAGGGTGGTGGCGGGGGGGGGGGGATCATCTTAAAACACAGGCCGCAGTCCAAAAAATTAAGTGGTATCTTTAAATTTGTGCCCCTCGTTGCATTTCAGGGAGATATTTTAGTGTTTCTTGGATGCCTCTGACATATAATAAGGAGGCACATTTGCTATCACAGTCCACACCTGGCAATCTCTGCATGCCAGCTGAGCTCAGCGCAATGATATGTCTAGAGGTAATTATTTCCATCACCCATGTAAGGGTAAAAGGTATGAGTTTCATCACAGGTTTACGTTCTTTTCAACATGAATTGCCCGCGTAAGCCAGTCTGTGAGGGGAAAACCTTTGGGGTCCTTAAATTATGTTTCTGAAAATAAATATGCTGTGAGACAAATAATTCAATGGGGGTCATCCCCCCCCCCAGTCCTTATTCAAAGCAAGGGGAGCAGAGGCAGGCCAGGGCTTTTGGCTGGTTAACAGTGCGTATTTCTACTAGACAAAACTGAATGCTTGCTAGACTGAACTGAATGCTTCTGTGGTTGGACTTTCTACTTTTTTATACAGTGGTACCTCAGGTTACAGGGACCCAGGTGGCGCTGTGGGTTAAACCACAGAGTCTAGGGCTTGCTGATCATAAGGTCGGCGGTTTGAATCCCTGCCACGGGGTGAGCCCCCTTTGCTCAGTCCCAGCTCCTGCCCACCTAGCTGGCCACATGAGCTGGAAGCTGTAAACCGTCTCCCTTGGCCAATAAAGGGAGATGAATGCCGCAACCCTAGAGTCGGACACGACTGGACCTTTACCTTTAGTTTGCGAATACGGCTTAGAATATATGGAATCACAGGCTTAAAAGCAACGTAATGGAGACAGTCACAGGAAGAAGAAGAAGAAGAAGAAGAAGAAGAAGAAGAAGAAGAAGAAGAAGAAGAAGAGGAGGAGGAGGAGGAGGAGGAGGAGGAGTTTGGATTTGATATCCCGCTTTTCACTACCCGAAGGAGTCTCAAAGCAGCTAACATTCTCCTTTCCCTTCCTCCCCCACAACAAACACTCTGTGAGGTGAGTGAGGCTGAGAGGCTTCAGAGAAGTGTGACTAGCCCAAGGTCACCCAGCAGCTGCATGCAGAGGAGCGGGGAAGCATACCCGGTTCACCAGATTACGAGTCTACCGTTCTTAACCACTACACCACACTGGCAACACAGTTTTCTTTTTTAACAAACAACAAGAACCCAGAAACTTCTCCTACTTAAGGTCACTGTAAGATTTTACAGATGTCAACTTTTGACAGTATGTGACAGCTGACGCACAGCAGCAGTCAGTATTTGACAATGCTTGACAGCAGACAAGCAGCTGCAGTCTATATCTGGCAATATCTGGCATATAACTGTCAACATTTACCAGAATCAAACAAGTATATATGTTTTATATGTTGACAATAATTGACATCCGACATGAAGCAGCATTCAGTATATGATAAGCAGCTGTCAACGGTCAACAATATCTGACACTGGACATGCAGTAGCAAACAATATTTCAAGGAATCTGACAGCTGCCATGCAACTGCAGTCAGTATTTGGTAATCTATGATGGGGTGGGGGAAGACTAACCACTGGGCATGCTGGTCTGTGAGCCTGGAAAGTATTCTATTTAATTCTATTTAATGCAACAAATAATTTTAGTAGCCGTGACCGTGGTTTTATTGTATGTCTGTGGCCAATGATTTTTATGGTTACTGTTGTTGTTTTTTTCCTTTTTGTTCTCCTTCTGAATAATACCATGGCCTATGGCTAGTGCAATAAAAAGTTTAGTTGGAATTGGAATGGGTTGCAAGCAAGTTCTAGTCATCCAGTCAACGAGAGCATCAACACAAAACAAAACAGGAGGGAACCCTCCAAATCTTAGCTGCAAGTCGGAGCTAGTCAGACAACGTTGTAACCTGGGAATATATATAATCTCACCTTTGCTTTATTCTGTATGCTTATATTTCTGATCAATCATATGCTTGCAGTATATTTTGAGTAGTCATTTATGCATTAAGACTGTACCTTGTAAGAAATGCTTCTTACAGTTTGTGAGTTATAGCTGAACCAAGCAGAAAATATCTAGCTAGGCAGATTGACCACAGAAGATATAAATTATGTCATGGGTCCTATGTCCCCAAGTGAGTCAGGATGTTGGGAGAAGCAGGATGTCTGCAGAATGTTCTGGGTGTTTGAGATGCATATAGAGTTTTGACCAAGTCTGGCATAATGAGATTTATATGCTTACCAAGCTGAAACAATGGCCCAACGAAAGGAATTGGGGGAGAGTTCACAGGGGCAGAAGGTCGTTACGAGAAAGCAGAAGTGAATCTCCTTGCTTCAGCTAACTAGGGTGAAGTTCAGAGAGTCTTTTAGGGACAAGAGGGTTGGATTTCTGGGATGCTGTTATACACTGTCCTACGCTCATTGGCTTGATGCTTAATGCAAGATATGAATATGTAATGTTTGAAGGATCTATAAAAACCTTTGGATATCTGTGATTAATGTCCATTATTTGAGAGGCGACTCCCTGGACCTTATTGCTCAGCAATAAAATGCTTACTTTCAATTTCTCCTAAAACCTGTGTTTGATAATTATTCTAAGAACTAAGGTTCCCACACGATACATCACACAAATGGTCTAAGGGTGGCATATGGTTTCTTGTGATGTGAAAAAGGTGAGTTCGTGTACAAGCCCAAAGACTATGGACGAAGTTAGTGGAGAGGCTGAACTAACTGTTCATGTAGTGTCTTCAAGAAATAGTGGGTGCCCAGTGATGTGACGGCAGGAGGCTGTTGCTCTGCTGTGCAAACTCATTTCCTAGGCAAGACTGTCAGTTCAGTGCTGTTTACACCCAGGTCAGTTGCCTGAAAGCAAAGGGGAGTACAAAGTGGGGCGGAGGGGGAAGAGTGAATGTTTTGCTTTCAATTTTTCAACATACACCATTGAAAGTTATTACTTTGCTGTTTGGAGAGAGCTCGAAACCTAACAGTGTGTGACAGGAGGCCTGTCCTCATGCCGTGTGAGCCTGATTTCCTTTGTGATAAATAGAGGCGATTAAATTATTCATCGTGAATGGTGTTCAACTGTTCACCAATAGAATTTTCTATCTGCTAACATTGTTTGTTATGCATACACATTTAATGAGTGACTCAGGCAAGCAAACTCCTTCCCTCTGCCCCCCCACTCTATCCATGTAGACACTAGGCACTTTCATCTGCTTGACCTGTTTCTCGTTCATTTGGAAAGGAGGAATGGCATTCAGTTTCACACCAGGCAGAGACACGAAAATCAGAGGAATGTTTAGGGCTGCTCCTCCAGCATTATCTAATTCATCTATAATTGCACTGTGCCAAGAGTCCTACATTTGCCTGGGATGGCACTGGAAACTTTTTGAAGGCAATCTGGTCCAACCGTTCCACAGAGGCAAGATTTTCGATGGCCGGCATAATGAAAGGAGTAGGACGTTCCACTGAGAGCATGTCCAAAGAAGGCATCCCACACCAAACAAAAATTGCTTTTCATAAAGCAAATGCAGACAATAGAAGCAAACAAAACCAAGGCGTGCAAATATGCACCCAGTTGCTGATCTGACTCATGGTAAAATTGGGCTCTGAAACAAAGTATCGCAACCTCTCAGAGATCTGAGAAAAAGACAGTTGCTTAGTCTCTCTGGAAGAAATCACTTTTACCAAAACCAAGTGATTTATCATCACTTTACTTATGACTATCTTTGGTGCTCCAAAGGAATGACCACAGAATAGGGTGCTGCCAAGAATTTAGGAGAACATGATTCTGTCATTCTAGATATAGTTAGAGCCAGTGCTTTTCTTAAAAAAAAAGTTTGGGGTACTCTCATTTTCCGACTCATATTGAAATACTGCCCCTCAATGAGGCCAAACTTAGATTCACAAAATGTTTAGGGGTATGCGTACCCCCCAGAAAAAAAGCACTGGATAGAACCAATTTCTACCTTGTTAGCATAATCATAATCATTTGATGGATTCCTTCCTAGCCTGACTTTTAGCGTCTACCCCCTCCCAAGGTGAGTTACAACAAATCAATAAAACACAATATCTAAGGGTGGGCAACAAGGAGAAGGAGGAGGAGGAGGAGGAGGAGGTTGGAGGCTGGTTTAGGGTGTCCTCCTAAATCCAAAACAAAACAAAAAAACAAAAAATTCCTTCCAGTAGCACCTTAGAGACCAACTGAGTTTGTTCTTGGCATGAGCTTTCGTGTGCATGCACACTTCTTCAGATACATGCACATGAAAGCTCATACCAAGAACAAACTTAGTTGGTCTCTAAGGTGCTACTGGAAGGTTTTGGGTTTTTTTTCTTTTGTTTTGACTATGGCAGACCAACATGGCTACCTACCTGTAACTGTTCCTAAATCCAGCAATGATTAATATGTTCCTTGCCTTGTACTGCAGCTATAGGAGGTCCACATGCTGTTAAAATGGCAAGATTGAGTCTTGCACACATGCGCCTTCAAATCCCATTGGTCAACAGGATTCTAATAGCCTGAGAGCAAGATTACATACAGCTAGTGGCTCTGGAGGCAAAGATGGCAGAGGCGCTAGGAAATAGAGTTAACAATCTACCCCAAATCATTCATAAGATCCTGGTGTTTTAAAATTCCAAATAAAAATGTCATTATTTCATGGACCACAGAACAGTTCTTCCATGGTGGTGAATAGCAAAGCAGCTGAAAATCTATTTGTGACCCCCTGGGAGTTTTTCAGTTTTCTGTTGCCAGATAATACATTCAATTGCACAAGGTAAATGCAATATGCAGAAATGTTTCCGCTTTTGAGAAAAAGTTGAATCGGATTCAAGAGAAATATCCAACAGAACCATCCTTCCTCAAGTCACTGGGGGATTTGCATTTGATTTCAGCAGCTCATTCAGTATTTTCTGCATATCCTCCTATGTTGTTGTATTTTAATGTAACTTTTATATAGCTCCACAGAAGAGATGTTGGCAGACGTTCCATAGTTGAGATTGTGCTAAGGAAACACAGCAAAACTATGCCTCTTAACTCACCAATTTAATGACTGCATTTCATCTGTAAATATGGCATAGTTTTCTTCTGTGGATTGTGGGGGACAGGATTGCTTTTTCAAGGCAACCTTCTAACAACTACCTTGAATGAATGCATTGCTTCTTTCCGCACTTCCAGATCGTCCAGCAATTAACCAGCAAATTCAGGTTGTGCAATTCAAGGGGACTCGGGGCTCTTGTGCAACAAACCCAGTTCTCCCCAAAATTGGACATATATATATATATATATATGTGTGTGTGTGTGTGTGTGTGTGTGTGTGTGTGTGTGTGTGTGATAAGTGATAGCAAAATGCCCTGGGGATTGTGAGATAACATGTTTGATGCAGTGTCCTTTAGCCTTCCCACAAACAAATGAGAGCAAATGATCGGTGAACAGCTCACCTTCATTAACAGCCCCTCAAACCTGGGGGGGGGGGCGGATTAAAATGGTCATCTGGAAGCAAACACTTTCACTTAATATAAGTAATGATTATCCCCATGTGCAGGCTTGGGAGAGAGAAGCTCTACCACCCACCTGAAGGAAAACGCACCTGGAATTGACCTAAGTATATTTTTCGAATTTTTCATGGAACGCATAGAATTTTAGAGTTGGAAGTGACTACAGAGGTCATTTAGACTGGTGCTCAACTGCAGGGATTTTGCGACTCCAACATCCCTGACTGATTAGCATTCAGCCCCTGCTTAAATTGTAAGTTTGTGCAACTGCTTTGTCTGAATCCCAAGGTGAGGCAGATGAGTTCAGACTCTGAAACAAGGCTAGGCTTCCCTGAAGCCCATCTCCAAAATGATAGGGGTGAATGTAAACT
Organism: Lacerta agilis; assembly: GCF_009819535.1. Taxonomy (NCBI): domain Eukaryota; kingdom Metazoa; phylum Chordata; class Lepidosauria; order Squamata; family Lacertidae; genus Lacerta; species Lacerta agilis. The sequence goes on along the minus strand of NC_046327.1, from coordinate 4,151,638 downwards.
GCACCATAAAAGGGGAACACCGGGATTCAACCACCCGGTTCCATTAGCGGAAGCCAGAACAAGAACTCCCACTAGTGTAATGGGGATTTCCCCCCTCTCCTCCCCACCTCTTGTGGGATGTAAAACACAGTTAGCAGTCAAGTACTACCGGTAGATTCCTAGAGTGAACATGAAAGGGGATGTTTTGTACCAGCTAGTAGAAAACTTCCTGTTTCCTCCTGGGCTGGAACAAACTTCCTCTACGTGTGACTAGAGGTGGGCATAACCTCACCTGCCCAGGTGACAAAAGCACTTGGGACACAGCCCCCCCCCCCGAGTCCATTCGTCAAAGAAGCAACAGCTCTTCATCTAGAGATGCTCTGTTGGCTTCCAGCCAACAGAGCACAAAGGGACTATCTCCTTATGGAATAGATTCCACGTGTATATACTTTTGTAACCTAAGTCTGCCTTCAGGGATCCATCTGTGAACTGAATGGATGTGAGTAAAATACTTTTATACTTTTTACACAAGATTGTGCCATGTCTATTTTTTTTAAAGAGGGATATAAGGGAATTACCCGGAATCTATATTGAGAGGCTAAAACTAGCCTGCAACAAGCTAACTGCTGTGTATTTGAAAGGGGAATGTTAGAACTCTGCTAAGGTTATAGAACATGCTAGCGCAAGTTAGGAAGGATATTATTAAACAATATATCCTATCCTGCCTCCCTGAACGTTCCCACATCTCTGTGTCTCCCCCAAATCCTCTCTAGAAGGTTGGATGAGAGCCCCACTCTGCACATGGCATGCGGGGAGGAAAGAGGAGAAAGCAAGGGAGAAATTATTGTGCAAACAGAACGACCTCCTTAGTGTTCCCAAAATTCCACCCCAGGGTGGAGAGTGTGTAAGCGGGAGAGTTTGTTCACTGAGAGCTGCAGCTTCCAATCCATGGCTAGAATATCACCAAACCTTCTCCTTTTTTCCACGGGGCCTTTTCTTCCTCACTCTTCGTCTGGTTCTCTGAATGTTACAAACCTCCCCCCCCCCCAATTTTAATAATTAATTGTGATTTTGGTTCTGTCTTTGATTATGTGTGCGATTTTATGGTTCTTGAAAAACTCTAACCCTAGCCAGTTTTGACTTCAAAGCCAAGCAAATGTCAGCCCTCTCTCCAGTTTGGTTTTCCAGCAATTAAAACAACAGTAATCCTTCTTTGGGTGTGCATGAATAGTATGTGAATGCATACTGGTGTAGGCAGACCAGGGAGCCAGAAATGGAGTTATACCCCCCGAGCCAAAGAGATAAGTAACTATGCAACCTTTAGAAGACATCTGAAGGCAGCCCTGTAGAGGGATGTCTTTAATGTTTAATGTTTTATTATGTTTTTATATATGTTGAAAGCTGCCTAAAGTGGATGGGGCAACCCAGTCAGATTTGCGGGGTATAAATATTATTAATATTATTAATATTATTATTATTAATGATGTCCCTACTTTCATGGTAGAAATGTTGGAGGGTATGTAGTAGCAGTCATATCCTAAGGGAGAGGGAGAGGCTTGATGGGCATATATGAGACAGTTGTATGTATGTGTGAAAGCAGGAGAGTGCAAATGCTTCATAGAAGCTTAATTTGTTGTTGTTCAGTCATTAAGTCGTGTCCGACTCTTCGTGACCCCATGGACCAGAGCACGCCAAGCACCCCTATCCTCCACTGCCTCCCGCAGTTTGGCCAAACTCATGCCAATCGCTTCGAGAACACTGTCCAACCATCTCATCCTCTGTCGTCCCCTTCTCCTTGTGCCCTCCATCTTTCCCAACATCAGGGTCTTTCCCAGGGAGTCTTCTCTTCTCATGAGGTGGCCAAAGTACTGGAGCCTCAACTTCAGGATCTGCCCTTTCAGTGAGCACTCAGGGCTGATTTCTTTAAGGATGAATAAGTTTGATCTTTTTGCAGTCCGTGGGACTCTCAAGAGTCTCCTCCAGCACCATAATTCAAAAGCATCAATTCTTCGGCGATCAGTCTTCTTTATGGTCCAGCTCTCACTTCCATACATCACTACTGGGAAAACCATAGCTTTAACTATATGGACCTTTGTCGGCAAGGTGATGTCTCTGCTTTTTAAGATGCTGTCGAGGTTTGTCATTGCTTTCCTCCCAAGAAGCAGGCGTCTTTTAATTTTGTGACTGCTGTCACCATCTGCAGTGATCATGGAGCCCAAGCTTAATTAGTTGGCTATAAGTCTCCTCATTTTCCTGAGCTTAATGCTTTGCATGGCTCCCCCCCCCCCAATTCTCTCCATGGATTCGCTGTTTATCTTTTAGACTCCTGGCTTCCAAGTTTCTCATCTGTAACAAAGGTAAATGGCTTCCCAGGACGACTTTTAGATGCTTAAGTCTTTAAAAATATGCTAAGCAGATATTATGCATGCAACTTAAGATGTAACTGCGGTTGGGTGCCCTAGCTTGACGCCTGTGCTTTGAGTTCTTCCTCTATGCCGGTGACACAGTATGGATTGTGTTTGGTTGATCCACAGTGAGCCTGGGACTTTGTACGGATGTACTGCTTGGTGGCAAGGAACTTGCAAGTCGGGAAAGAACTATACACCTTAAACTAGAAAAGTTTAATCATGTGTTGTAATTTTGTTATAATTGGAAAAACTCTAATAAATATTATTTTTTTAAAAAAGAACTATACACCTTAGATTTATAATGTTTCTTCTCTAGGTTCTGTCCTTTGACTCCTGGGCTCCACCTCAGGTTGTGTGAGCTCCGCACCCGATACCTGACCGTACAATACCACAATAATAATGATAATAATAATTTATTATTTGCTCCCCACCCATCTGGCTGGGTCACCCCAGCCACGCTGGGCGGCCTCCAACAGATATTAAAATACATTAAAATATCACAGGTTAAAAACTTCCCTAAACAGGGCTGCCTTCAGGTATTTTCTGAATGTGTCATGTTATTACGAATGCTCCATCTGATAAAGCATTTTGGCTTGCCAGATGGAATGATCACCCTCCCCTAAGTGCTGTTCTGGGGGTTCTCCCAAGTACCCAAGAGCCAGTATGGTGTAGTGGTTAAGAGTGGTAGACTCATAATCTGGGGAACCGGGTTCGTGTCTCCGCTCTTCCACATGCAGCTGCTGGGTGACCTTGGGCTACTCACACTTCTTTGAAGTCTCCCAGCCCCACTCACCTCACAGAGTGTTTGTTGTGGGGCAGGAAGGTTAATGAGAATGTTATTGAGACTCCTTTGGGTAGTGAAAAGTGGGATATCAAATCCAAACTCTTCTTCTTCTACCACAAACAACTAATCCAGAATGCGGCAGCTAGACTGGTGACTGGGAGCAGCCTCTAAGACCACATAACACCGGTCCTGAAAGACATACATTGGCTCCCAGTACGCTTCTGGGCACAATTCAAAGTGTTGGTGCTGACCTTTAAAGCCCTAAACAGCCTCGGTCCAGTACACCTGAAGAAGCGTCTCCACCCCCATCGTCCAGCCCAGACACTGAGGTCCAGCACCGAGGGCCTTCCATCACTGTGAGAAGTGAAGTTAGAATCATAGATTCATAGAGTTGGAAGAGACCACCAGGGCCATCCAGTCCAATCCCCTGCCAAGCAGGAAACACCATCAAAGCATTCCTGACAGATGGCTGTCAAGCCTCCGCTTAAAGACCTCCAAAGAAGGAGACTCCACCACACTCCTGGGCAGCAAATTCCACTGCCGAACAGCTCTTATTGTCAGGAAGTTCTTCCTAATGTTTAGGTGGAATCTTCTTTCTTGTAGTTTGAATCCATTGCCCCGTGTCCGCTTCTATGGAGCAGCAGAAAACAACCTTTCTCCCTCCTCTATAGGACATCCTTTTATATATTTGAACATGGCTATCATATCACCCCTTAACCTTACAGGGAAGCAGGCAGAGGACCTTCTTGGTAGTGGCGCCTGCCCTGTGGAACGCCCTTCCACCAGATTTCAAGGAAATAAGGAACTATCTTATTTTTAAAAGACATCTGAAGGCAGCCCTGTTTAGGGAAGTTTTTAATGTTTGATGTTTTATTGTGTTTTTAATATTCTGTTGGGAGCCACCCAGAGTGGCTGGGGAGACCCAGATAAATGGGCGGGGTAATAATAATAATAATAATAATAATAATAATAATAATAATACGTGTGGGGTGGGGAGGAGAGGGGGTGGAGCACCATTGCACAAACAGAAGTCATTGCATGGAGCTTCTGCTGATGGGGTTCTTGGGGTAAATATATAGTCTGGAGCAAACCTCCTTTGACCATACCACCACAAACCTATATTTAGATAGCTTGGCAATGGCTTGTTGATCCTCGATTTTTGTGTCACCTCAGGAGGACAATTTGTATTCCAAGGTGTAAAAAAAATAATGTTATTTACGTATGCTACTACTGTGGTCCATGTTTTGTTAGCCCAAAAATGGAAAACGAGTGAGGTCCCAACCAGGACCGGTGCTAGGGTTTCTTGCGCCCTAGGCAGACCACCTTCTGCCGCCACCCGCCGCCCGCCAAAGCCTGCTTTAGCGGGAGGTGGTGGGGTGAAGAGGCAAGCAGCAGTTTCTCCGCTGAACGGAGAAGCTGCTGCTCTCCCGTCCCGCCCCCCGCCCCCCGCCAAAGCCTGCTTTAGCGGGAGGTGGGGGTGGTGTAGGGGGCAAGCAGCACCTCTCCACTACAGCAGAGAAGCTGCTGCTAGCCCGTTCCGCCCCCCTGCCCAAGCCTGGCCAGCGTCCCCTCCATTTTGGCGCCCTAGGCAATTGCCTAGTTTGCCTTAATGGACGTGCCGGCCCTGGTCCCAACCAAAGAGGAATGGCACCTTTAGTTGACAGAATATTATGCACAGCTTGCAGACTTAACATATAGTATAAGAGAACAAGAAATACATACGTTTAGAGAAGATTGGAAAACGTTTATCGAATATATGGGAAATAACTGTGAACAGCTGAAAATGCTGGCAGCATTAAGATAAATTCAACAGTGTAAATAAGTTCGGATGGATGTAATAATAGATTACTGAATGGTTTAGTTTTTGTAAAATATGCAGGGATTTATGACATGCAAAATGGACCATTGAAAGAAAAGGGAAGTCATTGGTATCTTAAGGATGCAAAAATGAGTACTTTAAATTGTAAAACAGAAAATTTAATCACACACACACACACACTGTATTTTTTCATGTATAAGACTATATTTGGTTAAAAAAAAATTAAGTTTAAAATTGAGGGTCATCTTATACACGGAATGTTGCAATTAATTATTTTTTAATTTGGGACTCAAAAAATAGGGGGCGTCTTAAACGCTGAAAAATACGGGGTGTGTGTGTGTGTGTGGAGGGCAACTTGTTATGGGGATGCATTGCCCACATAAACCAATTCAAGGTAGTCAGTATATAATTTAGTCTTGTCCGCAGCCGACCTTAGGCCTTGAATTCTCAGAACTCATGCTCTGTGCAGGCTGCTGTGCTTGGCACCAACAGATATATGGCCGAACCTCCTCCTTGCATACAGGACTATTTTTACCTGCAGGTCCTTTCAGGAGCCATCACCATGTCGTCGCCCAGAACCAGGAGACTCAAGTCACAATCCTGCCGGACGCATCTCCTCTTTCCTGCCCTTTGTATGTGGTCTGATGTTCCTCTTTTTTATTTTATTTTCTCTTCTCCCACCCACCCACCCCTTATTTTTTTTGCCTCCAGCAAGCAATATTGTTATTTTCTAAACCGGTCACATGACAAATATTAATGGAGGTTTTTACATAACATCCCAAGGGTCATTAGGTTCATCTATAATTTATAAAATGGCTTTAAGTTTTACAACCGAGAGCGCGTGGCAAATAAAAAATAAAAAATAAACGCAGCCAGATATGAGACTATTAGGTAGTGCTAACTGTCGTTTTTCATGTTAACAGATTATTTTGTCAGCGCTCTGCAGAAGAAAGAGTAATACAGAAAAGAGCGGGGGGGGGGGACTCCTGCCAGATCCATCGCCCTGTGTCCCCTCTCTTCCTCTGCCACCTTTTCCCTCTCTTTGCATTTATATCTAGCAATCCTCCAAAGAACCAGGTTTCTCTTTTTAGCCTTTAACAAAATCCCCGAGCTTCTCTTTTCATCGAGAGCCCTCCTTGCATCCTGCGTATCTGTCATCTTCCCTGATTTGTAAGGCTTTCGCACACACACACACACACACACACAAAATTCCAAGTAACTTTTGAAGAGAGCTTGAAGAAGGCTCTATGAAAAGACAGGGAGCAGTGGGGATGAAAGTGCAAGGGGGTTACCATCCTCTCAGGGGAGGCCAATGTTAAGAAAAATCAATCATACAATTTTTTTAAAGGCTTTTGACAAATAAATAATTCATGCACGTTAAAATTAATTAACCAATTTCAGGAGTCGGGCATCATCTGCATTGCATTGCTGCTTTAAAAATGTCTATTATTATTATTTATTATTATTATTATTATTATCCTCAGGTTATTAGACACCGCGGCACCATCCAGGCTATAACATCTCTGCCATCTTTCCTTCCTGCGTTCCATATTGAGATTTGGAAGTGAGATATTCTGTGCATAAACCGTTATCGTCAGTCAAAGCCTACACAGATAAAAATTAAAATAAAATAAGTACCCATAATAATAATGCCCAGTAATAATAATTCTGGGAGCATTCCCCAATCTTTGGAACCTTCCTTCCCATTTACAAAATAAAATAAAATACCCCCAAAGCGATGTAACTATTTCTTTGTCGATGCTCTGACTACTGTGTTTAATAGTGACAACATTTACATAAATGGATTGCAGTTCAGTTGTTGAACATATAGCAGGATGATTCTCTAATCCCATTTTAATTAGATGGATGTTGCGAGCGTACAAAACACACAAACACACGCACACACACACACCAGAGCCTTCACTCCCTGTGGTGATGCCACACTGGCATGGAATCAATCACCACGGTTGTGGTTGCCATAGAAACTGATAGCTCTTGTGCCACCATCTAAGTGGTAAATGATTGGTGGTACGCTCATAACACAGGGAGAGCAATGAGTTTTTATATCCTGTCCAGCAGCTGTGCCAGAGAGTTAATTAAAAGCAGAGAACATGAAATAAATCTAAATCTGTGAAGAAATGAAATGTACAGTACAAATCGAATTCCCGTGTTGGGCAGGAATTAATATGCAGCGCAAGCCACAGACCTGCCTGAACAAGCAGCAGCTAGGAATCTTGGGAAACTGTACTTCTGAGGCAGCTGAAACTGCAATGGAGAGAGAGAGAGAGAGAGAGAGAGAGAGAGAGAGAGAGAGAGAGAGAGATCCTAACAGAGGAGCTAACTCCCAGGGGCTGAGCTCCCATCACTGTCCCCCCATAAAATATTTGAGGGCCTGCCACCCCCCAGGTTGATGGGCATGACAATTCAAATTGTGTGTGCGCACTGCATCTTGTGATTGATTATGTGGGGCAGGGCTTACCTGCCCCCTCTTAATATTTTATTGGCCCCTTGGACCCTAAAGGTAAAGGGACCCCTGACAGTTAAGTCGAGTCGCAAACGACTCTGGGGTTGCGGCGCTCATCTCGCTTTAAAGGCCGAGGGAGCTGGCAATTTTTCCACAGACATTTTTTCCGGGACATGTGGCCAGCATGACTAAGCCACTTCTGGCCAAACCTGAGCAGCTCACGGAAACGCCATTTACCTTCCCGCCTGAGCGGTACCTATTTATCTACTTGCACTGTGTGCTTTCGAACTGCTAGGTTGAGAGCTGGACCATCAAGAAGGCAGATTGCCGAAGAATTGATGCTTTTGAATGATGGTGCTGGTGGAGACTCTTGAGAGTCCCATGGACTGCAAGAAGATCAAACCTCTCCATTCTCAAAGAAATCAGCCCTGAATGCTCACTAGAAGGACAGATCCTGAAGTTGAGGCTCCAGTACTTTGGCCACCTCATAAGAAGAGAAGACTCCCTGGAAAAGACCCTGATGTTGGGAAAGATGGAGGGCACAAGGAGAAGGGGACGACAGAGGATGAGATGGTTGGACAGTGTTCTCGAAACTACTAACATGAGTTTGGCCAAACTGCGAGAGGTAGTGAAGGATAGGGGTGCCTGGCGTGCTCTGGTCCATGGGGTCACGAAGAGTCGGACATGACTGAATGACTGAACAACAACAAGGTTGTCAGGAGCTGGGACCGAGCAACAGGAGCTCACCCCGTCACGGGGATTCGAACCACCGACCTTTCAACCGGCAAGCCCAAGCGGCACAGTGGTTTAACCCACAGCGCCACCCACGTGCCTACCCTCAGACCCTAGCATGCCTTAAAACCTCATTACGGTGCCAGGACAAAATGACAGCTTGCAGCAGCAAGAACATTTCTTCACTGCCCTTTGTAACGGATTAGCCCTAAAATGGAAAATTCATTACACTCTGGCTTAGTAAGAGTTAATCCACCTCCAACTTAACTGACAGCGCATTCTTTAGGGGCGGGGCGGTTCCCAGTTTAAAGAAGGAGGGGACAGCCGTTTTGGCAGTTGGGAAGGGGGGAGAGTGGGGAGCGTAGAGTGGAAAGAAAAAAGAAGAAAGGTGTGAGGCCAGGATAGTGGGTGTTCTGTGTGATGTTTGGAGCTTTGAGGGTTAAAGAAGCTCAACAGTTCGCCCCTCCCACAGGGAGGATGTATCACAACATCCGGGTTATCTGCTGTATGCAATGTCTTTGTGATTTATGTGACGCACCGTTTATTTTCTGGTCAGTCCTACTTTTACTTTTGAGAGGATCGGAGAGACCGGAGATGGCTTCCCAATCTCCGGGGAAAGCTCTGTAATTTATATGCTTGTAATAAAGCTTACTTGCTTTAATCAAGCCAGACGTTGTGGAAGTTTAATTGCTGGCACGAAAGGTACACAGACCGTTGCACAGGAAGAAGAAGAAGTTTGAAGAAACACTCTGCTAAAGCACTGGAGAAGCAGCAGGAGAATGCAGAGGAAGCGTTGATGGACACCACTCCAAGTGCTAAACTGGTTTTAAGGCTTTTCCAGTTAAAACCAAAAGCCCCACATTCTGGTTAGGCTTAGGGTAACTTGAAGTAAAGTTCTATGGATTTGATGTATAAAATGCAACTAAGATTGTAACCTTATGAATCTTTAAAAACTATGTTTGCAAAAAAAAAATTCATCCTTGTTGTGACAAGAAAAATTGTCTTAGTTGTTCTAGCAGTGTATCAAAACTCAAAGAGGTGAAGACTCAAGAGAGGCAAAATGATACAGTGGGGATCCGTACTGAGGGAGGCCCTTTACTGTAGGTAAGAGGTTGTTCATTCAAATAGCCTGGATGGGTTATGATAATAGGACACTAAAGCTGGAATTAGGCTCTCATTTCTAAGAAGTCCAGAAATATAGAGCTGTTTAAAATAAGGACTGAAGGATTTGAGGGTGAATTGCTTCACCCCTGGACTTCCTTCATCTTTCAAATTTATTGAAAATTTTAAATTTGTTTCACGTTTATTTATTGAAAGCGTCGGGGATTCGTCACACCCTTCATCTGAAGGTCACATGGCAGTTCAAAACTATAAATACACAAAGTACATACAGCGGTACCTCAGTTCTCGAAGGCAATCTCTTCCAAAAGTCCGTTTGACTTCCAAAATGTTTGAAAACCGGGGTGCAAAGGGCTGGCTGCAAATTCAATTGGAAAAATGGAAAAACACGCAGCGGAAGCCGTTCGACTTCCGAGGCGCGTTCAAAAACGGAAGCAGTTACTTCCGAGTTTTCGGCGTTCGGAAACCAAAACATTTGGCGTCCAAGACGCTCGAAAACCGAGGTACCGTTGTACCATAATAACAAACAAAAACAATACCTGCCCCCCGCCCAGTTTAAAAGGCCAGAGATGTAATTCGCCCAAGGCCTGGGAGAAAAGGAATGTTTTGCCTGTGGCACCTAAAGATATGTAAGAATGGTGCCAGGCAAGCTTCCCTGAGGAGAGCATTGCACAACAGAAAAGGTTGGCTCTCGTGCTGCCATCCTCCGAACATCTCGCAGATGAGGCCCATGAAGAAGGGCCTCAGATGATGGCCGTAGGGTCCACCTCCAGGAATCACGAAAGACGACATTGCTCAGTCATCTGATTGTGACAATGTTGGTCCCTTTTCACTCTCGGAGCACAGCGAGAATGTTTTAGTGCCCCAATATCCCGTGGCTGTCAAGCAGGTAAAAAGGTAACGGGAATCAAAGCCAAGGCAACGGGTCTCAAATCAGAGAAGACAGGAGGAGGCAGATTATGGCCGTTTGAAAAGGACCAGGGCATTCCCTGGGGGAGAGGCTAATCTGTGTTTCTCTCATCTGACGACTCTATCGGTCAGTCCGGTGACCTGGCTCCTGTCAGTCAGCCTGAAATTTCTGTTTGAAGGAGAGAAGCCTAGCAACCTTGTCTTGAAAGAAAGAAGCAGTTGAATGAAAATGCTCTTTATTTACAGCTCAAGCAGGAGACAACGATTGAGAGGGCTTCTTGACTCTGAGGCTCTGCTTTGTGGAATACTCTTCCCAGAGACAGGGGTGGGGGGCAGAGGTTTAGTAAGACAGCCAGTTGCCAAAGGAGTTGTTGTTGTTGTTTAGTCGTTTAGTCATGTCCGACTCTTCGTGACCCCATGAACCAGAGCACGCCAGGCACTCCTGTCTTCCACTGCCTCCCACAGTTTGGTCAGATTCATGTTGGTAGCTTCGAGAACACTGTCCAACCATCTCATCCTCTGTCATCCCCTTCTCCTTGTGCCCTCCATCTTTCCCAGCATCAGGGTCTTTTCCAGGGAGTCTTCTCTTCTCATGAGGTGGCCAAAGTCTTAGAGCCTCAACTTCAGGATCTGTCCTTCCAGTGAGCACTTGGAGCTGATTTCCTTCAGAATGGATAGGTTTGATCTTCTTGCAGTCCATGGGACTCTCAAGAGTCTTCTCCAGCACCATAACTCAAAAGCATCAATCCTTCGGCGATCAGTCTTCTTTATGGTCCAGCTCTCACTTTCATATATCACTACTGGAAAAACCATAGCTTTAACTATATGGTCCTTTGTCGGCAAGGTGATGTCTCTGCTTTGTAAGATGCTGTCTAGGTTTGTCATTGCTTTCCTCCCAAGAAGCAGGCATCTTCTAATTTCGTGACTGCTGTCACCATCTGCAGTGATCATGGAGCCCAAGAAAGTAAAATCTCTCACTGCCTCCATTTCTTCCCCTTCTATTTGCCAGGAGGTGATGGGACCAGTGGCCATGATCTTAGTTTTTTTGATGTTGAGCTTCAGACCATATTTTGCGCTCTCCTCTTTCACCCTCATTAAAAGTTAAAGGTGGGTAGCCGTGTTGGTCTGCCATCAAGGTTGTGTCATCAGCGACGAATTCCGGCGGCGTCGCCATCGCGGAGCGGTCGTGGGTTGCCTCGGCTGCGAGGCGACCCAGTCCGTCCCGGGGGTTGGAGCCCCGCTACCGCAAAGCGGGGCTCCGGTGGGGTGCGGGAAGAGCGTCCCGCACCCTGGGCTCCCCGGCTGTGCCCACTGTGGCTCCGAACCCTTCCCTCGCTCCCCCTGTAAAGGGGGAGTGGGGGTGAAGGGACAACGGAGCCGGGCTATAGGGGAAATGCCCCAACCGGGATGTAAATGCGGCGGTCACCCCCGCGACGAGCGTCAAAGTTCTACCTGTCATTCTTGGAACTAAAGAAACCCGGTGGTCGTGAGTATTTGATTGGACTAGATTTTGTGCTTTTTGGACGATCCGGGGGGATGTGGAAAGGAAGCCTGCCTCCCTCCTTTCGGGGGAAAGAAAATAACCAGCTTAAGTGACTGCTGTTACAGAAATGGTTACAAAGTACTCGAACTTTGATAAGTGAGACTTTCAAAATCTCTCTTTGGGGAGTAAGTTGGTGGAAAATATCTCTGTTTAAAGTTTTGGTCTGCGCGCTCTGACTTCAGGGAAAATGGCTACGAAAAGTTTGAGCTGATGTGGAAAACAACTGTTACAAAAGGAAGAACATAGAAATAGAAACTGAAATTTGATACCCACCCCCTCTCTCAACATGTTGGGCTTTGTGTTTGAACTTGTTTTGAACTCTGGACTAACAGATGAACAAAGGCTTATTGTCTTGAAGCTGGAACTGCTTTATCGGAAAGTGAAGGTCTTGAGTGGGGATATGAAAAAAAATCTACTTCCCACAGAGGAGGCTTTCCAAGCTTTTGACACCATGGGAGAAAACCTTGGCAAAGAGCTGAAAGGGATGTTTGAAGGATGGAGAGAAATGAAAGGGTGACTCCGGGAAAAAGATCCGTTCTTTGGGGGTGGCAGCCCCGGGACGGCAAGAATTGTTATATCCAGCCCCCGAGGTGTGAGCTCGGGAGTAAGGGTCAAAGAATTAAGATATCTACAAATAGAGGAAGAACGTTACAAGGAAGCGGAGGAGCAGAAAGAAGATGAGTGGTGTACCCTGATGCTCGATGCAAGGTTTGTTGTGAACTGTGCCTGGATCTGTGGACATATGGGAAAAGATGAAAATTGGAAGATTGGTTCCGGTGATAGATGGAAAAGGACAATGGACAGAGGGGGAGTAGGGTGAAGTATTAAGTGTAAAATTTATATGGTCTGTTATGGTATTCTGAAATCGGAGGGTTAAGACTCTAAGTTTTATTTTATTTTTAATAAGAAAAGGGATATTTTGAATTTTATGTTATTAGCAGCAGTATAAGGGATAGAAGAAGTTCGTATAGATTTGATATAAGAATAATTTGTTAAGATTTAAAGATTTGTTATTAACTATTATGGATTAAGATGATTGTTCAGATCTGAATTTTCTTTAAATGAATTTAATTTTTAGAGAGAGGATGTTATTAAAGTATATTCTGGATTTAAAACCGAAGGTGAAAAGGCAGGGGAAGTCAACCGTCAAGATTCGGAACTAGAAATTTTTTTTTTTTTGTACGTAAACAAGAAGAAGAATCATGGCTATGTTTGTATTTGTTTTGTATTTGTAGGTGTGGGTGTGAGTTTGTGTTGTGTTATGAAAATGCCAATAAATTCTTTATATAAAAAAAAAGGTTGTGTCATCAGCATATCTGAGGTTGTTGATATTTCTTCCGGCAATCTTTATTCCGGCTTGGGATTCATCCAGTCCAGCCTTTCGCATGATGAATTCTGCATATAAGTTAAATAAGCAGGAAGACAATATACAGCCTTGCTATACTCCTTTCCCCCAAAGGAGTTAGGGCTTCTGCAATTTGTGCAGGCTGGGGCTTCTGGATCCGTCCCAAGGACAGAGCCACAAAGCGCTAATTGCTTGGTGTTTTGTGTGAAGGCACAGTGTAGAAATTTTCAAAAATAAAAATAATAGCATCCACTCATTAGTCACCTCTAATAACTAGTGTGGTGCAGTGGTTAAGAGCGGTGGACTCGTAATCTGGTGAACTGGGTTCGCGTCTCCGCTCCTCCACATGCAGCTGCTGGGTGACCTTGGGCTAGTCACACTTCTCTGAAGTCTCTCAGCCCCACTCACCTCACAGAGTGTTTGTTGTGGGGGAGGAAGGGAAAGAAGAATGTGAGCCGCTTTGAGACTCCTTTGGGTAGTGATAAAGCGGGATATCAAATCCAAACTCCTCCTCCTCTTGTCTAATTTGCTGCCAAGTGGAATTTGCTGCCAAGGAGTGTGGTGGAGTCTCCTTCTTTGGAGGTCTTTAAGCGGAGGCTTGACAGCCATCTGTCAGGAATGCTTTGATGGTGTTTCCTGCTTGGCAGGGGGTTGGACTGGATGGCCCTTGGGGTCTCTTCCAACTCTATGATTCTATGATTCTTTGATTATAGTAACTGGCTTGGCTACTTCAACCAGCTCCAGGCTGGTTGGAAGGGATCCCCAGGGAGCAGGACTCTCAACTAAAGTATCCATTTATACCCCACCTTTTTCTCCAAAGAGCACAAGGTGGCATGCATGATTCTCCCCCTCCTCATAGAATCCCCACAACAGCCTTGTGAAGTTGGTTATGCTGAGAGAAGACGGTGACTGGCCCGAGGTCACCTAGTGAGCTTTATAATTTAAACCCTGGTCTTCCAGGTCCTAATCTGATTACACTAGATGGGATCTCTTTATACGCATAAGCATGGAGAGAGAGAGAGAGAGAGAGAGAGAGAGAGAGAGAGAGAGGCTGGATCTAGAAATTTTTTTTTTTAAGTGCTTCGGGGGGAAACGTTGTAAACCTCAAAGTGGGAAATCACATTGGCGAAAGACGGGACTCCACAGCGCCATCTGGTGTCACAGTGCTATAATGCATAAAAAAGTTTGGTTTGTTTTTTTTTTTTTTTTTTTTTGCTAATGCAGCTGAGTCCCAACTCAAGAGTGTACTCAGAGTAGACTCGTTGAAATTGATTTCAATGGGTCAACTCTGAGTTTGACTAGCCATGGATATCACACATGCATGGATACACATACTAGAAGTGTAGAAGTATGCAATCAATCAATCAATCAATCATGAACCTGAAAGCAGACCAGAAGGTCTCTTTCTATCTTACTACTAAATAGGAAATTCTTTCCAGTAGCACCTTAGAGACCAACTGAGTTTGTTCTTGGTATGAGCTTTCGTGTGCATGCACACTTCTTCAGATACCTGAAGAAGTATCTTCTTGGTATCTGAAGAAGTGTGCATGCACACGAAAGCTCATACCAAGAACAAACTCAGTTGGTCTCTAAGGTGCTACTGGTCTCTAAGGTGCTACTGGAAATAATTTCCTATTTTGTTTCGACTATGGCAGACCAACACGGCTACCCACCTGTATCTTACTACTAGTTTGTGGTCAACCGCGAGGTTCCCTTAACTTCTCTTAGTACATTTTTCTCAGTAGCTGCCCCGTACTCAAAGTGTACCCAGTATGGAGTGGATTTTTTTCCCCTCTTAAATTTGTAACCGCCCTTTATGATACCATGCAATCATGCTGATAAAATATCTGAGAACACATGGTAAAATATAGCAAAGTGTATCCATTTACATTACAACTGTTAACAGATCGCCCGTGATTAAGCTCTCCATTTTTCAAGGTCAGGTAAGTCTGTGAAATTTACAGCAGATATAAAGAAAACTAGGAAGGCCTTTAAAAAGCTTTTCTTACTTTTGGCAGTGATATACTATCTGCTGTAAGCTCATATATTTTCCTTTATGCTCAGTTGAGTAGGGCTAAGATCAATTTTTTAAAACCTCATTGCTATATTATCCACCTTTACAGTTCCAGACAAGATGGATCATTTTTGCCACTTTAAAGGTCTTGAGCTCTATCAATAATATTTATTTTTTGTTTCGAAAAAAGCCATTGTAAGACAAAATGATCTACCTGTGGATAGTCAATACTCTCTCTCTCTCTCTCTCTCTCTCTCTCTCTCTCTCTCTCTCTCTCTCTGTCACACACACACACACACACACACACAATCCTCCTACAAAAGCAGATAACAATGTTTTTCTTTTTCTTTGATATATTTAAAGGAGAACAGGAACGCAGGCAGAGAGCACCGAGAGATTGCGACAAGGAAATATCTGTGAAAGGAGAACATTGTTTCCGACAGCTAAACAAAAACCTACATTAAAACATAACAAAGCCCCTTTTTTGCATGAATATCAGATGCATTAATAATTTAGTTAAAATAATAAACTTTCACTGCTCCGCAGCATGAAAAGGTAAAGTATAAAGCTGACCTATTTTTTAAAGGATAAAGCTGTTAGCAGGAGAGTCGGATGTGCATTGCATATGCCAAATCTACAAATTGGTTTCTACAGATTTGTATGCGAGTGCGTTTATCAAATGGACCAGATGAAGGCAGTGTGGTTTCTCCTTGGCAAGGTCACTGTTCTTACTTCGAGTGTGAAAATCCAGTGCAGAATTCACTTGTGTAATTCAGACCAAAAAAAAAACCTCAATCCCTAACAGGGCATGATCATTAACTGTACACAGATAAGAGCGGACGCTATACAGTATTAAACTTGTGGTCTTACCTTGCCATGGACAAATATGCCATTTTCTTATACATGGGGGCGTCTTATAGACAGAAAAATATGGCATATTTGTCCATCTATAAGACGCCCCCATGTATAAGACACTTCCTATTTTGGGGGACTCTGATTTAAGAAAATGGGGGAGATGGACCCAGAGTATAAGATGCCCCCTAATTTTTGCCATTATTTTTTTCGCAAAAAACCCCTAGTCTTACAGGTATGCACAGAAAAATATGGTACATGTCATAAGAGACGAGCTTGTATCTGCATCCATGCACCAGTGGATTTGTATGGCTTCCCAAGACTTAATCTGCACCCTTTGCAAGGTAATATTTGTGTTGCTTTGATGGCCTACACATCAAAATGTCGGTGCGACATTTTCCATTTCCTCACGCAACATGGAGGGTCCAGTTTACATGTACAACACAACAGCTACAAAGAAGCTCTCTGAAACTGTCTCTGGGATTTGGTATCTCCACTACTGTGAATGTGGTGCTGTCAGGATTGACCCTGTTGCCTAGTGGGTCTTCAAGACACTGCCAGAAACCTCTGAAAGTGGGTGGCAATTGTAAGCTATTGCAATTCACGTATGATGGGATAAACCTCACTGACTGAGATCTATGCTTAGTAAGGTAAAGGTAAAGGGACCCCTGACCATTAAGTCCAGTCGTGGACGACTCTGGGGTTGCGGCGCTCACCTCACTTTACTGGCCAAGGGAGTCGGAGTACAGCTTCCGGGTCATGTGGCCAGCATGACTAAGCCGCTTCTGGCCAAACCAGAGCAGCGCACGAAAATGCCGTTTACCTTCCTGTCGGAGCGGTATCTATTTATCTACTTGCACTTTGATGTGCTTTCGAACTGCTAGGTTGGCAGGAGCTGGGACCGAGCAATGGGAGCTCACCCCGTCACGGGGATTTGAACCGCTGACCTACTGATCGGCAAGCCCTAGGCTCAGTGGTTTAGACCACAGCGCCACCCGCGTCCCTGATTCTATGCTTAGTAGAGTACACTTAAAACAGCTCAATGAACATTTCCCCCTTGATCCAAGAAAACTCACTTGCATTACTTAAAAAAAAACCTAATGGTTTGTGGTTATTCCGACCACAACCATTTCCTGCGGACCGCCCAACAGATTTGCCAATTTTTATTCATGTACCCCTTGTACATGATATAAAATGCTGTGTTTGAATGCACCTGATATGCACACTCCCCATTCCAGGCTACCTACAAGGGCATCCAGTCTGGAAAAATTCCAGATTTGGCCAGAGTGGGTAGAGGCAGCCTTGGATCATCTTTGACTGGGCTAGGTCTATCTTGAGTGGTCTGGAGCTGTCAAAAAGAGGGAGCTATTCACTATTTGTTTGGGCAATGATGAGAGGGGGGGGGGGAACCAAGGTGGCCAGAGAGTCTCGCTTGCATCATCTCTGTCTCTCAGCCCCTCATTGCTGCCCAACAACATGTTTAGTATAGGTTTTAAACCCTAACTCAAGGCAGCTGAGTGGCGGCTGGGTCAAATAAGATTATGCAGGTGAGCCTCAGTGTCTCCTCCTTCTTCTTTCTCCTCACCACCCAATCTGGCTCTGCCAGATTTCCTCGGTTCAGTTCAGGGCATGGATCCTGCCTGGATCGGATTGGGTAAGGAGCAAGCTGAATTGAATCAGCACCCAATCAGGATTACTGGGACCAGCCCTGAACTAAATCACAGATCTCCTGCCCTTAGTTTACCTGATGCCCACATTTCAATGCATGTAAACTCAGATGGCAAATTTCCAGACTGAAATCTGGAAATTGACTGCACAGTGAGTAGAAACCAAAGCAATCAGGCCCTCCAAATAAACCCCCCCCCCCACATATAGTCATACTTCCATTTCTGGCACAAAAACGGAAGCAAGAAGAACTACCGACGATAGAAGGATGGCAAATGAAGGTGATGGACTACACAGAACTGGATAAGATGACAGGGAGAATCCGACGGGACCAGAGATTCTTAGAGGACTGGAAAAAATTGAAAATTATTTGAAAAACAATTGTAAACAACAAAATACGCTAATAGGTTTGTAGGAAGTTTCGTAAGGCGGATGATACGAAATGTTATGAAGAAAATTTTGGAACAGGATAATTAGTTATGGTTGTATAAGTAACAGTGGAATAATGAAAATACAAGATTAGATCTGGGAAATGGAAATCTTTAGACGTGGTAGAGGAAAGTCCAAAAATGTTGTATAAGATTTGAAGAAATGTTAAATGATGTATGGAAAATTTATGCAAAAATGTAATTTAAAAAAATATTTTTTTAAAAAAAGGAGGGGGGTTGCTGTGACGGATTGGCGCTAGGGTGGAGGAGTTATTACCACCCGGCTCAGAAGGAGTTAATCCACATTCATCTTGACTGACAGTTCATCCTTTGGGGGGCGGGGCGGTCCCTGATTTAAAAGGAGGGAACAGCCGTTTTGGCTGGAAATGGAAATCTTTAGACGTGGTAGAGGGAAGTCCAAAAATGCTGCATAAGATTTGAAGAAATGTTAAATGATGTATGGAAAATTTATGCAAAATTCAATTAAAAAAATATTTTATTTTATTTTATTTTATTTTATTTAAAGGAGGGTGGTTGCCATGTTACATTTAGACATGGCCAAGCCTGAATAATCTTGTGGCAGGTTTTAAAATACGGGGTAAAAGAAATGTGTAAAGAGGGCTTTGGTTGACTTTGGGTGTCCTAACCCTGCACTTAAGAGTTCAGCATTCGCAATTCTATTAACTTCAGAATGACTCCTGGGCTTAATGGAGCTGCTTCCGCTAGATTTTACCGGGGACGTAGCCCACTGTGGCATCAATCCCCTCTGTGCCTCCTAAGCCAACTAGTGTTAAGTTTATTCTAAACCCCCTCAAAGGAGCTCCAATAAATCCGACTAGCACTCAAATGTAAGTATCAGCTAGGGCAGCCAAGGGTGATGAAAGTGAAGACAGCCAGAGCCAACTTTAGTAACTGATTGATACTATGCCAAAACACCCTCAGACAAATTCATCCCTCGCGTAAGTCCTTTGACTGCGACGGATTTATACCAGGGAAGAAAATTTGCCCAACGTTGCTTCTGATTACGGGGGAAATTCAGTTCTAAAATCAGGGGGATAAAGTTGCTGACCCGAGTGTAATGAAGAGACATGGACTGGCAGGGCTCAAATAAATGAAGATAGAAACTCATTGTATCATGCTCCCCTGAAAGTCAATTTGCCCTTGTGAAACTTTTACTCTAAAGAAAGGAGAGATGAATATATATATATATATATATTTGGCACTCTCCAGATCTGCTCCATGAGCAGGAGATAAAGTGTGCATTCGCCGTTGCTGCAAACAACATTATTGAGATTAAATCGGAGCAGAGAAAAAGAAAATGTGTTGTTCGGTCTCAGCCTCGGAGAATCCTGGACAACAACAGCAGCAGCAGCAAAATAAGTAAGAGTTCAAAGCGGGAAGATAATATAACAGGGCAAGAAAGGGGCTGTGTTGAGGGAGCCGGGGAAAGGCAGCAAGGAATTGTGAAGTGACATATTGTGATAAATAATGTGAGAAGGAACCCAGAAGAAAGCAGTAGAGCAAAAGAAAATGTGCGTGAGAGAACTGCAGAACAGGACGAGATCTGAAGGTCATCTTTTTCTAGATCCTTCCTTTGAAGCAAGATCTTCTGAACCTTGAAATCCCTTTACTAGGTGAGATTTTGTCATCTAGATTTCCATGTTGCTGGAGGTGAGGAGTAGGAAATACATACTGGATTGTCTCCAACGGAGCTTTACACAGACTCCCCAAATGTCCCCATTTCCCCTGTTTTAGAGAAGCCGTCCCGGTTTCTGATTTGATGTCCCACTTTTCCTTAGGACGTCCCTATTTTCATTGGAGAAATGTTGGTGGGTACGGAGATACCCGACCCCTGAGCCGTCTGAAGGCAGTCCTGTATAGGGAAGTGGTTTTTATGTTTAATGTTTTATTATGTTTTTATATATGTTGGAAACCGCCCTGAGTGGCTGCAGCAACCCAGTAAGATGTGTACTTGGTTATGTAAATAGTAAAATTATCGTTGCGTGTTGAGGTCCCCAACCACCCACCAGTAAAATAACTCACACCAGAAACATTAATTTTGGTTTGGGTTTTTGGGATAAATTTTGGCCACAACTTTATTAAAATACAAGATATGTGAGTGGTTGCGTAGGCATTGGTTTAGACTATCTGACCCACTGGGGACAGAACTGACGACCGTCAGTAAGGGAAAGCATTTTTGGGGAGAGAATAGGAGCCGGGGGATCAGACACAATGACTCTCCCCAAATGCTCCCAGGGGCTCTTGCGTGGCCCTAGCCCCTGACCAGGGGAACGCACAAAAGCATGGTGAGCCCTGGATTCCTTTAACGGAATTGCCTGCACAGCAGCAGCATTGAAGGGGCAGCCACAGCCAACCTGCCCCTCCACCAACCAATTAATAACCAATGCCTAACCGCCAACCTTACAATTTGTGACTAATTGCTACGCAGTAGGCGAAAACCAAATGGCACCAGCCAATCAGCCAAATGTGAAAATTCCTACCAGGCCCCTGCCCCAAAAGCAGACGACCCCATGGCAGGCATAGCAAGATCAACGCAGAGGTCTAATAATAGGGAGGGAGGGCTGGTGATCCAGTGCACAAAGCCAGGAGAGCTCCCACACTGCGTGCAGGGTAATATATAGGTTCTGGGCTGTCCATCAACAAATTGCAACATATAAATCTTCCCAACGACACCCAGAGCCCAATCATAGTTGTGGCCATCCATACTATCCTGTCCAGCAACAGAGGGGTGACTTGCTAGCCCCCACTGCAACACGTGCTCTCCATCAAGGAGAACCCACTGTATGGAATCCCCTCTCACCAGGCCTGATGCAACAGTAACAGAATTCTTCCGTCACAATGTCTGTCTTCAGAAATCTAATTGTTTCCTGGCCAGACAGATAGCGTTGGAGGTGGCAGTAGCGGGAAGAGAGATAAAACTCTCTATTCCCTGATTGAGAACAATCTGTTCACTAAAAGTTTATTTTTTAAAAAACCTCCTCGGCCGGCCACTGAGCATCTTAAAGACTTTTCTCTGAGGTAGTGACACACCGAACGGGTTTACATTGTGTTGTAAAGTATTAATAATGATACCTGACAGCAACAGTATATCAAAGTAATGAAATTAAGCAGAGGTATCATAACTAAAGTTACCGTTTATATACCACTATAAACTAAACTGGTTGTGATTTATCAGTTATATGGGTACTGTTACACAGTCAGCATTATCGTCGCCGTGTCAGGGGGACTTGTTGCTCCATTCATCCACGAAATATCGTCTTTTTACCTTGGGAAGAAAGCTTGCCATAGTTTCAGGAGGATTCTAAAGTAGGGCTATTTTAACACCTGATAGGGTCAGTTACAGGTGGGTAGCCGTGTTGGTCTGCCATAGTCAAAACAAAATCGAAAATTCTTTCTAGTAGCACCTTAGAGACCAACTGAGTTTGTTCCTGGTATGAGCTTTCGTGTGCATGCACACTTCTTCAGATACACTGAAACAGAAGTCACCAGATCCTCCCCACTCCCTCACTATATTTAAGGATCTGGTGACTTCTGTTTCAGTGTATCTGAAGAAGTGTGCATGCACACGAAAGCTCATACCAGGAACAAACTCAGTTGGTCTCTAAGGTGCTACTAGAAAGAATTTTCGATTTTGTTTTGACCTGATAGGGTGTCAAACATACATGCCCCTCCGCCTTAGTTTTAGGGGTCCCTTGGGTTGGGTTTCCTTGAAATGAAGGTCAGTGAATGGTTTTTCTTGGGGTGTAAGCTTTACTTACAGACATGTTGAATGGGCTTTCCGGCTGCAGCAGAGTCGCCAAACTAGCTACCCAGCAGATGGATCACTGTCGCTTACTGGAAGGGACAGGGCAAAGGACGAGGCGGTGTGATGCCAATGCATTGCCAAAGACAAGCTGGCGCTCCTGTCAGTGTGTTTTGCACTGTGCTGACTTTCCCACCACCCAGTGCTGGATTTATGTATAAGCTAAACAAGCTATGGGACCCAGGTCGCACTGTGGGTTAAACCACAGAGCCTAGGGCTTGCTGATCAGAAGGTCGGCGGTTCGAATCCCTGCGACGGGGTGAGCTCCTGTTGCTCAGTCCCTGCTCCTGCCAACCTAGCAGTTCAAAAGCACGTCAAAAGTACAAGTAGATAAATAGGTACCGCTCCAGCGGGAAGGTAAACGGTATTTCCGTGCGTTGGTCTGGTTCACCGGAAGTGGCTTGTCATGCTGGCCACATGGCCCGGAAGCTGTACGCTGGCTTTCTCGGCCAGTAACGTGAGATGAGCGCCGCAACCCCAGAGTCGTCCACCACTAGACCTAATGGTCAGGGGTACCTTTACCTTTAAACAAGCTATAGCTTAGGGCCCCACTTTATTGGGGGGGGGGAATTAAAGGAAACACTGAGTTATACCATAAAATTATATATCAATGGAAACATAATTTAATGATGAATGTAATTGTGGCGTTTGCCCACTCAGTGTGGTGATGTCATATTACGTACCACTATATTCTGCTCTGGTCAGACCTCACCTGGAATACTGTGTCCAGTTCTGGGCACCACAGTTCAAGAAGGATACTGACAAGCTGGAACGTGTCCAGAAGAGGGCAACCAAAATGGTCAAAGGCCTGGAAACGATGCCTTATGAGGAACGGCTTAGGGAGCTGGGTATGTTTAGCCTGGAGAAGAGAAGGTTAAGGGGTGATATGATAGCCATGTTCAAATATATCAAAGGATGTCATATAGAGGAGGGTGAAAGGTTGTTTTCTGCTGCTCCAGAGAAGCGGACATGGAGCAATGGATTCCAACTACAAGAAAGAAGATTCCACCTAAACATTGGGAAGAACTTCCTGACAGTGAGAGCTGTTCGGCAGTGGAATTTGCTGCCAAGGTGTGTGGTGGAGACTCCTTCTTTGGAGGTCTTTAAGCAGACGCTTGACAGCCATCTGTCAGGAATGCTTTGATGGTGTTTCCTGCTTGGCAGGGGGTTGGACTGGATGGCCCTTGTGGTCTCTTCCAACTCTATGATTCTATGATTCTATGATTCATATTGGGGGAGATAGTGAGAGTGTGACAGTGGTCTGAAGGGCCATAAAATGTGATAAAGTGAACCCCTATAATATGCTTCTAATAGAGAATTAGGGTAACCTGCTGCTTTAAGGAACCGATGATTTTGGCAAGATGCCGTCTCACACCAAGATAGAAGAACAAGCAAATATTCAATCATAAGGACGCATTCATAAGCTAGAACATAAGTTGATACATGAAAATGGCTACACGTAACACAGCTTCCCATGCATTGCACACTAACAGAATGAAACAAATTCCTGAGAACCAAGGTTTAGTTAGCATTGCTTATTGCGCATGCGTATTAGATTAGGTAATGTACATGCGTACTAAACTGAAATGAAATATGATTGGTTAAATTGAAATCCTTTGGGCGGGGTTACATATTTGCGAAATGATTCGACTGTAACCCTTAATGCTTTGCAGTAAAGAAAACAAAATGGACTCCAAGCTCCTCTCAAGTCTCTGAGCTTTATTGGCGTAGCTCAGAAGAAGGGCGTTTCGCCCAATGCAACAAGAGGGTTAATAATCTGAGCAATAAAAACCCAGGGGCGGAATCTAGCTGTGTTTAAGACTCAGCACAGAGGTTTTGGCAGTTAGTTCAGTCAGTTGTTCTGTTAGTGAGTAAAGAGAGATCAGTTGGAGAATTTGGTTGGTGGTTGTGAGGGTGGTGTGTGGAACTTTGTGGTGGGCAGGTAGAGGAGTTAGAGTGAGCTATAGACAGGAATGAGAATGAGAGCATAAAGTGTAGCAGTGTATATAATATCAAAAGCTTGTTGCTGAGTGAGAATAAACTTGATATTCTTTGTTCAGCTTTAAATCCTGACTGAGACTCAGTGTTTACCAGGGAGGAAGTGGTTGGTGGCAGTGGTATAGCGGTGGCACAGGGTCAATAGTCCGTGAAGCAACCGGGGGCCCTGTGTGATTGCCGAAGAAATATCAACAACCTCAGATATGCTGATGACACAACCTTGATGGCAGAAAGTGAGGAGGAATTAAAGAACCTTTTAATGAGGGTGAAAGAGGAGAGCACAAAATATGGTCTGAAGCTCAACACCAAAAAAAAACCTAAGATCATGGCCACTGGTCCCATCACCTCCTGGCAAATAAAAGGGGAAGAAATGGAGGCAGTGAGAGATTTCACTTTCTTGGGCTCCATGATCACTGCAGATGGTGACAGCAGTCACAAAATTAGAAGATGCCTGCTTCTTGGGAGAAAAGCAATGACAAACCTAGACAGCATCTTAAAAAGCAGAGACATCACCTTGCCAACAAAGGTCCGTATAGTTAAAGCCATGGTTTTCCCAGTAGTGATGTATGGAAGTGAGAGCTGAACCATAAAGAAGGCTGATTGCCAAAGAATTAATGCTTTTGAATTATGGTGCTGGAGGAGACTCTTGAGGACTCCCATGGACTGCAAGAAGATCAAACCTATCCATTCTTAAGGAAATCAGGCCTGAGTGCTCACTAGAAGGACAGATCCTGAAGTTAAGGCTCCAGTACTTTGGCCACCTCATGAGAAGAGAAGACTCCCTGGAAAAGACCCTGATGTTGGGAAAGATGGAGGGCACAAGGAGAAGGGGACGACAGAGGACGAGATTGTTGGACGGTGTTCTTGAAGCTACCAACATGAGACTGACCAAACTGCGGGAGTCAGTGAAAGACATGCATGCCTGGCGTGCTCTGGTCCATGGGGTCACGAAGAGTCGACACAACTGAATGACTGAACAACAACAGCATTTATTACAACAGCAGTCATAAAGAAGAAATGTGAAACACACAGGAAAAATGAGATATACAGGTTAAATTGCCGTGTTGGCACTTTGCGATAAGTAAGTGGGTTTTGGGTTGCAGTTTGAGCACTTGGTCTCTAAAAGGTTCGCCATCACTGCCCTATACTCTTTCTACTTCAGGGACGTTTACAGTCGGAATAACGCAATGTTGGGGTCTTTAAGGGATCATCCTGTCTCACCCTCCAAACATATTAGCTACACAGTACAAAGCTATGGCCAGTCTTAGCCCCTCCACATGACCATCTGCCTCATCTCTGATGGCAGAGGGTTGCAGAGCAAATCCACTGAGAATAATCTTTAATAGTCCTGCAGGGTGGTTCTTCACAGATCTCTCTTCACCAAGTTTCAAAACAAGGTAGGTCACATTTGCAGTTCAAAATGGCCTACAATTAACTCTTCCAGCTATCCAAGTCAGTAATTAATCAAATCATGAGTTACATACATACATATCCTTTATTCGACCGATAGTCAGAAAGAGGAAAAAAAAACATTTCTCAATACAAAATTATAGAACTAAAAAAACATCAGAGGGATACACAATTAAAATAGGACAACACTAGTAAACCTCACACAGATAACCCACATCGAGGCATAAGCAAATCATGAGTTCTTTCTCAGCACCAAACCACATAAGCCAACACTCTTGTCCCTGGTCTAGCTCTGGACTTGACGAGTGTAGATCTTGGGGTGAATACAGCCCATTAGTCTTCCGGTGTTAATTGTCTTGACAGAAGGCCAGAGAAACCAGAAGGGATGCCAAAAATAATTCTCTTTTAACACCCCACCAAGAGCATCACATTTCTGTTGCAAGCTCCATTACACTCTGCTCACCACGAAACCTTTCAGCAGTAATAGATTTACTGGCAAAGTTCTCTTTGTTTGGCTATGAAAAGGTTCATAGTGCAGGAAGTATAAAGGTCACTGAGATAGGAAGCTCACACTCCGTGTTGACTGCTTCTTGGACAGGGTCATTAACTGTGAACACTCCTTCTAATTAAAGACTGCCAATATATAATTATTAGCTGAGGAAGCCCTTCCCAATGTTAAACTTAAACAAAGACACTTTAAAGATCCAAGAACAGAAATCATTTAATTAGAAGAGAGACAATTTAATTAGTGGCTCATGAGACATTTGTAAAAAGCGTCCATTCTCGTGCACCTTTTCCACAAAAGAAGAAGTTTCTTTTGAAACTTCCACAAACAAAATCTAAACATTGTGAAATCCATTGAGGAAAGCAATTATTATAAAAAGGCATTCAGCGTTATTAAATATGAGAGATATTAAGAGCATATACTGGAAGCTATAGGGACTTTGAGAAAGCACTCTTGCCTATGCCAAAAGCAGAAAACTGTGGCCATAGTTTCAAATCAGATACACTAACCCCTAATCTTACTGCTGACATGCATGGTATATATTGTACATTGTATACAGGTGAAACTCAAAAAATTAGAATATTGTGGAAAGGTTCGTTTCTTTCAGTAATTCAACTTAAAAGGTGAAACTAATATATGAGATAGACCCATGACATGCAAAGCGAGATATGTCAAGCCTTTATTTGTTATAATTGTGATGATTATGGCGTACAGCTGATGAGAACCCCAGATTAACAATTACAACTTTGGGGTTTTCATCAGCTGTGCGCCATAATCATCACAATTATAACAAGCAAAGGCTTGACATATCTCGCTTTTTATGTCTTGAGTCTATCTCATATATTAAACTCCAGTAGCTAATGAAAACAATTGCTTACATAAATGGACTTTTCCGCAACATTCTAATTTTTCGAGTTTCACCTGTATATTGTAGATGGATCTGATCTAGTATTATCCCAAACCCAATGAAATACATGCCTTTCAAATAACATTTTGCAGGATTATTACGCCAGGGGGTGTCTAACCTTCCAAATAGAACTGAACAGGTACATCAAGTTCTCTAAAACCGAACACTTTTATTTAAGGAAGACAATACCACATTTACAAAGACATTTGCCTTTGTTGCTCTAAGCATTTACATGAGTCGGTGATCTTAAACATAGGTATTAATCCAGTAACTGCATACTGAAGATGAGAGTTTTAATAATGCAGTGGTTTTGGAACCTGAAATCTTCTGCAGTCTGTTCTGGCAGCCAACGACACAATGGAGGGAATACTGCTATAAATGAAACAGGAAAGAGGTCTTCAGAGTACCCAACTCCAGGTATTAAAGAAACATACAGTGGGGTGAGACTACACACACACACACACTGATATAAAGTCTGATGGCGAGACTGCATTCATCAGCATAATGCAGACCCTCCAAGTGTCCCTATTCAAATGCTAAAAGTGCCCTTCAGGTCTCTATAAAGGATGTTGTTGTTGTTGTTCAGTCGTTCAGTCGTGTCCGACTCTTCGTGACCCCATGGACCAGAGTACGCCAGGCATGCCTATCCTTCACTGCCTCCCGCAGTTTGGCCAATAAAGGATAAATGGACATAAATCTGATATCAGGAAACACAGGACAGAGAAACCAGTAGGAGAACACTTCAGTCTCCCACGACATTCTATACAAGATCTCAAAGTAGCTGTCTTAATACAAAGGAATTTCAGAAATAGACTGGAAAGAGAAGTGGCTGAATTGCAAGAAGAGAAGACTCCCTAGAAAAGACCCTGATGTTGGGAAAGATGGAGGGCACAAGGAGAAGGGGACGACAGAGGATGAGATGGTTGGACAGTGTTCTCGAAGCTACTAGGTGAGTGGGGCTGAGAGACTTCAAAGAAGTGTGACTAGCCCAAGGTCGCCCAGCAGCTGCATGTGGAGGAGCGGAGACGCGGACCCAGTTCACCAGATTATGAGTCTACCACTCTTAACCACTACAGCACACTAGCTCCCCTAAGGGATGTCCTAAGGAAAAGTGGGACATTCTGGGATCAAATCAGAAACTTGGACAGCTTCTGTAAATCCGGGACTGTCCCTGGAAAATAGGGACACATGGAGGGTCTGTGTGCATTTCTCTTTTCACCGTTGAGGAGCATGGAAAGTGCACCCGATATCCTGATTTTGATACGCCTCTCTTGCTTTTATATCTGAATGCCACGTGGTTCCGATTCCCTAACAATAAAACTGTATTCCTATTTTGCTGTGTTACGTCCTTAGAGATTTAAAGTCTGTTGTGTTCTCTGATATTGATAAATAAATAGATTTTTTTTAATATAAAAATTGGGAACTTCCAAATGCCACAAAATGGTAGCCACAAAAGTATAATTTGTGTGTGTGTGTGTGTGTGTGTGTGAGAGAGAGAGAGAGAGAGAGAGAGAGAGAGAGAGAGAGAGAGAGAGAGAGAGAGAAAGTTAAGTACATTTTTGGTGAGTGGTCGGTCTATAGAGCAAGATGAGTGCGCAACCCCAGAGTCGTCCGCGACTGGACCTTACAGTCAGGTGTATCTTTACCATTTTAGCAGTGCTTGCTACCAGTTTCAGAATTTATTTACTTTTTACTTTCAACTGAGAACCACCTGAGAGTGCCAGGCAGGAAGAACTGCCTAAATGAGAAAACACACCCCAACCTGAAAACAGGGTTTCCAGCTCTTTAATTCTCCAATATGGCATTGGATCTTGAAACACCTCCATTTTCAAATTTTGGGTACATTAAAAAAAAAAATCAAAAACAATCAAGGATTTTAGAAAGCCTGGGGAATTTCTTAAGAAATGCGGGACCTATGATACTTTGATTATCTAAAACACGGTAAATGGGTTAATTTGTATTTTGAAAGCTTTGTGTAGTACGCTTCGGCAGCGGCTAGCATTTGAATTCCAGCCATCTTTGCATATCAGGCTTTTGAAGCCTCGAAAGCTTTCGCCATTTGTTCCGATTAGGTCTGTCTTCAGTAGATAAGTCTCACAGGTAATTTGAAGCACAAGCTCAAAATGAAGTCCGTTTGATGGTCGGAAGCTAGGAAATGTCTCTTACCCAATTAATTAAATGCGGTTCTTTTTAAATTCCGCCTTGTGTTCTGTTTTATGTGGCATTCTCTCAGATGTGTGACCCCCAATGCACTTACTGTGGGATACCCCCCCCCCAATTCTCTATCTCCCTCCTCTGTGCTTGTAAAGAGCTGGTTCTTATGTAAGTAAGTAGCTGTACTTACTGGGGTTTTTTTTTTTAACGTCATGTGCTGTATAATGGCCTGCTTTCTCTCTTCTTCATTTTCACAGGAACACCCCCACCAGATCATTTTAACTCTATATTGCACTTACTGTAGGATTTAAAACACAAACTGTTCTTCCTTTTGAAGAATCACTCATTTCCAAGCATGCCTTGGATTATTTAAAACTAGAAACAAGCACCTGGTATGCTCATACCCTCCAACATTTATCCAATGAAAACGGGGATGTCCCATTCCATAATGATAATTTTACTCTTTAGCCTGCAGAAGAGAAGGTTAAGGGGTGATATGATAGCCATGTTCAAATATATAAAAGGGTGTCATATAGAGGAGGGAGAAAGGTTGTTTTCTGCTGCTCCAGAGAAGTGGACACGGGGCAATGGATTCAAACTACAGGAAAGAAGATTCCACCTAAACATTAGGAAGAACTTCCTGACAGTAAGAGCTGTTTGACAGTGGAATTTGCTGCCAAGGAGTGTGGTGGAATCTCCTTCTTTGGAGGTCTTTAAGCGGAGGCTTGACAGCCATCTGTCAGGAATGCTTTGATGGTGTTTCCTGCTTGATTCTATGATCTATGATTCTACCACTAAACATCTTACTGGGTTGTCCCAGCCACTCTGGCCAGCTTCCAAATTTTAACATTAAAAAACAAATTCCTATATAGCAGGCATGTCCAACTCCCAAGAGACTGCGATCTACTCCCACTAGCAAAAAAACAAACAAACTGGCAGTGTTCTAAGTTGTTGAGCTTGTAGATCAATCAGGATCACGGGATCAATCAGGGATGCTCCGCGATCGACTGGTTGGACATTCCTGCTATATAGGATTGCCTTCAGATGGCTTGGGGGGTTGGATAACTCCATATCCTCCAACATTTCTCCACTGAAAATAGGGACATCCTAAGGAAAAGTGGGACATACTAGGATCAAATCAGAAACCGGGATGGCTTCTCTAAATCAGGGACGTCCCTGGAAAATAGTGACAGGTAGGTAGTTGTGTTGGTCTGCCATAGTCAAAACAAAATATAAAATTTAAAAAATCAAAATTTCCTTCCAGTAGCACCTTAGTGACCAACTGAGTTTGTTCTTGGTATGAGCTTTCGTGTGCATGCACACTTCTTCAGATACACTGAAACAGAAGTCACCAGATCCTTAAATATAGTGAGGAAGTTGGGAGGGGTATTATTCAGAAGGGTGGTGGGAATGGGTGATTGGCTGATGGGTGTGGAAAACCTGTTGATGACTGTTAACAACTGCAATTAGTCCTAAAGGAAAAAGCAAGGGGTGAGATGGCTAAAGATAGCTTGGTCATGTATAATGAGATAAGAATCCAATGTCTTTGTTCAGACCAGGTCTCTCCATGGTTTTAAGTTTGGTTGTTGTTGTTCAGTCATTCAGTCATGTCCAACTCTTCGTGACCCCATGGACCAGAGCACACCAGGCACGCGTGGTTTGTTGTGGGGGTTTGTTGTGGGGGAGGAAGGGAAAGGAGAATGTGAGCCACTTTGAGACTCCTTCGGGTAGTGAAAAGCGGGATATCAAATCCAAACTCTTCTTCTTCTTCTTCTATGTTCATTGGAGAAATGTTGGAGGGTATGGAGTTATCCGACTCCTAAGCCACCTGAAAGCAGCCCTGCATAGGGAAGTTTTTTAATGTTTAATATTTTACTGTGTTTTTATATTTGTTGGAAGCCACCAAGAGTGCCTGGGGCTATCTATATTTTAGATAATAATAATAATAATAATAATAATAATAATAATAATAATAATAATAATAATAGTGTCAACTAAGGAAATTTAAATTGTCCCAGGAAGTGTTGATCCAATTCTACAGAGGCATCATTGAAACTGTTCTCTGTAATTCTATAACAGCTTGGTACGGTACAGCCTGCAAGAGAGACAAGAAAAGGCTCCAACGAGCTGTAAGAATTGCAGAAAGGGTAATTGGTGCTAGCTTGCCTTCAATAGAGACACTCTATGCTACCGGAGTTAGGAAGAGAGCAGAGGGAATTGTCGCAGATCCTTTACATCCCGGTCATCATCTGCTTGATTTACTTCCATCTGGACGTCGCTACAGGACTTCATATACAAAATCGGCTAGGTACAAGAATAGTTTTTCCCCTTGTGCCATTAAATTGTTAAATTCGTAGTTGTATAGCTGAAGGGGAGGTAAATTATGGGTGGGCTTTCTTTGCTTCCATGTATTGTGAGAGGAACAGTGTCTGTATGCTTACATTGCAATGTAGCCGAAACAAATTCCAAGTATGTTGTAAAATGTACTTGGCCAATAATAAATTATTCCTATTCATAATAATAATAGAAGAAGAAGAAGAAGAAGAAGAAGAAGAAGAAGAAGAAGAAGAAGAAGAAGAAGAATAGAATGTCCCTATTTTCATTAGAAAAATGTTGGAGGGTATGATGCACACGTATAGCTTAGTTTCACAAAGTCTTTTTGTTCAGGCTATTTCAGCTGAACTATAATTCCCACCATCCTGGCCATGATTGCTAGGGCTGCTGGGAGTTGTAGTTCAGCAACAACTGGAGGGACAATATATCCCCAATGGTGCAATATGCCATACTGTAATGGCCTGGATGAAGATGTTTGAATGTTGAATATAGCATTGGACAATATGTGGATTGGTTCAGTTTTAAAGGTAAAGGTAAAGTTACCCCTGACCGTTAAGTCCAGTTGCGGACGACTCTGGGGTTGGGGCACTCATCTCGCTTTACTGGCCGAGGGAGCTGGCGTTTGTCCACAGACAGCTTCCGGGTCATGTGGCCAGCATGACTAAGTCGCTTCTGGCGAACCAGAGCAGCGTACTGAAATGCCGTTTACCTTCCCGCCGGAGCAGTACCTATTTATCTACTTGCACTGGCATGCTTTCAAACTGCTAGGTTGGCAGGAGCTGGGACCGAGCAACGGGAGCTCACTCTGATGCGGGGATTCAAACCGCTGACCTTCTGCTATAAATTCCTCTTTCCGTGTAGAGAGCGGAAAGAGGAGGAGCTGAACTTCCTGAAACACTGGGGTCCCATTATTTAGCAGAGGACACATTTGGGGTTGGGCAGAATGTGTCCACTCCACAGGTGGGGCGGACCAATTGCCATTGCAAGGGGTAAGTTGCTGGAGGAGCAAACAGAGAGACTTCTTCTGACTAGGTTTCCATTATCCATGCTAATGAAGGATGATTTGAGCTTAATGCCAAGTGATTAGATCGAACGGAGAAGGATGTTGCAGCCCCTTGGGATCCCTCAGGACAGTGTGATAAGAATTAGGAGGTTCCTCAGAAGCGTTTTACAGGACACTCAAGGTTGATAGGCAATGGCTATCTGAATAGGAAGAAAGGGAGAGCTAGGATCTTGTTGTCATGGCAACAGACATGATTTCCACAATGGGGCTTGGGAGAATTTTAAAATGGAAGCCGTCAGGCAAATCTAAGTCATCGTGCCCAACGTAAACAGCAACAGATTGGGGGCACTCAAAAGACAAAACAGTTCGATGGCGTCATAAGCTTTTGTACACTAGAGTTTGTCTTCAGGTGCGTAAACTGTAATCCTCATCTGGTGTATTACAAGCACACAAACACACATGAGTACAGGGAATAACCGTGACCAGTTCACAGAATGAACAGGTGATCATATTATAATGAGTTACTGCTGTTGTGAATTCTCATCCTGGGAACGTATGGGATCTATCTGGCCCCACTATTTATATTCATTCCCTTTTATTATCCATATATATATATATATATATATATATATATATATATATATATATGAATGATACAGTATATCTAATGGAGGACAGTACTGTCATTCATCTGACAAAGTGAGCTCTAAACCTCGAGCCACAGTAATAACTAAGGCTACCTCCAGACTGTCAATAGGTTGCAGGAGGAATTCTCTTGCACGCTGGAAATTTAGGTTTGTGCAATTCGAGTGGACTGCAGAGCTATGGGACAACAGAATCAATTTTTAAAGACTTTTTGTGGCTAGGAAAACTATTAAATAGTGGGTGGACATAGCAGACAACACAGTGATTCTTCAAGCAGCTCTGTTTATTCTCAGGCTGGAACAGAACTGATCTGAAGGGCTCAGCAGCCTGCTTATATAGAACTCAGCTACAAGCAACAGTATCAACTTTCTGTAGTTACCCAATCCCTGAACGTCACTTTCAATCCCTCATTTGCATGTGCGGACCTGAGTGAGAACTGCAGCAGCATGAACTATATACACACACCCCTAGTGGCCTAGGGTGAGAGCTTCAATACATAACAAAAACGATGAGGAAAGGCACTAAAAAATGTGGGATAATGATTGACTGGTGGGAAGATGCATAGCCCTCATGCAAACTAATCAGAACATTGCTCCAGAAAGTGCAGTCTTTGTGTAACCTCTGTGCAGACAAATCCAGGAAAATGCTCAAGAAAAAGGTAACCTGGAGGAGCCCTCAGGTTTTAAGGTGTCACAAGACTATTGCTTTTATTGTGACTGATTCGCAATTATCCTTCTGGATTCCAACAGATTTTTTTTATCCTAAGACAAGGGTGGGGAACCTTTGGCCCTCCAGATGTTGCTAGCCTAAACTATAACTCCCAAGGGTTCCCTACACCTGCTCTATGATATATTTCCAAATAGTTTTGTTGAGTCTTTTTGCCAGTTGAGGCTCAGATGAAATCAGACTTTGTACAGCATCCTGTAAATATCTTTGAATAACTTCCAAACTACTTTAAATAATTCAGTGCTATTTCCGCATATAAAATTAACTTTACAAAATCTGGACGGGTGGATTTTTAACCTGGATAAGACTACAAAGGAAAAATTAACAAGGTGCAACTTGATACCGGAAAAGGAGTTCCCAGTTAAACATGGGGGGTCTGGGTCATAGAAAATCCAGAAGATACGCATGTATTTCATCATGAAATACAGGAAGTATTCCTTGCAGGAAGTTAAGGCTTCTTCTCCGCTCCGCCCCCCACAATGTCCCTAGGGGTTGTAAAGCACACCAGACCATTTAGTACTTAAACACAAATTGGCCGGGAACTTCATTCTCTGTGTCTTTATTTATTTATTTAAAGAACAACAAACTGGTGATTGCTTTAACTTTTTGATATGTGGTGATTTGAATCATGAGGATGAATTAGAAGAACTGCTGAGTCTTGAATGATTCTTGCTTGCTGGGAAATGGGGGGGGGCAGCGCCAGAGGGATCTTTGCACCACAGCGCCGAAAGTTCTGGGCGTTTACCAACAGAACATACACACAATGGGTTATTCCATTGTTTGTGCCCAGCATCTGAGATTTGAAGGAAGGTTCATTTGTCCTTGACGAACAATAGCTCCATGCACTTCGATGAATCTGGCGAGTCCTATGAGAAAACATAAATTGCATACTGGCCCAAGGTCCCTTTAGTGTGTCAAACTGGAGAATTGGAGCCATGTCTCAGGTAACCATAAACACTCTGCTTAAACTACTGAGCCACGTTTTCTGGGCCTGTTTTTAAACAGCATGGATTCCCCTCAGCATGGCAGAAGTTGGCACCAGTCACGGCATCCTAAGTTGCTGGTTGGACAGTGTTCTTGAAGCTACTAACATGAGTTTGGCCAAACTGCGAGAGGCAGTGAAGGATAGGCGTGCCTGGCGTGCTCTGGTCCATGGGGTCACGAAGAGTCGGACACGACTGAACGACTGAACAACAACAAAGTTGCTGCAGTGCCCTGGTATTGTGAGTGTTTCTGTGGCATGGTGGGACCCCATAGCATGTTACATTTCGAGCAACACAAGAACCATTGAATGAAATCCTGTCGGCTCTTCTCCTTCTCCTATGGAACATGTGGCTGAGCCATTAGCGCACGGATGAAACCATGTCCTTCAATGCCCCCAATAATTGAACTAATGGCTTGTCTCTAACTTCAACAGGAGATTCAGGTTAATAATAATTAATAATTACTAGCACATCTTGGTTAAGAGCTTGCATTTTAAGAGCAACAAATTACATTTATCTTATCTGGTTTAAATGCTAGACGTTGCTGAGTTTATTACTTTCTCTTGGCTTATCATGTCCCAGGGAGCATACTGCTCGACAGTCATTTATTGTGAGAGCTGTCTTTTTCAAAGCCTAATTTGTTTCAGTTGTTAGGAGTTGGGGGGCGGGGAGGGGGCAAGAAAAGCTACTGGTTATTGTTGACAAGCTTTGTGTCTGTGCTAATTTTAGATTAATGTAAAGTGACAGTCCCCATAAGTGTCAAAGAAGGGGTGACCACCCAAAGTACGATTTGATGGAGTCATATATCTCTGATAGGGTAGGAGACCATAAGCGTTCCTGCCAACCTAGCAGTTTGAAAACACATCAAAGTGCAAGTAGATAAATAGGTACCGCTCCGGCGGGGCAGGTAAACGGCGTTTCCGTGCGCTGCTCTGGTTCGCCAGAAGTGGCTTAGTCATGCTGGCCACATGACCCGGAAGCTGTACGCCAGCTCCCTTGACCTATAGAGCAAGATGAGGGCCGCAACCCCAGAGTCATCCACAACCTTTACCTTTACCTTTACCATAAGCATAGGGCCTTGACTGAGCAGCCGCTGCCCTGCCCCCCAGCCCTCATTTGCACTGGGCCTCTGAAGATGATCTCAGTGCATGGTCAGGTGTGTATGTCTAGAGGCCATCTTTCAAATATCCTGGACCCAAGTCTTTCAGGACTGTCTTGCCTTCTGAGCAACCTTCCATGGTCACATGACCAGAGGCAAAAGCGGACGCAGCAATTAATGGAAGTTTTACGCATGGATAGTAGGCTGGTTTCTATGCACACTCACACGCCTCTCTCTCTGTCTCCTGAAGTTTCTTATCCTGATTTGAGACTTTAAAGGTCAAAGCAGCACTTTGAACTTTGCCGGGAAATGTACTGGCAACTAGTTGTGTCAGACAATTCCAACAGAAATGGTAGCGGGAATTGCTGATATTTTCTTCTTCCTCCCAGGTCCGGAACGGAAATCAGTCCAACAGATATGATCAGCATTGCTGCTGTTGTGATCTCCAGTTCACTAGAGTTGCCATATTTCAGGAAGTGGAAATCTGGACACAAAAGTTTTTGAGCTTCCCTCCCCCACCCCTGCAAAATCTCCCTCCCCAAAAACAGTTTTTGAGCATTTTTTTTTTAAAAGAAGAAGAAGAAGAAGAATGAGTTACCATAGGTCCAGGTTTCCCCAGACATTTGAACTGGCTAAATAAAATTCCACCCGGATACAACTGTCAGCAGCCAAAACCCAGCATTGTCTGGGAAATGCCGGACGTGTGGCAGCCCTAAGTTCACAAACCATACATAGTTGATTACATCCTCCCTTCCCCCATTTCCTTGACACTGTGCAAGTTATGTAATTTCACCATACCAGACAGTGAAATGACTTGCATAGGTTCTGGCAGAAGACAAACCGCAGTAGAAAGGAAACAGTTCTGCATGTTGAAACAATTTTTTTGAAAAACATAAAAAAAATCCTTCCAGTAGCACCTTAGTGACCAACTAAGTTTGTTCTTGGTATGAGCTTTCGTGTGCATGCACACTTCTTCAGATACACTGAAACAGAAGTCACCAGACCCTTCTATATAGTGAGAGAGTGAGGAGGAGTATTACTCAGAAGGGGGGTGGGAATGGGTGATTGGCTGATAGGTGTGGTAAACTTGTTGACGACTGTTAACGACTGCAATTGGTCTTACAGGAAAAAGCAATGGGTGAGATGGCTAAAGATAGCTTTATCATGTAGAATGAGATAAGAATCCAATGTCTCTATTCAGACCAGGTCTCTCCATGGTTTTAAGTTTGGTTGTTGTTCAGTCGTTCAGTCGTGTCTGACTCTTCGTGACCCCATGGACCAGAGCACACCAGGCACCCCATCCTCCACTGGTAATAAGTTGAAATTCAGCAACTTCTCTTTCCAGTTCTGTAATATGACAGCTACTTTGAGATCTTGTATAGAATGTCCCGGGAGACTGAAGTGTTCTCCTACTGGTTTCTCTGTCTTGTGATTCCTGTCTTGTGACAGACACGAGGTGGAACAGACAACCTTCTTTCATCCCTGCTGGCATTCAATGCAATTTGGATGCGTTATGGTCCAATTGACCTGCACCAGAAAAAAACCTCATGCAGCCCAAGTTCTGTAGGTTTCCCACTCATAGTTAGCATTCCCCCTCACTCCACTAGCAGCAACCAATAGAGTGTAGCAGGAAAGCCCAGATGTGTCACATGACATGTCTTTAAAAACAAAAACAAAACCGTTGACA
The DNA here is from genome assembly GCF_009819535.1 of Lacerta agilis. Taxonomy (NCBI): domain Eukaryota; kingdom Metazoa; phylum Chordata; class Lepidosauria; order Squamata; family Lacertidae; genus Lacerta; species Lacerta agilis. The sequence goes on along the minus strand of NC_046327.1, from coordinate 4,114,303 downwards.
GGGATAAAAATTTGGAGGTGCTGCCCTTGTGGGCAACTCCACTTCATGACGCCACGTCTAGCCCTCTGCCTGTCATCCTATCTGCCTGCTGCGCATGGATCTTCCAGGAAAGCACATTTTGTCATTCACCAGACCTTGAGGCATTTTCAGTAAGCCAGCTTCTGCCGCGGGGATGCAAGAAGCAAGCATCTTCTCTGAGATCCGTCCCCTTGGCTCGCAGAGCGCCGATCATTTCCCTGATTTGTTGTTATTGCTAATTGTATTAATACTTAGGCTTGCTAATACAGCACAAAAGTGAAATGTATTGCGAGTAATAAAAAGCTTTTAGAGACAATATTTAAACAAGTCAGGCATTTCCTGGCAGCTAATGACTGGCTGGCTTAAGTTGAAGGTCTGTGATAACACGGAGAGCTGTTAACCTACGCAGCCATTAAGCTTCAGGAAACACCTGACCCTGGGATCACTAATGGTCTTATAAATCACAGAAACACCAGACAAGAAGGGAGTGGGGGAAATGCTACATCAGCACAGAAAGCTGAAAATTTCACTTTAGGTTTCAGAAGATTTTGTGATCAGGAAAGAGGAACATTATTTCCCTTAGTACTGTTATTCGACTTTGAGCAGTAAGTCTTACAGAGAATCAGCTGAAAATATTGGGCTGTAATAATGAATGAAGACGCCTGCATCTTGGGAGAAAAGCAATGACAAACCTAGACAGCATCTTAAAAAGCAAAGACATCACCTTGGTGACAAAGGTCCTTATAGTTAAAGCTTGGTTTTCCCAGTAGTGATGTACGGAAGTGAGAGCTGGACCATCAAGAAGGCTGATCGCCAAAGAATTGATGCTTTTGAATTATGGTGCTGGAGGAGACACTTGAGAGTCCCATGGACTGCAAGAAGATCAAACCTACCCATTCTGAAGGAAATCAGCCCTGAGTGCTCATTGGAAGGACTGATCCTGCAGCTGAGGCTCCAAGACTTTGGCCACCTCGTGAGAAGAGAAGACTTCCTGGAAAAGACCCTGATGTTGGGAAAGATGGAGGGCACAAGGAGAAGGGGACAGCAGAGGATGAGATGGTTGGACAGTGTTCTTGAAGCTACTAACATGAGTTTGGCCAAACTGCGAGAGGCAGTGAAGGATAGGCGTGCCTGGCGTGCTCTGGTCCATGGGGTCACGAAGAGTCGGACACGACTGAACAACAACAAAAATTATGAATGATTAGGACTATGAAACACCCTAAGGATCACTTAATTTTATTTTATTTTAGATGCACATCTAAGATGTTTCAAATATAGAACTAAAAGTATAAAGTGTGATGGGAGCTGTCCCCTACCAAAAGCATTAAGTCGAACGGGTAGAGTTAATGAGATTGCCAACTTTTCATCTGGGCCCCGTAATTATGCCTTTTAACTTTAATTAGGCTTGATGGGTTGACATTAGCAGGTGATGATGACTCTCAGGATTCTCCTGTGTTTAGCCAGGTTCCCAAACCCTGGACGCTATAAAAGACAACTGCAACTTATGTCAGAGCAAAACACTACGAAACTATTCAACGGAGAATCTTTACGTGAGCTCCCTGGGACTGCTTTATTTACCGTGGAAGTCCTTGCCACTTCAACACAACCCCCTTCCCCTCTCCTTCCTCCAAGTTTCCCCTACCCCATATTTCCAGGGGCCTCAGCAGATTCCTGGCACTCATCACATGCCACTGTGAGCATGGGACACACTCAGAGATGTCTCGCCTCCATAGGTCTTCACCCCCAGCCAGCCAGCACCTTGGGTAAAAATATACACACATCACTACAAACATATCCAACTGAATAATAATCGAAGCGTCAAACTGTACATCAAACGGCCGTGAAAGGCACAAGAATAGACCAGTCTCACCTCTGATGGCAAACCCCTGTCAAGGAGAAGAGCTGGACTTGGGCTACCTCCAAAGTGGGAAATCTGGATTTACACAGTTTGCATGATGTGAAATAGCCTGCCCCACAAACCAGGCTTGAATCTGGGGTTAGCCTGTATTATGGACAATGTAACCAATGTTGGAAATGCAAGCAAGTAGAAGGGACATTTTTTCATATGTGGTGGAAGTGCCCGAAAGTAAAAGACTTCTGGGAGAAGATATATAATGAATTGAAAAAGGTGTTGAAAAACACATTTAGTAAAAAAAAACCCAGAAGCCTCTTTACTGGGTATTTTAAACCATGAAATCCCAAGACAAGATAGAACAGTCTTGATGTATGCCACAACAGCAGCAAGAATTTTACTAGCAAAAAAACTGGAAGACAGAAGAAATACCAACGATAGAAGAATGGCAGATGAAAATGATGGACTATATGGAGCTTGCTGAACTGACCGGGAAACTCCGAGACCAGAGGGACAATGCGGTGGAGAAAGATTGGAAGAAATTTAAAGTATATTTAAAGAATCATGTTAAGATTAGTATTTAAAATAAGCAGGAAGACCAGATAGGCAGCAGATATGGAGGTTAGATAAGACCTAGTATAGATGAAGTAATGTTAAAGTTAATAGATAAGAGAAGATGATTAGTTTATTAATATGAGAATAGAAAAAGGTAAAGAAATTACTAAAGATGATTTACAAGGAACGCAGAAGGAGAGGGAGGGAGGAAGTCAACCTACAATGATTTAGAAATAAGGATAAATATGAATTAAATAGGTGTTTTTGTTTTTATTTTTTAGTGTTTAATGTTGTGGTGTTATTTTAGATGTATGTAGTGTTTGTTATTGTATGTTGTATCTGTTAAAAAACCAATAAATTTGGGGGGAGGGGGGAATGAATTGGGGTTAGCCAAGAAGTGAGCAAAATCTACTGGATTTGGATCTCCCTTACCTGCTGAAGAAGGGTACAGGACTAGTCACCTTAAGTGTAAATATTTAACTTATTGCTCACAACTATCCTCGTGGTGCAGGTGTGCCAAGGTGTTGTACCAAATTCTGGTGTAGGAGTTACAATGAGACACAGGGAATCTCGTCAGATTCAGTATGGCGTGGTGCTTGCCTTCTGGTTTGTTAAGCCAGTACATCGCTGCTGGGTGCCACATAAAGCAACTTTAATTGGGAGCTACAGAAGTGGGACATTTAATTGGGAGGTGCAGAAGTGGGACAGGTGCTTTAAACTTAGCAGGAGCATTTAACCTCATTTTTGTTCTACCTTGGCTTCAGGAGTGCTCACTCAGCACAGTCCTCTCTGCCGCTGTGCTCAGCCCAAGACCTACCACAATTATCTGTACTTTTCTGGACGACCAAGTCTCTTCAGCAACCTATTAACTTTGCATTATAGAAATATACTCTCTCTGTGTGTGTGTGTGTGTGTGTGTGGCCTACCAGCAGGGGCGTAACAAGGGAAGGGCGGAGTGGGCGGGGGGCCACGGGCAGCGCCCCTGCTGGGGGTGACACATCGGGGGCGGCCCCGCTTCCTGGGCTTTTTTTTTACTTTAATCTTTTTAGGCTATTTTCGGCACTGCCAAGGTGGAGCCGCAGGGGCAGCCAGCGAGGAGGGGTGTCACCCCCCGCTCACTGGCCCCCCCTGCGGCTCTGCCCTGGCAGTGCTGAAAATAGCCCCCCCTTCCAGCGGCAGAGCTCAGCATGGAGGCAAGGGGCGGGCCAGCGAGGAGGGGTGCCACCCCCTCCTCACTGGCCCGCCCCTTGCCTCTATGCCGAGCTCCGCTGCTGGCTGGCTTGCGGAGCCGGGGCATGGAGAGGGGTGGGCCAGCGAGGAGGGACACCCCTCCTCGCTGGCCCTTCCCTCTCCCTGCCTCGACTTGCGCTCCGCCAAGGGAGCCTGGGCGGCGGATTCGGGAGTCTTTGCAGCCTGCAAAGACTCCCGAATCCGCCACCCGGCACCCCTTCATGCAGAGGCTGCTCACGCAGGCACGAGCAGCCGCGGCACAAAGGGGTGCCGCTGCCGCCCAGCACCCCCCGGGGGCGGGGGGGGCGCTTGCACCCCCCGGCAGCCAAGGGGCTAAGAACGCCCCTGCCTACCAGCTATTCATTTCTCATACCAAAACATGATGCGACTCAAAATAGTAGAAACTGAAGTTATATACTAGAGTTGGGGGATTTGTGGCCCTCCAAATACTGCTGGACTCCAGCTCCCATTATCCTTGACCGTTGGCCAAGCTGGTCGGAGCTGATGGGAATTAGAATTCAGCAACCTCTAGATCAGTGCTCCCCAACCTTTTCAGCACTGCGGACCGGTCAACGTTTGATAATTTTACCGCGGCCCGCTGGGGGGGGGGACGTTGATCGTTTATATTTTAGATTGTTTTGATTTAATAATTTTAATTTAATTGTATTCAAACATGCCTTCAAAATAAAATACAGTTACACCCGGTTAACATCTCGCCCATGGAATGTCACACAAACCCGAGAGAAATACACGACAGTAAATAAAATGGAAATAATTTAATGTTCCTTGGGCGGCCCGGTACCATTTGATCCACAGACCGGTACCGGTCCATGGCCCGGGGATTGAGGACCACTGCTCTAGATGTTTGCAAGTCGTGTCCGCCCCCCCCCCAGCCCTGTTATGCAACTCATATTAGTAAGTAAGTACATTTTTATTTATACCCCACCCTACCTGGCCAAGACAGGGCTCAGGGCGGCTAACAGGTCTGCCATAATAAAAAAAAATTAAAAATTAAAAAAAAATCCTTCCAGTAGCACTGGTCTGAACAAAGACATTGGATTCTTATTTCATTATGCATGACAAAGCTATCTTTAGCCATCTCACCCCTTGCTTTTTCCTTTAAGACTAATTGCAGTCGTTAACCGTCGTCAACAGGTTTTCCACACCCATCAGCCAATCCCCCATTCCCACCACCTTCTGAGTCATACCCCTCCCCAATCTCTCACTATATATAAGGATCTGGTGACTTCTCTTTCAGTGTATCTGAAGTGTATTTTAGATTTCATTCAAATTTATTACTCATTCTGGCAACATTTTTGGACATATGAGGAAATCACTGGAATGTAATCAGGTTTGTGTGTGTAATCAGTTCATCAATCTTAAAAGTCATGGCTTGTACAAAACAGCTTCTTTGAATACAATGCCCCTTTTTTAATTATTTGAATGTATCCTGCATGTATTTAGATTGCAGGAAAAGGGGCCCCAAGTTGGTAGTTCTAGATCTAGAAGTCGAAGAGGATTCGTCTATGTTCATAAAAATGATCTAAAAATATCTATATAATTTAAAAAACCCTCTAACCTTAAATCACCGGTCATGGGAAATATAAACCTTTACTGAGGAAGGACATTTTTACAAGAAAATGAATATATATGACTAATCATTTAATGTGAGAACAGCTTCCCGAATTTTCTCTCTCTCAAATGTGACTGGAATTATACATTATCCATAAATTACATTATCATTCTCTTACATGGGCATACCAATAACCCTCTCTTTTTTCTCACTGTTTCTGAATTTCACCCCAATCTCTCTGACTTCTCCAATCACATCCCTAGTCTTCCTTTGACCACCATATCTCCTTCTTTGCCCCATCCCATCCCAGACTTCAAGAGCAAAGGTGGTTGTGAACCGTAAAGGCATAAAAAAAGGTGAAGGTAAAGGACCCCTGATGGTTAAGTCCAGTCATGGAGAGCTCATTTTGCTGTGAGGAGTTTTTATCACCAGGGATTTCTTTCCTTCGAAGGCCCTGTCCAAGAGGACAGAGAAGTCAGAGGAGATACATCGGTGAACATTGACCCAGCAGAAGAGGAAGAACTGGCACCGAGAATACAAGCTTCTCAGTCTCCATCAGCATGTCAAAGAAACGGTTTTCGCCTACGCTCCTCTCTGATATGCTAGCTTTTTACATGCAGGGTTTTATTTGGTGCTCAAACCTGAGAAATCAACCCCTCAGTTTGAAGTGGTATGGATCAGGAAGGATTATAATTATAATAATTATTATATAATGATAATAATAATAGTAATTATTATTATTATTATTATTATTATTATTATTATTATTATTATTATTTATATCCCGCCCATCAGGCTGGGTTTCCCCAGCAACTCTGGGCAGTTCCCAACAGAATATTAAAAGCATGATAAAACATCAAGCATTAAAAACTTCCCTAAATAGGGCTGCCTTCACATGCCTCCTGAAAGTCAGATAGTTGTTTATTTCCTTGACATCTGATTGAAGGGCGTTCCACAGGGCAGGCGCCACTACCGAGAAGGCCCTCTGCCTGGTTCCCTGTAACCTCACTTCTTGCAGGGAGGCAACCGCCAGAAGACCCTCAGAGCTGGACCCCGGTGTCTCGGCTGGGCGATGGGGATGGAGACACTCCTTCAGGTATACTGGGCTGAGGTCATTTAGGACTTTAAAGGTCAGCACCAACACTTGTGCTTGGAAATGTACTGGGAGCCAATGTAGGTCTTTCAGGACCGGTGTTATGTGGTCTCGGCAGCCTCTCCCAGTCACCAGTCTAGCTGCCACATTCTGGATTAGTTGCAGTTTCCAGGTCACCTTCAAAGGTAGCCCCACGTAGAGTGCATTGCAGTAGTCTAAGCAGGAGAGATTTTACTTTCTTGGGCTCCATGATCACTGCAGATGGTGACAGCAGTCACGAAATTAAAAGACGCCTGTTTCTTGGGAGGAAAGCAATGACAAACCTAGAGAGCATCTATGGTTTTCCCAGTAGTAATGTATGGAAGTGAGAGCTGGATCATAAAGAAGACTGACTGCCGAAGAATTGATGCTTTTGAATTATGGTGCTGGAGGAGACTCTTGAGAGTCCCATGGACTGCAAGAAGATCAAACTTATCCATCCTTAAAGAAATCAACCCTGAGTGCTCCCTGGAAGGGCAGATCCTGAAGTTGAGGCTCCAGTAGTTTGGCCACCTCATGAGAAGAGAAGACTCCCTGGAAAAGACCCTGATGTTGGGAAAGATGGACGGCACAAGTAGAAGGGGATGACAGAGGATGAGATGGTTGGACAGTGTTTTCGAAGCTACTAACATGAGTTTGGCCACACTGCGGGAGGCAGTGGAGAATAGGGGTGCCTGGCGTGCTCTGGTCCATGGGGTCACGAAGAGTCGGCCACGACTGAACGACAGAAGAAGAAGAAGAAGAAGAAGAAGAAGAAGAAGAAGAAGAAGAAGAAGAAGAAGAAGAAGGAGATAACTAGAGCATGCACCACTCTGGCGAGACAGTCTGCAGGTAGGTAGGGTCTCATCCTGCGTACCAGATGGAGCTGGTAGACCGCTGCCCTGGACACAGGATTGGCCTGCTCCTCCATAGTTTCTATGATACAGTCTCTCCAGAAAAGGATGCATAAATTGGCTCATTCCTACACACAATGACTGCCTCATTTCCTATATGGAAGTATCAATACCCTCAGTGTCACCTGGGGGGAAATGCATTAACATTCTCAAAGAATGCTGTGCAAACTCTCTTTTTAGAAAAATCTATCAAAGCAGTATCCTTGCATGCACCAGGACCTCTGCTGTCTTGCCAGATCCTGCTTAGGCACAGCGTATTGCAAGAGTAGGCTACTCTATCTCAACCCCCTGCCCTGTTGCTGTCGAGCCTCCATTTGAAGGGTGCTTTTGCTACGCAGAAGTCTGTAAAATAAAGAGGCTGCAGCAAAAGCTAATTTTCAGCGCTCACCTTTTAGCTCTTTTCCTTGCCATATCTCATGTATTTTTCTCTCCTCTCTCTCTCTCTCTCATTCATGCTATAGCTGTGGTGCTGAATGCTGTGCAAACTCTCTTTTTAGAAAAATCTATCAAAGCAGTATCCTTGCATGCACCAGGACCTCTGCTGTCTTGCCAGATCCTGCTTAGGCACAGCGTATTGCAAGAGTAGGCTACTCTATCTCAACCCCCTGCCCTGTTGCTGTCGAGCCTCCATTTGAAGGGTGCTTTTGCTACGCAGAAGTCTGTAAAATAAAGAGGCTGCAGCAAAAGCTAATTTTCAGCGCTCACCTTTTAGCTCTTTTCCTTGCCATATCTCATGTATTTTTCTCTCCTCTCTCTCTCTCTCTCATTCATGCTATAGCTGTGGTGCTGAATGCTGTGCAAACTCTCTTTTTAGAAAAATCTATCAAAGCAGTATCCTTGCATGCACCAGGACCTCTGCTGTCTTGCCAGATCCTGCTTAGGCACAGCGTATTGCAAGAGTAGGCTACTCTATCTCAACCCCCTGCCCTGTTGCTGTCGAGCCTCCATTTGAAGGGTGCTTTTGCTACGCAGAAGTCTGTAAAATAAAGAGGCTGCAGCAAAAGCTAATTTTCAGCGCTCACCTTTTAGCTCTTTTCCTTGCCATATCTCATGTATTTTTCTCTCCTCTCTCTCTCTCTCTCATTCATGCTATAGCTGTGGTGCTGAATGCCAATGAGACAACGCGCTGCGGCCCCAGCCAGTCATTTTCAGGCAATTTCTGCAGGGTACCAAATAGTCAACCCACACTTTTTTGAACCTCAGATGTGGTTGGGTCAACCAATTACGCACGCTATTTTGGTAGTAACCATGGCTACACTCGGGGAGGTGGGGATTTCGAATACCCACTCCTCGCACTCATTCCTGCAGAAAGGAAATGCAAATCCGATTTTGCGGTGAAACCTGAGTTTGCTAAGGACGGTGTTAAAAAAAAAAACCACAAGGATGTGGGGAAGGAAGATCCATGGGGCTCTTTGCGCCTTGAATCTTTACCCCCCCCCCAAAGTCCTGAACATCTGCAAACGATATGCATATATTTGAGTGGCAGTACTGGGCATGCATGGAGAGAGGGAGAATATCGCAGACGGGGGATTGGAAATTACAAAGGGAAGTTCTGCAATGAGACCTCTGCTTTGCATCTGAAGGCTGTTTGGAGAGAGGGGCTGTTTTTTGTCCATTTGCTGCATTTCCAGCTGCTCACCGGTCCCATCAATAATCCTCTGAAGTGAGGGGGTGGGGAGGCAAATTTGTTTTTCAACAGGCTCGCTCGCCCATCCTTGCGCTCCTCTAGCGCTACCCGTGATATATACGGCTATGAAAAGAAATAACAGACTTGAATAGAAAAACAAGCCATGCATACAGTGAGCATCTTCAAGGACCAATCCACAGAAAGCTGAGCGACTAACCCCCCCCTCCCACAACACCTTCTGCAGCAGCCCATAGCGATTTGCAAGGGGCCGTTATCAACACCTCATGCTTACAAATTTACTGAATCCCAGCCCATGACATTGCAAAGTGGCTAATAAAGAAGCATGTGAGTTTCTGCTGGAAAGGCTCTGATGAGGGGAGGGGAATGCTTCTCATGCCGAGGCCCACAGCAAAAGGGAGGAGACCTTTTTGGCTAGTGAGCTGGGCAACGGGGCACAAGCAGGTAAGTCTGGTTGTAGATTTCAACCGCCTGAAAATTTACAAGCCACGTCAGTAGGCATTTCTGCTGCGCTATTAAGTAGATTAGGACCCAGGTGGTGCTGTGGGTTAAACCACAGAGTCTGGGACTTGCTGATCAGAAGGTCTGCGGTTCGAATCCCTGCCACGGGGTGAGCTCCCGTTGCTCGGTCCCAGCTACTGCCCACCTAGCAGTTCAAAAGCAAGTCAAAGTGCAAGTAGATAAATAGGGACCGCTCCGCCGTTTCCGTGCACTGCTCTGGTTCGCCAGAAGCAGCTTTGTAATGCTGGCCACATGACCCGGAAGCTGTCTGCGGACAAACGCCGGCTCTCTTGGCCTATAGAGCAAGATGAGCGCCGCAACCCCAGAGTCGTACACGACTGGACCTAATGGTCAGGGGCCCCTTTACTTTTACCTTTCATTAACTAGGTTAAGGGGTCCCCAGCCCCACTGAATAACCTCTGGGCAACTTCCAGGAACCACATGCAGGTGGTGGCCGGGGTCGGACACAAAAATGGGTAGAGTGACAAATGCAAATTTTGCCCTTCTACAGGCAAAATCCCCACATTCTTTCCACCTGTCTCTACTTCCATCTGCCTGGGACCACATAACACCGGTCCTAAAAGACCTACACTGGTTCCAAGTATGTTTCTGAGCACAATGCAAAGTGCCGGTGCTGACCTTTAAAGCCCCAAATAGCTTCAGCCATTATACCTGAAGTTGCCTTCACTTTACATTTCCCCATAGTTTTATGGGCACTTATGTAATCATAACCATTTCACTGGCCTCGCCAGTATACCTGAAGGAGCGTCTCCACCCCCATCGTTCAGCCCAGACACTGAGGTCCAGCTCCGAGGGTCTTCTGGTGATTCCCTCCCTGCGAGAAGTGAGGTTACAGGGAACCAGGCAGAGGGCCTTCTCGGTAGTGGCACCCACCCTCCCTTCAGAGGTCAAACAGCTATGTGATTTAAAAAAATACACCTGAAGTCAGCTCTATGTTAAGGGAAGCTTTTAATGGTTCATGTTTCGTTATGTTTTTATGTGTGTTGAAAGCCTCCCAGAGTGGTTAGGGCAACCCAGTCAGATGGGTGGGGTACTATTATTATTACTACTACTAAACTTAGGACGTCCCTAAGTATGATTTTATGGCCCAGTTTCCACATATATTACCACATACCGTATTTTTCGGTCCATAAGGCGCTCCGGACCACAAGACGCACCTGTTTTTTAAAGGGGAAAAACCAGGAAAAGTATTTTCCTGGTTTTCCTCCTCTAAAAGGCAGGGAGGGGGCGCTGGAGGGGGAGCCCCTTCTCCCCGCTTGCTTTAAAGGGACATGGGGACCAGGAAAGAACGCTCCGTTTCTCCCCTCGTCCCCACGTCCCTTTAAAGCAAGCGGGGATGAGCCTGCTTTTGGCATCGGCGCGTGGGGCGCAGGGTGGTAGGGAAAGCAGCACCATCCCCACTGTTTTCTCCACCACCCCGCGCCTTGCACCAATCCCAAAAGCCTGCTTTTGGGATCGGCGGGCAGCGTGTGGGGTGGTGGAGGAAACCAACCTCCCTGCCGCCCATCGATCCCAAAATCAGGCATCGCAGCTGCCTCCCCCCCACCTCCCGCCGAACGCGGCGGGGGATGGGGGGAGGCAGCGGGAAGCGCAGAGGATGTTGCTGGATCGTGCCAACACCTCCATTCCCCGAAAGAAGCTTCTTTTGGCGAATGGAGGTGCTGGGCACGATCCACCAACATCCCCTTTGCTTCCCGCTGCCTCCCCCCATCCCCCTTTGCTTCCCGCTGCGTTCGGCGGGAGGTGGGGGGAGGCAGCGGAGATGTTGCTGGATCGTGCCCAGAACCTCTGTTCACCGAAAGAAGCTTCTTTCGGGGAACGGAGGTGCTGGCATGATCCAGCAACATCGCCGCTGCCTCCCCCCCGCCTCCCGCCAAACGCGGTTGGGGATGGGGGGAGGCAGCGGGAGCGAAGCCTTCGCTCCATAAGGCGCAGAGGGATTTTCCCTTCCTTTTTAGGAGGGGAAAAGTGCGTCTTACGGAGCGTAAAATACAGTATATTTAGGCATCTTAGTGGCAGGACTTGTGCATCCAGCATTCATTTAAAGCACCAAGAATCCTGGGAGCTGTGGTTTGCTAAGGGTGCTGGGAATTGTACCTCTGTGAGGGGTAAGTTCCCATAATTCCTTGGGGGGGGAGTCATGCGCTTTGAGTGTGCTTTTAATAGATGTCATGGAACCGCAAGACGTTTCACTGCTTGCCTCTGCTTCTGCATTCGTCTCAATATGATGAAAACAAAAGTGATTTCTATCTCTCGCACACTGCAACTTTGGTTGTTTTGTGAAACTGGTTTCTCTGCTTCCTAATAACAAAAAAAAAAAAATCCACTCAGCAGGGGAAGGGGGGGGGAGATTTTATTTCCATGATTCATATCGGTTTATCATAAAAGCAGTGTAAATGAAAGGCGATCAGAAGAGCTCTCATCAATGCAATGAAAGAGAAAATATCTCGATCAAGTGTTTCAATTATCATTCTTTCATTGAGTCCTACAAGCAGGTATTGAGCTGATACTATCATTCGTCAAAAGTTGAAGCAGTCTTTAACTCTCCACATACTTGCTGGCTAAATTATTTCTATTTCACATATTTCTTTATTTAATATATTTCTGATCCACCTTCTCACTCTCCGCTGAGTCCAATGAAAAATCATACAAAACAAAATCACAAACAAATTGTGTGTTTGTGTATGTGTGTGTGTGTATTGTGTGTGTTGGATTTTTAGACGAGTATAAGTGTTTCTCTGTTCATTCGTGTGTTAAATAATACCGTGGGGGGGCAGTTATTGTTATTGTTTGCTATTATGGTGTGTATTTTTGTGTTTTTTAAAATATCTGTGAACCTCCCTGGGATCTTCGGATGAAGGGCAGTATAGAAATTTAACAAATAAAAATATTTATTATCACGCGTTTTGTGCTTTTATATATATATATTTTATGTTGTGAACTGCCCTGAGACCTGCGGTTGAAGAGCTGTATACAAATTTAGTAACTAAATAGCAAATAATAAATAAAACCAAAGTATTGTTGCGTGGATTGGCTTGTTTGCAGTTAGGTCCTGCCCTGGATCTCACTGAGTGACCAGCACAATTTCGGTTGACTTTGTTTAGGAGAGAACAAATCGTGTCCTCCCTCAAAAAAGGCTTGACAGCCATCTGTCAGGAATGCTTTGATGGTGTTTCCTGCTTGGCAGGGGGTTGGACTGGATGGCCCTTGTGGTCTCTTCCAACTCTATGATTCTATGAAAAAGGGCACGTGTTGCGGTGAGATCTATGAGACTGACCTCTTGGTTGTGGGTGGGGTCGTTTGGATAGCCACAACACCCGATTGGTAGGTCCCTCATTGCTGGTTTTAATCTGGCCAATGGGGTGCAGTCTAAACAGATCGAGGGACCTATATACACCTATGCACGTGACCCAGAGCTTCCTCTTTTGGCTCGTGCATCGGAACACCCGCCCACCTCTCGCTATATTCAGGGCATTTTGTGCTTGACCTTGCTATGCCGTCGTGTGTCGTCTGTCGTTGGGACAGGGTCATGGCAGGGATTTTCCCCACTTGGCTGATTGGCTGGAGCCATTTTGGTTTCACCTGCCATGTAGAAAATCGTCACAACTTGTAAGGTTGCGGATAGGCTCTGGTTCATGGTGATAGGGATGGGAGAACGGTCTCGCCATCCCTATGTGAAGGGCCAGGGCCTTCTCAATATTGGCCCCGACTTGGTGGAACAGCCTATCACGGGAGACCAGGGCCCTGCGGGATTTGGCATCTTTCCGCAGGGCCTGCAAGACGGAGCTGTTCCACCTGGCCTTTGGGTTGGTTTCTGTTTAATATTTATGCTTCATCTTTTATTGGTGGGTTATTTTGAAATTGAGACCTGCAGTTTTAATTGAATTCTAAATTTGTATTTTAATCTGTTATTTTAAATTGATCGTTTTTATGTTTTTTGTTGTGATTTTAATTGATGTTAGCCGCCCTGAGCCCGGTTCTCTGGCTGGGAAGGGCGGGGTATAAATAAAATTATTATTATTATTATTATTATTATTATTATTATTATTATTATTATTCCGTTAAAGGAATCCAGGGACTCAACTTGGTTTGGTCAACCCCTGTAAGGGGGTTGTGCCCATGCCTGAGGACAGGGGAGCATCTGGGGAGTGAACAGGCTTTTCATCTTCTTTGGGTGTTCACCCTTGGCTGACCTATGGTCAGTGCTACCTGCAAGGGTGTAGGGAGCTAGTCAAACCAGACTACTTGACTTTTCTGTAATCAATAAAGTTGTGGCCTAAATTCTGCCAAAAACCAAAACTAAAATTTGAGTCAAATGTGTCTTTATTTAAGGAGGGAGGTCTCGGGATCTGAACACACAATGTGTGTTCCTGTGTTTGGGAGCAATGCGCTGATGGGAGTTAATCTCTGCAATGTAATCTAGGTGCCCAGAGTGTTCACATTGTAAAGGACTGACCATAAGGTCCACTCGCGGACGACTCTGGGGTTGCGGTGCTCATCTCGCTTTACTGGCCGAGGGAGCCGGCGTACAGCTTCTGGGTCAAGTGGCCAGCATGACTAAGCCGCTTCTGGCGAACCAGAGCAGTGCACGGAAACGGCGTTTACCTTCCCGCCGGAGCGGTACCTATTTATCTACTTGCACTTTGACGTGCTTTCGAACTGCTAGGTTGGCAGGAGCAGGGACCGAGCAATGGGAGCTCACCCCGTCACGGGGATTCAAACCACCGACCTTCTGATCAGCAAGCCCTAGGCTCTGTGGTTTAGACCACAGCGCCACCCACATCCCTCGTTCACATTCTAAGTTGTTTCAAATGGCTTTTAACATGTGCGTAGTGTGAGCCTCTGCATTCTGACTAGAAGCAGCTCTCCAGGATTTCAGGCAAGCTTCTTCTACCTGGACATGCCAGGGATTTAACCTGGGACTTCTGCCGGCAAGGAAGATGCTTCAGCATTGAGCCAGGGCCCTTCCCTGACGGTGGTGGTGGGAGAGCTGATTCTAACAGCCGCTGGAGGTTGTCTGCCATTTTATTTTGCCAGAATACCTGAATTTTGCATCATTCCAAGGGTGTTAAGGGAGGGAAAACGAAAGCGGTATTTGAAAGAAACTTGCCTCCCATAATGTCTTCAGGTGTCTTCTGCAAAATTTAACTGGAGCTGCCGGGAGTGGCCGCCAAAATCAACAGTCAACAAACAAGCAAAGGGGAAAGGAAACGAATATGAATACTGAAAAGAATGCGAGCCTAACAAACAATTAACAAAATGAATGCGGTTTTAATGAGTTATTACGGAACGAAAGAAGTCTCTTGCACACTGCTTGCTGTGCTTATTTCCTGGTTTAGAATATTGGCTTTATACCAAAAGCTGAACACTTTCCATGAGCTGCAGAACTTGATGCTGCTATCAGGCTGCAAGAATGTTGAAGCTCTGGATTGGGGGGGGGGAGAGCAAATGTGGGGAGTTTCCATGGTATGAGATTTGTTTGACAATTTGAACAACCTGTGCAATCATCTATCAGTCCTCTCCCTATATGTCTTCTGACAAGAGGACTAATAGCAAGGTTGAGGAAATCTTTTTTGGGCACATTCTCATCTGGGCATTCTTCTGGGGTGACCATTTAAGGTCAGCACCAACACTTTCAATTGTGCTTGGAAATGTACTGGGAGCCAATGTAGGTCTTTCAAGACCGGTGTTATACAGTCCCAGTCAGCAGTCTAGTTTCCACTCATTTTTTCCACCCATCCCAATCCACCTCTATGCAGACAAGCAAGAAGTGCGATCAGTGGTTCAGGACACTTTCCAGCCAGACAAAAACATGCCAAGGAAGTAAGGCCAGGGGTTGATCTGGCCTGGGGAGATTGAGTTGTATCCAAGGTTTTATTCAAGAAAACAAATGCACCCTAAGTTGGTCTTGTCTATTAATTTCAATGTGTCTGTTCTGAGTAGTGCTAGCATGGGGTACAGTCAAGGTCTGTGGCTGAGGAGGAGGGCGTCCTGGGGGCCAGACAGAGATGCCTGGAGGGCCGGAACGTCCCCATCCCTCTGCTAACATTGCCTGTGTGGTGCTCATGCCCGTGTATGTGTCTGCACATTAAAACACTCAATTATATTTTAATGACAAAAAAAATGTTTGCAGAAAACTAATTTCCAACTTGCCAGCCCTTGTGAATATTCATGAGCGTCTCCATTATGCTTCTGAACACATTGTACTACTCAGGCATGAGCATGTGAGCTAATGCATCTGATGGAAGGGGAGGAAGAAATCACATGGACCTCCCCCCCCCCCGGTCCGTCCATTTTTGCTAATCAGGCTTCCATAGGAAGACCTGGCAGGCAGACATTTTTAGGGGAAATCTAAATCTAAATCTCTCTCTATATGTTAAAAAGTAAAAATAAAAATAAACCGCGCATGACATAATTTTGAATCATGAATAACTTCAAGGAAATGGCGAACCGCTCGCAGAGAGTCTGTAAGCAGGAAACAAGGCAAAATTTGTCAGATAAATTATTCATTATGAATTAGTCACCCAGCTCTAATTAAACTATTAGTGCGCCTAAGTAGAGAAAAAGATCCTCCAATGCAGAATCAGCCCCCCCCCTTGTGTCAGTGGTAGTCAGACTGAAAACCACTGGTTATGCCCAAGGACAGGACTTCATCACACATGGAACTAAATTCAGCATGGGGTGCCAGGATATCTAGGGCACAGCGATCACACATATTCTGGCCAGTTTATCTCTTCTACGCCAGCTTCAGGTTTGTTTTGAACTTCATCCAGGCATTCTCTTATATATATATATATATATATATATATATATATATATATATATATATATATATAATATTTTTCATTAGTTTTCAATTACAATAATCCAATAATAGCCTCATTATAACAATGCCAAATTATAATACAATTACTAATACCAATCATTCAGGTGCCAAATTATGTAATTTAGTTGGCCCCCCGCGTGCTGAAATTGATGGTTTGATGATTTATTTCTGTGTTTCAAAATCTTATTAATATCAATTACATCCCAGTCATCATCATAATCCCTTATACAACAACTGCAGTATTAACGACATCCATTCGTATTGACACATTAAAAGATTTATAAAGCTACAGGTGAAGTCTTCAAACTATATCCTTGTTCTTCCTATGTGTGGCAATTATTCTGTCTGTGATGTTTCTTTCTGTCCTTGCAAAATATTATGTCTATCTTTTCCCGGTTGTTGCTGTTCTCTGCTCTTGCCTCATTTCCTGTGGTTGACACCCCCCTTCTGAAATGTTTTCAAAATGGCAACTGGGATGTGTCTCATAACGTATCATACGCTCCTTCCTCTACAGCAGAGAGAGGAGCTTGTTGCCCTCCGAATGTTGTTCGCCTCCAGTTTCCATCAGCAGCCCGAGCCAGCATGGCAAATGACAAGAGATGATAGGATTTGTAATCCAACATTGGGAGGGCCAGAGGTTCCCCACCCCTACTGTTATAAAGGTAAAGGGACCCCTGACCATTAGGTCCAGTCGCGGACGGCTCTGGGGTTGCGGCGCTCATCTCGCTTTACTGGCCGAGGGAGCCAGCGTTTGTCCACAAACAGCTTCCGGTTCATGTGGCCAGCATGACTAAGCCGCTTCTGGCAAACCGGAGCAGTGCACAGAAACACCGTTTACCTTCCCGCTGGAGTGTTACCTATTTATCTAGAATCATAGAATCATAGAGTTGGAAGAGACCACAAGGGCCATCCAGTCCAACCCCCTGCCAAGCAGGAAACACCATCAAAGCATTCCTGACAGATGGCTGTCGAGCCTCTGCTTAAAGACCTCCAAAGAAGGAGACTCCACCACACTCCTTGGCAGCAAATTCCACTGTCGAACAGCTCTTACTGTCAGGAAGTTCTTCCTAATGTTTAGGTGGAATCTTCTTTCTTGTAGTTTGAATCCATTGCCCCGTGTCCACTTCTCTGGAGCAGCAGAAAACAACCTTTCGCCCTCCTCTATATGACATCCTTTTATATATTTGAACATGGCTATCATATCACCCCTTAACCTTCTCTTCTCCAGGCTAAACATACCCAGCTCCCTAAGCCGTTCCTCATAAGGCATCGTTTCCAGGCCTTTGACCATTTTGGTTGCCCTCCTCTGGACACGTTCCAGCTTGTCAGTATCCTTCTTGAACTGTGGTGCCCAGAACTGTACACAGTATTCCAGGTGAGGTCTGACCAGAGCAGAATATAGTGGTACTATTACTTCCCTTGATCTAGATGCTATACTCCTATCTACTTGCACTTTGATGTGCTTTCAAACTGCTAGGTTGGCAGGAGCAGGGACCGAGCAATGGGAGCTCACCCCGTCGCGGGGATTCAAACCACCGACCTTCTGATCGGCAAGCCCTAGGCTCTGTGGTTTAACCCACAGCGCCACCCGCGTACCTACTGTTATGCCTGGAGCTTTAATCCTAGAATAATATACAGGTAGGATTTTAGAATGAAGTACTCTGATTGGCCGTTGGAGCCGTCCAATCCAGCTTCAGAAGGGAAGTTTGAACCAGCCTATCAGGTGTGACCTAGGGTGTGAATAAAGGATATATAGCCTGGGGTCTAGGAGGGGCAAGCAAGCAAGCACAGACAGAGACACACCAGATGACTGATTGTTCTTACCACAAACTGAAATAAACTCCATGAAACTGATGTCTCTACTCTGAGTATATTTCACCTACTCAACAGGATCCTTGCCTTGCCCGCTTCTGAGAGTGGATAACAGTTAAAACTAAAAGCACATAGAAACATTTAGGTGGAGGGTAGGTTTGTGGTGAATCACTAGTGCAAGAACCATAATTTAAATAAAAATGTTACAGGTAGGCAGCCGTGTTGGTCTGCCATAGTCAAAACAAAATATAAAATCAAAAAATCCTTCCAGTAGCACCTTAGAGACCAACTAAGTTATTATTCTTATTGCAGTTTCAAATAGCTAACTTACTTCATATTACTTATTACTTATCACAACATTTAACAACATACATCTTTCATCAACATTACTTCTAGTTTACTATTTTAATCTAACATCTTATAACTAAAGCCATTTATATTTACTGATTCTGCTTCAAATATCTAATTTTTCACGGTTTTTTAAGTATTCTTTAAATTTCTTCCAATCTTCTCCTCCCTCTGGTCTCGGAGCTTCACAGTCAGCTCAGCGAGTTCCATATAGTCCATTAACTTCATCTGCCATTCTTCTACTTTCTGATTCCAATTTCAAATATATAAAAATCAACACATATTAACAAATACCTAAGTATTTCTTCCATCTCCTAGTCCGTTTTCCCTCTGGTGTCGGAGTACCGTGGTCAGCCTTTATAAAATCCCCATTAAATCATACTTTACCCCCACCCCCCTCCTGTCCATCATCACCCTTCCCTTTGCCTGTCCCATCCCCCACCGGTCTCCCCTAATGTGCTGCATATTTACATAGCGGAGGCACTCAGGCTACATCGATGGCATGTGCTCCTATAGTCTTACAAACCTATCTGGCACTAAAAACAAGCTCCACGGTGCTTTTCATGCTAAGTCGCTTTTCCAGCCTACCTTGATACACTGCCATTGGCTGCACCCTATTGATTCACACCAGCTGAGATGTTAGCTCTCCATGTCTATGTCTTCAGACGAATCTGTTCTTTGCAATCCTGCTACTGTAATAACAGTGTTTATATCCTCTTTTGCCGGAGACCACATGCAGCCATATGGCAGGAGGTGGGCAAGGAAAGGATAAGGAGAAAAAATATGTCTGCGGAACAAACTCAAATAGCCTTTGCCCTCCAGATATTGTTGGACTATGACTCCCATCAGCTGTAGCCAGCACAGCTGTGCTTGCTGAGGGTGAGGGGAGTTGCAGTTCCACAATATTTGAAGTGCACTAGGTTGGTGAAGGCTGACTACAACTCCCAAGTACTAGTGAGCCAAGAATGATTTGCCTTGTTGAAGGCATGGGAATATTCATATCTCTACTTGATGATTTAATCAAGGATCAAAGCACATTTTGAGAAGGCAGAGAATGCTGTATTTTTCTTTCTTTAAAAAAAACAACAACCCCAAAGCAAAATTGTGGGGCTTTTGGTTTTAACTGGAAAAGCCTTAAAACCAGTTTAGCACTTGGAGTGGTGTCCAGCAACGCTTCCTTCTGCGTTCCTCTGCTTCTCCAGTGCTTTAGCAGAGTGTTTCTGTTCAAACTTCTAACTTCTTCTTCTTCGTGCGCAACGGTATGTGTGCCTTTCGTGCCAGCAATTAAACTCCCACAAAGTCTGGCTTGATTAAAGCAGGTAAGCTTTATTTACAAGCATATAAATTACAGCCACTTTCCCGGAGAGTGGGAGGCCATCATCGCTCCGGCCTCTCCGGTCCTCTCAAAGGTGAAAGCAGGACTGACCAAGAAATAAACGGTGCGTCACATAAATCACAAAGGCATTGCATACAGCAGATAACCCGGATGTTGTGACACATCCTCGTCCCTGTGGGAGGAGCGAACTGTTGAGCTTCTTTAACCCTCAAAGCTCCAAACATGTTATGGGGGGTGTAAATTAATGCTGGAGATATATTTCTGTTAATTTTGGCAACAATTCTGGTATCAGTCAGAGTGATCCGTCATTACACATGTCTGAGGCAGCTCATTACCAGCTTCCATCTACTTGTCAGAAGTTTTCTATCAATCACTGCAAGATCCACAATGGCAACTTCCTAATCCAAAGTTTGGGGAAACGCCATGTATTCTGTCTTTTCATTATTCTGACATCTGCATTCCTCATCAGCAAAAAATTATTGCCGATGCCCATTCAAATTCCTATAATATCAATTTTTTTTTAAAAAAACAAAAACAGCACCGCAGATTGAAAAAAATCTAATGGTTCTTCAATGAGCTGATAAGAACAGGAGGAAGTTACAAGTCCTTCATAATTGCAGATGAGTTTTTGGATTTCTCTTATGGACTGCCAGAGCAAATTATTTTGAAAACAGCCAATAGAAGCTGCTCCAGTGAGGTGGAGCAATTGCAGATTAAGTGCAGAGTTTCATGCATAACTGTATTACCTCTTCCTGCTTGTCAGCTTATCAAACATCTATCTTTCCTTTACAGAGGATGTTATGCTTGTAAAGGCTTCAGAGACATGCATTTTTGGCTTTGAAAGTTGCATGACTCCCCACTGCCCCCACGTGGAGACTGCTGTATGTTTACAACCTCCACTAATGTAAAGGAGATGAGGCTATACAATGACCTTTCATGTGTTGCAAAAGACAGGGAGCCCAGTGGCACTTTTTAAAGAGTTTATCATGACATTAGGCTTCAAAGGCAAGTAGGGTTGCCATATTTTGAAGTGCAAAAAAAAGAGGGCGCTATGATGACTCTCATTTTAAATACCTCTGCTATATGTAGGCTATAGAACAGTGATGGCCAAACTCGGCCCTCCAGATGTTTTGGGACTACAACTCCCATCATCCCTAGCTAACAGGACCAGTTGTCAGGGATGATGGGAGTTGTAGTCCCAAAACATCTGGAGGGCCAAGTTTGGCCATCACTGCTATAGAAGCTAAATAAAATAAAAAATTCCTTCCAGTAGCACCTTAGAGACCAACTAAGTTAGTTCTTGGTATGAGCTTTCGTGTGCATGCACACTTCTTCAGCACACGAAAGCTCATACCAAGAACTAACTTAGTTGGTCTCTAAGGTGCTACTGGAAGGAATTTTTTATTTTACTTTGTTTTGACTATGGCAGACCAACACGGCTACCTACCTGTAACTGTGCTATAGAGGCTGTGATATATGGCTGAGGAGGGCAGGTGAAGAGAAGAGAAAAGCATGCCTTCAAAAACAGTTATGTCTATGTATAGCCAGAGACATTTTGGCAAATTTTTAAAAAATCCACCCGGACAGAAATTTTACTCCTGAAAAAGAAGAGGTGCCTTGGGAAAAGAGGACACATGGCAACCCTATAGGATCTATTTTACCCGATGAAATGAATCCTGTATGGCTGTATAGATATACATAGGGGCTTACAGATCCTTACGTTCATGGAACGGCTCCAGATCTAGTGGGTCCTCCTGCTGGGATAAGTAGGGAGACAATCTTTGCCAATTCCCCCTCCCCGTTGCAGCCTTCGGGGCTACCTCCCAACCCTCTAGAGCCGTGGGCCGGTCCACCATCCCTCAGACCATGTGGTGGGCCAAACTATTTTTTTGGGGGGGGGATGAACAAATTCCTATGCCCCACAAATAACCCAGAGGTGCATTTTAAATAAAAGGACACATTCTACTCATGTAAAAACACACTGATTCCCGGACCATCCACGGGCTGGATTGAGAAGGCGATTGGGCCGCATCCGACCCCCGGGCCTTAGGTTGCCTACCCCTGCTCTAGAGCTTGAGGCCAGATTGCAATGGGTCTCAATAATCAATCCCATCTATAATCTCTTCAAAGGAAATCAGGAGACAACTCTGGCTCCCCATTCTCCCAGCATTTGCCCTCCCTAGCAACTTGTAGGGGTGGAGGTGAGCTCTTGTCCTGGCAGCTTGGCACCTGCAGCCCCACACAGACAACCAGGAACGTCCTCATTTATTGATCTGACCTCATCTTTGAAGCAGTAGCTCCCAGAGTCAGTTAGGCAATTTTCTTTAAAAAGAAAGTCCCTGCATTGCTCAGTTAAAGAAGTAAAAATTAACTACTGACTTCTTTGAACTTTGTATTGATCCTTTAGGAGCTAGAGAAAGAAATGGCACATCTCGGATAGGTAGTAAGTACAAGACAGATGGTGAGAGGAATGTATAGACAGCTCAAAATAACAGAGCTCCCTTGAGTGGAGGCATAACAGAGGTGGAACACTTTTTCATCAAAGTGGCATTTGACAAATCACACTCGTCTTTTCCTTGTTCTGGTGACAACTGTGCGAGACAAATTCTAGTATGGATGATGCCTTGGCATAAGCTAGGTGAACTGGTAAGCCCGCACTGAGCTTACCATAAACTTCTGTTAGATTCAAAAAGCCTCTTTTTTTCAAGAAGGAAGACATACCACCCTGGTGAACCTTATCTCACAATACCAGCAGCCTCACAGAGCAGTACAATTATGTAGGCCAGATTTGAAACTGTAATGTGGACTTCTAACCTGGTGAATGCTGGGTGTTTTCGGCTGCAGCTCCCATCAACCCAAATGAGAACAACCAATGCTCAAAGAATTGCAGTCGTACAACATCTGGGGGACACCAGATTGGGAAAGACCCCTGATTTCCCCCCCTTCTAAAACAAAAACAAAACCCTGTGAACATGGAGCATTGTGCAAGCAAAATCAAGCGAGATCAAACATTTAGGCCAGTTTGTTCTCAGCCAGTTACATGAGTGCCTGAGGTGAAATGAAGTCCTTCTGAAGTCATAGAAGGAGAATATAGTTTATTCTGATTTTCACCATAATCTCTGTGGGTTTGGGGGCTGTTGTGTGCCATTTTCCACCACCCACACTTATTGGAGTGGATTTGGACAGCCATGGTGTACTCAATGGTGTAACATTGGAAAATGCATGCACACGAAAGCTCATACCAATAACAAACTTAGTTGGTCTCTAAGGTGCTACTGGAAGGATTTTTTTTTTGTCAAGGCTCTTTTGTCCATTTAAATTTTGTTGTGTTGTATTGCATTAAATAATATCTGTTTTCAAAGTTTATTTTTTGAAATTTATTTTTTTGAAATCCCGCCTGTCAATGACCCTTGGGTTAACGAGAGCCTTGCTGAGGCTGAGATTTTCTGCAACCTACCGTAGTCTTTTCTGTGGATCGATGTTATTTTCTGACCAATACCGTCCATCCCTAAAATGCCCACCAAACCATGATAATGTCTGTCCTTTAAGGAGAACCACTGCAGGGATCCTTCAGAAATTGTCAAGCTTCATTCCCTCGAGCGGAATCACCATGCCTGCAAATTGCATTCAATTCTGGCAGAAAACAGAAATGATTCCTTCCCTTCCCTTCCCTTTGTTCCCTGCACAAAACGCCTTTCATGGGGACACCTATGCCTGCAAATTTCATCCATTTCTGTGAGCTAGAAAAATGTATAGCCGTTTTCAGATTCCCCATTATAGTGAATGGGGGGGGGGAGAGACAGAGAGAGAGAACAGAGCTTATTTTTTAGCAGACCTAAGTGAAAATAGGGATGTCCTAAGGAAAAGTGGGACATTCCAGGATCAAATCAGAAACCAGGGCAGCTTCTGTAAATCTGGAACTGACCTGGAAAACAGGGACACTTGGAGGGTTCGATGTTTCAGAATGCGCCCACCTTGTGGCAGGTTGTGCAACTGGTTCCAAAACACTCAGGGGCCTCCAGCAGGGCGAGGAAGTGAGTTTTTTTTTTTTTTTTGCTTCCCCCTAAAAGTGACATTCATTTCAAAATCCACTTTAGAGTTTAGAAGTTGTTCCAGCCATACCTTATCTGTGACTTGCAAATTGAGTGCAAATTGTGATTGCTCAGGGGGACCGGGGCATGGGCTGGGCAAGGCAGAGTGGCAAACGGACTTTTGGGGAGAAACGTCGTCGGAAACATTCGTGGCTTTAAGCAGCACCGACGACCCCTGAAACAGAAAACTCAGCAGCTGCTCTTAAGGCTGCCTTGCGAACAGAGTTCTTTGATGTGTCTCACAGCGAAGTCCACATTTCAGGAGTTTGACATCTTGAGAGTGAACTGTATTTGAGATTAGACTTGCAAATCTCAGAGTACAAAGTGTCAGTCTAGTGATGTTAAAACAGCCACTTAGAATAACTCGCACAGTAACTGTAGTGTATTATAGGGAAAGATCATGAATATGCAATCAGAAAACAGTTTGGGAGCCTGATCACCATTTCTGTCAATTACTGCAGTCAGTTCCTCTGATGTTGCCTTGTCATTTTGACAGTGATTATACCTTTACATGATGTATTGCAGATATTACGCTTCAGTTGTTTACAAATAGAACTGTATCTTACACTTTCACTATGGGAGTAGGACGTTTTAAGTAAGGAAAACATTCCTCGTAATAATGCTTCCACTTAATTCAGTCACGCATGAAGGCAGGAGAATTGCAAACAAGTAAGTCAGCCTCTGGCACAACTTATGACAATAAATCTGTCCCCATAATACGATTTTATAACTTATAAATACCTAGAAGCAAGCCTAATGGACCCAGGCAGACACCTTCCAAAAATAGGAATGACAAGGACCCCCTTGTTGTTATTTGCGGAGGATGCAGCCATCATTTCACATTCCGGACCAGGTTTGAAACTTCTGCTGAGGAAGTTTTTCGATTATTGTCTTGGAAATGTCTTATCCATTAATTATGAAAAATCAAAAATCTTTGTATTCGAAAGAAGCTTCTCCCAGTTTAAATGGGTGCTGGATGGCCATAACCTTGAACAGATTAAATACTTCAGCTATCTAGGGCTTACATTCCATCATACAAGATCTTGGAAGTACCACTGGCAAACCTCCCTTCAAAAGGCAGAGATCACAAAGCTAACCATACTCAGTTACAGGTGGGTAGCCGTGTTGGTCTGCAATAGTCGAAACAAAATAGAAAATTCTTTCCAGTAGCACCTTAGAGACCAACTGAGTTTGTTCTTGGTATGAGCTTTCGTGTGCATGCACACTTCTTCAGATACACTGAAACAGAAGTCACCAGATCCTTAAATATAGTGAGGGAGTGGGGAGGGGTGTTACTCAGAAGGGTGGTGGGAATGGGTGATCAGCTGATAGGTGTGGAAAACCTGTTGACGACTCTTAACGGCTGCAACTAGTCTTGCAGGGAAAGGCAAGGGGTGAGATGGCTAAAGATAGCTTTGTTATGTATAATGAGATAAGAATCCAATGTCTTTGTTCAGACCAGGTTTCTCCATGGTTTTAAGTAGCCATACTCAGATTCTTTTTCAGAAAGGGCGGCAAGTATGTGCCAGCAACCTTAAGGGTTTTCAATGCAAAATCCGTCTCCCAACTCCTGTATGCTGCAAATGTCTGGCAGCTAGACGGCTTTTGGGCAAAAATTTCTACAATCTCTGCTGCAGGTAGGCTACCCAACTGTGTCTCCAACTCCATACTTTTGTTAGAAGCTGGTGAATGCCAAATTTCAACTAAGGCATGGTGGGCTGCACTAAAACATTGGCTGAATATTGCAGTGTTTGATCTAGGGAAGGGTTTGTACCAACACCTGACCAATGAGGAGTATGTCAGCAACTGGCAGAAAACCATGGCTTAAAAAGCCACCTCTATTGGTCTGTCACACACACACACCCCAGCTCTATTACCTGGGTGCCCTAAAGATGTTAAAGCAAAGATTATGGGATAATACACACCATGACTTGCAATCTCGATCACACGCAGTCTGCAGTCCGTTGGCAGTAGGAGTACAATATGGGCATGTCTTTAAGTTAACACCTTACATTAAAAACCTGACAGTACCAAATTACCGAAGACTATTCACCAAAGCCAGACTAACCGTTTTTCCTTCTGCAATGTTGGATGGCAGGTTGAGAGGAGTTCCCTACCAGGACAGACTGTGCCCGTGTGCCCAAGACACTGATTCTATAAAACATATTTTGCTGCACTGTGTGAAATTCGAGCAAGCCAGGGCTGAATTGATATTACCCTTGCTGGTTCCTTTCCCGGGAAAATCAGAGGCTTACTATGTCAGGTTCCTATTGGAAGACCAGACTAATGCCAGAACATTAGCAGTGGCAAAGTTTCTATTGGTGGTTGCAAGAACCAATGACCTCTATTTCTAAGTCTGAACAAAATGCTTGTGCAACCTGAAGCCAGGCTGTCCGGATTGTGTATTGCTTTGTAATGATTTGTTGGGTCCCTGGACCGTAATAAAGATTGTTGTTGTTGCTATAAATACCAAGCTGTGAAGCCTCACAGTCAAGTGCATACCCTCCAACATTTCTCTGATGAAAATAGGGATGTCCTATTCAACAACAACAAGGATAGGCGTGCCTGGTGTGCTCTGGTCCATGGGGTCACGAAGAGTCGGACACGACTGAACAACTGAACAACATTCAACAACAACAACAACAACAACAACAACAACAACAACAACATGCCACCCCACCCATCTGACTGGGTTACCCAGCCACTCTGGGCAGCTATCAACAGATATAAAAACAAAATATTAAACGTTAAAAAAACTTCCCTATACAGGGCTGCCTTCACTTAACTCTATACCCTCCAACATTTCTCTGGTGTAAATACGGACCTCCTAAGGAGAAGCGGGACATTCTGGGATCAAATAAGAAACCAAGATGGCTTCTATAAATTCAGAACTGCCCTTATGACTCATGGGTCGGGTCTTTTGAAAGGGAAGGTATAGGGTAAAATATTAGAACTTATGGTTATGACAATTGGATATGGACACTGCGATAATGGACAATGCTCTGAAAGATAGACTCTGGGACCATAAGGGAGGGAGGTGTAAGAGTAATATAGAAAAATTTGGTTAAGATAATGAGAAAATAGAGAAGTATTTTGAGGCGGAGGTAGAGAAATCTAAAATAGAAAAAATGATGAGATGGATTTTAAATTAGAGTTAAAGCAAAAAAAAATCTGGAACTATGTTATAATTTGGAAATCAGTTAGGGGGGATTGAGGAAGTCATTGTAAGAAGTAAAGATTGGAATTTAATTGACTGGCCTGGGAGGAGGGTCAGTTACAAGTGGTGATTTGGAAAATATGTGGTTAAATGTCAAATGATTTTTGGCTACCTCTGTGAGAGGGGGGTTTGGTGTTTGATGCTCCCCTCGGTGGGAGAGGGGGGAGTTTGGAATGTTTAACCATGTATTGTACTATATTGGCTTTAATTGGGTTTTTTTAATTGGAAAATCTAATAAATTCTTTATAAAAAAATAAAAAAATTCAGAACTACCCATGGAAAATAGGGACACTTGGAGGGTATGCTTATAGCTGTAACCCACATTGGGATCTCTGGTGAAGGACAGGTAACAAATGTAAAGAATAATAAAATTTTCAGAACAACAATAAAAGAGGCCCCTGTGCACAGCACATTTTAAAACTAAGATTCTAAATGCAGTGACTAGGGAGCAAACTCTGTTAAACAGAATTGGTCTTTCTCCTGAACATAGAATTACGCCATTAGCCTTACGAAAGCTTATGGTGATCGAGTAAGGCTTGGTATGAGAAAATGGATTAAATCTTAAGAAAGAAAGAAAGAAAGAAAGAAAGAAAGAAAGAAAGAAAGAAAGAAAGAAAGAAAGAAAGAAAGATAGATGTGTGGCACGAAAGGGAGGAATGCATAGGGAACAAGGATACGTCCAAGGAGAAAGACGTGCCATTAATTCCTGCTGCACCTAAACCTATTTCTTCTGATTCAGCACCGGACAGAGTTCTTTGCAGAAAGAGGTTGTTGCAAGTATATTTAAGGCCCCGTCACACTGAAGCTAGGAAACAAAACAAAAAACAAAAAACAAGCCCCAACAACACCCTGATGCTGCAGTTGTTAATTCATGGACTGTTTATCTTCTTGTTTACTCTCCAACAAAATGATTGCTGTTTAATTATACTACAAATAGGTTCTGCCAGCCTGTCGTACAGCAGATGTTATTTACTCCCCGAACAACTCTCAAAAGACCGATGCTGCACATCTAACAAATCAAGATGTAGTAGATCAAGCTGCATTCGTGGGCAACAATTCTAGCTGTCGAGCGCCTGCTTTCAGCTATCATAAACTTATCATCACCTTTGATGACGTTCAGTCAGACCGGGCTCATTAATGAGGTGGAGGGTGGTGGTGGGAAGCTGCACTAAGGTTGGATCGAACCCGGGACTGTGCAAAGCAAGAGTGGGGAGTGAGAGATTCGGTTTTGATAGCGAAAAGGGATGTGGAGGCAGAGGTCTGAGTTCCACCCGACATTGGGGGGGGGGAATGACTCGTGTGCATGTGATGTCACAGTGCAACACACGTGTGACGTCATGCGTGCTGGGAGGCTGGGGCACTCTGCCACTGCAGGGAGGCCCAACGGATCTCACCGCCACCTCATGGAGGCCCAGGGGGGTCCTCTGCCACTGCGACCCAGCCCCTCAAGATTGGTGGGGGCTCAGCCCCTTCCCCACATACTTCGGGGGCAGGTTGCTGATGTGTCCTCAGCCCCATAGAGGTTTTTATTTGTTTGTTTGTTTTAATTTTATTTATAGCCCGCCCTCCCCAGCCAAGACCGGGCTCAGGGCGGCTAACCCTAGGTATAAAAACAATTGATTAAAATACAACTTAAAAACAAGATTAAAATACGTTAAAGTGCAGCCTCATTTCAGTAGAAACTCAAATCAAAAAACTGTTTGGGGAAGAAAGCGTCAAATCTTCACCAAGGCCAACTAGCCAGACTGGTCCTACGTGGGCCGGGGAAAAAGCCAGGAAACTCCCCAAATAGGAGTTCCATCACAGAAGGAAAAAGGAAAGACGGGGAGGGGATCAAGTTGATTCCAATCTAAAGGCCAGGTGGAGCAACTCTGTCTTACAGGCCCTGCGAAAAGAAATCAGACCCCGCAGGGGCCTGCTCTCATGAGACAGAGCGTTCCGCCAGTGTTGAAAAGGCCCTGGCTCTGGTTGAGGCTAATCTGACTTCCTTAGGCATTGTGTATATTCATTGACACAAGTCAGTTCCCCCTTATATAACACATTTTCACTGATAAAAGCTGTTGTGCCCTTTTCACTAATATACACATTTTTAGTATCCACTCTTGGGTTGAAGAACTGCACCACAAAATTGGGAGAACTGCAAATTTTGAGGCGATGGCCGAGTTTTGGATTGCATATTTCTTCTGAAGGTGCAGATTTGATTGTGGTTTAGTCGTTTAGTCATGTCCGACTCTTCGTGACCCCATGGACCAGAGCACGCCAGGAACTTCTGTCTTCCACTGCCTCCCGCAGTTTGGTCAAACTCATGTTGGTAGCTTCAAGAACGCTGTCCAACCACCTCATCCTCTGTCACCCCCTTCTCCTTGTGCTCCTTCATGGATCACTGCCTTATCGTGGCGAAGGGGCTTGAATAACTCAGAGAAGCTATGAGCTGTGCCGACGCCGTGCAGGGCCACCCAAGATGGACAGGTCAAAGGAGAGAACATGACTTCCGGCGAGGTCGCCATCACGGGCGGTCGCTGGGTTGCCTCGGCAGCGAGGCGACCCAGTCCAGCCCGGGGGTTGGAGCCCTGCCACCGCTACGCGGGGCTCCGGTGAGGCGTGGGAAGAGCGTCCTGCGCCTCGGGCTCCCCGGCGGGCCCGCTAGGCTAAACACCCTTCCCTCGTTCCCCCTGTAAAGGGGGAGTGGGGGTGAAGGGAGCGCGAAGCCGGGCCATTAGGGGAAATGCCCCAACCGGGCGGAAAAGCGGTGAGTACTGGCCTTGATGAGCGACGACGTTCTCCCTGAGAGATGAAAGGAAAAGAAGCCCGGAGGTCGTGAGTACTTAATTGGATTAACTGCTGAGCTTAAAGACTTAACGACCCGGGAGGCTTTAGATAAAGGAAGTCTGCCTGTCTCCCTTCGGAGGCAAGAAAATAACGGATTGTGATACTGTTGCTACTGGATGGATACATTGTAAAGATTTTTTTATGAGTGAGACTTTATAGATCTCCCTTTGGGGAGGAAGAGGATGGAGAATATTCCATTTGAAAGTTTTGGTCTTTGCGCCCCGGTCTCAGAGAAAATGGCTGCGAAAACTCTGAACCGAAGTGGAAAATCACTGCTATATGACGGATAACATTGAAATAGAAACTGAAATTTGATACCTATGCCCGTCCTCACCATGTTGGGCTTTGTTTTTGAAATTGTTTTGAACACTGGACTAACTGATGAAGAAAGGATTATTATACTGAAACTGGAACTGCTTAATCAGAAATTGAAGGTTTTGAGTGGGGATATGAAGAAAAATCTACTTCCCACAGAGGAGACCTTCCAGATATTCGATACTATGGAAGAAAGACTTGGCAAAGAGCTGAAGGAGATGATTAAAAAATTGAGTGAGATGGCATGGCGTTTCCCGGAAAAAGAAGCGTCCCTCGGTGGTGGCAGCCCGAGGACGGCGCGGAATGTTATATCCAGCCCCCGAGGTGGGAGCTCGGGAGCGAAGGGCAAGAAATTAAGATATTTACAAATAGAAGAATGCAGCATTGAATGGGAGAAGCCAAGAGAAGATGAACAGTGTATCCTGATGCTCGATGCAAGGACTGTTGGGGACTGTGTCTGGTTCGGTGGATGTACAAGAAAAGAGGACAATGGGAGGAGTGGTTCCGGTGAAAGATGGAGAAGGACATTGGACAGAGGGGGGGATAGGGTGAACCGTGTTAAGTATAGAATATTACTGCTTTGTTAAGGTAATCTGAAATCGGAGGGTTAAGACATTAAGTTTTATTTTAATTTTTAACAAGAAAAGGGATATTTTGGAATTTTTTGTTATTAGCAGCAGTTTAAGGGAAAGAAGAATATTTTAGATTTGATATAAGAATAATTTGTTAAGATTTAAAGAATTGTTATTAATAATTATGTTTAAGGTTCGAATTTTTTAAAATGAATATAATTTTTTGAGAGATGATGTTATTAAAGTAGAATATGGATTTAAAACCGAAGGAGAGAAGGTAGGGGAAGTCAACTGTCAAGATTTGGAACTAGAACATTTTCTTAAGTGTGTAAACAAGAAGAATTGTATTTGTGTTTGTATTTGATTTATATATGTAGGTGTGGGTGTGGGTTTATGTTTTGTTATGAAAATGCCAATAAATTCATATAAAAAAAAAACAAAGGAGAGAACATGATCCACCTGGAGCAGGAACCGGCAAGCCACTCCAGTATCCATGCCAAGAAAACTCAATTGACAAAAACAACAGGCGAATTTGATACATTCTCATTAATAATAATAATAATAATAATAATAATAATAATATATTAATAGCCCACCCATCTTTTCCCCAGCCACTCTGGGCTGCTTCCAACAGAATATTAAAATGCAATAATCAATCAAACATTAAAAGCTTCCCTAAACAGGGCTGCCTTCAGATGTCTTCTAAAAGTCTGGTAGTTGTTGTTCTCTTTGACATCTGGTGGGAGGGCGTTCCACAGGGCGGGTGCCACTACCGAGAAGGCCCTCTCCCTGGTTCCCTGTAACTTGGCTTCTCGCAGCGAGGGAACCACCAGAAGGCCCTCGGCACTGGACCTCAGTGTCTGGGCTGAATGATGGGGATGGAGAAGCTCCTTCAGGTATACCGGACCGAGGCTGTTTAGGGCTTTAAAGGTCAGCAGCAACGCTTTGGATTGTGCTCGGAAACGTACTGCAAAATGCAAACCAAACAAATTTTTCCACCTGATCCAGCCCTGCATCCATCCCTCTACCCACTGCTTTAGGTACAATGGGGCACATTTGGTTTAAAGAAGATTTGTCTGGCAATATGACACGTAGGTTGGGCTCTCCTACAAGGGAGGCAACACACTTCTGTGTTAACAACAAGACTGCTTCAACAGAATCGAATTTGCCGGTTCAGCGAGGAGGGCAGGGTGGGGCGGATTAATTTCTAGTTCAAAGTAATTGTGATTAAATTAGCTTTAATTAGTTATTTTCAAAAAGACAAACCAGCTCTGTTAATGATTACACTTAACACAACAATGTCGTCTCTTTGTCATTGACCACCCGCATGCCAACAATTCGCCAGGACTGGGCTGTACAAGGTCAATTGTACTGAATCATATCAGCTCATCTAATGGAATGTTTGGCTTCAACAGCCACACAAGGATCTTATAAAGCGATATCTAGGCCAAGGAAGGCCCTCTGAGTTTCTTTTTTTCCCTTTTCCTTTTTTTAAAAAGAGAGCCTTGTTATATCGAAGTCCGCAATATGCCCTTTGCCATAACATTGACAAGATAATGAAGTTTAAAGCCAATTGCCCTGACGAGTTCCTTCTTCCCTAATGCATGCAAGCCCTAAAATCAGTGCAGCTCTTTTGAAGTCTGTGGAGTTCACTGGATCAGCATTTCTGACTGATTAGTCTGCAGTAGCTTTCCCACTAAGGCGTGGGATATAAGTTGGAGGGGGGGACACAGAGAACTGCGTGCTCATGCTTTCTCGCTTTACATCCTGAATGCTCTCCCCAGACTTCCTTTTTCCTGCTACCTGGAGAGGTGCAATAGTTTTCAAGAGCTCAGCAACCGATTGAAGCCTCTTGTTTGCTCTGCCCCCAGTGAAGAGCTTTGCTGCGGACAGGGGAGCCAAACTGAGAGCTAATGTTTGGGAAAAGAGAGGGGGGAAACAGGATTGAGTGTGAGAGTGAAGAGGCTGAGCCCTGAACAGTGTCAGGTGTGGGCAGGGCCGGATTTAGGTTTGATGAGGCCCTAAGCTAATGACGCGGGTGGCGCTGTGGGTTAAATCACAGAGCCTAGGTCTTGCCGATCATAAGGTCAGAGGTTCGATTCCCCACGACGGGGTGAGCTCCCATTGTTTGGTCCCAGCTCCTGCCCACTTAGCAGTTCGAAAGCATGTCAAAGTGCAAGTAGATAAATAGGTACCACTCCAGCGGGAAGGTAAATAGCATTTGCATGCACTGCTCTGGTTCTCCAGAAGCGGCTTTGTCATGCTGGCCACATGACCAGGAAGCTGTACACCAGCTCCCTCGGCCATTAAAGCGAGATGAGCTCCGCAACCCCAGAGTCGGACACGACTGGACCTAATGGTCAGGAGTCCCTTCACCTTTAAGCTACTGAAGGTAATGGGGCCCTCTATATGTCTAGCTGGCCTATGTCAACAACAAATTGTGGCTGTTTTTTGTGTTGAATATATGCTATACGGTAATTTATGGACCGAATAGGTCTGTATAGTTAAAGCTATGGTTTTCCCAGTAGTGATGTATGGAAGTGAGAGCTGGACCATAATGAAGGCTGATCGTTGAAGAACTGATGCTTTTGAATTATGGTGCTGGAGGAGACTCTTGAGAATCCCATGGACTGCAAAAAGATCAAACCTATCCATTCTGCAGGAAGTCAGCCATGAGTGCTCACTGAAAGGACAGATCCTGAAGCTGAGGCTCCCTGGAAAAGACCCTGATGTTGGGAAAGACGGAGGGCACAAGGAGAAGGGGACGACAGAGGATGAGATGGTTGGACTGTGTTCTCGAAGCTACCAACATGAGTTTGACCAAACTGCAGGATGCAGTGGAAGACAGGAGTGCCTGGCGTGCTCTGGTCCATGGGGTCACGAAGAGTCGGACACAACTAAACAACTAAACAACAACAACAGGTATCTAAAGCCATTTGCACATGCAGAATGTAGGCACCCTATATCTAGAAATGACCGAACCATTGATGTTTTAGAGAGCAAGCTAACAGGTGGTGTCAGGATACACCAGGGTGATGCTCATGAGTAACGACAGAGTCCTCTTACTCTAAAAACTACTTTATTGTGCATAACTATTTACAGTGCAGAGCTAACTAAAAACATGACTGCTAAGTCACTTGCAGAATCCGGAAGTGCCCTTCTTCTGTTACCCACCCAGCACCAAAACCTTGGCACCCTTAAATGACGTCTTCTGTGCCTTCTGACCCCTTAATGCTGTGCTGGTGCCAGAAGCTGCAACTCCCCCTCCGATCGTGTCTGGCAAGCATTGCTGGGTCTGTGCCTAGCCTCCCTGACCCTCTGCTCCTCCTCCTCCATGGGAGAGAACTCTGTGCGCCAGAGCTCAATAACATGCACCTCTCAGAAAACCTAAGATGAAGAATTAAGGAAACATATTTCCAAAGCCCAGTCTCCCATTCCGGCAGATAAACATGAATCACAGTTGCAACTAATTACTTGATTTGCATTTGTGGTTAAGTAATTAGCGGCATAAATTTCTGAGTTTGCATTCCCACCTCGTGTTCAACCTCAGGATGCAAAAGAATAACAACACAAGGCCGGCATTTGCGAAGGCTGAAGTGTCTTTCATTACTCTGAAATTTTGGTGTTCAAAGCACCAGGGGGTAAGCAATGATCGCAAGATAAAGTGACAACAGGTGATTCAGCTGAGCCCCACTGGCAGATGTATAGATAGAGGGGAACAGTGTAACAACAACAACAACAACAACAACAACAACAACAACAACAACAATTTATTATTTATAGCCTGCCCATCTGACTGGGTTTCCCCAGCCACTCTGGGCGACTTCCAACAGAACATTAATAATAATAATAACAAAAAGCGATAAAACATCACACATTAAAAACTTCCCTAAACAGGGCTGCCTTCAGATGTCTTCTAAAAGTCAGAGAGTTGTTTATTTCCTTGACATCTGATGGGAGGGCGTTCCACAAGGCGGGCGCCACTACCGAGAAGACCCTCTGCCTAGTTCCCTGTAGCTTCACTTCTCGCTGGGAGGGAACCGCCAGAAAGCCCTCGGAGCTGGACCTCAGTGTCCGGGCTGAATGATGGGGGTGGAGAGACTCCTTCAGGTATTCAGGACCGAGGCCAGTGAAATGGTTATGAAGAAGAAGAAGAGGAGGAGGAGGAGGAGGAGGAGGAGGAATTTGGATTTGATATCCCTCTTTATCACTACCCGAAGGAGTCTCAAAGCGGCTCACATTCTCCTTTTCCCTTCCTCCCCCACAACAAACACTCTGTGAGGTGAGTGGGGCGGAGAGACTTCAGAGAAGTGTGACTAGCCCAAGGTCACCCAGCAGCTGCATATGGAGGAGCGGAGACGCGAACCCGGTTCACCAGATTACAAGTCTACCACTCTTAACCTACTTATCAAACCTTTATTAGGCATTTTACAAGTAAAACCGCGAGAGAAAATATCACATACAAGAACCTTAAAAACTATGAGTTTACCACTCTTAACCATGACACCACACTGGCTCTCAAAGTGTCTTGGATTTAAAAATAATAATAATGCTTTGTGCATCCATGTCTAATCTTGCCCCTTCCCAAAATTAAGTTATTGGTGTGTGTTTTTCCTTTTTTATATGCCTGTTGTCTTTGTCCATGGAGTTTTCTTGGCAGGGATACTGGAGTGGCTTGCCGGTTCCTGCTCCAGGTGGATCACATTTAGTCAAAACTCTCCACTATGACCTGGGTAGCCCTGCACGGCATAACTTTTTCAGCAGGGGGCCGGTCCACCGTCCCTCAGACCATGTGGTGGGCCGGACTATATTTGTGGGGCATAGGAATTTGTTCATTTTTTTTTTCAAAATATAGTCCAGCCCCCCACAAGGTCTGAGGGACAGTGGACCTGCCCCCTGCTGAAAAAGTTTGCTGATCCCTGCACTAGGATCTTCTGGCGCTACAGATGCAGTCAACTAGAAGCAAGATTAAAGCAGTCATTCCACTTGCATAGCCCTATATTTGTGTTTTATGTTTGTATATTATTTTATATGGTAAAAGGAAAAAGGAAGACAAAACCCCATGTCATCCAGAAATGGTGATTCTCTTCACGATCCTTGTAGAATGTTTGCTCAGAAGCAAATCCAATTCAGCAACTACCTCTGCAATGTTCGGCAAGCATCTCCTTTTAGTTTTTATTGCTTTCTGCTGAGCACAGCGACATTTATATAGGCTTTCCGTTTTTTACCCTTTGTACAAAGAGCACCCAAGGTGGCTAGCAACAGTAATAAGAATAAAGAATACGTGTTTTAAATGTCTGAGGAAGGGAACAGTGCAATCCTAGGCGTGTCAAGTCGGATGTCAGACACAGTCAGTTCAATTGGACTCACTCCCAGATACATAGGTACAAGCTTGCAATCTAAAAAAGAAGAAGAAGAAGAGTTTGGATTTGATATCCCTCTTTATCACTACCCGAAGGAGTTTCAAAGCGGCTAACAATCTCCTTTCCCTTCCTCCCCCACAACAAACACTCTGTGAGGTGAGTGGGGCTGAGAGACTTCAGAGAAGTGTGACTAGCCCAAGGTCACCCAGCAGCTGCATGTGGAGGAGCGGAGATGCGAACCCGGTTCACCAGATTACAAGTCTACCACTCTTAACCACTACACCACACTGGCAAAACTATGGCTAAACTATGGCTATTTCTCTATAAAAAGAGGTGATAGAACTCACCATTAACATCTCCCTTGTTCTCTAGTAGCGACGGCTTCCACCTGAGAGGTGCTGGAACTGAGTTTCAGCTAGTTCTGGTTTTTAAAAAGCCCCTAGGGAAAAACATTATCCAGGCCTGGATCTACACACAGGAAAAAACCCACTACAGTAGCACCTTGGGTTACACAACCCTCGGGTTGCATAAACTTCAGGTTGCAAAAGCAGCAAACCCGGAAATATTTGACCGGGGTTTCGCCGCGCACGCATGTGCAGAAGCAGTCTACCACCGTGAGCATGCCTATAACAGTGATCCTCGGTTTGTGAAAACCTCGGGATCCAGCCAGACCTCCAGAAAGGATTCCGTTCGCAACCGGAGGTACCACTGTCTAAGTAAGTCAGAAATTAAATCATTATACCAAAAGAAAAGAAAACGCTATGTAAAAATCGCATGGAATTTTTCTTTGCTCTCTGGCGCCATCTGGTGTTGCATGTTTATAATGCAATCAAAATGATGTTTTTTGACTAATGTAGTTGACTCCTAGGGGTATTCTTCCAGGACGGGGATTCTGTGGTGCAATTTCACATGGTTCCATCGAGGAGGCTGGAGTTTAAAATAGCACCCTTGGTCACTGACAGGTACAGCAAACAATAAGCAGATTTTATTGAGCATAAGCAGTTTCACAGATGGCAAAGTCCTGTGTTAGTCAAGTGCATTGTGTATTTTGTCAGGCTTTGCCAAGCTGCATAGCTATTGATGGAAGCCTTCCCCAAGGCTAATCTGGATCCATTTCTAGATTTAGTGGTCCGCTGATTTCATGGACACCTGTGTTAAAACCAGCTTTAAAATGTGACCAGGGCAATACTTCCGCATTGATCTAGGCATTTGTTTGAGCTCATCAGAAATTAGCCAAAGGGCAGTGAAGCTGTTAATGGGCACAAGACATCAGCCCCTCTCCAAGTAATTGAATTCTTTCCTGAACGTTTGGTGATTGTTCAAAATAGTTAGCAAAGATATGATTCCCTGACCTCATTGTATCAATCAAACAAAGACAATAGAATCCCATTCACTACCAAGAAGTAATGTGTTGCTTGTATTCAGGAGTTTAGGTGTGACAAATGGCCAAAGCGTTGCTACATGGGGAGGAGAGAAAGGCAGCAACACATTCCGATGCTAACAAATTAGGAGGAAACCCGAGATTATGTGTGTTACTGAATAAAACAACAGAAAGTTTCTTGATAGCATGAGAAAGGATCTGTACATGACCCAACAACCTCCAATCCAATCCAGGGCTCAATGAGGAACTTTGAATAAGCCCTGTTTCTCCCTGGGCACAATCTGGGGCCAATCAAAGCCAGATTCCAAGGCAATTCAGTTTAAGTAAGACTTTAAATCCCTGGGAAAGACCCTGATGTTGGGAAAGATGGAGGGCACAATGAGAAGGGGACGACAGAGGATGAGATGGTTGGACAGTATTCTCGAAGCTACTAACATGAGTTTGGCCAAACTGCGGGAGGCAGTGAAGGATAGGCGTGCCTGGCGTGCTCTGGTCCATGGGGTCACGAAGAGTCGGACACGACTGAACAACTGAACAAGACTTTAAACCAGGAGTCAGCAAACTTTTTCAGGAGGGGACTGGTCCACTGTCCCTCAGACCTTGTGGGGGGCCGGACCCACCCCCTCCCAAAAGGACCCCCCTCCTGAAAGGACCCCCGCCAATGTCCTCAGCAGCGTTGTCGTCCTCTGCCTCAGCCAGAGCCCAAGCCGCTGGCCTGGGCAATGGAGACAGCCTCCCCGCTGCCACCACTTCCTCCCGCTCGGCTCTTGGTCATACGCCTCAGCGGGAAGGAAGGGGCATCGCCCAGAGGCGTCCGTGGCTTCGGATTGGCTGCAGTTTACCTTCCCGCCACAGCAGTACCTATTTATCTACTTGCGCTGGTGTGCTTTCAAACTGCCAAGTTGGCAGGAGCTGGGACAGAGCAACCCGTCGTGGGGATTTGAACCTCCGACCTTCCGATCGGCAAGCTCAAGAGGCTCAGTGGTTTACACCACAGCGCCACCCGCGTGAGGAGAAAATAATTCACCTACTGGTCAGTCCATGAAGATATGAAACTGAATCATGGATTTAATCGTCACAGAAGATGGAGAATCCATGTTGGAACGTGGGAAATGCAGCCTGAGTCCCCTCATGCATTCAGCCACATCATATTCAGGGATGGTCAGGATTATTAGTGTGGGTAGAAAACAGGTTGTGCCCATAATTGCCTGTTAGCAAAGTTGAGTTCATATATTCTCACATACCAAACTGCTATTTGTAAGAATTATTTCAATGAAGTCTTAAAACAGAGATGGAGCTCTGTAATGATTTTGATGAAAGTGGTCTTGAAATTATACAGCTGCTTGAATAAGCCCAGGTCCTGTGTGATTACCAACTCTTCTAGCCATTTAAAAAAAAAATCCCTCTGCAGTTATGTAGGTCCATTTTCCACAAGGGCTGTCCTAGAGTCAAAGAATCTGCAAAGCAGTAACAGAGAAAATTGCATGGTTTCCACTTCACCAACCCCAGAGATGGAAGCTAAATATTATTTTTGTGCATAGTCATGTATAAACTTGTAATCGCAGAAACGTATTCTGCCCAAATATTGCTATGCCTTTGTGTTAATCTTATCTGAAGCACACATCTTTAAATGCTAAGGAAGTTGTTGACTCTCACTGAAGGGGGAAAAAAATAGAGACATCTAAGAACATTTTGGTAAACACTTCCCCGAGCAATGATGGCAGGCTGCTTCATTCCTGCTGGCATTCTTGTTGATGCTACTTCAGAGTAGGGATGGGGAATACAGCCCACAGGTAAAGGTAAAGGTAAATGTACCCTGGACCGTTAAGTCCAGTCAAAAACGACTATGGGGTTGTGGTGCTCATCTCACTTTCAGGCCAAGGGAGCAGGCATTTGTCCACAGACAGCTTTCCAGGTCATGTGGCCGGCATGACTAAAGCACTTCTGGCACAACGGAACACCATGATGGAAACCAGAGCTCACGGAAACGCCGTTTACCTTCCCACCACAGAGGTACCTATTTATCTACTTGCACTGGCGTGCTTTCAAACTGCCAGGTTGGCAGGAGCTGGGACAGAGCAATGGGAGCTCACCCCATCGCGGGGATTCGAACCGCCAACCCTTCTGGTCAGCAAGCCCAAGAAGCTCAGTGGGAGGATAATCATGTTGTATGGATGCAACATAGATTAGGGGGCAAACCGCCTGTTCCACTGTGAAGGAAAAAGACTTTGGAGTAATAGACTATTTGCACGGGTTCTGTTTTTATGGGCGGTAGTGTTTTATACGGGATTGTGTATTTTGCCTGCCTGGTCATCTTGAGGATAACTTGCTACGACTGACCTACCCTGGGGCTCAACTGAGAACTGATGAAGGATGAGAACTTTGGCACACCTCCTGTCTGCGAGGCTCCAAGACTTTTTGCTCGGGGGTCGCATAACTCCATACTCTCCAACATTTCTGTGATGAAAATAGGGACATCCTAAGGAAAAGCGGGACATTCCAGGGTCAAATCAGAAACTGGGACGACTCCTGTAAATCCGGGACTGTCTCTGGAGAATAGGGGCAATTGGAGATCAAACCTATCCATTCTTAAGGAATCAGCCCTGAGTGCTCACTGGAAGGACAGATCCTGAAGCTGGGGCTCCAATACTTTGGCCACCTCATGAGAAGAGAAGACTCCCTGGAAAAGACCCTGATGTTGGGAAAGATGGAGGGCACAAGGAGAAGGGGACGACAGAGGACAAGATGGTTGGAAAGCGTTCTCGAGGCTACCAGCATGAGTCTGACCAAACTGCGGGAGGCAGTGGAAGACAGGCATGCCTGGCGTGCTCTGGTCCATGGGGTCACGAAGAGTCGGACACGACTGAACGACTGAACAACAACAACAAGCCTCTTCTGGTGCCTGCTTCTGCTCGTACTGTTTTCTTCCGTCTGCAATTGTTTCCTACTACTGCCCCCTTAGTAATCAACAGCCATGCAAAGTGAGCATAACCGGGCAATTAGTTTTTGACAGTAGTATAAATTTAAGCTTGTTAAAACAAGGCTTGCTAACAGTCCCTTAGGGGTAATCACCCCGATCTGGCTTATCCAACCATTAAGCACAATAAGATACATCAGGGGTAACTTTAGCTGGTGAATATTAAAGAACGCAGAAAGCAACAAACAGCAGGGAAAATAGAAGAGAGAGTCTTGAAACGTTTCCTAAGATGACAGAGCTTTCACTTTCCAGCCAAGCGACGATGACGGCGACATTTTTTTTGTGTGTGTGTGGCTGAAATTCCATTTAATCTTTCTTTCTTTGAATCGCATCCTAAGGGCCAAACTAAATGTGATGTTAACCGTGGCTTTGAATCTCGCACTTGGGGATTCTCCTGCTCTTTAAAAAAACTAACAGCAGCTGCATATGCCCACCCCCCACCCACCCCACCCCAAAAAATCACACTGAGACTGCAAGACAGAAAATATGCCTTTATCCCTGCCCAGGGGGAGAGAGATCCACACTATTCTTCTTCTTCTTCTTTTGCGATCACTCGCAGCACTGTAGCTAGGTAGTGGTGAGGTGGGCCCCCACCAGGGGCACAGGTGAGGGGGGGTGCAAAATCGGCTAAAAGTATCTCCATAATATGTAAATAAAAATATTGAATATTGCCTCATAAGAAAAGGCTTTAAATAGAGGGTGAATTGAATGGGTGGAGGGGGGGAGGGTTGGAAGAGAAGCAGAAGGAAGAGCTAATTTGTCCGTGGCTAGGGGGCACAATCTGGACGGTTCTGCCATGGGCGCAAGATCACCTAGCTACGGCTCTGATCACTCGTAGCCGAGTAAGATTGTCTTCCATAAACATGGCTTTAGCAGTGGGTCCATAAGTGACTGTGGAGGCCAGTTCTGGATCCACACATCCTTCCACAGTGGAGACATAGGTTCCCGGGCAGGAGTTGATCACGGTG
This sequence comes from Lacerta agilis, assembly GCF_009819535.1. NCBI lineage: Eukaryota > Metazoa > Chordata > Lepidosauria > Squamata > Lacertidae > Lacerta > Lacerta agilis. The sequence continues at coordinate 4,072,848 of NC_046327.1, read as the reverse complement.
TGGATTTGCCAAGCATGCCTTCCTCTTGCGTCCTGAGTTCGAGTGTCTTCAAAGCCCATGACACCTTTGGTAAAGGCTGTTCTCCAATTGGAGCAATTGCAGGCCAGTGTTTCCCAGTTGTCGGTGTTTGTATTATATTTTATTGGATTTGCCTTGAGAGAGTTTTTAAACCACTTTCGTTGACCACCAGCATGACGCTTTCCATTTTTAAGTTCTGAATAGAGTAGTTGCTTTGGAAGACGGTAATCAGTGGTGTTTGGGCAGGTTTTGTTATTCAGCAAGACAAGGCAAGTAAATAAATAAATATCTGGCATATTGGTCATGGGCCAAAGTATGGAAAACAACAAAAGACTGGGTGAGGCTCAGCCTGTAAGGAGGTAGACGACAAGGATTAAATTTAGAGGAACATCTCCAATCAAAACAAACCTGTTCAGTCGTTCAGTCATGTCCGACTCTTCGTGACCCCATGGACCAGAGCACGCCAGGCATGCCTATCTTTCACTGCATCCTGCAGTTCGGCCAAACTCATGCTAGTCGCTTTGAGAACACTGTCTAACCATCTCATCCTCTGTCGTCCCCTCCATCTTTCCCAACATCAGGGTCTTTTCCAGGGAGTCATCTCTTCTCATGAGGTGCCCAAAGTCTTGGAGCCTCAACTTCAGGATCTGTCCTTCCAGTGCGCACTCAGGGCTGATTTCTTTGAGAATGGATAGGTTTGATCTTCTTGCAGTCCATGGGACTCTCAAGAGTCTCCTCCAGCACCATAATTCAAAAGCATCAATTCATCGGCGATCAGCCTTCTTTATGGTCCAGCTCTCACTTCCATACATTACTACTCAGAAAACCATAGCTTTAACTATACGGACCTTTGTCGGCAAGGTGATGTCTCTGCTTTTTAAGATGCTGTCTAGGTTTGTCATTGCTTTCCTCCCAAGAAGCAGGCGTCTTCTAATTTCATGACTGCTGTCACCATCTGCAGTGATCACGGAGCCCAAGAAAGTAAAATCTCTCACTGCCTCCATTTCTTCCCCTTCTATTTGCCAGGAGGGGATGGGACCAGTGGCCATGATCTTAGTTTTTTTGATGTAGAGCTCCAGACCATATTTTGCGCTCTCCTCTTTCACCCTCATTAAAAGGTTCTTCAATTCCTCCTCACTTTCTGCCATCAAGGTTGTATCATCAGCATATCTGAGGTTGTTGATATTTCTTCCTTAGGCAAACCTTAGGCACCCCCTATTTCTTTACCCTGTGCCAGGATACACAATACGAACAAAGTGCAGGTCAAGCAAAAATGTGGATGAGGCCTGAATCATAGGTTGGCTTCTGTCACAAGTACTAGTCCATAGAGGGTTAGCATCATATCCTCCAACATTTTGACGAAGAAAACAGGGACGTCCTATTTAATGATCGAAACAAAATAGAAAATTCTTTCCAGTAGCACCTTAGAGACCAACTGAGTTTGTTCTTGGTATGAGCTTTCGTGTGCATGCAAGAACACACATACCAAGAACAAACTCAGTTGGTCTCTAAGGTGCTACTGGAAAGAATTTTCTATTTTGTTTCGACTATGGCAGACCAACACGGCTACCCACCTGTAATTGGAACTATTTAATGATGATGGTGACCATGTTTTATTTATACCCCGTCCATCTGACTGCGTAGCCCCAGCCACTCTGGGCAGCTTCTAACATATATAAAAACATAATAAAACATTAAATATTTTTTTTAAAAAAAAACACTTCCCTATACTGTACAAGGCTGCCTTCAGGTGTCTTCTTGTTGTAGAGTTGTACAGTTACTTATCTCCTTGGCTCAGGGGTTGCATAACTCCATATCCTCTAACATTTCTCCAGTGAAAATAGGGACTTTCTGGGATGAAGTCAGAAACCTGGACACCTTCTGTACAGGTAAATCTAGGACTGTCCCTGGTAAATAGGGACACTTGGAGGGTCTGCAGCATGTCGTTATGGGACACAGCTGTTTGGTCCATACCGCCTGTAAACTGGGTGTCAAGTCATCAGAGAAATGAGTCTGTAACCCACCCCTTGGCTGCCCTGATAGCATTTTTAAATGGGCAATGCCTGCATTAAGAAAATAAACCCTTGACTAACTCAGGCTCTTTTGAGAGATTTCAGAAGATGTTATAACTGAATGCCCAGAAACAGAAGCATAAGTGTCGTGGTTCGTGTGCCTGTGCATACAGAGCTAGGAGTGGGTATTCATAAGATGAACTCTCAAGCATCTATTAGTTTCAGTTCAAGAGTGGTGGGGGAGCTGTCTTCCAGCAGAAGTGCTTGAAATTACCACTCACAAAGGAGCGGCTCCGGAGGAGAAGAAAGGGCGTGAGATAAACAAACAATTCAATACAAGCTCCGTAATGACCATATATTTCCAACCCCAGCAGGTTGCTGCCTGGTCCCGGCAGGGAAATGACAAATGAATGCTGTTTAATATTTTGCTTGAACAGTTTTTCCCTTTCAGAAAACTCTTTGGGATATGATAATGAGAGAAGTGGCACCGCAGAGCCGGTGTGGAGGGAGAGGCGTATTGCCTTTTCTAGGGCATATAATCTGATACACACTTTGTTTATCCAGAGCAAATTCAGTGGTTAAAATGATTAATTGAACCCATTTCATGTTACTCATATGAGCTCTCAGAAAAGGTGGAGGCTGCCATTCCCCCCCCCACTCTCCCCCACCTCCAATAGTGACTCATGCACAGAAACCCACGATTTACGCTGGCAATAACAAAATGGCATTTCTAAATTTAGGAGTTCATTAATCTTAAAAGATGCCAGGCTCATCCAAGTCCCTTCCTCCTCTACCTCCAATTTCAGGTCTTCTGGCAAGTAGGGGAATGGGGGGGAGGGGGGACAGCCAAAACAATGTAAAGCAGAAATAGATGACACTTGGCCATTGTTTCAATCTGCTTCGAAAATCCAGGGATGTAAATGCAATAGAACTCACTCAATAGCTGAAAGAAAGAGAAAACAGAGGGAATTTTAAGGCATAATCTAAATAGGTATATTATAAATATGTGTGCAAACACTCACACACAATCACGATTGACGTGGGATGGAAGAGATTTCCACTTCCAAAATCTGATAATAGTAAGATCTGGGATATCTGGGAGTAAAAGCAGGGCAAAAGCATATCCAAAGTCACTGTAGAAGGCTGGCTTTTGTTTTTAGAATACATTTTGAGCTGTCCGGCTGCTTTTGCAAGAATATTTTGCCTTTGCTAAGCTATTTTATTTACGGTGGTCCCTTGGTTCTCAAACGCCTTGGTTCTCAAACCAAGTGTTCCGGTTTTTCGGAAGCCGAACATCTGATGAGGCTGCCAGCTATTGTTTCCTGGGCACCTGCACCAATCAGAAGCTGCACCTTGGTTTTCGAACATTTCGGAAGTCAAACGGACTTCTGGAATGGATTACGTTTGGCACTTTTGTTTTTGCTATTTATTTTGTGTTTTTGTTTTCGAGGCTTTTCCGGTTAATTTGTTTTTGTGACTGTGTGGAACCCAGTTCAGCTACTGACTGATTGATTGTGTGGCTGCTGAAATGGATAAAAGCCCCCCACCCTCCAAACAATGAATATCATCAGTGCAGGTAAGGGGGGGGGAATAATTTTAATTTTTATCACCTACAATACTGTCTTATATATTTTATAGTACTGTACATTGATTATTGCTTTCATTTTATGGACCAATGGTCTCATTAGAGAGTAAAATCCATGTTAAATTGCTGTTTTAGGGGTTGTTTTTAAAAGTCCAGAATGGATTAATCCGGTTTGCATTACTTTCTATGGGAAAGCATGCCTTGGTTTTGGAACACTTTGGTTTGGGAACAGACTTCTGGAACGGATTAAGTTTGAGGACCATGGTACCACTGTATAAGCTATTTTCCTTTTACAGATCTTGCCAAAGAGATCCTCTTTGTCTCCTCACTTTTGATCTCTAAAAAGAGAAAAGGCCTGTTCAGATGTGTTTTTAAACATGCACAGAGTGGGGTTTACTTGTAAGTGTGTCCTTGTTCTTTCAGGGGAAATGCAAACCTAACCAGAACTGGTTGAACTTCAGTTTCCCAGAACTACCTACCACTGTGGTTACCTCCAGCTACTGTTTATTGGCCCTTATGCAGCCCATTGCCAGGTCCGGATATTGACTCAGCACATGCATTGACTCACCTGCTTTCTGTTGAGAAAGAGAACTAGAGTTGAGTGCTACCTTCACACCGACCTTCAAAGAGTGCATCCACTAGCTTCATACAAAGGATGTTAAAGAGCGCGGGGGAGAAGTTGAAATTTTGTGGGGCCTCACAGCACGGGTGCCGTGAGATGGAGTAGAAACCCCTCAATACTATTTTCTGAAACCAATCCTGTAGGTAGAAGCAGTCCCAGATATGTGGTGTCCCTGGAAATCACAGGCCATGTAGTTTAATGTCTGTCCCCAAGAAAATTGCTGGAATCTATTGCTGAAGATGGAAGAACCAAGCATATGGAAGAACAAGCCTAGCTGAAGCAGAATCAGCATGGCTTCTGCTCATAGCTGTCAACCTTCCCTTTTTTGCAGTGGGAAACGGCGCTGGAATAAGGGAATTTCCCACAAAAAAGGGAAAGTTGACAGCTATGCTTCTCTAGGGCCCATATTGTCTCACTAAACTACTAGAGTACTTTGAGAATGTCAACAAGCATGTAGATAGAGGTGATCCACATGACATTCTGTACTTAGACTTTCAAAAACGAAATATCCACAAAGTACTCCCCAAAGATTCATGAGTAAGCTTGGAAGGAGAGGTCCTCTTGTGGATCAGGGTATAGTTGAGTAACAGGAAACTGAGAGCAGGAATAAACGGACAGTTCTCCCAATAGGGGGATGTAGAAAGTTGAGTCCCCGAAGGATCGGTATTGGGACCTGTGCTTTTTAACTTCAAAAACAACGAATGCTTATCCAAATGCATATACAGGGGGAAAGTTTGCATTAAAAATAAATATATTTGTGAAAGTAACTTACAAAAATGCTGGCGAATTTTCAAGCAGAAATTTGGAGAACTACGGTAAATTTAAGGTTGGGAAAATGAGAAACAGAGAGGACCAAAGGTACCCTGGTACCCCACCGCTTTATGGTACCAGGCATCGCAGAAGACATCAAGTACAGCATGGTGTGTGCAGTTGCAACTTTCAAAGAAATTAACATTGCCTGAAAGATGAATGATGAATGAAAGAATAAGACAGTAAACTGATAAGAGGAGTGCGGCTCCTCATATTCTTCTACCCAGTTCATGCCCACTTCATTCCCCTTCACTGAGGTGCAATGCTACTTCTGCCACCCTATGGCTTTCTCACATACCCTTCCATCTGTGGCCCTTTATTACCTTTTCCCCAGTCAGAGCCTTTGTCTTTAGTTTTAGTTTTGTTGTTGTTGTTGTTGTTGTTCAGTCGTGTCCGACTCTTCGTGACCCCATGGACCAGAGCACGCCAGGCACGCCTATCTTCCACTGCCTCCCGCAGTTTGGCCAAACTCACGCTAGTAGCTTTGAGAACACTGTCCAACCATCTCATCCTCTGTCGTCCCCTTCTCCTTGTGCCCTCCATCTTTCCCAACATCAGGGTCTTTTCTAGGGAGTCTTCTCTTCTCATGAGGTGGCCAAAGTACTGGAGCCTCAATTTCAGGATCTGTCCTTCCAGTGAGCACTCAGGGCTGATTTCCTTCAGAATGGATAGGTTTGATCTTCTTGCAGTCCATGGGACTCTCAAGAGTCTCCTCCAGCACCATAATTCAAAAGCATCAATTCTTCGGCGATCAGCCTTCTTTATGGTCCAGCTCTCACTTCCGTACATCACTACTGGGAAAACCATAGCTTTAACTATACGGACCTTTGTCGGCAAGGTAATGTCTCTGCTTTTTAAGATGCTGTCTAGGTTTGTCATTGCTTTTCTCCCAAGAAGCAGGCGTCTTCTAATTTCGTGACTGCTGTCACCATCTGCAGTGATCATGGAGCCCAAGAAAGTGAAATCTCTCACTGCCTCCATTTCTTCCCCTTCTATTTGCCAGGAGGTGATGGGACCAGTGGCCATGATCTTAGTTTTTTTGATGTTGAGCTTCAGACCATATTTTGCACTCTCCTCTTTCACCCTCATTAAAAGGTTCTTTAATTCCTCCTCACTTTCTGCCATCAGGGTAGTATCATCAGCATATCTGAGGTTGTTGATATTTTTTCCGGCAATCTTAATTCCGGTTTGGGATTCATCCAGTCCAGCCTTTCGCATGATGAATTCTACATATAAGTTAAATAAGCAGGGAGACAATATACAGCCTTGTCGTACTCCTTTCCCAATTTTGAACCAATCAAACCAATTTTGAACTAGTTTTAGTTGCTTTGATTATAAACACAAAGCAGTGGAGGGCAGGGGAAGGAATGTGTTGCTCTTGTTCAAATCCAGTAGCACAGCCATTCCCAGACATCAGTTTTGGCTGCAGACTCCTCAGAGCTACAGATGTTTGCAATAACCTCCCAGCAACCTTATCCAACCTCCTGGAATTCCTGGCAATCTTATTCGGCGCATTTGGCTTGCGTTAGGGGGAGTAGAAAGGTGCCATTTGTCGCTGTGAAACCTGACTAAGTCCTGGTAAACTGCAAAACGCCGCAGACAGTTTGGATCTCGCAAAGTGGAAGTGACGAATGGTAATTTTATTTCCCTCTGTTTATGAGGCCTAATGCTGCTTTTGAGAGCGAAAGAGTTCTGCACCTGCAGAGTGTAAAACCACATTCTGGATTATGCACCACAAAGGCGTTCTCTGAAACCACGAGAAGCATCTCTGTACCCAAACCGATGAATCTATCTATCTAGGTATCCCAAACCCTAAGTGAAGGTGCTTAAGGGACAGTGACCATTTCAATATGGACATATTTATCGCTTTCTATTTGTGGCAGCTGCTAAGAAGCGGCAAACAAATTGTGCCTGGCACCTTATAAGCCGATGGAAGGCTACTATTATCAATGAGCCGGACAAATATCTTCTCGCACAGTCTCTGTCTTTGTAAGTAAATAAAAACAGCAGATGCGAACGCTGGGCTATTTGCACAGAACTGCAACCTGTGTGAGTCAACCCGGCCCACACAAGAATGGAAGTTAGTGAGTGGCAGATGTCATTCACTTGGGGATTCCACCTCAGGGCTCCACAGGTCAAAGGCCTGGGCTTCCATAATTACTTTAATTGAGTGCTAATTGGCAATTAACCTGCAACCTGTATGCCTTGGTTCCTTAGTAATTATTCAGATGGGGGGGGACATGTTAGATGTGCAGGAGATATTTTAAGATTCTGAGTGCATTCCAGGAGTCTTCATCGTATTGATCCCAGGATAAATTATTGCCATCTGCATCAAAAGCAATGTTCTTTAAGGAACCCGACCTTGAAATCAATGGGAGAGTTATATCCCCAAATTCCACAAATTTCAACCTTTCGCTTAACAATTTTGCTTAACATTTTGATGTTCTCATAACTAGCTGTTTTAATGGTCTTATGTTCTATCAAGTAAACCCATCAAGATCAAAATATGGGGCTCAAAAGGTTGTTGTTGTTCAGTCGTTCAGTCGTGTCCGACTCTTCGTGATCCCATGGACCAGAGCACGCCAGGCACGCCTATCCTTCACTGCCTCCCACAGTTTGGCCAAACTCATGCCAGTCTCTTCGAGAACACTGTCCAACCATCTCATCCACTGTCGTCCCCTTCTTCTTGTGCCCTCCATCTTTCCCAACATCAGGGTCTTTTCTAAGGAGTCTTCTCTTCTCATGAGGTGGCCAAAGTACTGGAGCCTCAACTTCAGGATCTCAACTTCATGTCTCTGCTTTTTAAGATGCTGTCTAGGTTTGTCATTGCTTTCCTCCCAAGAAGCAGGTGATGGGACCAGTGGCCATGATCTTAGTTTTTTTGATGTTGAGCTTCAGGCCCTATTTTGCTTCCTGGAGAAGGAACTGGCAAGCCACTCCAGTATCCCTGCCAAGAAAACTCCATGGACAAAGACAACAGGCTCAAAAGGTAGAGTAGATAAATAAACAAAAATAAACAAAAAGTAGGTCGTTCCAGGTGACACTCAAAGCACTGAGTTGGAGCAAGCCTTGGAACCTCTTTCTCAACTAGGCTTTGCTCACTTCCCTCTTCAGCATTAGAAGAGTCCTGCTGGAACAGAACAAAGGCTCATTTAGTCCAGCATTTGGAAAGCGCACAAGCTGGGCATGGGTGCAATAGCCCTCTCCTGCTTGTATTCTCCTGCAACTTCCCTTGTTCCCTTGTGTTGAATATATGCTATATGGTAATTTATGGAGCTAATAGGTATCTAAAGCCATTTGCACATCACAAAATATGTATTTTATCAAAGTAATTGTTGAACTGAAATACAATTGGAAATGTACATCCAGTGGGTTGTTTTTTCCTTTAATTTTTTTTTGGGGGGGGCCAAGAGAGTAGGGCCCTAAGCTATAGCTTCTTTAGCTTATACGTAAATCCGGCACTGAGTCAGCTTCTGTAAATCCGGGGCTGTCCCTGGAAAATTGGTACACTGGGAGGGTATACACTGCCAGTGTGGTATAGTGGTTAAGAGCGGTAGACTCATAATCTGGTGAACCGGGTTCGCGTCCCCGCTCCTCCACATGCAGCTGCTGGGTGACCTTGGGCTAGTCACACTTCTCTGAAGTCTCTCAGCCCTACTCACCTCACAGAGTGTTTGTTGTGGGGGAGGAAGGGAAAAGGAGAATGTTAGCCGCTTTGAGATTCCTTCGGGTAGTGAAAAGCGGGATATCAAATCCAAAACTCTTCTTTCTTCTTATATCTTGAAAAATGTGTGTGTGAATGAACAGGCCAGCAGCTGGTGGTCAATACCAGTCATGTCTCAGAAGAGGAGAGGCATTTCACAAGTGGGGTGCCACCACAGAGAAGGCCCTCCCCCATGTGACAAGATAGCCAGTCTCAAAAGAGCTGCAGCACAGTCAAGAGAGCCTGCCCTGTTGATCTTCGCACACAAGCAGGTGGGCACAGGAGGAACACGGGTTGCTATGACAGCTCTATCTATGGGCATGCAGACCATGAAATGCAGACCAGCAAATTGCTTTTCTGTTTCCTGCTCCTTCCTTAGAGCTACAGTTTGGGTTCTTCTACAACTGATTTAGGCCTGTCTGTGCACATTTGGAGCACAACAGATGGGAAACAATTTGCAGACCATTCAGAGACATATATGAGTGCCCAAGGGTGGGGGGGGGGGGGTCTGAAGAGATGTAACATAATTTAAAGAGGGAAGTTAAGCCATCCATCATGGTCTCTGTCATGGACGGCTGTGTGTGTGTGTGTGTGTGTGTGTTGTCATGTCAACTCTTATGCTGTTGTAAGCTTTCAGCCTATCAATCTAGCCATTTCTCTAGTGCTGCCTGTCATTCTACACTCCACCAGAGTCTCGGGTTTAGAGAAACTCTGCATTAAAATCCTTGACCTCCCATCTGCTTTTCTGTCTGAGCTAGGAGCTGAACCAAAGTTTCGCATCTGTGAGTTTTTCTCCCCCATTCTTGCATCCAGCACCAAATCTCTCAGCAGGACATAATTAGGAAATGCATCCAGTTGCTTCCATTGTGTTGCACTGTACGTGAATCTTGTGGTGTTAAAGCTGAATCCATATATATATATATATATATATATATATATATATATATATATGCACACAAAAATGAAATGTGTGTTTCTACACCCAGATGAATGTAGCAATTTACAGAAGCTAATAATTGTGCTAGATAAATAAAGAAAAAATAGGTCCACATCACTAGTCTCGACTTAAATTATGGGAGAAACTTAGTAAATTCTTATTCTTATTCTTTAAAGCATAGTTTTTAAACAGTATCTGCTAAAACAGTGCCAAGTTAGGTAATGTATGAACCATATCTGGCTACGCTGACCGGAATAAGAGATGCTGGCTATGTGCTGGGAGAAAAATTAACCAGTAGTGAAACACGGTGCTTTTTTCCCCAAGAAAAATAGGTGCCAGAACTCACCATGAAGTTATTACAGTAAGTCGCCTGGCAACTCAGGGCAGTGCTGGACAGATGTCAGTGCCTCTGGTTCTGGTGCAGAACAATTAAATGCGCCCTGCTTCCCTTAGATTCAGGTGGTTGGCTAAGGCAGCTCAGAAGGGCCCTCGAACAAATGTGCACATGTTCAACAGTAGTGCCTTCTCGGTAGTGGTGCCTGCCCTGTGGAACGGCCTCCCATCAGATGTCAAGAAAAAAAATTAAGAGTGGTAAACTCATAGTTTTTAAGGTTCTTGTATGTGATCTTTTCTCTCGCGGTTTTACTTGTAAAATGCCTAATAAAGGTTTGATAAGTAGGTTAAGAGTGGTAGACTCGTAATCTGGTGAACCGGGTTCGTGTCTCCGCTCCTCCACATGCAGCTGCTGGGTGACCTTGGGCTAGTCACACTTCTCTGAAGTCTCTCAGCCCCACTCACCTCACAGAATGTTTGTTGTGGGAAAGGAAGGGAAAGGAGAAAGTTAGCCGCTTTGAGACTCCTTTGGGTAGTGATAAAGAGGGATATCAAATCCAAACTCCTCCTTCTCCTCCCCCTCCTCCTCCTCCTCCTCTTCCTCTTCCTCTTCTTCTTCTTCTTCTTCTTCTTCATCATAACCATTTCACTGGCCTTGGTCCTGAATACCTGAAGGAGTCTCTCCACCCCCATCATTCAGCCCAGACACTGAGGTCCAGCTCCGAGGGCCTTCTGGCGGTTCCCTCCCTGCGAGAAGTGAAGCTACAGGGAACTAGGCAGAGGGCCTTCTCGGTAGTGGCGCCCACCTTGTGGAACGCCCTCCCATCAGATGTCAAGGAAATAAACAACAATCTGACTTTTAGAAGACATCTGAAGGCAGCCCTGTTTAGGGAAGTTTGTGATGTTTGATTCTGTTGGGAGCCACCCAGAGTGGCTGCAGAAACCCAGCCAGATGGGCAAGGTATAAATTATTATTATTATTATTATTATTATTATTATTATTATTATTATTATTATTATTATTAAAAGCTTAAAGCCCCCCCCCCCCGCTGCTACATGGGAGACAGATTGAAGAAAATGAAATACTGGCTCCATCCCCTAGCTTGACCGATCGTGGCTAGGAGTGGCTAGGAGCACACACTGGCCAGCTTCCATTTTTACTTGAAATGTTCATTTTGGGCATCTCAGAATTACATAAAAGCAAGAAGCGGGCAGGGGGAGCGCTGGCTCGCAATGGCGCTCACCTGAGAGGTGTCGGAACTGCGCTCCGGAGCGTTCCAACAACAACAAGAAGAAAAACACTGGTGAAATACAAATCCCTGTCTCTTTTTTCCTCCTACAGCAGCTCCAGGAGGAGAGGGGTTTAAGTTGAGGGAACGGAGTCAGAGGGAAGGGTGAAAAGCCCTCCTCTCTGCGTGTGTTATCCCCCTCACTTTCTCCTCCTTGCCACAAACAAAAGAAATGAGGCCAAAAGCTGCCTGTGGGCCTTGGGCCATAGGTTGCCCACTTCTGTTGCGACATATTGAACCATTTTTTTAAATGCTTATTAGAAAGCACCTTGGGAAGATTTGCTCCAAAAGGTGGATGGATCTAACCAATTGAGTGCATGAACAAAACGTCTGGAAACTTTTGTACCTCACTTCAGGCAGCAAAATGACTTCGGCCAACCCTGTTGCCTGCTATGAGATGCAAAGAAATATTCCCCCTCCATCACAGTTGCTTTCTTTGCATGCAAATTTACAGCACAATCCTATGCATTTTTATGCAGCAGTGTTTGATGGGGCTCATTTTGGACTGCAACCTTAATGGATTGATTCATCAATCAGAACTCTTGCAACTAATCACCTAACATTTCTTTAACTGAATGACAGCCCTATGTTGGACAAACATCTCAGGCATGTCAACTCAGAAGTAAACTCTGTTGAGGTCAATGGGGCTTACTCCCAAGTAATCAGGCATAGGATTGTAGCCGAAATGTTCTTTCTGGCATCATCTTCGCTACATTTGACAATTGAGCTCGTCACCATTTTTTTAAAATGTTATTTATCATTTAATTAAACTATCATCATATGGCGCAGCCTAACTCTTTTAATGGGATTCCGAGAGGTCCACCAAATAATGAAGTATACAATCAAATGGGATGGAAGAAATGACATAAAATAATATTAAATGAATAACGAACCCAAACACACTGAACATCTGCTTCTGTGAACTTTAATAAACAAACATTTCAAATCCAGGCAGCTTTTGCTTTGGGTCAGTACAGTTGAGCACAAACAACTTGAACTTTACTCTGAGTATTTGCTTCATCACGAGAAAAATTACCTCCCCCGTTGGGAATTGAAAGTGCGGAAAAATTAAAGGCTGATCTGTCAAGTCCTCATTCACAATTTGGGAGCGAGCTTGTCAACAAGGGACCTGGTTTGCATGAAACTCCTCACCCACGGCAACGGGGTTTTTGAAAAGATAGTGAGCCTTTTTTAAATAGCTAAAAAGAAAAATGGTCAGGCGAGGAATATACAGGAGCGCTAGTTTCTATGAACTAGGGAAGAAGGAGTTACAGGTGGTAGCCGTGTTGGTCTGCTGTAGTCGAAACAAAATAATAAAAAAACCTTCCAGTAGCACCTTGGAGACCAACTAAGTTTGTTCCTGGTATGAACTTTCGTGTGCATGCACACTTTTTTTCTCTTAGGTGAGAATCTCTGTCTGTAGAGTTGGAACAGGTGCGGCTGTAAGGTAGGGCCTGGCTATATCCAGGCATGTCCAACAGGTAGATCATGATCTACCAGTAGATCACTGGACGTCTGTAGTAGATCACTGGTAGATCATTGGCTCGCCCCAAAGAAGCTGGACAACTGTGGCTCCCCTGAAAAAAGCTCAACATTTTACCTCCTCCCTGAAAAAACTCAACAACTTCACAACTGTGACCCGAACTCCTCCAAAATGGGCTTTCCTCCTTCCTAAAAAAAAGCTCAACAACCTTGACCTAAACCCCCCAAAAGGGGTTAGATCACTGCCAGTTTTTAACTCTGTGAGTAGATCGCAGTCTCTTGGGAGTTGGCCACCCCTGCTATATACAATGGATTGTTTGGTATGTTTGGGATGGTAGCTAGAAGCATGTAGATTATGTTTGTCGGTCAGTTGGTTTACGGTATAAGGTGGTGTCTATGTTCCATCCTGTATTTTTAAAGCAGTGTCCAGAAAATGTATTTCTTGCATAGATTGGTTCATTGTTAGGTTGATGGTGAGGTGAAAGTCATTGAATGTCTGGTGGAAGGTGTCCAGGGTCTGTTGACCATGTGTCCAGATAATAAAAATATCGTCAATGTATCGCAGGTACAAGAGAGGTTTGAGTGGGTAGGAGTTTAAGAAACGTTGTTCTAAATCTGCCATGAAGATGTTGGCATACTGTGGGGCCATGCGAGTGCCCATTGCTGTGCCGCTGATCTGGAGGAACAGATCATCACCAAATTTGAAGTGGTTGTGCTAAGGACAAAATGGCAGGGTTTGGTAGCAAAGTCCGCTGTGGTTTTATCTGAAATGGTGTTCCTTATGGCTTGTAAACCATCGTTGTGTGGGATGTTGGTATCTGAAGAAGTGTGCATGCACACGAAAGCTCATACCAATAACAAACTTAGTTGGTCTCTAAGGTGCTACTGGAAGGATTTTTTTTATTTTGTTTCGACTAGGGAAGAAGGAAAGAAGCTTAAATTTTAACAAACCAATGCAGGAACTGAAACACAGGCCTCCTTGGAAATTCACAATGTGCATGAATTGGCTGATGCTTCAGCCAAAGAGTGCATAAAATAATGTGTCAATTAGGGGAAAGCACATAGAAAAAAGTGCATGCAAAAAATGCACCCCATTAGTGGAAATGGTTGCTCACAGCATTCCCGGGGGCGACGTAAACGAGAAATATGCATGAAATTGTCAGTTTGCATTTCTTAGTGCAGAAAGTATTGACCTGATGTGTAGAGATCTTTCCAATTCTCATTAATTCAAGAGGGTTCTGGAAGCTTCTCTGTGTGAAAGAAACAAGCAGAAGGTTCATGGTGTTTGGGTTATTCCTTCAGAGAAGCTGAATACAGCTTGCTTAAACTGGTTCTGTTCTCCCTTCTGTCAAGGTCATGCTGACTATGAAAGTGAGGCCAGAAGGAGCCTGGGATTCACTTTCTTTTTCTATCTCTCTTCCTTCTGGGGTGCTGTTCTGTACATAGTATGCTTAGTGTTAAGGTTTAGACTTATTATAAGTTATTGTAAGTTTAAGTTAAGTCTGCTGCAACTGGATTTCTTATGGACAGTGTCAATCCTGAATGTATTGGATTTGTGACCATTATGCTCATTTGCCTTCAGTAGCAGTAAAACTCTGCTGGATGAAATACAATTGCCTCTCGTCTATTTTTTTTTGGAGGGGGGGACAGGATCCTGCAATGTGTTTAAGTTTTTACTCTGCTAACTATACGCTGGAATCTGCTCTGGATCAATACTGAGTAGAATTCCATGACAGAAAATGCATGTGAATTTTCATGCCGGCTATTTTATAAAGGCAAGTTACATGGTGTTATTTAAAAAAACAAAACTGCTCCTTTTCCCTTATGGGGCACCCAAGAGCCCATATAGAGTCCTTATGTAGGTTCTCTATTGGTAAGAGAAAATAAAAGAAGCCAACCAGATAATTTTGAGAAACAAAGCAGCTAGTAAGCCTGATCTTTACAGGGTCCTCACTCACCACATGCAGGAGGGACGACGAACCCCGAACAATGGTGTGCAAGCTCTTATATAGACTTTTGAAATTGTCGCCCTGTAGCTCAAGGCCAAACCCCAATACATCATACGTACATCACAGAAGGAGGCGGGCTACAACAGAAATCCTCTCTGCCAGGATACCTGATAATGGTCACTGATTGCTTTACCTGGGCAGCTGGGCCATTCTTTTCGTGGTGGTAAATACTTCAATTCCTGAATCCCAGTCACAGGCTCACCCTATTCATACACAAAGTTAACCTAAAGATAGGTAAGCAAAAGACAATGGAGAGGTTTTCCCATTTCCCTCCTCCTTGCAGTGAAACACTTGAGGTCAATTTGGGAGAGTCAAAATGGTTTCAGGATTGCTCTCCTGTACTATTTCAGACAAGGGACATGGGTGGCGCTGTGGGTTAAACCACTGAGCCTAGGGCTTGCCGATCAGAAGGCCGGTGGTTCAAATGCCCACAACGGGGTGAGCTCCCGTTGCTCGGTCCCAGCTCCTGCCAACCTAGCAGTTCGAAAGCACGTCAAAGTGCAAGTAGATAAATAGGTACCGCTCTGGCGGGAAGGTAAACGGCGTTTCCGTGCGCTGCTCTGGTTCACCAGAAGCAGCTTATTCATGCTGGCCACATGACCCAGAAGCTGTACGCCAGCTCCCTCGGCCAATAGAGCGAGATGAGCGCCGCAACCCCAGAGTCGTCCGTTGGGGTCAGGGGTCCCTTTACCTTTTACTATTTCAGACACGTGGTTTATATACTTATGTATGTGTTTGCCTTGTAAATTTATGAACATTTAATTTATATATTTGAGACCTTAAATTCTTATAACACGTGAAAATAGAATAAACCAAATTTAAGACTGGGAAAGAATGAGAAGCTGAAATTGCCCAGTTTGTACATCCCTCCAAGGAACACAACGCATGGTGTCTGTCGGGATTCAGCCGGTGCCTGGTCTGCTGGTGGAACGGCTGAAAGTGGAGCGCAGAAGGCTGTTAAACTATTTGTCTATGTGGCACCTTGTTGTCTACTCAGTCGGGCAGCAACCCTCCACAGCGTCAGAGAGAGAGAGAGAGAGAGCTTTCCTACTGGTGTGATACCAGATAATCTTTTTTAACCTGTGACTCTCCAGACCCCGGACTGCAACTCCCATCGTGATCATGCAAGGGTTTTGCAAGTATGGGCCAATTTAGTCATCATAAATCGCAAATTTAAAGCGGCAAGTGAGTGCTCCTCCACCCCGGCCCTCCCTCACACAAATGCCTCTGTCCTCCTTTCAGTGGCGATTCTGCCTGTGCCCTTGCTAGATAAATACCGGGGGCACATCCCCACCCCCCGTACGACAAAGCCATCTCCTGAGCCGGGAGCTGGAGAGCTCATTCAGATATTGATAGACTGTTTGCAGCTTGGCTCCAAACGCAGCTGACAAAGAGGACTTTGCAGACTCGACTGTTTTGTCATGCAGCTAATTAGAAGCAGATTTTTTTAAAAAGCCGGAGCATTTGGTACTTCTGAGGAAAGTTATGAATGATGAAGAGTCCGTTTCAACAAGCTAAGGGGCCCAACCAGCCATGGTAGCAAACATGTCTTTGCATTTAATACAGTCATACCTCAGGTTGCGAACGCTGCGGGTTACGTTTTTTTCGGGTTGCGCTCCACGCCGAACCCGGAAGTACCAGAATGGGTTACTTCCAGGTTTCGGCGTTTGCGCATGTACAGAAGCGCTAAATCGCGCCATGCACATGCGCAGACGCAGCGCTGCGGGATACGAACGCTGCAGGTTGCGGACGTGCCTCCGTCACGGAATACGTCCGCAACCCGAGCGTCCACTGTATGCAGGTTTTTCGTAGCAACCGAGCTAGCTGATAATTACCAGGATCACAAAAGGCAAGGGGGGGGGGAGCTTGTACCATTTCCACTCGCCTGCCAGAGGAAAACCACCCCTCCAAAGCTGATATTTGCATTGCGAGAAAGGCTGTGTACTCAGCACACATTTTAAAGAACAGGTCTCACATTAAAGCACCGAGACCCCTAGGTCCTATTTGCATGTACTGCTAGTAAGCCAGGTGTCCCCCCCCCATCCTATATTTGTGCATCTGGTTCTTCCTGCCTATGTGCAGAACCTGACATTCGTCCCTATTGGAATTCATTTTGTTAGCCTGCGCCCATTTCTCCAGTGTGGTTAAGAGCAGCAGACTTGTAATCTGGTGAACCGGGTTCGCGTCTCCACTCCTCCACATGCGGCTGCTGGGTTACCTTGGGCTAGTCACACTTCTCTGAAGTCTCTCAGCCCCACTCACCTCACAGAGGGTTTGTTGTGGGGGAGGAAGGGAAAGGAGAATGTGAGCCGCTTTGAGACTCCTTCGGGTAGTGAAAAGCGGGATATCAAATCCAAACTCTTCTTCTTCTTCTTCTTCTTCTTCTTCTTCTTCTTCTTCTTCTTCTTCTTCTTGAATTCTGATTCTGTCTTCTGCAGCATTGTCTAACAGCAAACTCATTCTCCAAGTCCTCATCCTTATATGGGCCAAAACACCATAAACACATGAGAGAGCGACTTCTTGCAGTAATACATAGACTCTTTAGGGGGAAACTCTAAAACAGACCAGCCTATTCCGTCGGTGTGGAATGCTTAGAATCTGTTGGGGGAGTAGGAACTCGGGCAAGAGGCAGAAGGGAATGGAGTATTCAGAAAAGGGGACAGCTGGCTGGTTGTCCAGAACCCTGAGAACGCCACACTGAAATATTTTGTTGCATGTCCCAGTTGTGCATGTCTAATCCTGACACTGAACAGAATTCTAAATTAACAAAAATCCATTTTGTAACGGCAAAGCTACCCATCGCTTTGCAGATTCAGCCTGACCCAGTTGACTTTGCAAAACACACAAGCGGGGAAGGATTTGATCTATCACAGACAACAGAAAGAGCCGAGCCACAATTCCTGGCGCTGGAGTGCTCCTTTTATGAAACCTCTTTCTTTCCTCCCATCTCTTTGAGTATGTCTTTCTCTAGAAATAATTTAATCCAGCATCTGCCTCAACTGCCTTCCTTTTAACTCACTCAGTAAGTATTTCTTTTTCTTTTTATTTAAAAAAAAAATCAATTAAGATAAAAATAGCTTCCTGACTATTGATCCTTGCAAGTCAAGCCACCTCTGCTTTTGCTCATTTTCAATCAGAACATGCTGCCACTCAAGCTTTTATCGGGCATAATTTATGCATACAGAGATA
Source organism: Lacerta agilis (assembly GCF_009819535.1). NCBI lineage: Eukaryota > Metazoa > Chordata > Lepidosauria > Squamata > Lacertidae > Lacerta > Lacerta agilis. The sequence continues at coordinate 4,054,859 of NC_046327.1, read as the reverse complement.
TAACTTAATTATGGGTGTCTCATTTAATTAAACTCTGCTAAAATGTTTAGGACGTCCAAGTGACTGATCGTGGGGACTCTTTTACAAAATCAATCCTCTTTCCTTGTTCTTTTTCTCAGGGACCAACATCTACAGAAGCCCTTCTCTGTAGTGCATAGAACGGGATGCTGATTGTTCTGCGCAAGGCAAGGAGAACCAACAATGTGAATGGCAGGGTGGAGAGTTCAACTGAAATCAATAGGAGATACATCAGAGTAGACATACCTTAGTTTTCAAACGCCTTGGGAGTCGAACGTTTTGGCTCCCAAATGATCGAAAACCGGAAGTGATTGTTCGAGTTTTCGAACGTTCTTTGGAACCTGAACATCCGACGCGGTTTCCGTGGCTTCTGATTGGCTGCAGGAAGCCGCGCCTTAGTTTCTGAACGTTTTGGAAGTCGAACAGACTTCCGGAACAGATTCCATTCGACTTCTGAGATACCACTGTATAGTAAGGTTACCAGATTTTTTTTCAATGAATCCGGGGACACTTTTCAAATAATTTTGTGGGGGGACTAAATCTGGGGACTGTCACCAGGAAACTGGCACGTCTGTTAACCTTACTGTATAGGATTGTACTGTAAAGTCACAATCTTATGCTCATTTATTGAACTTGTGGGTTTTGGGGTGGTTTTTTTTAATGCACAGAATCATAATTCACAGAGGCAGAAAGTCCACAACCAAGATGAAGAACCAAAAGTTGGTTTAAAAAATATTTTTCGGAGACTTCTGTCTCATTAAGGGAACTATGGATGCAGTGCATGGTCAGAAATAGAAAGCCTCATGCTTTCACGGCGGCTACCGGGCCCTGGTGACAATTCGTTTCAGGAAATCCAGAAATGCCTTTTCAGAAGCAAGCAAATCTCTGCTTGAAGATATAAGTAACCACGGGCAACAGCTAATGATGGTACCAATGTAAAAACAATAGCAGCACTTGCAACAACAAAATGGTTTCCTAGGAGCCAGTATGAACACCACAAAGCCAAATAATAACTCTAGACGCAAACCAGCATGTCCACTGTTAGGGGTATTGGTTGCTAATAGTCCAGGATTGAAGATTCCCCCCCCCCCCATAGGAGGTAATGACAAATGTCCCCCTGATGATTGTGAATCACTCACCAGCTTTTGAAATGTAATACCCGGTGGTGTTTGGAAAGAGGCACCCAGTAGCTGATGGGTGGGGACAAAGAAAGAGCTTAAAGTGAGTTGAATCCATGTCAAGAGAAGGAGACAAGAGAAAGTGCTGTGTGTGGTTTTGCTGAATTTCAGGCGCTGTGTAGAAAAAGAACTTAAGCCATGTGCCACTTCTTATATAAGTTAAAAAACCAAAAATATGTGTATATTACCCAGCTCCCTCAAAGGGTCTGTGGCTTTCCTTTCCTTTCCTTTCCTTTCCTTTCCTTTCCTTTCCTTTCCTTTCCTTTCCTTTCCTTTCCTTTCCTTTCCTTTCCTTTCCTTTCTACATTTTTATTTTCAAATTTTCAAACAAAACTATTGTAGCATTGCTTCTGAATTTCTGCTCGTGAACTTTAGTATACTCCGCTGGGGGCGGGGGGAAGATCACTGTAATTTTAAAAAGTAAACAGAGTAACAGAAGCAGAAATGTGGTCATTCAGTAATACCATATACAGTGGTACCTCCGATTACGAACTTAATTCATTCTGGAGGTCCGTTCTTAACCCGAAACCGTTCTTAACATGAGGCACGCTTTTGCTAATGGGGCCTCCCGCTGCCACTGCGCTGCCACGGCACGACTTCCACTTGCATCCCGGGGCAAAGTTTGCAACCAGGAGCATCTACAGTGGTGCCTCTGGATACGAACGCTTCTGGTTGCGCACGTGTCGGGTTACGAGCCGCGCTAAATGGGAATTAGACATAACTGGTGGTTGAAGACATGTTTTCCTCTTCTCTTCACTTCCCCTCCTAAGCAATATATCACAGCTTCTATAGCAGGGGGTGTGAGGGATCCTATTCCGCCCCCCCCCCCTTCAATACTTCCACAACAGAGACACTCCTTGGATTTCACTGACAACGAGGATGAATCCTTCAGGAGTTGTCTCTGAGGTACCTCAGGGCTCTACGTTTGGAAACCTCTTGCCACCTATGGGATCTCCCTACCAGGGTTCCCAACTACTGCAGTTTGCCTTCCCTTTAGGCAAACAAGTGGCACGCTTGGCTTCACTGTCCAGCCCTCTGTATGACAGGAGAATAAGCAAACGGTTTCCTCTTCCACAGGAAAGCTTTGTTCTCTCCTCTTAGTCACACCCCTTAAGGTACAGATACACTGCCAGAGTCAACAAACGTTTAAGCACATTTAACTTTATTAGGTAACTAGAAAACATGGATGTCTCGGGTTATTACTGGTACAAATCTTCTTCGCATGTAATTCAGCTTTGTTATAATATTTCCTGCATCCCTTTAGCAATGGTAATGACCTTTCCTCCCATTCCCCCAAAGCCTAACCTCCCCTTTTCTCTCTCTCTAATCCTCCACCCCCAACTGCCAGCCCCCCAACTGCCTTTCAACGGTTGTTCCCCCTCCTTTTAGAATGCCAACTAGCTCCGCCTCCCAGGGAACACCTACCTAACATGGGAGTGATAGGTTAACCCTTGATGAACCTGAATCATCAACAGGCATTATTCCACCACAGGGGGCATTTAAAATGAGAGTCATAATAGCGTGCTCTTTTTCTGCTCTTCAAAATAGGGCACCCCTGAGAGGGAGTGATCACACATAAAAGTCACGGGTTCTTCCGTCAAGAGGCATGGGCATCCATGGAGGATGTCAGGAACTGGCTGGATGAGGAGGAGAGGTGGAAGATACCTGACCAAGAACCACCCCACAGAAAGCACACAGAGAGAGGATTTGTTTTTGTGGGGTTGTTTTTTTTTAATAAATATTTTATTAATTTCCAAATATAACAAAAATAAAACAACATTCAATATCAAACTTTCTCCTAGTCCCTTCCTTGGTTCCAATGTTTATCAACATGCCGCATGTCCGATGTAAAATAAAAACCATTAAAATTACTTATTGTTTGTTGGGGCTTTTGGTTTTACTGTATTTATATACTTACTGGTTAAATATTACTGATATGTTGCATGCAGATACTGAGCATCACTTCTCAAGCCATACTTAAATGTGTTTTGTTTTAAAAAAACAACAGCAACAGGTGGCTCCATAGCTCAGTGGTTAGAGCACTGGTCTTGTAAAAAAAAACCAACAGCAGCAGTAGCAGCAGCAGCAACTTCCCATCTATGGAAAACTGCTTGCTAAGGAGAAAAAATGCTTTCTGACCCAAGAGGATATTTAGTTAAGGTAATATTGAATCTACAAAGATTGGGTTTATTTTTCAAATGGGATCATTACTTGGATTTGATGAATAAGGTCGAAACGGGCAAGAGACTGACATTTTGCTGGAGCCAAGAATGCAGATCTGGAGTTCAGCTTCTTAATAGCATCACGTAGCTTCACAAGGAAAATACATCCTTGGATGCCTTGCACTAGAAATATTACAGCATCCGCTTTTTATCCATGCAGAGTATGTGTGTGTGTGTTTTAGCTATACGCTTTGGACTTGCATTTCTGGTAAGGTAAACCCACTCTCTTTTATTTTTGTGTTATAACTCCGGCAGGGGCAGACTTCAGTCTTTCAAATTCCTGTGGTGTCCTTTGCGAGGCCAAAATTTGGCGCCTCCTTTGCCTCTCTCCTTCTGTTCTGCTCTATTCACTATGACATAGTTGTGGTGCCCTGCGACACCACTAGACTCAGCACCCAGTGCAGCCGAACCAGCCACTCTGCCCTAAATCCACCGGCGGGGCTGGAGGAGGCAGGCAGCGGCTGGAGGGCAGCTCCTCCGGCGGGGAAGAGGCGGAGGCTGGACGCGGCGCCTCCTGGCTCAGTTGGCCGTTTCGTGCCATGGTGACCACAGCAGACGGAGGCTCCGGGCATGGCGCTGCTTCGGCGTGGCATGGCGGAGGCGGGCAAGGGCGGCGAGCTGATGCCGGGAGGCACCGCAACCAGCCTCTGCCTCTTCCCTGGTGCCCTCCAGAACCTGGTGCCCTGGTGCCCCACACAACTAGCCTCTATGGGTAAGACGCCCTTGAGTCCAGGAATGGGGAACCTGGGGCCCTGCCTGTTGGCCATGCTGTTGTTGTTGTTGTTCAGTCGTTCAGTCGTACCTGACTATTCATGACCCCATGGACCAGAGCACGCCAGGCACTCCTATCCTCCACTGCCTCTCGCAGTTTGGCCAAACTCATGCCAGTCGCTTTGAGAACACTGTCCATCCTCTGTCGTCCCCTTCTCTTGTGCCCTCCATCTTTCCCAACATCAGGGTCTTTTCCAGGGAGTCTTCTCTTCTCATGAGGTGGCCAAAGTACTGGAGCCTCAACTTCAGGATCTGCCCTTCCAGTGAGCACTCAGGCCTGATTTCCTTCAGAATTGATAGGTTTGATCTTCTTGCAGTCCATGGGACTCTCAAGAGTCTCCTCCAGCACCATAATTCAAAAGCATCAATTCTTCGGCGATCAGTCTTCTTTATGTTCCAGCTCTCACTTCCATACATTACCATGTTGGCCATGTTAGCTGGGGCTAATTGGAGCTGGAGCCCAACCACATCTGGACAGTTTCGGATTCACCCCACCCCTGCCCTTGTGCCCTATCCCCTCGGAAATAAGATCAGATTGTTGTGCTGTTGTGGAGTCACTTAAGGGCACATGGGACCCACAAATAGACTCAAGTGAGAAGGAGGGTGAGTTTGCGGGTGCAAGCCCTATAGTTCTAGACCTTCCAAATATCTAAACCCCTACACAGTCAATTATCATGTGAAAAATATTACAGACCCTCCAAGTTTGTAATATTTTGCAGGGACAGTCCCGGATTTAGAGAAGCTGTCCCGGTTTCTGATTTGATCCCGGAATGTCCCCCTTTTCCTCAGGACGTCCCTATTTTCATTGGAGAAATGTTGGAGGGTATGGTATTGAAGATAATGCTCAAAGTGCAACTGGCAAGGACTATTAAAATTATTCTTTTAAAAAGTAATTCCTGTGAAGGGTTTGTTTGTTTGTTTTAAAGAAAATCCTACCTTCATATCTTATTAGACAGAGGCCATGGCATGCCACAGTTTTACAGGAGAAATTAATTTCTAACAGATTTTTTTATTATTATTCTTTCTTCCCTCTTTCGTACACTGCTGGCTGACATACAACACAGCAAAGAAGCACAGATGCCTCTCTGTGGAGAAAGCATGCTACAGCACAGACCTCAGCTGGAGGAACTTAGTTGGAGACAAGTCTCTATTGGCATCAATTCTTTCTCTCTCTCTCTTTTTAATAGTTTTTATTAAAAACTATTGCCGGAAGAAATATCAAGAACCTCAGATATGCTGATGACACCACCTTGATGGCAGAAAGTGAGGAGGAATTAAAGAACCTTTTAATGAGGGTGAAAGAGGAGAGCGCAAAATATGGTCTGGAGCTCAACATAAAAAAACTAAGATCATGGCCACTGGTCCCATCACCTCCTGGCAAATAGAAGGGGAAGAAATGGAGGCAGTGAGAGATTTTACTTTCTTGGGCTCCATGATCACTGCAGATGGTGACAGCAGTCACGAAATTAAAAGACGCCTGCTTCTTGGGAGGAAAGCAATGACAAACCTAGACAGCATCTTAAAAAGCAGAGACGTCACCTTGCCGACAAAGGTCCATATAGTTAAAGCCATGGTTTTCCCAGTAGTGATGTATGGAAGTGAGAGCTGGACCATAAAGAAGGCTGATCGCCAAAGAATTGATGCTTTTGATTTATGGTGCTGGAGGAGACTCTCGAGAGTCCCATGGACTGCAAGAAGATCAAACCTATCCATTCTGAAGGAAATCAGCCCTGAGTGCTCACTGGAAGGACAGATCCTGAAGTTGAGGCTCCAGTACTTTGGCCACCTCATGAGAAGAGAAGACTCCCTGGAAAAGACCCTGATGTTGGGAAAGATGGAGGGCACAAGGAGAAGGGGACGACAGAGGACGAGATGGTTGGACAGTGTTCTCGAAGCTACTAACATGAGTTTGGCCAAATTGCGGGAGGCAGTGGAGGATAGGGGTGCCTGGCGTGCTCTGGTCCATGGGGTCACAAAGAGTCGGACACAACTAAACAACTAAACAACAACAACAACAACAACAATTATATTTTCCCAATTAAACAAATTAAACAGATTATAAACATTATAAACATATAACAATAAATCTCGCTCTGCCGAGCTTCGTCTTCCCCCCTTCACGTCAGCAGGTTTTCTAGTCCAATATAAACACAGTTTCTCACTTTAAACCTTCCACAATGTCGTAGGGTCAGTCCAATCCCGCTGGTGTCTTCAAACTTCCACAGTTAGATCTTATATAATCAATAAATTTACTCCAATCCTTTTGGAATTTTGATTCATCCTGGTTTCGGATCCTGCCAGTCAGTTGCATCGATTCTCATGGGTGCAAGCAGAAAAGAGGGGAAGAGGGAAATCAATGGGAAAGAGGCAATTAGGCTTATGATACTAATGTAAGGCTGAGTCCAATGGACAAAGAGTGCATGTTCTAAAAGAAATCATTTTTGTAGCACCTTCTGAGCTATCCGCCCGCAAAGAGGATAACAGGATAAATCTGAGAATCCCAGGCTTCAAGATTTACATAACTGAATTCCCAGGAATAGCACCTGTGCAGCAGAATCCTAACATGCCATTTTTAGGTCCTCTTATTTGATTTCAAGATGGCTTCATATTGCTCGTGATGTTACCTTTTTATTCTGAATTTTACCTGTTTTGGGTCACCTTGGGAATTTTTATGGAAAAGCTTAAAACGCTCATTTGTTTATTTCTACCAATAAAAAATAAAAAATCTCAAAGCACCCTGTAAAGACAGTGCCAAAAGTGCCCTAAATAAAACCTTTTTAATGAAATTTAATGAAATGACATTTGTTGTTGGAATTCAACTTTGATACATATTTAACGTCTTCTTCTTATTTGGCGATCAATCATAGCCGAGTAAGATTGAAATTGCTTCAGAAATTAATAAAAGCCAAGCCTATGTCTATTTAACTTTGTGGGCAAGTCAGCAGACTGGGGGAGGGACGCCATTTTTGCATCAGATGTCAAAGAAATAAACAACTATCTCATGTTTAGAAGATATCTGAAGGCAGCCCTGTTTAGGGAAGTTTTTAATGACTGATGTTTTAATGTATTTTTTATCTCTTGTTGGAAGCCGCCAAGAGTGGCTTTTCCCTCCCTGCAAGAAGTGAAGCTACAGGGAACCAGGCAGAGGGCCTTCTCGGTGGTGGCGCCCGCCCTGTGGAACACCCTCCCTTCAGATGCCAAGGACATAAGGAACTACACAACTTTTAGAAGAAATCTGAAGGCAGCCCCGTACTGGGAAGTTTTAATGTTTGATATTTTATTATGTTTTTATATGTGTTGGGAGCCGCCCAGAGTACCTGGGACAACCCAGTCAGATGGACGGGGTATAAATAATAAAATCATCACCTACACTTTAAGTGCACACTTCAAAACTTCTGGTGGTACAAGCTGTTCACCAGTGGAACAGACTGCCTCAGGAAGCGGAAGGCTGACTCTTGCAGGAGGTTTTCAATTAGAGGCCGGTTGACGATCCATCAGGAATGCTGCAGCAGCAGTGAGCATTGGCAGAAGCTTGGACTAGATGACTTTGCCGTCCCTTGCTGTTGTGTATTGATTCAAGGGTATCATATCTGTATTATTAGTGTCCGTATTCACATTAGGGAAAAGTAGCTGCCTTCCTGTTCCAGAAGGAACAGCTACTATTGGTTCATTTAAGTTGCTGCATTTGGATCCTCAGTCTTATTGGTTCCTACCAACAGGCAGCTTTGTGATTGCTTGAGATTGTTCCCTCCAAAATGTATCCTTTCTAGCCAGTCTTTCTGTCCCTATAAATGTAGCATCCCTCTCCTCAGTTCCCCAGTCTTGTTTGTCTGAATAAAGAGTGTTACATGAAGAAGCTGTCTCCTGCCTGCTATGTCAGAGAGCTGAAATCACTTGCTGAATCACGATCCCCACGTTACAACACTTGCAGCCCTATAATTCTATCTTAGTATATGCCTACAAACATAATGAAGTGACCCCAAAAAGTAGCAGTTGACAGGGCTGTGGCATACCAGAAAGGAGGGGGTCCCCCTCCCCCTCCCCGTCCGCCACTACGATGCTGCTGACAGGAGGTCAGGTGAGCACCCCTACCTTGCCAGCTTGTATGGTGAGCTCCCGTTTTTCTGTCAACCTAGCAGTTAGAAAGCACACCAGTGCAAGTAGATAAATAGGTAGCGTTGTGGTGGGAAGGTAAACAGCGCTCTGGTTTCCGTCACGGTGTTCCATTGCACCAGAAGCGGTTTAATCCTGCTGGCCACATGACCTGGAAAGCTGTCTGTGGACAAATGCCGGCTCCTTCGGCCTGAAAGCGAGATGAGCGCTGCAACCCCATAGTCGCCTTTGACTGGACTTAACTGTCCAGGGGTCCTTTACCTTTTACTTTTACTTTTACTTTAACTTTGGATGGTTTGAAACCGCAGCATGGTGGAAGTGTTGGATTCTGTCTTTAACTTTACCTTACTGGTATCTAAAGAAGTATGTATGCACATGAAAGCTTATACGCAGAACAAAGGTAAAGGGACCCCTGACCATTAGGTCCAGTTGTGTCCGACTCTGGGGTTGCGGCCCTCATCTCGCATACAGTTTCCGGGTCATGTGGCCAGCATGACTAAGCCGCTTCTGGCAAACCAGAGCAGTGCACGGAAACCCCGTTTACCTTCCCGCTGGAGCGGTACCTATTTATCTACTTGCACTTTGATGTGCTTTCGAACTGCTAGGTTGGCAGGAGGGTCTCTAAGGTGCAACGGGACAATTTTTTATTTTTTATTTTATTTATTTTGACTGCGTCAGACCGACACGGCTACCTACCTGACTCTTACTGACCCTGATTCTGAACCCAAAGGATCTTTTGGAAGCATTGCTTGTATGTTTTAGCCTGGTTTTCAGGAACCAGATCTATCCTGTGGCTTGCTAGGATGGTCATTAACCAGGCATAGCTAGTGATTGGCAATTCCACACTCTAAACATTTCCGAAAGAAATTATTATTCTCTTTCTCTCTTTTGCTATACATACATACATACACACACATATTATTATTATTATTATTATTATTATTATTATTATTATTATTATTATTAATGTTGTTGTTGTTGTTGTTGTTGTTGTTTCTTCTCTCTGCCTATCTCTTTTTCTACACACACACACCCCTCCTGGGCAAGTATTTTTGGCAAAATAAACAAGAACTGGGTTTTAGATGCAGCTGACCAGTAGTGCAATTACGGTAACCGATGGAGACTTTGCATTCACAAAGTAAACATGTGAATCAACCATAGGTTCTGTCTACGCGGGTTAATTTATATTCAGATCTATTATTTAAGAAAAGCAGTTGGTTGAACTAAGTTACTTGCTATATCCTTCTCAGAAAGACACATGATTATTGACATTCGAAAAGATTAGTATAAATAAATCCTTCATCTTTATGCTACTTAAATTAAATAAGAGCCATGCTTGATGGAATACCGGCCAATAACTTTTAGATCATTAATAATCATCAACGTATCAGTGAATAGGTTTGGAATCCTCTTAGATCAGCAGAAATCAGAAAAAGCAGCACCAGACAGACAATTTATTGCAGTCATTAATGCTATGACCCCAGAACCTTTAAAACACCCCCCAAATCCCTTGCTTAACAGGGGATACCCTTGACCTTTATTTAGATGTCTGAACGCACTTGGTAAATAGAATATCTATTTAATTAGTACTTGGCTATCATTTCACTTTTTCTAGGGTGAACAGCCAAGGAGGCTAGCAGGCTGAAATTCTAGAAGAAGGAACTGAAGAAATATTTGCACTATAAACATATCGGTTTTATACCAACTATCATGGCTTCACTTCCCCCTAAAATCCTGGGAAATGCAGAAAATTATCTTGGAAATCGCTAATTAGATATATTCTGAGGACAGGATAATTTGATAATTTTGAGTTTAATTGTTAGGTTTAAGATAAGAGATAGATTTGAATATTTGGATATTGATATAATATAGGTTAAGAGATAAGAGAATAATTGATAAGTTGTTGTTAGACAATAGATAGAAGTATAAGATTTTGGAAGTTACAAAAAAAAGGTATTTACAAGGGACGCAGAAGGAGGAGATAGGAGGAAGTCCAACCAAGATGTGAGGAAAATACAATTTTTTTAAAGATAATAAGTTGTAATTTTTCTATTGTGTTTTCTTGTTGTTGTTATTGTAGTTGTTATGTTGTTGTTGTTTTGTTTGTTATGTTAAAAAATCTATTAATATTTTTTTAAAAAAAATATGAAACACAACTAAAGATAATGTACCTCAATGCCTGTCCTGATTAAGGGAAGAAATTTTCTTAAAATTTTGGTGTCAAGGTTATCTGCACAGATTTTCTTTCCTTTTCTTTTAATCTCTGTCTCAATTCTTGATCTTGAAGAGAAGCAAGTTGTTATATATTTTTTCCCAGCTCCATTGAAAAATACAGTCGTCACACATTGCACACATAGTATTGTATGCATCAATGTTTTATTATGTATTTTGTGTTTTTGTTTTGTATTTTTATGCTGTGAACTGCCCCGAGATCTTTGAAGGGTGCCACACAAATTTAACAAATGAATAAATAAATATAAGTGCTCCAGACTTTCTTAATAAACCATCACATTTGTGGTTTTATATTCTGATTTTATTCTCTGAACCGCCCTGAGACCTATGGTGGTATGTAAATTCAATAAATATAATAATAATAATAATAATAATAATAATAATAATAATAATAATAATTACAATATTATGCAGCAGAAATAAAGTACTGCACGGTTCTGTGATTCTATGGCATTACACTTATACTTATTACAGATATAATAAATGCAATCTTTTGCAAGTAAATTTGCATATAATTAGCTAGGCTATATGAGCTTAAAGCTGAAAATAAAGTGATTGATTGATTAGGTAGGCATTTAAAAAATAAACACTCACTATGCACAAGCTTCCTGCCCACCTAGCAGTTCGAAAGCACCCCAAAAAGTGCAAGTAGATAAATAGGGACCGCTCCAGCGGGAAGGTAAACGGCGTTTCCGTGCGCTGCTCTGGTTCGCCAGAAGTGGCTTTGTCATGCTGGCCACATGACCCGGAAGCTGTCTGCAGACAAACGCCGGCTCCCTCGGCCTATAGAGCGAGATGAGCGCCGCAACCCCAGAGTCGGACACGACTGGACCTGATGGTCAGGGGTCCCTTTACCTTTACCTTTTATGCACAAGCAGCTCAGACTTAAGAGGCAGTCTGATATAGGCGGAGCTTGATATATTTATTTCATAAATATACTGCTTGATTGTAGGGGTGGGAAACCTCAAAATGGGTTTTAATTGGGTCAGAACTGCCAAATTCAGTGCATAAATCATCTGAGCGAATTCCTCCTCTGTCTATACAATCTTGTTGGCTTCAGTTTCCTCAGAAAATGAACTTTTGGTTCGCAGTCCTTTTAACAATACAGAGTGCTTTAAAAAAAGAAGAAGAAAAAAATGTGTTATTCAGGATAACTAAATAGGCAAGTGGCTGTTTTCTCCATGAAAACTTTGCAAGGGAAGCCCAGAAACGCGAGGGCGATATTAGTTTTGTCAGAAAAGTGAGGCCAAAGATGTTGCAAATTAAATTGCATTCAAGTGCCTTGGGAAGTAAACGGGCAGGCTGACGTAAAGGATTCGCAATGGGCCGTGGGTTTTACATCCAGCTCCCTGTTTCTAATTTAATCCTGTTTGGTAGCGATCAAGAAAATTTAGGAATCAAAAGCCAGCTAATACCTGTGAAATGACTTGACGGTCTCAGGACCTTCCTTGGCACGCAGGTATCCATATCCCTGTTGCTACTGTTGGGGCAGAAGCCAACAATTGATGGGCTGTGACAAATTGGATTTATCGATTCGAGGATTGTGTGAGTCAAGGAAAGAAGTCAGGTTACTTACCTTGGCTAGATCTCCATGACAAATCGCTGAATTGGAGGTCCTCTATCTAGTCAGGCATCCCATGCTAAGGCTGGAAGGTTCGGTGGCTATAGGCAGTGCCAGATTTACGAATAAGCTAAAGAAGCTATAGCAGGGGTCAGCAAGCTTTTTCAGCAGGGGGCCGGTCCACTGTCCCTCAGACCTTGTGGGGGGCCGGACTATATTTTGAAAAAAACCAAAAAAACGAATTCCCATGCCCCACAAATAACCCAGAGATGCATTTTAAATAAAAGGACACATTCTACTCATGTAAAAACACGCTGATTCTTGGACAGTTCGCGGGCCACATTTAGAAGGCAATTGGGCTGCATCCGGTCCCCGGGCCTTAGTTTGGGTAGGGGTAGGCAACCTAAGGCCCATGGGCCGGATGCGGTCCAATTGCCTTCTCAATCCAACACACGGACGGTCCAGGAATCAGCGTGTTTTTACATGAGTAGAATGTGTCCTTTTATTTAAAATGCATCTCTGGGTTATTTGTGGGGCATAGGAATTCCTTCATTATTTTCTTCTTCAAAATATAGTCCAGCCCCCCACAAGGTCTGAGGGACAGTGGACCTGCTGAAAAAGGTTGCTGACCCCTAGCTTAGGGCCCCGTTCTATTGGGGGCCCCAAAAAAATTAAAGGGGAAAAAACTAGATGTACATTTCCAAAATGTAAGATTAAAACAAAAAAACAAATAAAATAAAACCTACATACAGCAACAGCGTTTTGTGTTGTGTAGGCTCCTGTGATGTAAGTCATGGGCCCCCAATCATTTTAAGTTAAGAACTTAACAATTATTTCACTATTAATATACTTCTTCTGAATTGTATTTCAAGTTCAACAATTACTTTGATAAAATACGTATTTTGTTATGCGCAAATGGCTTTAGATACCTATGAGGTCCATCAATCACCATGTAGCATATATTCAACACAAAAAAACAGCGGCAATTTGTTTTTGACAAAGGACAGCTGGATATAGAAAGGGACCCATTACCTTCAGTAGCTTTGGGCCTCTTCAAACCTCAATCCGGCCCTGGCTATATGGCTTTCAAAAACCATCAGCAAATCTCATTATTTTAAAGGTGCATCATTTGAAGAAGAAAAAAACAACGCAGTTATTTGCTCCATTGCTTTTAGGGCACAGGGGATGGGGACCTGCAGCAAACTGTTTTTGCATGGAGGGCTCTGGGATAGGGATGCAGCCAACCAGCCAGATAGTCATCTCCTTTTCCAAAATACTCCCATTTATTTTATTTTTTTTATAAGAATTTATTGACATTTTTACTTATAACAACATACAACCTTAACCACACCTACATTTATACACATACAAAACAAATACAATTACACATCTAATACAAAAATTGCCATGATTTTTCTTCTTAATTAAACATCTCAAAAAAAAAATTTCTTTTTCCAATCTTGACAGTTGACTTCCCCTGCCTTTTCACCTTCGAGTTTATATCCATAATCTACTTTTTAACCTCTTCATTTAAAAAATTAAACTTAATTATATATATAAAATAAAACATTCATCTTAATCTTCATCTTAATCTTAATCGTCTTAATCTATAAACTTAAACCACTTAAATTGACTTTATTTATACTACATCCTCATAAATCCTCACAAATCGTCCTCAGCAAATCTATCTCTTCTATCCTTTGAACTGCTGCTAATAACATAGAAACTTGAAATATCTCTTTTCATGTTCAAACAAATAATAAAACAAACTATTGTTGACAGTGTTCACCCTCCGATTTCAAAATACCATAACAGATTGCTTTAGATTTTACTTAATACTTCACCCCACACCCCCTCTGTCCATTCTTCTTCTCCTGATGGCATCAGCACTGAACTTCCATGCAACTTCCCTCTCCCAACGTCCACAGATCCAGGCACAGTCCAAAGCTCTCCTTGCCACGAGCTCCGAGGTATCCAACTCTCCCTCTCTCAGCTTCTCCGGTTCTTTGTAGCATTCCTTTTCTTCTTGTATATACCTTAATTCTCTGTCCCTGGCCCCCGAGCTCACACCTCGGGGACTGGATATAGCAAATCTTGACATCGCCTTGGGGCTGCCACCCCCAACAAGCGAATTTCTTCTCCGAAGTAGCTCATTCATTTCTTCCCATCTTTCCATCCATCCTCTCAGCTCTTTGACAAGATTTTCTTCCAAAGTGTCAAAAGTTTTGTTAGCCTCCTCTGTGGGCAGTTGGTTCCATTTCAGACCCCCACACAAGACTTTAACTTTTCTGTAAAGTAGTTCCACCTTCAAGGCAGTGAGCCTTTGTTCATCTGTTAGTCCAGAGTTCAATACCAGTTCAAGGACGAAACCCAGCATACTGGCAGAGGAGGAGGAAGTGGGTATCATATTTCTTCCCCTGTCTCTTTGTTCGTCGCCATTTTCCTAAGCTGGAGCGCAAACACCGCAACTTTAAATAGAGATATTTTCCGCTAGTTAGCTTCCCAAGAAAAAAGTTTGCCAGTCTCATGTATCGATTTTAGATACTTTATAACCAGTTCTGTGGCAGCAATCCCTCAAATTGGTTAAATTCTTAGGCTCGAAGGGAGGGAGGCAGGCTGCCTTTCTCCTTCCCCCCGGATCATTCCAAAAACACGATTTCTGCCAAGATTATTTACTCACGACCACCGGGTTCCTTTAGCTCCATTCTTCACAGGTAGAACTTAGACGCTCACCGCGGGCTTTGCCGCCGCATTTGCATCCCGGTTGGGGCATATCCCCGTAAGCCCGGCTCCGTTGTCCCTTCACCCCCACTCCCCCTTTACAGGGGGGCAGGGGAAGGGTTCGGAGCCTCCGCGGGCGCAGCCGGGGAGCCCAGGGTGCGGGACGCTCTTCCCGCACCCCAACCGGAGCCGCGCGCTGCGGTAGCGCGGCTCCTAACCCCCGGGATGGACAAGGCGCTTCAGACCCGAAGCAGCCTTCGACCACCCGGCGATGGCGTCGCCGCCGGAAGTCAAAAATACTCCCATTTAATCGCCCTTGGTCAGACAGCATTCTACGCCATCCTGAGCATTCAATCCTCAGTGAGCTCTTCTGCCACCCACGAAATTCCTCCCCCCCCAAAAAAAAAAAAAAAAAAATTGGTTTCTTTGGACTTCTGTAAACATTGAGGTTGGTTCCCCACAAAGCCTGCTGATACCTCCTTCTTGCTCATGGCCGGCAGTTTTAGCTACAGAAGAAAATGAATTTGCTACTAGTAGATAGGCTCCTCTGGGAAATTCTCTTGCAAAAGCTACTCCAAAAAGCAAACAACATTTTACAGGATTCATCTCATCCTGGATATAGTCTGTGTGCACGGTTGCCTTCGGGCAAGAGATATAGAACAATTAAATCAAGAACGAATAGACTAAGAAAAAAACAGTTTTTATCCAAGAGCTATAACTATTTTAAATGCTGTAACCAAATGATATGATCTTTGGGGAGTCGTGATGGATGATATGTATGTGTATGTGTGGTTGTGAATGTATAAATGCGTATATGTGGCTGTAAATGTGGGGTGGCGTTCAATTTCGTTGTGCTATGTACAATGACAATAAAGTATCTATCTATCTATCTATCTATCTATCTATCTATCTATCTATCATCTATCTATCTATCTACTCTACTATTCAGCTTGTGCAGAAATCATAGTTATTAATTATTGCTATAATTTGTTGTTGTGTTGTTGCTATTGCTATTATTATTGCTATTGTTATTATTAATAACCTGCCTTTCACCCTAAGGTTCCCAGGGCAGCTTACAACAATTAAAATTAAAACACAACATTAAAAGCAGCTGAAACATATTATTATAATAGTCTGTTTAACAATAATAATAATACCCCACCCATCTGGCTGGGTGGCCGGAGCCACTCTGGGTGACTTACAGCATATAAAAATGGTAAAACATCAACATTAAAAATTTCTCAATAAAGGGCTGCCTTTAGATGTCTTCTAAAAATCAGATACTTGTTTATTTCCTTGACTTCTGATGAAAGGGTGTTCTGCAGAGCAGGTGCCACTACCAAGAAGGCCCTCTGCCTGGTTCCCTGTAACCTCACTTCTTGCAGTGAGGGAACCACCAGAAGGCCCTCAGAGCTGGACCTCAGTGTCCGGGCTTGATGATGGGGGTGGAGAGGCTCCTTCAGGTATACTGGACCGAGGCCGTTTAGGGCTTTAAAGGTCAGCACCAACACTTTGAATTGTGCTCAGAAACGTACTGGGAGCCAATGAAGATCTTTTAGGACCAGTGTTATATGGTCCCAGCAACGACTCCCAGTCACCAGTCTTGCTGTCACAGTCTGCATTAGTTGTAGTTTCCAGGTCACCTTCAAAGGTAGCCCCACGTAGAGCGCATTGCAGTAGTCCAAGCGGATGATAACCAGAGCATGGACCACTCTGGCGAGACAGTCCGCGGGCAGGTAGGGTCGCAGCCTGCGTACCAGATGGAGCTGGTAGACCGCTGACCTGGACACAGGATTGGCCTGTGCCTCCATGGACAGCTGTGAGTCCAAAATAACCTTAGACTTACTCCCAGGTAAGTGTGTACAAGATTGCACCCTAAAGGCCTAAACCCCTTGCCTAAATATCACCTATAGAGTCGGTGGGGCTTGAAAATTCTCAAGAGGGCATGTCTACTCAGAAGGAGGCTTACTCTTGGGTAAGCAGGTAAAGGATTGCAGCCTAAATCCACCTGGATTGTGCTTTGCAGTTATATTCACACCAAGCTGAGCATTCATAGCATCCTTCAAAAGCATTTTCCTAAATAGGAAATTCTTTCCAGTAGCACCTTAGAGACCAACTGAGTTTGTTCTTGGTATGAGCTTTCGTGTGCATGCACACTTCTTCAGATACACTGAAACAGAAGTCACCAGATCCTTAAATATAGTCACCAGATCCTTTAATACCCCTCCCCACTCCCTCACTATATTTAAGGATCTGGTGACTTCTGTTTCAGTGTATCTGAAGAAGCGTGCATGCACACGAAAGCTCATACCAAGAACAAACTCAGTTGGTCTCTAAGGTGCTACTGGAAAGAATTTTTGATTTTGTTTCGACTATGGCAGACCAACACGGCTACCAACCTGTAACTGAAGCATTTTCCTGGAGGCACATGTTGTTTTCTTGTTAAGTTTTTTAATCTATCTGTGAGATACCTTGTGAAAACTTTAGCCTCATGAACAAAATAGAGATATTGTAAATAAATAAAGCTGGACCATAAAGAAGGCTGATCGCCGAAGAATTGATGCTTTTGAATTATGGTGCTGGAGGAGACTCTTGAGTGTCCCATGGGCTGCAAGAAGATCAAACCTATCCATTCTCAAAGAAATCAGCCCTGAGTACTCACTAGAAGGACAGATCCTGAAGTTGAGGCTCCAGTACTTTGGCCACCTCATGAGAAGAGAAGACTCCCTGGAAAAGACCCTGGTGTTGGGAAAGATGGAGGGCACAAGGAGAAGGGGACGACAGAGGATGAGATGGTTGGACAGTGTTCTCGAAGCTACTAACATGAGTTTGGCCAAACTGCGAGAGGCAGTGAAGGATAGGCGTGCCTGGCGTGCTCTGGTCCATGGGGTCACGAAGAGTCGGACACGACTGAACGACTGAACAACAACAACAACAAAAATAAATAAGAAGAATATAGCAGCCACTCGCTTTCTTGACTGAAGGCATTTTTTTCTTTTCAAGACACTGTTAAAATGTTGATGTCCAAGAGCAGTGAAAACAGCTGGCTGGGTTTCATTACACAGTAGGCTTGTGAAGATGCTACAGTACTTTCCCTCCCCATTTGTTCTGCCTCAGCAGGGGTCCTCTGCTCTGATTACTTTTAATTGGGGGACCCAGGATACCAGCCTCAAAGACAACCATTTAGTTTGTTTAGCAGATAAGCCTCCTAATGAGCAATTAAAATAATCAACACTCAAGCAATAATTTAAAACCAAGCAAATGCCCCATTGGAAAACCTTTTTATTTTTTAACATTTCTGCAGTTTTAGCAAAGCGAGTGTACTCTTAAGAACTTGCTCGTATTCCCTTTAGCTCGCAACCACAGGGAAAAAACTACAGTTGATAAGTGCTAATGGTTTAATTGTGAAAATGCTAAGCCCTTCAGCAACCTTATCATCTGTATATTCATAATTGCATTTTCAAGTGGAGCCACACCATTATGTCGAAAGCGTTAGTGTGCCACCCAAGAATCCTGAGAACTGTAGTTTGCTCAGGGTGGGTGCTGACCTCACAGAGGTACAATTCCCAGCGACCTGGACAAACGACATTTCTTAGAATTCTTAATCATAACAATAATAATTTATTTGTACCCCGCCCATCTGGCTGGGCTTCCCCAGCCACTCTGGGCAGCTTCCAACAAAATATTAAAATACAATAATCAATCAAACATTAAAAGCTTCCCTAAACAGGGCTGCCTTCAGATGTCTTCTAAAAGTCTGGTAGTTGTTGTTCTCTTTGACATCTGGCGGGAGGGCGTACTAGACTTGTTCTCCACCTTTGTGCCAATAAGGTTCTTCCTGCAGTGGTGGCATATAGCAGGCACGTCCAACTCCCAAGGGACTGCGATCTACTCACAGTGTAAAAAAAAACTGGCAGTGATCTACCCATTGTCATTGGAGGCAGGAGGAGCGTGGGTGGAAGGGGAGGATCGACCTGGATCACCCCCGCGATCGATCAGTAGTTCAGTGTTTTTCAACCACTGTTCCACGGCACACTAGTGTGCCGCGAGATGTTGCCTGGTGTGCCGTGGGAAAAATTGTGTTTATTTGATTCCTATTCAAGAGAATTACTTTATATATAGTCAATATAGGCACAGAGTTAAATTTTTTAACATTTTCTAATGGTGGTGTGCCTCGTGGTTTTTTTCATAAAACAAGTGTGCCCTTGCCCAAAAAAGGTTGAAAAACACTGCAGTAGATCACGATCAACCGGTTGGACATGCTTGGCATGTAGTAATAAACTCTTCTGTTTTTTTGGGGGGGGGGTCCTCCATTGTTACCATCCCCAAGAGCAAAATCTCAGGTGTTTGGGGAAAAGTTTGTTTAAGTATCTTTTTTAATTCATTGTATATAGTTTCCCAACGCTCCTTAATTATTTTACAGGACCACCACATGTCGGGGGGGGGGGGAATCCCTCATTTTCATTACACCTCCAACATATACCTTTTTTCTTTTTCGGACATTTCCGCCAGTCTGTTGGGTGTTCAATACCATCTGTGGGCCGTTTTCATCATATTTTCTTTCATCGCATAACATGCCGTGAATTTCATTTTCATTTTCGCAACTTTTCCGATAATCCATAATCAATCTTGTGACCCACATCTTGTGCCTGATTTCACAAATTCCTCTTTAGTTTCCCACTCCGAGAGCAGTTTGTACATTTTTTTTATAATACTTTTACATTTGTATGTAATAGGTCTTCGGTAAACTGATACTTTTGTTCTGCAAAGCCATTTTTCCTATCTATCTTAAACAATTCATTAATCTCATGTACCTGCGGGAGGAAATTATGAATGAAACCGACGCACATTTCAGTATCAAAGTGAGCGGTGTGGGGCTGGCAGTCAGGTACAGATAATTTGTGGCACATTGCAACGAAAAGACGTGACTTCTAATAAGATGGCGAGACAAAACTCCAGCTCTTCTAAAAGAGCAACTGCATACATCATACTCTCTCTCCCCAGGGAAGGAGATGTTGGCAGTGTGAGCTGACTGGCAGCCTTGTCTTGGCTTCAACTCAGCCAACTCACACCTTCTGGAAAAAATTATCTGTGCAGGCAAATGAAGAATAAATGAGACAGGCCATAGCATTTCCTGCACCAGCAGGATGTGAACCATTGCTCCAGTTTTGAACACTGTCGTTAGAACCAGTTGGAAGAGAGGTGTTCAAAGGTAGGCTGTGCTATGGAGAAAAATGACCCCTTTCATCACAGTAGACAGCAATGCCATCTCTAAACTGATCTGGAAATCAAACACAAAACCTAACAGGTGGGACACCCAATTAGGTTTTTCGGGACCCTGCTCTATGATTCCTCTGCTTCGTCCATAAAAAAGGGTTTACACTATAACAGTCAACGCCTGAAATGTTGGTTCACGTTTAAGCAATTTAAGAGAGCGGAGACTGTTGTGTTGCATTTGTTTTGTACATACAGCGAATTATCCTCATGGCAACTCTCGGCTCACTTCCTTCTCCCACTTATGTTAGAGGGAAGGGCTTGCAGATAAGTAAGAGGCGAGTTTTAATGTGGGTGAAAGAGGAGAGCACAAAATATGGTCTGAAGCTCAACATAAAAAAAAACTAAGATCATGGCCACTGGTCCCATCACCTCCTGGCAAATAGAAGGGGAAGAAATGGAGGCAGGGAGAGATTTGACTTTCTTGGGCTCCATGATCACTGCAGATGGTGACAGCAGTCACGAAATTAAAAGAAACCTGCTTCTTGGGAGGAAAGCAATGACAAACCTAGACAGCATCTTAAAAAGCAAAGACATCACCTTGCCGACAAAGGTCCGTATAGTTAAAGCTATGGTTTTCCCAGTAGTAATGTACAGAAGTGAGAGCTGGACCATAAAGAAGGCTGATCGCCGAAGAACTGATGCTTTTGAATTATGGTGCTGGAGGAGACTCTTGAGAGTCCCATGGACTGCAAAAAGATCTAACTTATCCATCCTTAAAGAAATCAGCCCTGAGTGCTCACTGGAAGCGCAGATCCTGAAGTTGAGGCTCCAGTACTTTGGCCACTTCATGAGAAGAAAAGACTCCCTGGAAAAGACCCTGATGTTGGGAAAGATGGAGGGCACAGGGAGAAGGGGACGACAGAGGACAAGATGGTTGGACTGTGTTCTCAAGGCTACCAACATGAGTCTGACCAAACTGTGGGAGGCAGGGGAAGACAGGCATGCCTGGCGTGCTCTGGTCCATGGGGCCATGAAGAGTTGGACAGGACTGAACAACTGAACAACAAAAAGAGGAAAGTTTCAGCCAGACGATGGCGCTGACCATGGTACTGTTTATAAACTGTCAGTTTTAACCGAAAGTGACAGCAATGTGAGGAGAAGGAAGAGGCCTTCAATTACGTGCTTTTCTTTTTATCAAACTCATTCAAATTGAGATTCTCCCTTCCTAAGAATGCCTTCAGACTATTTTTTCAGGATAAGGCATTGTCTAAACACGTTCATAATATACGTCCATAGACGGATCAATCCTGTTGGAGTTCACCAACTTATTTTTCCAAATATTTACAAAATGAAACACTAATCACCAGGCTAAGATAGTTTTGTGAGAATAAAGGTTGCTATAATTTCTCAAGAAGCTTTGCATTAAATGGACTCGTTCCAACCCTTTACGTGTAACATTTAACCAGGCTAAGGTTTACCCTTCTGGATAAAATACTAAACTAATGGCTGCCAACTCTTGTCCGTGGTTAACTTTAACTGGATCAAAAAAATCGAATCCCAGCTCTTATTGGTTTGGGTTTTTCTCGTCAAACCAAAAACACACATCTCCTTTCATTGGTTTCTTAAATTGCAATAAACGTGAGCAGCCACAAGATGGAGATCGCTGGCTTTAGAAGCTAATTCGGTTAAAGAAAGATTTCCATGGAGCTATGAAATGAAGAAGTCCACGGTGTTAAGGGGGAAGAGGAAGTTTAATAAATGTATCACAACAGCTGTACA
This sequence comes from Lacerta agilis, assembly GCF_009819535.1. Taxonomy (NCBI): domain Eukaryota; kingdom Metazoa; phylum Chordata; class Lepidosauria; order Squamata; family Lacertidae; genus Lacerta; species Lacerta agilis. Next base: position 4,033,047 of record NC_046327.1, on the reverse strand, counting down.
CCAAGGAACAATTATTCTGGTGAATAACACACACTTTTCAACTGGCCCAAAAAGTCAGAGCAAAATTTGTGGATAGAGATATAAATGTAGGAATATAAACAGATTTAACCCTAGGTTCTCCATAAACATGAGGTGCCCTGTGGGTGAGAGAAACACCACATTCTGGACTTGTTTACACCCCCCCAAAAGGCCTGGCTTTAAGATGACAGCATGTTGGCTGTTGTGCTACACATAAAATTCAGTCCCAGAATCAGTTACAGGTAGGTAGCTGTGCTGGTCTGCCATAGTCAAAACAAAATAATAATTAAAAAAAAATTCCTTCCAGTAGCACCTTAGAGACCAACTAAGTTTGTTCTTGGTATGAGCTTTCGTGTATCTGAAGAAGTGTGCATGCACATGAAAGCTCATACCAAGAACAAAATCAGTTGGTCTCTAAGGTACTACTGGAAGGAATCTTTTTTATTTTATTTTTATTTTGTTTAGTCCCAGAATCAGTTTGTCTGCAATGATTTTATTGGGGAGGGAGAGACAGATGAACAAAGTATTGCTAATACATCACCACCACTTATTGAAAGTTTCCATAACCAAGTTCTGCTCAAACATAAGAAAGCTCTAGTCTGTAGATCACCAGTGGGGCTGTTGTTTTATTTTAATTTTTTAAAAGTTTTTCAATAGGCAGGAAAGATGGGAAAATAAGCAAGCTGCATGAATACCCCTGCACAAACTATTCCACTGACTTTCTCAAGCTCTTCAAGAGACACAAAACATACAAGGAAATAATGTACCCCTGGTCTTTGTCTGAAAAGCTACACGTAAGATGTGCTACACGTAACACAATAAAGAGATCTGTTTTTTCAAAACACATTGTGAGCAAAAATGCTTAGTCTGCTTTGGTTTCAGAAAACCTATTTTTTATCACACCCTGAGAAATCACCATAGATGGAGAGATGGCCTTCATTCTACTCTGGAGATGGGTTACATTCCTTATGTGCATATATTTTACTTTCAAGTAACTTTTGCAGGCATTACTATCTCTTTATCTCTCTGTATGAATGACAGGTAAAGGTAAGGACCCCTGACAGTTAAGTCCAGTCATGAACGACTCTGGAGTTGCGGTGCTCATCTCGCTTTATTGGCCGATGGGGCCGGCGTACAACTTCCAGATCATGTGGCCAGCATGACAAAGCCGTTTCTGGCGAACTAGAGCAGTGCATGGAAACGCTGTTTACCTTCCTTCTGGAGTGGTACCTATTTATCTACTTGCACTTTGACGTGCTTTCGAACTGCTAGGTTGGCAGGAGCTGGGACCGAGCAACGGGAGCAACGGGAATCTGGGAATCACCCCGGATTCGAACCGCCAACCTTCCAATTGGCAAGCCCTAGGCTCAGTGAATGCCAAAAACACAGAAAACTGATTGCTTTCACCAAAGAGTGCTGACAATCCCTTAACATGAATAGCCTGCAGGTACAGTATGTTCTCTGTAGAGCCTCTTAACAGTCATTGACAATATTCCCTTCTGTAACATCATAATTTTGGACCTAGGCATTTATATAGACGTTTCTGCCGAATGCTCAATAACTCCCCATCCTACACAGTTATGCAAGCAGAAACCATTTTTTTAACTGCACCCCATCCCACGCAATTAGAGCAGCCACTTTTACTCAGTTCAATTCCCCCTATCATTACGTTCATCACCCATTTAAGGCATGGCACACTTATCTCCAAGGAACTCTGAGCAGACATGGTTTCTATCCAGGCAGCCTGCTGGGCTACACGTGCTAAGCTTCGGAAGCAGAAATTCTTCATGCGCCTTCAGATCCTGTTCTGACAGTATAAATAGTTCTTAGCACACTTGCTGCATTTGGATAAAATATGATATGTGCCTCATTAGTTCTCTCCTACCCTCTCTCCTCTGGCACAACTGAGAAAAGGAGATCGAAAGACTGAAGTTCTGTTTTTAACTAGCTGCGGTTTACTGTGATGTTCACACCTAAACAAACGGTGGTTAGTCTTAACAATGGTTTGCTAAAACATGTCAAATGCAGACCATGGTCTATGACAGGCATAGGCAAACTCGGCCCTCCAGATGTTTTGGGACAACAACTCCCATCATCCGTAGCTAACAGGACCAGTGGTCAGGGGTGATGGGAGTTGTAGTCCCGAAACATCTGGAGGGCCGAGTTTGCCTATGTGTGGTCTATGATGTTGTCTTGTTTGAAGAAACCAACTGGAAGATTAACCAGTTTAGGTTTCAGACGCATACCAAAACTGAAGTTAGCTGAAAATCCAAGTGAATGCTTCCATTTTCCTCCTTGCATCCATGCTGCAGGAAGAAAGAGAACCGAAACATGAGGTTTATTCACACAATGCTATACCTAAATTGAACATTACATTTTTCATGCCTGGGAACCCAAACCCACAACATAAAGGAGTGCTTATGCAACCAATTCCTGATCGCTTTTGATAGAACAGTTTATTATTGCCAGTATCCAACTGCTTCCAATACCACACATTTAAGATCCTTTTTTTAAAAAAAATCAAGTGTCTATATTTGGGGGGGGGGAAATATTCCAAGTTAAAAACAGTGAACATATCAAATATCTAGGAAAAGGACAACAGGGAGTTCAACAGCAAATATGCATTGGATTTCTTCCACGTTTCCACTTGGATCTTCACTCACAACTTCTTAAATGTCACTTTATTTTATTTTTTCTTCCCCAAAAGTATAAACATGGAAAATATGTATATATAAAAGCTCATCGGTGCTAATTTTAAATTATCTCTTAACAGCTGGTATTCTGGATTTTTCTCAGCTTTCAAACTGTTTTGTGTCAAAATAACGAATCCCATTAAAACCTTTTTATAAAACATGATAATAAAAAGCATTAGAAACTACAGTACTTATTAGCTAGAGGGGCAACAGTGTTAGTCTGTTGCAGCAAAAATACTAAAGGGACTTTGCTAGTTTAAGTTGCCACAAGATTCTTGGTTTTTTTCTGCTTATTCGCTCTTTATTAGCAGAAGGTACTTCTTGGAACTTGGGCTTGTATCCAGAGCAGCACTGAATAGCCATCAAATGGCACAAGGATTTCCATTTGTGCAACGGGACTTTCTTCCTTTCTGCTCCCCCTGTGCCATCCCCAAATCTGCACCGGAGGGTTGCGGGGAAACCCAGAATAGATTTAAACGGTGTGCTGGGAAGGAGGAAAAAGGTGGGGGGAGTCCCATTGCACAAGTGAAAACCTTGTTAAAAAGGCGACTCTGGGGTTGTGGAGCTCATCTTGCTTTTCAGGCCAAGGGAGCCGGCGTGTGTCCACAGACAGCTTTCCGGGTCATGCGGCCAACAGGACTAAACCGCTTCTGGCGCAACAGAACACCGTGACGGAAACCAGAGCGCACGGAAATAGTGCTTTCCTTCCCGCTGTTGCGGTACCTATTTATCTACTTGCACTGGCGTGCTTTCGAACTGCTAGGTTGGCAGGAGCTGGGACAGAGCAACAGGAGCTGACTGCGTTGTGTGGATTCGAACTGCCAACCTTCTGATCGGCAAGCCCTAGGCTCTGTGGTTTAACCCACAGCCCCACCCATATCCCTTGAAAACCTTGTGCTGATGCAGTGGATACAAGCCACAGGGTCCAAAACCAGTGACAACCCACTTAAATAAGTACTACCAAAAAAAAAATCAAGATTTGATGAATATACTATTTGTGTTCTTCATTCAGTCTAGTGTAGATCTTGCTACTGACAACTGTGTCTTTATTGGGGGAATAAGATGCATCTTTGATCATTCCTGAAAAGGAATAGTCCATTGCTGGGTGGAAAGGGAAGGCAGGAAACAGTCCAGTCCTAAGGTAGGATGGCATCATCCCAGGTAAGGCTCTTCCAGGTGGGGAAAATGCCACTCTCAAAGGCCCAATCCCCAGTCTAGGGCTTAGACCATAAAGATCCGCCTCATTCCCAAAGGAAGCTGGACCGCTTTGTAGAGGAGAAAAGGCCGATTTATTGCCAAGTGCCCTGACATCTATTCCTAGGAGGCTAAAATCGGAGGCTCGCTGGAGGACACTGCATCCTGGCAATGGTGAGGCTGCAAGCTCTTGCTTCTGTTCATTCACGTTCAGTATCTGCTCTATAGCTTGGACTATGTCTCCTCTGCAGAAATGCAGGACTCTCTCTAACCTGCTTTGCTTGTGATCTGGAAAGACCTTGGTAAGGATATCAAGTGGGTCTCTGCGTCTTGAAGTGCTAGAAGTTGGAGGAGGAGGAGGAGGAGGAGGAGGAGGAGGAGAAGGGATGCTGGAAGTGGAAGCAACAAAGTCCTGGAGACGCTCACTTTCATTCCCCGATTCCATGTCGGACGAAGACAAAGATGCTGAACTATTGGTGCCTTTTAAAGAGTCGTCAGGACCTGAAACCATCTCTTTACCTGGAATCTGTGGACCAGAGAAGTTCTCTTTATGGTCTCCAGTAGCTTCAGGGGAAGACCTCAGGGAGGGTATATGCAAGTAGGCTGCAGAGCTTCTTGGTTCACTATAGTGAAAGCCGTACTTCTGAATCTTCTCTTCTGCAAAAGAAAATGAGACATGGAATCAAATACTCGTGAGCTTATAAGGCACATCCAATATTTATGTCTCCCTTCCTCTCTCACCCACCCACCCCGCTTCTGTGCATCACATAGAGCAGGCATGTCCAAAGCCCGTTTCGGGGGCCTAATCCTGCAGTTTATCTCCTGGGGTAAAATCCCCCCCAAAAAGCCCAACAACTCCAATCCTAAAAAAAGGTCAGCAACTTCGGCCAGCCCTCATGCATGTTCACTTCATTAAATCTGGCCCTCTGTGAAAAAAGTTTGGGCACCCCTGATATAGAGGAATTAAAGTGACCACACATCTCTCACTTTTTTACTGGCATTATATATATATGCAATGCAATCCCCTTGGAAATTCTATTCATGAATTAACATACTTAAGAATTAAGCTAGGAGCACTAGGAGCACAGCCACGCTTAAACCTGATGGATTTTCTACACAACTACCATTTATTGGCCCAGCACTAAATATATCCATTTATTCCGCACATATGGCAAGACACGCAAGCAGGGCTTCCCACGCATACAAGTGCAGCCGTGCGACCTGTGCTCTTACTGCAGCTTGAAGTATAAACGTGAAAACATGAAATACCCTCCAAGATCTACACAGGAAACGACTCGCAGTTTTGCCGGTTTTAAAAAACTAAACCAAGGATGAGAATCCGCCTTGCAAATAATAAAAATTATTAATACCAGCCCCCTTGCCTGCCAAAGAAGACAACAGCATTCCCACTTTTTATGTAGTTCCTACTAGAGAAATTCCTGGTGGTTTGCACCTTTAGCCACTATAATTTCCTGTATGAAGGACAGTCTAGGGTTTGTCTTAAAACAATTTTGGGGTCTGGATTTTTACTTCTTGAAATATGGCAACCCTATAGATCCAACTTACTTGGCCTAAGCAATGTTCAGCAGAATGTCAGTAACTTACATCACTGATAGAGAATACTGTAACAACTTTTGGCACTATGCCATAATGAATATACGAAACATTATTTTCAGTAATGCTGCATATTGTGCTGGGTATTATAGCTTTCCTAATGATTGGCTAATGGTGCAACCTTCAACATGTTGAGGAATCCAACTTCAATATATGACGCTATGTATTTGGGAGTGTCACGGGAACCTGTTATACACTAGTTACAGGTAGGTAGCTGTGTTGGTCTGCCGTAGTCAAAACAAAATAAAAAAAATTCCTTCCAGTAGCACCTTAGAGACCAACTAAGTTTGTTCTTGGTATGAGCTTTCGTGTGCATGCACACAGAAACAGAAGTCACCAGACCCTTAAATATAGTGAGAGGGTGGGGAGGGGTATGACTCAGAAGGGTGGTGGGAATGGGGGATTGGCTGATAGGTGTGGAAAACGTGTTGACGACTGTTAACGACTGCAGTCGGTCTTACAGGAAAAAGCAAGGGGTGAGGTGGCTAAAAATAGCTTTATCATGTAGAATGAGATAAGAATCCAATGTCTCTATTCAGACCAGGTCTCTCCATGGTTTTAAGTTTGGTAATACTGTAAGTTGCAATCCAGCAACTTCTCTTTCCAGTCTATTTTCTGAAATTCTTTTGTAATAAGACAGCTACCATCTATATCTGAAGAAGTGTGCATGCACATGAAAGCTCATAGCAAGAACAAACTTAGTTGGTCTCTAAGGTGCTACTGGAAGGAATGTTTTTTTATTCTGTTATACACTCCAGATGCATTATTATTGAGGCATTTCATTCTGAGTCTGCTAGACAGAGACAGAGGGTGATGACAGGTGGGTGCCCTGTCTCCCCTTCCCACATTAATCCTGGCTACCCCCCACCCCCACCCCAAGTAAATCCCTGTCCCCACCCGACCCCGCCGCCGTCCTCCATCACCCCCGCAGTCCCACCTCTTGGTCCGCGCGGGAGCTGCGGGCAGTGGCCGTGGCGCGCCGGCTCCGCTCCTGCGCTCGCGCTCCCCGGGCCGTCTGCGCTCCGTCGAGGGGCGGCGGCGGCCGGCGGCGGCGGCGTCTGTCTCCCGGCGCGGACCTCGCTCTCCTCGTGCGCCTGCTGCCTCCGCAGCGCCACCTGCGCGGCCATGACCCGCTGCCGCTCGGCGATGAGCGCGCACTTGGCGCACGCACAGTCCCGCCAGCGGCAGAAGCGCTTGTGGCCCTTGAGCGCCGACACCACGCCGTGGTTGCGGCAGCGCGCGCACTTGGGCGTGCGAGGGTAGGCGGCGGCGGCGGCGCGCTCCAGCCCCGACGCCCGCGAGAAGGAGCGGCAGCCGCCGCTGTCCCCCGACGACGACGACGGGCCGGCGCTGGCAGCAGCAGCAGCAGCCGCCGCCACTGCAGCCGCCGCTGCGCGCACGAAGAGGCTCGGCGGGCGGAGAAAAGAAGGCGGCACGGGCACCCCCGACGGCACGGGCAGCGCAGGAGAAGAAGGGGGCGCCCTGGGCGACGAGGCTCCCAGCGCCGGCTGAGGCAGCAGGGGAGAGTTGCCCGTCGCCATGGAGCAGGTGAGACGCGCGTCCTTGCGCGCCAGGCGCACGTGGGAGACTGGAGGGACCCGACGGCCGGAGTCGAAACCCGGGGCGCCCGTCATGCGGGCTCTACACCGCGTGGGCGTAGCTTTCTAGTTGCCACGCCCACTGGCGCGCGGGAGAAACGCCCCCGAGAAGAGAGAGAGAGAGAGAGAGAGAGAGAGAGAGAGAGAGAGAGAGAGAGAGAGAGAGAGAGAGAGAGAGATACGCCCTCGACGGGCGGACGGGCGGGTTGAAAGGCAAGCGAAGCCTTTCGCAGAAATGACTAGGAATCAGGATTTTTTTGTTGGGGGTTGGAAGGCCTTTTGTTAGGGGTGGGGGGCAGGACCTCCGTTTGCTATGTATTTTTGTTGATTTGGGGGGGCAGCTGCCCCTCCCTGCCTCCCCCCTTGGCTACACCCATGCTAGGAATGTTTCTCCAACTTGTAGACCAGAGCTTTCCAAACTGTGTGCTGCCCACAACTTAGTGTGTCAGACAGCTGCAGTGTGTAGGTGGGTTGCGCAAACGCTCCTCGCCAGAGGCATAGCTGGGGGGGGGGGGTTAACGGAATACCCTTCACATAGGGTTGGTGAGAGCGTTCTCCCATCCCTATCACCTGATCCAGAGCCTATCCGCAACCTTACAAGTTGTGACAATTTGCTATGCGGGCAGGAGAAACCCAAATGGCCCCAGCCAATCAGCCAAGTTGGGAAAATTCCTGCCTTTCCCCTGTCCCAATGGCAGACAACACATGACGACATAGCAAGGTCAAGCGCAAGCCCTAAATATAGGGAGAGGTGGGCGGGTGTTCCAATGCACTGGCCCAAAGAGGAAGCTCTGGGACACATGCATGGGCTTATGTAGGTCCCTCGATCCGTTTGGATAGTGTCCCATTGGTCTGATTACACCTAGCATGGAGGGACCTACCAACAGGATGTTGTGGCTATCCAATCGAACCAAACACAGGGTGCGGTTGCCAGGTCGCACTGCAACACGTGCCCTTTTTAAGGGAGGACATGATTTAATTCAACATGATTAAGGGAGGACATGATTTAATTCAACATAATGAGTTGAGGCTCCAGTACTTTGGCCAGTTCATGAGAAGGGAAGACTCCCTGGAAAAGACCCTTATGTTGGGAAAGATGGAGGGCACAAGGAGAAGGGGACGACAGAGGATGAGATGGTTGAACAGTGTTCTCGAAGTGACTAACATGAGTTTGGCCAAACTGCGAGAGGCAGTGAAGGATAGGCATGCCTGGCGTGCTCTGGTCCCTGGGGTCACGAAGAGTCGGACACGACTGAACGACTGAACAACAACAAAATGAGTGGACTTGATAGTCGTTTACACCTCTTATCATCAACATTTAATGAAATATAGGGATTGGAAGGAGCAGAAGGGCTATCTCCAAAATGTATTTATCTTCCCCCACCTGTTTGATTAATGCACTGTTTTGGTGGATTCCCTCCCCAGACCTGTTATTTATATATATTGGGGGTGAGCAGAGGATAGTGGACATAGCAAAACTCACTAGAAATTAGCAATCGAGTTTTTTTTCGGTTGCTCGGATTCTGGCTTGTTTGGACCTTGATCTGTCTGTTGTCTAAACAAAATAAAAAATAAAAAAAATTCCTTCCAGTAGCACCTTAGAGACCAACTAAGTTTGTTCTTGGTATGAGCTTTCGTGTGCATGCACACTTCTTCAGATACATGCACACGAAAGCTCATACCAAGAACAAACATATTTGGTCTCTAAGGTGCTACTGGAATGAATTTTTTTATTTTTTATTTTGTTTTGACTATGGCAGACCAATACGGCTACCTACCTGTGTCTGTTGTCTGTAAGCGAAGAGCAAAATTGTATACTCAGCTGCACGAAATAATGATCCAAAACACTATTTTTCTATTATTTATATCCAAGCTTTTTCTCCAAGGAGGTGGTATGCATGGTTCTGCTGAGTCTCATTCAATCCCTACAACACCCTTGCATGGTAGGTTAGGTTGAGAGGTGGTGACAAATTCAAGGTCACCCAGTGAGCTTCGTGGGAAAGTCTTCCAGGTCCTAGTCTGATGTTCTAAGCACTTTACCACATTAAAAAAAAAAAGATTATCACTAACAATTTTTTATGACATAAGTTTTTGTGGACTAGTCTGTGAAGTTGACTTTACTCTGTTAAAAAAACCTGCTATAATAATAAATGTTAATCTTTAAGAAAACAACTCTCATCTATAGTGAGAATGTTTTCTTTTTGTATTTAAAATAGGAAGGTCTCTGTTAGAAACCTTCTACCTTTTTTACTTTCCCCTCCTACTTCACTTTCTTTACTCTCCTTTCTCTCTTCTTCTTACTCATCTTCTATCCTTTATTCTCACTCTTTTTTATTCTCGGCTGATAATTTGTTATTTTCTGTACTCAATTTATTAGTTCTATTACCCGAATTGAATTTAATCTAGAAGTTAAATATTATATGTACAGGAAATGTAATATGTATTTTATCTAATGTATGTACCTTTGATATGCAATAAAAACTTTATTTAAAAAGAAAAAAGTAAAAAAGAAAACAACTATATGCAGTAGTAAGTCTTACTTCAATGGGACTTTCTCCACAAAGGACCACCACAAACGTTGGCTTTGCAGCAACAAGCTAGACAGCTTCCCTTTGAAAACGCAGGTTGGTTGCTGCAAAAAGATCCTGGATGTGTGAGGTGTCTGTTGTGTGAATTCAGAGTTGTGTTAATTGAGGACAGAGATCTTAGTGAAGAAGAAGAAATTAGCAGGCCGTGCAAATCTGAAGCCAGCCAACTTCTGTTATTTTGGAAGGCTTCCGTAAGTGAAATCGCCGGAGAATAACTTCGGAATTTGGGTTCCTTTTGTGCATCTTGTTAAGCATCGGTGGGCTGTTCCACATCTGCTGTGGAAAATGGAGCATCCGCTTCGCTTTGTCTTCAGGAATTGGCCAGTGTTCCTTCTGTGGGAGACGCTTAGGGTGTCTTCATTAGCTGTTTTTTTTTTATTCCAATTAAAGGATCTGCTTGATTGGAAAAGCGGCTAGCCTTTCATAAGGAGGGCTTTGATGAAAGGGCAAATCCACTTGCTCCATAGTTACTTGATGGGACACATCTTTTGTTCTCATGTCCCCCTTTTAACTTGTTCTTTTGTGAGTATAAGATCGTTTTCATGAGGGGGTTGCCAGACCTCTGGCAGGTTTATTGTACCGGTATATGATGAATGACGGCAGTTTTTTTGATGAATGACTTCAAAGTCAAGGGTTGGATTATAGCATCAAGCAAAGCATTTTAGAAAGCTAAATAAAGCAAAGCCTGTACATCTAAATCGTATAGTATAGCTGCATGTGGCAGGGAGTGGGCAGTTTTAATATATTTCATAATTAATACAGGTATGCTTAAATCTAGGTGGCTCCTGAAATAAGTTTCTTTAAAATCTATAAGCATATGTGAGTAAAGAATAACATTATCTAAGATACAGGAAGGTAGCCGTGTTGGTCTGCCATAGTCAAAACAAAATAAAAAAATAAAAAAATCCTTCCAGTAGCACCTTAGAGACCAACTAAGTTTGTTCTTGGTATGAGCTTTCTGAAGAAGTGTGCATGCACACGAAAATTCATACCAAGAACAAACTTAGGTGGTCTCTAAGGTGCTACTGGAAGGAATTTTTTTAATTTTGTATTATCTAAGATGTTGCACAAGGTCCGTATAGTTAAAGCTATGGTTTTCCCAGTAGTAATGTACGGAAGTGAGAGCTGGACCATAAAGAAGGCTGATCGCCGAAGAATTGATGCTTTTGAATTATGGTGCTGGAGGAGACTCTTGAGAGTCCCATGAACTGCAAGAAGATCAAACCTATCCATTCTTAAAGAAATCAGCCCTGAGTGCTCACTAGAAGGACAGATCCTGAATTTGAGGCTCCAGTACTTTGGCCACCTCATGAGAAGAGAAGACTCCCTGGAAAAGACCCTGATGTTGGGAAAGATGGAGGGCACAAGGAGAAGGGGACGACAGAGGATGAGATGGTTGGACAGCGTTCTCAAAGCTACTAGCATGAGTTTGGCCAAACTGCGGGAGGCAGTGAAGGATAGGTGTGCCTGGCGTGCTCTGGTCCATGGGGTCACGAAGAGTCGGACACGAATGAACGACTGAACAACAACAACAACAAAGATGTTGCGGTTGCACATCTCTTTAAATAGCTTGGTCATTTCAGTGTGTTAAGCCCTAAACTTGTAATCTCAGAGCCAAAATAGATGATACACAGAATGCACCCCATGTCTCCCATTTATGGATGGGATGTCAATACCATCCCTGTTAGCAAACGTTCCTCCCGGGGCAAGTTGTGAGACTGACCCCCCAGGGAGGGACGAAGCCTGAGTGCATTCCTGGCTACTCGAGTCCAGTGGCACATTGATATGTGATTGTTCCCCAGCATGAAGAACAACACACACAAGCCATTAAGGCTAAACTATTTTATTGTAGACTAGTGCTTTAAACCCGTTAAATTAACGGGCGCTAGAACATATGTGGTGAAACATTTTTAAAAACAGACTGCTCGCCCACCGCCACTTGTAAGGGCCGCTGCCGCTTAGAAGTACGTCCACGCGAGCGCACACCCGTGCACACCCGCCGCTTCAACAGCTTCGCCCGGCCTCTGCACTCCAAGTCCCAACGGCTGTCCGTGGGGCACATGTTCAGTAGCGCAATCCAACGGACACAGGGACTGGACGCAGAGAGTTTGAGGCGCCTCCGCGTGCCGTGTGAAGCGCTGCGGCTGCGCTGTTCCCGGGTAAGCGGCTGCTCCGAGGCAGAAGGCGAGGGCGAGGCGGAGCCCGGGCGCACGATGGGAGGCTTCGGCTCGCATCCAGCCATGCCAGGGGCCAGGGGGGCACTTCGCCCCTTGCTCTTCGGGTCTGGCACGTGCATGCCGAGCTCCTGAGAAGGCCACCGAGTTTGGAAAGCTTCGGGGTCTTTTTGACTTTCGCCCTGCTCACTGCTGCCGCTTTCCCTCTCTTTCTCTTTCTTCCCCCGCCCCTCGTACTCGGCAGCGTTATGGCGGTTTCGCCGTCCATGTTGGTAGCATATTATTTTCCTTCGGCTGGCGGCTGGCGAAGCTGCGCTTAGGGCAGTGTGAGGAAGCAGAGACGGGGCTTCGCCTCGGAGGGCGATCCTGACCGGATTCCTACGGATCGCTCGCCCGGCCGCCCGAAGTCTCTGCGCTCCAAGTCCCAACGGCTGTCCGTGGGGCACACGCGCAGTAGCGCAATCCCACGGACACAGGGACTGGACGCAGAGACACTTGCACTTTATTATATGTGATAAGATGCAGAGTATGTCTCTGCTTGCCAGCTCAACAAGTCAGAGCTGTGCATAACGCATCTAGCATCTCTCTTGAGCCAGAACTGAAAGTGAAAGTAAAGATATACAGTAACATCACATGGTTGTGAAAGCAGAGAAAACAGCTGTCTTTCTCATGGGAAAAACACAAGTCATACCTGCCTCGCTGCTGCTTTTGCAGCTCAGTCTGTATGAATATCCTAACAATCCCTGTCAGGATTGAAGCCTTCCAAATATCTCATCCCTTCCTTGCAATGGTGGCAGATAGAAATGTGTGGTGGGGGGGTTCTTTTATGAACCATTCCATTAAAAGAAAGAGTTAGCCCTTCACAATGAAAAGAGATTTCCCTTTTCCTGCCTCTCTCACGGGAAGCATCCGATTTTCTTTAGAAAGTCTTCATCTGTTTGGTGGATTTCAGATTGAGTTTAATTTGATCAGTGCATAGACTACCCACATACAAGTGCGTGATTATTTTAAACACCACATGATGGGGTCAGACAATAGGGGAAAGGCCATTTTGCCATTCTTGTGTGCAGCACCCCTTGTGAGCTTTCCACGCAGAAGGTCCCAAATTGAATCCCTGGCTTCTCCGGGTAGGGCTGGACCAGTCCGTGTGGACAGTAATGAGCTAGAAAATCCAATGGCCTGACTCTTACAAGAAGCATTGGTCTTGTTGACTATGGCCGTTTGATTCTACACTTTCAACTTCTTAATTTGTTGTTGTTCAGTCGTTCATTCGTGTCCGACTCTTCGTGACCCCATGGACCAGAGCACGCCAGGCACGCCTATCCTTCACTGCCTCTCGCAGTTTGGCCAAACTCATGCTAGTCGCTTCGAGAACACTGTCCAACCATCTCATCCTCTGTCGTCCCCTTCTCCTTGTGCCCTCCATCTTTCCCAACATCACGGTCTTTTCCAGGGAGTCTTCTCTTCTCATGAGGTGGCCAAAGTAATGGAGACTCAACTTCAGAATCTGTCCTTCTAGTGAGCACTCAGGGCTGCTTTCTTTGAGAATGGATAGGTTTGATCTTCTTGCAGTCCATGGGACTCTCAAGAGTCTCCTCCAGCACCAACTTCTTAATAGCAATACCTAAAACTCTCACTGAACTTCCTCTTGCAGTCCTCTCTGCTTATCTGATGGAGATCAAAAAGTGTTCCTTCCTTGTTGCGTTCAAATAGGCTACAGAATAATCGCTTTAAGGCCATTGTCACTGTTTCTGCTCCGTAACATTTTAGTTCTGGCATGATTCCATCCCAAGTTCTCACAACATGACAGATCAACAGGCAACATAATGCACACCTTGAGTAAACATCAGCTTTATTTCCAGTGACTGCTCCATCCACTCTCAGCTCCTTTGTAGCTTTTCACTCAAGCGTTCAGAGATGCCTGATGGGAGAGCTTGCAGGACCAGAAAGGGAACTTGACACATTCCTCTTACTTTCTCAGAAGACCACCTTGGATGTTTGCACACCAATCTCAAAACATCACCCGCAGCTGAGTGCTGGTGGTTTAGCTTTCTTCAAACATTCAATATATACTTACAAGACAGATTCCCCTGTCTGATGGCTGAGGGGAAATGGGTTGAAAAAAGGGCATTTCTTGCTTAAAGGCAGATTAAGAAAATGGAAAAAAAGAATGGAGTTACAAAGTTCAGATTCAGAAGCATGTCCGAGATTTTATTACCACTATTTCAATATTTAGGCTACAGCCCTAAACACACTTTCATTGAAATTAGTTTCCATTAAGCTCAGAGGAGGCATATCATTGTGTGTGTGTGTGTGTGTGTGTGTGTGTGTGTTTTATATCAGTTTAATTCATTCTACCACACCCCAAAACAGACTCCTGGGAACTGTCGTTTGTGTCTAGTAGTAGTAGTAGTAGTAGTAGTAGTATGCTGCTCTATACTCACAGGTTTCAGCGCAGTTACAACACAAAACCACAATTTAAAAGCACAAAATTCACAATCAAAATAAAAACAAAAACAGCCCAATAATGCTGAGAATTCTCTTCAGCATCAAGGCATTTAATCAGCATCCTGGGCAGCCCTTCCCAGAGATCCCTGAAGAAAGAGAGTACCAGTTTAACTATTGTGTTGGTCTGTCCAGTGGAATTATTTCCTATTTGGCTGCAGGACTGCTATCCCAAATAAGCTCAGTTCTATTTCTATTTTACAGTTTACATAAAATAGCAAAAACAAGAACAAAATTTTACAACCCATCGAAATTCAAGTCGGCCTCCCCGCCCCCTTCCTGCGGTTACTTATATCATTCCTTCTTGTCATTGAACACCAACTTCTAACCTACCGGTATTTATTTAATTCCCATTCACGCTCCCTTAAATTTCTCCTTGCTGCTCAATTTTATGTCAGTCCTGCTAACATTGTTAGGTCCTGTTGTAAGAATATCAAGGTCATATATATATATATATATATATATATATATATATATATATATATACCCTGTTTCTCCTAAAATAAGCCATAGCCATAAAATAAGCCATAGCAGGATTTCTATGCATTTGCGAAATATAAGCCGTTCCCCAAAAATAAGCCATACCCCGAAAATAAGCCATAGTGACGTGGTACCTCCCATTAAAACAGCCTGGAGAGGTGTGGCTATGCAGTGTACCGATGCGACACGGTTAAAATAAGACATCCCCTGAAAATAAGCCATACTGTGTTTTGTTCAGCGAAAAAAAATATAAGACGGTGTCTTATTTTAGGAGAAACACGGTATATATATAAAATGTTCATAAGTGTGCCAAGAAAACAAGGCCACATGTCTGAGGCAGACAGTCCTGACACCATTTTTACTCCTGACACCATTTTGACTCTCAAAACTGACCAAATGTTTACCAGATGTTACCAGATGTTTACCAGATGTTTGAATTATGGTGCTGGAGGAGACTCTTGAGAGTCCCGTGGACTGCAAGAAGATCAAACCTATCCATTCTCCAGGAAATCAGCCCTGAGTGCTCACTGGAAGGACAGATCCTGAAGTTGAGGCTCCAGTACTTTGGCCACCTCATGAGAAGAGAAGACTCCCTGGAAAAGACCCTGATGTTGGGAAAGATAGAGGGCACAAGGAGAAGGGGACGACAGAGGATGAGATGGTTGGACAGCGTTCTCGAAGCGACTAGCATGAGTTTGGCCAAACTGCGAGAGGCAGTGGAGGATAGGGGTGCCTGGCATGCTCTGGTCCATGGGGTCACGAAGAGTCGGACATGACTGAACGACTGAACAACAACAACCATTATGGAATGTGGGTCAGACCGCCCCCTATGCCCCCCTTGCTACGCCCCTGACTGGAGGACCCCCTCCTGACTTGTTGGTGGTAGAAGAGAGCTGGAGCTGTTTGCTTTGAAGTCACCCTGAGCAGGAAAGAGATGCTGCTAGCAGCAGACTTTTATCCCCAGTTATCTCAGGCAGCTAATCTCCCCTAACAGTTGACAAGCAGGAGAGATTAGCTGAGCGGGCTAGTTAGAGGGGAGGGAAACAGATTGAAAGCTGAGAGATGCTCAGCTGCCTCTCTTCTTTTATCAAGACAAGCCTCTCCAGTTTTCTTCTATGGTTGAGAGGAAGCTTTTCGATTTCTTGAGAGTCATAATGTGTGTATTCATGCCTAGCTTGGTCTACACATACAACACAATAGGTTGGTAGAATGGACTGCAGACTTCAGGAAGGAAATCGGTTTTGAATCTTCCCATGGATTGTTGTTGTTGTTGTTGTTGTTGTTGTTGTTGTTAAGAGCCACCATATAAGCAGAAAACTAGCACGGCAAGGTGTGGGCTGGGTTGGAAACTTTGTTCCTGATCTGCTGAGTAGGTTTATTATATTTTCAACTTGCAGGAATTTTATTTTATTTTTAACGCATTCAGAATGTCACACATAGCAGATTGGGGTGTTACAGTCTAGAAACTCAGGTTTCTGTCCCCTCTTTTTGCTGGTGTGAGGTTCAGACCTTAGACAGAATTGGGGGGGGGTTAATATGAGAGGGGGGAGACCTGTCGGTGTAGGGTGGTATACAAATTTAATAAAAATAAAGAGAGAATGAGGATTTGAATAAGAATTATATCACTTGAAGAGAGTGGTTTAACCCAACCCCTTATGCTAATTTCCTAGGAACGCAGGTGGCGCTGCGGTCTAAACCACTGAGCTTCTTGGGCTTGCCGATCCGAAGGTTGGAGGTTCGAATCGACGCAAAGGGGTGGGCTCCCGTTGCTCTGTCCCAGCTCCTGCCAACCTAGCAGTTTGAAAGCACACTGAAGAAGTGTGCATGCACACGAAAGCTCATACCAAGAACAAACTTAGTTGGTCTCTAAGGTGCTACTGGAAAGAATTTTTTATTTTATTTTGTTTTGACTATGGCAGACCAACACGGCTACCCACCTGTAACTGAAAGCACACCAGTGCAAGTAGATAAATAGATACCGCTCCAGAGGGAAGGTAAACAGCGTTTCTGTGCGCTCTGCCACTTGTCCTCTGTGCACCAGAAGTGGTTTAGTCCTGCTGGCCACAAACCCCATAGTCGCCTTTGACTGGACTTAACTTAACCGTCCAGGGGTCCTTTACCTTTACCATTTTCCGGATATCTCCACCACTGCCACAACCACCACTTCCCCTCAAGCTGCCATTTCCCCAATTAGGGAAAAGATCCATTTACCCTCATAGAAGTTTGCAAACAAGCAGAAGGAAAAAGAAAACTCTTTATTGCAAAGCCACACCCTTAAACATCTTAATGTGAAAGTTGACGGGGCTGCAAGCACAGGCTAGGATGTTCGGGTGCCTCCAGTGAGGAGCTGAAAGCTCTTTTTAACCAAAATGGTAAGTGAAATCTTTGCCTGGGCATCAATATCAAGTCACAGGAGACACAAGAATGAGAGGCGCCGCTGCTGTTTGCTCACGTTTCAGAAGAAGACGGGCCCCTTCCAGGCATCATCGCTTCAGTGCAACTGATGGGCGCATGACTGAAAGATGAACCTGTTGAAGTTTGAATAGATGGAGCCTGATAAACACATCAGCACCAACATATGTTACAACCTGGCCAATTCTTCAGGAAGAAGAAGAAGAAGAAGAAGAAGAAGAAGAAGAAGAAGAAGAAGAAGAAGAAGAAGAGGAGGAGGAGGAGGAGGAGGAGGAGGAGGAGGAGGAGGAGGAGGAGGAGGAGGAGGAGGAGGAGGAGGAGGAGGTGGAGGAGTTTGGATTTGATATCCCGGTTTATCCCTACCCGAAGGAGTCTCAAAGCGGCTAACATTCTCCTTTCCCTTCCTCCCCTACAACAAACACTCTGTGAGGTGAGTGGGGCTGAGAGACTTCAGAGAAGGGTGACTAGCCCAAGGTCACCCAGCAGCTGCATGTGGAGGAGCGGAGACGCGAACCTGGTTCCCCAGATTACGAGACTACCGCTCTTAACCACTACATCACACTGGCTGCATATAGATATAGATATAGATATATAAAGAGAGAGAGGGAGGGAGATCTTTGACAGTGTAATCATATTATATTAAATTAAGTACAGCAGTTAAAGCCTGTCTTTGGTGCTGAGTTTGAGCATGGGACTAGAAGGGCACACCGAATCGCTTGAGGGTGGAGGATGAGTTTAGGCAGTAAGGCTGGAGGACCTTGGAGAGCTCTAAGTAAGCAACTGGAGGTTCCTTCGCACTGGAGTTTAATTTAGATTTGAAGCTTCTTGTGTCGCCATTATTATTATTATTATTATTATTATTATTATTAACCCACACAGTGTCCTCCTCATCCAAGAGTACTACGCACTCCCCCACAAAAAAATAGCCTTTTCCTAATCCACATATAAGAGAAGAAAACCCAGTATAAAATGGCATGTGGATGACATAGGTGGTGATGTTTTGCTGGGTGCTGTTTGTTGCCATGCCCCCTGCATCCCATAAGCCCAAAGGAAAGGATGCCCTCTCCACCCATTTCTTGCATTTTTATTTCTTAAAGCAGCTCTTTTTGTGCAGAAGGGCTCTTGCACCAAACAACCTGTGCTAAAAATAGAAATGAAAAATGCCCTCGCAGCTACAGGAGGCAGGCGAGGGAAGGAGAAGGGAAGAACGCAGCAGGCTTTCACGCAAGGTTGACAACTATCTCACACACACACACACACACACACACACACACTTACTGTACTTTTGACTGCTTCTTGTGCAAATCTTGCATATCAGAAATCTTATACTGTAATTGGAAATTAAAAACAGCTGCGTGCATCTTCACAAGGGACCTCTGGCTTCCTGGCTTGGAGCAACCCCTGACCATTTTCAAGTTATTTATAACTGCTCTTTGTGCTCTTTTGTTTATCACAAAACCTGTATTTCAAAATAAGAATAGAATAGAATTTTATTTACGGCCATAGGCCCATACAAGTAAAAAACAACAACACATAGATAACAACTTGTGCAAGTGGGAACAACAGCCGCTAAAACACCACAATACAATAAAATACAATAAAATAGAATGGCATACTACGCCTTAGTTAGCTTGTAGTGCTCCTTGGCGTCGCTTTTGGGTAAGGACAGCGACCAGGAACCTTGCCACTTTCAGGGTCGTATGAGTATCCTTATCCTGCAAGATTTGGGCGAGGTGGAATTCTGGTGGGGTGCCCTCTAGTTTCTGTATGATTGATCCCAACAAATTTGCCCGTGGCACATTAAACAAGGGGCAAGTGAACATAATGTGCTGGAGAGACTCCAGTGTCTCCTTATCACATTCGCACATGGCGGAGGCTTGGCCCTTTGAGAATCTATGTCTCAGGACGTTGGAGGGAAAAACGTTGAACCTCGCTTTGGTGAAGGCCAGTCTATGGACAACAGTCGAAAGGGAGGAGAGGTATGATGGAACGCAGTAAGTTAAAGTGATACCGATGTTCTGGGGCAAACAAACACCTCCCCCCAGCATATAATTTCGCTGTAGATCGATGTCATCCAGTCTTTGGCGGATCAGTCTTTGAGCAGTAATTTGATCTAATTTTAGGGAATCTGAAGGAGAGATTCCATAACTTAGGAGTTTGGCATGAATTCTACTAGTCCAAATAATAATAAGAGGTGGACTGATTAACTAATATCTGCACAGAAGCCCACAATGATGGTTGAGGGAAGGGGCAACAGAACATAGTGTGAAGAACGCTTGTGTGGACTTGAACACATTGAGATAAATTACAGAGGCATAAAACTGAAACTGATAATGTGTTAATGAAGTCTCGTGTGGAACCAGCAACCGACATTTGCAAGGGCCCCTGACAGTTAAGTCCAGTCGCGAATGACTCTGAGGTTGCCGCGCTCATCTCGCTTTACTGGCCGAGGGAGCTGCCGTTTGTCCGCAGACAGTTTTCCTGGGTCATGTAGCCAGCATGATTAAGCCGCTTCTGGCGAACCAGAGCAGCGCACGGAAACGCCGTTTACCTTCCCGCCAGAGCAGGACCTATTTATCTACTTGCACTTTGACGTGCTTTCAAACTGCTAGGTTGTCAGGAGCTGGGACCGAGCAACGGGAGCTCACCCCGTCACGGGGATTCAAACCGCCGACCTTCTGATCGGCAAACCCAAGGCTCAGTGGTTTAGACCACAGCGCCACCTGCGTCCCTATGCAAGCAAACTTGCTCCAAAGAGATCTAAAATCCAAATGGAACTTTTTATGTTTCTCAGCCCAAAGCACCCTTTTGGAAGTCCCTTCTATTTCCTGGAGAGTGGTGCATTTTGGAGGACCAATTCTCCTGGCTTGGAGCCTGAGGAGTCCATTTCTTCTCCAGCATATCCCTCCTGGTTCACTGGTAATGTGGTGCATGGAATCTGGATGGCAAGGTTGCTACTTCCTCAGAAGTCTTACTCTAGTTCTGGCCAATGTTTAGGCCGACCACTTCCATAACCGTTGCAGCTGAACTTTCAGCTCCATCTGACTCCACATTTAGCAGCTAAATTATATAGAGATGAGCTTCACAATTATTAGGCATGATAACTCAAAGAAGGAGATGGTGATGCATCTCTGAGACCCACATCTGAAAAAGACTATTCCTATGCTAACTTTTCTCCTATTGCACACTCTGATAGGGAACAACAAAGGAAGGCAAGGGAGAGAAATTGAGTTCAGAAATTTGTCCATTTTGCAGAAATGGCAAAACTTACCAGAAGAATAAGAAATCTAGATAACAATTTTTTAAACAAAACAATGGAAATGGTTTATTGTATATTTACAGATAAATTGTAAACAGGTAAGAACATTGGCAGGATTAATGTAATAACCCGCAGTTCCAAAAGAGCATATATTTAAAGAAGATGAATCAATGAACAAATTAAGTTAATCTGGATATGCAGAAGATATTAAAAATAAATTTCAGGAGTCGCAGAAAGAGGGGGAAGGAAGTCAAGTTTTGAAATGTCAAAACGATTGTGAAATTAGTGAAATGTATAAATTAGAAAAGTAAATATATATATATATTTTAAAAAATAATAAAACAAAAAGCTGATGAAAAGACACCTTAAAAAATATGTCAGAGAGGAAATGTCTAGTCTACACCTTTAGTGGGATTACTTTCCAAGTCTCTGTTCCAATTATTCTAAGATAAATCTAAAGGATAAAACAAAAACAAAAAAATACTTGACAAGCAAAGTGATTGCTTATTTTTAGCACTACATTGCTGCAATCCACAACTTTTTTTGTGAAATTGGTATGATATGGGGTATTATTTGAAATTATTATCTATATCAAATTTTGTGTGTGTGTTTGTGTTTCACTTCAAGCAATGTCTTTTTCTCCTCATTTTTTATGTTAATTAAATTTCGTTCTCCCATAATCCCTGCCTCCCTTCCCCACACTTTCTCTGGGCAGCTTTCTCTCCCCCAAACCCTGCTGGGCCCAAAGGGCTATAACAAACTAGGAAGGCTTTACACACCTGCCCACAGACCCCGGGAGAAAAACAACTTACACACTTGGGCCTGACCTATGAGTAGCAGGGGTCAGCTGGTGAGAATGCGGCTAATTTTTAAACGAAGTCTAATGACAGGGCAAGGCAGCCTGCTGATGAGAAACCCGCTCCCCCCCCCCAAAAAAAGCTTTCAATAATGTGAACAGCCCCCTAAGCTGAGAGCCCAACAAAGTCATCGCTTCCTACTTTTGACACTGACTGAATACGACAAAGGTCATGGCGGGTGTGGGGGCAAGGATGAAAGAAGTGGCCTTAAAAATCGGTGTCGCTGATGACAGGCTGAAAAGATACCCCTTGTCCACCATATCAACTCAATGACAACCAATTAGTGAGACTAAACCTGCTGGATTTTGCAGATGTAAGTAGGATCTAGGCTTCTCTCATTCTCCGTTGGCTTTCCATGAAGATTCCCTTCTCTGCCAAATCCCCCTTTGGTTCACTGATTATACGGTACCCAACTCGAAGGAATTACAGGTACCGATATACCAAAGGAGCAGAGAAGACTTTTTAATGTATGGAACAACAGCTGCCCAGATGTTATTAGCCCAGGGCTGGGGGGAAAGACAAAGTCCCTACCAGAGAAGAATGGCGAACCAAGATGATGGAGTTACAGGTAGGTAGTCGTGTTGGTCTGCCATAGTCAAAACAAAATAAAAAATTTAAAAAATTCCTTCCACTGGCACCTTAGAGACCAATTAAGTTTGTTCTTGGTATGAGCTTTCGTGTGCATGCACACTTCTTCAGTTACACTGAAACAGAAGTCACCAGACCCTTATATATATAGTGAGAGGGTGGGGAGGGGTATTACTCAGAAGGGTGGTGGGAATGGGGGATTGGCTGATAGGTGTGGAAAACCTGCTGACGACTGTTAACGACTGCAATTGGTCTCACAGGAAAAAGCAAGGGGTGAGATGGTGAAAGGACTATGCCGAGATGGCAAAGCCGATGGACAAACACAAACCCCTGTGTTGAAAAATGTAACAATCTACAAAATTGCAAACGCAACACGCTGGCTAACAACTGTTAGTGAATATACAGGTGAAACTCAAAAAATTTGTATATCGTTGAAAAGTCCATTTATGTAAGCAATTGTTTTCATTAGCTACTGGAGTTTAATATATGAGATAGGCTCATGACAGGCAAAGCGAGATATGTCAAGCCTTTGCTTGTTGTAATTGTGATGATTATGGCATACAGCTGATGAAAACCCCAAAGTGGAAATTGTTAATTTGGGGTTCTCATCAGCTGTACGCCATAATCATCACAATTATAACAAGCAAAGACTTGACATATCTCGCTTTGCATGTCACGAGTCTATCTCATATATTAGTTTCACCTTTTAAGTTGAATTACTGAAAGAAACGAACCTTTCCACGATATTCTAATTTTTCGAGTTTCACCTGTATAATACTGTATATTTTGTGAGATGTGTTGTATGATATACACATCATTTTGAAGTGGCTTATTTCTATATTTTGAATGACATCATAACCGATTATATATATTCACTAACAGTTAATAGCCAGCGTGTTGCGTTTGCAGTTTTGGAGATGGCAAAGCTGACTGGAAAACTCAGAAACTAAGAAGATAAAAACTTTATAAAAGGATTGGAAAAATCCTTAAGTTGCCTTGGAGACCACTGTCAGCAGATGGAAACAAGAGCAGGATTTTGATTCACTTGTAGTATATAAATTACTATGGACAATATGGTTTGATATAAAAATTGGAGTATGGATGAATATGTAGTTGTTGTTGTTGTTGTTGTTCAGTCGTTCAGTCGTGTCCGACTCTTCGTGACCCCATGGACCAGAGCACGCCAGGCACTCCTGTCTTCCACTGCCTCCCGCAGTTTGGCCAAACTCATGTTAGTAGCTTCGAGAACACTGTCCAACCATCTCATCCTCTGTCGTCCCCTTCTCCTTGTGCCCTCCATCTTTCCCAACATCAGGGTCTTTTCCAGGGAGTCTTCTCTTCTCATGAGGTGGCCAAAGTATTGGAGCCTCAGCTTCAGGATCTGCCCTTCCAGTGAGCACTCAGGGCTGATTTCTTTAAGGATGGATAAGTTTGATCTTTTTTGCAGTCCATGGGACTCTCAAGAGTCTCCTCCAGCACCATAATTCAAAAGCATCAATTCCTCGGCAATCAGCCTTCTTTATGGCCCAGCTCTCACTTCCATACATTACTACTGGGAAAACCATAGCTTTAACTATACGGACCTTTGTTGGCAAGGTGATGTCTCTGCTTTTTAAGATGCTGTTTAGGTTTGTCATTGCTTTTCTCCCAAGAAGCAGGCGTCTTCTAATTTAGTGACTGCTGTCACCATCTGCAGTGATCATGGAACCCAAGAAAGTGAAATCTCTCACTGCCTCCATTTCTTCCCTTTCTATTTGTCAGGAGGTTTAAAATAAGACCCCATGGAGAGGATGGGGGAAACTCAGAGAATATCTTTATATAAATATGTTTTACTAGTTCATGTTTCTTTGTACTTTGTATTTGTAAAACCAATAAAAATGATTTATGGGGGTGGGGGAACACCAGTACCCAACTCTGAGTTTTCTATTTGATGGTACAGCAGCCTGGTATCTAGGAATCCAACTAAGGGCACCATCAAGAGCTTTTTAAAGGATTTTACCCCAGGGAATATACTGCCACAGGGGGCAGATTAAACTGACCGGCGGGCCGGATTAGGCCCCCGAAACAGACTTTGGATATTCCTGATGTAAGGCAAAGAAATGTTTTCTTTTTTTAAGTGCCATCTTGTGTGGGTTTGAGGCTGTGAGCAAATATACTCTTAACCTGAAAGGGGGTTTTGCAGGGCTTTCAGATTTGTGCTACTTGTTAAAACATCAACTAGTGCAACATGGAAAAAGAAAACAGATCTGTGATTCGCTAAGATCTTAATAAGGAGGCGGGAAACCAGGGGGGGAATTAAATACCGCACTGAAGAGTTATTAGGAAACACGATCAAGTGAAGTGCTTTTCATTTAATAAGTAACCTGTTGAAAATACCATTTCATTATAGTCTTTACAGCCCAGCAGTGAGAGACTGTAACATTACTCCAACCTGACAAACAATGCTAGCAGAATTAAAATGCTAGAGTTACCCCTTTCCCCCCCTTATAGGTTATTAGTTGCTGGGAAGGTATCACATTTTGTATTCATTGCTGGAACAATGTGGAACCATGACAAAACCCTTCTGAGTATACAAAGACAAGCATTTCTTGGCAGAGAGGTGTGCTTGCCTTTGCCCCCAGCTAAGCCAAGGGTTTTTATGTAGAGATACAAACATAGAAACAAATCTCTGAGTATATCTTGGCAGCCTCACCTCATTCCTGGGGCAAATACAGCAGACATCTGCAAGCCAGGAAACAAGGAACATCAGCTCCTTACAAGAGAGGGTCCTACAAGGAGGAGGAAGAGACTTCAGCCCAGGCCACTTGGGAATTTCTAAGACGCAAGTCCACAAAATTATCACATTTGGAAGTCCATCAACCACACCAAGAAACTTGCACATGTACAGACCGACATCTTCTTATCCCTCACTGAAGGGGTTAATTAGCTAACCTGTATATATTTACCTGAATGTATTGTTAGTCCAGAAGTATAAAAGAACTCTTTAAGCTTTGCCTTATGAAACCTCTCTGTAAAGCTGTGAACTTTGATCTGCATTGCACTTCTTTCTGGCAAGCTATGACTAAGAGTCTGGAGATAACAGTAGAAGGTCGACCTTGCACAGAGAGGAACTGTTGTCTAGGTCAGAGATAGGATGGCCTTGCTGGAGTGCGCATGAACCAACTCAGGGCTAAATGTCCTTTTGCCTTATATGTACAACAGGAAATGTACAACAGGAAATGTTCCTTATATGGACAAGGATGTACAAGAGGCAGATTCCTGGGGTGGGGAGAGCCAGAGAACTGTCTATAAGAACTGTCTGAAAATTGACTTTTTTTGTACTTGCTTGGCTGCCTGAACACCGCAAGTGCCTCTGCATGCAGAAAATAAATCTTTCTCTCTCTGAAGCCAGCAGCCTCAGGTGTCTTTTCTGCTTCCATGTTTTCTCACCGGGCGCAATCGTGGGAACCCGTAGGGGCAAATAAGGCTCCATCACTATATTTAAGGGTCTGGTTACTTCCATTTCAGTGTGTCTGAAGAAGTGTGCATGCACAGGAAAGCTCATACCAAGAACAAACTTAGTTGGTCTCTAAGGTGCTACTGGAAGGAATTTTTTATTTTATTTTGTTTTGACTATGACAGACCAACACGGCTACCTACCTGTAACTTGTCTAAGAATGCTCATGGTAATTTGAAGATGAGCAATGGCTAAAGTACTCATCCATGAAATCATCTGATGCGGCCCCATTGCATTTAAATCATCTTATCATGCGCAGCGTTGGCACCTGAGTAGCATGTCTGCTGGTCTGACATCGTTTGCACATTGCTCACTTCTATGCTGATAAATTCACTCTGTGCCTAAACAACTGAGCCTCTTGGGCTTTCATATCAGGAGGTCGGCGGTTCAAATCCCTGTGACGGAGTGAGCTCCCATTGCTCTGTCCCAGCTCCTGCCAACATAGCAGTTCGAAAGCATGCCAGTGCAAGTAGATAAATAGGTACCGCTGCAGCAGGAAGGAAAACGATGTTTCCGTGTGCTCTGGTTTCCATCACCATTTCCCATTGCGCCAGAGGCAGTTTAGTCCTGCTGGCCACATGACCCGGAAAGCTGTCTGTGGACAAACGGCAGTTCCCTTGGCCTGAAAGCGAGATGATCGCCGCAACCCCAGAGTCACCTTTGACTGGACTTAACCATCCAGGGGTCCTTTACCTTTACCTTATGAGTACCAGGCCCATAGCAGAACTGTCAAAAGTACCCGCCTATCACAATTGCTCGCTTTGTTTCAGCCCATGGTTTCTCCCAAAGGTCGTAGCAATGATGGTGAAGAATGGGGAAGCTACAGCCTGTGTTCTAGATCTCTGTAGCCTCTGAAGGTCCAGGAAATTAGGTATTTAGCTATTCTGGATGGGTTTGCCTTTAGAGGAAGGTAAGGTAGAGACCGATCTGGATTTGGGGTTTTGTTTTAATTTATGAACTGCCCCTGTCCATTAAAAAAGACAAAATCTATTCAACTAAGGAGTTATAGGACTCTGTTCTATTATTATTTTTTAATAGGTGGTAGACAAACTCTAGGAATCCTTTGGCCTTCGCTATCTGGCTTCTCAGGACTGGTTTGAGGATGAAAGGAGCATTGCAGCTGTGGTGGATGAACTGTGCCTGGAGACTGCAGACCCTCCACATGTCCCTATTTTCCAGGGACAGTCCCAGATTTACAGAAGCTGTCCCAGTTTCTGGGATGTCTCGCTTTTGCTTAGGACACGCCTATTTTCATTGGACAAATGTATGGAGTTATACAATCCCCTGCCCCGAGCCAAGGAGATAAGGAACTATACAACCTTTAGAAGGCAACTGGGGGCAGCCCTGTATAGGGAAGTTTTAAAATGTTTTATTGTGTTTTTAATGTATGTTGGAAGGTGCCCAGAGTGGCTGGGGCAACCCAGTCAGATGGACAGGGTAAAAATATTAAAATTAGTAGTAAAAGGTAAAGGGACCCCTGGCCATTAGGTCCAGTCACGGACGACTCTGGGGTTTCGGTGCTCATCACGCTCTATAGGCCGGGGAGCCGGCGTACAGCTTCCGGGTCATGTGGCCAGCATGACAAAGCCGCTTCTGGCAAACCAGAGCAGCGCACGGAAACGCCCTTTACCTGCCAGAGCGGTACCTATTTATCTACTTGCATTTTGACATGCTTTCAAACTGGCAGGAGCAGGGACCGAGGAACGGGAGCTCACCCCGTCGCGGGGATTCGAACCGCCGACATTCTGATCAGCAAGCCCTAGGCTCCCACCCGCGTCCCACTCAAATTAGTAGTAGTAGTATGGAATAGGACGTCCCTATTTTTCTTGGATAAATGTTGGAGGGTATGAGATTGACATGGGGGAATACCCGGTGGCTGGTGTCGATTGGCTGCTGACCACTGTACTATTTTCCTTAGAAGACAAGGATGGGGAACCCAATGACCAGGTGCTTTAGAACTCTGACTCCCATCAGTCCCAGTCGCAATGGGAATTGTAGTCCAACAACTACTGGGAGGAGCCACGGGTTTCCCACCCCTGTTAAGATTGAACTGTGGGGTCCAGCAGCCAGGTCCCAGGGGCCACACACTCTAGGTCACGAGGGCATCTCACATAATTCCCTCCAGACAATTTGAAGGCACTAAGTTAAAAGAAAAGTCCAAATATAAGCCTCAGAAGTACAGAAGTTACATGGCCCTGAGAAGATGTCCTGAGAACAGACACTCTGCTGTCTGTTTTAAGGGATATTCCAGAAAGGATTGCATCAAGATGTGAATTGAAATCCCAATTATGCCAGTTCACATCATCCCCATGTCATTTATTATGAATCCAAAATCCTTTGGGGGGGGAGGGGATCCAATAGCTGGACATCTAAAGCAATATTTATTTTATCCAATAAAGTAAAAACGAGATTCTATTGCCTCAAAAAAAATGGACTGAAATGGAAATTTGTCTAGATTACATCTACCCAGCCATTCTGTGATGTGTGTGTTTTATTTTTATTTTTTACTTTTTTGAAAAAAAGGCCTGAATAATCCTCTCCAATATGGCACACTCAGGATCCCTTATAACAGATGATTAGTCATGCTGAAATTGAAGGGAATATTCATGGAATTTATTCCATATCATGCTTTCCTGCGTACATTTTATAGTTCATGGATAAAATCACAAAAAACACATTCACTTACTTCACAGCCGCTTTGATTAATGCTCTCGATGATATATAGCTGTAAGTAGCTGTTCCCTCTTTTCAATAAATATACATTTTCCTGAGCAGTGTAAATAACTTTGGCATTTTTTTCGCATGAGATTTTTTAATAACACACTGTGTAGGCGCGATGACAAAATCTTTTAACAGCATTACACTTTTGGTTAATTTGTAACATTATGAAAACGCTCCTCAAAGAAGGGAGTCTACAGTACTTGAAGAAAAACTCGCTTTCTATATTTGTTCAGCGCTAATCCACAGAAAAATCCCCTGACAGAAGCCAGACAAAAGACAAATTACATGGCTGTTGAGTAGTTTATTTTTCCAGATGGTCAACCTTCCACTATAGTTCACGGCTGAATAAAACTCTGACAAACACAGTTGAAAACAAGCCCCTGCCATGTCATCCAAGTCAATTTAATAAATAGGAAAAAAAGCACAATCTGTGCTTCTTCTAAGCAAATTATCTGCAAGTTTGAAAAGCACTCCTGAATTGTACTGGAGTCGAATCACACCAGCAGGACAGCACGTTTGGTCTGTTCTTAACAAAACCAACTTGTAAAAACTTCTATCCGTTTCACTTGTTCCTGTGATTTGATTTTTGTTGGCTCACGAAATATATGCTCTTCAGGATACACAGAGATCCTAAGACTCAGGTTTTGTTTGCATATAAAATAAATGTCATGTTTCTCCTGATTCATTTGGTCAGGATTCTTGTATGGGTTCTTCTTATTGCCCATTTTGAAACTTTTTAAATTCAAACGGGCTTTCATTTCATTAATATTGTTATTTTTAAAGCAATTTTTATTTCATAAAAATTATACAGCACTTCAAAGCAGTTTATATATATCTGTATATAATTAACAGCATTAACAATTTAACAATTAACAATTCAAAACATTCCAAAAAATATTTATTTATTTTTTGTATATAATTTTAATTAGTTTTCCATTTAGTAATATAAATTCATATCATTGTTATACACTTTACTTCCATGGCTCTTTAGAGCCCCCCCCCCCAACTTCCTTCCCTCTTCCTTGTGGCTTTTAAAATCAACCTTTATATCATTGCATTTCCGAGCACAATTCAAAGTGTTGGTGCTGACCTTGAAAGCCCTAAATGGCCTCGGTCCTGTATACCTGAAGGAGCATCTCCACTCCCATCATTCAGCCCGGACACTGAGGTCCAGTTCCGAGGGCCTTCTGGTGGTTCCCTCCCTGCGAGAAGCCAAGTTACAGGGAACCAGGCAGCGGGCCTTCTCGGTGGTGGCGCCCGCCCTGTGGAACGCCCTCCCACCAGATGTCAAAGAGAAAAACAACTACCAGACTTTTAGAAAACATCTGAAAGCAGCCCTGTTTAGGGAAGCTTTTAACGTTTAATAGATTATTGTATTTTAACATTCTGTTGGAAGCTGCCCAGAGTGGCTGGGGACACCCAGCCAGATGGGTGGGGTACAAATAAATTATTATTATTATTATTATTATTATTATTATTATTATTATTATTATGCATTTTCCAATTCTAATTTCACTCATTATGGGAAAATTACATTAAAAATTAAGTTAGAATAAAAAGGGAAAAAGTTTCTCATTACAAGTCTTCAGACAACCCTGCTAGTGTTGTTAATAAAACATTCCAAAAATTAAAATCAACAATAAGCTAAAAACAGATGAACGCACACACCAACCATCTAAATACTGTATATGGGTAGGCTTGCCTAAACAAAAATGCTTTTAGCAGGTGCCAAAGAGAATACAGTGAATCTCAAACCACAGGGTGTAGGCAAGCTCTCTTAAATCTCCATATACGAAAAGAAATATTTGTTGGGAAAAGATTGAAGCAAAATAGTCACAGCATGAAAGAACAAGATGCATGAAAGCAAGTATTCTAAATGCACTGCCTTCTTATCCAAGTTTGTTATCCTAGTCATTAGAAGAATCATAGATGGTAATTATCCGTCTAGAATTAAAAACACATCTTCCACCTCCACTGAATAACAAGCTGCCAACAGGGTAACTATGATGAGTGTTTCACAGAGATTCCTTCTTGCAATCAAAATCGAGTTTTCCCCCTCTCCCTTCGTCTATTTGTACACACACCTCATTTACACAAGTCTTCCATTAACTTCAGTGGTGCTCAACTCTACTCTTCATGCATTTCCCCGTTTCCCCTAAGCAGCTGTGGACCATCGTTACGCAAGAGGAGTTATTGATTTTTGGAGGGCGGGGGGGGTATTGATCATTCGGGGGGAAATGTCTCAGAAAATATTAATGCAGGGTTTCCAGGCAGGAAAACAACAGTTGACAACATGTCAGCAATTACTATCTGGTTTATGTTTGGTACCTGACACATGTTGGCAGTCTTGGAAGTGATCAGAGATAGAAAACAGTCTTGTGTATCTGAAGAAGTGTGCATGCACATGAAAGCTCATACCAATAACAAAGTTAGTTGTTGTTTAGTCGTGTCCGACTCTTCGTGACCCCATGGACCAGAGCATGGCAGGCACTCCTGTCTTCCACTGCGTCCCACAGTTTGATTAAAGTCATGTTGGTAGCTTCCAGAACACTGTCCAACCACCTCATCCTCTGCCGTCCCCTTCTCCTTGTGCCCTCCATCTTTCCCAACATCAGGGTCTTTTCTAGGGAGTCTTCTCTTCTCATGAGGTGGCAAAAGTCTTGGAGCCTCAGCTTCAGGATCTATCCTTCCAGTGAGTACTCAGGGCTGATTTCTTTAAGGATGGATAGGTTTGATCTTCTTGCAGTCCATGGGACTCTCAAGAGTCTCCTCCAGCACCATAATCCAAAAGCATCAATTCTTCGGCGATCAGCCTTGGTCTCTAAGGTGCTACTGGAAGGTTTTTTTTAATTTTGTTTCAAGTCTTGCAACAAATAGCTTTCAGTCTAACAAGGGAACCTCAGCAACCATTTCAAAAAGTAGACTTTGCATCAATGGGCAACAATAAATGCAGGTAGCTGGTGGATTTGGGGTGTTTCCAGATCACCTGTTGGCTGAGCATTCATCCTGGTTTCTTTTTCCAGGGAGATGTGATGATGTTGGCTACTTAGTGAGAATTAATTCTGATTTGTTTCTGAGCGGGTTAGTCGATGATGCATCAGAAGAAGCGTTCTATACTTCCCAGTGCATTTCCCTGTCACTTTCCTTACTGCAGAATGTCCAATATTGGGGGCAATTGTTGTGCAAGGTCTGCCTATCAGCTATCACCCCACAACCTGGGTCTGCTGATGTGTGATTGAACCCCACACAGGAAAAGTGACAGTCTAGAAGTACCCTTCATCACAATTGCATTCAGCACGTTTTGTTTTAGGAATTCAAGCCAACTGACGTGATTCTTTTACAAAATGGTCTGCGGCACTGAAAGGAGCTATAGCTACAGAACAGCTGCCAAACACTGAAATTCCACATTGCAATCTTTGTTGTTGTAAATAAGTCACCCACGTTGATTCATGAGCTCAGTGAGTTTTATTTCATTTCAGGTCTTAACAGGAGTTCTGCCTGACGTATAAAAGACACAGTGAGTCACTTTTCCTATTCTACATCACATTTCTTTAAAACTTTAAAGTCATGTCTCATGGGACCTGAGTAATAGTAATATTACTGACCACAGTGATGTTTGTTCAAAATCAAGATAATCCTTTATTGCCCTTCTATCCATTCGTTTCATTTGCTTTCATTTTGCCCTGTGGGTTTTTGCAGAAGTTGTCGGGCAAATGCAGTTTATGCCATATTCTTTAGCCATTCTTAAATATGACATTTCAGTTTCACGCTGCAGGGACAGCATATCAGGTTAAACCCGTGGGCCATAGCAAACAAACTCTGAAAGGCACCTGACATAAGATTACAATTTCAGAAATTCAGTTTTGCAACAGGACATGAAAACACATTGCAATGGATGGATTGCTCTTGTCAGCAATCCATGTGTGCAATCTGCTATTGAATGTCAAGGCTCCGCTTCTGTTCACCAGAATGTGAATATAACACAATGTATGGTCCAACTATGGGACACATGATTACAAGATGCAGTCATGGCCACCAGCTACCAAGTGTGTATTTTGATTTTGTGTGTACGCACTCAGTAAACATTTCCACATGCAGGACAGACTTGTTCAGGGGTAGGCAACCTAAGGCCCGTGGGCCGGATGCGGCCCTGTGCCTTCTCAATCAGCGTATTTTTACATGAGTGTGCTTTTATTTAAAATGCATCTCTGGGTTATTTTTGGGCTCTGCCTAGTGTTTTTACGTGAGTAGAATGTGTGCTTTTATTTAAAATGCATCTCTGGGTTATTTGTGGGGCATAGGAATGCGTTCATCCTCCCCCCCCCCCGAATATAGTCCAGTCCACCACATGGTCTGAGGGACGGTGGACCGGCCCACGGCTGAAAAAGGTTGCTGACCCCTGGACTTGTTAAAGCAACTCCGAAGCTCCAGAAATTATATCAGAAGCGGCTTTCTGCATGTGTGTGCAGTTGCCAAAAGAGACAGGCCTCTCCCACTTTCAGGGGCCTGTGTGTCACAGCGCATTATGGTTGCCATACATCCAGAATTTCCCGCACATACACGGAATGTAAAACAAAACAAAACAAAACCTGAAATGAAAGCTCAACAACTTTGCCCCAAAAAGTCTCTTGGGGGTATCAGTGAGTGATTTGGATATGCTCAACCACTCTGTTCCATGTGATGAATCTCAGGGGAGCCAACTTGTTATCTCCCAGATGTTGCTGAACCACAACTCCCATCATCCCTGACCCATTGCTAGCTGGGGCTGATGGGAGTTGCAGTCAAGTGATCTGTGGAGGGCACCAGGTTGCCTACACCTGATGGTCCGCAGCTCGCTGGTCCATTCAGCACAACCAGAGCTGTTTGGTGAGTAATGTTTGGCAACGGCAGAAGTTGTGATGGCTCAGAAAGTTGCCTTTCTCCCTCTTTCCATCCTGTTCAGTCCTGTGATTAAGAGTTTGCTGCTTAGCATAAGTCATTTAATTGCCTAAAACAACCAGTAGCCCCATCACAGAATGCACCAACACTCCAAATTATACAGGGAGCTCAGTCCCGAAAGGTGTTGGGTGCCGCTGTGAGAAGCTAAATTCCTTTGTCTGCCCCTGAATGGTGAGAGAAATTAGCCTTTCTTAGGAAGCATCTGTCACTACACAATATCAGGCCCCCCAAATTAGCATTGACGGCGAATGCTTCCTTGAAAACCGTGCAATTATGGTCAGCCGAACACATTCTTTGTCCAATTTCAGGATTAATATTACACTTTTAAGCAGCCCAGAAGCCAAAAGCGTAATTAAGGACTGCCATTTCCCATATTGTCCAAGTAACACTCCTCACAATGAAAGCATTGTGACCACTTTGAAACCTAGGAATCTTGGGAGAAAACTTTGAGGCTGGTGTTGGGAAACTGAATTCAAACACAGCTCTCGGGGGCCCCGAACACTCGTATTCTTCCCGGGGCTTTGTGCCGCTCGGCCGTTCCCCATTGCACCGCAATATCATTTGTGCACACATGAGTGTTAAGATTTTTTCTACCCCACTGAACTTGAAAACTTTGTGCTTTAAGTACTAAATGTTTCCCTAAGGCTTGAATGGACTTAAAAGGAGACGGAAAGAAAGAAAGAAAGAAAGAAAGAAAGAAAGAAAGAAAGAAAGAAAGAAAGAAGAGGTGCTTGTTAAGTTGTTGCAATAATCTCATGCTGAGCATAAAAACTTTCAAGGCTAGGAAATGAAAAACACACTTCTAAATCAATCTTCTTTTGTTTCACAGGTGGAAATGCCTGGAAAGACAAGATATATGTCCGCTCCTCTAAAGAATGGTAAGGCTCAGCATCTTGTTCAGTCTAGAGCCTGCACATTTTTATATATGTTTTCCAAGACTTCTTTTTTGGGAAGCTAGCAGAGAAAGCTTTAGCATTTTAGTGCATGCAGGAAAGGGAAGGGAAGTTCCATTGCACTGGAAGAAGTCATTGCAGAAGCACTTGCATTAATTATAACATTAAATACATTTCATTCAGTGGTGCATTTAATGTGTTTTTACAGAGCATTCTGCATGAACATTAAAAAGCTACACAACATGAATCTCAAACAGAGGCTTCGAACCCCGACTGGAAAGTTTCTGGTTTAGAATTTCAAATTTCACAATCCACACCTTGAATGCTTTTTATTTGTGTATTGCATGTCTTGGAGTGGATTCTTGCTTTGGGAAGAATTTGGAATGGTGTTGTTTGTGTGCTACGCTCATTCGTTTTCTTAAGCCACGTATTTTGAGTCACAAAGCTCTAATACCATCCCACAAAGTATGAAAGTCATAATAAAACGTGATTTCGAAAGGAGCAATCTCTCTGCAAATACAACATGCAAATAAGCTCCCCTAAAAGGTTCAAATCATATTCAAATATGGAATAATTTGATGGGATTTGGATATCACCAGATTTCCATTTTAGGGCTTCAATTGTGCCAATTTTAAACACATAGCATGTTGCCTTGAGTCATTATTCAGCTCAGGGGTCACCTGGGGTTGGGGGGGACTCTGCCTGTCCACACAATCAATCCGATTGGCATCCCTGATAGCACCTTCCCAGTGTCAATCTGTGGGGAGTCCCAAAGTACAAAGGAACTGACACGGCTGTGAGATTATGCAAAGATGCACAGAAAAGTATGTTACAGGTAGGTAGCCGTGTTGGTCTGCCATAGTCAAAACAAATAATAATAATAATAAATTCCTTCCAGTAGCACCTTAGAGACCAACTAAGTTTGTTCTTGGTATGAGCTTTCGTGTGCATGCACGAAATATGTGTTTATTAGGAGCAGTTTACACTAAAATGCTGATGGATTTTCGTGAGGGCTTCTTTTTAAAACAATACGTACTGATTGAAAAGGATCTAGGAGTCTTGGTAGACCACAAACTTGACATGAGTCAACAGTGTGATGCAGCAGCTAAAAAAGCCAATGCAATTCTGGGATGCATCAATAGGAGTATAGCGTCTAGATCAAGGGAAGTAATAGTACCACTATATTCTGCTCTGGTCAGACCTCACCTGGAATACTGTGTCCAGTTCTGGGCACCACAGTTCAGGAAGGATACTGACAAGCTGGAACGTGTCCAGAGGAGGGCAACCAAAATGGTCAAAGGCCTGGAAACGATGCCTTATGAGGAACGGCTTGGGGAGCTGGGTATGTTTAGCCTGGAGAAGAGAAGGTTAAGGGGTGATATGATAGCCATGTTCAAATATATCAAAGGATGTCATATAGAGGAGGGAGAAAGGTTGTTTTCTGCTGCTCCAGAGAAGCGGACACGGAGTAATGGATTCAAACTACAAGAAAGAAGATTCCACCTAAACATTAGGAAGAACTTCCTGACAGTAAGAGCTGTTCGGCAGTGGAATTTGCTGCCAAGGAGTGTGGTGGAGTCTCCTTCTTTGGAGGTCTTTAAGCAGAGGCTTGACAGCCATCTGTCAGGCATGCTTTGATGGTGTTTCCTGCTTGGCAGGGGGTTGGACTGGATGGCCCTTGTGGTCTCTTCCAACTCTAGGATTCTATGATATGCAAATGCAGAGAGCTTCCTGTTCGCTGCCCTTCTTTGTATTCTCCACATATAAGAGGTTTACATATAGATGCAAAAGTTGAACTTAATATCCAAAGAGGTGCTCAGAGCAGGAATAGTGGGTCTCTTGCGTTTCCTATTCCCTTGCAGCATGTAACATTTAAAGCCATTCTGTTCTGAATCCAGGACGCATTTCCAACGTAAGTCTGTGTAGGTCGACGACACAGAGAGACACGCACAAATTGTCAGGATGGTCCTGTGCTGTGTTGCTAGACTCTCCTTTCTTGCCATCCAAGGTACTGTAGGCTGGTTAGAGGTACAGATTCATAACAGTACCCAAGAAAAAGTGAGCCTTTTGCAATTAGATCTAGCGAGCTTAAACCACTGACTATTGGAAGAAGTTTCCTAGGCAGACCAACACATTAAAAGAGTTTTTGATATACAGTTTCATGGCTTGCAATTCTATCCCTTCCATCTCCAGCAGCTTGTCTGTTCAGAATATATACAGTAATGGAAGAGTATTGAGAACTTAAAGTGCTGCGCTACACCTTAAATCAATGATCTTCTGTACCTGTTTGATATTAAATATGGATTATTCCAACAGGTTAGGTTGTCATTGCAGGTGTTACAACATTTGTTTCCACCACTACCCTGTTTATTTTCAGCCACGCTGGTCAATAAGCATACAGCATGCTTTTAGAAACACCCCTTCTTTCCACAATTAGCCTCTATAGAGAGCAAATGCACTTCCTTTTCAATAGGGAAGGGGGCGGGGGAACTTTCCCCTTAGCAATTAGATCTTCGGTCGCTTAACTATGGACAGATGGTGACGGTGCTGACACCATTGTTCTCATTTAAGTGCATTTAAGAATGATATAATTATGTGCAAAGAAAGGTCTCCACCTCAAAAGAGCTAATTGATGGGAGACAGTGTCCTCAGTGTACAAGGGGAGATAGGTTTGCTGATCATGGAGAAACCTGTTTGAGATAGTTAATATGGGGTTGACCACATATTGCTTAATAAAGTGGTACCTCGGGTTAAGAACTTAATTCGTTCCGGAGGCCCGTTCTTAACCTGAAACTGTTCTTAACTTGAGGTACCACTTTAGCTAATGGGGCCTCCCGCTGCCGCTGCGCCACCAGAGCACGATTTCTGTTCTTATCCTGAAGCAAAGTTCTTAACCTGAGGTACTATTTCTGGGTTATCAGAGTCTGTAACCTGAAGCGTCTGTAACCTGAGGTACCACTGTATCATGAATGATTGCTCTTTGGGTTTCTTCCGCTGATTTACCTGTTGTGCACTCACCTGCTGCCTATTGCAACACACACACACCAACAAACATTGCATCTCTTTTCAAATTTGTGGGGGCAAGCACTTTCACCTTCACCTCTGAGAGCCAGTGTGGAGTAGTGTTTAAGAGCGGTAGACTCATAATCTGGTGAACCGGGTTTGCGTCTCTGCTCCTCCACATGCCGCTGCTGGGTGACCTTGGGCTAGTCACACTTCTCTGAAGTCTCTCAGCCCCACTCACCTCACAGAGTGTTTGTTGTGGGGGAGGAAGGGGAAGGAGAATGTTAGCCGCTTTGAGACTCCTTAAGGGTAGTGATAAAGCGGAATATCAAATCCAAACTCTTCTTCTTCTGTCTTGAGAGGCTTTGCGTGTTGAGGTCCCCAACCACCCTCCAGGAAATAACTCACACCACAGACATTAATTTTGGTTTGGTTTTTGGCATAAATTTTTGGCCACAACTTTATTAAAGTACAAGATATGTGAGTGGTTGCATAGGCATTGGTTTAGACTATCTGTCCCACTGGGGACAGAACTGACGACCGTCAGTAAAGGGAAAACACTTTGGGGAGAGAATAGGAGCTGGGGGA
Organism: Lacerta agilis; assembly: GCF_009819535.1. Classification (NCBI taxonomy): domain Eukaryota; kingdom Metazoa; phylum Chordata; class Lepidosauria; order Squamata; family Lacertidae; genus Lacerta; species Lacerta agilis. The sequence continues at coordinate 3,995,428 of NC_046327.1, read as the reverse complement.
CAGACCCAACGACTCTCCCCAAATGCTCCCAGGGGCTCTTGCGTGGCCCTGGCCCCCGACCGGGGGATACGGACAAAAGCATGGCGAGCCCCTGGATTCCTTTAGCGGAATTCCCACGCAGCAGCAGCAGCAATGGAGGGGCAGACACAGCCAATCATTACCCCTCCAGCGACGAACACGAAAACCAATGCCTAACCGCCAACCTTACAAGTTGCGACTAATTGCTACGCAGTAGGCGAAAACCAGAAGGCACCAGCCAATCAGCCAACTGGAAAAATTCCTACCCGGCCCCTGCAACAACAGCAGACGACCCCATGACAGGCATAGCAAGGTCAACGCAGAGGCCTAAAATTAGGGAGGGGAGGGCGGGCGATCCGTTGCAAGCAGCAAAGAGGAATAATACAGGGCGTGCTGAGGTTTTAAACCCTCTGCCTGTCCATCAACCAAATTGCAACATGAGTTTCTTCCCAACAATACCAAAATGCCCCAATCAAAGCAGAGACAATCTAAGATTCATCCCACCGTTTTACTGGCCCCCACCGCAACCCGTGCTCTCTATGAAGGAGAACACGCATTCCCATTGCTTACCCATTCTTTCAAGGACAGGAAGCATTTTTTTTCCAGCTGCAGGGGCACATTCCCAAAGGCTATATGTGGGGTGGGGTCAACAGTGGGCGCACTGAAATCACCTGATATTATCCTGTCAAATTTGCCCTATAGAGCCAGTTCCCTAGGCCAGCTCTGCAGAATCCCATCTTACAGATATGAAACCTTCAAGAGAACCAAAGGTGTCCCTACCTAACCCCCAATCTATAACAATATTGTTGTTGTTGTCTGCACAGACAAGCACTTTAAAATGGTCCACATTTTGACGTTTTGCAGCTGAAGAAAGCATGCAATTTTCTTCAAGATCAAGTCCAGGATTTGACATAGTTCTGATTTATATAGTTAACAGCAATTCAGACAGTATTTTATTTATTACACAGGGGTAAATGGCAGCTCAGTCTACACAGTGCTGCTTCGGTTTTCAATAGGGGTTGTGTCTCCAAACGCCGCCACCAATCCATCCCTTCTGAGGTGTAAGACCCAGAAACAAGCACACTTTCTAAGTGAGCAGTTGATTAATCAAAGTGTAAAACTTTAAATTCGGCTCACTGAAGATGAGGTAGTTGGTTAATTTCAAGGCCAAAATATTAATTCTGTTTTCCTGGCATAAACATGAGCTGTAAACCTACATTCTTGCCCACTTGCTTGGGCGCCATTGAAGCATTTTGTCAAAAGACAGACATGGTCTTTTTTTGCCGGGTTACTTTGAAACGTCATTTTGCGTTTGTAAAACAGAAAGCAACTTGCTTCAATGTTTTTTCTGTTCTGTAATCCTGTTTGCGGAGAGAAAACGAATCTCTCTCTCTCTCTCTCCTTATATCCCCTAAGTCTGCAGCCTCCGATTCTGGACGCTAATTGAATGCGACTTTGTGTTTCTCGGAGGTAAACACTTGACTTCCAAACATCCATTTAGCCAAAGTTGCTCGGTACGTCAGTGGGCTGAGCCAGCTTGCAAGAGCTGGCAATCCCAATTAGTGAGGAACTTTTAATGACAACCATCTCTCCTCCTAACTTGTAACTTGTACTTTACAGATTCCCCGTTTCCTTAACACAACATTTTACATGTTAGCTAATATCGCAGCTATGTCCATGGGAATGATGAATATACACCTGAACAGCAGCTACATTGTGTGTTACCCAGCCACTCTTTCAGAGTCACCCTTTCCTAATTTCCCCCCCAATTATCGTGTTTTCTCGGGAGAGAACACTGTCATGCATTCACTGGCGAACTATTTGTTATCTTCTGTCGTGGCTCTTTCCAACAAGAAGAGCATCTGCTACAGTGAAGGCTTGCATTGACACAACAGCTATTGACATAAAGCACAGATTGCATTTTGTTTTGGAGTAGTCTTCTTCTTCATCTTCTTTTCCAGAGCGGCCTACTTTGGATTATACGGCATGGCTGAAGCAAACACTCCCCCCCCCCCGCCTCCCTTAGGACAAATTCCTGGATGGTGACTTGAAATACAAATAAGAAATAAGGATTGGGAAGTAACATAAAGTTCTTTCTCAAAGTACAACTCTTTATGTAATGCAAAGCTCTGCTTGGCTGTGGAGCACACCTAGAACTTCATGTGTTCAGTAAAAGGAAAGGCTACATTTGAGCGCAGATGTAGGAACATGAAAAGAACCTATTGGATCAGGCCTGTGGGCTTTGGCTCGTTGACATCCGGTGCCCTTTTAAAATGTGTCAAGGGGGTTATTGGTTTGTTTTCGTGATGTATTTTGTGGTTTTATATTGTGATTTTATGTTGTAAGTGCCCTGAGACCTGTAGGGATAGGGCAGTATACAAAATACCACATTTTCCGGCGTATAAGGTGACTGGGCGTATAAGACGACCCCCAACTTTTCCAGTTAAAATATAGAGTTTGGGATATACTCGACCGCAGATTCTCCACCCAGTGTATAAGGCAACCCCTGACTTTTGAGAAGATTTTCCTGGATTGAAAAGTAGTCTTATACGCCAGAATATACAGTAAATAAGTGAATAAAGTCGAGTTCCATGAATGCAAAGGTTTATTCAATTCTCGACTTTCTTGTTAGTGGGAGACACGTTTTGCCAGCACTGAAAGAACTTGGTTAAATTCTGGCCCATTTCTGAGCACCCAGCAAAGGGCTGGTGATTTCCTCTGAAGGATTATACGGCTTCAAACCCAAGTAGCTAAAGGAAGACCTGCTCCCCTGCCAACTCGCCCATGTATTGAGGGAATCTTTGTGTGCTCCTAGATATCCCCAACACTGGCAGTAAGGCAGGTTGGCAACCAGAGAGCGAACCTTTTCGACAGCAACAACTTGTTTGTGCCTCCCCAGGGAAGCCCAGCCAACACCAACATCGACAAACCATAGTTAAGCTGATGGGCAGAGCTCACACATAACACAAAGCTGGAAGTGAGGAACCTGTGGCTCTCTGGATGTTGTTGGGCAACAGCTTCCATGGGCCATGGGAGAGGGAGTCCAAAATCACTTGGACGGCATCAGGTTTCCCATCTGTTGAACCTTGATTTATAAACCATGGTTTAACAAACCATAGCTTAGTGTTATGTGTGAACCAGGTCAGGATTTCTTTTCCTCTGTCCCTGCAATCTCTACAGTGCACACATGCAGTTAAAGGCATTTAAACAGTCACACTGCCTGTCGAGTACCATACTTCAATGTGATTTCTTCCATTGCTTCAGCATTTCATATGTGTCCTTATATATTAGCAGCATCATTTGCCTTTCATCCCTAGTTCCTTCCTTGATTTGGCCTCCACCTATCCGTCTTCAGTCAATGTTATTTCGAATATCTCCAACCCAACGGAAAACAAAACATCGCTTGTCAGATTCAGCATACAGCTGGAAACATGGCCCTGTTTGCTTTTAGTACCAAAGTACCATCGTTCCCTTTTGTTTTCCTTTAGAAAAGCTACAATTCACATGGGTAATCCATTAGTCTCAATCAATGTACATGATAAAGACCCTACTGTTCTAACAGACAGGGGTGGGAAATCGCTTTTGGGGTAAACATGTCACAAGTAATCACAAGTAAATGTAAGTTTTGCCTTTTTTATGAAGAAGCCTGACTTGAACAACAATTAATGCTCCATGCACAATGAGGAATTCTCACTTTGTAACGCATGGCTAAAAAATGTGAAGCTACCCGTATGCAGGAAGTGGTTACTGGAAAGCCAGGCAGCCTTTCTGTTGGACTTCCTATCATCAAGAAGTTGGCTTCAAGGGTTTCCTTATCTCGTTTTCTTCCCCGTTCCCTTTCCCCCCACAAAGCCATGCTTCGTTCAGTCATCTTTGCCGTAAGACTTGAGTTTTGCAAAAGTCCAGTTACTCCGACCAGATATTTTGAGTTCAGGTTCTAGAATCAAGGCAGGTTTGGGGACAAAAGATCCCTGACAGCCCTCCTCACGTTTATCCCCCTTTCAGAGAACTGGTCTCCAAGGAAAACCAAAGAAAAGCCAAGATGATGAATAAGCAACCCAAGTGAATCTCATAGGAATGTTTGGAGAATTCCAGATATGAGTGTGATCTTGCCCTCTGGAAAACCACCTGTTTAGCCTGGTTGAGATAACACAGTAATGCCCAAGGTCTTTTGCCCAGCCCGGGGAAGAGAGAAAAGGGTTTAAAGATACATGAAACACACACGCATGTGCCTCAGAGTTCTGTAGGTCTGCCTGCTTTAGGATTCGTATGTGAGACTTATACAGAGAAGGTAAATTAATATTTGCCTTTCTATTCTTATTTACTTTTGACTTTTTCCTGATCCATCCTATTTTATTAATATACAAGGGAAAAAAGTATTTCTTAGTATCCATGGAGTTTTCTTGGCAGGGATACTGGAGTGGCTTGCCAGTTCCTTCTCCAGGTGGATCACATGTAGTCTAAACTCTCTGCTATGGCATGTCCATCTTGGGTGGCCCTGCATGGCATAGCTCATAGCTTCCCTGAGTTATTCAAGCCCCTTCGCCACGACAAGGCAGTGATCCCTGAAGGAGTTTCTTAGTATATAATAAGATTGTAAGGCTGTTGTCACACTGCAGTTCATGTGGCCACCTATTGGCAGCCACGCAAACTGCAGAGTGAAAGTGGATGGCAGGCAGGCAGGCAGAGCAAGCAGGTGAAGCAGGTGAGCCGGGAGGTGGATGGAGTGAGTGAGTCAGGTCAGCAGGCAAGTGGACAGCCCAGGCAGTCCTCTCCATTCTCCCTTTGTCATTGACACTGCCACTACCACCACTGATGGCAGTGGAGAAGAGGAGGGGAATGAGAGAAGGAAGCCTGCACTTCAAAACTTTCTGCAGTCTTTGGAACTCCAGAGGCAGTGTTCTAGCACAGTGTTTTTCAACCTTTTTTAGGCAAAGGCACACTTGTTTCATGAAAAAAATCACGAGGCACACCACCATTAGAAAATGTTAAAAAAATTAACTCTGTGCCTATATTGACTATATATAAAGTACTTTTTCAATTTTTCCCACGGCACACCAGGCAACATCTCGCGGCACACTAGTGTGCCGCGGAACAGTGGTTGAAAAACACTGTTCTAGCAGACACATTTTGACCTGTAAAGGGGGGGGGTGAAACTAATGGCGTTTTAGTTGGGCTAATAACGGAATTGCCCTAAAATGGATTGTGGAGGACCTATCTGTCTGCAATGGGCAGGCTCAATCCACTCTAGAGTATAGAATCAGGGCCGTCTCATTCATAGGGGCTAGTGGCGCGGCGCGCCAGGGCGCCGGGCCCCCCAGGGGCGCCCCCGCGAGCCCGCCGGCATACCGAGCGCCCCCCTCCCCAACCCGGCCCCGCCCCCACGGGCGAGCTGTCGGCCGGGCGCTCACGCGCCGGCGGTGCAACCGCTGCCGCCCATGCCGCTCCCGGGAGCACCGGAAGGGCGCGCAGAGCCCCGCGCCGCTCCAGCGCAACACCCCTCATCCCCCGCTTGCCCACCCCTCCGAGAGGCGGCAAGCGCGGGAGGCGGCACCCCCAGAGGAGGGCTCGCTCCAGAGATCCTGGTGGCAAACTCATCTGGGAACGGCGCCTCCCAACTTGCGGCCACTTTTCCGCGGGGAGTGAAAGGCGGCACAGTAAAAACAATGGCTCACGGGGAAGGCAGCCGCGCGCTGCTCGTCCCTTAGGGGAACCTAAGAGCTGGCCGCCCTCGCCTCCCATCCCGGGAGCACTGGAAGGGCGCTCGCCGCTCCAGCGCCACCCCCCTCATCCCCCGCTCGCCCACCCCCCTCCCAAGGGCCTCCTTAAGACGGCTATGGGTGGTGGCGGTGGGGAGAGGCGAGATAAGAGAAGAGGCACGATGTTGTGCCGGGGTTATTTGTCTTCGCTGGAGAGGCTGGCAGTGGGAGTGAAACGGGAATCACGTGGGGGGGAGAGGAGATCACGACTGTTTTCCAACAACCCAAGAAGAAAGTGTGTGTGTGATTTTTGATTTCTCTCTCTCCCCCCCCCCCACGGGTGATCTCTTCCTTTCGCCTGCGCGCTTCCTCCTCTCTGTCTTTTACCCTGATGGAGAGTGGGTCGCTGAGAAGGTCTCCCCGGTGGCCGTAGTTTCCCCCCTCCCTTCCTGAAACCAAGGCGATTTTGAGGGTGAGCGGGAAAGGTGGTTTGAGGCAGATCCGGCCAAGGCGAGGCGGCCGTGCTGAGCTTTCAGCTGCCCGAGCAGCTAGCCAGGGAGGTCAGCTCGCCGTTTTCTGGTTTTGCCCTGCTTTTTGGGTGTGTGCTAGATCTTCCCCACTGCACCTTACGAGAAGGCTGTTTACCAATGGGGGAAAGGGGGGGAGCTGCACAAGGAGCTCAGTGAAGGGTCCGTGAGTGAAAATGGAAGTCCCAAGCTTGGGGGGGCGCGCGCCGGAGGGATCGTTGAACCATGGCGCAGGATAGGCTTAAGACGGCCCTGTATAGAATCATAGAATCATAGAGTTGGAAGAGACCACAAGGGCCATCCAGTCCAACCCCCTGCCAAGCAGGAAACACCATCAAAGCATTCCTGACAGATGGCTGTCAAGCCTCCGCTTAAAGACCTCCAAAGAAGGAGACTCCACCACACTCCTTGGCAGCGAATTCCACTGTCCAACAGCTCTTACTGTCAGGAAGTTCTTCCTAATGTTTAGGTGGAATCTTCTTTCTTGTAGTTTGAATCCATTGCCCCGTGTCCGCTTCTCTGGAGCAGCAGAAAACAACCTTTCACCCTCCTCTATATGACATCCTTTTATATATTTGAACATGGCTATCATATCACCCCTTAACCTTCTCTTCTCCAGGCTAAACATACCCAGCTCCCTAAGCCATACCCAGCTCCCTAAGTAGCTCCTGTGCCTGCAGATTTCATTCACTTTGGCCAAAGGGGGAGAAAGTGATATCTAATTTTGTAATTATCCATTATAATGATGCACAGCTTTTTTCTCTTTTTTTTTGGAAGATAGAGCAGCTCCTAACTTGAAACACAGATTAAAAGAGAAAGAGCACACAATGGGCTTAGGTTGGAAATTTTTGAAACGCACAGATAAAAGGAAGCAAAATATACACAATATTACATTGAATGTAAATGACACTTCCTCCATTATATGCATGCTTCGTGTTAAGATTAAGCATAACTGATGCTTTTGATATAGCCAGAATCTATGCTTAGAAACTGTATACTAGGGAAATGGAAGTAATCAATTGAAGACTTTTTAGAAAGACAAAACAGATTGTTAAAACATACCTCCACCTGCTGGCTAATGTCTAGAACGACACATAAATGATTCTCAAGAGTGGTGGCAGACAGAACTCCTCTCTTGCAGCAAAAACAAGATCGCATTCACACCATGCTTCTGCACATGGATTTGCCCAAAGAACCATGGGGCGGCGGGGGGGTGGGGGTGGGGGGTGTTGTTTGTTACATGTTTTGGAAATTGAAGCTCTATAAGGGATAAACTATAATTCCCATGGTGAACCCATGCACTCTAAATTAGAGTTGCCATGTTTCAAAAAGTAAAAACCAGGACTCCCCAAAAGTTGTTGTTGAGCTTTGTTTTGTTTTTTTAGGAAAGCTTGGCTTTAGGTGATCTTTTTGTTTCACATTCCAAGTGCACTCTCATCTTCTGAGTTTAGCCTGAGTTTGACCCTCCAAGTGTCTCTCTCTCCCAGGGACATCCCTGATTTAGAGAAGCCATCCCAGTTTCTGATTGGATCCCAGAATGTCCCACTTTTCCTTAGGACGTCCCTATTTTCACTGGAGAAATGTTGGAGGGTATGGCGTTATCCGACCCCTGAGCCATCTGAAGGCAATCCTGTATAGGGAAGGTTTTTTAAAAAATGTTTTATTATGGTTTTTATATATGTTTTTATACCCAGACTGGATGGGGCAATCCAGTAAGATGTGTGGGGTATGAATAGTAAAATTATCATTATGGAATGGGACTTCCCTATTTTCATCGGAGAAATGTTGGAAGGTATGTTTTGTGTTTGTATGTATCATTTATCATCTATCTATCCATCAATCTACCTTTCCATCTATCTATCTATCTATCCATCTATCTATCTTTACATTGTACTAATGACTCAAGCAAGTTCCCGACTACTGTTGTAAATCCTGGCACACCAAACAGCTATTTATCCCGCAATATAGTTAAGAAAATTAAAAGTGGTGCAATAGAACAGCATCCGCTTGCCATTGGCAACGGCACCAGCAGCAGGGCCCAAGACAGTCATTATCTCTGTTGTTTTAATGCTCATTTTCCCGTTGGCTAAGCTGGAAGTGGAAAGACAGTCCCAGGGCTAATTTCAGACATCACTCCATTTATGCAATGCAGAGCCAGTCTGCAGGCAACAACAAGCAATTACGTTCCAATGATGAATGTGCTTCAGTGCATTTACAGGCTCGATGGGCCCAAGTCGCACCCCCGCTAGGTGAAATAATGAAGAGGAGATTGTTGGATTAATTAGCCAGTCAGACCTTTAACTTTTACCTTTGACATATATATATGTGTGTGTGTGTGTGTGTGTGTGTGTGTGTGTGTGTTGTTGTTGTTCAGTCGTTCAGTCGTGTCCGACTCTTCGTGACCCCATGGACCAGAGCACGCCAGCCACGCCTATCCTCCACTGCCTCCCGCAGTTTGGCCAAACTCATGCCAGTCGCTTTGAGAACACTGTCCAACCATCTCATCCTCTGTCGTCCCCTTCTCCTTGTGCCCTCCATCTTTCCCAACATCAGGGTCTTTTCTAGGGATTCTTCTCTTCTCATGAGGTGGCCAAAGTACTGGAGCCTCAACTTCAGGATCTGTCCTTCTAGTGAGTACTCAGGGCTGATTTCTTTGAGAATGGATAGGTTTGATCTTCTTGCAGTCCATGGGACTCTCAAGAGTCTCCTCCAGCACCATAATTCAAAAGCATCAATTCTTCGGCGATCAGCCTTCTTGATGGTCCAGCTCTCACTTCCGTACATTACTACTGGGAAAACATATATATATATGTTCACAAACTGGAACACTCACTTCGGGAGCCCATTTGTTTCACAACTAAACCGTTCGGGAGCCAAGATACCACTGTGCTCCTTCATGATGGGGGAGAAGGAGCCTCCAGGCAACAGTGATCATTCTCTCATGTTTATGGCACCATCTTCATCATCTTCATTATGTAGTATGGGAATACAGCACTTGTGTCCAAAACTCCTTTGCAATGCAAGTTTAAAACCAACGTGGTCCAAAATCCTTGTCGGCATTTCTTATGCTCCTTCTCCTCTGCATTATCCGTGAACACATGTTAACATAAATAGCTCAAGAGAGCTTTAAGCCTCAGAGGTGAAAATGCCCTTAGCCTTTTCTGTTTCAGAAAGGTGTGGTACATATAAATGTGATAAAGTCTACAAGGCCTTTTAAAAATGTTTGCCTTCGTCCCAGTTGAAAGTGGAGTCTTTGTTAGTGGATACGGCTAGCAATGAAACGTCCCAGAATGTTGATTCTGACATACATCATGGCTCTAGTATTTCATCTTTTGGTGAGATGTGACATTCCATGGCATTGACTGACAATGCAAAAATGAGGTCCATGGATCAGAACAGCATTAAGTTTCAAATTCTGCCCTTTTACCTCTCAGACATAGATGGATGGGAAATACATATCAAACAGAAGGAGTCAGTTTGGGGAAGCAGCGGGACCTACGTGAGATGTTTTCCATCCAAGAAGACCAGCACCATGCAAGACTGGCACAAAATATATACAGTCGTACCTCGTGTTGCGTTTGCTGCGGGTTGCAAATGGCATGGATTACGAACGTGCTGAACCTGGAAGTACCGGAACGGGTTACTTCCGGTTTCGGCGGTTCGCGCATGCACAGATGCATCAAATGACGTCATCCACATGTGCAGAAGCACCGAATCACGACCCGCGCATGGTCAGAAGTGGCACTGTGGGTTGCAGACTGCTCGTGATGCGAACGGGGATCCGGAACAAATCCCGTTCACATCCAGAGGTACCACTGTACAGTACATGCATAAGCCGAACATCTTCATTCACTTTTGCGCATGCAAATTCCCATGCACATACCCAAGTTTAACACAGCATTGCTGGACCAGTTTCTCTCGCCATGAGGTGATCTCTCCAAGCCTGACACCAGATGAGGTTGGACTACAACTCCCATCGTCCACAGCTTATTTAACCATTAGTTAAGGGTGATGGGACCCAACATCTGGGGACCCAAGGTTGAAGAACACTGGATTAGACAATAATGAGCTTCATCATCATCATCATGCCCCAGCCACTCTGGTTGGCTCCCAACATATATAGAAAATACAATAAAACATCAAACATTAAAATCTTCCCTAAACAGGACTGCCTTCTGATGTCTTCTACAAGTCAGATAGTTATTTATTTCCTTGACATCTGATGGGAGGGCGTTCCACTGGGAGGGTGCCACCACTGAGAAGACCCTCTGCCTGGATCCCTGTAACTTCACTTCTCACAGTGAGGGAACTGCCAGAAGACCCTCAGAGCTGTGTGAATTTACAGATACAGTTAGACACCTTCTAAATTTGTTAAGAAAACAGAGAAAGTCGAGTGCCCTCTTTTGGGAGGCGAGAAAGCCAAAAGGTATGGCAGAGAGGGACAAAGCTGAGATGAAATGAGACAACATTGTTGGCTTGTTGTTGTTGCCGCCGCCGCTATTTCCACATTGTGTTCTGTTAAATTTGTTGTAGCTATGTGTTTGAAAACCCTATCGTCTACCAAAGGGAACAGAAGGTTTAAATGTCTGTATGTGATTTACAAACTCAATATACTTCAATTTGCAGGCCGAGCTGAAAGGCGTTTGTGTGTATTTCACCCGGACTTTATATACCCATAATCATTTACCAGAAGGGATGTGATGCATAATTTGTTCCAAAATGTTTTTGGAGCCTCCCTGCAGAAGCCACGGCAAATCTGCTGCTTTCTTCCCCGTGTCCTTGAGTTCTCCCTGAATAGTAACAAATTGGCTACTCAATTTTAGGCGTTTGTACCCGCTTGGGGAGGGGGGGACGGTGGGTCCCATTCATCACAATAATGCATCCAGTGATATGGAAAGGTTTGAAATTCTGTTAAGTGAGTGGGACTGGGAGGAAAGAAAACTGGTCCTTACAGTCATTTCTTTGTAGAGCCGAATGAGTGGGCCATAAGATGATGTCATGGACAGAACATCTGAGATGTTTACACTGGTTGGGAAACATCTTACAAGTGTATCTTTCCTAGCGGTTGAAAATACACCACTCCTTTTCCAGCAAGTAATTTTATACGTTGCTAAATGTATACCTATTTGTCCTGCAATGACATCTCAATCGTAATTGCTGTGCAAACAGGGGGGGGGGGGAGAAGCCGGATTTGTTGAAGGCGGCGCTGGAAAATGTCACGTTCTGCGACACGGCCGCTGACGTACTCCAAAGTGTTTGCTGGCCGATGGCACTGCAGGTTTCAGAATTACAAAATGTGACTTTATATTGTAACTGCCGAGTCACAGCGCTGACCAAAATAAAATTATTATGGTCCTGGTTATAGCCACGGACATCTAGCCACATGGGCTTGAGCCCCTTGGGGGCTGAAGGGAGAGGGAACAACATGAGGCGGTGCCAGAACCAATTAATTCTATATTTACCCCAACAAGACAGAAGTACTGGGGGGACAGACCCTCCAAGTGTCCCTGTTTTCCAGGGACAGTCCCAGATTTATAGAAGCCATCCCAGTTCCAGATTTGATCCTGGAATGTCCTGCGTTTCCTTAGGACGTCCCTGTTTTCAACGGAGGAATGTTAGAGGGTAGAGACCATCGGCCTAACCTACCCCTAGCCCCTCTTGACTGCATTCTGGTGGCTGTTTTTACACAGCAGTAAACAGGTGGCGCTGTGGTCTAAACCACTGAGCCTCTTGGGCTTGCCGATCAGAAGGTCGGCGGTTCGAATCCCCGTGACGGGGTGAGCTCCCATTGTTCGGTCCCTGCTGCTGCCAACATTGCAATTCAAAAGCATGCAGTGCAAGTAGATAAATAGGTACCGCTCCAGTGAGAAGGTAAACGGCGTTTCCGTGCGCTGCTCTGGTTTTGCCAGAAGTGGCTTAGTCAATGCTGGCCACATGACCCGGAAGCTGTCTGCGGACAAACGCTGGTTCCCTTGGCCTATAGAGCGATATGAGCGCCACAACCCCAGAGTCGCTCCGTGACTGGACCAGTGGTCTGGGGTCCCTTTACCTTTAAACCACATTTAGTTCAGGGGAGAAATTGTAATTAGATAGCTAGCCATGATTTGAAAGCTGCCGCTATCCTAAGAACAGAGTTTCTAAAATTCATGCAGTCCCATTCCAAACGTGTTTGTGAAAGGCTCGTTAGTGCCACCTAGTGACCCTTTACCAAAATTACCAGGATTTTAACATCGATGCATGCAAAAATCATATTACGCCAGCCAAATGTCCATTATCATTTTTTTTTCTCAGAGAGGGTGAAGCAGTTAACAGTTATTAATCATATATATATATTATTTTACTATTTCATATTTTAAAATGTTGATTTTTATTGAATTTTCTTTCTTTTTTATATTTATTAAATTTTTTGAAACAGAGAAAAAACAAATACACAAATATACAAATAAGAAAAACAAAAACAATTTTTTTAAAAAACTTATACCTAATATTTATCCCTCACATTGTAGGTAGACTTCCTCCTATCTCCTCTTCCTGCGTTCCTTGTCTATCATCTTTAGTAATTTCTAAACATCTTGCCAAATCTTATTTTCTATAAAAATTACCTGAATATTTAATCTTAACTATTTTTCTTAACTCTTATTCAACTATCTTAAACACTTAACCTTACTCTAAATCTACATTCTAGCCTTACATTCCTAGTTATATCTAATTATCAATCCTACAATTATTATTTTTGATACAATTTAAATTTCTTCCAATCTTCTTCCACCTCGTCGTCCCTCTGGTCACGAAGTTTCCCGGTCATCTCTGCGAGCTCCATATAGTCCATCATTTCCATCTGCCATTTTTATTGAATTTTCAAAGGTTTTAACAAATTTACATCACAATGTATCGTTCACTTATATGTCTCTTTCTCCTCCAGCCCTGAATGGCACCCCACTCCCCCAACAAGGGGGGGGGGTATTTTGAACAGCACCACTCCAGTGATGGGGTGATGACACCTTCCCCAACAGCTCTTTAATTCAAACACATTGAGGGATTTCCCCATCTTTCAGGATACTTTCCCCCTTCCATTTTTATTTCAGGATGCCCATCATCTCTCCAAATTCCTGGGAGAGAATTCCAAAATAACGCCTCCCGTTGTCTATACCCAAATCTGCACTTACCACCGTCTTTCTAAACGCATCACCTAAACTACCTCAAATTTTAACTCCATCCAGTTGCAGAACACCCGGCATGTGTTTAGAATGACTCGGCCCTGGACCAGAGAGGAAGAAGTGTGGCAGGCAAAAGGGAGATTGGGACTTAATGGTAGATCTCTGTGCGATTTGCAGTCCAGAGAGGATTTCTGATTCCCAGTTGTCAAATAGCTAAAAAACTCTCCCTTGCCAACAATCCCATGCCCACCCGAAATAAGACTGTGGAGAGGTGTCTTTGGAGGAAATAATAATAATAATAATAATAATAATAGCTCCCCGTGCATGAGCCTAAGCTGCCCACGCACGAGGTACCAGTTGCGGGCGGAAAGCGGCCAGCGTTCCACGTGCTTATGAGCACGGGCGCCGGCCAATTCTCACGATCTGAAGGAAGCTGAGTAAGACGGAAAATGACTCCGAAGGTGCGTGAGTTGATGAATGCCTCGGAACTAAAATGATGCCTCGAAAACTAATGGATGCCTCGAAAACCAATGGATGCCCTGAATCTGAACTGGGAAAACCAAACCAAGGACGTTATCTAAGTTTTGGTTAAAATTAAAAAATCCTTAAAACCTTTACCCCTTTTCCCCAAAGAACGACAGACACCGAGTATATCTTTAGTGGCTTTGGCAAAACCCGCGTAGGCTCGTTTCTTGCCCTAAGCTAAGTTTCCCTAAGCTCTCAGTCCCTGCGCGCCCAATCTTCCGCGATACTAAACTAAATAATACTAAACCGAATATCTTCCGCAAATCTAGCCCTAGGCTAAACCTAAAAGCCTAACTAAAATCTCACCGAAATATCTTCCGCAAACTAAACTTTAACTAAAGGAAAAAACCCATCCAGCCCATCCAGCCCGCTCCCAAAACCCTTAAACTAAACTTGACCTAACTGAAAGAACTAAAGAAGAACGTGCCTAAGCAGGGAGCCTCAGCCTTTTATTTGGGAACAGATGTGACATCACAACCAATAAAACCACTGTTGCTGCCCTCCAAAAAGGCGGGAAGCAGGGTTAACGTTCATTGATAACTTTGAAACATTACCGGGACTACAAGTTAAAGGCGGATTAATCTTATTGGCAAACCGACTGCTCATTCTTACTTTCACTTTCGCTTTTACGCGTAAGGATACTAAAAGTAGTTCTAAATAACCATTAAAATAAACAATTAACCGCGGATCTTTTAACGGATCCACGCAGTGTATTCTGACAATTATTATTATTATTATTATTATTATTATTATTATTATTATTTGTACCCCGCCCATCTGGCTGGATTTCCCCCAGCCACTCTGGGCGGCTTCCAACAAAAACCAAATGCAAAAATATCACACATTAAAAGCTTCCCTAATACATTTGTGGATTTTTGTCCTCGGTTCAGAGCGAGGATCTGTTCTTCATTCTCATTTTTCATTACCCTGCTTTGGACCTGGCTGTCATGAGTGAACGTTAGGGTAAGGAAAAAATAAATTTTAAGAAGATTCCACCAGCCTGAAATTCTGCCCACCCAATGGACTATAAGACCACAGAAATCTGGATTCCATCTTCATATCCTCCAAGTCTCCCAATTTTCCAGGGCCAGTCCCAGAATTGCAAAAGCCATCCCACCTTCTGATTTGATCCCAGAATGTTCCTACATTGGCTCCCAGTATGTTTCGGAGCACCATTCAAAGTGTTGGTGCTGACCTTTAAAGAAGGCTTCCTCAAACTAGGCCCTCCAGATGTTTTTGGCCTACAACTCCCATGATCCCTAGTTTTTTGTGGGGTGGTGGGAACCATGTTTTTGAAATTGCGGGAACCGATTGTGAGTATTGGGTGAGTGAAGTTACGGTAAGTTCTAGGATCTTAGAATGGTTTCCGCTGGAGAAGTCATACAAATTATATTTAGAAAAAGTCAAGCTCAAGAGGCCACACAAATCACGCTGAGTTGCAGAACAGTGAATAAGCTTGGCATATGGAGAAATGGAGGCAGTGAGAGATTTTACTTTCTTGGGCTCCACGATCACTGCAGATGGTGATAGCAGTCACTAAATTAGAAGACGCCTGCTTCTTGGGAGAAAAGCTAAGACAAACCTAAACAGCATTTTAAAAAGCAGAGACATCACCTTGCCGACAAAGGTCTGTATAATTAAAGCTATAGTTTTCCCAGTAGTAATGTATGGAAGTGAGAGCTGGACCATAAAGAAGGCTGACTGTCGAGGAATTGGTGCTTTTGAATTATGGTGCTGGAGGAGACTCTTGAGAGTCCCATGGACTGCAAAAAGATCAAACCTATCCATTCTGAAGGAAATCAGCCCAGAGTGCTCACTGGAAGGACAGTTCCTGAAGCTGAGGCTCCAGTACTTTGGCCACCTCATGAGAAGAGAAGACTCCCTGGAAAAGACCCTGATGTTGGGAAAGATGGAGGGCACAAGGAGAAGGGGACGACAGAGGACGAGATGGTTGGACAGTGTTCTCAAAGCTGCTAACATGAGTCTGACCAAACTGTGGGAGGCAGTGGAGGATAGGGGTGCCTGGCGTGCTCTGGTCCATGGGGTCACGAAGAGTCGGACACAACTAAACGACTAAACAACAACAACATGGAGAAAAGCAAAGGTACAATGAGAAAAAAACAGATTTGCCTTTATTTTTCATGAATTGTAATGAATGCCATTAAATAATACACAAAGATCTCATACAATATAGTTCAGGCTGTTTCGGTCCAATAATATAAACATGTCAGGACCTGCTATTCCTAAGGCATAAATGATCGTGTAAAAGAAAAGAAACCCCTACATGGTATTCTTATACAAACGGATACAAATGCTTTAGGACTGAAGCTGAATTAAGTGGGAAGAGAGGTAACATACAAAAATAGCTGCTATCAAAGATAACAGGACTTCAAAGTTTAGGAGAGGCTGACAGCATCAGTACCCATAACCAGGACAGCTGGGAGGGTTGTACACATTGGGAGGCAGGCTTGTTTTAAAACTGCCCCCAGCACATACCACAATGATTCTGAAACTCCATTGATATTATTATTATGGTTAAACAACGATTTGCCATGGCTATTTCTTTTCTAAAGTTCAGAAGAATAGCCGGGCACAGTAAGTTAGGTGTTACGGACCAGGGCTAAGGTTTCTACCTGTGGACATCAAGCACATTTAGCATCAACTTGGTAATAAGCTCGCTGGCAAACGACGGAAAGATTCACACAAACGCCCTTCTTCACGTGTGGGGACAGCGGAGCCGCCCCTCTCGGTCCCGCCCTCATTAGCAACGCCCGTGGGCCACGTGTTCAGCACGTGTGAGGAGGAGCGCACTTTGAAATCAAGTTTGCGTTGTGTCTAACAGATTTTCCGTCATCGTAAGGACGCACTGGGAGCGCAGCCAGGTGGGAGGAAGAGACACAGGGTGCGTGCGGTTGCGGTCGGGAGTGTTTTCCCCACCAGGAGAATTCAAATCTCATTGCATTCGTGCTTCTGTTCTCTTTGGGGCACTATTCTAACCCTGGCCAGGAAACAACGGGGCTTAATGAAGACCCCCTGCCGCCATCTGCTGTCCTTCCTCCCAGGGAAAGCCGGTTGTTACACTAGGACCCAGCAGATAGGCTCAACACTGGCCCCTTTGCTACAACTTGCAGCTCCCTGGGCCAGCCTTGGATCCAGCGATTCCTTGGCCGTATCCCAGCCGTACCTGTTCTGAAATACTGCTTCAAGGCTCTACACGGCTACCGTCAGTGGGAATATGCTCACTTGTCCGCACTTCCTGTGGGCAGAAGGGATACCTCCGTAGGGGCGCAGCCTTCCTGCCAGCAGAGCCCAACACAGCCAGACAGAAGGACACCTCTCTCTCACACCCAAAGCAGGGGGGATCGGGGCATCCCCAAACTTGGCCCTCCAGCTGTTTTGGGACTACAACTCCCATCATCCCTGACCACTGGTCCTGTTAGCTAGGGACGATGGGAGTTGTAGTCCCAAAACAGCTGGAAGGCTGAATTTGCCTATGCCTGCTCTTGTCAGTTGCCTTTCCTTTCATAGGAGGGCAGACTAACAGAACCCTGTGGCAAAAATCACAGCGATATATGAATATGATTTCTGCCTAAATTCTGCTCATGCTTGCTAGAGCTGCAACTCTGTGCAAAATTATTTGGATGTAAGCTCCACTTGACCAAGTCAGACTTGTTTTCCAAGCAAATATGTATATAATTGGACCTGCACATCTCTTCAGGGTTTGGTTTTGTTTTTAACTACAGGTGAAGTGAAAATTCATAGACAGCTTGTAAAATAAAACCGAGACAAAAAAGTATTTTCAGCTAAGAAGTACAGAAGAAAAAGAAAAAAACCTACATTCACCGTCAAATCCAGAATTAAAAATGAATACAGAGCATGAGTTTGTTCTTTGTGGATTGTTATGTTGCAATTGGCAAAACGTTCTAAATTTATTTACCGTATTATTTTCTGGCCTTGATAAAAAAAAAAAGTACAAGAGAGCTGTAAAACATAACCATTATAATTTACACCAATGTAACCCTTCAATAAACTTTCAATAAACTATTAATAATTTCATTAAAAGGTAAAAACAGTGCCAGTTATTAGAAGCACAATGCAGTGTGTGCGTATATAATATATATATATATATTTAAGCAACACGTCACTAAAAGAATCAAGCTTCTAAATATTAATAAGCATATAACTGTCATAATAATTTAATGTAAAATGATAAGTAGGATTGATTTAAGCATCTTGAATAACTGCATCCCTATATTTAACAGCACATTTATTTAAAACTAAAAGTGACTCCACATGTTTACCATGTTCTTGTCTAATAGGATGGATTAAATAACCCAGTGATATTCATGAGATTTTGTACATAAAACCCTGGACACATAAAAGAGTTCTAATTTGCAATGATACTTTAAGAATGCTTACGGCATGAGTCGTTCAGAAACAGTAAGATTAAAACAGCCACTAGTTAGCAAACATAATAAAATGTATTTTTAGATGGCAACTGTTTGTCTGCGAGCCTCATATTGGAACTGAAAACAATGTGATGAACATGCAGCCTGTCTCATGGACTGAAACAAAAAAAAAGCCATAAGCGCCAGAATTTGTATGTGCTTTTCTTGGCAAAAGTATGAACACTCAAATCTGAAAAGGTGGTTTGCAAAGTGATCCTCTGATGTGGCATGAACTCTCTTTCCAATTTGAATTTATCCTGAATGTTACTAGGCAGACCTGCTACCTTGAAATTCTATTATAGCCATCTTAAAATGCCCCAAGAGAAATAGGAATGCCACCAAACAGAGGGCATTAAAAGCTGAAATGGAGCAGGTAGCAAAAGGTGTTGCAGAATATGGCAAAAGAAAATAAAAGAGGCTGTTGCCTTTCAACAGAAAACCTATTTGTTAAAGTTTAGGAAGCTGTGCTGAGAAACCTAGACTGAATTGTCCTTTTACTCCTGCAGCTGTTGCTTATGAATGTGGACTGTGGGACCAGTATCAATTAGCACAACTGTGATCATAGATCGTCTTTTAAAAATAAAAATCTCTTATAGTCCAATTTCCCCATTAATTTAGCAGCTCATAAATTAACAGTCCAACTTTGCCATTAATTTAGCAGCTTATAAATTAATAACCGAAGTACAGAGTTCCAAAGGAAAAAAAGAAAGTTACCTTAAACTACATAATGACACTATGGGGAGGCATCTGATTACATCCTACTCAGAGGAGACCCATTGAAATCTGTGGATTTAGCCTTGGTTGACTTAAGTTCACTGAGTGAGTGTGATATACCGGTAATAAGATGCTGACCATAACACTGTAAATACACAATAATAAACAGTGTATGTTCACGACAGACGACTTTGGTCCTTTACACTAACTAACAGAAGTAGGACTTGCCTTCTGGCATATTGAATTATACTGATAAAAAGACCAAATAAAAAATAAAAAAAATGACAGAGAGACATTTCTGAGAGAATGTGCACACTGTCTGTCTCCAGGTTCCATAGCATAATACACATAAGATGGCTGGTATTAATAAGGGAATTAACTGGAAAAATAAGAAAGTTTAATTGTATTACCATAGAACTGTATTTAAAAAGGTACAGCAATGCTGGCTGTATTTATGAGCGTCAATTTCCTTGTGAATTGTTCACAATGAAATTGCAATCTCCCTCAAAAAAATTACAGGAATCTCAGAATCAAATGACATTTGGTGGTGAGAACCTGAGGGGCCCTCAAATGTCCACAGGACAGTAGAAATGTACTTTCTCATTGTACAGTTCACTCCCAGTGACATCCCTTAATTAAATATATCTCGATATGGGGGGGGGAATGATTGAATTGCTACCATTTTCCAAGGGTCCCCCCCTTTAACTCTACACAACTGACTTTGTGTATTGTAAAAAAAAAAAAAAACAGCTTTGGGGAGCAACCCCCGCAAAACCCCCATCTCTTTCCCGAATTTTGTTAAGCTGAATGTTGTCAGTATATTGCACAGAATTCAAGCTAACATTCATGAAATGACTCGTAAGTCCTTCACCTTTTGGCTACAATATGAAAAGTCATGTCTTTGGTACGTAAATCTAAGCTTTAAACCCAAATATACAACTATGGCTACCGGCAGCCAACTTTTTCAGTCCTAATTCATAATAAAGGTATTGCAGACATTCAAGCCTTCATGGACTGCTGAAAACTACAAACAGAACCATCGCATAGTTCCGCACATAAACAATATTAGTCTTTGCATAAAAAAATAAAGTGTTTGAATTCCTCTTTTATTGCACCAGCAATTTTTTTATTTTATTTTTTATAAAATACTCTCCTTTCACGTCAAGCTTTAAATTAATCCGTTTATAAACAAAATATAAGATTTCCCCCTCTAAAATGTGAAGCGGAGATATGGAAGTGCGCCATAGAAAAAAGAAGCGGCTGAAAAGGGGGTGACGAACATTCAAATATCACAAATGATAGAAAATATAAACTACATCTCTTTTGTTACATCATTTACATGATTTCTGTAGGCTTCCAAGCAGCAACTTGTAGACACTTGTGTTATGCACCACCCTCAAATGACATCAAGGCGTGGGAGCAGGAGTCACTTTCATACCATTAAGAGCTGCGTGGATTCGGAAGTGTAACCTAGACTCCATGGAATATTCCTTGTAATTGTTTCTGTAAGAGACAAAACGTTAGTTGGCCAACTAACCTTTCATTCCCTGTTGCTGGGTTTTTTTTGCTGGGCTTTATTTATTTATTTATTTATTTATTTATTTATTTATTATAAAAAGGAATTTATTGGTATTTGCACAGAATACAAAAAAAAGAAATACACACACAATACAATACAACCTACAAAATACAAGACAAACTAATACAATACATAAAAACACACCTAAAACAACAAAAAAGAAAAGACCTACCTTACATTTAAACACTTATTTAACTATTTTAATCTTATTTATAATCTTACTTGGGGGACTTCCTCACGCCCTCTCTTCTGCGTTCATTTCAAATATACTGTAGTAACTTTGTAACACCTTTAACTCTTCTTTTACAACTAATCTTAATCCTTATCTAACATCTTATATCTATCACCTTATTCTTAACAGAAATACAAAAAATCACAATTCTATCTTCTTATATTCTATTTTAAACTAACATTTTAATGCTAACGCCTATAATGTCCACTGATTTCAATTTCAGATATTTAACTTTTTCACGTCGTTTCAAATATTCTTTAAACTTCTTCCAGTCTTATTTTTTTTAACATACAGAAATTCAATTCAAATCTTTATTACGGTCAAAGACCAGCATAAAAGGGTGGGATACAGCCATACAAAATCTGGAAGCGTTTTGGAAAGCTAAAAGGTATTAAAACAGAAAGTGAATATTAAAGTCTGTAAGAATTGAAAAGAAGGTAAAAGAAGGGATAGGAGCATTGGGCGGGTGTGGAAGAGTATAAAAGGTTGATTTATAAAAGACTTTATTATTACTATTAATTTACAGAGCACTAAATCTACTTTTCCCCTTCGTGGATCACTGCCTTGTTGTGGCGAAGGGGTTTGAATAACTCCAAGAAGCTATGAGCTGTGCCGCGCAGGGCCAACCAAGACGGACAGGTCAGAGCCAAGAGTTTAGACTAAATGTGATCCACCTGGAGAAGGAACTGGCAACCCACTCCAGTATTTTGCCAAGACAACTCCATGGTAAGCAATAGAGGAAATTGGAGTTCTTGGTAGAATAATGCAGGAAAAGAGGCGAAAATGACACCAAGGACTCAGGCCAAAATAACGATTTGATAGATATAAATATAAATTAGACCAGTGTTTTTCAACCTTTTTTGGGCAAGGGCACACTTGTTTTATGAAAAAAATCACGAGGCACACCACCATTAGAAAATGTTAAAAAATTTAACTCTGTGCCTATATTGACTATATATAAAGTAATTCTCTTGAATAGGAATCAAATAAACACAATTTTTCCCACGGCACACCAGGCAACATCTCGCGGCACACTAGTGTGCCGCAGAACAGTGGTTGAAAAACACTGAATTAGACAAGTCTCTTGTAGGTTTAATTCCTTGAGGTTTGTAATACAAATGAGATGAAAACGTCAGGACAAGGCCTTGTTTCGGTATTCTTCCTCAGCTGGAAAATTAAGAGACTCTTTGTTAATTATCATATCGAAAGTCTGAAGTTGTCTACAAAGTAGACTTTGACCTGAAAACTCTAAGACACTAGCAGGTAAGATTAACTTTCCCTGTACATTTCTTTGTATATTTCATATATGCGTTTGTAAACTTGTAGATGACTAAATCTGTAGACAACTTCAGACTTTCGATATGATAATTAACTAGACTAGAAGGCCCTTGAGGTCCCTTCCAACTCTACAATTCTATGATTGTGTGATATACTAACTATAAGTGAGCTAAAGCAAATAAGCTCATCAGTTTTGACCTAATACGTGTATAATAATTGTATAAAGATTATCAGCACTTACTTTGCAGCTTCTATGAATCTTATTGCTTTTTCTCTTTCATCCTGTTGTTTGTACAGAAGACCCAATTCATACATCGTGTATGGTATCAGGTAGTTATCATACTTCAGCTGCTTCTCACTAAGAAATCAATAGGACATCATGTCATTATTCAGGGGAACCAAAAATAGTACTGAACCCAGGCAAGCCAAGAGCACCCCCCCCCGCTCCCTTGCTTCAGGATTTAGCATATATATATACCATATTTTCCGGTGTATAAGACGACTGGGTGTATAAGACGACCCCCAACTTTTCCAGTTAAAATATAGAGTTTGAGATATACTCGACCGCAGATTCTCCACCCGGTGTATAAGACGACCCCCGACTTTTGAGAAGATTTTCCTGGATTAAAAAGTAGTCTTATATGCCAGAATATACAGTACAGTATATATTTCTCTCCATGCCAGGAAAAAATCCAACTGTTTAATTCCTGCTTGTCTGACAGCTGTTAAATGCATGGAAGCCTTGGCAGGGGAAATATTAGGAACCCTAAGTCATGCCCCCACCCCACTTAAAATCAAAGATGAACATTGTTCAGGAAAGCACAGAGGAGTCAATGAAATGTGAGAAATAGGGTCTTTTCCTTTTATTCAACGTCTTCGCTTGTGTTATACCTTCAAACAGTGAAGACGGATTTGCAACCACTGAACCACATACCAGCTGGGGAAGATTAGTTTTGTCCATTTCAGAAACTAAAATAAGATTCTGACACAAAATCCAAGTACCCTAAATTTAGGTGCAAAACAACCAAACAAACAAACAGCAAATGTTCTTGGATGCTTCCTGATGTCACAGGTTATCACTGTTTCCAAAAATCCCACTTCCTGTTTTTACCTTTGAATAACTTGATTGAAGCAGAGTTCTGCTTGTAAGCGTCTTCCTAAATGTTTCAAACAGAGACCTTTTAGCAGTTGTAGCAGACTGAAGTCATCCATGTAGTATTCATTGTGATCTGAAAATAAAGCAGCATAACCTTTAAAATTGCAAACTTAACAATAATGGGTGTGTACGTGGGATGGATGGGAATTACTGATTAATTTGTAAAAGATCTCAAATGGCAACAGTGGACCTAACAGACGTGTAATACATTCATCTATCTATTTTTCTTATCAAAAGCAATTAAATGAATAAACTGCTTGTTTAGCAATATTCTGACATAGCAATGTAAAATATATCATTCCACATTTCCCACCTGCCTTTTAACTCATTGAAGCCTGGGCAGTATTGGTAAAAATTGCTAACATGATAAAACAGTAGCTGCAGATCTACGTAACTAATTATCATGTCAGATCTGGAATTAAAATAGATCTGTTGAGGAGTATGCCAAAGTTATCTATGAAATATTCATAGCACTGCCTCACAGTGATCTATGCAACTGTTAAAAAGTTAGTCAAAACCTAGGTCCTTGAAGGAGCATCTCCACCCCCATTGTTCTGCCAGGACGCTGAGGTCCAGCTCCGATGGCCTTCTGGCGGTTCCCTCCCTGAGAAAAGTAAAGTTACAGGGAACCAGACAGAGGGCCTTCTCGGTGGTGGCACCCACCCTGTGGAACGCCCTCCCAGCAGGTGTCAAGGGAATAAATTACTATCTGACTTTTAGAAGACATCTGAAGGCAGCTCTGTTTACGGAAATTTTTAATGTTTGATATTTTATTGTATTTTTAATACCTGTTGGGAGCCGCTCAGAGTGGCTAGTGAAATTCAGCCAGATGGGCAGGGTATATTATTATAACGTTGTTATTATTACAGTGGTACCTCTGCTTACGAACGGGATCCGTTCCAGAGCCCTGTTCGTAACCCGTGACATGCTTAACCTGAAGTGCCGCGTCTGTGCATGTGTGCAATGCGATTCTGCGCATGACGTCATCTGCGCATGTGCGAACCGCCAAACCCAGATGTAGCGCGTTGCGTTATTTCCGGGTTCGGCGCATTCGTAACCCGTGCCGTACGCATCCTGAAGCATTCGTAACATGAGGTATGACTGTATTGAGAATTTTCCCGCAACTGAATTTTGTCAGCTACAAAGGACAGTAAAAGAGGCTGAACACGCATCAACAATTCAGGAGACCAATTACCTGTTGTACATAGAGGCCGTCTATCAAATAAGACTACAGTGCTTTACATCTTGAAACTTAACTTAACAGACCATTAAGAATTTTTCTCTCTCCCCTCCACCCGCACCTGTTTTACCCTAGATAAACAGAATTCTATTTCACAGTGACAGCAAAGCAGAACTGAAATTTTACATCCTTTGGAGGAATGAAGAGAATTTATTCTTCTGGAAGACTGGTGTTCTTCATGCTCTGAACTCAGCTTCACTTCATGCAAGTATTGCATACAGTGGGACACCAGGTTACGTACCCCCCCCCCCCGTGTTGCAGACATTCGAGCTGCGAACGCCCGCAACCCGGAAGTGTTTCCGGAGCGCGTGTGACCCCCGGATGCGCAGAACTTCGCGCATGTGCAGAAGCGCTCAAATTGCGCTTCTTCCAGGGTTTTTTGTTTTTTGTTTTTTTCGTGCGTTCGTGAGACACACTACCGCGACCCGGAACAGATCGCTTACGTAACCCGGGGTATCACTGTATTGTCAAACAAAGGATATATGGTATCATGGGGATTTGTGAATGTGAATTTCTCTGGGTTATATGGGGATTGGGATTATACGGAAAGGACAGCTTTCTATTTATCGTTGCAACCAATGCAGTTTTGATGAAACTATGTTGCACAGAACATTGAGATAAGTCACTTCTTCCTTTACAGGATATAGCTAGATGCCCCAATAGGATTCATTACAAACACCCCTTTGTAGTTTTCATATCGCTCGTTTAAAACATTACTCACTGGTTTCGTTTTTTAAAGCCGTTTCTTCTTTTTCAATTGTTACTAGTAAATTCTCGGTGAGGTCAGCTCTCATGCCAACAATTGAAAAGCCATTCCAGACGTACATCATTTCCTGACAAGAGTAAGAAACAAATATAGCAATAAATATCTATAGTAAGCCATCAATTGACTGAGTGTCTGAACATTCCCTGATCTGCAGTGGATCAGGCAGTGCTTCCAACTCCTAATTAACAAGGGCAACAACAAAAGGACGTTGCTTTCCTCTGCTAGAATCCTTTATGAGCTGTAGTATCTCAAATGTTGATGTGTGCTCAATGTTTGCAGCTCATCGCAGCTCCCGGGGACTCAATATGTGGTTAGCATATTTTGCTAATCTTGCCCTTGATCACCACCATTATGGCTCTGGCTAGTGGATCTCAGGGTTCTAGATTCCAAAAGCTTGCCCATGACTGATGTGCAGTTTATATCCAGAACAGAGCTGTTGCGAAGTGCTCATAATCCCTCAAGCAAAGGCACATTCATGCTGTACATACATGATTCAGTAAGGCTGCCTGTATCTAAATCCACTTCACACAACAGAGGGTGCCTTTTATTGACAACGTAGGTGTCTATAGCTGCCTTTCATTTAATAAGAGGTGAAAAGGTAAAAACGTAAACAGCTGATGCTTCTTTGAAAAAGTCAAGTGGAAATGTACTCAGCCTACATTATTCACAGAAACACATAAACACAAACACCTATTTACACTGACACTCAAAAGATGATTGAATCAAGTCGGCTGTAAATACCAGAGCAGGTACTATGAGCTTCACAGGCTGAGAGCCTCCGTAGCGACGAGCCTTTCTCACAGCAAACTTCTCCGTTGGGATGGATTTTCCTGCAATTCTTTGCTTCAGGCCTTCTACTTGCCTGAAAGAGATGGAACCGTGGAATTCTCATTACAAAAACCAAACCTTTGACAGCACAAGTTCAATGGTCCGCTGTCGAGATATTTTGATGAAACCAGCAAGTTCTAAACCTGTAACTATTTCTTAAAAATTGAACTCTATATGCTAGTAGAGTTCTTAGCAATAAATGCACATGCAGCGTTTCAGACAGAGGTGAGAAAGGTGTTTTTAAGGCTTATGAATTACATGTTTATCTCATTATTAAGGACTACAAGATGGTGAACATAGTCTCTTCTCCCCCTTATTTTCTAAAACAAGAAACACAAATACTGTATTAGGTAAACGCAGTGCTTTTTTCTGGGGGGACGCATACCCCTAAACATTTTGTGAATCTTTGTACTTTTGTCCATTTACTGTATTTGTTTTTCCCAATTTGAACTATAAAATGGTGAATTTCTTGAGTCAAAAGGGGGATACCCCTACACATTTTTTTTAAAGAAAAAAAGCACTGGGTAAAGGTAAAGGACCCCTGGATGGTTAAGTCCAGTCAAACTTGACTATGGGGTTGCAGCACTCATCTTGCTTTCAGGCTGAGGGAGCCGGCGTTTGTTCACAGACAGCTTTCTGGGTTACGTGGCCAGCATGACTAAACCGCTTCTGGCACAACGGGATACTGTGACAGAAGACAGAGCGCACGGAAATGCTGTTTACCTTCCTGCGGCAGCAGTACCTATTTATCTACTTGCACTGGTGTGCTTTCAAACTGCTAGGTTGGCAGGAGGTGGGACAGAGCAACGGGAGCTCACCGACATTCTGATTGGCAAGCCCAAGAGGATCAGTGGTTTAGACCACAACGCCACCAGTGTTGTGAGAATAGTTTGTGAGAATGACATAACGAGAAAATAGAATATATATTTTTTAAAAAAATACCTAAACAAAGCTACAATGTCTTCTCCTGTTGTTCTCACTTCAGCATCTGAAAGCATACATAAAATGGCAGCTTTCTGGAACACATATATTGCCTATAAAAAAACAAAACAAAACAATCAAAACACTTATCATTTATCGTAACATATTTGTTGATGGGTCTATCCTATTCAAATCATTTGTACAACAATCAATATTTAAACAAAACAACCTAATACCTTAAATACTGCAAGGTTTACAAACGATTTGAATTTATTTTATACATTTTGTTTCCATACAATTCTAATTCATATCACTTCCAGAAAGATAGCCGAGGAGCCTTACAAAGGTGCATACCTAGTCTACCCCCAAAGGCCTCTCCGGTGTGATCACAGGAAGTCTGAAGCAGCAGGGTGTTGTGGGAAGGCCATGAATCCTAAAATGCTGCTATAGGGACAGGCATTCTGGTAGCCATCAAAAAGAAGTTTATTTAAAAGCTGCCCTTAGCATGCCATCATCCAGAGAAGTATGTTCAAGTAGAGCGAAGAACGCTAAAATGTCTTGCCACTGCATTACTTTTAGGGCTTAAGACATTTCTTAAAAGTAGTCTTTAACAGACATCTTGTTGAGAGTGGGCCTGTTTCTTGAGAAACTGTTACGGCTATGAAATTAGATATTGATATTCTGTGTTTTGCCTTGGGTTTCTTCTCGTGAAAACACTTCACTCTAAGAAGCATTTAGAAAATAAAATGAAGTTATTTATTAAGTGTAAAGCAAATGGAATTGGCTATATTGATATCAAACACAATTATCTTTCTAGAACTTGTTATAACAGCGTTGTAATAGAGGCAAAGCATCTCCTCTGCACACACACACACACCCCAATGGCAAAAAAATTAACTGTTTTTTTCCGAGAAAGAATGGAGATTCTTTCAGCAGTAGTGGGGGCAAGTAGGTTACAAAAACAGGCCAGCTCGTTGAATAAGGGGTTGATTTGGAATATTTAACAGGGGATATTTTGGTAGATCGGCCCCCTCTTTCTAGCAATGCAATGAACTATGCAGACCCAACCTCCAATTGCCCCAAAACGCCAACTTCCGCTCTGCTCCCACTGTTGTCAACAGACAGTTATTGCAACTCAGTTGGTAGTTCAACCAACTTCAGCACAGGTCAGTGCAGAGTTAAATGTGTAGCTGAGATGAAGTTTAAGAGTTGCTAGCTGGAACATCCGAGTACAGTGGTAGCTCGGTTTATGAACTTAATCCGTTCCGGATGTCTGTTCTTAAACCGAGGCGCGCTTTCCCTAATGAGGCCTCCCACCGCTGGTGCCCTTCCACTGTTCGGCTTCCGTTCTTGTTGTTGTTTAAGTCGTGTCCGACTCTTCATGACCCCATGGACCAGAGCATGCCAGGCACTCCTGTCTTCCATTGCCTCCTGCAGTTTGATCAGACTCATGTTGGTTGCTTCGAGAACACTATCCAACCATCTTGTC
The DNA here is from genome assembly GCF_009819535.1 of Lacerta agilis. Classification (NCBI taxonomy): domain Eukaryota; kingdom Metazoa; phylum Chordata; class Lepidosauria; order Squamata; family Lacertidae; genus Lacerta; species Lacerta agilis. Next base: position 3,966,851 of record NC_046327.1, on the reverse strand, counting down.
CTCTGTCGTCCCCTTCTCCTTGTGCCCTCCATCTTTCCCAACACCAGGGTCTTTTCTAGGGAGTCTTCTCTTCTCATGAGGTGGCCAAAGTATTGGAGCCTCAGCTTCAGGATCTGTCCTTCCAGTGAGCACTCAGGGCTGATTTCCATTTTTAGACCGAGGTAAAGTTCGCAAACCAGGACACTACTTCTGGTTTTGCGGAGTTATTAAACTGAATAGTTCATAAACAGGGCTGTTCTTAAACCGAGGTACCACCGTATTTGAATTTCAACACACAAATTTAATAGGTGTAACTCGCAGAGAAGGCATATGCCGGGAAAGCAAGCATCATAGAATCATAGAATCATAGAGTTGGAAGAGACCACAAGGGCCATCCAGTCCAACCCCCTGCCAAGCAGGAAACACCATCAAAGCATTGCTGACAGATGGCTGTCAAGCCTCTGCTTAAAGACCTCCAAAGAAGGAGACTCCACCACACTCCTTGGTAGCAAATTCCACTGCCGAACAGCTCTCACTGTCAGGAAGTTCTTCCTAATGTTTAGGTGGAATCTTCTTTCTTGTAGTTTGAATCCATTGCTTCGTGTCCGCTTCTCTGGAGCAGCAGAAAACAACCTTTCACCCTCCTCTATATGACATCCTTTTATATATTTGAACATGGCTATCATATCACCCCTTAACCTTCTCTTCTCCAGGCTAAACATCAGCTGTAACTATGAAGGGGCTCTCGCCTCTTTGTGACAATATCTGATCACCCATTTACCTTTGACCACCTGCTTTCTTTGCAAAGCAGATCTGCATACCGATATGCTTGAAGCCAGTTCTGCTGGAAGGAATAGCACCACATCAGCTCCCAGTAGCACAGGTGATGGATCTGCTTCCACTCTTGCTGGGCTGCAATGCATTCCAGGAATGTGACCTGAGCCTAGAATTCAAAAGTACATTACACAAGTTGCAGGCTGTGCTCTGCTCGGCACAAAAGTCCCTCGCTCCTATTCTGGTTTTTATTTGGTAACGAAAGGCTACAGAAGTTGTCAAGCTACTTATTTTTGAACATGTCTGAGACATAAGTTCATTTAAATTGACCAGGTTCAAAGTATAAGCAAGACCAACAGTGGAAGACTGGCAATTGAAAATGATAGACTTTATGGAACTTGCCGAGATGACAGCGAGACTGCATGACCAGAGGGAGGAAACAGTGCAGGAAGATTGGAATAAATTTAAAGTTTATTTGAAGAAATATTGTAATGTTTGATTTTGCTGAAATTCTAGAGAAGTATTTAGAGGTTCCTAGCAGAATACAGAGTAAAAACGATATTAATTAGTATATAAAGGAAAAGATGTAATAAATTAATGGATGTGGAAACTGCTTAAGGAGGATTGACAATGAAAACCAGAAAGGGGAGATTGGGGGAAGCCCACCCAACGATGTTTAGGGAAAAAGTGAAAGTGAAGTAAGAATTGTGTGTATTTTGTGTGTCTTTCTTGTTTGTGTTTTATGTGTATATTTGGAAAAACGAATAAAAACATTTATATATAAAAAAGTATAAGCAAGATGTTCATAGCACAGGCAGTTCAGCACAGATTATGAACTTTGGAGCCCTCAGCCCAATTTATATTAATTGAACTAATAGCCATAGTGGGGACTATGCTGCCTTTACTTGAAAAATATTCCAGGTGTGGAATAATTGGCAAACAGAGAACAGGCTATTAATTCAACAATTACATTGTGAATTGCTCTTGCAAGCCCATTAGCATCCTTGAATACCTATAGAAATGGAAAATTGTGAATGTGTTATACAACAGGATAATTTCTGCCCAATACGTATATTTAATGTTTCCTAACCAGACTCGAGTCCACTGGTTGGCAGGGAAGAATTTCCCATACATGCCACACTGAACTACTGTGGAAGTATTCCACAGGAAAGATTCTGGCTTGGATCCAAAGTATGGGCAGAAAACTCTTGTGTTTTTTTTAAAAAAATGAATTAACAATCACGTTAGAGGCAACAGGCTTCCCCTGGCTTCAGTTAAGCTAGAATACAAGACAACAGAATTATAAAACCAGCTCAGAAAGCTAAAAGCAGCTTTAAAACAGCACCTCGTATTTTACTGTTAAAAAAAGAGTGGGGATTTATTACCTTTTCAAAATTTCCTTTCAATATGTCTATTCTGGCATCATAAAACAGAATGATGGCACCCTTGAGAGAAAGAAAAGCAACACATTAGAGTGTTTTTAATTGCAACAAAAATATCGTTTTATAAGGTAAAAGAAAAAAGAAAAGAAACCAACCTTTGGAAACTTCTGGAGGTAAGGCTGAAGGAGGGCCTCTGCTTCTAAAAGGTTGGCTTCCCCCGTTCCTGTGCAAATAACAAAAGTCTATATCAGAGCCCAAAGTTGCAGGTTAATCGGCATACCCAAAGAAATGAAAACCTATATTATTGTTTTATTGACGTTTTAATTTTCTGTAAATCGCTTTGAGATTTTTCTCAAAAATATAGAACGTTATAGAAATGAAATGAAATGAATGAATGAACGAAACAATAAAAATATTAAACTGCTATCAATAAGTTGTACAGTAAATGAACAGCACAGAAATGGAGCAGAATACATACAATTATTTCTGCACTGAAATTCTGAGTTCTTTACCATGCTTATCTTACTGTATTTATCCTCGAGGGGCTGGTACAACCAGGGTCTGACCAAAATGCAGTTAAATAATTAGAAGCCCTGGGAATGTGTGCTCTCAGTCCTCCCTGGAGCAATGTGGAGCAGTTCCATCAGGCTCCTCTCTCAACTTTCACCTGGAGCAGCTATTCTATCAGGCTTATAGAAATGACGGGGCTGTGGGCTGAAAAACCAGCTCCTCTTGTATTATATATTTGATGTTAGCTGCCCTGAACCCAGTCTTGGCTGGGGAGGGCAGAATATAAAATTATTATTATTATTATTATTATTATTATTATTATTATTATTCCCTCCTAGAAATACTATCATTCCACTGATCATTATAAAATTTCTCTAATAAGTGTTCTGAGTTTGCTTTTTTCATCCTCCCTACCAACCTCTTTTCCTTTTCTGTTACATCTTTTAGATTATCAACCTGAAGATATGGATCGTCATTTCACTGGCATTTGTTAAGTTCTCCAAAGAGCAGGGTTTTGGTTTTTTTGTTTTTGTTTTTTAAAAGCTTTAAATAAAGAAATAAATAAAATACTGCAAAGCAGTTCACTTGCGCTTCTGGTGGTTCCGTCATTGCAATAGATGAGGTTACAGGGAACCAGGCAGAAGGCCTTTTCAGTAGTGGCACCCGCCCTGTGGAACGCCCTCCCAGCAGATGTCAAACAGATAAACACCTATGTGATTCTTAAAAGATATCTGAATGCAGCCCTGTTCAGGGAAGCTTTTAGTGTGTGTTGTTGTATTGTGTTTTTCTATTTTTTGTGGGGGGGGGGGACTGCCCAGAGTGGCTGGGGAAACCCAGTCAGATGGACAGCATATAAGTAAATAGTAAGTAAGTAAGTAAGTAAGTTAGTAAGTAAGTTGTTGTTGTTGTTGTTAAGGCTAACTAATCCAAGTTCTGAAACCCACTTCAATCGGTGAACTTGTTGGGCTACAACAGAGGTAGAGAATCTCGTGGCTCTGTAGGCCAGATCCTTATCAGGATTTGCCTCATGGCGCTGCTCACCTGTCAATCTCCCAATATCACAAATGACATCGGCTGATTTGCTGCTCTGAAGCCCTGACTTTTAGCAAGGCACAGCAGAAGGGTTTCCCCCTCTGCTTCCATGCAAACCTCTTCCGGCAGCCCAGTCAGCAGCGCCTGCAAAGCCGCTTTCATCCCCTGTTCTTACCTACGCAACACCTGAAGTCATTCATGACTCCAGGTATAGGGCAGGTGGTCATGGCCTGCCCAAAATGGCCAAGTGAGCAGCCCAAGTTTGATGACCCCAACCCCTGGGTTACATTGATGAAAATACAGTGCAAGAAAACAAGTATGTGCCCCCATTAAAATATATTAGGGATTGGATTAAAAGCTATAGTTTCCCCATGTATGACACCCAGGAATTTATTTTTCAGTTCTTACCTAGGATTAATGAAACATAAGTGTGGTATACCAGCAAGGTGAAAGTACACAGTATGGCTCTCAGACTGGCACCAGAAGCTCCTTCCCGTAACTGCTGGAGACCCACCTCCTAACAGATCACACAAGATAAGATGCAGCATTCTGTCGTTACTAGTAGTAGTAATTATTTCAAGATGGAGAAAAAAGGAAAGGTTGCAAGAGGAAGAGGTTGGTTTTTTTTTACCCACCCTTCAACAGTACCGTATTGGCCCGAATGTAAGCCACACCTGCAAATAAGGCGCACCTTTAAAATTCGGGGGGGGGGGGAGAAAGAGAAAGACAACATCTGAATATATTCCGCAGGCACTCACACCCGTAAATGGCAAATATAGAAGAAAATCCTACGGGTTCTAGAGAGGACCCACAAGTGGGTTAAACACCTGTTCATAGCACCGTAAATGCAAATAAAGAATCAATAATGCACAGTAAAATACAGGGAAAGCGATGAATAACGTTAGAATTAATTGCACAACAGTCTCAAGCTCGCAAATCAGCAATAAAACTTTTTTTTTTTGTTCCATCTTCTTCAGCAGCAACATCGTAAAAGCCAATTTTTGTAAGGTCGCGAATTTAAGCCGCGCTTTAACTTTTCCTGGTCGGAATTTTTTTGGGGGGAAGTGTGGCTTATATTTGGGCCAATACGGCAGGTCCCAGGGCAATTATAGCAATATAAAAATACAGCACTACAAGCAGTTTAAAACAAAATTCAATCCCAACTCAAGTGGGTCCTGGAATACATATCTCAAAATTCAAAGGCCAGGGCAAAGAGATGCATCTTCAGCATACAATAAAAGCTGTGCAATGAAGGTGCCAGATGTAGGGAAGGAATTTCACAATGTAGGGGCTGCTACAGAATAATGCCCTCTACCATGGGCATACCCAGGGTTTATGTTAGGATGTGTGTGGGCAGGACACTCACCTGCCATTATCCTCTGTCTGGCTCTGTGTAGCAGATTTGGAATGAAAGGTCTCAAAGACATTTGTTTTAAATTACTTTCTTTGAACCCCAAGTACTCAGAATAATCTGTTAAAATTTCTACTTTTAGTTATTTATTTACTTGCTGGGGGGGCAGCTGCCCCTGCTTATGCCTGTAATTAATCATGGCACTCATTTGGTTTTGAAATCACTAACTTTAAAGTTTACAAAAATGCCTTCCACATTCAGCAGCCTGCTCCTATATTTCCCCAAACCATGATAATACGCTATAGGTACATTTTAACATCAATGGTGAAAAGAACTTTTTAATACCCTGTTGCCTGAAAACCCAATAAATTCTAGAAGTCGGAGGATTCTTCCTGGTAAGAGGGACAGCATCTGCAACAAAATCAGCAACACAAAATCACTAAAATATTTAAAAGGAAACTGCAACATCTTAAAAACCTAAACAGCATAAAATAATAATAAAACACTCTAATACTTCTGTGTTCAAGTTAACTTTGATAGAATAAAATTATAAATTGCAGCAAATGTGTATATAAAACCACAAAGGTTTTCTATTGCTACAATGGAAGTCTGCAAAATTACAATTACAATCAGCTTTTAGTTTTTATTGTTCTTTAAAATTACAACATTACAGGCCATGTTTTATGTCACCGAAAACTGTCAAAACCCATACCAAATTGAACGCTCCTATTCCTAGTTGCACGCCCCCTTCAAACTGGTAGTAGGTTTCATTCTGGTTTTTGCTGCCCTGGGTCATCTGAAGAATTTGATGACATTCTCTTTTTGAGTATAAAGAAAAGAAAAGAAGTTTTCATGTTGAATGGAATGAAAGGTACTGCAATTACTACGACATGTAACTGGAAATTAACAGAATTGCACCTGTCCCCAACTGACTGCAATTATTTCGAGCCTTGGCTTATTACTCAACATTGCCTAAAACAAGGCTCTCTGAAAACATTTCTCCTCGCATGCCTTATATTATTTTAAAACAGCAACAGAGTGCATGGTGCTTTACAGACTAACAACAAAGGGCAGGGATTTAAGAGTACAGTGCTACCTTGGCTTACGGACCTGATCCATTCTGGGGTGCTGTTTGCACCCCAAAAAGTCCGTAACCTGAGCGGCAATATCACACATGCGCGGAAGCGCGATATCGTGCTTCTGCGCATGCACGAACTGAGCAAAACGCTTCTGCGCATGTGGCGAAACCTGGAAGTAAACACTTCCGGGTTTGCCGCGTTTGCAACACGAAAAAACGCAACCCGCAGCTATTGTAACCCGAGGTATGACTGTAATCTGCCTACTCCTCTACTTCCACAATATATGATATCAGGGATATTTTACAGATAAGTTTTTGTATACCGTCTCTAACATCACAGAAAGCCACGGGACTTACTCCTAAGTAAGCATGTATAAGATTGCAGGCTAAGAATTATAAGCACAGGTAAATATACTGTCTTTTCCACTTTTTTTTCTCCCATTGCTGTTTCACCTCCTCCCTCTGCCATATTGCTAGTGCTCCTGCTGGGAAGCATGTCTCTTTTGGGGTGGGGTGAGGCAAGACTGAAGTTCATTGCCAAATGATTAAAAAAAACCTGGTGTCAATTTTTCTACTATCTAAACAGTTAGCAGGGAATTAAATTGCTGAAATATATAAACAGAGAAGCACAAGTAAAAAATGTTACAGAAACTGACTTGTATATTTGGTAACTTGTCCTGATTTTGAGGCCACCCTTGATGAAGTTGATCATATTTTCATCCTGGGAGGGGGGAATTAAATTAAACAAATCATTAGGTGATATTCAACTAGGTTTTTGTGTTAGTGCAAGGATTAATGCCTCTTCTCCTTCCTCCCCCAATGCTGCCCCCAGATCTGCTGTGGGGGGTTGAAGAAGCCCCCATAAGAGATTCAGGGGGCACATGAGGGGATACAAAATACTACTTAGCATTGCATTTAATGCAACCCATTGCGTATTATCATACCTATGTCACTTGAACAGTTTTACCTGTGTAATGTAAACACTGGAAACATGCAAAATGTGTATACATGAAGCTGAAAGTATTTATTAGGCCGAGCATGCAACTTTTAATCAACGGAACACTATTTGTACATAAATGCTTTTATACAAACATTTCCAAAACAAAACTTTACAGGGGAAAAGCATTTATATGTATCAAGCCAAACTGAAGAAACACCACTAGATGGGGCTACAAGTATCCAACAATAATTTGATGTATTCCTGGGATAATAATGGAATCATACAATGGTACATTTGCAGTACACAAAAACTGAATGAGGAATAGCACAATCCGAAGACTTCATCGTCCACCATAATAAATATTGAATATTTCCACCAAGTGCATCCATCATCCTTGTTCTGCACTCTTCTGTATCCTTCCAGTGTGAATACTGGAACCTACTTCATCTCCAACAGTCATTGTATCGTGATTTGGAGACTGGAAACAGCAGCATAATGATTCATAATTACTAATGAACTATTTAATAGTTAATGTGCATTAAATACATTTCCCTTGCAGTATAAGGACTAAACCGCCATTTCAAAGGAGCAAAATCCTTTAATACTCTGGACAAGTCCCCAAGTTCTATTAAATCAATATTATTGTTCGCCTGAAATTTCAGTTGTTGCCAGGTTGCAGCAAGCATACAGTGAAACACTAGTTCCCAGCTGAGCAGCCTTTAATAGCTAGATTGTGTGTCTGAGTGCATAAAAAGGCTTCAGATGACCTTGTCATAAAGCTATGCTGACTTTTTAGTGCTGACATGGGCCGTTCCTTGTCTGAACTTGCTATCTATGTCACGGCTAGCCTCCTCTTTGAAGCTGTAGTGCTAATTCTCATTATTAAAATTTCTGCACTATTGCATATGTGGGGGAAAGCTAGCATTAATTAAGCTGTATACAGAGGAAGTTGAGAGCCATTTCCAAAACAGCAGCGGCAGTTTCCTCGACAACAATTGTGAAGTTGGCTGCCAGTTCCCCACACATACAGCCCAATCCATGCTAGTCTTTTTCATGCAGTAGTGTATTTGTGTAAAAGATCATGTGGAAGAATATGGCAGTGATTTGACACACACACACACACAAAAAGTCTTATTGGAGGTCTAAAACCAATGGCTCTGGGGTATGTAACAGCCTTTGCATGCATCATTATCAATAGGAAGCAGAATGCCAAGAGCTGTGATTTATGAAAATGTTAAGTGATCCTTATTTTGCAAATATAACAGTAAACAACTAAGCCTTCTAAAGCATTTTTTAGAGACCTACTTTGTTAAGGTTTATTAAATAATGTCTGGAACAAGAGACGGCAACATTTACTTCACAAAGGCAAATGAATTACGGATAAGGGAAAACCAAAGACCTGCGGTACTCTGCTAAAGCGTTTTTTAACAGAATGGCTGAACAGGCAAAGAGTGCTGATAATTGCAAAATGCATTCTTGGAAATAGATCTTGAACATTATGCACATAGTATCTTTGTTTCTGAGACTCTTCCTTTAAAGACCAATGGAAGAACCTCATGGATACATTAGCAGATACTAATTAACATCAGTAAACATTTAGAAGCACAGGCCACTTATGCTTCTGAAAAACCGCATCATCTTAATGTTTAAAATGTTGCATGTGGTAAACCTGTATCAATTTAAACATTAAACCAGAGTGTTTTGACCTGCTCTTGTGTGTCAGAAACAGAAACACGGTTTTAAATATAGTTGTATCAGATTTTTAACACAGACTGATAGCCAGGAAAGTGGATTTGCAATTGCAAATAAATTCTTTCATTCTTGTTGCCTGTAAGTACACTATCTGAAGTGTATTTTTAGTCTCCTGTGCTCCATTTTTCACAGAATTGGAAAGGTGTGTGTTTTTTGATTTTTTTACATTCTCCTTTTTGGAAGATTGTGTGTGTGTGTGGGTGGGTGGGTGGGTGTGGGTGTGTAGCCTTATCAGTTTCACTGCTGCTGGGAAGACTTAAATCTTCCAATCCCTTTCCCCGACACCATTTCTCAGGCTGCTCTATGGAAGGAAGATGGGAGTTCTTTGGTCGCTTCCTTCAAGTGCTCATGTTCAGAGTAATACTTTCATTTGAAAACAAAACACAATCTGACAAAATGCCAGCAAAACTGACAAGGCTTTTCCTCAATCTTGCCAGGGTCACCGAAGGGCCGAGAGGCAGTAAAGGAAAATTCAGTGCTGCTTGCTAGAAGGAGACCCATGACAATACATCAGAGTCAAGCTGCATGGCAAAACTGTAGGAGTTTCTTCTTCTGCACTAACTGGAGGCGACAAGGTGGCATTTAAAGTGGGAAAAGCTTAGTTTGTGAACACTGGTACTGCAATGTACTTTGACTGACGTGGGGAAAGGTTTTCCTGTGTGATCATTAAAACACTTGTAAAAGCACAAAATTTCAGCGTTATTGTTTGCTTCAGAGATAATATATACCATGGGCACATGTTTCAAGAGTTATCATTAATATAGTATTTCAAGCTCTGGATTTTTATCAAATGCACACAGTGGAATGTCTTGAAAGAGGAGGCAGGAAGTGCGTCTTTCTTTCTTAAGACACAACAATGATTTTTGTGAAATGAACTTGTTCCATAGCATTACTGAAAACCCAATTTTCCCATAGTCTGCTGGTGTGGGACTCTAATGTTATTCATTATTTATCAATCAAATTTATATTCTGCCGCTCCTTCCAAAGGAGCACAGGGCAGTAAACAACCAAGAGATAAAAAAAATTAAACATATTAAAAACATTATAATACAGATGTAGAGTGGCAAAAATCCCAGCTTAAAAGGCTTGCTGAAAGAGGGAGGTTTTCAGTAGATGCCAAAAAGATAGCAAAGACAGTGTCTGGCTAATATTCCGGGGAGGGTAGTTTGTACGTTACCTGTACAAAAGTCAGTGCTGCTTTCTGTAGTAAACATTCAGCATAACAGATTTCTGCATGCATTTCCTCTATTAAATATTTAAGAAAAAACAAATTAATACTAAAGGAATGGTAATAACAAATGTTATCAAATACTTCCCTGCAAATTTTGCCCCATAACTAGAGTTTTGAAAAAAATAAAAAATTAAACCTCAGCATCTGGGGCATCTGCCCAGGGGCACCACCAGAAGCCTTCACGAGTACCATGGTGCCTTTGGGCACTAGGTTGGCCACCCCTCGTCAAGATAATAGATATCTCCCATAACTGACATAATTTGCTCTGCTACCAGAGGCAGGACTTTTGGAAGAAATACCCCCCCCCAGCTTTTTCCATACTGAGAGAAGACAACAAAGAAACCAAAACACTGTGCTTCTTCTTTGAGTCCCAATGTAATAAGCTGTACAGTCTTTCTACAATTCTTGCATCTCTAATACTGTGAAATAGGTTGCTTATAAATTCACAAAAATTAACACTTTACAGAGAAAACACCCCCACCCATATTCTTCTTACCTTCATTCAGCTGATCTGGAGACTGTTTCGAAACTAAACTGGATAATGATTCTACTACTGTGTTCCTTTTCCTGAATCTACATGAAAGAGAAAGAGGCAAACATTTAATTTTAGCTTAAGAAACTGAATGATACATCAAACATTTGTGCCATAGCTGGGAGAGAAAAGGAATGCAATCTACAGAACCTTAATACAATAGGCCACAATATTACAGTGGTACCTCAGTTTACGAACTTAATCCGTTCCGGAAGTCCGTTCTTAAACCGAAACCGTTCTTAAACCGAGGCGCCTTTCCCTAATGAGGCCTCCCACCGCCGGTGCCCTTCCACTACTTCCGGTTTTGCAGAGTTCATAAACTGAATCGTTCTTAAACAGGGCTGTTCTTAAACTGAGGTACCACTGCATTGCACGAACAACCTCCAATAATTTAGTGTCCAGAAAGCAGGGCCCTAACCACTCAGTCATCCAGCCAACCTGTCATAGTAAACATGGGAAGAACTGGGCACCTCCTGCCCCCGGCTCTTGCCCTGGGAATGTAGCTGATTCCCTAGGAGTGCATGAGGCTAGTTAAAAGTAAATATTAAACACCCAAGGGTCATTCATGTAGCTTCCATGCAAATGTGAAATGTTATTTGTCATCTTTGTATATGGCCATACCTAAAAGGTCATTCTTCAAGGAAATATATACAGAGAATCAAAGAGAATATCTGAAAATTGCCTGTTTTGTCTGACCACATAACTGCCAAAAATCAGTTACAGGTAGGTAGCCGTGTTGGTCTGCCATAGTCAAAACAAAATAAAAAATAAAAAAAATCCTTCCAGTAGCACCTTAGAGACCAACTAAGTTTGTTCTTGGTATGAGCTTTCGTGTATCTGAAGAAGTGTGCATGCACACAAAAGCTCATACCAAGAACAAACTTAGTTGGTCTCTAAGGTGCTACTGGAAGGATTTTTTTTATTTTTTTATTTTGTTTTGCCAAAAATCAGCGAAAACTGGCCTCTCTCCTCTATACAAAGAAGGCATTCCGAATTATACTCGCGTCCCAGATTAATGTGAACTTTTGTAAGATAAACGGTAATTTAATATGTTTGTGTATAAAAGCATCAATTCTTCTTACATAATACAGTTGTTTTAAAGGCTTGGGTCACTTTTTAAAAAAGTAGTTTCAATTAAAAACACACACCATGGTTGTATATCTAGCACAAATCACGCCAGTTCCAGGGAGTGAGTACATGAAGGTGACCCTAATTGCAGATGTCATTCAGATTCTATCCTATGTCTCTGCTACAAAGCCAAAAGATTATATTTATCAATTTCTTATCAGCAATTCCATCTAACGAAGAATATGTCACATCTCTAGATATTATTCTGGTCATGCCTAAAGAACCTATTCTTCCAGTCAAATTGAGTAAATCTATGTGATTTCCCCCCCCCCCTTACTTCCTATAGCAGACATAACGCCTGAACCAACCTGGACTCTGCAATCCTCATTTGAGGCCCTTCTTCATGTGCCTCCTTCACAAGAGGTCTGGAGAATGGGCCTTTTTTGTGGTGGCCCCACATTTGTGGGAGGCTCAACTGTTGTATAAATATCTTTAGAAACCAGGCAAAAACTTCTCCCAAGCCTTTGGCTAATTAACAATATATTGTTGTGTTTTCATATTGTAAACCAACCCTGTGATCCTTAGATGAAGTGTGGTATAGAAATTTAATAAATAATATTAATAATAATATTCTGTAGACAACCACAAAATATGGTCTGAAGCTCAACATCAAAAAAACTAAGATCATGGCCACTGGTCCCATCACCTCCTGGCAAATAGAAGGGGAAGAAATGGAGGCAGTGAGAGATTTCACTTTCTTGGGTTCCATGATCACTGCAGATGGTGACAGCAGTCACGAAATTAGAAGACGCCTGCTTCTTGGGAGAAAAGCAATGACAAACCTAGACAGCATCTTAAAAAGCAAAGACATCACCTTGCCAACAAAGGTCCGTATAGTTAAAGCTATGGTTTTCCCAGTAGTAATGTACGGAAGTGAGAGCTGGACCATCAAGAAGGCTGATCGCCGAAGAATTGATGCTTTTGAATTATGGTGCTGGAGGAGACTCTTGAGAGTCCCATGGACTGCAAGAAGATCAAACCTATCCATTCTCAAGGAAATCGGCCCTGAGTGCTCACTAGAAAGACAGATCCTGAAGTTGAGGCTCCAGTACTTTGGCCACCTCATGAGAAGAGAAGACTCCCTGGAAAAGACCCTGATGTTGGGAAAGATGGAGGGCACAAGGAGAAGGGGACGACAAAGGATGAGATGGTTGGACAGTATTCTCGAAGCTACTGGCATGAGTTTGGCCAGACTGCGGGAGGCAGTGGAGGATAGGCGTGCCTGGCGTGCTCTGGTCCATGGGGTCACGAAGAGTCGGACACGACTGAACGACTGAACAACAACAAGACAACCACTGCAGAAGCAGTCAGGAAGTCTGTCTATTTACAGCACAGGCTCCAAAATAAGTCAATTACTGTAATCTAACCCCAATCCAAACATCTTAGTGTGAAAATACAATGACTTCTGTTTTTAAATTTAGCAAAAGGTGCTGGACTTTGGAATTTTAATGATTTCCTCATTACTTCAAGTGGAAAACAGGTACAAGGCTCTGAAAAGACTTGAGTGAAATGGTAACTTGTAAAAACTATGAAAGGCATCAGAGACTGTGTGAATATACATACATACATACATACATGGTGCCCTCTGGCTGCCATTGAGACTGCAAACATCCTCTGGCATCACAAATGACTCAGGCTCCAATTCTAACCCCACTTACCTGGGAGTAAGCCCCACTGAATTCAACAGGACTTACATTTGAGTAAGCATGGTTAGGATTAAGCTGTTCTTTGCAAGACTAACTGCACATCCATTTTAAATGTTAGGCTGACACTATGGCTGCTACCACAATTCCAAACTATATAACGTGTATCCAACAGTTACCCAGTTAAGTTATTCCCAGATTCTCCAAAATGAACTGAATTTAGTCACGCCCATGGATTTCAATGGGCTTCCTCCAAGCAGGACTAACTTTGGATATCTTCTGATTGAGTATTGCTCCAAAGGAAAAGGTAAAGGACTCCTGACCATTAGGTCCAGTCACAGACGACTCTGGGGTTGCAGTGCTCATCTCACTTTACTGTCCGAGGGAGCTGGCGTTTGTCCGCAGACAGTTTTTCCGGGTCACGTGGCCAGCATGACTAAGCCGCTTCTGGCGAAACCAGAGCAGCGCGTGGAAACACCATTTACCTTCCCGCTGGAGTGGTACCTATTTATCTACTTGTACTTTTTGGCATGCTTTCGAACTGCCAGGTTGGCAGGAGCTGGGGACCGAGCAACGTGAGCTCACTCTATCGCGGGGATTCGAACCCCTGACCTTCTGATCAGCAAGCCCAAGAGGCTCAGTGGTTTAGACCACAGCGCCACCCATGCCCCTTGAGTATTGCTCTAGTAATCCTAAATGACAAGGACCAGGATCATATTCTTTATTGAATAAGTGCCTATCAAAATTACAAAAAGTAACTTCTCTCTACATATCTTTTCATTAGTAGTTTTCTTCCTATTACTTGTTAAGAAAAAACGTACACGTGATTTTACAGAACCCGCCGATACCTAGCATTCAACAAATATAAAATTATTAATGCTTACTTTTGGCAAGTTTGTAGAGCTTCTTTCATTGTAGCGATTCCCATTTGGATATCCTGTTGCTCAAAGGTCATAGCAGCCTGCATAACTAAAATAGTACTATACCCTAGGGCATGGTACATGCTACCTTTAGACCTGTTTTGAAATAAAATAAAATGGGCATTTCAATCAAAATGGTAGTTCCGCTAAAAAAAATTAGTAGTCCTCAAACACAAAATTACATGTTTCATAAAAGTAACTTTTAAATGCTATACATCTTTCAATGTATGCTGCACATAAGATGATTTCCCTCAAATCTCTTCTATAATTATGCCCCCCAAAAATTGTTCTGGCATTATTCTGCAACCTAGTTCTGTTCCGATAAAATTACAAATGGGTTGGCACATTTTTCCTCTTCAAGTTAACATGGACAACGGCTCTTATTACACCTCAAATTTTGAACTAAAAGCCACTGACCAAAAATAGGTCACTTTAGATGGTTTAAAGAAATACTTGCCAGAAGACTTGCTTTGGGGAGGGGAACAGAGCTGGAAATAATGAAAGCTACTCTATTCAGAGGCCTTAATCTCCAGCAAACAGATGGCATGCCTTATAGCATCTCCCTGTACTGCTTCTAGCAAACAAAATAACCTCACCAGGGACGAAGCAATTCCAGAGCTTCCGAGAATTTGTTGTTCAGAAATAAGTTCAGTGCCATTGTGCACTCTTCCAGAGAACACTTCAGATCCATCTTGGTGGCCCTAATGGAAGGATTGGGAGAATAGTTAGAATTTTTCACTATGCCTAAGTGACCTCTGACATTGTATTCAGACTAGCAGACAAATGCAATGGTACAGCTCTATTGCTGGGTATACTCAGGTTTTTTAAATACCAAAGTAAATGGACTTTCCACACTGCTGCTGAAACTTGTTCATAACCTCTTTTGGCAAACCGAATACTCAAACCAACAGAAAACATACGGGATAGTCTTCATTATCTACTTTCTAAATTAAAAGACGCCTGTTTCTTGGGAGAAAAGTGATGACAAACCTAAACAGCATCTTAAAAAGCAGAGACATTGCCTTGCTATGGTTTTCCCAGTAGTGATGTATGGAAGTGAGAGCTGGACCATAAAGAAGGCTGATCGCCGAAGAATTGATGCTTCTGAATTATGGTGCTGGAGGAGACTCTTGAGAGTCCCATGGACTGCAAGAAGATCAAACCTATCCATTCTGGAGGAAATCAGCCCTGAGTGTTCACTGGAAGGAATGATCCTGAAGCTGAGGCTCCACTACTTTGGCCACCTCATGAGAAGAGAAGTCTCCCTGGAAAAGACCCTGGTGTTGGGAAAGATGGAGGGCACAGGGAGAAGGGAACGACAGAGGACAATATGGTTGGACAGTGTTCTCAAAGCTACCAACGTGAGTCTGACCAAACTGCGGGAGGCAGTGGAAGACAGGAGCGTCTGGCGTGTTCTGGTCCATGGGGTCACGAAGATTCGGACACAACTAAACAACAACAACAACAGTATTGCTAGTGCTACTTTGTAAATCATTAGTATATTTATATTGCATAGGGGATACTGTGGTTGAGAAAGCATGGTTTACATCATCCCTACAAAGTACCCCAGCTTTGCTAGACTAAGACTGCCGCAGCGTTGGGAAGGGGGGAGTTAAGAGGGAATAATGACAACTCTGTAATGTATTTATTTATCAGATTTATCAACTGTTTCACAGCCTAAGCCATCAATGCAGTAAGATAAAATGCAAAAGATGCCTATTCTAGAAACAATAATAAAATTATACAATTGGTATTCTTTGAAAGGACTGGGTCACACTCCAGGGAAAGACTTCTTCAACAAAAAGTGCCTGCCTACACATCAATACGTCAGGTGCCAGGTTAACCAGCTGGTTAACTGATTCCAGAGGGCTGGCGATGCAGCAGAACCCAATGGTTTGGTTGGTCCATGGCCCAAGGACACTGAACTGCTTAGGCTGTTATTGCAAAATACAGTTCAGTGGCTTACCACACATTGCAACTACAAGAAAACCCAAGGCTCCCAGTTCAAGCCCTGGCAGCAGCGCACCCTAGAGTATGTTTGTAAAATCCGCTTTTCTCCTGATATATGCCCAAAGCTGTATATGCCCAAGGCAGAGTGTTAATATGCATATGGATTGCATAGATCCATTTTTTCCAGGTGAACTTCTGTGCATGTTTGTCCACAGGAGTGCTTTCAACTGAACTCTATCACATTGTTTCCCATCCACACTAATGATAGCTGCTTGAGGGGATGTATCTGCACTTTGTTTTGATCCAAGAGCTACGTTGAAACCTTCTGAAAGTGCAAAAAGCAGGGTGGATAAGTAAGTTCGGATCTGCACAGGAGTCTGGGTGGCATGGATGAGGTCAGTCCATACTGAAATTCACAAAGACTGCATGCCTATATAAAATTTGTACTACTTTGGCACTTCCTTTAGTGATGATTTGGTTCTTTGTGGAAAGCCTGCCTAGCCCTTATCACCCTGAAGCAGTCAGTAGGTGGTACTAAGAATCATACAATCACAACAATATATATTCATATGTATACAGTACACCAATTAAGAAAAAAATGCACTTTTTTGTTAACAAATGAATAAAATATATTAAAAATACAAAAATGAAAATGAAAGAATTAAAATAAGCACATGCATAGAGAATTTTTGTGGCATAAAAGCATTTAACGGGGTAGAGCTTCAGCATGACAAAGCTATCTTTAGCCATCTCACCCCTTGCCTTTCCCTGCAAGACCAATTGCAGCCATTCAACAGGTTTTCCACACCTATCAGCTGATCACCCATTCCCCCCACCCTTCTGAGTAATACCCCTCCCCACTCCCTCACTATATTTAAGGGTCTGGTGACTTCCGTTTCAGTGTATCTGAAGAAGTGTGCATGCACACGAAAGCTCATACCAAGAACAAACTCAGTTGGTCTCTAAGGTGCTACTGGAAAGAATTTTTTATTTTATTTTGTTTTGACAAATGCTATGAGGACTGAGCAGGAGGTATCTCCATGATAAATTGTGCTCGGTTTTTTTGTTGCAAAACTTTTGCTCGAGATTGTTCCCAAATTGCCTCCTTTCTGTTTTGCCAGGGGGAGAAAAATCAAACCTTTTGAACTATTCTTTCAAAATACTGTAGCCATCCTGTTGGGACCTGCACATAACATCTCAAGATCATCTCTCTGAAGCACGCCATTGACACCAAGTAGTCCTGTGTCTTAAAAGTAAATATTGTGATTGATGTAAAACAACAACAACAACAACAACAACCACTAATGCAACTTTATATTGATGAACAGCTGGGGCTGGGAAGAAAGTACCTACAGCTGAGCTCATTTTAAAATTGAGAGTGGGGGTGGGGAAATCCTGTTACCCTACATAGAAGTCAACACAATCTGGCCTGATGTTTTTGGTACCAAGACTGCGTCATTCAAATGCTGGCCCAGATCCAGACACCTTATTCAGGCCAAATGATCCTTTTTCTATGGCTTCCTGCAAGTCCACAGTGATTCATATTAAGTTTACTATAACTGAATCTTTTTTGTAGTGAATCACCTTCTAAATTTGCTGCAAAGTCATTTCAGGCTTATTCTTTTTTCTTTTCCTTTACTACTGATGCATTACAAATAAACAGCTATACTAAAACTAAACACCAAAGTCATCAGATAACAGAAGCTATTAGTTCACCGAGAATCAAATTAAATCTCATACGTGATAGATAGCTCCGTTGGGGTTTTTTAATGGTGTGACAATTTCAGGCATGCATCCTGGTATACACACCTTGCAGTATTCTGCAACCTATAGGATTGGCATCAGCAGAAACACAGTGATAACTGCTAGAAATAAGCTATGAATGGAAAGGAAAACCAATCACTTCTGAAATAATTCTGAATGTTAATCTCCCCCATTAAAGAGTTCACAGATATGCTGAACTTGCCTTTTTAAATTATAGAATGCAATACATTTTTAGTAATAAAAAAACCACATAAAGCAATTTCCCCATAAAATGTTTGTAATTACACCCTGACCTTTGCCATTGATTGTAGTTACTACTTAGCATAGATAAGACATGATATACTCACAGAATTAAATGAGTAGGTAACTTTAGATGAATAAATGCAATTGCTACAGAAAGATAAACCTCTCTCAGGCACGTTTTGATTCCGTCAAGAGCCAGACATGGCAGCAAAAAACACCCAGATAATATCCCATTTCCTCTGTTTTATTCCTCAATACTCACGAGGCTCTTATTAATTAGTTATCAGGCAGGAAAAAGATATAAAAGTTCACACAGAAGCAGCTGTCATCTCAGGAGCCCTCCATATTGCAATTTAAAAAGAAATGTCAGTTGAAATAGCTGCAGCTACAGCAATGCTGCTAGATGATGCCTCTGCAGGAAGAGGATGCTGGGAGATTTTCCCAGTCTATGCTGCAGCCTAATTCTAATCCATCACTGCCTAACTACAAAGGGGGAAATGAAGACCAAACGCAACTCAATGATTTGTGTTTGAAGGGTGAAAAAGATTTTTGTGCTCCAGATTTTTGTGCTCCAGTTAACATTAAATGTTTTAAATCTAATGAAAGGGAGAACCAGGCTATTTTACACTGTATTTAAAGAGAAGAGTGCTAGAAACAACAGAGCTATTTAATAATTCATTACCTGTTCTAAAAATAGTATAGCAAGAAGTATAGAACGGTAGTTATTTACTGGAAATTCAGTCTGTTATACTTTATGTTTGCATTTCTCTTAAAATATCAGAAGTAGGCGTTAAGTATGATCCACGATAGTAAGCTGGATAACTATATAGCATGCAATACAACAAATATCTAAGGAGATATGTTAGAGAGGGCATGGAAACTTGAAGCCAACAGTATGAAATATTCTTCCGCTGATCATAGAATCATAGAATTGCAGAGTTGGAAGGGACCCAAAGAGTCATGTAGCCCAACCCCCTTTAATGCAGGAATCTCTCACTCAGAATGGGGCTCAAACCCATGACCCTGGGATCAAGAGCTTCATGCTCTCCTAAGAAACTACAGAGAGAGGAAGTGAGATTTCTAGAAGTCTTCACAAGCCATGTTAAGTATTTGGTTCAAGTGCTATCAAGCTCCAGATTCTACAGCTGCATTGCAAGCATTTTAGGTTCTCGCGTGATTGTGTCCAAAAATGTGCTCTCTTTAAAGATGTGCAGCTGCATCTTGGTTTTTCTTTCCATACTATTTGGTAGTGCCCCAAATCTGTAAACCTGTGTGGCAGTTGCATCCCACTCCACAACAGTAGCAAGTGATGGTGGCAGCACCATTTTGGCAGTCATAGTAGAAAAATGACTGGCATGCAATTAATGGGGGAAATTGTGATGGAGCTAGATTTTCCCTGCAATGCAGGGGGTTGGACTAGATGACCCTTGGGATTTCTTCCAACTCTAAAATTCTATGATTTTAGATTTGCTGGTTGGGGATTGAAGAGAGATTAGAGCAAGAAAGGAAAGTCTGGCAGAGAAGGAATGTGCTAGGAAGAAGACGCTAAGCCAAAGTCCAGGGGTCAGCAAACTTTTTCAGCAGGGGGCTGGTCCACTGTACCTCGGACATCAGACCTATATTTTGAAAAAAAAATATGAACAAATTCCTATGCCCCACAAATAACCCAGAGATGCATTTTAAATAAAAGCACACTTTCTACTCATGTAAAAACACGCTGATTCCCGGACCGTCCATGGGCTGGATTTAGAAGGCGATTGGGCTGCATCCGGCCCCCGGGTCTTAGTTTGGGGACTCCTGCCGAAGTCTCTCTGTGTGAGCTTCACACTTGCTGACCAGAATAACATGTTCTGTTAAGTCTTGTAGGCAGAGGAGTGATGTGACCAAGAAAGGGCTATCCAATAGCAAGATCACTGAGCGTGGGTGGAAGGAAAATTCCAATAACAGCATTTGTTGGAGCACTCTCTTACTGAACGTGGCCTCCACCAAAGCAAATTTGTCAGCCTTGAAACACTTTACAAAGGTGGAGGGCGGAGCCCCATTTTCCTCCAGGGGGCATTGCTACTAAGGGCTAAGTAAAGGTAAAGGTAAAGGGACCCCTGACCGTTAGGTCCAGTTGCGGACGACTCTGGGGTTGCAGTGCTTTACTGGCAGAGGGAGCCGGTGTTTGTCTGCAGACAGCTTCCGGGTCATGTGGCCAGCATGGCTAAGCCGTTTACCTTCCCGCCAGAGCAGTACCTATTTATCTACTTGCAGTTTGACGTGCTTTCAAACTGCTAGGTTGGCAGGAGCAGGGACCGAGCAAAGGGAGCTCACCCCATCGCGGGGATTCGAACTGCCGACCTTCTGATCGGCAAGCCCTAGGCTCCGTGGTTTAGACCACAGTGCCACCCGCGTCCATAAGGGCTAAGTGGTTGCTATAAAAACTAAGCAAGCAGCAAGTAAGGGTGGCATTACAAAACATGCCCTTTGTTGCGACATCTTCAAAGCTTTTGCCTGGTCTCAGACTCCTGATCCTGTTCTTGAACTCTCTAGCCAGGGCTGGCACAACCATGAGGCAAGGTGAGGAGACCGCTTCAGACAGCAGGATCCACCGGAAAGGCAGGTTTTGATGCCAATCACAGGGTGGTTTACAACATGGAACACAAATGTCAATTGTGTACACACAACATAAAAATATAAATATAAAAATCAAAGGAGTTATATAAATGCAATTACAATATTAAGAAATACATGGGTTCTTTTTCACTTTTCTTTATTATGTCTGCAGCTTATACATGTGGTTAGACAAACTGCAACACACCCGAGTCTCCTATAAGCACAAACATTTATTAATATAAATCCAGGCACAGAAAAGCTAAACACACACTCATAGAACCTGAGTACCAGGCAAACACAACTTGGCTTATCAAACACTTCAACCAGTAAAGGAACAGTACTCCACATTCTTGATGGTATTTTAATTTTGTACACCTTAATATGGATTCCTTTATCAAGGGATAATAGTGAAAACTTTAACCACAGTTTTGAGATTAAAAGGCTAACCTTTCTTAAACACTTCTGGCTTCTATCTCTGCAATAATACCACACAGAGCAGCTTGGGTAGGATCAAGGATTAAGAATATCCAATTCAGTATGAGGAAAGGAGAGGGAAAGGGAAAGGCACTTCTAAGGTTTCTTCATACCTGCACTTTGTGATTTTACAAGAAATTCTACTTTTTTAAAAAAGAAAAGAAGTTATGATATATCTGTATTTCTACTTAATGTACAGTAATGCAATAAAATGATTCAAAGTCACTGATATTGATATTTTTAATGCTGAATATTTAGCATCTTATGGCACTTTCCCCATGTGTGAAGTGCCTCAAATACACTCTCAAGAATCCTTACAACCAGTAGCAGCTGGTGGAGCAGTTGGGGCTGTGTTGCTACCCTGACTTACTAACACTGCATGTCCCTGCTGTTTATTGAAAGGGGAAGGGGCAAGACTCCAGGAGCTCAGTGTAGTGTTGTAGTGTTGACAAAGCCAATTCTGCCACTGTGCCTGCACCACAATCTCAGTGAAGTGGCATCAAAGTGTGGTGTTGGGAAGTGAGGTGCACCTGCCACTGCTTACAACCAGTGGTGGATTTACGTATAAGCTAAACAAGCTATAGCTTGGGGCCCCACTCTCTTGGGGGCTCCCCAAAAAATTAAACAAAGAAAAACCTGGATGTACATTTCCAAAACATAAGATAAAAAACTAATAAAATAAAACCTACGTACAGCAACGGTGTTTTGTGTTGTGTAGGAAGTAATGGGCCCCACCTGCTAGCCTGCTCCCTAAAATATCACACATAAAGGGCCCCAATACCTTCTGTAGCTTAGGGCCTCATCAAACCTAAATCCGGCCCTGCTGACAACAGCAAATGAACAACATTACACTCTGCAGCTTTCCTGTTGTTTCATCCCATTGCACTGCTATAGCAGTTAACAATGCACATAGGGACAGCCACACCAATCTTTCCCATGCAATAGTCACCCAGAATGAGATCAGCATTATCCCAATGCTGTAAGAACAGTGGTTTGCTTAAGGCCACCTATTACATTCATGCCTGAGAAGAGACTGGATCCAGGGACTTCGCAGCTCACTATTAGCTTGCAGGGGTCCATCATACATACTGAATTGCAACTTAGGCCACAGACTTTTACTCATTTACCTGCAAGGACACCCTATTGAATTCAATGTGGCTTACTTCTGAGTGGATATGTACGGGATTGCAGTGTAAAAAAAGGAAATCAGGAACTGACTTTCAGGCAAGAAATGGAAGTCAATAAATGTGTTCCCCCAAGGGTTCCTGATAGTTATGGTGGAAGAACCTACCATGCAGGCAGCCACGGTGCTGGAAAAAGCTTGAGCTTACTCTCAACCAACTTGAAGTTTATCTACCGCCATTATGCTTTCCTTACTCTTTCCTTACTAATGCAGGACCTTAGCAATAGGTGGGGTCAAAATATTTCACTTTTGACTACAAGCTGCGAAAAGCAGGTGGGACTTATATGCACATGGACATCTGGAGATGAGCTGAAAAACACTGTCTTATGCAGTTCAGATGGTGTAGGTAAGACTCACCAGGGTCAATGAGGCAATTTGAGTAAATTTGCATAGTTGTATATGTATGGCAGAACAACTCATCAAGCTTGAGATCTTTAACAAACATATTTTCCATGTTCCAAAAGACCTTTCCATACTAATTAGACAGACACATCCTAGCAATGATGACATTATTTTCACAGTGTTTATTCAATCGCCAAATTGGCTGTGATGTGTAAGGAAATCTGATACTGTAGCTGACAGCACTGTGCTCACAGTTATTTTGCTGTATTGGGTAAGCATGCAGCAAGCATAAGAAGCATAAGGTTCGTGTGCAATTCAAAAAAGTGAACATTAACAAATGTGCTCTTTAGATGAACTACCAAATAAATGAGACCACACGTTGAATGGGATCAAATCAGGCTACACCTTTATTGACTACAGATGAAGTGGTTTGGCATAGGCATTGGGTAAGCATTTGTTTCCAGCCCGTCTTCTGGAAATGACATTAGGGTCAACCTGGCAGCAGGGATTCCTATGACTTAGATTACATAGGAGGATCTCCACAGGGATCGCTGCCACTAGGAGCACTGAGGCCCAAGCCCCCGCAAGGGCAAATGGACAGAAGCAACTCCATAATGAATCCCTTTAATGAGATAACCTGTTTCTGGAGGGGAAAGCGAGGGTACAACTACCCCTCCAACCAAAACTAAGGTTAAAGGTAAAGGGACACCTGACCATTAGGTCCAGTCGCAGACGACTCTGGGGTTGCGGTGCTCATCTCGCTTTATTGGCCGAAGGAGCCGACGTATAACTTCCGGGTCATGTGGCCAGCATGACTAAGCCACTTCTGGTGAACCAGAGCAGCACACGGAAACCTCGTTTACCTTCCCACCGGAGCGGTACCTATTTATCTACTTGCACTGCGTGCTTTTGAACTGCTAGGTTGGCAGGTGCTGGGACTGAACAACGGGAGCTCACCCCGTCGCGGGGATTTGAACCGCCAACCTTCTGATCGGCAAACCCTAGGCTCAGTGGTTTAACACAATGCATAAACTGCTGAAGTTGTGATGATTGCTACAAGGTAAGCAAAACCTCCAGGACATAGCCAATTCACCTGATAGGCAAATTCCTATTCAGCCCCCAAAATACAGTGAGCACCACAGCCATAGCAAGGTCAATTCAATGAATAAATGCAAAATTACAGGAGTGGGTGGACCCAACAAAGAAAAGCTGGGTGTCGGGGGCTGTTTTAAATCCCCTAGGAGAGGACCTGAGGGAAGCCTGATTGTTCCCTCATGCCCACCCCCTGGGGAGCCCAACTCTCTGTGCCAGCCTGCCATTGGCCAATTCGGCAGGCTGATGTGGAGCAGCATTTCAAGCTGGGAGCATGAGCCAAAGCTCAAGCTCCGGCAAGGAGCAGACCCGAACACACAGTCCTGTATCATCGGCGGGAGGGAGGTGCTGGCCATCCCACAAAGCCGCCACACCCCTAAAAGAGGGTAAGCGGACCTATGGACACTATAAAGTGACTTTTGTTTTCTCCTCTCTGAACCACAAGCTGGGATGAAAAGAGACTGGGACCATGCTGAGAAGCCCTAAGTTAAAAGTCATTACAATAATAAGCTGACGAAATAGGGAAGAAGCAGCAGGTTAACTACGTTCTGCAGATATAGAAGAAGGTAGCAGGAACATGAGGAGTTAAGGAGAAGCAGTGTTGGAAGTAGGTGATGTAGGATGGGCAGAAAGGATAACACTACATTTAATTTAAATGTATACTTCTCACTTCTGCCTCTCTTCCCAGCATCTCTTTTAAGAGAATGAGGTTTTTAAAAATCATACTTACACGGGGATGTTTTCAAAGGCATCTTCAAAGCTTTCCTGCAAATTAGAAAGAAGAAATTGTTAGTCAGCTGAAATTAGTTATACTATATTTCAAACTCTTGTTGGCCAGAGCTGACATCCAGTTTGTTCAGAACCAGCTGAACACCAATTCACTGGATCTGGGAACTATATATCCATTCTTCCTTTATTTTTATCAGGATTCAGCTATATAGTTTATTGGGTTTCACCCAGACCATTCCTGCATCCAGGCACTAGCTCAGCACCTTCACAGCCGTGCCTGACTCAGATGACAAGGAGAAGTGTAGAGCTGAGTGTCTTTGGCATACTGATCAGTATTTGAAACGCTCACTGTTTTAGGTGCATTTTGTGACAGGGAATTTCATTAGCACAAGCAGTTTCTGAGATCTGGGTGCAGTACTGCACCTAAGATTTCAGATTAAAACTGCGGAACGGAAGGGAAAGGGGACCTTTTTCTGCCTCCCCACTTCCAGCTACTCTCTGAGGACTGGAGAAGAGACCCTCTTAAGAACATTAGGGGGGTGGGCAGTGGAAGGACTAGACCATGTGAAAAATGAACATAATATAATAATACAGTTCATTCATTTTCAGCTTTGTATTCTTGTTATAAAAAAGCGTGCCTAGGCATTCCACTGATGCATCCATAAACTAGGTTTAAGCTGCTATTTAGCTCCTAGCTTTCATATCTCAGTTTCTAACACTGATACTGATGGTACTCTAAAAAACAAGCCACAGACCTGCATCAGATCTGTGGATCTTATTCATCCCCCTATTGACAGAATGGACAGTAAAAATAATTCCAAGAGCGGGTGACACACAGAATGGATCAGTAAAAATAATTCCAAGAGCGGGTGACACACAGCAGCAGCTAGTTATTTGCACCCTAGCAAATTATTAAGCTATTTCAACTTGAATTTCAGATGATTTGCACACACAGCAGTCAGCTTATAAATGTACAGTATTGATTGTCTTAGACTAGAGACACTTAGATTTAATACTGCTTCGTGAAAAAAGACCAAGCTTGGGACACACAAGTAATCTGGGATTTGTTTGCCTTTGTATTTAAAGGCAGAATAGGATAATGCATTGCTATGTTACCTAGACTGCATTTCACCTCTTATGAACTTAGATCAGATGCTCTAAAAAAAGAGGAGCAATTCTAAGAACTTGACCAACAGGACAATCTGTTACAGATACCATCCCCTGGTGTGCCAACAATTGGATGAATGTGTCACATAAGGGCAACATACAGTTCTTTCATCTGACAGGTCTTTGTTGTTAAATCAGGGCACAATTTTCCCTTCTGAGGACACACATGTAAGAATACATATTTACAACAATGGGTAATAAAGTTTTATGGCAACATTACTTAAACATTTTTTTTTAGTTATGTTCGGGTATTTTTATTAATTTGTTTTTTGTTGTAAATCTCTTTTGTTGCGAATTCATGATTTTAATCAACTAACTAAACTTTTCATTTTTTTGCCAATTACTGAGCCCATTTGCTTCACAGCTCATTCTCTTTTGATCCTCTTTCATCAGATTTCATAACTGCTTTCAAAAATTATGTGCATTATGCAACATTTATTTGGGCCACATAACCGATAACATGTTTTGATTTGTGTAATTTTACTACAGACATACAATGTATGAGCATTTGGAAAGGATATTACTTGCATTATGTGACAGTAACGTAGCAGGATTGATTATTACAAAAAAGGTTCCCCCCATTATTTTGGGGGGAAATAATATGAACCAAGGCATCATAATCCAACAAACACGCATGGAATACTGCTCAATGTGCACACAAAATAGCAAATTTTGTAATATTTCATAGACTATTTTGAAAAATACAAACATCATTCACATCCCTAGTAGGAACACACCATTGCGTCACAAGAAATTAGACATTGGCTACCAAGTACGGTAGCTGGCAGCAGAATTCTAATCTTGTCCAGCTCCCTTATGCAAACTAGGTACCAGTTACTGCTATCTGATTAAAGTAGATACATAGGGATTTATGTTTGCTGTGTTGAGACTAGAGATGTAAAATTTCCGGAAATTTTGAAGCTCGGAAAAAACTCGGTTTTTTTCCGGGTTTTTTCAGGGAAAAACGAAAATTTTCAGAAAAATTGAAAAAAAATGCTACATTAGTCATTCTGTTACTTTAGAAACATAAAATATAACTATGGACAATTTTAATGGGCATAAAATTATCACAACTAGCATATTAAAAATATAGTGTATCCAAACAATTATTCCAAACAGAATTTACTTTTAAAATAATATTTATTTGTATTTGTAACAAATGGAGCAACAATCTCCTGAACTGTTTACTAGTTTATGTGGAACAAAAAAACCCTCCACAAAACAATGAATGGGCATGAAATTTAATCAGAATCATTTTCTGAGCTGTAATTAAGTATATACTTTCAGGCCCTTTTTGTTGCTCTATATTTTCTTCCAGTGCTTTGAGGCCTAGTGAAGAGGAACAGAACCAATGCATACCACATGCATGCAAAAACAAAACTGAAACCTTTTTCTTTTCTGGTGACAACAGCACTTCCTAAAGGAAGAAATGTATCTTGTTCTTGCATTGGAGAGTTCAGTTTGTAACCTAGGACTTGCTTGTCCTCACAGAAATTAGAATAATCTGATACCATACATATTTTTTAGAAATGATTTATAAAATATTTGAACCCCTTATCTTAAAATATTTAATTTATCATGTTAAAATAAAACATTCCATAATCTATTTTTTTTCCATTTTTTTCGGAAAAAACAAAAAAGGCTTCAGGGGAAAAGGGGGGGGGTGGTTTTTTCTGAATTTTCCGCGTGGGGGGGGGGTTCCAGGCCTTCACATCTCTAGTTGAGACTGCATACTTATTCAACACTGTATTCAATATTGGGCAGAAAAGTTCAAGGATACTGAAAAGTAGAAGAGGTTTCATAGAGAGTTACAAGGATGCTTTTAAAAAAGACTCAAGTGGCAGCTTAAAGAATAAACTAGCTTATTGCGTCATGAACTTTCGTTGTCAGGAGACTATCAGATACAGCACGGGGTGTGGGGTAGTTTTTGGCAGGAAATTAGCATAAAGACTTAGCTACGTTCCATCAAATAGTGTGTTCAGTTTATGCACACTTTTTAAAAAGCTGTATTATTAACAAGTAATTGTTGTTCTTGGCCCTAAAACACTCCAAATACAACTTTCAGGGTTTATTTTCCCCTCCCTGGGCTACACCTGTATCCTTCAGGGCTATTGCTCACCAAGTCCGAGAATCTCTGTTGCAACGAGCTTCCTTGAAAAACTTGCTCCACCCCTGCACCAAGGAGGATACTGAACCACTTTCCAAAGGTGCGTTGTCACAAGATGTAATGGAAGAACTGAAGCAAGTGATTCATTCCCAATTACTGCGGTTGAAATCTTATTCCTGATAAGGTGGGGAATTTAGCAAGAGTTCTAGTTGTGTAACTTATTCAAACCAGTTCCATCATCCTATGCTGAAACAGCGTATTAAATTTTTAAAATTGGGTCTGTAAATATGTTTATCCAATGTTATATTAAGCACAAAGTATTATTTTTATTAAATATTTATTTAAAGATATCCTGATGTTTTTGCTAGAGTGTCATGTGCACCTTTGAGTCTTATTGGCTTTGCTGTGAATTCTTTACTGAGCTAGAGCTCTGAATTCCCAGCAGAAGAGACTCTTGGAAATGTAGAGGGAACAATGATGTAACAAGTCCTCTATCTACCCCTCTTGTTCCCTCACCATGCCCATGGCAGGAATACCCACTCAGTCCTGAGGGTATGCTGACACCATATCTGGCTAACATGATACATTAATGTCCAAAAGGGGCAATGGGCATCTCTTGGTATCCTCTTAATGGGCAGGTGGCATCATCTTAACGGGCCATTTACAAAAATATGCCTAGGACTAACAAAGAGTTGGCTACCATGGAGAGTCCATACAGTCCATAATGATGGATTCTTTCATGAAGCAGAAACAAAATCATACAATACGATTTTAAAAATCTACTTGTACTAACACAGTGAACATGTTATTACTATGCACATTTTTCACTACACACTAATAATGCCTCATGGACACCCTTGCTATGATGCAATTCTTGCTGCAGCCCCATTACATTGCTTCATCTCCACTGCAAACTTCTAATATCTTCAGAGACCAGCCTAGGTAGCCGTGTTGTTATAAATCTTAATTGTTATAGTGAAATCAGTTCTTTCCAAATATAGGACTAAAATAATAGTTATCTTGAGCACCTATTTACATGAGGGGGGAAAGGAAGACACTACTCGCTTGTAAAAAAAACATGAACTCAAACTGTTTTCAATCTAAGATTACAGTATAGGTTTATCTTCTAAATTTAAGCCAACTGAAATAATGAGAACCTAAGTGGAGATCTGAACTGGAATATGAAAGATCATTCCAATGACCTGCTTCAGTTGTCACACTAAACCATAGCTCAATGTGGTAAGAATGAAATGCAGCAAGCATTGAGGTTGCAGCTATAGGGGTTTTGGCAGTTTGCTTATGTCATGGGTAGGCAAACTAAGGTCTGGGGGCTGAATCCGGCCCAATCACCTTCTAAATCCGGCCCGCGGACAGTCTGGGAATCAGCATGTTTTTACATGAGTAGAATGTGTGCTTTTATTTAAAATGCATCTCTGGGTTATTTGTGGGAGATAGGAATTTGTTCATTCCCCCCACCCCAAAAAAATCTAGTCCGGCCCCCCACAAGTTCTGAGGGACAGTGGACTGGCCCCCTGCTGAAAAAGTTTGCTGACTCCTGGCTTATGTCATGCAAAATCAACAAACTGTACTTCATCTTAATTACTGCTTGTTTCAAACAAACCAGTTACCATTAATAAGAATAATAACAAAATGAATTTATATACCGCCCTATACCCTACAGGTCTCAGGGTGGTTCACTGTCTGGGATTTAGATGACATGCTGAGCTGTAGAAAATCAGAAGCAAAAGCTTCCACACTTCTCTGGTGTGGCTGCAAAGAGCTGCAAGTGAGCAAGTCCAAAGTGTCTCATTACTGTCATCGACCATGGTATTCTTCTGGAGCGGCTGTCTGAGTTGGCGGTGGGCGGTACCACTTTACAATGGTTCTGGTCCTACTTAGATGGTCGATTCCAGAGGGTGATGCTTGGGGAGTGTTCTTCGGCCTACTTCTCCTTTGCATCTTCAGGTGAGGCACCGGATGTGGTGGACCGTTGTCTTGTCTCGGTAAGGGATTGGATGAGAGCCAACAGACTGAAGCTGAATCCGGTCTAGAGGCACTAGACCAAATGGATGAGAGTTTTTTCCAGGAACAATGCTTGGGTGGGTGCTGCCTTTTAATTTCTAAAGAGAAGGCAGTTCTATCTCCTGATCTCACTGTTCAGCACTACAGTACTGAGATAAGGAAATAAAGCTGTGGGGGCTGCTGGGTCTCTTCCTGTAGCTTGCGGGGTGATATCTGGTCCACAGGTTAGCCACCCCCACTGTAGACATAGACAATACTCAAATCCAAGATGCATTTCTGCATTTAGATCAAGGGTGGGGAAACGGTGACCCTTCCGATTTGTTGGTTTCCAACTCCCTCCACTTCTGCCCAGCATGGTCAGCTGTGCTGGGAATTGTGGTCAAGCAACATCTGGATAGCCACATATTCCACACCCCCAATCTAAAGAGTGTTGCCATCTTCATGAGAAGAGCATATGGGTCTTCATTGCTTATGAATTGCTGCTTGCCTTCTTTGGGTGACCTTTGTTCTACTATGGAGATACTAGAAGCAAATATTTTTGCATTGAGTGCTCCCTTGTGGTCAACCTTTTTACTTCTCCCTCAGAGGACTGTGGCACAGGCAACCTGTTGTAAAACTAAATAGTGAAATTCATGCCAACCCAGAAGTAAAGTCCATTGAGTCCAATGGGACTTACTCTGATGTAAGCGTGCATAGGATGGCAGCCTAAGGCACTTAGACTTTCAACGCTTTAACTCCATGTGTTTATGCAACAATTGCCCAAATGTTGCCGGGTTGAAGCAGCCCTTTGCAGCACTCACACGACAATTTTTAATACTTCCCCATTCCTTTCATCACATTCAACAGAGCCCATCCATCTTCACTGCTGTGTGGAAACGAATTGTGCAAACGTCAAACTTAGTATCAGTAAGAATCATTAGTCACCAATGATATTTTCATATATCAAGTATCATTAAAGTTTGAACATGAACTACCTGCTCCAGTTTTCATGTTTCTATGTAGCAGTTGGTGTTGTTTTTTAAGGACAGTACCAGCAAGACTACCTCAGAATAGTTTAGGCAAATTATTCTTAGTTTAGGTGAATAAAAACAATCCCAGGCAGTTCAGAGAGAAATGTCCAGATTTTTAGCCACTGATGTGCCACCAGTGACCCAAACCAATAATGCATTATCAGAAAAAGGAATAGAAAAAAATGTATAACCTTTGTGGATTTACAGTGCAATCCTTAACATATTGTCTACTCAGAAGTAAGCTCTACTGAACTCAGTGCAGCTTATTCCTAGGTAAGTGGGGTTAGGACTGCAATTGTACCTTCTGAGTCTCATTGATTTTGAACAGGATGAATTCAAGCATGTGTTTGACTCTAATGAGATTTAGAAACTGGATTGAATTCTGATGGATTAAATTCTTTGCTTTTTTAAAAAAGAACGTTCACAGTGAAATCGATTTATGAGTTTTCCAGATTAATACAGACTGTATATAGTTTTTGCTCAAAATCATTGTTTTCAAAACATTAGCGTGAATTTTAAATTCAGAGTCTTAGAATACAGTCCATTTACTATCCAATTATTTTGTTATAGTGGTCTGGATATTTCAAGTGGAGGACAATCTGTATGAAGAGCATATGCAACTGTAAAAATCCAGTTAAACCTACCTGCCTGTGTGCCACTAATTGACACTTAACACTAAAGTAGCTGGCACTATTAAGCTCTCCTGCTAAGCTCAAAAGTCTCTCTAAAACCTTGAGGGAAGGGATGGTTACAGCTCAATGTCTGTGTCTTTTAATGTAATTTGGATTAAAGCACTATATCTGGACACAGCTTTGATTTTGTCAAGAAACAGCAAAGAATAGCCAGCTGATTTTGGCACAGATTCAGTGTGGTCAGTCTGAGAGTGCAGAGCAAACAGCAGAAGTTCATTTCTCTTTGCATGTTTTACTTTAGCTCATTGCCTATTTATACATTTCATCTGCTTCCTCCTCTATCCACATTTTTATTTTGCTGTTATGACAACAAGACTTGTTTTCTACCCTCCAGTAGTAAAAAATCTCTAAATAGATTTATGGTTGCACTGGAAGATGACGACCACAAAATTATGCTATACATTTGCTGAACTGGGAGCTGGGCAAAAAACAGGCTCATGTGTGCACCCCAGTCTTTGTGCAGAGAATGAGCAGACAGGAGCAGGAAAGTTAGAGAGGAACCAAAGTCAGACCACCTCAATCCAAGTACATCAAATGGCCAGACTGATGATTGATGAGCAATAATAATAATAATAATAATAATAATAATTTATTTATACCCCGCCCTTCCCAGCCAAAAACCGGGCTCAGGGCGGTTAACACCAATTAAAATCACAGCAAAAACATAAAACAATCAATTTCAAAATACAGATTAAAATACAATTTTAAAATTCAAAATTAAAACTGCAGTCTCATTTTCAAGTAGTCCACCAATAAAAGAATGAAGCATGAGTATCAAACAGAAACCAACCCAAAGGCCAGGTGGAACAGCTCCATCTTGCAGGCCCTGCAGAAAGATGTCAAATCCAGCAGGGCCCTGGTCTCTTGTGATAGACTGTTCCACCAAGTCGGGGCCAATACTGAGAAGGCCCTGGCCCTAGTTGAGGCCAAACTAGCATCCTTGTTGCTCGGGACCTCCAAAAGATTATTATTTGAGGACCTTAAGGTCCTACACGGGACATACCAGGAGGGGCGGTCCCTTAGTTACAAGGGTCCTACAGCCAACACCCCCATCTGCATGTGTTCGAGGCACATGTGACCACTAACACATGCACCATTTTTGGCCCCGGAAGTGGGTGGGTGCAGAACGGCATGGGCTTACACATGTCCCACCGATGTGTGCGGTGCCTCGGAATGCAACCCCCACGTAAATGGGGAGTTGGCTCTATTTAATGGACAACTTTGGTCAGTTCTGTGTTGTAGTAGGGCAGCCTTTCCCAATCTGTTACCCTCCAGATGATTTGGGCAATTCCTATCAGCCCCAGCCAGCCTGTTATATATAAAAAAAGAAAATATAGATGGCTCCATATTGGAGAAGACAGCAACAGGGAAGCTTTCCTGTCTTGAAATATATGAAATCTGGAACCAAGCCACAGGAGGTACTACAGATTTTGGGGTATTTTCAGTGTAGACACGGCAGGTCGATTGTGCAAAAAGCTTTTTTTCCTATTCCAAACATGCAATGTTTAGTCAAGGCAATGATTATTCATTGACATTACAGAAGTTAAATATTACTAAGGGGCTTTCTTGCCACTGTGTTTGGTTTGCATGAGAACTATTCCATTTGATCCTTTCTGAGCTGGGTAGCAGACAACTTTCATGGTGATATGCAGAGATCCTTTGGGTGCTTGTTTGCATAGAGGAGAGAATGAACAACTTTTTGGAGACCATGAAATACTGCATTGCTTGTTTTCTGCTCCTCTCCCTCCACCACACTGTATTGCATGTTTCAAAAAAAAAACCTCATGTTGGCTTATCAGCATCTTTCCTTCCTGTCTACCCTTGGTGCTCTAGAAACTTGTTCATATGAGCCTTTGTGCTTGACTGCAATGTAGCTACCTCACAATTTCTCGGCAGCCCCCCTTTTTGAAGAACAGATGGATAAAAAAATAACAGAGTGAGGTTCATGGGTTTTCCCACCTCCCCATACCATTTTTAAACATATAAATTCAACAGCCTGCTCTGCAATGTTGTAATCTAGCCTTTTATTTTACTAGTAAAGGTAAAGGTACCCCAGACCATTAGGTCCAGTCGCAGACGACTCTGGGGTTGCGGCACTCATCTCACTCTATAGGCCGAATGCACATAAAACATTAGGGCTGATCAGGTCCATAGTCTGGGAGTGCTCCTGAATTCCACCTTATCACTGGAGACACAAAAGTCTTTAGTGGTGATTTCCAGCTTCACCAGCTATAGCCTTTGCTGGACAGGGACAACTTGGTCACTGTACTTTGTGCTCTAATAACTTTGTGTTTGAGCTATTGCAATGTGTTCCATATGGGTCTGCTGTTGAACACAGTTCAGACGCTGCAGCTAGTGCAAAATGCAGCTGTGAGAATCTTGTTACGCTTCTCACTTAGGCACCGTATAACACCAGTCCCAAAGCATTGTCAGAACAATTTCATTATTTGTTTTATATACTGTACATTTCTTACCTCTTTTAGCTTTACATACTGTATAATAAATAAATAAAGGAATAAGCTGGGCTTCATCTCAATAAATAAAAAGCCCAGTGTGCTGAAGCAGTTTTGGAATCAAATATTCTGTACTCATTAACATAAGAAGAACACTGTTTCTGTAATGGAAAATCCTATATTCCGCATTTTGTACATTGATGCCCTTTCATGTGAAGTCAAAAAGCAGTAGAAATAAAGGCAACTTTAACAGGTTCTTAAAATAAGGTCAGTACAAAAAAGAAATGAGGTATAGAATTTGCAGTGTTGGCCTAGAATCCTTCTTCTCAAAACCAGTCTAATCATGTCAACAGTGTGATGCAGAACCAAAAAAAAAGCTAATGCTATTCTACGCTGCATCAATAGAAAGAAGTCTAGTGTCCCAATCAAGGGAAGTAATAGTAGCACTCTGTTCTGCCTTGGTCAGACCACACCTGGAGTACTGTGTCCAGTTCTGGGCGCCACAGTTTAAGAAGGATATTGACAAGCTGGAATGTGTGCACAGGAGGGCAACCAAGAAGATCAAGGGTTTGGAAGCCAAGCCTTATGAGGAATGGTTGAGGGAGTTGGGCATGTGTAACGGATCTGCCCTTAGGCAGGGTATGGTCAGAAACCCCAGCGTGTGAAGAGTTAAGGTTCCGCCTGTTTGAGTGGCAGTTCGCTCACAGGAGGCGGGACTTTTCGCCCTTTAAAAGGAGGGAGCGGCAGTTGGTCAGGAGGGAGAAAGAGGGAGTGAGTGGTGACTGAGGGAGAGAGGGTTAGAGACCAGGATAGTGGTGGGTAGGTTAGGCTAGGTCGAAGGTTTAATATGTTATACTGAATAGAAAACCTTTTATGCTGTTATGAAACTACGTTTAAACATTTGATTCTCTGAAACCGTTATGCTCTATAAAGAAAATAAAGACTAGTTTTGTTGCTATAAGTCGTCGTCAATTTTGGGGTCCAGCAGGTTATAAACTGGTCATGAAGAGGTGAACCCAGGGAAGAGTCCAAACTGTCCTGCGGGGTGTTAGTTTGTGTCTTAGGGGTTTCACTCAGGAGGGGCTAGCGGGCTGAAACATTGTGAATGCCACTGAGTTGCTAAAAGGGTTTAGCCGACTGCTACAGTGAGGGATCTAGAGAGAGAGACCCTGGGGCTGCAGGCAATAAGGTGTTTAACCCCTGAAGCCCAGAGCAAGGATTATAAACGGCCGCGGCAGCTGGACAAATACACTCCGGTTACTAAGATACTCCCGTTTTGTATCTACCAGGGAGTTTACTTCATTGATGGACCTCCGAGGGACAAGTTGGGGGGAGGGGGCTAATTAGTCTGAGCCGGAACACCTGAGCAATAAAAAAATATAAATAAATAAACTTAGGAACAGGGGAGGGGAGTGTGACAGGGAGGTTCGTTGCAGCATGTTTAGCCTAGAAAAGAGGAGACTGAAAGGAAATATGATAGCCATCTAAAAGGCTGTCAAATGGAGGATGGAGCAAGCTTATTTTCTCCCTCTTTGGAAGGATTCAAGTTACAAGAAAGGAGCTTCCAACCAAGCATCAGGAAGAACTTTCTGACAGTAAGAGCTGTTCGACAGTGGAACCGTCTCCCTCAGGAGGTGGTGGGCTGGACTCCCCTTCACTGGAGGTTTTTAAGCCACACACAGAGAGAGCTTTATTGCGACCCAAAATGCAAAGTACAAGGTTTATAAGCAGAGGTTGGATGGTCGTCTGTCATGGATGCTTTAGTTGAGATTCCTGCATTGCAGGGGCTTAGACTAGATGACCCTTGAGGTCCCTTCGAACTCCACAATACTATGTTTCTGTGAGGTTTACTCTACGATTCTATGACAGTTACTTTTTAGTTTTTACTAAACCTTTGCAAAATATGAAGCTTCGCCCAGTTCTGACTTTTCAGAGCTTGTTACTCAGAGAGCCTTAAATGACATATATTGTGTTTAAATGACACCATGTAGAACATTCTTTACAGTCAAAAACAAAAACTGGTTCCAAAAATGTCCTTTAATAGCCTTCAACAGAGGCCAGAAGGCAGTACATTTTAACCAAGGCAGAACGACACAAGTTCTCTGTGGCTTCCAATTATTTTATATCAAGCTGCTCAGTTACACCACAAGAGAATCCCCCAGTGGCCAATTATTGCCGCATGAAACCTCCCTTACAACACTGGCATAGTACACATTGGCATAATAAACTGCAATGTACAATGTACATTCTTGGAGCATCAAAATATTTCTTGTACTTCCTTCTAAGTGAAATAGAAAGAACTATTACATTAAGAGAAGTGTTAGAAAAATGGACATAGAGCAGGGATGACCAGGTTAAATTCTCCCTCACCAATAAAGCTTATTGGGGTAATAATAAGTAATCACCTTGAGCTACTTTAAGGGAGAGCAGGATAAAATTATATAGTTTTCCAAAACTGGTGTTCCTTGCTATTTGAGTTATCGCTTTGAAATGGAAGTTGCAGAGTGCACAAAAAGTGTACATATCCTACAAAAGAGACACACCCTGATGGCTGTATATTCAGTTGCACAGATATATTCAGCCACATAGAGAATGGGCCCTACACGTGCAGAAGGAGAATCCAGGGTTTTCTTTTGCATGGTAAAGCCCTTCATGCACAAGGCCTGTTTTCTTTGAGGCTGAAGATGGGAATTGTCAACTGATGGTTGACTGATACATCTGTGCCAAAGGGGTATAACCAGCTGTCTTGAGTCCATTTCTCACTTCAGTGCATATAGAACACTCCTTTTATACAGCTGCATAATTTCAGGATTTATGCTAATTATAGACTCCACGAGTTATGAATAAACTCAACCCTTTGGCAGTTAAAGACATATGAATGAAAACCTTTTTTTGTTTGTGAACTACAGTCACCTGACATATTTTATCTGGGTGGTTTACCAAAATTAACAAATTAAAACAACATTAAGAATATAAAATAAGAGCAGCATAAAAGATCATAGAATCCTAGAGTTGGAAGAGACCACAAGGGCCATCCAGTCCAACCCCCTGCCATTGGCAGATTTACTATATATTTTAGAAAGGAGGGAAGGAGTCCTATGCCATCAAATTTTAACTGGAGTATGGTAGCAAAACTGGTCTTGAACTTTATTCTGCAAGCAGAATTATTTCCACTTCAAAGTAATTTACATAGCCCAAGCACATCTCATTTCCCAATTTCAGGCATTAAAATCAACCAAGCAACTCTAAACCAAGCTACAGCAAAGCATGAATGTGTGTGTGGGTACTCCCAGCAAAAATCTCAGCCACTTCAGTCCTCCCCCAGTCTTCCTGCTGCAATGCAACTCTGAGCTAAGCCATGGTTTGGCTTAGCGTTATGTGAAAACTGGGCTAATGGTAAGCAGAAAAGTAGAAAGTGTTCATGATAACATTAGATTAGTTTACTTGTCTTTCATTAAAAATTCACTTCAAGTGAGAAAGACAAATCACGGAGTACTGTGCATAAATGACTCCTCTTCCTTTCTAAAGCTCAGGATACTCTCTTCTCAGCCTTGTCGTCATCTTACCTTTGACAAGCCTTATGAAAACTTGCCTTTGTACTTTTCCAGTTCCATCTGCTTTTGTTCTCCAGTTACTTCATTTTGAAAGGAGCTGTAAGGCTTTTCAGCGGCTGCTCACGAGTAACCAGGCTGACACAGAAACTTCTAAACTAAGTTTCTTTATTGTGCAGATATATACAGTGCAGCTACAAAAAGACATCCAGCTCATCCTTCGGCAGAGTCCGGGAATGGCCCCTTCCGGTTCTTGCCCCAGCATAATAGGCGCGGGACAGGCCTCCCCCCTCTGCGTCTCCCCCCCCTGCGTAAGTGGGGAGACGGAAGGGGTGCTTCCTTTCCCGCCTCTGCCTGATGCAAGGGCTCTGCTACCTTGTCAGACCCCTGACTCCTACTCTCCACTCCCATCTCCCCCTCCCCACTGGAAGAACTGCTCTCCTCTTCACTGGAAGAGGAGGAGTTACTTAGCAACGGCAGCCTCCTGACAGGATCTTATGTACTTCAACCTTTACTCCAACAGAGAGACATCTTTAGAGCTGTTCTCTCATACATTTTTTCCTCTGGAGTTCTTATTCACATGTAGAACACCAGATCCAAGTTATTATGCAAAGAGATGCTATGTCTGCCTACCATCTCTTGAGGCTTCTCTTTAATCCAGACAGTTTTATGACCATCTAGCTTAAACTCAACTTCAACTTGTCCAAGCACCAGGAACTGCCTTGGAAATGTATTGTGAGCAAATAGCAGTAGATCCACAAATTTATGTTCACATAGTGTCTATGATAATAAGACATGAGTCCAGGATTAATGGACATGAGCATTTCCCCTGCTTGGTGACAGCTAGTTAATTGTCACAGGGAAAAAGACAGTTTAAAGACAGATTACACAAGGTGTCTTTTTTAAACTTCAAAGGGACAATTTCCTCAAATGACCTTGGCACTATTGATTGTGTCTTCCATGATATTTAATTTGTAGGAAGTAGCTCATAGCAGGCAAGTCAACTTGGTATTGGACAAATAGATGCGCTGCACAAGAGTAAAAGGCTATTTTAATTTGCTTTCTAATTTGACCTGAAGATATGTAATCCTTCCATTCAAGAGGCTTCAGTTTTCTTTAAGATGGAGGGATCTTTATGTTGTCCCCTGGACACCAATTGCATGTCACAAACATTTATTCCTTAGTATGATGCTCAACTGACATAATCAACACTGTATTGTATATTATAGTAATGCAACATAGGCATTTATTGTTCTTTGATAGCCCCTTGCTCCATTTTATTTTTAAATAGCCAAGGCTTTATTACATTTCCTAAAAAGCAAAACATATTTTAACTACATTTTATATGCAAATGCATGCAACAGAGCCCAGATTAAAAATAATGATGAGGAACATAACACTCTCCCTAGCCACGGCCTTTTTCTCTGCTCAAAGTGTCTCCCTGTGGCTGCCTTTTCCTCCTGCTAGGTTCACACACTACTCTTGCATAAGCCTTATAATAATTGGCCAAGGATTCAATATCGCCTGCACTGCTCAATGTGTTGTGCAAGTTGATATATGTTATCTCTGTGAGAAACAGAAGTAAAAAAAAATTGTGTAAATTAGCCTCAGGGTTGGGTGAACATTCAGGACCTAGAAATGTTCATGGCACAATTTTATCCAAAAGGCCCAAAAGTCAAACTAAGTATAATTTAGGCAACTACATATACTTAATTTCAGTAATACTTTTGTCAGTTCTCACATTAATTAACTCTTCGATGGGGGGGGGGGTACTTCAAAGACTCAAGTTCTCTCCCACACACACAAAGTAATATGTTTCAATAACCAATCCTTACCTCTTTCAATTTCTCCAGTCAAAAGCGTTCTTAGAAAAAAGAAGGAACTGCAGCCTGCTTTCTACCTGCTTCACCACTAAAGCCAAGAGGCAAATGAGACATTAGGGAAGCACAATTGCGTGCATGGCCATGAATGAGCCTCATGCCTACATATGCAGACTCCTTCCCAGAAACCTGCAATTATACTTGGAACTCTTTAATTAACCATAGTTTCTCATTATATCTGAACCAAAAAACAATAGTTACCAGCTTTGGAACAATCTGGGAATCCTGCCTTGTTTTTAACTTGATAGGGATACTAAACAGGTTTGGAATCACTGAACTTTTAAATACAGGTAGGTAGCCGTGTTGGCCTGCAATAGTCAAAACAAAATAAAAAATTTAAAAAATCCTTCCGGTAGCACCTTAGAGACCAACTAAGTTTGTTCTTGGTATGAGCTTTCGTGTGCACTGAAACAGAAGTCACCAGACCCTTATATATAGTGAGAGGGGGGGAGGGGTATTACTCAGAAGGGTGGTGGGAATGGGTGATTGGCTGATGGGTGTGGAAAACCTGTTGACGACTCTTAACGGCTGCAATTAGTCCTAAAGGAAAAAGCAAGGGGTGAGATGGATAAAGATAGCTTTGTCATGTATAAAGAGATAAGAATCCAATGTCTTTGTTCAGACCAGGTCTCTCCATGGTTTTAAGTTTGGTAATGAGTTGCAATTCAGCAACTTCTCTTTCCAGTCTATTTCTGAAATTCCTTTATAGTAAGACAGCTACTTTGAGATCTTGTATAGAATGTCCTGGGAGACTGAAGTGTTCTCCTACTGGTTTCTCTGTCTTGTGATTCCTGATATCAGATTTATGTCCATTGATCCTTTGGCATAGGGTTTGGCCTGTCTGTCCAATATAGAGAGCTGAAGGGCACTGTTGGCATTTGATGGCATACACTGAATTGCAACTAATTACCAAACTTAAAACCATGGAGAGACCTGGTCTGAATAAAGACATTGGATTCTTATCTCATTATACATGACAAAGCTATCTTTAGCCATCTCATCCCTTGCCTTTTCCTGTAAGACCAATTGCAGTCGTTAACAGTCATCAACAGGTTTTCCACACCCATCAGCCAATCACCCATTCCCACCACCCTTCTGAGTCATACCCCTCCTCACTCTCTCACTATATATAAGGGTCTGGTGACTTCTGTTTCTGTGTATCTGAAGAAGTGCGCATGCACACGAAAGCTCATACCAAGAACAAACTTAGTTGGTCTCTAAGGTGCTACTGGAAGGAAATTTTATATTTTTTTATTTTGTTTGAACTTTTAAAGTATGGCTAACTGAACACTTCCTGGCTTACTACAAGAAAGAAAGCAGCATCACAATGGGAAAAGGCAGTCACAAGCCCATCTCATTTTATTCAGCTGAGATAAGATATACCGTACTTTTCCGTGTATAAGACTATGGTGTTTTTTTTTAACTAAAAAATAATTTTAAAAGGTGGGGTACATAGGGGCAATCTCTCCCCATTTTCTTAATTTTGAGTCCCCCAAAATAGGGGGCATCTTATACACAGGGGCGTGTTATACACTGGAAAATATGGTAATCCCAATGTGATCTAGGAACCAGGTCTTAATTTGTTTCAGACTGGTTGTTGGGTACATTTTACTGGAAAGTGTTCCATAGGCAGTTGGGATGTGGAGTGAAACTCTCAGCTTGCAGCAGGTTTAGGGAGGGAAGCAGAGACAACTGTTCTTCCCCTCAGTGGCGGATATTTCCAATCTGGGAAACCCATCTGTAAAAAAGACAACTTGGGAGAAGTGTTTTCAACAAGAAAACACATATTGTGGTGAGGGTACAGCTTTCCTGCCTGTGCAGTGCTTTAAACTGTGGTCTACTCCACCATGATCCTGTTTTATATTGATTCAGCCCAGCCCAGGTGCAGGCAGGCCACCAGTTTCTAAGTGTGGATGTCTTTCCTATAGGGAGGTGCAAGAGGCCTGAAATCTAGGGTGAACTACAAACAAGCTTCGACCAATTAACATTAAGGAGCTACATTTAGACCACTGTCTACTCCGGCAGAGCATCATAAAATTGCCTACCAAAAACTAGCATATGAAAGAATCTGTTTAGGTAGATTTGTATGGATTCTAACTAAGAAGATATACAGAAAGGCAAGTTGCTGAACTTTCATTCCCTGGATAGCTTGACAAACTAACCAGAGACCTGAAGGGGGAGCTTGACATAGAATAGAATCCCAGAGAAAATGGTAAATTAGGGGGAAAGAAAAAACAAACAAACCACAGTATGGTTAACTTCACAAAGTGAAAAATATGTGTTGCACAGATTTAGACGGAAAAGACAACTTACTGAAGCAGGGCTTTCTTGACAGTATCCAAGAGACGCATTTTTTAAAATAACCAATACTCCCGTCATTACTCTTTTTTTTATATTCCTAAATGATCTACTAGTATTATTAAAGGGACACGGGTGGCGCTGTGGTCTAAATCACTGAGCCTCTTGGGCTTGCCGATCAGAAGGTCAGCGGTTCGAATCCACATGATGGGGTGAGCTCCCATTGCTCTATCCCAGTTTCTGCCAACTTAGCAGTATGAAAGCACACCAGTACGAGTAGATAAATAGGCACTGGGGCGGCAGGAAGATAAACAGCATTTCCGTGCACTTTGGCACTCATCATGGTGTTCCATTGCGCCAGAAACGGTTTAGTCCTGCTGGCCACATGACCCAGAAAGCTGTCTTCAGACAAACTCTGGCTCCCTCGGCCTGAATCAAAATGAGCGCCGCACCCCACAGTCACCTTTGACTGGCCTTAACCGTCCAGGGGTCCTTTACCTTTACTTCTTTACTTAGTGTTATTATATGTCCAAATATTAAAAAGATTCGTTGAAGCAAAGCAATTTATGTGATGAGATAGCCCTAAAAAGCAGTCAGAATAGTTATAATACCCATCCTCATTCAATAAAATGGATAGGATATAGTAGAAGTAGCATATCAAGCAATTTTCCAAGTGAAAAGGAAGCTTGCAGCACCATCACAAAGGCTGCTTGGGCATGACTGCTGAGTCACCCTTCTTCCCCTGATAAAGTCATCTGCGACTGGACTTAACTGTCAGGGGTCCTTTACCTTTTTTTAACGCACAGCTGCAAGTCTTGACAAAAATCTAGATATATAAGAATGTTGTACCTATGCTGGGCAGGGCACAGTTTACAAGCAGGCCAGGATCTCATGTGCAAGTAGTGTTGCTGCTATGCATGATCCATGATAAGAACCATCTCCTGCATCAAACCCCCAGTACCAACTTCAGGTTGTACAAAGTGCCATTAATTACATCTTTCCAGCTTAAAACTAATACGAAGCTTAGACAAAACACACAGAAATCCAGCCATAATATAAAAGTAAACTTAAATTCATCTCTGATTGCTCCTATTTAGGATAGGTGCCTACTATATCTGGTTCCATATTTTTCATATTGCATCATTTGTACACTTGCTCATCTGGATTGTTTTACTAAACTCTCTTTTGAATTATGCAAGCACCTCTAGCATGAGGAGCTCTGTTTCCTCCTGCTCTTTACAGCACGGTTTCTAGGTGACAGGGGTGATATGTAGGTGGTTTACTATTACAGAGTGTAGAATTACAATGGTATGAGCACTGACTTCCTAAATGACCTAAAATATTGCAGTCCTGGTTCCCATAAGGAAATAAAATGTACAACGGAAAAGGGCCACTCTAGAACACTTTCAAAAACATAAAAGCAACATCATGACTTCAGCTTAAAACAGCTGCAAGGATTATATATAGTGACGACTTAACATTTTGATCTACCTTTGGGGTCTTCCCAGATAAGGGGCATTCTGACAGCCACAAACATATCAGGTTAGAAGAGACTGTGGGAATCATTGTGCTTAAAGTGTTGAACCAGGACCTGGGTTCAGATCCTCATTGGGCCAGTCGCAGTCTCTCAGTCACTGATTTGTCGTGAAGATAAAAATCAGGAGGGAGAAAACATGGATGCCACCCTGAACCCCTTGGAAGTAAGGTGGGATATATGTGTGATGGTAAATGAAGATAATAAAAAGAGAGGGGGATACTTGGGCATGATGTCTACAAGCTTTGTATCATGAAGTATCGCTAGCACTTATTTGCAAGCTGCAGCTCTGGAATTCTTTTCTGCGCTTCAAAGCAATTCCTGAACAGACAAATTCAGGGGGCAGCTGCCCCAGGCCAAATCAAATGAATAAATAAAAATACTTAACTAAAAGTAGAAATGGTAGGAAGATCTTGGCAGGGGTTTTTTTTTCTGAGCACTTGGGCTCAAAAGAAAATAAAACAACTGTGGCCGAGACGTTTCATTTCAAATCTGCTAAGACAGAGCCAGACAGAGGGTGATGTCCTGCCCGTGACACACACACACACCCAACATAAATACTGGCTACGCCCCTAGACGAATTATGATAATGACATGAAG
Organism: Lacerta agilis; assembly: GCF_009819535.1. Classification (NCBI taxonomy): domain Eukaryota; kingdom Metazoa; phylum Chordata; class Lepidosauria; order Squamata; family Lacertidae; genus Lacerta; species Lacerta agilis. The sequence continues at coordinate 3,922,910 of NC_046327.1, read as the reverse complement.
GGTGTTGTACACCTAATAAATAATAACGAAAGCACCTCGAGGGATAATGAGATCTCACTTCTTTTTTGTGTGTGTTTTTATTAAAGATTTTCTTGATTCACAAAAGTACGTGCAATGTCTCTTCTGAATGCTTCTACGTAATTTTGCAACACAGCATCGCTGCTGCCCATCACATTTAAAAAAAGATGCAAGAGTTCCGTTTTGTCTTTTTATCCACCCCCCCCCTAAAATCCTTTCGGGTGGGATTTGCATTTACCAATATTTATGGGGTCACATTGGGGCCGGATTTAGGTTTGATGAGGCCCTAAGCTACTGAAGGTAATGGGGCCTTTATATGCCCAGCTGTCCTTTGTCAACAACAAATTGTCGCTGTTTTTTTGTGTTGAATATGTGCCAAACGGTAATTTATGGACCTCATAGGTATCTAAGGCCATTTTCACATAACAAATAGGAGCCTGCACAACACAAAACACTGTTGCTGTATGTAGGTTTTATTTTATTTGGTTTTTATATTATATTTTGGAAATGTACATCCAGTTTTTTTCCCCTTTAAATTTTCTGGGGCCACCCCAAGAGAGTGGGGCCCTGAACTATAGCTCGTTCAGCTTACACGTAAATCCTGCACTGCAACACAGCAGCACCTGTTGGTCGCCAGGAGGCGAGAAAGTGAGAGGAGGAGAAAACCTTCTCTTTCCGGCCCCCCACCATCTCCATCCTTTCCCCCGCAACCGGCCTTTCGACCCATATCGGAAACTGGACGAACAACCCGACGCGCCTTGCCCCATTCATCGCCTACGGAAGGGATTCACGCGTTCGGCACTGGCGTAACGGCGTTCACACGTTCGCGCGTGTGTGACACGCTACTCTCGCTTCCCTCCCCCCCCCACAACCCCCGCGCCCGGCGTTACCTCTTCGCCTCCTCCACCTCCTGCGCTCGTCCCTTCGGTTCCATTTCTGACACTCGCCATATTCCCCGCGGGGCCGGGCTCGTCTCGTGTGAAGGGCGGTGGGTCTCTCTCTCTCTCTCTCGGGTCAGGATATGAGGGGATCCAGGAGCGCCGTGGCGGCGAGACCCTCCCTCAGCCCTTCGCTTCCAGGTTACAGTCCGTCAGGTCGGTTGGCGGCGGCGGCTCCTCTCTGACTGAATCCACCTCAGGCGGCTGTTTGCCGGCGTCGACCTATCCGCCCGGCTCGCGCCCGCTCCTCATCTGCATATCACGCCCCGCCCACCGCGTATTTAAAACACACTCACGCACGTACAAAAAAGTGGGGGGCCGTCGACGTTCATCTACACACAAACCCCGAGCGCCGCCTCGTGTCGACTCCGCCCACCGTATTTGCATGACGAACAGGACCGACCTATGGAAGCGCCCGCTCGTCCACCTGCATATCACGCCCCGCCCACCGTGCATAAAAAAAGGAGGAAGCGCTACGTCTGCCACACAGACACAGAGACAAAAAAAGAGAAAGCCACCCGGCTCCGCCCACTGCATTGGCAATGACCGACCTATAGAAACGGCCCCCGCGCTCGTTATCTGCATATCACGCCCCGCCCACCGTTCGTTTAAAAAAAGAAGGGCCAGCGCTTCGTGGGCTTCCTGCCGGCAGCCGAGTCCGACTCCTCCGCACATGTCGACTCCGCCCACTTCATTTGCATGACGAGCAGGACCGGCCTGTAGAATTGCTCCTCCGTAGTTTCCCTTGGGCTCGTGCCGGGTCGTCATCGTTTCCTATACGCGCGCGCGGCAGAAACGCGGCGCACTTTGCGCGGGTTGCGCATTCCTTTGGTGGCATAATGATCTTAATTTGGTGTGAATGCAAAAAAGGCCTGACAAATATTACCTTAGAATACAGTGACTTGAAATAAGTGCAGTCAATGTCTAAAGCAGTGTTTTTCAACCTTTTTTGGGCAAAGGCACACTTGTTTCATGAAAAAAATCACGAGGCACACCACCATTAGAAAATGTTAAAAAATTTAACTCTCTGCCTATATTGACTATATATAAAGTAATTTCCCACGGCACACCAGGCAACATCTCGTGGCACACTAGTGTGCCGCGGAACAGTGGTTGAAAAACACTGGTCTAAAGAACCTGTCGGTATTGCCTGCTTGTCTTCTAGCATGCATGCAGGTTTGTATAGATGAGGAATAGGTGAAGGTAAAGGTAAAGGGATACCTGACCATTAGGTCCAGTCATGTCCGACTCTGGGGTTGCGGCGCTCATCTCACGCTACTGGCCGAGGGAGCCGGCGTACAGCTTCCGGGTCATGTGGCCAGCATGACAAAACCGCTTCTGGCGAACCAGAGCAGTGCATGGAAACACCATTTACCTTCCCGCTGGAGCGGTACCTATTTATCTACTTGCACTTTGATGTGCTTTCGAACTGCTAGGTTGGCAGGAGCTGGGACAGAGCAACGGGAGCTCACCCCGTGGCAGGGATTCGAACCGCTGACCTTCTGATCAGTGGTTTAACCCACAGTGACACCCGCGTCCCTTCCAATAACATCTGGCCCTATACTGTTTAGGGCTTTCTATGGTCGGTACCATAGGGACACGAGTGGCGTTGTGGACGTCCGGCAATCAGCATGTTTTTACATGAGTAGAATGCATAGCTGTCAAATTTTCCCTTTTCTTGTGAGGAATCCTATTCGGAATAAGAGAATTTCCCTTAAAAATTGGGGAAAGTTGACAGCTATGTTTTTATTTAAAATGCATCTCTGGGTTATTTGTGGGGCATAGGAATTTGTTCATTATTTTCCCCCCTCAAAATATAGTCCGCCCCCCCCCCCAAGGTCTGAGGGACAGTGGACCGGCCCCCTGCTGAAAAAGTTTGGTGACCCGTGGCCTAGACCATGTGAAAAAAACGAACATATTTTCAGCTTTGTATTCTTGTTATAAAAAAGCGCACCTAGTCACTCAGTTGTTGCACCCATAACCTCCTAGCTTTCATATCTCGGTTTCTATCACTCACGCAATAAAGCTTTGCCCCATTGGATCTGCTGCAATGAAACAGATAGGTGTTGCGGTTGAAGTGATAATTTCTTAAGATCAAGAATAAGCAGCACAGAAAAGGCAACACAAATAAAATTCACCCTCGTCCTTTCCTTTCCTTTCCTCTCTTCTAGAGAACCATCTGCCACGGATGCTTTAGCTGAGATTCCTGCATTGCTGGGGGTAGGACTAGATGACCCTCAGGTTCCTCCCAACTCCACAATTCTATGATTCAGGTCCAAGCGTTCGTAAGCTACTTAACTCTGTATTGTGCAAGGCTAATTTATCCCACGTTTTAAGCTCTTTTTACACACCCCACTGTTTCCCAATCCCTCAGAGCTGAGGGAATCGTATGTAAGATTCCCAGGCAACCTTCCCACTTATCTTAACAGGACCAGGCTTGCTGAACTTCAGAACGGCAATAGTTTACTTTGCAAACTTTCTGACTGCAACCCAACACCTGCGTTGTTTCAGGGGAGGGATGGAACAAGGAAGGAATTATGGGAAAGCTTTCTCCTATTTCTAACCCAGGTGTTAAAAATTAAATAAAAATAAGAGAGGCGCAGTCTTAGACTTCTAAGAGCAGACTTCAGTATCCACGGCTAGCAAAATTCTCCTGAAAAAGACCTTCCCATTCCTTGCTCCAACAAAGTTTCATGTTCAGTTTCTGTCAATCTCACACCTGCAATTGCAACTGCAATTGAAAGGGAGATTCAGCCTTTGTTTGCATTGTTTTTTTCAGTCACACTCCCTACTGATGTTTCCGGGATCCACACCCCAGATTATTCCAGCAGGCACCAGTTTATACCTTACTTTTATTTTGGGATATATTACCTTGGTGTTTCTATGCCTTCTAATTAGTTTCCAGAAACTGCATAACTAATTTCAGACATGGGGTATTTCCTCCCCCCCCCGTGCCCCCCGCCCCAGTGTTATGGCATTACCACTCAGTGTTGTATTTACATATAAGCTAAACAAGCTATAGCTTAGGGCCCCACTCTTGGGGGCCCCCAAAAAAATTAAAGGGGAAAAAACTGGGTGTACATTTCCAAAATATAAGATAAATATATTTTGGTTTGCCTATGAGGACAGCCGCACCTCCGTCATTTTCAAATATATATTGAGAGTGAGAGATTTCACTTTCTTGGGTTCCATGATCACTGCAGATGGTGACAGCAGTCACGAAATTAGAAGACGCCTGCTTCTTGGGAGAAAAACAATGACAAACCTAGACAGCATCTTAAGAAGCAAAGACATCACCTTGCCGACATAGTTAAATCTATGGTTTTCCCAGTAGTAATGTACGGAAGTGAGAGCTGGACCATAAAGAAGGCTGATCGCCGAAGAATTGATGCTTTTGAATTATGGTGCTGGAGGAGACTCTTGAGAGTCCCATGGACTGCAAAAAGATCAAACCTATCCATTCTCAAGGAAATCGGCCCTGAGTGCTCACTAGAAGGACAGATCCTGAAGTTGAGGCTCCAGTACTTTGGCGACCTCATGAGAAGAGAAGACTCCCTGGAAAAGACCCTGATGTTGGGAAAGATGGAGGGCACAAGGAGAAGGGGACGACAGAGGATGAGATGGTTGGACAGTGTTCTCGAAGCGACTAGCATGAGTTTGGCCAAACTGCAGGAGGCAGTGGAGGATAGGGATGCCTGGCGTGCTCTGGTCCATGGGGTCACGAAGAGTCGGACACGACTGAACGACTGAACAACAACAACATATATATATATATATATATATATATATATATATATATATATATATATAGCACAATCCCAAATCAAAATAAGCAAGCAAGCAAAGAAATGAGATTGATCAGTACAGAATTATGAGAACACCCCACTGTGTTCTCTACATAGTGAAGCAGTGTGAAATGAATATGAAGTGGTATTAGGAACAAAACAAACAAAAAACACCTCAATTGTTCATACCTGTAAACATGTTTAACAAAAAAAAGTGAACAAAAATATTCCATTTAATTTAGTTTTCAGATATCAAGAGCAAAGGAAGAAGCTCTTATGATATGGTTTGGTTAAAAAGGATCCTACCCCTTTGATGCACGCAATGATTCATGGATGAATGGATACTTGGGTTTTCCAGTTATTATTTATAAAATATTTCTACCCGGCTCTCATAGCCATAAGGCAATCAGGACGGCTTAAATGGATATAAAACAGAATACAAATTAGAAAAAAACAATGACAGGCTCCCCCCACCCCCGCCCAAAAAAACCCCACACCCAATTTTCCCTTGTTCAAAACAGTAAATGTGCGCACTGGAATCTGGGTGCGCCTTTACGCTTGCACTAAAACACATTTCTAATTTCCTTATGGCAGCAGGAACGCGATCTCAGCGAGCTGGCTGCCTTTGCATTTCACCGCAAAAGCAAGCGAGAGTCGTGCAGAAGCAGCCAACATCCGTGCATGCATTTATTATTATTTTTGGGACGCGCTGGAAGAATCAGAAACTACAAATCCCACAAGCCACCGCGCTCTTGCTTTACGACTTCTTCTTTTTTTATTCCCCGGGCCTTTCTTTCTCTTTCCATCCCCTGCTTGCTGCTGCAAAGATGGCTGGACGCAGCAGCAGCGGCGGCGGCGGCAACGGATCCGCTTCCCAGAGGAGCGACATCCCCGAGTACGAGACGCCGGAGCTGAACACGCGTCTTTTGCACGTGGGAACCTTCGGGGATCTCTGGAAGGAGCGGCTGCGCGAGGCGGAGCTCTCCCTGCAGCCCAAGGCGCCCGCAGACGAGGATGATGCGGCGCTGGTGCCGGAGCTGGGCTGCACGCCGGAGGTCGCGGCCGAGCTGAGGGCCGTGTGCAGGTGGGATGGCCGGCTCCGGGGCTCCGGCCCCCGAACAGCTGGGCTGCAAAGTTCCTCGGCCCGAACAGCTGGGCTGCAAAGTTCCTCTGGGGGGCGCGCACCAGTGCCGGATTTACGAATAAGCTAAACAAGCGATAGCTAAGGGCAGTGGCGTAGCAAGGTAAATTGGTATCCAGGGGCAAAAAAATTTTTTGTCACCCTCCCCCCCCAGGCATGGGAAGGTCAGGTGGCACCCGGTGCGGAAAATGTATTGTCAACCCTGCCCCCATTGATTCCCCCCCCCCTGCAAAAATGGTTTTACGTTATTTCATATTTTCTTACAAAGGAATAATAACAAGTAATAATAATAATAAAAACTTTTATTTATATCCCACCCTCCCCGGCCGAAGTCAGGCTCAGGGTGGCTAACATCAGATACATAACATTGGTATAAAATCAAACAATAATTACATTACTTCCTAAAAACATCTCAGAATCAAATTAAAGTCTAATTAGATGGCTTTCCCCAGGGTTAGGGTTGGGAACAGTAAGTGTTCTCTGAACTGAAATTTCAGCCTTCATGACATAGGAAAACAGCCAAGTGAACAGCTATTTTGGTGGAGGAGGGTCAAGATATTAACTGATATGCATGAAATTTCATATATAGCTATATAATCCCTAGTATAGTAAGATAAGACCTTCGGAGCAGGCATTTTCAAAAAAAAAAAATTTATTTTTTTATTTTTTTAATTCCACTCCCCTCAAAAAATTGTTCCTTGATAATTTGTCACCCCCTCCATTATGGAACATGGGGTGGCCCCCCCTTGCTACACCCCTGGCTAAGGGCCCCACTCTTTGGGGGCCCCAAAAAAATTTAAAGGGGGAAAATTGGATGTACATTTCCAAAATATAAGATAAAAAACAAATAAAATAAAACCTACATCCAGCAACAGTGTTTTGTGTTGTGTAGGCTCCTATGATGTAAGGAATGGGCCCTGCCTGCTAGCCTGCTCCCTAAAATATCACAGGTTTGCTCATTTCTGTATACAGTATAGGGTGCCTACATTCTACATTGGGACGTGGGTGGCACTGTGGGTTAAACCACAGAGTCGAGGGCTTGCTGATCAGAAGGTCGGCGGTTCGAATTCCCATGACGGGGTGAGCTCCCGTTGCTCGGTCCCAGCTCCTGCCAACCTAGTAGTTCAAAAGCACGTCAAAGTGCAAGTAGATAAATAGGTACTGCTCTGGCGGGAAGGTAAATGGCGTTTCCGTGCGCTGCTCTGGTTCACCAGAAGCGGCTTAGTCCTGCTGGCCACATGACCCGGAAGCTTCTGCAGACAAACGGCGGCTCCCTTGGCCAGTAAAGCGAGATGAACACGCAACCCCAGGATCGTCCGTGACTGGACATTACGGTCAGGGGTACCTTTACTTTACCCTTACATTCTGCATGTGCAAATGGCTTTAGATACCTATGAGGTCCATAAATTACCATATAGCATATATTCAACACAAAACAGTGACAATTTGTTGTTGACAAAGGACAGCCGGACATATAAAGGGTCCCATTACCTTCAGTAGCTTAGGGCCTCATCAAACCTCAATCCGGCCCTGGTGTGCACAGCCTTCCCAAACCCTGCTGAAGCCCCTTGCAGAGAGAAGTCTCGCTGGCTTTCCCAAACAGGATTGACGCTAGGGTTGCCACCTTTGTTATGGCAAAATGCAGGGACCCCCGAGGGTCATCTAGCCCAACCCCCTGCAATAGGATGCCCGCCTTGGTTCTGGCAAAATGCTGGGCGGTTTTGGGGCACCCCCCCCCAATGACATCAAAGTAATCCATTGCAATCTATTGCAGCCTAATAGGATGGCTCCTTTGGAATCTTCAAAATTTTATTTATGGTTTTCTCTGTTACAGTTATTTCACATTCATAAAAACAATACATTAAACATTGGCTTCCTCCTTGCCCTCTAAGTATCCATTGCTGCTGCATATTCTAGTCCTTCCATAACCTCTCTCTCTCATTTTATCTCTTTTTTTTTTTTTTATAAGAATTTATTGGCATTTTTTCCAAACAACATATACCCTCACCCACACCCACAAATACAAAACAAATATGACAAATACAAACGGTATCAAGATTCTTATAGCATCTTTCTAAAAAGAAAAATTTCTTTTTCCATATCTTGACCATTGACTTCCCCTGCCTTTTCACCTTCGATTTTATATCCTTAATCTATTTTATAACCATTTCTTCTGAAAAAAAAAAAAAAAAAAAAAAATTGGTTCAATTATATATTTACATCAAATTATCTTTTCAACACCTTACTAGTAAATACATCACCATAATAATACCTCATCCTAGTTCTTCTTAATTCAATCTTATCAATTTCTTAACTTAATCTGAGTCTTAATCTTGCTCCTCGCATCAAATCTAATTCTTCTATCCTTAAGATTACTGCTAATAACATAAAAACTTGAAATATCTCCTTTCATATACAAATAAAAATATAACAGAATATTGTTGACAGTATTCACCCTCCACTTTCGATTTGCCGTGTTAGACTACTTTAAATTTTGTTTAAGACTTCACCCCACACCCCCTCTGTCCATTATTCTTCTCCTGGTAGCATCGGCACTGAACATCCGTGTAACTTCTCTCTCCCAACGTCCACAGATCCAGGCACAGTCCATGTCTCTTCTTGCCACGAGTTCAGAGGTGTCCATCTCATCATCTCCCTGCTTCTTCGGTTCTTTGTAACATTCCTTTTCTTCTTGTAAATACCTTAATTCTCTGTCCCTGGCCCCCGAGCTCACACCCCGGGGACTGGATATAACAAATCTTAACGTCGCCTTGGGGCTGCCACCCCCAAAAAGCGAATTTCTTCTCCGAAGTTGCTCACTCAGTTCTCTCCATCTTTCCATCCACTCTCTCAGCTCATTAGCAAGACATTCTTCATAAGTGTCAAAAGTTTTAAAAGCCTCCTCTGTGGGCAATTGGTTCCCTTTCAGATCCCCACACAAGACTTTGACTTTTCTATAAACAAGTTCCACCTTCAAGGCAGTGAGTCTCTGTTCATCTGTTAGTCCAGAGTTCAATACCAGTTCAAGGACAAAACCCAGCATACTGGCAGAGGAGGAGGAAGTGGGTGTTGTATTTCTGCTCTCCTCTTTGTTCAACGCCATTTTTCTGTGTTGAAGCGCAAACACCGCAACTTTAAATGGAGATATTTTCCTCTAATTAACTGCCCGAAAAAAGAGTTTGCCAGTCTCATGTGTCAATTTTAGCTACATTGAAACCAGTTCTGTAGCAGTAAACCCTCATTTGGTTACATTCTTCGGCTCGAAGGGAGGGAGGCAGGCTACCTTTCCCCTTCCCCCCGGATCGTTCCAAAAGCGCGATTTTTAATCCAAATCTTTACTCACGACCACCGGGTTTTTAGCTCCATTCTTCGCAGGTAGAACTTGGACGCTCACCGCGGGCTTTGTCGCCGCATTTGCATCCCGGTTGGGGCATGTCCCCTGAAGCCCGGCTCCGGTTGTCCCTTCACCCCCACTCCCCCTTTACAGGGGGGGCAGGGGAAGGGTTCGGAGCCTCCGCGGGCACAGCCGGGGAGCCCAGGGTGCGGGACGCTCTTCCCGCACCCCAAACGGAGCCGCGCGCTGCGGTAGCGCGGCTCCTAACCCCCGGGATGGACAAGGCGCCTCGGAACCGAGGCAGCCTTCGACCACCCGGCGATGGCGTCGCCGCCGGAAGTCCTCTCTCTCATTTTATCTCAGCGGGATTTATACTGCTGAATTTACTCTAACCCTGCTAACGTTTTACAGTGATTCTTCATATATTCTACAAACATTTCCCAGTCCCCCTTCAATACCCTTTGTGGCCCCTCTGGAAATTGTCTCTTTTACAAACACACGCAAACACACACGTGCAAATCTGCCTGTGCTTGGCTATCCAGAGCTTAAACACATGGCCTTGGGCACGCCCTTTCCGTCACACGCATTTGGAGAGGATCCCTAACTTGGCACACATACAGAGAGACAGAGAGAGACACAGAGAGAACCTGAAATACAGGACAAAAGTGTACCAGTGCTTAGCATTTTGCACTGAAATACGGGATAATCCTGTATCATACAGGACAGGTGGCAACCCTAATTGCAAGCCTAAAGCCAGAAGCATGGCTCAGGCCCACGGAGATAGGCAGTGCAAAAGGCTAGAGAGGCTGCAGGTAGGCGGAATGTCCGGTTGCCATGGAGCTGCCCAATTTAATTAATGGCGGCCTGGCAGCCTTGGCTGTTGTTGTCACTAGGCAGTGGGTGATCTCCCTCATTCTTAGCAACAAGTGCTTCTTCTTCTTCTTCTTCTTCTCCTCCTCCTCCTCCTCCTCCTCCTCCTCCTCCTCTCTCTCTCTTTCTCTCTCTCTTCCTCTTTTTACTGTGGGTTTTATTTCACTGTTGTTGTTGTTGTTGTTGAGTCGCTTAGTCCTGTCCGACTCTTCGTGACCCCATGGACCAGAGCATGCCAGGCACGCCTATCCTCCACTGCCTCCTGCAATTTGGTCAGACTCATGTTAGCAGCTTTGAGAACACTGTCCAACCATCTCGTCCTCTGTCGTCCCCTTCTCCTTGTGCCCTCCATCTTTCCCAACATCAGGGTCTTTTCCAGGGAGTCTTCTCTTCTCATGAGGTCGCCAAAGTATTGGAGCCTCAACTTCAGGATCTGTCCTTCCAGTGAGCACTCAGGGCTGATTTCTTTAAGGATGGATAAGTTTGATCTTTTTGCAGTCCATGGGACTCTCAAGAGTTTTATTTCATAGGGACCCTTTAAAGCCTCAACACAATTTAAAAACGCAGCTTGTTGGCCTTCAGGGAGCAGTCAGCTGCCTGTTACAGCAACCTAGGCAGGGAAGGGGTGGTTTGGGGCGATTTGGGGCGGGAAATCTAAAGCTGCCCAATCCGTACCTCTGGCCCGTGCAATGAGCGGTGGACTTGCTGCATTGCAAAGTTATTGGCGCCTACTCTCTACCCAGGCCTTTTGAAGTGTATCCGCACCCCCCCCCCCAAAAAAAGAAGAGACATTACTTCTGCACATAATACCTGAGTTTGGAACCTGAGTTTGGGTTGTGGTCCAGGGTTGGCATCATTGGGCCCATAGTCCTGTGGGCAGCTCCTACCGCTCCTTGGGGGTTACCTGGCCCTGTTTCTCTTATGTCCCTACAACCTGCACTTACCCCCTTTGAGTAAACAAGCAGTGGTGGAGCCGCATGAACCTCGCTACAAGGACGGGAGGGCCAGGCGACACAGTGGCGCACCTGTCTTTGTGTTTTTCTGCCTTCTCTCTGCTCCCAGGTTTCGGGCTAGTTTGCAAGGAGAGGCTCACTTGGTTAGACGCTGGCCAGCGAAGGGACTGACCGCTGCCCAGTCCACGGGGGGGGGGAGAGCACAACACGTGCCCCGCCACGGGGCACCAGCAACCCATGCTACGCCCCTGTAAACAAGCAAGGAGAAAGCACAGTGGGAGCCTTCTTGTAGCTGGTGCTCTCCTCGTGAGAAGTAGATGCACATTGGGTCCAGAAGGAGAAGCGAGTGAATGGGCAGTGGCCAAAGGGAAGAGGGCATCTGGACTGAAGGGCTCCCCAAATCTAGACACGGTGGTGCCGGTTGCAAGCTTTCATTCCTACCGGTGCAAAATCATAGCTGCTTTACCAATCCAGCATTGGTTTCCGGTCTCGAAGGAGATTCTAATAAAGGGTTACTCCAGTACGAATGTCCTCTCCAGCGAATGAAACAAATTGTTTAGATTATTTCAGCGGATCCGTCATGGATTGCACACTTATGCAAGAAAGACATCTTACAAGAACACCACTTTGCTTTTCTTAGAAAAATCTCTTGGTTGCTCCTCTCGGTCCGATCATGACATACTTACCCTCACCCTGTAGACCAGTCCTCTGTTTCTAGGAATGCATCATAAAACGGTGCTTTGATGCATTCCTAGAATGCATCTATGTTGAGATTATTTCAGCGGATCCGTCATGGATTGCACACTTATGCAAGAAAGACATCTTACAAGAACACCACTTTGCTTTTCTTAGAAAAATCTCTTTGTTGCTCCTCTCGGTCCGATCATAACATACTTACCCTCACCCCCTAGACCAGTCCTCTCTTGTTTCTAGGAATGCATCATAAAATGGTGCTTTGATGCCTGCCTGTGCTTTTTCCTGCATGGAAGCTGCTCAGCATCTTACTGGCATGTGGGACCCACCAGCTTTGCCCAGGAGTTGTGCATATGTCCCCCGTCTTTCCAAATACCCAGATTATGCCGAGGGGCATGACATGGCAAGAACATTTCCACTCTTTGGAATGGCAAGCACTGTAATACCAAGCGGGAACAATGTACTAGCCCAGCAGCCTTCGCTGACCTGGAGCCCTCCAGAATGTGCTTGCTGGAGCTCATGGGAGTTGTAGTCCAAACCATTTGGAGACTAGCAGGTTGGTGAAGGCTGTAGTAGTCTGCGGGACATGGGTGGTGCTGTGGTCTAAACCACAGAGCCTAGGGCTTGCCGATCAGAAGGTCGGCGGTTTGAATCCCCGCGACGGGGTGAGCTCCCGTTGCACGGTCCCAGCTCCTGCCCACCTAGCAGTTCGAAAGCACGTCAAAGTGCAAGTAGATAAATAGGTACCGCTCCGGCGGGAAGGTAAACGGCGTTTCCGTGCACTGCTCTGGTTTCGCCAGAAGCGGCTTAGTCATGCTGGCCACATGACCCGGAAGCTGTACGCCGGCTCCCTTGGCCAATAAAGTGAGATGAGCGCCGCAACCCCAGAGTCGGACACGACTGGACCTAATGGTCAGGGGTCCCTTTACCTTTATACTAGTCTGCAGCCAGTTGGCTCCTGTAGTGTCTATACCATGGGTAGGCAAACTAAGGCCTGGGGTCCGGATCTGGCCCAATTGCCTTCTAAATTCGGCCCGTGAATGGTCCGGGAATCAGTGTGTTTTTACATGAGTAGAATGTGTGCTTTTATTTAAAATGCATCTCTGGGTTATTTGTGGGGCATAGGAATTTTTTTCATTTCCCCCCCCTTCAAAATATAGTCCGGCCCCCTACAAAGCACAGTGGACCAGCCCCCAGCTGAAAAAGTTTGCTGACTCCTGGTCTATACAGAGGGTAGATCTACACACAGGGGGAAAAACCCACACGCTATAAATAAGCCAGAAATTAAATCATTGTAACAAAAGGGGGGGGGATGCTATGGAAAACTGCATAGAGTATTTTTTTACTCTCCACCACCACCTGATGTTTCGTATTTATAACGCATTCAAAACACTGTTTTTTTTACTACTGTAGCTGAGTCCTGAGTCTGTTTCTCAACTGTGCTATTTCAGATCGTTGGTGAGACTCATTATTGACTGTTCTTTAGCAGGGTGGGGTGGGGATAAAACAGACTCTGCATGTTGAAAGCTAGCCTTTCAGAGTTGGGTTAAGTAAAATTAATTTCCCCTTGCAAGCTAATTTTCTATCTTCTGTTATCTTATGTTAGAAACCTCCTTGTTTGCTCTTGGTGATAACTAGGCTGTAGTTCTGCTTGTAGCCCCGAATAAAATGTCTGTTTGCAAGATACAAAGTCTGCAGTAGAGAAAAGAATCGAACCTCTGGCCCTGAAAATATTTTGTTTGCAGTTGTCTGTGTTTACTCCCATCCTAGCCCACAAATAGTTATTTCTTGAAGACGAGCTCTTCCTGTGTTTTTTACATGATGGCTTTTTATATGGAAACAGACCTGGGATTTTTATTTTTTTCTGTTTCTCTTCTAGAATTGATGCACTCAAAGGTTCTGGGAAAGAAGACACAGAAGTCATACCCGAAGACACCAGCTTAATAACTCTTAGGTAATACTGAATTCTATTACAGCCACAATCCTGATAAATTCTGGTAACTATACTAATGCTGCAAACAAGTTTTGTTTAGGGCGTTCTTTTAGCAAATGTCTGGAGAAGATGCCATGGCTGCTTTTAACTGTGTGTGAATTGGAATGTTTTAAAATTTGTAGGGGGGGAAAGGAGATATTTCTTTACACCAGAACAGGTGGTGTACCTAGATATCTATTGCCTGTTTCTCCGTTCCTGTCTGCGCGTCATTAGAGTTCCTTTTCTCAAATCCCCTCTTTCCCCCTTCTCCCTTGTAATGATTATGATTTCTTTACTACATTGTTCCATCTGTCGCTCCCCCTTTTCACATTCCCCACCCCCAGATCCCTCAGCACCCAACGGAACCCCCTTTTTCTCTTTTCCACCCTCTGGTGCAGTTGTGGGGAACTTCTGCCCCCCCCCAGATGTTGCTGAACTGACAAGTCCCATCAGCCCTAGCAAACATGGCCAATGGCAAGGGAAGGTGAGAATGGCAGCTCAACAATATTGGGGGGGGGATTGTTGGGAGATTCATTCCCCGTGTGCAGTCATGGGATTGTTGTCTTTCACATGACGCTGTGTGTGTTTTGATTCCACAGGAGTGGGAAGTGACAGAAGACGGGATGTTTGTCTTACTGTGTTCCCTGAAGTGGGACTTTTGTCCTTTGTTCTTTCTCTTTGCTGCCTGATGGTAGAGAGAGAGGGAGCCACGATGGAGTGCTCCGTGTGTGTTTTATATATAAATAAAGTAGATTACCCTACCTGCTGAGTTGCTGGGGTCTGTTACGCAACTGCGCTAACCTCTGCGGATCCGTGAGCCTGCTGATGTCTTCTGGCATCAGTCGCAGTGTTGTTCAGGCTGAGGAATGCTTAAGAAGCTCCCGGACGCCCAGGAGGGAGGGAACATGCCAGTAGGGTATGTGTCTCTGCCAGGGTCCTACTTGCGAGTAGGCCGTTTCCTGACAAGGATCCCCACACCTCCTAAAAGTAGAACGCCCTCTTTTTCCTCTCTCTCTCTCTCTTTCCTTTTCCTTGCCCACACCTCCTTTTGCACCGCCTGTTGCCCTTGTTCGACCTGTTTCTCTTCTCCCTTCCCATTTCTCGGTAGCTCTTGTTTCTGAGTTTGTCCTCCCTACATTCCTCCCTTGGCACTTTTGCACAAGGCTAGCGCTCTCCAAGGAAAACACGTGCTGGATGTTGCACAGCTCTGAGTTGATTAGGGTTGCCATACGTCCGGGTAATAATAATAATTTATTTATACCCCACCCATCTGGCTGGGTTTCCCCAGCCACTCCGGGCGGCTTCCAACAGAATGTTAAAATACAATAATCTATTAAATATTAAAAGCTTCCCTAAACAGGGCTGCCTTCAGATGTCTTCTAAAAGTCTGGTAGTTGTTTTTCTCTTTGACATCTGAAGGGAGGGCGTTCCACAGCGCGGGTGCCACTACCGAGAAGGCCCCCTGCCTGGTTCCCTATAACTTGGCTTCTCGCAGCGAGGGAACTGCCAGAAGTCCCTCAGAGCTGGACCTCAGTGTTTGGGCTGAACGATGGGGGTGGAGACGCTCCTTCAGGTATACTGGACCAAGGCCGTTTAGGGCTTTCAAGGTCAGCACCAACACTTTGAATTGTGCTCGGAAACGTACTGGGAGCCAATGTAGGTCTTTCAGAACCGGCGTTATGTGGTCTCGGCGGACATTCCGAGTCACCAGTCTAGCTGCCGCATTCCTACAAGTTCTGTTTTTTTTAGGGGGGGCAACAGGCCCATCTGGTGGGATTTTAACATTTTAAAGGTAATGTTTGTGGTTTTTTGTCTGTGGGGGGTATTTATTTATTGGTTGTTTGGTTGGGCTTGGGCAGCTTTGCATGCCGTGGCCGCTGCCAGCCCGAGCCAGGGAAAGAGGCTTGCCGCAGCTCAGGCTGGCAGCTGCTTGGGCTGTCCTCTTTTTTGCTCTTCAAGATATGTCAGCCCTGGAGTTGATGGAGAGGAAGAATGATGGAGGCATTCTCTAATCCGTGCTCTTACTTTTGATGGGCTTAAGTGGGCTTTCCATGTCCTCATACAGAGTTTGGAATGCGTTGAAACACAGTATTTGAAGTTCGATTCCATTTATTTAGTAGAAATGGTAATTGATTTCAGAAGGCACTCTTCTGTTCTGCCACCACTTTCCATTCTTGGTAACATGGTTGTAATAGTAGAGTCCTTTAAGTTCCTGGGCTCCATAATTTCTTATAACTTAAATTGGTCAAGCAACATCAATAGTATTATTAAAAAGGTCCACCAGAGGCTGTATTTCCTGCGTCAACTAAGGAAATTTAAATTGTCCCAGGAAGTGTTGATTCAATTCTACAGAGGCATCATTGAAACTGTTCTCTGTAATTCTATAACAGCTTGGTACGGTACAGCCTCTAAGAGAGACAAGAAAAAGCTCCAACGAGCTGTAAGAATTGCAGAAAGGGTAATTGGTGTTAGCTTGCCTTCAATAGAGACAATTTATGCTACTCGAGTAAGGAAGAGAGCAGAGAGAATTGTAGCAGATCCTTTACATCCCGGTCATCATCTGCTTGATTTACTTCCATCTGGACGTCGCTACAGGACTTCATATACAAAATCGGCCAGGCACAAGAATAGTTTTTTCCCTTGTGCCATTAAATTGTTAAATTCGTAGTTGTATAGCTTAAGGGGAGGTAAAATATGGGTGGGGTTTCTTTACTTCTTTGTATTGTGAGAGGAACAGTGTCTGTATGTTTACATTGCAATGTAGCCGAAACAAATTCCAAGTATGTTGGAAAATGTACTTGGCCAATAATAAATTATTCCTATTCCTATTCCTATTTATTATATCTGTATGCCGCTTTTCCTTTCGTGTGAATCGCAAAGCCACGGAAACAAACAGTTAACAAAAACGTAATAGGACATTGAAAATGCGGCATAAATCGTATGGAATAATTAACAAATCGTCTGTAGAACAATTACAAATCGTCAGCAAAATAACAACCACCTATAAAACACTATTAACAAAACAGATTTTAAAAAATAAGCTAAACGGTTAACAACATTTTATAGCAAGGGTCCCCAAACTAAGGCCCGGGGCCCGGATGCGGCCCAATCGCCTTGAATTTTAACAAGGAGAAATGTAAAGTACTACACTTGGGGGGGGGGGAATGAAAGGCACAAATACAGGATGAGTGACACCTGGCTTGAGAGCAGTACATGTGAAAAGGATCTAGGAGTCTTGGTAGACCATAAACTTGACATGAGTCAACAGTGTGATGCAGCAGCTAAAAAAGCCAATGCAATTCTGGGCTGCATTAATAGGAGCATAGTATCTAGATCAAGGAAAGTAATAGTACCACTGTATTCTGCTCTGGTCAGACCTCACCTGGAATACTGTGTCCAGTTCTGGGCACCACAGTTCAAGAAGGATACTGCCAAGCTGGAAGGTGTCCAGAGGAGGGCAACCAAAATGGTCAAAGGCCTGGAAATGATGCCTTATGAGGAACGGCTTAGGGAGCTGGGTATGTTTAGCCTGGAGAAGAGAAGGTTAAGGGGTGATATGATAGCCATGTTCAAATATATCAAAGGATGTCATATAGAGGAGGGTGAAAGGTTGTTTTCTGCTGCTCCAGAGAAGCGGACACGGAGCAATGGATTCAAACTACAAGAAAGAAGATTCCACCTAAACATTAGGAAGAACTTCCTGACAGTGAGAGCTGTTCGACAGTGGAATTTGCTGCCAAGGAGTGTGGTGGAGTCTCCTTCTTTGGAGGTCTTTAAGCGGAGGCTTGACAGCCATCTGTCAGGAATGCTTTGATGGTGTTTCTTGCTTGGCAGGGGGTTGGACTGGATGGCCCTTGTGGTCTCTTCCAAATCTATGATTCTATGATTCTCAATCCGGCCCACGGACGGTCCGGGAATCAGCATATTTTTACATGAGTAGAACGTGTTCTTTTATTTAAAATGCATCTCTGGGTTATTTGTGGGGCATAGGAATTTGTTCATATATTTTTCCCCCAAAATATAGTCCGGCCCACCACATGGTCTGAGGGACAGTGGACCGGCCCCCTGTTGAAAAAGTTTGCTGACCCCTGTTTTATAGGATTCACTGAATACTGCAATTGGTCTGAGGTTCAGCTCCAAGTAAATGTACTTTGAAAAGTGTTGTTAGCCAATTTCCCCTCCATAAAATGCAGGTGGCGGCCATTTTGCGCGGGGGTCCTGTTCCTGGCCCCCGCATGCGCCACCGGAGCACGCATAAGCCCGTTCTGCCCTCTTTTGTGTCCAAAGTGATCCGTGCGTTGGCAGTCGCACATCAATTGGACACACGCAAAGTGATTGCCGCCTGTGTATCAGTAGCGTTATCAGGAAATTGATTTGAATACCTCTCTTTTTAGGTCCATGTATTTAGAAGCAAACCCAATCAATTTGGGAGCAGCTTGCAAAGAGCACAGCCTGTCCTGTCCCTTCAGGTCTCATCTTAAAAAGGGGACGTTCTGAGCACCGTGCATTCCAGGAAGCGATAACGTGAAGTTGAGTACATCACTTAACATCAAGATAAACTTAGCCATTCGGGTTACGGAATGTGTGACACATTGTGCTTCCCATTTGAAAAGCACAGATATAAAATTTGGATAAAATTGCCCTTTTATGGTAATTACAGCAATCTGTAGTTATGGCTGTGGGTGCCTTTGAAGTTCAGGAACTGCGGTTAGTCCAAAATGCAGCTGTGAGATTGAGCATGAGCATCATATAACTGTGACTGCTTGTCGCCACATGTGCTCGCTCATGCTGTGCCTTCCCCCAATGTGGAGCCCATGTGCTTTGGGCTGCAGCTTCTGTTATTCCTGACGTGGAAGTTGTGGTCCAAGACAGTTCTCCTCAGCATGGATGTCCTCAGATCTCCTCAGCATGGATGTCCTCAGATCTCCTCAGCATGGATGTCCAAGTCACCCAGGACCTGAGTTCCTCCAACATCACATGAGAGACAACTTTGCTCAGATAGCAGGGTAGATAAAAATCAATGATTTAAAAAAAATAAATCAAAAAAATCTGATTTTTTTTATTTAAATCAGATTTTTTTTATTTAAATCGGATTTTTTTTAAAAAAAATAAAATGCTTTTTGAGGAAAATATATTACCATCCAAAGGTTAGTCAATCATGAAATAAAGATTAGTTTTTAATTATGTAGAATAAGGCTGTATATGTTTAAATTTTTTGGTAAATAAATTCCATTAATCCATTCACAATGTCATTTATGCTCTTCCAGAGGTTTTTGTAAGATTATTTGGCAGTTTCTCTGCCTACAAGATATTATCACAGATGCTTGGTTTACCTTTGCAGGTCTCAAAACTGAATTTGACTCAGCAGAGATCACATGCCTCTTCTTCACAGCAAAAATGTTATAACATGAACAGAGCTGAGAAAAAGACCTTAATCCTATTGTTCTACTAACCTATGAATACAGAATCAACCCCTTCAGTGTTAAGTTTCAAGAAGTTCAGTGAATAGAATAGAAACAATATTTTTTCTGATTGTTTGGAGTGGAATGGATCTAATAAATCTATTTAAATTGTTATTATTAAGGTAATGATTATTTTTCTCCTTCCTAAGTACAACAGAAAAAATGTCCAAATATGAATGATTAACCTATTGAACTGGGGATAAAAAAAAACTAATATGGAAAGTTGTTATTCTAAAAATCTTCATCTACTTGCATATTAAAGTTATACCAGCAAGAATTAGTCTTTATGTAGAAAACTGTGATTTAAATCAAGCCTTGCTGACTAGTGATTTAAATCAGTTTGATTTAAATCGTGATTTAAATCAGTTTGATTTCAATCAAATCCACCCTGGCTCAGATAGTGAAGAAGAGAGGTTGCCTAGTGAGAGAGAACGGACTTCTGTGAACTGCAACGACATCTCCTTGCCCCCCTAAATCTGGACTCAGGTTGCGCCGAGTAACCAGGCGTGCAGGGCTTTCATATTCTCGGCAGTTAACGTTCCTGTTTAGAATGCTTCATTAACTCTGCTAAGGAAATACACAACAACAAGTAACTCAGATATGCTGGCTGTCCACTCTGAACCAGTTCAATGACTTATCTTGGCAGGGATCTGCAACGCCTGCTTAGCTGTGCTCAAGGAGTTGTGGGAGCTTATAGAAGACTTTATGGTTATTATATATATATATTTTTAAAAAAATTAATTCAGAGGATGCTTTGAAACGCCAGCCAGCAATTTGCAGGCTCCTGTTTGGGACGGAGGATGTCAAAGCCTCGCTTGTGGGGGCTGAGCGTTTTGTCTCGGTTCCTAACTGCTGAGAAAGACTCAACTTTATTTAATGACCAAATGCGGCTTCCTCTGCCGGGTAGGATTAACTACAGTTGTCCCATAAGTGGTGTACAAGAAAGGCAATACGGGAAAAGGCAACAAAAATCTGTTAAATCCAGATTTCAATTGAAATGCCTGCTGGAATAGAGTGGTACCTCGACTTACGAAAGTAATCCGTTCCGAAGGTGCGCTCGTAAGTCGAAATCTCCGTAAGTCGAAGGCGCCATCTCGGAACGGGGAAAAAATTCGGAAGTCGAAAAAAGCGCATTCAGATTTTCGTAAGTCGAAGTATCGTGCCTCTGCTTTCCCTTCGCAAGTCGAAAATTTCGGAAGCGGCGGCCATTTTTTCGCTTCCGGAGGTCATTTGGAAGTCGAAAAATACGGAAGTCGAGTCGCTCGTAAGTCGAGGTACCACTGTATATAGAAAAGTATTCAGTAGGTGTCAGAAGTTTAACAGGGAGATGTTCTGTGTGACTTCTTAGCCCTCTCCCCCCCCCCCCAAGCTTAGAATTTTTTTGGGGGGGGATTGCTTAAACTAGGGGTGATGCACTGTCGGATGAAGAGGGGTGCGGGGGAAGCACACCGCCCCGGCAGCGTGATCCCAGTGGGGTGCCATCGTGACTCCCCCCCGCGCTGGGTGCCATGCCACCGCAGGTGACGCACCACGCCCCCATGACGCGCAGCATGCCCCCTGGGATGTGCGCTGCCCCCTGGTGCCAGAGCATGAAGCTTCGCCACTGGGGTGATGTCAGAGACCAGGCTGAGGAGTCCTGCTCTGACGAGGAATGGTGGGAACCTCTCCCCTCCCCCTCCCCCTGCTCCTGACCAGCATCCTGAATCTTCCCAGGAGCAATGGAGCAGTATAGATTTGGAACAGTGGTTCGCAGAGGGGCATAGTTCGGAAGACAAAAGTTGGGACGAACTGCGGGGGGGGGGGTGAACAGCAAAGTGAAGAACTGGAGGAAAGAGAACTCACAGACACTCTCTCGCTCGAAAGTGTCCAAGGTCACGTAGAGCAGATAAGGTGGCTGCACAGAAAGCACGGTGGTTGCGAGATCAGGTTGCAAGACGGAAGGGACGGGGGTGACCGGGGGGGAAATGGGTGGAAACCTTAATTGGGAACTCCGTCATTCCGAGAATGGCTGCTTTGTGGCCATTAAAGACTCTTTAAATGGTAAGGGACTCTGAAGGTATATCTGAAGGAGCGTCTCCATCCCCATCGATCTACCCGGACACTGAGGTCCAGTGCCGAGGGCCTTCTGGCGGCTCCCTCTCTGCGAGAAGCAAAGTTACAGGGCCTTCTTGGTGGCGGCACCCGCCCTGTGGAACGCCCTCCCACCAGATGTCAAAGAGAACAACAACTACCAGACTTTTAGAAGACATCTGAAGGCAGCCCTGTTTAGGGAAGTGATGGATTATTGTATTTTAATATTTTGTTGGAAGCCACCCGGAATGGCTGGGGAAGCACAGCCAGATGGGCGGGATATAAATAAATTATTATTATTACTATTATTATTATTATTATTATTATTTGCTTTGTCCTACTTATCTACGGGAAAAGGGAGTGGGGGGAGGAAGCCAAATCCCAGAAGCCTGACAGGTGAGGAACCTCAGAGCCTGGGGGCCAAACGTAGCCCTCTTGACCACATAATCTGGCCCTCGGGATTCTCTCAAGGCCACATCTTCACCCCAAGGTCCTGGAGTGCTTTTGCTTGGCTGGGATATGTCAGTGAAGGGCACCAGTGCCTCTTGCATGCCTGAATGGTGTGTACAGAAGTCTCCGACTTTTGCAGGGCAAGAATGTGGCTCAATATACATGGGTAAGAGTCACGTTTACTGTGCCGCATTTGGTCTCTGACTCCCACCCACCAGTGGACAGCCTTCCACTGGTGGGAAACCCCCCCCCCCCCGGGCTTCAGACTTCTAGATAAGTGAGATTGCATTGTCTCCCAAAGCACTGGAGTTCCAATGTGACTTTTGAACCCTGCTCTCTTAACTGTTGTTGCACCAAAGGATCTCAAATAATAATAATAATAATAATAATAATAATAATAATAATAATAATAAATTTTTATTTATACTCCGCCCTTCCCCGCCAAACCGGGCTCAGGGCGGCTAACACCAACAAAATCACAACAAAAACATAAAACAATTCATAAAAATACAGATTAAAATACAATTTAAAATTAAATCTAAACTGCAGCCTCATTTTTAAGTAGCCCACCAATCACACCAAAAGAACAAAACATCGGGGTTAAACTGAAACCAGCCCAAAGGCTAGGTGGAACAGCTCCGTCTTGCAGGCTCTGCGGAAAGATGCCAAATCCCGCAGGGCCCTGGTCTCTTGTGATAGACTGTTCCACCAAGTCGGGGCCAATACTGAGAAGGCCCTGGCCCTAGTTGAAGCCAACCTAGCATCTTTGTGGCTTGCGACCTCCAAAAAGTTATTATTTGAGGACCTTAGGTATGAGGGTACGCCAGGAGAGGTACGCCAGGAGAGGCGGTCCCTTAGGTACGAGGGTCCTAAGCCGCATAGGGCTTTAAAGGTCAAAACCAGCACCTTAAACCTGACCCTGTACTCCACCGGGAGCCAGTGCAGCTGGTAAAGCACTGGATGAATGTGATCCCGCGGCCAGGACCCCGTAAGGAGCCTTGGCCCGGCATTCTGCACCCACTGAGTCAGCTTCAAGGGCAGCCCCGTGTAGAGCGAATTACAGTAATCAAGCCTGGAGGTGACCATCGCGTGGATCACTGTGGCCAGATCAGGGCGAGAGAGGTAGGGGGCCAACTGCTTAATACGGCGGAGATGGAAAATATAGCTGAAGAAGTGTGCATGCACACGAAAGCTCATACCGAGAACAAACTTCGTTGGTCTCTAAGGTGCTACTGGAAGGAATTTTTTATTTTGTTTCAACTACGGCAGACCAACACGGCTACCTACCTGTAACTCGAATAATATACTGAGTCTTGTGGGTACGTCATTCCCCGTCTCCCTTTTCTTCCCTTGTTTCCTAGGATTAGACAGAAGGCTCTGACGAGGCGGAAAGAGACGATCACCGTCGATCGGGCATGCAGACAGGAAACGTTTATTTACGAGATGGTAAGGCTCCTCTCAACCTCGCCGTCGCCCACCCGGCACGCTCAAGATGACCGGGCAAACTCATGTAGAATAATGGCGACAGATCATAAGCGAAGGTCTCTTTTCAGGCTGTGCGCATGTGGGGAACACTTGCTACATCTGTGGGGCTGCATGGATCGATGCGCTGAAAATGGAGCTCAAGGTCAATGGTGGCAGAGTTTGGTCCTCAAGATAGGTCACCCACCCTACACAGGGGTGACTAACCAGGTTTTTTTTATTTTCTCTTATAATGTCTTTGGCAGAACTGGCGAAAAAAAAGGGAAGAAGCCTGCCCTCCCTTATTTTTTGCGGTTTTTTATTTTATTTGACTTAGCCAAGAATGAAATTTCTGTTATGTAATGGCCAGGACAGCACTTTGGATAGTGTCAAAAAGCATGGAAATGAATTGCCGCTCCCTATGCCTCATCCATCCGGCTTGATTGCCACGTAGATTAGAGATATTCCCAGTATCGCTTGAGTTCTGCCTCTCCTGTTAGCAAACCTCCCCATTCTCTCATGGGCTGAGTCTGTCTTTTGCAATTTGAAGATGATGGGAATGTACTCTTTGTGATATTGCTTCATTCTGCCTTGTTTAGGGCGATGGTGTTGTAATAATTTGTGGAGATTTGTGGGTGAAGTAATACTTTTGGTTTTCATTATACAGTGGCGCCTCGCAAGACGAAATTAATTCGTTCCGCGAGTGCTGTCGTATAGCGCAGTGTTTTTCAACCTTTTTTGGGCAAAGGCACACTTGTTTCATGAAAAAAATCACGAGGCACACCACCATTAGAAAATGTTAAAAAAATTAACTCTGTGCCTATATTGACTATATATAAAGTAATTCTCTTGAATAGGAATCAAATAAACACAAAGAAAGTATTTTATAATTACTTTATTATGAAATAGTAAGTAAACAGAAATATGAAAAATTATAAAATACTTTATTCAGTGCGCAACCAGGGCCTGTTTGGCTGAACACAAAGCTGATATTCTGGCTGGAATTTTTCCCACGGCACACCAGGCAACATCTCGCGGCACACTAGTGTGCCGCGGAACAGTGGTTGAAAAACACTGGTATAGCGGAAATTTCGTCTTGCGAAGCACGATCGGAGGAAGCGCGGCTTTACGGGGGGGGGGTCGCGGCCATAGGAAAATTCGTCTTGCGAGTCACCCTTTCGTTAGCGAATGCCTTTCGTCTAGCGAGGCATTCGTCTTGCGAGGTACCACTGTAAACTACTGTATATTCTGGCGTATAAGACTACTTTTTAATCCAGGAAAATCTTCTCAAAAGTCCCTTGTTCCCTAAGGTGCTACTGGAAGGAATTTTTTTGTATTTTGTTTGGACCAGATAGTCCTTCAGTTTGCTCCAGCAAGGGTGTTCATTCATCGGCCATGGTTTAGGAACATCCTTCTGGTAATCCCTTTCTGGTTTGAACGTCTCTTAATCCCGATGCTTTGACTCCACCTCTCTTTATAGATAGCTGTAAGTAGAATTCAGGGGGACACTACCAAAACAAGATGGGCCAGTTCTAAAGCTAGCGAGGTAAATGGGGTTGTATCCCAACTAGGTTGTATTCAGAATAGACCTACTGAAATCAGTGAAACAAAGTTATACCTATTGACTATGGGCTGCATCAATAGGAGTATAGCATCTAGATCAAGGGAAGTAATAGTACCACTTGTATTCCGCTCTGGTCAGACCTCACCTGGAATACTGTGTCCAGTTCTGGGCACCATAGTTCAAGAAGGATACTGACAAGCTGGAACGTGTCCAGAAGAGGGCAACCAAAATGGTCAAAGGCCTGGAAACGATGCCTTATGAGGAACGGCTTAGGGAGCTGGGTATGTTTAGCCTGGAGAAGAGAAGGTTAAGGGGTGATATGATAGCCATGTTCAAATATATCAAAGGATGTCATATAGAGGAGGGTGAAAGGTTGTTTTCTGCTGCTCCAGAGAAGCGGACACGGGGCAATGGATTCAAACTACAAGAAAGAAGATTCCACCTAAACATTAGGAAGAACTTCCTGACAGTAAGAGCTGTTGGACAGTGGAATTTGCTGCCAAGGAGTGTGGTGGAGTCTCCTCCTTTGGAGGTCTTTAAGCGGAGGCTTGACAGCCATCTGTCAGGAATGCTTTGATGGTGTTTCCTGCTTGGCAGGGGGTTGGACTGGGTGGCCCTTGTGGTCTCTTCCAACTCTAGGATTCTATGATTCTGTGATTCTATGACTTCAATGGGCCTTTGCCAAACATGACTCACATTGTGCCCAGTGATTATAAACGTGTGTGTTTGTGTGTGTATTGAACTTCAGGTGCTTTGCGAGCATTCAGCAAGTTTTAGAATAATATCCTAACGTCTTGCCTTGCCAGGAGTCCCAAGCAATTGGAAAGAGGCCAAAGGATCCAGAAAACTTAGTCAAGGAGGGAGAGCTGCTTTTAACCCTGAATATTTTCTACCCTGTTATATTACAGAAGGTTAGTGGCTTCTTTTAACTTATTTTCATGTCCTTGTTGGGTGTCTTGACATGGTTCACTAGTGAAGTCAAACTCCCCTTGGAGCACACCTTGCAAGAAAGTGGAGCTGCTTTGGTTAGAAGGAAGAGTTTACCTGCTTTCCTTAAAGTAAAAGTGTATGTCAAATAAGTTATAGTCATACCTTGGGTTGCGAACGCTTCAGGTTGTGTACTTTCGGGTTGCGTACTCCGCAAACCCGGAAGTAAAGATCACCGCGCATGCGCAGAGCATTCTGCATCGTTTGCGCATGCGCAAAAGCACAACATCGCGCTTTCGCACATGCACATAATGGACGCTCGGGTTGCGTACTTTTCGGGGTGCAGACGGCACCCCAGAACGGATCAGGTACGTAACCTGGGGTACCACTGTAGTTTGGGAGTGACTGGGGAGACCCAGCCAGATGGGCGGGGTACAAATAATAAATTATTATTATTATTAATATTATTATTATTATTATTGGAAGAGATAAGCAGGACCTCAACCTACTTAGCCAGTAAAAGCCCAGTCTAAAGCCTAAGGCAGGCATACCCAACCTTTGGCCTACAACTCCCATGATCCCTAGCTAACAGGACCAGTGGTCAGGGGTGATGGGAATTGTAGTCCAAAACATCTGAAGGGCCAAAGGTTGGAGATGCCTGGCCTAAGGTTTGGCTTAGTGCCTTGCTCCATGAGTTTTAGAGGAGATCACCCATTGTTTATTTTTACTTAGGCCGGAACATTAATGCCCGCTGCACACTTAGGTATTCAGTAGCAAAAACAGTGCCACAAATGCTCAATTTTCAGCTGATCTTCGTTCTTTGTGTGGTGCCAGTATGGTGTAGTGGTTAAGAGTGGTATACTTGTTATCTGGTGAACCGGGTTCGCGTCTCCGCTCCTCCACATGCAGCTGCTGGGTGACCTTGGGCTAGTCACACTTCTCTGAAGTCTCTCAGCCCCACTCACCTCACAGAGTGTTTGTTGTGGGGGAGGAAGGGAAAGGAGAATGTTAGCCGCTTTGAGACTCCCTAGGGTAGTGAAAAGCGGGGTATCAAATCCAAAATCTTCTTCTTCTTCTTTACAGCATAAGCTGCGCAAGCCCTATCAGACCATGTTGGTTCTAGGCAGCCAGAAACTTACAGAGCTGAGAGACTCCATTTCCTGCGTTAGTGACTTTCAGATTGGCGGGGAGTTCAGCAGCCATCCTGATCAGGCCCCAGAAAACATCAGCAAGGTAGGAAAATTTCCCATTTTCTTATGTACTACTTCTACAGTTCTACGACATTGGGCAAGACTAAACATCAGTTGAAATCTTTTAGCGGCTGCTGATCTTTTAGCCCCATCTTCACATGCACATATGTGGCCGATCCTGTGCATCAGTACTGATGAACTGAAGCTTTCCTTCTGAGTGTTCGTTTGCTGCCAGCCACGGTGGAAAGGGCGCAACGTTTTCAATCATTTGTGGCTTCCTCTGATCGGATTTCTTCCTCCTTTACTTTCGAAGTAGCTCCTTTGTATGCGGAGGGGGAAAATGGGAACAACTTTGCTCTAGAGCGTTGACTTGCAGTATCAACAGTGAATGTTCAGTGGTTAGTTTGAGTGTTTCTCCAGCCACAGCAAGATTTTACAGGATTTGGAAGCTGATAGTTACGGTGAATGGAGAACTGATTGCTTTGGAGACAGTGTGGTTTTCGTGTTGATTCCAAAATAATTTGACAACGAAGCTAGTTTTAGTTATACAAAGGCCTACTTTATGATGAATAGTGGGAACCACAAAGAAACTCCATAGAACCATTGAGGTGCTATATGCATTTCAGTGCTGACGTATGTATTATGGGCTCCAGGCAGTGCGGCTGATCTCTTAAAAGCATGCATGTTATGTGTTGCGGCCATGACTAAAGACCAACAGAATCTTCATGAGTAGTTAGTAAGCGGATAGAAAGTTTAAATTTGCTTTCCAACTTTTCAGGAAGGCACGGGGTGGGACAGTACTTTTTGGCCTGAACTGGCGGAAATCTCCACACTGAAACCACAGATATGATTCTAAGAACAGCGCGTGAACGGTTTAGGAAATGTCTTTGGGGCTCAGCAGCACCAAGAATATCCTTGCAGAGAAAGCAGCTACAAATTTAAAGAAGGTGGTTTTGGAATCCCAAATTTGGAATTATATCATTATGCTTACCTACTTGTTGTTGTTCAGTCATTCAGTCGTGTCCGACTCTTCGTGACCCCATGGACCAGAGCACGCCAGGCACGCCTACCCTCCACTGCCTCTCGCAGTTTGGCCAAACTCATGTTAGTAGCTTCAAGAACACTGTCCAACCATCTCATCCTCTGTCGTCCCCTTCTCCTTGTGCCCTCCATCTTTCCCAACATCAGGGTCTTTTCTAGGGAGTCTTCTCTTTTCATGAGGTGGCCAAAGTACTGGAGCCTAAATATTGGAATCCTACTGTTGGCCCTAATTTTCCAATGTGGGCAACCCTAGAATATATGTTCATGGCACCTTTGATTGGTTGGACAATACTAGGATCAAAACATTTAAATTTCTGGCCCACAGCTGAAAAAGGTTGCTGACCCCTGGCTGAGACAGTTCAGTGCTAGAGATGTGGCAAGGACAATGCCCCTCTGAAACACGTGTTTGTACAGTATTCTTTACTTAACAGTTACTTATTAGTAGTACCCCACATTGTGAAATATTTGTACAGTGCTTACAGAACTGCAGCAGTGACACACAGGCCACAGTTTTTCTGCATCAGTCTTCTGGTTTAAAAACACCAGCAAATTCTTTTATTTGTTATGGGCTGGGGCTCTTTCCATCTTTTACAGACCGCAGCATGTTACTTTGTCTGGATTAGAGCAGATATCCTGTACACACACCATTGTATATACCAGGGGTCAGCAACCTCAGACCATGTTGGGGGGGGGGAACTATATTTTGAAGAAAAAAATGAAGGAATTCCTATGCCCCACAAATAACCCAGAGATGCACTTTAAATAAAAGCACACATTCCCTACATGTAAAAACACCAGGCAGGCTCCACAAATAACCCAGAGATGCATTTTAAATAAAAGGTACCTATTTATCTACTTGCACTTTTTGGCGTGCTTTCGAACTGCTAGGTTGGCAGGAGCAGGGACCAAGCAACGGGAGCTCACCCCGTCGCGGGGATTCGAACCGCCGACCTTCCGATCAGCACACCCTAAGCTCTGTGGTTTAGACTACAGCGCCACCCGCGTCCAATGAACAGTCAGAAAGGGCCTAATAAAAGAACACAGAAAATATATTTAAAAAGTTGTGCGGTTGCAACTTGAGCTGTAGAAGGTTTTGCTGTGATGAGGAGCCTGCGGTCTTCCAGTTACAGTTGGACTTCCTGCTCCTGTCCCTGCTGACCAGGGGCGATGCTGGATGGGGCTGATAGGACTTGGAGTCCAACAGCCTGAGGAGAAACACAGCTTCCCCACACCCAACTCAGATGATGCGCTTAACTGGCATTTGAGAATATAGATGAGACATAAGGAAGGTTGTGGTATTTGAGGTAAGCCGGTTGCCGAGCTAATACTTTCCCCTTCTCTCTCTTTGTATTTCTCCCTTTCCCCCAGGACCTTTACAAGTCTGCCTTCTTTTATTTTGAAGGCGTTTTTTACGACGACCGGAGGTACCCTGAGTGCAGCGACTTAAGCAGGTAGAGCTTTTTCATTTTCATATGTAGATCCCGTTCTCGAGGGCCCAGAATGCCTCTGTAGGACCGACTTGTTGACTTGAGGAGATGCCAGGAGTTGGAATGCTTCCAAGCTAAGCCAGAACTAGATGTCATCCTGACCTACCTGGGAAAGGAAGCAATGGGGGCGCTTACCTGGTAGGATCCTCTCTGCCCCATCCTGCTTTGAGGTTGCCTTTCCTAACCCCAGAAGAGGACACCTATAGGGAGCAACCAGGAGACAGGAGAAGGATTAAACAGCAGCCTTCTTCTGTCTGTCAATCTCCCCTGCAAATGTTGTCCCCTTCCCCAGTGTCTGGCCTTGATATCATTTATAAAATGAGCCAGGAACACCAGCAGGTGTCTCTCTGAAGTTATCCAGAGCAGTTTCTGAAAGCACAAGAATATATTGCGGTGGAGAAAATTTAATGGACTCTTGGAGTGAGATGGGGACCCAAAGGGCCTTCGGTTTGTCATACAGATTCTGCCCCCAAGACAACAAAACTGCCATTATTAATAAATGTGTGCACACAACCCTCTGCCTAACCGGCGCATAGTTTTCATGGTCTTGGGCATTTTTAGAATGAGAGAGGATCCTGGGAACTAGCCCTGCCTTGTACCTTGAGAGAAATGGTTTCCGTCACCGACAGCATCGTATCATTGATGTAACAGAAGTAATACTGGCTTATCGCGATTTTCAGGACCATCATTGAGTGGGCAGAATCTCGTGAAAGAGGCTATGAGAATCTTCAGGCCGCTAAAATGGAAGACTTCACATTTAATGACTTGAACATCAAAATAGGTTTCCCGTACCTTTACTGTCACCAAGGAGACTGTGAGCACATTGTCATCATCACAGATATCAGGTAAATCACCGTTCATTTCCCGGGCCTCTGAAACACTTTCAGCTAGGGACTCCCTTCTTAATCTACCTTGGCTTGCTTTCTCCATCCCACGTTGCATTGCCAAATGCAAGGTGGTTCTTTTAAAATTAGATTCAGAAGCAACACAAACGCAAGTGGGCGAGAAGATTACAGATTTTATTCCAAACAGCAAGCAGTATACAGAACAAAATAGAAAATTCTTTCCAGTAGCACCTTAGAGACCAACTGAGTTTGTTCTTGGTATGAGCTTTCGTGTGCATGCACACGAAAGCTCATACCAAGAACAAACTCAGTTGGTCTCTAAGGTGCTACTGGAAAGAATTTTCTATTTCATTTCGACTATGGCAGACCAACACGGCTACCCACCTGTGAACCAGTATATACAGCTGAAACTAGAAAAATTAGAATATTGTGGAAAAGTCCATTTATGTAAGCAATTGTTTTCATTAGCTACTGGAGTTTAATATATGAGATAGACTCATGACATGCAAAGCGAGATATGTCAAGCATTTGCTTGTTATAATTGTGATGATTATGGCGCACAACTGATGAAAACCCCAAAGTTGAAATTGTTAATTTGGGGTTCTCATCAGCTGTACACCATAATCATCACAGTTACAACAAATAAAGGCTTGACATATCTCGCTTTGCATGTCAATGAGTCTATCTCATATATTAGTTTCACCTTTTAAGTTGAATTACTGAAAGAAACGAACCTTTCCATGATATTCAATTTTTTTGAGTTTCTCCGGTATATTACCAAGCAAGCACTTCAGTCTGCCACGGGGAAGACATGGTGAAGTGACCCCAAGGAAGTCTTCTTTTTTGCACAGCTCTGTGGCCAACAGCCTGCGCGCAAACTCCCAACTAAAATATTCAAAAATAGGTATTTTATAGATGCTGGCTCAGCTGTGAGCCACCCTGCCCTACATCAAACAAACATACCGTTCAGTGCATGTTTTTAGCCATTTGCCGCCACATCAAAGGCAACTATCAAAGACATTTCACAAAGGATAGGATAGGGAGGCAATACACATAGATAAACAGAGCCAGGAAGAGATAGGAGGAGTTGAACCATGTCGGATCATTATCTCCTCGAAATCACAATAATCTTCCACAATAATTATCCCATACACATGTATTCCATGGGAGGAAGACCCTTCATCGCCTACAGACAGCCACCCAATCTCAAAAAGCTCCTCACCCACAATAATACAACCACAGGACTCAACATGGACACTGGTACCAGAGCCTGCAATAAACCCAGATGCCAACTTTGCTGCCACATAAACCCGGACAACACCATTACTGGTCCCAACAACATCAAACATACCATCTCAGGACTATTTAATTGCTCATCTTCCAACATTGTGTATGCAATCAAATGCCAACAGTGCCCTTCAGCTCTCTATATTGGACAAACAGGCCAAACCCTACGCCAAAGGATAAATGGACATAAATCTGATATCAGGAATCACAAGACAGAAACCAGTAGGAGAACACTTCAATCTCACAGGACATTCTATAAAAGATCTCAAAGTAGCTGTCTTAATACAAAGAAATTTCAGAAATAGACTGGAAAGAGAAGTGGCTGAATTGCAACTAATCACCAAACTTAAAACCATGGAGAAACCTGGTCTGAACAAAGACATTGGATTCTTATCTCATTATACTTAACACAGCTATCTTTAGCCATCTCACCCCTTGCCTTTCCCTGCAAGACTAATTGCAGCCGTTAAGAGTCAACAGGGTTTCCACACCTATCAGCTGATCACCCATTCCCACCACCCTTCTGAGTAATACCCCTCCCCACTCCCTCACTATATTTAAGGATCTGGTGACTTCTGTTTCAGTGTATCTGAAGAAGTGTGCATGCACACGAAAGCTCATACCAAGAACAAACACGGTTTCTAAGGTGCTACTGAAAATAATTTTCTATTTTGTTTCGACATGTATTCCAGTTTGTTGGCGTTGCAGAGATTCTGGTCTATAGGCTGCTGTTGCGTGCCAATGGCGAACCATAGGTTGGGCCAGGCATAGGCAAACTCCGGCCCTCCAGATGTTTGGGACTACAATTCCCATCGTCCCTGGCTAACGGGACCAGTGGCCAGGGATGATGGGAATTGTAGCCTATGGCTGGATTGGGCTATTAATCCATCATGGGCCATCAGAACAGACGTAATGGAACCTGCAACAAAATATTGCAGTATATCCTCATCGAATCATAGAAATTGCAGAGCTGGAAGGGACCCCAAGGGTCATCTAATCCAACCCCCTGCAATGCAGGAATCTCAGCTAAAGCATCCCTGGCAGATGGCCATCCAACCTCTGCTTAAAAAGCTCCAAGGGAGGAGAGTCCACCACCTCCCGAGGGAGACCATTCCAGCGTCGAACATCTCTTACCATCGTGAAGAATCTGTTCAACAGCTTCAGCTTTTGTAGCTGGAGTCAGTCTGCACTTGACTCTCTTAACATAGAAACGTTAAGAAAAGATGGGGAGGAGACATAGTTACCAATGGAGTGTTTGTGTTCTAAGTTGGCCCTTAACACGGTCTTTCTCTGTACAAGGCTTATTCATCGGGATGACTGCCTAGATAGGAGCCTCTATCCCTTGTTAACCAAGAAACACTGGCTTTGGACCAAGAAATGCTTTGTGTGCAAGATGTACACAGCAAGGTAAGTGGTCCGAAGTACATTTCACCTTGAGGCATGAGGTTTCGATCAATGCGCTGTTTAAAGGTGGTGCTCAATTCATTAATACCACTGACAACTGCTGCAGACTTCTGATAGTGCCAGAACAAATAAAATAAACCATTATCTCTTTTTGCAGTTATTTACTATGGCTAGTAAACAACTATTTGCACTAGCGCCTCTAATATAGGATACAAACAAGTTGTTCGTTTTCTACGCGTGGAGCTGTGGCTCCGCTCTCTAGCTAGCTGCAGGTTACAAAAAGTGCTGTGTATTTACCACACCCAGCGGCTGAAAATTCTGCACCTTAGTGGGAAGGGGTATGAGTTGTGGGCAAAGTCAGTGGGGCTGGCACTTCAGCGCTTTGGGACCCCTGCTTCAAAGTTTGCAGGCAATCAAGGAGTTAAAACTTTTGTTTATTGAGTTCTATATTTAAGAGCCCTCATTATAATCACCACCTTCCTTGAGCAGGCAGGAGAAATCTGCATCGGCTAAAGCTCCATTTTCTAGCTAAGTTACAAGTGCCATGAATAACTAGTGCAAAAGACAACAGGTTGTTTTTATAAATTTTGCAATTGTACCTTCTGCGTCTAGAAGGCGCTACCTTAATTTCTTGTCCTTAATTCGGCTGCTGGCTGTTCAGGAGCTCTTTATTAATTTCGGGGGCGTAATTTAATTTCTGAGAGTGGCAGTAACCCCGGTTTTGTGCTTATATTACAGATTGCTTGTTAACCCCTTTTTTTGTCTTTGAACTACAGGTGGGTGACCAATGACGACAGCCTTGCTCCAGAAGACCCCTCTTTCTTCTGTGATGTCTGCTTCCGAATGCTGCACTACGATGCCGAGGGCAAAAAATTAGGAGAGTTCCTTGCTTATCCCTATGTTGATCCAGGGATTTTTAACTAAGGCTTTGTCAAGGAGGAAGATAACAGGCGGTGTGTTGTGGTGACGTGCTTCTGTAGCTGCTGAGTGCTGTACTTAAAACAGCGGCCGTTGTCCTTTTCAGCTGGTGGTTACCATTAGAATTGCTGCTCAACCTGGAAGAATCTACATCTTCTTTAACATATTTTTTATTAAAGATTTCTTGGTTTACAAAGTATGTGCAGTGTGTCTTTTTTCCCCCAAGTTACATTTTGAGCCTCTTCTTCTCGAGTCCAGTCAAGTTGCCTCTCAAATCAGAAACCTGGAAAAGGCAAAAAGACGTTTCTGCAGGGAAGTTGGCTTTGCGTTTTGTAAATCGTGGTATTAGAATGCTGAGCAAGAATCACTTGCATTGGACCGTTCCATTACCTAAAGGCGAAATGTTACTGAAATCGTATTTTATTGCTGCGCCTGTTTCACCCCAGATACAGTGACCTTCAGTGCTGTATTGAGTTTACACAATGAACGATAAATTACAGGGGAAAACATTGCTCCCTTGATGCCATGAATCCCTGGAGCTGCTGCAGGACAGCTGGGTCTGTTTTTCATTTAGTATTTTCTTTTGAACGAGTCAAACCTGGTATTGGACCCAGCTGTCAGGTTCTAATTAAGTTTCTCACACACCAGCTGGGTACTAGTGTTTTGGCTACTTGTTTAATGACCATTTAAGTGGTCACAAAGTCAAAGCCCATATAGTGGGAACATAGCATCTTTAAAAATAAATAAATTATGGGTTCATCGAGAACTGTCTGTTTAGTTTTCCCTGTCCACCTGACAACTCTGGCTGTTCATAATGATGGCTGAGTGTCCTTTGCCCGCACCCACTGCAAATCAGTCTATAGCACAAAGAGCTGTATAATCTCAGCTCCGTGAAGACATGCATGGTGTCAAATTGGATGGGGGATGGTGTGTTGAGATTGTTGCTTTGCAGGGGACTAATGACACTTGGGGTCCCTTCCAACTCCACAGTTCTATGATTGTATAGTTTTCACCATTTATTCTGCGTATGCCGGTCATGGAAATAGATAACAAGTCTCTCTTCCAGGCCAATGGAAGAACTCATTCGGCACCCAGTTTTAGGTAGTAAATGCCTATGCATTTTTACCCCTAGCTGCAGATAAGCATCCCTGGAACTGTTAAGTGGTGATGCTTATTCTTCCTGCTGTAACATTCTACTACATAGTTGCCTTTTGCATATATGCAGACTGTTAAGCAGAATTTATTGCTGAAAGTAACAGGTAAATTCAGTTTTAACAGGCAACATTGAAAGATAAAAGGGGTTTGCTGAAAAATTTGGTCGTTCTGAGATTGTAGGACGTGCAAATTTTAGTCACTATATGGGTGGGCATTTGCAGAGAGGTTCAGTGGGCAGTAAAGGGTGCTTAGTTGATTTTGTCCCTTAAGTATTCACCTGCATGGTTTTTGCAACAGCCAGCCTTGCTTAGTTTTGGAATGTGGCTGGAGAAATTGTGACACTAACAGACCTCTTCTAGGAGCACTGTTGCTCTTCCTTACATAGAAGTTAGGTGAATGGAAGAAAGGTGTTAGGAATCTAGACAGAGATAACAGGGCTGGAACCATCATCCTTGGAAAAACTAGGTTAGAAAGTGCTGCTGGATATTCTTCACTTGTCTGTTATGCATAAAATCCAGGATCCATGGCAATGCAATTATGGGCTGAGGTCTATTCAAATGGAGGCTAAACTAGAATCCATCAAGACCCATGGAGAAAAGTAAACCATCTGCAATCAACTAGAGATGAGAAGACAAAACCTGACCTGCAATCAAGCTTTTTTGGAAATTTTAATAATTACTTTAAATGGCTATTTCAAGGCACTGGGTGTGTATTTTGAAGCACAGACTTCTTATAATGTAATGGTGCCACCTGCTGTCTCAGAAGCAATATTAGAATGCAGCTGTGCCTTGGAAGTCGAACGGAATCCGTTCTGGAAGTCCATTTGACTTCCAAAACATTCGAAAACCAAATTGCAGCTTCTGATTGACTGCAGGAAGCCCCTGCAGCCAATTGGAAGCTGTGGAAGCCCCGTCAGACATTTGGGTTCCAAAAGAACATTCGCAAACCAGAACAATCACTTCCGGATTTCGATCATTCGGGAGCCAAGGCGTTCGAGATCCAAGGTACGACTGTATATTACTGTACAGGATAATCCTGTTCAGAATCAATTGATGAAATATATCCAAGGTTACAGGCCCTACAAAGTTCTGATGTTTGTTAAAGCCTAAAGCTTTGATTCCTTCTCACAGTGTTTCCGACTTCTACATCACAATAATTAAAATAAAAACAGAATACTGTGACTTTGTTTTAATCTCTTTTTGTCGAGGTTTTCTTTTCACAGCATGTAGTCCAGTGATGGCCAAACGTGGCCCTCCAGCTGTTTTGGGACTACAATTCCCGCCATCCCTGACCACTGGTCCTGTTAGCTAGGGATGCTGGGAGTTGTAGTCCCAAAACAGCTGGAGGACCAAGTTTGGCCATCACTGATATAGACCTACGTATAACATGCCCCAACATGTTATAGGCTAAAGGTAATGTATATTGAAGGGATCCCTGTGATCAATATGCACATAGTATTTAACATCTGTATCAGGGCTGGGGAACCTGTGGATCTCCACAAGTTGTTAGAATTTTTTAGATTCCCAAAAGTCCCAGCCGGCATCAACCAAGATGACAGTTGGGAGTCCAAACAATATCTGGGGAGCACCATATTGGTTACCCCGTTTTAGAATGTTTCCTGAAACAAGTTTATCAGACATTTGATTGTACCTGTAGGACATGGCCTGAAGTTACATGAAACAGTAACCTTGATGAAGCTAGGAAAGTTTTGAGTCCAGTGAGTGCTGGGCGAGAGCTTCATTTGAGGTTCCCCACGCCTGAGCTAAATGAAGCCACTGGATCAGGTCACCAGGAGGGGCAGAGGAGGTTGCAGTGCTTGTGGAATCCCCTCCACTCTGAACTGCACCTGACACACCTTTTCCAACCGTGGGCCGGTCCACCATCCCTCAGACCATGTGGTGGGCCGGACAATTTTTTTTGGGGGGGGGAGGGGGAGAATGAATTCCTATACCCCACAAATAACCCAGAGATGCATTTTAAATAAAAGCACACATTCTACTCATGTAAAAACACCAGACAGGCCCCACAAATAACCCAGAGATGCATTTTAAATAAAAGCACACATTCTACTCATGTAAAAACACACTGATTCCCGGACCGTCCATGGGCCAGATTGAGAAGGGGATTGGGCCGCATCCAGCCCATGAGCCTTAGGTTGCCTATCCCTGTGCTACACCCTACAGCAGCCATCTTGTTACTAGCACTCACTTACTCAAAATTCCCAACGCTCTCTTGGCCCAAAAGGTTAGCAACCTCCATTCTAGCTTGAATTTTGATTTGTAATTTTATATGCTGGCATCATGTCTTTTTCCCCCTATCAAGTTCTTCTAACTGTCTGATATATAGAACTATTTCAGTAATATTAGTTTTGTGAAAGGAAATGCCAAATGAGATCTAAAGTGTTATAGTAGTCTCACAGTGCCCAGAAAGACCATGTTCAAATCCTTACCTTGGCTACGAAGCAAAGGAATGTGTGCCTCTGAGGGCTCCTTTTGAATAGCAGTCTATGAAAGATGAGGAACCAGTTAAATAGGTAAATTAGCCTCTTTCACTGAGTGAGCAGTCTCTCGGACTCTGTACTAAAGGGAAGATTACTCATTAAAATATACAGAGCTGCCTTTTCTGCATAAACTTTATTTTTTTTAACAAAATGCTTCAAGACAGTGTTTGCGACAAATGTGCATCAATAATTCCAATGGAAACACTTGAGTTTCCTTAGTAAGATATCTACAATACCAAAAGCATACCACAGAAAGTCAGAGCATATTAAATTGGCACAATTAGCTTTCAAGAACAAAACCAACTTCTTTATAAAGGACTGACTGAATATACTCATACGTAACATTTTAGCTGCTACAAAATGCTCTTGGCTTCTTACAAAACACAGTGAACAGACACTTTGGCAAACAACAACTCTGAAAACTATGCACAGACAACAGGAAGAAAATAGATTTATACAAGTGGAGCAATTTGGCAATTCTAAAAGAATGTTATTTTCCTGTCATTAGCTAAAAAGTGAACATACAGTAGCCAGGTAAACATATGCTACGGTACTAATCCAAAACATACAAGCACTGTTCAGTCTCTAAATCAACTTGGTCTTTATATATGAAGTGAGTATTGCCTGTTAATACTGGGCCAAATGCTATCAGGATTTTAAATATTTAAAAACAAACGTTAAAGAGATTCTCTTCACAACTCCACAAAAATTGTACACATTAAAATACTATGCTTATAAAATTATTTTAAACTTTCAGCGATCTAGTTTTCAAATGCAAACCCTTATAATCCTCTTTAATATGTACTTTACAAAAATTAGGCTGCATTCACTCATTTTCAGAGGCGGAGCTCTTTGTCTTCTCCTGTTCTCTTCCATCACCCGGCGTCCTAGTGAAAAGCACAGTACCAATGTATACTTCTAACACATTTCAGCTATATTTTTATTGTATGGACATGCAATAATCTTACAACTGCTTTTGTATAAAATCCGGGAGCTTGGGTGGAGTCAGAGACAGCCTGCAGTTATAGTGTAAGGTGAGACAGAAAATTAAAATGCAACTATCCCACTTTCCTAGGTAGCTAGCATTGTCAACATCCCAATCAGTGTTTCCAAAACGTTGTATCTGAAGCATACTTTAAGTCTGAGTGAGAATGAAATGCTTTTTAAAAAGCCACTCTCTGTGCCTGTGCACAAATCACTATTCTGGGAACTTCTCATGGCAGATGAATCTACTGCATCTATATATCAGGCATAAGCAAATTACATCCAATGTAATGTGGCAGAATTGATCATTTACTAAGAAAGACCATCAAGCGCAGTGAGTCCTGGACAGGCACCGTGCCCTGTCTCTCCTTTGGGTGGCTGAGCACTCCTATGAGTTCAATCAGTTTCGGCATGAGTAGGGTTCTCTTTGGGAATTACTGTCTTAGGTCCACTTAACACCCCAATCCTGCAATCCCAGGAAAATTCCCAGAGCAAAAAGGGGACAAGTTCCATTTACAATGGTTAGAAGCGGGGTGCTAACTTCCCTATAACTTTAAAGCTGAAAGTACAAGAAAATAGTTATCCTTTAACAACAGGCAATCACCAATGTTAGTTTTTATGACTATATTGCAACACTGTAGGCCATAATGTAAATCAGGCATAGACAAACTCAGCCCTCCAGATGTTTTGGGACTACAACTCCCACCATCCCTAGCTAACAGGGTCAGTGGTCAGGGATGATGGGAGTTGTAGTCCCAAAACATCTGGAGGGCCAGGTTTGCCTAATGTAAATAATAGTTGTGATAATAAGATTTTTTTAAAAAAATAGACATTTGTTTAACAAATAACTGAGAAGTATTGTTCTCCTTAACACTACGTGGAAAAGCGAGGAATCACCATATATATAAACGATGAAATATTCCTTAGGGAAGAGGAGAATGGACTTCCATGGGATCTACTTCCCCCCCCCCTAAAACCCAAAGGGCTATCGGTTGGTTCACATTCCCAAAGCTTTCTCTATTTGAGCAACATTTTTGGGGTGCAGTGGGAGGAGTGTTTCTGCTACTGTTAAACAACTGGAAATCAGAAATCTCTGAAAACCTATTGCAAGCTACCTTCTGTTGTCCTCTACCTCAGGTTATTACTTCTTTTAAGATTGGAAACTACCCCTTACTTTTTCTTATTGCCAGCTTCAAGCTTCTCTCTCTTTTCCTCTGTGCTGTCCCCATTCTGCTGTGACTGGTTTGCGTCTTGTGTGTCAGAAGCACCATTCACTATCTTTGTGCCTTTAAAGTTAAAAGGAAAAACAAAACAGAAATGTTGCTCTGTCTCACTCTTGTTTTTAAAGTAGGCAAACAGCAACAAACTGCTAATTCTGCAACAGCTGCGCCAGTGGCATTGTTATAACACAGGAAACTGCACTATTAGTGCAGAAACCTATAACTACCAAAATGGTATTGTACTCAAAACAAGATTTCACACAATTTTGTTTATCTTCACATACTTAAAAAGCATGCAAGTACTATTATTAGAGCCATAGCTTCCAAATTTGTGGATTCTTGAACACAGATGTAACATCTTTTCAAATTCATTCAGTTTGCATATCATGGTTGAGCCATAGTTAAGTTTACTTTGGACGTGCAGAGTGAGCATGAGGAATAATCCCTGGTCTAGCATTATGTCCAAACTGGGAATCGTGGTTTGTTTTGCTATGAACCAAATGGAAAGCCAAAGTTTTTGGCTTACCAATTGTAGCTTAGAGTGAAACAAGCAACCATCACAGGTCTGGACACAACCCTGAGGTAGGGATTGTGGTTTGTTGTTCCAGCTAGGGGAGGTAGGGATTGTGTGTTCATGGTAAACCACAACATGAAAACTTTACCATGAAACCTGATCTGTTGTTACCAATACAGTGGAACCCCGGGTTACGCACACCCTGGGTTGTGGACGTTCAAGTTAAGAACGCCCGCCACCCAGAAGCGTTTCCCGAGCGCGTGCGCAACCCCCAGATTATGCAGAACGTTTCTGCACAGAAGCGCTCAAATCTCACACTTTTGGTCCCCCCCCCCTGCGTTCGGGATATGCACGCCCGCGTTACGCACGGCGTCCTGGAACGACCTGGGTTCCACTGTACAGCTAAAGTGTGCTGTGACTAAGCACTGGCGAAGGAGTGCTAATTCCAGAGCTTATCCGAAACTGGAATATATACAGGAAATGATGCACCAGTTAAATTGCGCTAAGAAATAAATATTCTTGATGATTTGCACACACCTGTTTGATCTTTGTCCTTTTCAGCTTTCTTGTTTGGTCCTTTCTTCAATTGTTCTTTGGTTTTGTTGGCTTCCTCATGCTGCTTCTGTTCAGCTAGTGACTTATTCAATACTTGTGAAAGAACAGAATCCCCTTCTCCAACGAGAAACATTGTTTTGAATTTGTTGTAGAGCATAGATGATTTTTCCATGATAACTTGGCTGACCTTGAATTTCCGTATCTGATACATATATATATTTGGGGGGAGGGAGGAGATAGGTCAGTTAA
Organism: Lacerta agilis; assembly: GCF_009819535.1. Classification (NCBI taxonomy): domain Eukaryota; kingdom Metazoa; phylum Chordata; class Lepidosauria; order Squamata; family Lacertidae; genus Lacerta; species Lacerta agilis. The sequence goes on along the minus strand of NC_046327.1, from coordinate 3,881,923 downwards.
TATATGAGAATATCATCAAGTTGCTCAAAGCCACCTAGTATTTACTGAAACAGCTGCCATCTATATACCAACACTGATATCAAGACTAAGTAATTGTGCTTATGTAGCCAAGGACGCGGGTGGCGCTGTGGGTTAAACCACAGAGCCTAGGGCTTGCCGATTGGAAGGTTGGAGGTTTGAATCCCTGCTATGGGGTGAGCTCCCGTTGCTCGGTCCCTGCTCCTGCCAACCTAGCAGTTTGAAAGCACGTCAAAGTGTAAGTAGATAAATAGGTACCGCTCCGGCGGGAAGGTTAAACGGCGTTTCCGTGCGCTGCTCTGGTTCGCCAGAAGCGGCTTAGTCATGCTGGCCACATGACCCGGAAGCTGTACGCCGTCTCCCTTGGCCAATAAAGCGAGATGAGTGCTGCAACCCCAGTCGTCCGCGGCTGCACCTAATGGTCAGGGGTCCCTTTACATTTACCTTTACTAGCCATAATCAAACCCCACCCTCTGTCTCCTGCACAAAGTATTGGCAGTCTTGTGAGAACCCTGAAGTTTGCAGAAGTTGAGAAGCCACCCCAAACAGCCTCATGAGAACTGCATTTGCTTATTGACAACTAAATATTGACCGACTGGGGTTTGGGGTGGGGGCTGGGTACTGAAAACTGGGTTGGGAGAGGGAATGGAATGGAGTGGTTGGAAAAGGAGGATGGAGGAAGAGACACAAATCTAAGAAGGGCAGAAAGAATGATCTCATTGCTTGGATGGGTCACTTCCTGGTTCATATCAAGAACCTATTTTTCTATGTCCACAGAGATGGAAGTTGGAGCTGCCCACAAAAACAAATGAAGAAAACCAATACTTTAATGAAGCTGCAAATGCATACCAGTGTTCCACCTTACGCACACCTGTAACAGTTCATTGAGAACTAAAGATATGAGAGTACAGAATGCTGAATGACAGATGGACAGGAATGGAAAACAGAAGGGGAAATAGAGAGGATAAACCCTGAAGAAAAGTACCCCATGGATTAACCTTTTGTTGCAAACCCCCTAAGTCTATTTTATTGCTAATTAAGTTTTGCACTCCTTGCTCTGCATTCTACTATTTTTAAACAAAAAAGTTTTACATTAAAAGATTCATGAACAGGCTAAACAATCTTCACCATTTCTTTATGAGAAAAGCCACCAATCTTACTTTCTTAAGTGTTGAAATCATCTCCGCATGCTTCTGAGCTTGCTGCATTGTTACTTGAAGTGAAGCAAGTTCATCCAACGCCTCAATGCACCTGTTTACATCCTAATATATGAAAACCCAAATGTTAAATCTCAGGGTGGGGGTGGAGGGAACATCACCATTACACATGATTTTGGACAAAACATTGTAAACATTGTAAAATTAAAAACACACAAGACTTCAGTGTGATTTTATAGCAGGAATATTTTAACTGAATGGGCTTAACTCACAGAAAGGACTATTTTCTGTAAAATTATTTTACTAATGGAATGTGGGTGGCGCTGTGGTCTAAACAACTGAGCGTAGGGCTTGCCAATCAGAAGGTCGGCGGTTCAAATCCCCGCGACAGGGTGAGCTCCTGTTGTTCGGTCCCTGCTCCTGCCAACCTAGCAGTTCGAAAGCATGTCAAAGTGCAAGCAGATAAATAAGTACCACTCTGGCGGGAAGGTAAACGGCATTTCCATGCACTGCTCTGGTTCGCCAGAAGCAGCTTAGTCTTGCTGGCCACATGACCCGGAAGCTGGACACCGGCTCCCTCGGCCATTAACGCGAGATGAGCGCCGCAACCCCAGTCATCCGCGACTGGATCTAATGGTCAGGGGTCCCTTTACCTTTACCTATTTTACTCTGACATTCTGCATCCTCACACTAAACTTCATACAGTTAACACCATCTCTCTTATTTATCCAAGGCAACTCAAATTAAGTATATCACTAAGTCAGAAAAGGACACCACCATGCCAAACCTCAAAGTTGTTTCGTAAGAATATACATTTTTAATTCACTTTAACAACACACACACACACACACACACACACACACACACACTTTTGTCAGCTTTCAGAAACAAATGGTATTAATACAATATACTCACAAGGTGGTCGATTTTGAGTGAGTTTTTAATTTCTGCATGTATCTTTTGAAGTCGTGAATCCATTGATGTTTCTAAATATTAACAAAATGTATCTTAAATAATAGTGAATATAAAATCCATATGGGAAAATGCCTTTGAGCAACTTTGAGTAAAATACACCAAAACTGATAAAGCAAAACTGGAAGCCAGTAATAAAACGGCACTATTCTGATTGTACTCAAAACATTATTGGCATACAAATTTAAGCTGAAACACAGACAATGCAATTTGCTTTTTCAAACCAAAACCAAAACCAGAACATTTTCGTAAGACTTATGTTCCTATAAAGCAGCAGCTTAGTCTTCTTGGCACATTCCTACAGACACATTTTAATGTATGAAGAGTATCTAGCACCTTAACGGTATCATGGATTCTGCAATGACACTATGAATAGAAACAAAGTCTTGACAAGTCATCAAGCTTTCATGTCATAAAGCAAATTAAATTCCTGTATGCTATCAGTTCCAAGCAGATATTTAAAACTTGAAATGACATTTACACACGTGGGAGAAATGGAACTGCAGGAAAAAAATCTGTGTATGCTTTCCTTTGGGTACACCTTTGTAATAAAAAATTTACTAAAAATAAAAAAACCTTTCACTACAAACCTCGTTTTTTCTCCATCTTCTTAGCTTCCGGTTTTTTGCCTTCTTCTTTGTTTTGCCTATAAAATTATCCAACAATTTAAAGTAAATAATTCTCAACTTCTGGAAGTAAATGAATATTCTTTAGAGACTTACAGCTCAATCCTGGTGGTGGTAGAATCTTTGACAGAGCAACTGCCACAACTAAAGTCATACTGTCTGTTTTCCATTTCTTCTTCTTTTCCTGCTCATTGACTACAATGGCAGTGGTGGGAGTGGAGTGAACTATGCCAGCTACAGAGCAGGCTGGTGCCATTTCGTGGTCTGTGTTAGGGGGCTTAGGATACCCCCGTTTCCCTCCCTCCGCCCATGGAGCTCTCTGGAGGTGTACTGGGGGCCTCTGGTAGTGTAACTTGTGAGTGTACACACTATTATGAAAGCAGGTCTCTCTGCCTGCAAAAAAGGCACTTAAGCCACTTTCTACTGACCTTTGGTCAGCCAAATGTGGGCTGTAGGATTTCAGCTTAAATAGTATTTACAAAGACACTACTAGACAAAGAATGGTAGAGAATCTCTCTTTTCTTTTAATGCCCTAGTCACATAACTGCTCAATATTTACAAAAGCAGTTAGAATATACTCACAATTCTACTTCCATTTGCTCTTCCTGCTTACGTTTTCTCTCTGCTACTTCACGATCATGTTGGGCTTTAAAAATATTCCTTCTGTGAGGCCCTTGGATATTTCTTCCTTTTTTCTTCTGTACCATTTTAATTTTGAATAGAAAGGAAAACTGATTTTAGCAGCTGAAGCCATCAGTTGCTTCAGAAATCATGTAAAAATCTATTTGAGATTTCCCTGACTCATAAAAGTGGGTCTTGTTATTACTGAATTTCTGTTTATATGCTTTTCCAATACTGTTTTTATGTTGGATTCTTGTGCACTGCTTAGATTTTTAATATTACGCAGTACAGAAATGCTTTTAAACAAAATAACTTCAAAATAGCCCCATTATTTCCATGAGATCACCAATACTACATGATGCACAGACCATATCAGATCAGGTCCTTGAAGTATTTTTGCCATGTGGCACCATGCCATTGAAGTTAGCCATGGCTGTACATTAAAATAAGGTCCTAACAGTTTACCTTATAATAAAAAAAAAACATTTCACATGGAGCACCAGAAACTAGCTACAGAATATAGCTTGACATGCACAAAAAGGTTTCCCTAACTGAAAGACTGGACAAACACATACTTTATTCCCTTCCTGTTCTTCTCCGTCTTCTTCAGAATCTGAGGCTGATGCCGATCCCACTTTGGAAGCAGTTTTCCTTTTTGGCTCAGCTTCTTTTTTCCCTTCTTTCTTCTCTGGGTCTTTTCTTACATTGTCTTCTTCTCTTTGACTTTCTTCATCCCTTTTTTGCAGTTTTTTGGGTGGTTTTTCTTCAGTTCCCTTTCTTTTACTCTTATCTTCCTCGTGAACACTAAAAGCAATCCAAACCAAAACAGAATACATTTTCTTTTACCTTCTAGCCAGCTCAATCTCTTTTTCCCTATGAAAAGGAATTACTGCATGCGGAACTGTAGCTACCAGGGGGTGAAGTCTCCAGAGGGGCATCATTGAGGCACCTAGTGTCTCTCTGTGTGTGTGTGTGTGTGTGCGTGCAAATGCACATGTGGGTGCCAAACTGGGTCTTTGACCTGGGTGAAATAAAGCCTAGTTTCGTCCATTTAATGTGAAGTAAGGAATGGTCCATACTCCTGACAGCCAACACAAAATTACTTACAGGAGCATGTGAAGCTAATTAACATCATGAGTCCAATGATGTTTTCTGAAGCAGCAGTCTCATGTGCTCCCTTTCATAAAAAGGTAAAGGTAAAGGACCCCTGACAGTTAAGTCCAGTCACGAACGGCTCTCAGGTTGGGCGCTCATCTCGCTTTACTGGCCAAGGGAGCCGGTGCTTTTCCGGGTCATGTGGCCAGCATGACTAAGCCACTTCTGCTGAAACCAGAGCAGTGCATGGAAACGCCGTTTACCTTCCCGCCGGAGCGGTACCTATTTATCTACTTGCACGTTGATGTGCTTTTGAGCTGCTAGGTGGGCAGAAGCAGGGGCCAAACAACGGGAGCTGACCCCGTCGCGGGGATTCGAACTGCTGACCTTCCGATCGGCAAGCCCTAGGCTCAGTGGTTTAGACCACAGCGCCACCCGCGTCCCTTGCTCCCTTTCATAATGAAGTGTTAATCACTTCATGGATCCAACCAGTCACTCCCCATCTAGTAGCTGTAATAATCCATGAACGATATAGATCAAGAGACTAAGTGATGTTTCACACATGGCCCCCACAGCAAGTTGCCCACCTCCTTCTATCCTATGTGCCTGCAGGGAATCCATTGCAATAGGGAGAAGTTCCTATAGGAATCAAAAAGTCTCTTCTGACCTAAGACAAGACTTGGCCATATCTTCATAGGAACCTGCCTGAGGGTATACGGCACGGCAAATCTGGGGTGAAACAGAGGTCAACCCATAATAGCAATATGCCCCTTCAAGCACTCATCTGTCAAGTCATTCATACATACTTGCATATTTGATGTAATTTCTTTTTTAACACATTGCATTCCCAACTCTCCATGACAAATGCCAATGCTTAAAAACAAACTTACACATCACTCTCAGGAGGGCAGACTGGTTTTATCAATTTTGGTCTTCCTCTGGGTTTTGGAATCTTTACTTCAGAAGCTGATTCATAAAAAAGGGTTTAATTAATTAATTTCAGTTTAGCTGATCATTAAAAGATGAAATTAAAAAGCCGGTAGTAGAGCTTTCCCTTCAACCCAATTTTAATTGACTGTCTTGGAGAGAATCATCCCTACAAGATGACTAATTTAATTAAGACTAGATGCTGCAGCCCAGGATGTGTTAACCAAACAAAATATACTAATAAAGTGTTATGAAAGGCCTAATATACTGGCTTCTCTCTTTTTCCATAGAGGCAAACAGTTGCAGTCCTTAATAAGAATGCTAATTTATTCTATACTAGAAAATGTACCAAACACACACACACAAAATAATGCACTTTTATTAACATATGTTCTGTATACTTTTGTAACTCTAAAACTGGAGGTTACAACAACATTGCACCCGACCCCATAGATAATTATTAGCATAGCTCCCAAGTTTGCAGATTCCAATAAGATATATTGTTAGATGTATGCCTATGGGATGACAGAAGCAAATTAACCATGCACACAACAATCCATTATGTGTTTGTATGCACAATGCTATCTTCCTGCCCCTGTGAAGTTTCACCTAAATGTTCCCATTTTAGCAGGTACCCTAGACTCACAGCATAAGAATAAATTTCAGGGGGAAGAGGATAGGTGTCTTTGTAAACTGCAGCTATCCCTAATATATTTATTAAAATACTGCAGATGGGCAGATCTCGCTGATCACTTCATTATTGCAAGAGTACAGAAATATACAGAAAGTTTACAACCCATTTTCAAAAGATGTATACAAATGAAAACAATGCAATCAAATACAATCACATTAGTACCAAATAGCACAGCTTCATATCTAAAACAATGTTCTATAATAATTTTGTATGATGATGTTACCTGTAGAAAGATCTTTAACCATTTCAAGTTTAAATCAGCATTTTGGCCAGTGTACAGTATAAGTAGAATCAAGCAGTAGAGATCTCTCTACCCAATATAAGCACACAGAAAATCAACCCAGGGAAATTTTTCTATATACAACATGCTAGTTTATCATGCGCGGTATGGTGGTGGGTTTTTTTGGGGGGGGGCTAGGATGGAGGGGAGGGGGGAGAGAACATATTTCAACTGCATACATTAGGAACATTAGAATTTAAAGCCAACAGGCCTATGCTCTGTAACTTACCAGCTGGCCTCCCTCTTTTAGGACTTGCTTTTGGAGCTGTAGGCACTGCAGCTGTTGCTGCCACTGCTGCCTCTTCAACTTCTGCTTGTTTTTCAGCCTGTATTAAAAACAAATTTCTTCATTTAATTTGAACAAACTGCACAACTGTTCCAAATGTTGGAAGAGCTTATGAAAAATGGGTTTTATATACTGTACAGCATAGCATGTCTGGTTCGGAGTGGAAAGATGCAAGCTGAAGTCCCTATTCACTGGGACACTTTTGAGTCTGTCACCAGGTTGGATCCTAAGATCCTGTGTGTGCTGTTCATGGAAAGGGAGCTCCCACTGCTTGCTGATTAAAGAAGGGGCAATTTCTTCCAATGTTTCCTTTTCCACCTGAAAATCTGCTTCAGGGGGTAAAGAAAATAGACTTTAAAAGGGGCTCCCCCCACTTGACCAAGTATCATTATGTTCACTTATTAGTATTCCACCTACTGTCATGGAAGACAGTGTAGACTGTCATGGAAGACAGTGTAGGCGAAGGGGCAGGGAAAATGTGTAAGTGATAATGAGTTCAGAAAAAGGACTGATTTCATACATATTAGCAACATATTCTGAAGTAATGAATTTTTTGTAGTAGGTTATTTTTGTGTGTCTTTTCATAGGCAACCAAAGGTTTTGAAAAACAAATGACAATCCAATCTGTATTTACAAAACTATAAAAGTTCTAAATATTACCTTTCTTTTTCTCCCCCTCCTAGCAACCTTAGGGATAGGTGCATCATCTGATTTCTCAATATCCTAAGGGCAGAAATAATACTAAAATTAACTATAAAAATGGTCTGTGTAATTTTGAAATTCTTAAGTTTATGCTAACACCCCCACCCACCCCATGGAATTCTACATGTCCCAAAGAACGTGAGTTTAAGGGATTTCTTTTTCTCAAGCAACAGCCCACATGCTGCATTGCTGCATGGCAAACTACCTTTGAAAGGGAGAAGATTTTTAACAGCACTTCATACAGCGCAAGGGACTTGCTACTCAAGGAAAAAAATACTCATTTATACACTTGGAAGTGCGCTCTAATAAAATGGGATTTGTTTTTAGATGTGTTTAGGTCTGAGGCACAATAATAACCTCATCAAATTGCACAGCTCAAATCTATTTACTGGTAGCTAACTATACTCCATTTACATGGATATTTAAACTAGGTCTGTGCAAAATAACTGCAGCCCCCTGAAACAATTCCAGCTCACCATTGTTTGTAGCCTTCTCTTACCTCTAAGCCATTGTTTGTATGTTACACTGGTTAGGTGAAAGCTGCTAAACTGCAGTTCCTACCTGTGCCCCTGGGGTCATGTATAAAAGTTTGGGCCAACGGGAAGCACCTATGCTCCTCCTCTTATACACACCAGCGCTGCCTCAGTTTCTAGCTAGGGTGGTCAGCAACAATAGCATGGACTCCTCCCACAAGGAGTCATGTTACCCTGCCAATGTAGGAATGTTCAAGGGGTGGGGCAATAGCTTAGTAGTAGTGCGTATGCTTTGAAAGCAAGAAGACTTCAGTATGAATCTCTGTCTTCTTCATTAAGAGCATCAGATGGCAGATATCGGGAAAGACCCGTTAGTACTGGTTTTAATGAACTGAGACTGTGCTAACCAAGTCAGGCTCACATTGCTGCAGCTCCCCAAATGCCAGTGTCCCTGCGTAGCTATGGCCTGGTTCACATGTAATGCTTCAATAATAGTTCCATAAGCAGCAAGGAGGTGTTGTGAACCTTTCCTTCTGTGCTGCTGGGAGGACAGCTTCAGCTGTTTCGTTTCACTTTTTATAAAATGTGTCATTTCATATAAACCATACACTCTAGTCTGTTTAATGAGCCAGCTTTTATAACCCACATTTTTAAGTTTACTTGCTTGGAAACTGACCAGTTTATTTTAAACAAAAATCTAGCAAGCCAAGATTTGTTGAAAGTGAAATTAAACTACCGGTAGGCCTTGCATGGGGGGGGGGGATCAAGACTCAGAGAATGAAGAGGTTCCTTTCTGCATATGCACAGAGCACTAAATCATAGTTTGGCATTCATACAAACACCTCTCATGTCTACTTCCTTCCTCCCACTCCTGGATTCAGAGGTGCATTATGGAGTTGGCACTACTTCTTCTAACTTGTTCAATAAGCAATCTACATAGCCCATCTGCATCGGACACATCCTCACTATGCAATTAGTCTTGTGTGCTGTTACCAAACTTTAAAAAGGAGAGGGTCAGTCCTGGGTGTTGGAGACAGACCCGCAGCAATATGCACTAATGGAAAAATGGTAGCACAAAAGAGTGCAGTATAACAGTGGTAGCAACAGGCAGAGAGAAAATGTTACAGAGGACAAGGGGTTCAGAAAAACCTACGTCACTAAAAAGAAAGGAGAACCTATGTTGTATTGTGTACAGAGAGAAACAAGTATTTATGCAGAGCCTAGGTGCCGCTCAAAATGGGAAGCTGTGTGTGACCCTCATTTTCCAAAATTAAATGTAAACTGGGAACAATAAAAAAGAACAACAATCCAAATTTCTCAAAGTCACATACTTCACTAGGTTTTTCTGAAGAATCATCATCTTTCAAGGTTTCCATCTCTTTTTCTTCTATTTCAACTTCAGAGGTTATATTATCCTGCTTAACTGAACCCTAGGAATGAGATACAAATATCTTTTAAAATTTACATCTATGTAAGGTCTGTACAGATGCCTAATGATGAAAGTGCAGTCCTCATGAAGGTACATCAGAATTTGTTTTTCAAAGGCAAAGTAAAATGGTTAACTGTATCGATATATGACTTTTTTCATTTTCCAAAAACCTATACTAACAAAGATTTCCTAATCTGGGACTGGCAGACACACATGCTGTCAGAAATGCTCTCTCCATGCAGAGCATAGACAGGGTATACATAACTTGTACCTTTTTAATCAACCTTTTCTTTGACTAGTGGCCTGTAAGGGACTTGTCATTGTAAGGCATAGCTGTCAATTTCCCCCCTTTTTAAAGGGAAATTCCCTTATTCCGAATAGGATTCCTTGCAAGAAAAGGGAAAAGTTGACAGCTATGTTGTAAGGTTACTAGACATACTGGCACAAGTGTCTCAGGTTCCATTTGAATCCCAAACTCTAACGTTAAGTAGCAGGTATCTGAAGTTCCTCTGTTATCATCATACATTGACCTTAATGCCCAGAAATATTGTGCCCCAGAACACTCTCATGCAAGAGAAAGCCATCAGCTCTCTTAACTCAGAGCTGAACACATTGGAGAAAAACATCACAGGATGAGCATCAGTTTAGAAGGTACCTGTTAACAAGGCTTTATGTTCTGTATACAGCTGTAACTATATGAATACAGAAATGGTGTTTCCATGAGCTCTGGCACTTGTCACAGTATGCTGTTGTGCCAGAAGCGGTTTAGTCCTGCTGGCCACTTGACTCAGAAAGCTGTCTGTAGGCAAATGACAGTTCCCTGGGCCTGAAAAGCGAGATGAGCGTCGTACCCCATAGTTGCCTTCGACTGGACTTAACCATCCAGGGGTCCTTTACTTAACTATATGAATATTAATCAGGTGCATTAATTGTATTCTTTTGGAGGCTGGCTAAAAACATTTTTGTTTAGTCAAAGCTATCTAAATAGCTTAGAGGTTTTTTTTTTTTTTTTTAAATTAGCCAGTATATAAATCTTGTTAAATATAAATGAACATCAAAATTGCTTTGTGTAGAACTTTATGTAAGTTGTGCCTTGGCTACTGGAAGTGTTGAGATTCTTTCTGAATCACAAGTGCTGAACATTCTGCCTCTCCTGTGTTCAGAACACCAGTCTTGTTCAGTCCACAGATAATGAAGTGATCTCAAGTCAAAATCACAACATGGCTTCCTGCCTCATCTTCCTGGGATCCTGATTCCCAATTAATTGTTCCTATAACATCTATGATGTACTGGGTATTAAGGCTCTCAGAAAGCAATAAAGCAATCAGCACAACTAGTGATCTATTCAACACTTAACTAGATTTAATTAAGTGCATATATAATTACTTTAGCATTCAAAGTTGTTAGCAGAAACAAACAAAACCCTTAGATCACATAAGCAAATACCAAAGGTATGGAAAACAAACCTGACACTAGTGCTGTTCTATCACAATTGATAATCCCAATTCACCATTAATCAAGTAATTTGACTGTAATTCCCTTTAACAGTCCTTTTGATGGGTCTGGGGAAAATATGTACCGGTAAATTGCTTTTGGCAGGCTGGGAAGAAGCTAAGGGGTCACATAAGAAATCCTCTAGTGTTCCAGTAATCTGACCTCACCTCAACAGGAAAAAAGCAGCAGGAAAAAGAACAGAGCTAGCAAAGACTTCAAATCAGGTGGAGCATTGATCACCTTCAAAAGCCTAAACAGAATTCAAAGGAGGAAAATGTTCCAATTTTCATGTCCCCACCATCCATTTGCAAACAACTCCCTTCTTGCGTCTGTCCTCATAACTTTGATGAAGATGTTCAGATTTCTTAAACCAATTTTCTATTATATCCAATGAAGGAAACTGATTTACCACCGCCTTTTCCTGTCCATACTATACTTTATATCCTCACCTTTGCCCTATCTTTAACATTGCAAGGTGATATAGTATACTAAGTTATACTCAGAGCAGACCCAATAAAATAAGTTCTTAGCCACTCATGACTAACTTAAATCTTAGAATTGTAGCATTGGATGAGATCTTGATCACTTACTTTAAGAGTGGTCAGCTTTCTCCTTTTGGGCACCATTTTTTGTTCATTTTCCTCTGTAGTATCTAAGCTAGTTTCTTCAGCAGTTTCTTTAACAACTGTAGGGTTAATAGCTGGATGGAGCTATGGACAAAAACATTGCCAACACATACATAAATCAGCAGGAAACAAAGACACAAGAGCAGTAATTTCAAAATTGGGTGATTAAAAAACATTAAATATATGCAACATTTTTATAATACACTTCATCATATCAAATTTCAGGGCAGCGTGCTGCATAAAGCAAATATTAAAAACACTATACAGAAAACTTCAGTGATTAATGGAACAATTGTAATAAAATTTACTCAAAGGCTCATTGAACTCACCAGGGTTTACTATGTAATGAATTTAGAAATCCATCCTACAATTAAAGGACTGCATTCAACATAGCACTAAATAGGTTGTTCAGTCAATGCAAGATTTCGTAAAGGTTATTGCACTTCTACTAACCTAGAAGCATACTGATACTTTCCTCATTGGCTACATAAGGACCAGCTCTTGGAGAACTGAGTTTGCTGTAAAGATATTTGGGGTAGCCAATGTAGCATCTTCTAAATGTTGCTGGATTACAACTCCCATCATCTCCAACCACTGATCAAGTTGGCTGGGCATAGTGGGAGCTTGAGTCCAACATCTGGAAGGCTCCACATTAGCTACCTCAAGTATATACAATTCTTGTCTTGTCAACAAGCCTTGTAAGAAAGGTCTGCAGCTGCTGCCACTCACCTGTTCTACAAGAATTGTGCTACCCATATACTCTGGCAGGGGCTGCCCTTCCCTGAGGAAGAAAGCTTCTCAAAAAGGCCTGGGATTGACCATTTGCTTAACTGTGAGCAGGTACTCTAAAAAGGAATAGTAGTCATGTGAGAAGATAGGTAGGGGCAATGGCATGAAATGTCCAATTCAGTAAAGGGGAACCTGATCTATTAAACTACAACAGCAGCGTTCTGATACCTATGGTTCCTGATACCATCATATTGGTATAATAGGCTCAGGACACAAAACATACACTGTCAGGTCAATAAGGTACTAGAAATAGCTGACTAAATTGTTAGTCTATACACATTAGAAAGTAACTTACCTGCTGAGTAGAAAATTTTACTTTTGGATTGTTCACAATTTCCCACAAGCCTTCATTGAAGCCTTTCCTTTTATTTTGTTTGCCATATTTGTCTTTGTTTTCCTCATAGGGGAATATATCTTTTGGTCCCAAAAATGCTCTACAAAGAAAGTGAGACGCCCAAATATTCAAGGTACATTCCACATTTCTTATTAAAACTGGTAATTTGAATGAGAACCGTTTACTATTTAAACCTATTCTTTTAGAATACCTGTAGCTTTTCTGAGAATCATTATTAGCATTCACTAATGAATAGAAAGGCTATAATTTCTAAAAGACTTGGACAAATTCCTCACCCAGCAGTCACAGGTAAATAGTACACTGGTAACTGAGAACCTAAGGTATCCAGTGCTATTTATTCTAAAATTATCAGGAAGAAACAAGGTAACCAATATTGCAGATATTTAGCACTCAAATGCCCCCAAACAACAAAATCATCTCTCCAAACCTGGCAACAGAATTACAGGTGAGAATTCACACTTTGAAGCAATATATGCAGGCACAAAAACAGAAGATCCTGACTTCATATACATAGGAGGTCTCAGTAGGCTGTAACCACACGCGTACATTATTTTGGGATTGTAATATGGAAGTGAAGTCATCCCCCAAAATGAATTCATAAAATATTCAATCCATTTTTCTATCCCTGACTCTCCCCATCACCACTGATCTTAAGTGGCATTTTGCACATTCAACAGTGCTATTGTAGTGAAAAGTGCTAAATCAGTTTTGAAGTTATCAGGGAAAGGATTGAAATTTGACAGTAAATATAATACTACTACATAGGTACCCACGTCACACTGGAATACTGTGCATAGATCTAATAATTCCAACTGATAAAATAACACTGTAGCATTGGGCAAGGTACAAAGTAACTAAATTAGGAGGGAGAAACCACAATTTTTCATAGTATAATGACCTTGGATCATAAACATTGATTTTATGCTTTGACGCTAAGCCTCCACTCTGGCATTTGCTAAAGTAAGACTACAAAATGTATGGAAGGCCTAATTCTCCAAGAATTGTGGGTCATGGTGTAAACAGATGCTGGGTCTAACAAAGTAGGTATAATGCATGTATTCCTTTCCCATTTTCCTTCCAGTCTCTCTCTACAATGCCAAACTGCTCCAAGGTGCAAAGACCTGCAGGAGAGGCCACTTCACACTAGTTCTTTGCTATGCCAAATAACTACCCACAACTTTCAGAACTCTTTGCCTCACCTCCCATGAATGCAGGTTGTACTTTTTTGATACATTTTTGATGAGGGGAAAGAACTCATAGAAAGCTTATTAATAATTAAATTTGTATTCTTTGAGTTCCCTTCATCTGTACATCTCAGGAAAGTTCACAGCATATACAGGATAAAAACACAAAATACGCAATAAAAACAAGAACAAAACCAAAACAAACCAATAATTCCCTCCCTGATGCAAACACATTTAAAAGGATGTAGGATGTTTGTCAGACCAAGGCCTGGTTGAAGAGGAACATTTTCACCTGATGCCTAAAGGTGTATAATGAAGGCACCAGGCAAAGGGGATATAGCCTCTGATAATGGAGATACCGGTAGTACAAGTACACAGCCATTATGACTAGTATCCTTGGTAGGCTTATCCTCCATGAATTTGTCTAATGCAATTGAAATACCATCCAAGGTAGTAGCGATTACTAAATATTCTGGTAGTGATTTTTACTATATACACTGTGAACAAGTATTTTTTGTCTATCTTGAATCTACCAATATTCAGCTTCAATGGATTCTAGTATTATGAGGGGGATAAATCCTTTTGTCTATTAACTTTTTTTCCAAACCATGCATAATCTTATACATCTCTATCATGCCCCTCCTCATTTGCCCTTTTTCTGGACTAAAAAGCCCCACATGTTGTAATCTTTGCTCATAGGGAAAATCATTTGCTTGCTTGGTTAAGTCCCTTCATCATTTTGGTTGTCCTATGCTACACGTTTTTCAGCTCTAGATTATCCTTTTTGAGGTGCAATGACCCACACACCAGCCAATAAGAACAGTAACAGTTGTTCTTTGTTTCTGTGGGTTTCAACTTCCAGGGCCTCCAAAGGTCAGAACTACAACAAAGAACTCACATCTCCTATCGGCTATAGCATGACAACAAGTCCTGCTGATGTACAGGTACTGACACACACTGTTGAATGTGGCAAAATTAAATAACCACAAGTGTAAATATATAATACAGGATAACAAACAGGGTTCTGTGTTTAGAAAACAAATGCTCTTTAGTCAAAGCCTGGGAAAAGATCAGTTTCACTAAGTTAACCCAATGTAAAAATGATATTGTCATGTCTCTGTGCTCTAAAATATGTACAATCTATAGTTTAACAGCCAAGTAACTCTACTTCAGCCAGTATAGCTTTGTATCTTTAGGACTTACGTTTCATGTGTGCCAAAAAAGAATATAGGCATTTTATTTGTAGGTGGCTTGACTGCTCCATCAGGAACTTCATCCACCTAAGAAAAGGGGGGAAAGCAACCTATTTACTACACTTTGATTTAGTAGGAAACTACTAAAAGAGGTAAAGAAATCACTGGTGGTTATAACGTTCAGAACACTTGTGAAGTAGGTTGTAAACAGAAGATCTCACCTATACAGTGGTACCTCGCTAGACGAATGCCTCGCTAGACGAAAAACTCACTAGACGAAAGGCATTCACTAATGAAAGGGTGACTCGCAAGACGAATTTCCCTATGGCCGCGACTTGCAAAACGAAAACGTTTTGCGAGTTTTTTCCCTGTAAAGCCGCGTTTCCTCCGACCGTGCTTTGCAAGATGAAATTTCCGCTATACGACAGCACTCGCGGAACAAATTAATTCTGACTTGCGAGGCACCACTGTATGTTAGTCACTGACCACCAAAGACAACAGATTCAAAACAATTTTCTCTTAAATTGCAATCCCATGTGCATTTAATTGGGAGTAAACCTCACTGAGCAGAGCAAGACATATTGAAAGCAAACATGAATAGGATCATTCTAATAATGAGGGAATGACTCCCTGCTAATTCTGACATTGATTTTCTTGGCTGCTGGAAGAAGGTATCTGTTTGCCTCCCAGTTACAACTGCCCAGCATGGAGGCAATTCTTTTAATTAGTGTGGTGTTATCCAAAGGGACCACTTTGTTTAGGTAACAAGCACCATCTTTACAGTTACAAAAGAGCATCAAATTATCTGTGACAATTTCACAGGGCAAAGCGCTGCAAGGTGGAATTTATTTATTCTTCACTAAATTTATTCTTCAAAAAAGGTGCTTTAAAGGGAAACTACAGTGTGAAACAGTTTAATTAGAACTTATGAAGAACTGACCTGGATCCTGCAATTATCATTTGAGGCCCTTCATGGGAGGTCTAGAGGGTAGCAACACAAGAACAGGCCTTTTCAGGGGTGACTCCTGACTTGAGTAATGCTCTACCAAGGAAGGCTCACCTGGCACCAACTTTATCTAGTTTTAGGCAGTAGGCAAACTGTTTTCTTTACCTGGGATTTTCGCCCTTACTTTGAAGGGGTTTAAAGTATTTATGGCCTTCTTTGGAAGGGTAGGATATGCTAGTAGAACTGTCTTTATTTGTATTTATAAGTCTTTTATTTAAAGGTTTTAATTGATTGGATTTAGTTTTTGTGCCGTATGTGTAAGTCACTGAGTAGTTTCTTTTCTACTCTGAGTAAATTCGTATCTGTGTAAGGTGACCAAATAATAGTAATAGTAGTAATAATAATAAAGTTGTATTCTATCCATTTTGATCTGAATAGGGACAATAGCAAATCTAATATGATTGTATTATCACAATAATTGCTATTGTGAAGTCACCATTCTTAATTTGCATACTTTTAAATGCAAATTTAATCACAGACTGCCATACTTGCTAACTGATGCATGATTCCATAAAAGCTTGTGCTAAATGTGTTAAATCTTCAGGGTACCACAAGACTTTGATGAACTGCTCTTCAGATGTCTTAATTTTTATAATGCAGCCAGCATAATGTGGCATGTGGTTAAGTGAATGTGGAGGACAAAAAACCCCAAGGATCCATGCTGAACTATTTTTATTTATTTTGGCTATACAGTATAGTGCTATGGAAAAAATGTCAGATAAGATTACAGTATGGGCGGTATGAAAAATCATTAGGATCTGTGCTGTGATCTAGTTTGTGCAACTTTGAATGCTGGTCTGTGATTCTGTGTCATGCAGAATTGCCCCAAATCTAATTATTTTTGTATGTCTTTGGATAAATATTGACCGGCTTCCAAGCAAATTTTTTGGTACTGGTAACCAGCATCTTACTTTGACCTTTTCTTCAACAGGCCCCAGTTAGTTCTCTTTAACCATTTCAAATTCAGTTTTCTTTTTAAAAAAATGTTATTAAAGATTTTCCTGGGTTACAAACCTACATACAGCTTCTGTTTTTTAAAAATAAAATATTCTGATGTGAGACACTAACGTTATAGAAAGGATAAATCTGGAGAAGAGAGAGCAGGGGAGAGAAAAGGGAGGGGATAGTAAACTTTCATCCTTTTACATAGTGTATTATTAAAACAACAACAACCCAATATGCCAGCGATACTTTGATAGGTTCTCTCTGTTAATATTCCTTGGCAGTCACCACCCCTCTGCCCTCCCACCTTACACTGTATTCAACACCAATGTCTCACATGGAATGTTAACTGGTCTGTGGAAAAGTCTCTAGACTATGACCTGAAAATAAGAGACAACACACATACTTTTCTAACCCACTGACATCTTTAGCTAGATGGATAGGTATATTTCTTATTACAGACACACGCAACCCAACGTGTCCCTACTAAACTAATACCAGTGTACTGGAAAAAGCAAAGATCACCAGTGTTGAAGCAATGATTCTTCAACATCAACCTCATTGGACTGGTCATGTTGTACGGATGCCTGATGACCGTCTTCCAAAGCAACTACTCTATTCCCAACTTAAAAATGGAAAGCGCAATGCCGGTGGTCAACAAAAGAGGTTTAAAGACTGTCTCAAGGCAAATCTAATAAAATGTAGTATAAACACTTGATAACTGGGAAACACTGGCCTGCGAGCGCTCCAATGGGAGAACAGCCTTTACCAAAGGTGTCATGGGCTTTGAAGACACTCGAACTCAGGACGCAAGAGGAAGGCACACTTGGCAAATCCAGTTACAGGTGGGTGTGCATGCACAGGAAAGCTCATACCAAGAACAAACTCAGTTGGTCTCTAAGGTGCTACTGGAAAGAATTTTCTATTTTGTTTTGGCAAATCCACACCGTGATCAACTCCCGCCCGAAAACTAATGTCCGCACTGTGGAAGGACGTGTAGATCCAGAATTGGCTTCCACAGTCATTTACGGACTCATTGTTAAAACCATGTTTATGGAAGACAATCTTACTCAGCTACGAGGGATCGCCAAAGAAAGAAAGACGACTAAATCGCCCAAAGCTACGCCATGAGCAGGTAGTGCTCTCAGCTATTCACCTGCTTTGGCCCAATCTATTTCCCCGCCGAGTTTGGGGGTGGTTGGAATGGGACCCCTTTTTGCAGCTCATTAAGACCACCCAGTTAAACAAGAAAAACAAACCCTGAGCGGAACCGCAGCGTGTGGGGCACCTGCAACGTGATGGAGAAGTCACTGCCAGGGACGCCACGAACACGCCCCCTCCCTCCCAAAATAGAGGCCAGCGGGGGGGGGGCAAGAGGTCCAGATGGGTGAACACCCCCCCCCCTTCCTGCAAGGAGAAAAACGGGTGGCGGGGAAGGGGCGGGTTCCCCACGGACGTTCTCCCCCCCCCCCGAGCGTGAAAAGCGGGTCCGTGAGAACGCAGGTGACGGAGGGATGGATGGATGGATGAGGGAGGCGGCGCCTTACTGACCCGGGCTGGCCAATGCGGGTAGCCTTTCATCTTGGCGAAGATCAGGTCCCCGGGTTTGAAATCGCGGCTCATGTTGTTGCTGATGCTGCCGACGACGACACGCGAACACCGTCCTCACGAACCCCCTTGAGGGAGGAAACAAGGGTGGGGGGAGGTAGTGGAGGAAGCACAGCGTCTGAGGTAACCCCAAACACACACACAACATACACACACACATACATAAATCTCTCAGTCTATCGGTATAATAGTCAAGGTTTCCCCCTCATGATCCGCCTCCTCAGGGGTTCTCGGGGCCGCCAGGCCAGCGCAGCCGCCTCTCGCCCCGTTTTGGCGGGAAGGGCTCCTTCCATCGCTCTCCGTGCGAGGGCGGGAGAGGAGGAGGAGGAGGATGAGAAGCCGCCCCTCTTTCCCCTCACCGGACCCACCTCCCCCCCCCCGCCCCAACCTCCCTCGCCTCACGGATCCCCAACGGCCGCCAAACAGCCGCTTACCTGCCCCGCGCACGCGCGCGAGACCCTCGCGCCCCCCTCCGCGGCTCCCCCCTCCCTTCTCGCTCCCCCCCCTCCCCTCCGTAAGAGGGAAGGGAAACAGCGCAGGGCTCGTGAGCGCGGTTCGCGCAGGCGCAGGAGCCCCCCTCGCGCCAGCTGCCTGAAAGCGCGCTCGCTCTCTGTCTCTCTCTCTCTCTTTCGCGCCTGAGCTCGGCGGCGTCCATCCGTATGGGGGGGGGAAGAGAGAGGAGACACGCGCAAATGTAGAAAACGCGCGTACACACTGGGTCGCCCGAGGCCGGTGTAGCTTCAGCGGTCCGTGTGGGTGAGCGGGGAGGGTCGGCGATCGGGAGGCATGGCGAGGAGGGATTTCCCTTCTCTCCGCCCCCCCGCTTCTTTTGGGGACAATGGTTCGCTCCGGCCCCTCCTGCCTGGGGCGGAGCTCTCGCAAGCGAAGCGGAGTGATGTCATAGGCATAGGAGGTTGGGGAGGGCGCCTCCGCTTCGAAGGTGCTCCGAGGGACGTCAGAGGAGCTGCCCCCCCCGTCCCATGTCTCGCGTTTGGGGGGGGCACGGGACAAAACAATTAGCAATTGTTTTAATTAGCCATTAAATAATAACTAATAAAATATTTAATTATCACAGCGCGTAGGGTGCATAGGATATTATTGTTACAATTAATGGTCATAATAGAATAATTAATAATCACAATAATCATTGCAATAATTATCAGTGCATAGGGTCATAGGATATTGTTACAATTAATAATAATAAAATAAGCAAAAAATAATGATGATGATGAAATAATTAACCACAATAATTTTTACAATAATTACCACAGTTCGTAGGGTGCATAGGATATTGTTACAATTAATAATAACAAAATAAGCAAAATAATAATAATTACAGTAATTATTACAATAATTATCACAGTGCATAGGGTGTATGCCGGATCAAGCCATACATACACGAGCCATAATTATTAAAGCAAAATGCTTGCGTACGGCTCGATCCTATCCACCTTATGCACTGTGTCCAAAAGGAAGGGTAAATAGGGAGTGGGGAGCAGGGGAGTTCCCCCTCCAGCAGAAGCCCTGCTACAACCTTTTCTGCTGGCACCCCCAGCTCAAACCCACTCCCTGAGGCGAAGGAAGTCAAAGGGAAGATCTCTGGCCTGAGAGCTGCTGTCCGTTTGAATACAGATGTTGTTCTGACTTAGGAAATCTGTGTAAGGCAGCTGCTTACATAGCTGTCAACTTTTCCCTTTTTATAAGGGAAATTCCTTTATTCCGAATAGGATTCCTCGCAAGAAAAGGGAATAGTTGACAGCTATGGCTGCTTATAATCTTGGTTTAGCTCCCGTCAACTGGGGCTTTGAGCTGTGCATTTGGGAGCATGGCTAGAGATGTCAATGTGAAGAAGTGCTGATGGAAAATATATGCAAGTTGGAGGGATTGGCTTAGTTGTACAGAAGAAGAACGGTATATCAACAACTGCGAAGGAGGTACAAATTTGGCAGGTGTCAGCAATGAAAAAAGTTGCTCCGCCGATTTTTGTGTTTCCCACACTGCTGATAGAGTTGTTGCTGTAAGGCAGTGTTTTTCAACCACTGTTCCACGGCACACTAGTGTGCCGCGAGATGTTGCCTAGTGTGCCGCGAGATGTTGCCGGGTGTGCCGTGGGAAAAATTGAAAAATTCAAGAGAATTACTTTATATATAGTCAATATAGGCACAGTTAAATTTTTTAACATTTTCTAATGGTGGTGTGCCTCATGATTTTTTTCATGAAACAAGTGTGCCTTTGCCCAAAAAAGGTTGAAAAACACTGCTGTAAGGAAAACAATTGCCGGGACTGGAATGTATTCAGAGATGTAACATGTGAAAGGTACAGTCCTGCTGTCCTTTCCATCTGGTACCTCTGACTCTGCTGTGGCGAGAGTATTAGCCAATGTACTTTTGTTTAGTTAGTATGGGGTTATGGGTTCAGATCCTACATTAAGCTCACCAAGGATCCATCCCCTTTTTTCCTTTTAAACAATTTTATTAATTTTTAATATTTGTGCCTCACCTTTCAATCAAATTCTTAATAGCAGGTAGCGCTAATGCACTACCCCCCCCCCAAACTCACACATCCCTGCAGCCCTTAGTTCTCTGGCTGATGGATGGAGCCATAATGGGGTTCTCTTTAGTTCTGCTGTCTTGAATATTATTTCTGGCGGGTAAAGGGAAGAAAGTGCCCTGGAACTGTTCCTTCTCTGGCTGATTGGAAGGACAACAGCTATTCGCCATGGTGGCTAAAACTGAACTCCTATGCACAGAAGAAGTGTATCTTGGAGTACCAGAGGCTGAGAGAAAAAATGAGGAACGACATATCACTTTCACATTCTGCTTTGCTGGGCTGCTGTTTGATTGCTTTTAGAAACAGAATACTGGATTAGCTGGACTTTGGTGTCATCTATGAAGATAATTATAGATCAGTGGTTCCCCCAGAATTTTTCCCTCTAGAACCACTTGAACATTAGTGAGGGGCCTTGGTTGAACGCTTCTTTTTTCTTTTTCTTTTGGCCTGTTGTGGCAATTGTAATGCACACTGCTAGGTGCCGAGCAATTTTAAATTGCATTTAAATTGCTTCATTTATTTCATATCTATTATGCTATTGTATTACAATTTCAGGAATTAAAAATAGGAATGTTTAATGCAATGAATGTGCCATCTCCTGTCTTCATCCACAAATCCAGACACGCTACGTACCACCTAAATGAAACTTCAAATTTTGAGAACCCTGTACTGTATAAATCTTGTGTTCAAGTCAATCTGGAGTCAAATCCCTGCTGAGAGAGGAAGCTGACTAGATGACACATTCTCCGTTTTAGCTAGCTTTGTGGGCTTGTTGTGAAGCCAAAATGCTGTTCTGAGTGCATTGGAGGAAGGGTGAAATAAAATGGAATGAGCAAATTAATTCCCTCCAAAGTAGTAGTATCAAGTGTTGCCACTGAGCATATGTGCGAACCGCTTCAAATTTCTGCATGAAATCTCATGAGTGAGTCTGCTGGGTGCAGCTGCCATTATGTGCTGGATTAAATTTTAAATGCTATTTTGAACGCCATTACAAATTGCAAAGCCATAGTCGAAACAAATTTTTTAAAAAATCCTTCCAGTAGCACCTTAGAGACCAACTAAGTTTGTTCTGGGTATGAGCTTTCGTGTGGTATCTGAAGAAGTGTGCATGCACACGAAAGCTCATACCAAGAACAAACTTAGTTGGTCTCTAAGGTGCTACTGGAAGGAATTTTTATTTATTTTGTTTCGACTATGGCAGACCAACACAGCTACCGGTACCTACCACTAACTGCAAAGCCATAGGTTTGCGTTGGCATGTTTAATAAAAAACTACATGGCTAGCAGCTGAACATTGCGCATGAGTTGGCACTTAATTTAGTGGTGGCCATGCACCCTCAGTGATACTGTGAGCTGTCCTGAAAACTCACAGATCTTGCAGGATGGTGCAACAAACAGTAGCGGAGCTTAATAATAACAATAATTTATTTGTATCCTGCCCATCTGGCTGGGCTTCCCCAACCACCCTCTGGCATGGGGGGGGGGAGGCACAGATGCGATGGCAACCCACCAGGATCGCGCTGCGGGGGGCAGTGCGCTCCCCCCCATCAGGTAACCTCAGGGCAGTCCCATCTACAAGCATAATGTACCTCAGTGTGTTGTTGCAAATATAAAAGGAAGGGAGAGGGGAAGAACTATGGATGGTGCTCTGAGCTTCTTGAAGAATGGGAGGGATAAACATATAATAAATTAATTAAATACATTTCTAAAAAGGGAGATCCTGCTATCAGGACTCAAACCTAAGTAGAAGCATGTCTTTCCAAACCACATGCCCCCCCAAAAGTTTATAGATACTTAAGACAGGAGGAAACTGCCTCCCTCATATCATTAACCAGTTGAAACCCTTTGTGCTCCTCTGACTTTTAAGAAAAAAGACAACAATCAATAGTTTCTGCTGGAGAACAATGCTTAAAAACAAAGTGCTATATTTAGCTCGGAATAATAAAGCAAATTGTCTCTCCTGAGCGAATTCAAATGTAGATTATAAAGAGAACAGATATAATAGTACTCACTTAACTGCTTTTCAGTTTTACTGATGCTCTTGCCTGGAGGCAAAACCCTGTTAATTTGAACAAATACGGGTAGTTTTGGGAAAAGTCAGTAGATGTTGCAGTTGTGAAAAAAAACAGTACAGTACTACTGATGCTGCAAGGTTTCTCACACTGATAAGAGTTGATGCTATAAGGAAAAACATCTCCCAGGATTGGAATGTATTGTATTCTAAAATATTGTGCCAACAAAAGTAGGGTTGTGTAGCAGCTTTGATTAAACAAGATTCTCCTTGCATTTTTCTATTCTTTACGTCCACCCTGAGTCTTGAATGCTTCCTCCATCTGCTTCTACTGCACTGTCACCAACATGGGAATAGTCCAGAGGAAAAGGAGGTTGAAAGCAAAATTGTACTGATCCGTGTCTGAGTGATCGTGTTGTTTTTACAGAACAAGAAACAAAATTATGTACTTTGACATATTACTGATAAAAATGGAAGCTTTTGTGTCATATATAGAACTCTTGTCAGGTTGAATGCAGAGAATCTGTGGATTGTTATCACAAAAGCTTATGCCATTTTAAAGTTGCTAATTTTTAAGATGCCAAAATTCTCTTTCTTTTTGCTGCCAACTGTTTAACATGACTACCCCCTGGGAAATAGTTACACGAGAATAAAAAATGATACGTATATTACTTATATCCATAGATAAAAGTGCAAATCATACTAACAGTCACACAGCTGCAATCAAAATTATTCAACCTCCATTGCAAATCAGGTTTATTATCAAAGTTTACAGACTTTTAGCTGTTTGCAACGAGCAAATAAAACAAAAGGAACTGAAATAGCTCAACACAGCAGATGCTTCAAGTGGTTCCCCCAAATTCAGCTGAAATTGCAACTTATACTGGCTTCTCCAGTCTATTATTCAACCCCCTGAATAGAATCCCTCACAACAGCACAAAAACAGGCAACAGGCATTGTCTCAAGCACACCTGATGCAACTATTCAACTAATCAATATTTTTTTTGGGGGGGGGGAGGTGAAGGGACCTTGGCCCTTCGGAGTTGGCTCCCATACATGGAAAATCTGACTCAAGGGAATGCAGCCATCAGGACGAAAAATGACTCCCCACTATGGATTGATTGATTGATTGAATAAAACTTTATTTGCATCAGCCATAGGCCATAGCAACAAAAGAACATTGCAATATACACAGAACAGAAATAAAAAGTCAATTATATAAAAAAAAACAGTTTAGGGTCCTGAATCAGCAGTCAAATGGTGGGTCTTATTCTGATTGCCCCAGATTAAAAACCTTGCAACTTTTGCTGTCACCTGCTCATCTTGATCTGCCCAGAGAAAGGACACTGTGGCAGTGGTTGGGCGACCCAGAATGGACAATAAAAGAGGGGTGATAATCTCATTCCTCAAGTCTTTATACTGTATATAAAGACTTGAGGAATATATATTTAAGGATCTGGTGACTTCTGTTTCAGTGTATCTGAAGAAGTGTGCATGCACAAGAAAGCTCACACCAAGAACAAACTTAGTTGGTCTCTAAGGTGCTACTGGAAATAATTTTTTATTTTGTTTTCTTTATAAAGAGTGCAAGCCAGAAGGGCATGCACCACCAATTCGGTGCTGCCATCTCCAAAAGGACATACGGTAAGTGTTTTTGGTGTGGAATCTGTTGGAATCGTCCCTCGAGTACAGCAGAGGGCAATACATTAAATCGTGCAAGAGTAAAAGCGCGTCTATATTTTGGAATTGCTATGTTATGCGGATAGGGGGCCAGAGAATCAAAATGGAAAGGTGTATTTATGGCATGCCTTTCTCTGGTGTCATTACAGATAAGGAGTGAGCTGTACACAGCAAACAAGCAAAGGGGAAATGGCTGCAGAGCAGCACCCACCATTGTGAGGCCTGAGGAGGTGATGACGATGCTACCTCTCCAGCTGCTGTTATTGGCTGTGGACATCCTGTGATGTCACTTAAGCACATGGAAGCTCAGTGGATATACAAAAGCAACCCAAGGGGAAAGCCCAAGGCAAAAGCTTGAAAAGGACACAGTGGACAACAGCTGTGTTATTCAGTACTTGGTGGTCTCCTTCCGCATGGAGGCAAAGAGGCAAATGGAAGGAGGCCATCATCCGTCAATGAGATGCTGTGGAGCAACGAGAAGGCAAGTGTACCCGCTGAGCAGGACCGCGGCTTGAAAGCGGCAGATATCCATGGTTAGAAGCTGGCGATGGACCTGGCAGAAGCTGTGATTAGCATGTGGAAGCCCGGGATGCCACAGGTCTGAAAGAGGCTGAAGTTTGTGCACGTTAAGCTGGCTGAAATTCACCTTCAGAAGGCCATTAACAAAAGCTGTGTGGATATTTGTGGGTTGATTCCGGGGTAAGTATGAATGGAGAGTGTGGACACAGGTCACCCAACAGACACAGTATGACTGGGGATTGCATGTTCAGATAGCAGTGTAGGCTGCCCTCCAGGCTCTGGGCGAATGAACCACTGGATATCCATGGGTGGATGCTAGCAGAGATTGGCAGGCTGGCCAGTGGAGGTGGCTGGATGATAAATGTTGAACGAGGGCCATTCCCCTCACCGTATCTGTGTTTGCCTTTCATGGATGTCACAAGCCGACGAGGCTTTCCCCAAAAGCAGCATTGAAGAGGACAGCAGAGCTTAAGCAAGCCATCTTCTACGTCTAAATCAAGGTATTTCTAAATAAATTTAAGTAACGTTCATGACATTCCCCTTTCCAGTACCAGGATGAGAGGCTGCGCAGATGCATCCCTAAGCAGTTGCCGCGGGCTACAAACTTCCTGTGATGTCACAAATGGACAGGGTGGCCGAGGGGAAAGAGGCCGTTACTAGTGGGTGGAAGAATGGAGAAACCACAGTAGCAGGTTCAGGGGAAGTTGGGGTAGGCAGGCAGGGCCAGCTGGATACGCAGAAGTTGAATATGGGCCGACTCCCTTCTGTCTACTTGCATTGCCAACGTTTTGTTCTCTCAGGGCTCCTGTACCTGTCTCACCTAGATTGCTGTAAAACAAGGAAAAAACACAGGATTTTGTCCCCAGTAAACCAAAGAAAGTCTTACATTTGACACACCTCACTATTCAAAGGGGCAAGATTTTGGCTTCCTTTGGAAGGTCACCTGTAAGCTTATTGTAATTCCCTAATATTTGCGCTCCCTTAAAAACATATACACCTTGACTGTTCGTTGCAATTCTGTCTCCTTTTTCACACAGAAGCTTGCCTTCTCCCCCAACTAAGGAGGGTATTATTATCATAATACTTTATATCCTGCTGTTCCGGCAAAATATAGTAATCTAAAAGTACAATGCTCAACACATGACGCTGACACGAAAACCTTGCATATACACTTTGTAAAAGAACTAAAGTTTACTACCTGAAAGGTAGGTTAAACCAAGAGCCTGTGAGATTCATGACTGAATGGACATTAAACCCACTGTACTCGCTAGTCTTAAGTCCAATGCTCTTTATAGATTCTCATTCCTTTACACCAGGGGTGGCCAACTCCCAAGAGACTGCGATCTACTCACAGAGTTAAAAACTGGCAGTGATCTACCCCCTTTTGGGGGGTTCGGGTCAAAGTTATTGAGCTTTTTTAGGGAGGAAGAAAGCCCCATTTTTTAGGCGTTCAGGAAAAAGTTGCTGTGCTTCTTTAGGAAGGAAAACCCATTTTGGGGGGTTCAGGTCAAAGTTGTTGAGCTTTTTATAGGGGAGCAAAAGTTGTTGAGGGGAGCCAGTGATCTACCAGTGATCTACCACAGATGTCCAGTGATCTACCAGTAGATCATGATCTACCTGTTGGACGTGCCTGCTTTACACAAAGTGCTGAACACTGTGATGCAACTTGTAAATTGTAGTCACAATGATTCGCTAAACAATATGTTTTCTTTTTTATCTGTGGAGGTATGTTACCAGCCAAATGAAAGACTGATTTGGACGGAAAGAACCTTCAATATAAAAAGAACCTTAATATCCTTAGGTAAAAGTCCAGTGTTGTTGCCAGAAATCATTCTCAAATGTTTTTAAACCCCCATGGTCCCAATTCGCCAACCTCAAGACATGCACTAACGGTAATGTTGTTGGAACAACCTCATAGAATGCTTAATTCCAACACAAAATATAATAATTACCAAGCAATTTGAGAGAATCAAAGCGACATGAAACAACGCAGGCATTTAGGAAATTGCACATCTAAAAGCTCAGCTAAATTCCGAAGCGAGAAAGGAAACTCTCAGATCTTTGCTTAAATCTTCTAAAAGCAATTTTATAGCTGCAATAACCAGTACGGATGCTCTGCACAACTGCCAGCAAATCAATATATTTTAGATAATTACTATTAATAATATATATGCAGAAACAGCCGCGTGCACCTTGGCAAGAGCCCCAGCCCTTTAACGGCTCCTGCATTTCTGCAGAGCGCCAAAAACCGCGGGAAATAAAATGGGGAAAAAAACAGCAACCCTGCCGGGCGCCCCCGCGCATGCTCCTTTGCAACACCCGAAGCCGACGGGAGCCGGGAAGAGCCGCCCGCTCTCTTGCCCCTTTGGAACGCGCCGCGTCACAATCGCCGGCTCCTCCAATGGGAAGTCGCGTTCCGAGGCCGGAAGGCGGTGCGAAGCCTCTGAAAGCGGGTGGGCGGCGCGCCTGGAAACTGTTTACCGGAAGTAGCCGTTGCGGAGGAGGAGGAGGAGGAAGAAAAAAAACCCCACCTCGCAGGAGGCGCTGGGCGTGGCTTAGCCTTCCCGTTCCTCCCCTGGGTCCTAGAGTCCACTCTTCTCCTTATCTTCTAAAAGCCTAAATTGACTTTTCTGATCTGGGCTGCTCGTAACTGGCGGCTACACGGGGGTACGTATGAAGGGGGGACGTGGGAATCGCGGTGGGGGCAGCGATCTGCCTGTGTTGGAGGAGTTTGGCAGGGGAAATAGTTGGGAGGAGAGGGAGTTGGTCCCAAACACTTTGGTTTGCAAGGGAGGAAGGAGGGGGGGCAGTATTTATTATTAGTATTATTAATATTATTAGTGTGCCGCCCTGTTACCCGCAAGTCTCAGGGCGGTTCCCAACATTAAAAAAAATCACAATACGGACTCACGAAATGCATGATAAAAAAAAACCAAGAATCCCCTCCTTGCTGGTGATTTGGCTAAACCAAGGTTTCCCAAACTTGGGTCTCTGGCTATTGTTGTTTTTAGGACTACAATTCCCATCATCCGTGACCACTGGTCCTGCCAGCTGGGGATGATGGGAGTTGTAGTCCCCCCCCCAAACCCAGCCAGAGACCCAAGTTTGGGAAACCTTGGGGCTAAAAGGTAAGAGCGAAGTTGTTCTCCTGCCCCAAGGAGCAATGATTGTACAAGGAGGCAGGGCGAGAGAGAAGTTGAGCAGCTGTTAGGACCGCTGGCTTGTCCTGGCACAAGTTCTGCGGCAGGTGGAGGTTCGCCGGGTGCAGTTTTTCCTAGCATCGAGATGTGGCGATGGAGAAAGAGGCGCTCGCTGAATCTCTCTTTGCCTTGCAGCTGCTATAAGCAAAAAAAAAATAAAATAAAATAAAGGGATTTTGTGTTACAATGCTAGTTAATAAGTGTGAGCCAAGCTTATCTCAAGGTGTACTGTCGCCTGTCTCACAAGCATTTGGGAAACTTATTTCAAAAGGTACATTTCCCTGCTGCCTAGGAAACATAACACTTCTGTTATTACAAATATGTGGTTCATGCAACACCTTAATGTGAGCAAACGAGGATTTCAGATGGTCCTTCGTGCAGTCTTGCACTGATTTAGCTTCCCTTAGCAGGAGATTAGATTGCTGTGATTGTAAATAGTGATTTATTTATTTTTTAACCACACACATACCGTGCTTGCATGCTTGACAGAAACTTGTAACCCCTCTGTCTATGAAGTGAGCACTGCTGATTTCAAATGAAGTTATTTCATTTCAAAAGGAGAAGGTATTTTCTGGATTTTCTGTAGTTGTGCAGAAGTTGGATTTTTTTTCTTATCCCTGCATAGCAAACTGCATCTCCCAAAATTCACTTGTCTACAAGTGCTGCATTTAGGTGCCCGGCACCAAGTATTACATAGGTGAGGCCTGTCACTTGGCAGCAACACCTATGAAAAGGATCTAGGTGCCCTAGTTGAATCTGAGCTAGGAGCGCAATGTGATTACTAAAAAAGCTAATGTTATCTTAGACTGTATTAAAAGCATCTCAGATCATGAGAAGGATTCATTCTGCTCTGTTCTGTGTTGGTTGAGCCATATCTGGAGTAGTGCTCCTAGTTTTGGGTGCCACATTTCAAGGAGAACACTCATTGAGAAGCGCATGCCGTTAAAATATCCCTTTAAATGTCTTTATCATTTAGGGTTTCTTCAAGATGTGTGGGAGCAAAGCAATGCCCAAAGTTTTTCTCTTGCAACAAAGAATATAAAAGATGAAGTTTACATTAATTGTCCACAGTATGTAGGATATAAGTGGCTGGGAAATGGAAGCCATGAATCCTCAGATCGATTCTCTGGTTCCCGAAAAGAAATGGTGAGTTTCATTCCTTTAATTAAAACACGATCCAATGGTGCAAGTTTCCATTGAGTGTGTGGATGGCAGTTTCTACTACTTGACAGTTCAGAAAACAAATCCCTGTGTAGTTTTTTTGTAACAATTTTGACCAGAGGAACTGTATCTTCGGCACAGCTTTCTGTTGTTTAGCTTTCAGGCGTTTTCACAATAACCTTCCCATCAAACACATTGTTCTATGGCAGGGGTGGCCAACTTCCAAGAGACAGCGATCTACTCAGAGTTAAAAACTGGCAGTGATCTACCTCCTTTTTGCGCTGACGTGGTGGTTTGCCGCCAGCGCCGGGATCCTCTGCCTGTGGCTGCAGCCGCAAACGGAGGACCCTCTACATGCGGCTGTGGTGGCGCGATGACTGCTCGTGCCGCCGTGAGCCCTCGCGGGGTGCTGCCTTGTCACTCCCCCCAAGACATGGAACCTGGGCCGAACCGCCACCCCGTTGCGACGCCACTGCCTGCAAGTCGGACAGGAGTGCAACAGCACTTTTCCCACCTGCTATTCCCAGCAATTGGTATTCAGAGGCATGATGAGACGTGGGTGGCGCTATGGTTTAAACCGCTGAGCCTCTTGGGCTTGCCGATCGGAAGGTCGGCGGTTCAAATCCCCATGACAGAGTGAGCTCCCATTGCTCTGTCCATCTCCTGCGAACCTAGCAGTTCGAAAGCACACCAGCACAAGTAGATAAATAGGTACCGCAGTGGCAGGAAGGTAAGCAGCATTTCCATGTGCTCTGGCACTCGTCACAGTGTCCCGTTGCGCCGGAAGCGGTATAGTCCTGCTGGCTACATGACCCAGAAAAGCTGTCTGTGGACAAATGCCGATTCCCTCGTCCTGAAGCGAAATGAGCTCCACCACCCCATAGTCTCCTTTGACTGGACTTAACCGTCCAGGGTTCCTTTACCTTTTTTGCCTATTCAGAGGCCTACTGGCATTCCGTGAATGTATTGTTGTTAATTATGTATCATTGCTCTGCCCTTTGCATTGCATAATTTCTTTCTAAATACTAATGTAACTGTGTTTCTGTTCTCCTCCTCCCCTTGCTTTGAGCGTTGCTCCCATAGAACAGTGTTTTTCAACCACTGTTCCGCGGCACACTAGTGTGCTGCAAGATGTTGCCTGGTGTGCCGTGGGAAAAATTGTGTTTATTTGATTCCTATTCAAGAGAATTACTTTATATATAGTCAATATAGGCACAGAGTTAAATTTTTTAACATTTTCTAATGGTGGTGTGCCTCGTGATTTTTTTCATAAAACAAGTGTGCCCTTGCCCAAAAAAGGTTGAAAAACACTGCCATAGAAAACACCAGTAAGATCAGGGTGCAGTTACATTATTTTTCTGCACCCCTTCCTTTTACTCGAGATGCTAAAGGCGTGTCTGTGAGGTAAAGAGTCGTACCTGGCTTCTAACAAGTTGTGTTTTCCATGCCCGGAATAGGACATTAAATTAATTGCGTGCATTTGTCTTGCAGCAACACTAATATTGCCATAATTAAACCGCCAGCTGTGTTCATCTGGTGCAAACCTGTTTCCTCTTGACAAAGTTCAAACCAATCAGCGTCCCTTTCTGCTTCCCGTTAATTGGAAATATGGCTTGAATCGTATATAGCCAGCTGTGGCTGCTCACACACCATTCCCACTAAGGTTTGATACAGAGCAAGCCATTTCGAAGGACCCAGCAACCTGCTTGCTTGCCACAGTAGAGTCACCCATACTATTGCTTTTAACGCGCAAACCTCCCCTGCAGTGCTAGAAACTCTGATATATAAGCTAGGTGCCAAATAGCTCCTTAAACCAGAGTTGCAGCCACCAAAACGGAATGCCTAGTTGCCATTTTGGGGCCAGATGGCTCAAAGGTCATATTTTTAATACGACTTTAGGGTTCCTGAAATTCATTCTGATTGTGTAGATGAACTATAACCAGGGCCGGATTTAGGTTTAATGAGGCCCTAAGCGGGGGACGCTGTGGGTTAAACCACAGAGCCTAGGGCTTCCTGATCAGAAGGTCGGCGGTTCGAATCCCCGCGATGGGGTGGGCTCCCGTTGTTCGGTCCCAGCTCCTGCCCACCTAGCAGTTCGAAAGCACGTCAAAGTGCAAATAGATAAATAGGTACCGCTCCAGCGGGAAGGTAAACAGCGTTTCCGTGCGCTGCTCTGGTTCGCAAGAAGCGGCTTTGTCATGCTGGCCGCATGACCCGGAAGCTGTACGCCGGCTCCCTTGGTCAGTAACGCAAGATGAGCGCCGCAACCCCAGAGTCGGACACGACTGGACCTATTGGTCAGGGTTCCCTTTACCTTTAAGCTACTGAAGGTAATGGGGCCTTTATATGCGATATTTTAGGGAGCAGGTTAGCAGGCCATTACTTACATCATAGGAGCCTACACAACGCAAAACACTGTTGCTGTATGTAGGTTTTATTTTATTTGTTTTTTTTTATCTTATATTTTGGAAATGTACTCCCAGTTTTTTCCCCTTTAGTTTTTTTGCCCCCCCCCAAAAAAAAGAATGGGGCCCTGAGCTATAGCTCGTTTAGCTTATATGTAAATTTGGCACTGAATATAACAGATTTCTACAGGTTAAAGGTAAAGGTAAAGGACCCTGGACGTTTAAGTCCAGTCAAAGGTCACTCACTATGGGGTTGCGGCACTCATCTCACTTTCAGGCCGAAAAATTCAATTTCAAAACAAAAAATTATAGGAGAATGGAAATATGTGGAGGAATATTTGAAGAAAGAAGGAGTAGAAACAAAATTGGTGATCTGCTCGGAATGACTGACATACAGGGAAAGGTAATTATGGATAACGAGGGATAAGTATATAAAGATATTTTGTAACAAACTTGATTTATTAAATAAAGCATAGACAAGAACTTTAGTAGGAGACACGAAGACGAACTTTAGGAAGTCATTTTAACTTTTTCTTTTTTCTCTGTTTTTTCCTCTGGTTTTTTTGAGTTCTATTTTTACTTGATTGTGTAATTGTATGTAATGATGTGGTTGTGTAATTGTCTTTTGTAATTGTGTAGACTGTGTTTGTATTATTATTTGTATTATCTTAAAGAAATTTCAATAAAAACTTGTTTTAAAAAATAATAAAATAAAATAAAATCTCTGCATTTCGGAGCAGGCTAGCTGGAAAGACATTTCCACGCAATCATAGCGAGCCGGAGATGGAGACGAAGGAGGACCTGAGAAGAAAACTCCATCAAGCCAAGAAAGAGAAACTGGATATAACTGCTAAACATAATGCAGAAGTAAGTACTTCAAAATCTTTGTGTATACAATGTCCTCATCTTATATTATGGCCTGGCATGTGTTGGTGTGGTCCTAGGCTCTACCTGGTCTGGGGGGCTGGACTGTATATATATTTTTTAAAATGAACGAATTCCTATGCCCCACAAATAACCCAGAGATGCCTTTTAAATAAAAGGACACATTCTACTCATGTAAAAACACGCTTTAGAAGGCGATTGGGCCAGATCCGGCCCCCAGGTCTTAGTTTGCCTACCCATGGTCTTACATCAACATTTAGAAGCTATAGGGAAGCAGGCAGAGGGCCTTCTCGGTAGTGGCACCCTTCCCTGTGCAACGCCCTCCCATCAGGGGTCAGAGAGATAAACAACTACCTGTAATTTAGAAAATACCTGAAGGCAGCCCTGTTTAGGGAAGTTTTTAATCTGTGACTTTGTGTTGTATTTTCATATTTGTTGGAAGCCGCCCAGAGTGGCCGGGGAGACCCAGCCAGATGGGCGGGGTATAAATAATAAATTATTATTATTATTATTATTATTATTATTAGTGCTTCTTAAGATACGGGAGTTCAAATGCTGCTTTGTTTTACGACGAAATGAGTGAAATTATTGACTTTATAAAATGAAAGTCCAATTCTAGTGGGGAAGTAGCTCAGTAATTTGGATTTTGTACAGTGTGACTCCTGGTGTTCATTGGAGAGTGACCAGTCCCTCAGGCATATGAAAGGAGGGAGTAGCAGGGAGTTTTATTTTGTCACTCAAAATTTTCTTTTCCTTTGTCCTTTCCCACTAACTGGGCTTCTTTCTTAACAAGGAAAAGTCACGTGTGTCTACTTCTCCTTTCTTAGGTGAGTTCTGCATAGGGAGAAAAAACTATTTTTATTTGATTTTGATTGATCAAATACTGTACCACCACAGCTTCCCTGTGTGTATTCTGTCCCAGCCGAGGGATGATGTTCTGCCCTAACAAGAAAAGCCAAAGTGGTCTAAAAAATTAAGGAGGACCAAAATAAGAAGAAATAAAAAGGAAAAGATGAAAAGGAAAAGGAAATGGATATAAAAGCCCACCATCACAGTTATATCTCATCCTTTATCCGTATACAGAAAAGTAGACCGTTCCAGCTCTCACCTGGGAGCTTCTGTTTCTTCCCCAAGCCCTCCCACCCTGGGAGATCCTTTCTTCCTTGTCTGTCCTCATCAAGATAGAGGACTTTTAAAAGTTAAAAATCTTTTTTTAGAATCATAGAATCCTAGAGTTGGAAGAGACCACAAGGGCCATCCAGTCCAACCCCCTGCCAAGCAGGAAACACCATCAAAGCATTCCTGACAGATGGCTGTCAAGCCTCCGCTTAAAGACCTCCAAAGAAGGAGACTCCACCACACCCCTTGGCATCAAATTCCACTGTCGAACAGCTCTTACTGTCAGGAAGTTCTTCCTAATGTTTAGGTGGAATCTTCTTTCTTGTTTGAAAATTTTTAATTTTTTTTTAAAAAAATTAAAAAAAAATTTTTTAAAAAAATTCTCTTTATAAGAACAGAATTACCCATTTCCAGTCCAGTTCAGTGAATTCTTTCCAAGGAGATTCCATCCGATCTTAATATTAAAGTTCTCCCTTCTATGTCTTCCAATTCTTTCTCACATCAGCTGCCTAAAAGCTACAGGTGAAACTCAAAAAATTAGAATATTGTGGAAAAGTCCATTTATGTAAGCAATTGTTTTCATTAGCTACTGGAGTTTAATATATGAGATAGACTCATGGCATGCAAAGCGAGATATGTCAAGCCTTCGTTTGTTATAATTGTGATGATTTTGGCGTTCAGCTGATGAAAACCCCAAAGTTGAGATTGTTAATTTGGGGTTCTCATCAGCTGTACGCCATAACCATCACAATTATAACAAGCAAAGGCTTGACATATCTCGCTTTGCATGCCACAAGTCTATCTCATATATTAGTTTCACCTTTTAAGTTGAATTACTGAAAGAAATGAACCTTTCCCTGATATTCTAATTTTTCAAATTTCACCTGTATTGTAAAATAGTTTCCAAATATGCCTTTAGCCATTTGCTTCTTGAAATATTGCACCGTTACCTATGGTAGTTACCCAGGGCCGTTCCTTTTGCAGCTGTCCAACTACGAAAGCCAGATTGCCAAGTTGCGAGCCGAGGTGGAGAAAGGCGAGGCTGTCCGACAGAGCCTGGAGTATGAGCTGGCTTGTGCAAGGAAAGAAGTTGGAATAGAACGGTATTCCTCGGAAGGCAAGTTGTGTGAAGCAGACATGCAAATTGAACAGCTTCAAGGTAAGATTTGCATCCTCCCACTCTAAAATTAATGGTCCTAAAACACAGCCTTTGTAGTCTAAACTGATAACGCTGCCTTGATTCCACTGACCACACTTTTCTTTACCTTCTGCAAACCCATCTATATATATAAAACGCAAGTATCTCTGCATCCAGTCCCTGTGTCTCTGGGTTTGCGCTACTGAGCATGTGCCCCAGGGACACAGGGATTGGATGGAGAGACATCGGGCCGGGAGCAGCGGCGGCAGTTGAAGCGGGGCCGTTGAAATGGAACGCCGGCGCTCCAGAAGAGAGGGGAGGCTGAGGAGGAAGGTCACGCTGCTGCTGCCGCCGCTACAACGAGAGCCCCGAGGCCTAGCGGCCCGGGAGCGGCCCAGAGCAGCCCGCCCCCACGGAGCGCCGGCGTTCCGCTTCAACTGCCACCGCCGCGGGAGAGGAGGAGAAGGGAGGAGGAGCATTATTGTCATTCTTAAAGGCTCCAGGGTGCCGCTGCTGCCAGTCCGTGTAGGCCACAGTGAGCGAGACGGCAGCCCCCACAGCGATTCTGAGGCAAGGCCCGGCCGCGGCGGCGACGTACCCGAGGCTGGCGGCCATGAGGCCCACGAGGCCGGTGCCTGCGCCCAGCTCGAGCCCGGCCTTGCGGCGGAGAGGGAGCCCCTCTGGGCCCGCTGTCTCCGAGTCCTCGGCCCCCTTCTCGAGGAAGCGCGCCAGCACCAGCGCCATGTCCCACACCACGCAGCCTGTCCCGCCCGCCGAGCGCTGCCCGAGGCGGAGCCCTGCCGAGCCGTCCCGCCGGGCCGGGGTGTGCTCGAACCCCGACCCAGTCTCCGGAGAAGGAGAAGAAGACATGATGGAGGCCGTGGGAGAGGAGACAGAGGCCGGCCGGCCGCAGGGAGGGAGGAGGAGCAAGAGGGAGGGAGGCGGCTTCTGTTGTAGCGCCCCTTATTTTAACGGGCTGAAACCACTAGTAGTAAATAAAATGACGAGCATCTACTTTCTGGATTTCTTTGTTTCACTGCTCGCCATTTTTCTGTTCCTATGTGATCAGTTTCTATTCTTTGCTATTTTAGTCTTAAAAAAAAAAAGTTGCAGCCCCCTTTCCCCAAAACGTAAGTGTTAATGAAATTCATCTATCCAGCATCTTTATGGGATTAAAATTCTGTTCATAGTTCAGAAGCTGCGAAAATGCCACCGATGAAACCTTTAGATTCAAATCTGACATGTGATCTGCTTTGTTTTGTATACATGCACCAAATCACACCCAACACTGCATTCTAAAAAGCGTGTCTTTTAGAGTGACTTTTCTTTTTAAAATGACTTTTCTTTTGAGTCACCTTGTCAATTTTTGAACAAAAACGTCCTTTGGGGAAATATACAAGTGAAAGGCTTTTGGCTTTCTGCAGCTTTCTTTTCCAATGGCTATTGAATAAACCTAGTATCTGAAGAAGTGTGCATGCACACGAAAGCTCATACCAAGAACAAACTCAGTTGGTCTCTAAGGTGCTACTGGAAGGAATTTTTTTATTTTTTATTTTGTTTTGACCATGGCAGACCAACACGGCTACCTACCCGTAACTGAATAAACCTAAATTATCATTTAGTTTCTGAATTAGAAGCCATTGGTACTGAATCCAGACTATCTGGCTTCTTCGTTTTCTTCTGGGTAGTGGCTTAATTAATGCCTTTTCTCTTTCTTTCTTTCTTTCTTTGATTGCTTTGGGTTGGTGCTATAATCTCCCCTGTGATATGTTCAGACATGCTGTCTAAAAGGTTCGCAAGTGGACTTCTTTTTCCCTTGTTTTTCTCAGAAAGGTGTTTGGGTTGTGACATCTGATTTAGTGTTTTCCCTCTCGATTTACACCTCGTTTCCCTCCCCACCAAAGCTCCCTTTCATTGCCTATTTTTAAATGACTGACACTGTCGTTCAAGTCTTCGTGGTCTGAAATTGTGTTCCTCCATATGCTTGGAACCGCAGTACCCCGTGGCAACAGTAGAATCCGCCTCGTGACTCTACCCGATCTCAACCAGTACGCGATCGGTCACAAACATCCAAATTTTACGATTTTATATATATGGATAGGACGTCCATATTTTCACAGAAGGATCTGGTCACAGACACCCCTGCCCCACATGCCCTGCCAGCCCTCCTGGCCCCCTGCTGGCTCTCCCTTCTTGTCTCCCCTTTTCTATCCTTTCCTTTCATTTCCCTGTCACCCACCGTCAAGGTGGGTGACAGGGAAATCGAATTGCACGGCGGCCGACGACCCTCCACCGCTGTTCTCCACGAACTGCACCTCGGAGACGACGATGTTGTCCTCGAGGACGGAGCCAAAGGCCGTGCAAACGGCATCTCCGTGAGCTGAGTGCACCTCAATCTCCAAGCAGCTGCACGCGGCACACACCTGCCTGTTGGCGCCGCCGCCCAGCATCTTCAGGCAGGAGAAGAAGTAGGGAGGGAGGCTCCCCTCAGGCCCAAGGAAAAACCTCGCTGTCACCGACCCGTGTGCCGGGCCAGTGACCCCTCCGCCCGGCCGCCTGTCCACGTGCTCTCTCTCTCTCTCTCAGGCACACGCTCGCTCTCCCCTCATGGGCCTCGGCCGGTTCCCCTCGCCGGCTCCACCTTGGTCCGCAAACCCCACTCCTTCTTCCGAGGCCTGCGAGGCCTAGTCACCTCCCCTCGCTGGGAACGGGCGAGCCAAGTGCTCGCTTGACCGAGGGGACACGTTCGGCTCCAGGTCGCTGGACGCCCTGAGGCCGAGGCTCTCTCACAGGTCTTTGCGGGCCCTCTCGGCTCAGGCAGGGCAGTGAGAAGTAGAGAGGCTTTTCCCATCCTCGTGGCTCTCGAGGTGCAAGAAGGAAGAGAAGTAGGGGAGGGTTGTGGTGATGTAGGAAGAGGAGGAGGAGGGGCGGAGACGGGTGTGGTGTGGTGTTTAATGTCCACTGGAGGGTGCTATATATTTTTGCAGAAAATCACATTTTTACCTGTCAAAGGTGTGGTATTTGTTCAATCTAATTACATATGATCACTCTCATATGGCCATGGAACGTTGTGTCCAAATTTGAACGGAATCGGTCAAGCGGTTACGGAGAAAGCCGATCGTTAACAAACATCCAACTTGAACGATTTTATATATAGATATATAGATGTTTGTGAGTTTGGCAAGGTTATTGCAAATGTTGTAGGCTAGTAGTTGTCATGGCTTTACAAGGCTGAGCTTCAGTTTAGCATAACATGCCATTCTGCATCGTGCTGTGTCAAAAAGCCCATTGTACAACACACTTGGGGGGAAATCTTGTAGGTCTTGTGCTTCTGTTGGGTACAAAATGGCCGTTTGGGGCAGGTTATTGTATAAATTGCCCCATTTGTAATGAATCAGTGCTGTCATACAAACAGTAAGAAATTGAGCACCCTGGAATCTTGCCGTTCTTTCATTGTCTTCTACCTGAATGCCTAAAAGTACAACAACTTTTGCTGGTTTTAATTTAATGTTTCAGCAGTCCTTTTAAGTTGAACTAGCCCATGGCCTTGTTTCTCTTCCCATTAGCAACAATCAGAGCTTTGCAGCACAAGTTGAATGAGACGGAGAGAACCTATCGCATAGCTAAACATCAGTGGGACGAAGACCAGCAACGACTCATGAATGACATCTCTGAAAAAGAACTCATCATTGATACCTGCAACAGTGAATATGAATTACTTTTGAAGGAGAGGGCTAAACTGGACAGTATTTTGAAGGTATGCATTTATTCAAATTGTGAGTGTTGAAATAAGGATGGGAACTATTAAGAGGTGAAGAAAGGGAAAAGTTGACATCTATGCCCATAGCTGGTTGTAGAAGGGAAAGCACCTACCTGCTATTGCTATGGGCTCTTGATCAGGGGTCGGCAAACTAAGGCCTGAGGGCCAGATCAGGCCCAATTGCCCTATGGATCCGGCCCGCGGATGGTCCTGGAATCGCTGCTTGGATCAGCATGATCGTTCAGGCTGCGCCATTTTGTTTGCATTTTTTTCGGGCGCCATTTCTGCCCCCACCCCACGGCGCTGCCACCACCTCCTCCCTCCCTCCTCCTGGCTTCTCCCTGCCCTGTGGAGGAAGGGAGCTGGGCTTTGATTGGTGCCAGCAGCCAGCCAATCAGAAGCCTCGCCGCCCACCCGCATCATGACGGGCGCGTCGCAAGGCTTCGGCTGGAGCTTGACACGCCTGCTGGCCCCGTGCCTGGCGTCCGAGAAAGCTGGCTGGAAAGGAGAGGCGCCGCCACTGCCGCCGGCAAAGGCCATACACCATGCCTGGGAGGATTTGAAAAGAGAAGTTGCAAGTCTTTGAGTCGCAAACCTGCTCCTCCGCTACTCCCTCGAACGAGGGAAGAAGATTAGAGCCTTAAACTTCTAGTTAATAGCTAGCCATAGTTCATTGCCGCATCTGAATACAATAAACTGTGGTTTGCTCCAACGGGAGTTTGCCTGCAAATCAGGACCTGAAAGCCGGGTCATACAGAGCTTCCTTTTTTTTGCATTGGGAAATGGCGCTGGAATAAGGGAATTTCCTGCAAAAAAAAGTGAAATTTGACAGCTATGGGTCATACTGTCATTTGAGGTTCCAGTTTGCAGGCAGAGTGTTTTGAGTAAACCATCCTTTGTAGTATTTAGGTGCAATGGCTTTCTGCTTACTAGAAATGGAAGTTAACATTCTTCCCCCCCCCAAGAAAGAGGAAGAGGAGCTTCTCAGATAGACAATTCCTTGTTGTTCTTCCCCAGTCTTCTAAGCCGTGGTTTGAAGGCTCCTCAGCATGTGATTAACATATTTGATGCACAGATGAGACCCATTCACTCATAAAACCGGCTGAATTTGTAGTGAGTAAAGAAAGATAGCCTTGTGGGAATGGCCTCTTTCTGTTAATAACATTAGGAAATTGGAATGAAATGCATGTGACCTTATTTCTAACTGATATGTAACTGTTAACAGGTGGGTAGCCGTGTTGGTCTGCCATAGTCGAAACAAAATAGAAAATTCTTTCCAGTAGCACCTTAGAGACCAACTGAGTTTGTTCTTGGTATGAGCTTTCGTGTGCATGCACATGTGTATCTGAAGAAGTGTGCATGCACACGAAAGCTCATACCAAGAACAAACTCAGTTGGTCTCTAAGGTGCTACTGGAAAGAATTTTCTGATATGTAACTGATATTCTTAGTTGTGATACATGGTACCTATGTTTTAATTAAACAAAAGTTAAACTTTATCCACACAAAGGAGACTTTGGAGCACCACCAGAATCAGAGGAGCATAATAGAGTCAGAGATCAGGGAGGAGGCAGCAAAGGAATTTAGGTCTCAGGCGGATCGGTGGAAAGCAGAAAGAAATGAACTCCAGTTTCTGTTGCAGGTATTCCTAGTCATGTTCAGCAATGCTACTTTTAGCCACACTAATGTCTATATGTGATGAACTAAACCTAGCATGCATTTACAGTGGTACCTTGGTTCCCAAGCGTAATCCGTTCCGGAAGTTCGTTCCAAAACCAAGGCGCACTTTCCCATAGAAAGTAATGCAAAATGCATTGATCCATTCCAGACTTTTTTAAAACAACCCCTCAAACAGCAATTATACATGACAAAGCTATCTTTAGCCATCTCACCCCTTGCTTTTTCCTGTAAGACCAATTGCAGTCGTTAAGAGTCATCAACAGGTTTTCCACACCCATCAGCCAATCCCCCATTCCCACCACCCTTCTGAGTCATACCCCTCCCCACTCTCTCACTATATATAAGGGTCTGGTGACTTCTGTTTCAGTGTATCTGAAGGAGTGTGCATGCACACAAAAGCTCATACCAAGAACAAACTTAGTTGGTCTCTAAGGTGCTACTGGAAGGAATTTTTATTTTATGTATTATTTCGGAAGCCACAATTAAGCTTGGCTTCCTGTGACCCCCCAACCCAGGATTGTGGTGAGTCGCTCCCTAACAAGCCCGGATTGTTAAACCGATAGCAGATCGCCGTTTCCTGGCTTGTTGGTGAGCAAGAAACTACAATCCCAGAAGCTTAATTGTGGCTTCCAGGTTTGTTTCTCCTGCTTGCCCCAAGGGAGGAGGAGGAGGAGGAGTGAGCCAGGAGCAATTGACCAGTCTGCTGTGTGTTCCACGATAAACCACGATAAGCCATCGACCCTGATTTATGGTCACATGCAGATGTGGCCAGTGCCTGGTAGCAGACAGAAAGGCAGCACTGGACCATAAACCATTTGAAGAGTTGTCCCTTACAAATAAGGAGAATTAACCATGCTTTTAAGTCCCAGCTTCAAAGTGTTCTCTTATTAAAGGAAGACCAGAGGTTCTGTAACAAATGCAACAGCATCATCTTGTGGCCAGAAACACAGCGTACCACGGTAGATTTTTGAATTTATTTTTAACACCTGGGTCTGCAGTTCATTGAAGCCCACATAGTTTTGGGACTATTCTATTTCCCTTTCGTGGAAGTTGCGGTGCTAAAATGTTTAATTCCAGCTACTTGAATTCGGCCGTGGAAAAATTTTAAAATCCCCAAGTCTCCCCTGATGTTTCAACTTCATACTTAGTCGCACCGTTTGAGTGCGAACGAGTCGATTTGGGGATTGCTCCCCTCCTCCCTTCCTCCTATCCTCTGTATCATGGGTAGGCAAACTAAGGCCCAGGGCAGGATCCGTCTCAATCGCCTTCTAAATCTGGCCCGCGGACAGTCCAGGAATCAATGTGTTTTTACATGAGTAGAATGCGTCCTTTTATTTAAAATGCACCTCTGGGTTATTTGTGGGGCATAGGAATTCGTTCATTTTTTTTTTCTTTTCAAAATATAGTCTGGCCCCCCACAAGGTCTGAGGGACAGTGGACCTAGAGTTTGGTGAACTATTTAGGGCAAATGACTGATCCACTCTTATTTTGTGTGTACAGTTGCACCTTGGTTCTTGACTGCTTTGGTACTCGTCCGTTTTGGCTCCCCAACGCCGCAAACTTGGAAGTAAATGTTCCGGTTTGCGAACGTTTTTTAGAAGCCAAATGTCTGACGCAGCTTCCGCTGCTTCCGATTGAGTGCAGGAAGCTATTGCAGCCAATCGGAAGC
Organism: Lacerta agilis; assembly: GCF_009819535.1. Taxonomy (NCBI): domain Eukaryota; kingdom Metazoa; phylum Chordata; class Lepidosauria; order Squamata; family Lacertidae; genus Lacerta; species Lacerta agilis. The sequence goes on along the minus strand of NC_046327.1, from coordinate 3,839,670 downwards.
CGCGCCTTGGTTTTTGAACGTTTTCGGAAGTCGAACAGACTTCCGGAACGGATTCCGTTCGAGAACCAAGGTGCAATGGTATAAGATGATTTTGTACAGAAACAAAACAAAATATCGACCCCATAGAACCTAGAAGGCCAAGGTTCTAGATCAGTGTTTCCCAAACCTGACCCTCCAGCTGTTTTGGGACTACAAATCCCATCATCTCTGCCCACTGATCTTGCTAGCTAGGGATGATGGGAGTTGTAGTCCAGAAAGAAGCTGGAGACCCAAGTTTGGGAAGCACGGCTCTAGATAATTGGTCACCTCCTTCCAACCTTACTTTAGTATATAGTGCATCAAACTTGTGATGTACAAGAAACAGCCTAAAGAGGAAGCCTATTAGTTAGCTTACACAGGATTCTAACCCAGTGGTAACCTTGCAAGTTTCAAGGTATCTGACTTCGGTTCTGAACCATAAGAGGCGAAATGGCCTATTACAGGAACCCTAGTGGTTCATTTCCACCCCTTTTGGGCCAATAACTCCTGATAGTATCATAGGTTGAATTGATATTTATTTCTCCTGATTGTAAATATTTTATGTTGTTATTTCTATTTTAATGTAATTATTTTAGCTGTTTTTGCATGGATTGTAAGGCAGGTATGATCTGCGTGTCTATTTATATATGAGCTTATAGCTGCAATCAAGTTTATTATTATAGTTAGCTTAGTTATGAGGGAGATGGCTCTGATTCTTTAGAGACAGCTTTTCCAAGGCACAGATGGCAGGTGGGTGCTGATTTATGCTTCCCCGGGAACTGAAAACGACGGCTCTGTTTATGTTTCTGAAGTTCAGTTTATTTATGCAATGCTTAGAAGCAGATATTGACAATGGATTGAAATTATCTTCTCCATCTGCCGCTCGAAACTTTGCACATTAGGAATTGCTGGGCTGGTGCCTGCTTCTCTCGAAATGCCTCCTACATTAGGGGGATATGTACGTAGTACAGATTTGAAAAGGAGTTGGTTGCATTGGCTCTGCACGGTTTCTGAATTCCCCGGATGCGCCGACTTGCTCTCGACCTATGCCAAAGTGGTGGTTATGATTTTTATCACAACCTGACACCTTTGAATCTTTTCTTATCTCTCGGTGTACTGTAAAATGTTCCATTTGTTGCTGCTTTTTTGTTTTTGCCTCCCTTGTTTGTAAAGTGGAACCATTTTAAAATTTTGTTCCTAACCACTTTGGCCATCTTGTTGATAGGACAGAAAGGCGGGTTCAAAAAATACTGTATGGTGTTGTTTTTACAAACAGGTGGTAGGCTTGTGCTGTCTATTATTTATGCATCTTTCATGGAGTTCAAACCAGGTGCCTAAAATAATTGTGGGTGACCCTTCTGACAGCTGCTGTGTGCCTGCCCAGCAGCATCAAATAGGAAAAACCAGAAATTAGTTTTATTGCAAGGTTGGAAATCATGTCTGGCTTTAAAAAATAATATTGGGCATGGGGTGCGTGTAAGAGAGAGAGAGAGATACTTATCAGAACCATAGCAAGGGCTGGTAATTTTATTCCTTCTTTCCCCCAGCTGATGAAAATTGCCCTTCCATGCTCAAAATTGATTGGCACTAACTGGGGGAATGTTCAGGGAGGCAGGAGGGGATATATTGTTTAATGATATACTTCCTAACTTGTGTTAGCAAGTTCTGTATCTTAGCAGATTATAAACATTCCACTTTAAACGCACAGCGGTTTGCTTGTTGCAGGCTCGTCTGAGCCTCTCTCTATAGGATTCCTGGTAAGATCCCTTCTTGTCCCTCTTAAAAAGAGTAGACACGACAGTCTCATTAAAGTCAATATAAAAGTAGTTTACTCACATTCATTCAGTTCACAGTTGGACCCCTGAAGGCAGACTTAGGTTACAAAAGTGTGTGTGTGTGTGTGTGTGTGTGTGTGTGTAACTATCCCATAAGGGAGTTACAGGTAGGTAGCCGTGTTGGCCTGCCATAGTCAAAAAAAAAAAATCTTTCCAATAGCACCTTAGAGACCAATTAAGTTTGTCCTTGCATGCACACGAAAGCTCATACCAAGAACAAACTTAGTTGGTCTCTAAGGTGCTACTGGAAAGATTCTTTAATTTTTTATTTTGTTTTATCCCATAAGGGAGTTAGTTCCTAAGTGACTGCGACTGAGCAGTCACTTCTCCTAACACGTAGAAAAGCAAAATGGAGAAGAGGACCAAAAGAAGGAGGTGTGCTCACCTGCCCAGATTAGGCCACACCCACATCTATTCACATGCATAGGACGTTTGTCCCAGCTCAGGAGGAAACAGGACGTTTTCTCCTGGCTCAGTGATGGCCAAACTTGGCCCCCTGGCTGTTTTTGGACTACAACTCCTACTATCCCTAGATAACAGGACCAGTGGTCAGGGATAATGGGAATTGTAGTCCCAAAAGAGCTGGAGGGCCAAGTTTGGCCATCACTGTCCTGCCTGGTACAAAGCATCCTCTAGTATGTCCATTCTAGGAAGGTTGTACTTGACTGCTGTGTGTTTCACACTAACAGGATCCTTTTTTCCCCCTGACGCTCATCACAGCAGAGGGGCAATTTTTGCCAGGATTGTAACTGGGAACATAGAATTGTGCAGTTGGAAAGGGACCCTGAGTACAGGATGGATTTTAAATCACGATTTAAATCACTAGTCAATAAGACTTGATTTAAATCATTATTATTTTTTTACGGAAAGACTCATTCTTGCTGGTATAACCTTAATATTTGCAACCAGAGGAACGTTTCATTTTTGGAACAATAATTTTTTAGAGCAATTTTTACAGTTGCATCAAAAATGACTGATTGCCTTATACTATTAGAAATACATAGACAGATAATTATGAAATCACTGCGAGGTTTAATAAGTTAACTGTTTATATTTGGACAGCTTTTCTGCTGTGTTTTATCGGAAGGAGAAAAATAATCGTGTCCCTAAGGATTGCAGTATTTGATCTTGGGGAGGGTCTATAACAATATTCCTGACCAATGAGGAATATATCAGCAATTGGCATAAATCCATGGCTAGAAAAGCCACCGCTATTGGCCTCCAACTCTATTGCCTGGGCTATGAAGGTCCCCTAAAGACTTTGGGATAATACAGACAGCGACTTGCAACATCGATCACACGCAGTCTGCAGTCCATTGGCAGTAGGAGTACAACGTGGACATGTTTTTAAATTATCATCTTATATTAAAAACCCGACTGTACCAAATTACCGAAGGTTATTTATGAAAGCCAGATTAAACGTCTTTCCCTCTGCGGTGCTGGAGGGCAGGATGAGAGGAGTTCCCTACCAGGACAGACTGTGCTCGTGCGCCCAAGACACAGACTCTGTAAAACATATTTTGCTGCACTGTGTGAAATTCGAGGAAGCCAGGGATGAACGGATTTCACCCCTGCTAGTTCCGATCCCAGGAAAATCAGAGGATTACAATGTCAGGTTCCTACTGGAAGACCGGACAAATGCCAGAACATTAGCAGTGGCGAAGTTTTTATCGAAATAAAATAAAAAATCCCTTCCAGTAGCACCTTAGAGACCAACTAAGTTTGTTCTTGGTATGAGCTTTCGTGTGCATGCACACTTCTTCAGATACACTGAGAAGTTTTTATCGGTGGTTGCAAGAATCAACGGTCCCTATTTTAAGTCTGAACAAAATGCTTGTGTTAACCTGAAGGCTGGTTGTTCAAATTGGGTATTGCTTTGTAATGAATTGATGGGTCTATGGACCGTAACAAAGATAGTTGTTGTTGTCATTTCCCTAATAACAATTTAAACCATTTATTTAACTAAAACAATAACATTATAGCATATGTATCCATGTTTTGTTAACTCATGTGGTTAAACAATTTTTTTGGAAAACAAAACTTGGACTGAGTTTTACCACACATGAAAAACTTTAAACAAATCCTTATTTCCTGATGAATAACCTTTGGACTATAATGTAACTTAAATAGAAAAATATCTTTAGAAATATTTTTTTCCTCTGAAAGCATTTTATTTTAAAAATCTGATTTTTTATTTTTAAAAAACTTTCATTTTTATCCAACCTGCCCGAGCATCATCTGGTCCAACTTCCTGCAATGTAGGAATGGGCATACGGGGATTGAACTTGCAACCTTGGCATTATCAGCACCCCGCTCTACCCATCTGAGATACCCATGGTGAACCAAGGGGACAAACCCCGGGAGCGAAAGGGTTAGATCTCTCCTCCCCACAACTCTATGCTTCAGATGAGAAGCCCCCTTGTAGAAGCAGATGTCTCCTTGCACAGCATTGGGTATTGCAATGAGCGGGACATTGGGCAGGTGGCGGAGATGGGTGGCCAGGGAGGAACGAGATGGTTTAGGGAGAGCGAGGGCGAAGCGGGAGAGAGGAAGACCAGGGCAGTTGGAGATCAAGAAGGGGAAGGGGTGGTTCTGGTTACGTGGGGCACACTGACACTGGAGAAATGCAGTTCTTTAAAAGCCCTAAACGGCCTCGGCCCAGTGTACCTGTAGGAGCATCTCCACCTCCATCGTTCTGCCCGGACACTGAGGTCCAGCTCCGAGGGCCTTCTGGTGGTTCTCTCACTGCGAGAAGTGAGGTTACAGGGAACCAGACAGAGGGCCTTCTCGGTGGTGGCGCCCGCCCTGTGGAATGCCCTCCCATCAGATGTCAAGGAAATAAACAACTATCTGGCTTTTAGAAGACACCTGAAGGCAGCCCTGTTTAGGAAGTTTTTTATGTTTGATGTTTTATTTTTATTTTTTTAATATTCTGTTGGGAGCTGCCCAGAGTGGCTGGGGAAACCCAGCCAGATGGGCGGGGTATAAATAATAAATTACTATTATTTTATTGTTATTGTTATTATTATTATTATTAATTTATTTGGCCTCTCAATTTTTCTCACAGGCCCATATACGTTCAGCACAAACGGTCGGGCCTGGTGAGCATTTAAGGTCCCCAACCCTAATCTGCCAGTTGCCATCTGATTGGATTTTAATCTGATCCTGATTTGGTTTTAGGATGTATTTTAATTGATTGCCTGATTTTATGTTAATGTGTTATACATTTGATGTTAGCTGCTCTGAGCCTGGTTTTGGGCAAGGTATAAATAAAAAATATTTATTTATTTATTTATTTATTTCACAAACAAACAAACAAATAAATAACGGGTGGCGCTGTGGGTTAAACCACAGAGCCTAGGGCTTGCCGATAAGAAGGTCGGCGGTTCAAACCCCCGTGACTGGGTGAGCTCCCGTTGCTCGGTCCCAGCTCCTGCCAACCTAGCGTGTTTCCCTGAAAATAAGACATACCCATAAAATAAGCCGTAGCAGGATTTCTGTGCATTTGCGCAATATAAGCCATGCTCCGAGAATAAGACATAGTGATGTGGCGCCTCCCTTAAGATGGCCTGGATAGGCGTGGCTATTCACCGTACCGACGCAGAGCGGTTAAAATAAGACATCCCCCGAAAATGAGCCATAGTGTGTTTTCTTGAGGGAAATAAAATAAAATAAGTGTCTTATTTTCGGGGAAACACGGTAAATAGGTACCGCTCCGGCGGGAAGGTAAACGGCGTTTCCATGCGCTGCTCTGGTTCGCCAGAAGCGGCTTTGTCCTGCTGGCCACATGACCCGGAAGCTGTCTGCGGACAAATGCCAGCTCCCTTGGCCTGTAAAGCGAGATGAGCGCCACAACCCCAGAGTCGGACATGACTGGACCTAATGGTCAGGGGTCCCTTTACCTTTACCTTTTTGGTTGGTACCAGCAGTTTGAATTGGGCTCAGAAACTCCAGCTTACAACGCAAATCCCATAAAATATATACTGTATGTTAAGATTACAGTGCAACTCTTAATGGTCTCTCTGTGTGTAGGTAGGTAGATAGATAGATAGATAGATAGGAGGCAGGGTGTTGTCCATAGCTGTCAACTTTCCCTTTTTTTGCGGGAAATTCCCTTATTCCACCACTATTTTCCACTGCAAAAAAAAGGGAAGGTTGACAGCTGTGGTGTTGTCTGTTTTGGTTCTGGGCAGCTGTCAGAGCGGAGGGCTCCGAGAATCCAAGAAGTGCCTCTATTTGTTCCTGGAACAAAGAGATCCTGTTAGGACAGGGAGCAGGGGTCAAGCTTCCCGCACCAGTGTATCGCGCTGACAATTGTGACGGGATCAGGAGGCCAAGCTGTCCTAAGAGCTCCGGCTGCCTGCTTTTTCTTAACACACTGGCTCTGGAGAGGTTTTTGTTGCCCTCCTTTTTCGGTTGGCTGTGACCCTGAAGCAACCTTTTCCTTGAGCGGACTTGAGTCTGAGATTAAGACCTGGAAGCGGTGCTGCAGGGGTAGCTGTAAATGCCGCCTTAAGTACCCTGATCTTATCAGCCTTATCAGCCCAACGAGCTAATTATATGTGTTTTACTCCCCCCGCACAGAGGAGCTATATACATCCGCTCTAAAACAAGACCAACACGTTTAGAAATTAATGATGGAGAAAGCATCGTATTGGGCGGTTAAGCAACAGCGGTAAATACATGCCCCGGAGAAGTTGTTTTTTTATGAGCGTGCTGAGCACAAAGCCAAACCGATAAGCAATGCACAATATTCTCTCTGCTAAACTGATTGCAATACGTTGCAGGAAGAAGAAGAAGAAGAAGCAGATCTGCTGATCTGGCCTCTTGAGTATTTTGCTCACAGGAGAAAGCCTTTTTGGATATTCTTTTAAATATATATATATAATTTTTATTAAACCTTTCAAATATTTTCACGAACACCTTCAAATCAAATAATTACATTATTTCGTAAGTTGACTCCCCCACCCCCCTTGCCTCCACGGTGTTTTTACTTCCGCATTATATTGTTATCAAAAGTTTCTCTAATACAATCATTTTGCCATTTTTCTATCGCTGCTTTTATATTCAAGCACATTGCTCCTTACTTAGACACGTAAACCGGTTTAGAAGTATGACCTTGAAGCACTTAAAATTAACGTGCCTTTGAATCTCTGGGCAACTCTGCCAAACACTTCAGTCCCAAATTCTTATAAGCCTCATCGGTTCAACGCAGTGCTACTCTGCTAGAAAAAAGAGGTGCTGGAACTCATCACGAACTCCTTCCTTGTTCAATGGCGCCCACCTGAGAGATGCCGGAACTGATAAAAAAAAAAGAGCTTCGGTTCCACAGAACAGTCTTCTGAATGATTGTGACTAGAACCGCAGCCTTAGAATAAATAATAATAATAATAATAATAATAATAATAATAATTTATTTATTTATTTATTTATTTATTTATTTATTCATTCATTCATTCATTCATTCATTCATTCATTCATTCCCTGCTCATCTGGCTGGGTCTCCCCGGCCACTCTGGGCGGCTTCCAACAAATATTAAAATACATTAAAATGTCACGCATTTAAAACTTCCCTAAACAGGGCTGCCTTCAGGTATTTTCTGAATATCAGGTAGTTGTTTATCTCCTTGACCCCTGATGGGAGGGCGTTCCACAGGGAAGGGCGCCACTACCGAGAAGGCCCTCTGCCTGGTTCCCTATAGCTTTGCTTCTCGCAGTGAGGGAACCACCAGAACCAAGGAAGATGGGGCTTTGGGGTGGGTGTGACGCCTGACTGCGTGGTTACTGACGGTAGGGGGGTCTGAAATCTTCAAGGAATCTTCAAGGAACCCCAAAGCCGGCCTTCTCTTTGGTCCTCCGCACTCTTCTTTTGACCTCTCTGCTTGTGCCTGAAGCAATAATCTCTCTCTCTCTCTCTCTCTCGCTCTCTCTCTCGCTCTCTCTCGCTCTCTCTCTGTTTTATCAGGAAAGCAACAGCGCAATGCAGAGCCTTCACCAGAAAATGCAAGACATGGAGATGCAACACAACAGCTGCGCCGAAGGGTTGAGGCGGCAGACCAGCGAACTCGAGTTCAGCGCCGAGCGAGAGGCCCGGCTTAAGAAAGAGCTTGAGGCAAGTGCCGCCCCATCCCCTGCGTTCTCGGAAGTCCTTTGGTGTTGGGGACTGGCAGCTTGCCAGAATATATGGGAAGGTGCCTGTCGGACCATTGGCCCATCCGGCTCAGCACTGTCTACACCGACCGGCAGCCCTCCAGGATCCCGATATGGGTTACCCGTGTATCGTCCAAACCCGGTTTGAACTCCCTACCATGATATCGGTTTCATAACCGGCAATATATCGTGAATTGTGACATTTGGGTGTGCATTCTGTGCAAATATCGCCATGCGGGGAAACCATGAAGGCAGCCCAGGGCATCCGCATAGCTCCATCCTTATTTCAGACATTGTGATAATATCAGTATATCGCAGTGTTTAGCTGGTGATATATATCACAGTGTTGAAAACCAGATGTCGCCCAGCCCTACGTGTTAAGTGGAGTGTGTGTAGACAGCTGCCACTCCACTGTGGGGATTTCCAGATGTTGTTGGACTCCAGTTACCATCAGCCCCAAGCAGCTTGGAGAGTGGTCAAGGATGTTGGGGTGTTGTAGTCCAGCAACTTCTGCAAGGCCATAGGTGAGCTATCTCACCCCCTCCCTTTTTAATTGAAAAAAAGCATATGTTTATAATTCTTGAGGGCTGGGAGATGTTGGGCATCTACTGTATTGGCCTGAATATAAGCCTCACTTCCCCCCCAAATTCCGACCGTGAAAAGTTAAAGTGTAGCTTATACTCGCGGCTTTACAGTATGCAGTGAGGAATGGAGCAGCTTATATTTGGGGTTTTTCGCTCTTTTTTTCCTCTCTCTCCCCCCCTCCAATTTTAAAGTTGCGGCTTATATTCGGGTGCGGCTTATATTCGGGTCAATATGGTACATTTTTTTAAAAAAAATGCACACTGTTCTGTGATATGGGCTACCCCTTTATGCTGCTATATTTTTTTTAAACGGTGCAAGCAGATGTTCCAGCAACAAATGGTTGTTTGCAAGGTAGGATTGTCTTTGAATCCCTAATCGGGCAGCTTTGTAGTCTGAGGAGATGGCGAAGTAGGCGAAGGAAAAAGGCACCGTGTTTGCGAAAAGTAGTGGAAATGATTGCCGGAATAGCTTTGTAAACTCACTTTTAAAAAAATTACTGCAGTTTGAGAGCTACTTGACCAGCTGCTATAAGGAAGATTTGTGGTGTTCCTTTGGTGCCCTCTGGTGGGTGTCGAAAGGAAATGTCACTGGTTGGAAAGTAATGGTGATTTCAAGAGAACGTAAGATAATAATAATAATAATAATAATAATAAAAATAATTTTTTTTATTTATACCCTGCCCTCCCCAGCCAGAACCGGACTCAGGGCAGCTAACACCAATAAAATTACAATAAAACATAAAAGGAAAAGAAAAAAAACAGTTAATTAAAACACGGGTTAAAATACAATTTAAAATGCGACCTCGTTTTAGTAGTAGCCCATAAATCAAAACCATAAGGGGAGGGAAACATCAGGGTCAGACTGAGTCCAAACCAAAGGCCAGGTTGAACAGCTCCATCTTGCAGGCCCTGCGGAAAGATGCCAAATCCCGCAAGGCCCTGGTCCCTTGTGACAGAGCGTTCCACCAAGTCGGGGCCAGTGCTGAAAAGGCCCTGGCCCTGGTTGTGGCCTATCTAACCTCCTTGGGGCTTGGGACTTCCAAAGTGTTGCTATTTATGGACCTTAAGGTCCTCCACGGGGCATTCCAGGAGAGGCAGTCCCTTAGGTACGAGGGTCCAGGCCGCATAGGGCTTTAAAGGTCAAAACCAGCACCTTAAACCTGACCCTGTACTCTACCGGGAGCCAGTGCAGCTGGTAAAGCACTGGATGAATGTGGTCCCACGGCAAGGACCCCATAAGCAGCCTTGCCCTGGCATTCTGCACCCACTGAGTCAGCTTCAAGGGCAGCCCCGTGTAGAGCAAATTACAGTAATCAAGCCTGGAGGTGACCATCGCGTGGATCACTGTGGCCAGATCAGGGCGAGAGAGGTAAGGGACCAACTGCTTGATACGGCGGAGATGGAGAAATCCCACCTTTGCTGTGGCTGCAACCTGTGCCTCCATGGAAAGGGGGGCGTCAAGGTTACACCCAAACTCTTGAAGAAGGCGCTGGCACTGAGCCCCCGCAAGAGATGGGAGTTGGCCCCCCCAACCCCATGTTATCCCGACCCAGCCAGAGGACCTCTGTCTTCGAAGGATTTAACTTCAACCGGCTCCCATGCATCCATCCAGCCACAGCCTCCAAGCACCTGGTCAGTATGTCCGGGGCCGAGTCAGGATGGCCGTCTTATCAAAAGATAAAGCTGGAAGCCTCTCACCCTTTCCCCCATCCTTTTGGGATGGCTGCAGGAAGTCTCACACGCAGGACATGAAGGCAATAGCTTTCCTTTTTTTTTAAACAAAAATTTATTGGTTTTCCACAATGGAAGGGGTTAATTAGCTAACCTATATATTTACCTGAATGTATTGTTAGTCCAGTGAATGTATTAAGTATAAAAGTGCCCCTGTTAAGCTTTTCTGTATGAAACTGCTCTGTAAAGCTGTGAACTTTGATCTGCATTGTACTTCTCTCTGGCAAGCTTTGCCATACTAAGTGTCTGGAGATAAGAACAGTAGACCTTACACAGAGAGTACTGTAGCTGTCCTTGCAGAGAGGAACTGTTGCCTAGGTCAAGAGATAGGGTGGCCTTGCTGGAGTGCGCATGAACCAACTCTGGCTAAATGTTCTTTGAGAAAACAGGGAGTCCGAGGCGTCGCCGCACAGCGAAAAGGCTCTCCTGGTTTGGCGTTTGCTGGCCCCAAGCGCGCTTCCTGCCTGTTTGTGGGAAGGGACCTGCTCACCTGGCTGGAGAGCCAAACTGCACTGCAGGCGACGGGAGAAAGAGACAAGCGGCCGCAGGGGGGAAGGGAAGTAAGATCTGCAGAGGACAGGTAAGCTCCACAGGGGGAGCAGCTTCCCAGGGAAGGGGAAGCGCAGGATGCGATCGATCCTGCAGCGGCCGTGAGCCGTAGAGGGCCGCCGCTAAAATCCGGTAGTGTGCAAGTAGAGTTGCCACCGGAGCCTGGCCGTGAGCCGTAGAGGGCCGCCAGGAAGGGGGAAAAGAAGGGGGGTGCCCTCTCTGAGGAGAGAGAAGGGGGTTAAGAATTTTTCTGTGATTTTACTCTGTGTATGGTGAATGGTGTGTGGGGACGCTCCAGTGAATGGTGCCGAGTGAATGAGACGCAGGAACTCAGTGTCCCTAGCGAAGCGGAGAGTGTGTGCATGAGAAAAAGTCTGGTTAGGTGGAAGGAGTGTCCCAGGTTGAACCTGAGCTTGCTGAGATGGGGAATTGGAAATTGTTTGTGTGCCAAGGAATGTGCCTTCAATAGAATGGGCTGTAAAAGTATTTCTCTGCAATGTTAAGGTGAATGTAAAAGTGTGTCTGAAGCATTGAAAGGAGGGCTGCTCTTGCAATAAGGAATGTTTGTTAGTTTGTTTTTAAAGTTGGTACAGTCTTATTTTGTTTCTTAATTGACCTTTGGTAATGCAATGAGAGTGGGGAGATGGACAGAAACGGAGAGAAGCCTTAGTTTAAACAGCAATGATTTTTTCTCTTTGCAGCAGTGAATTTTGCAAAAGAAGGGAATTTGCCACCCACAAGGGGGGGGGGGGAAGAAGATTATGTCTTCTGAGCAGTTTGATTGTTTCCAACAGAAGTTGATTAGGGGAAAAGTTTTATTTTATATCCCAGGTTTTAAGTTTTTCAGGGAAGGTTTTGAAATAGAAGAAATGGCTTCTTGGCAGGAGGTATTTGGGAATGTAGATGTAGGTTTGTGGGATGTGTAATGAAGGAGAAGAGAATGTTGAAGTAGAATGGGAAGGGGCTCATGGTTAGCAACTGACAGTGTAGCCCTAACAGTGTAAGTTAGGATTTGGAGTAAGTTTGAACCTCAGGAGGAAAAGGGGACAGAAATTTTGGAATGATTGGAAGAAAAATTGATGATAAAGTGAAGGTATACATATCACAGAATCATAGAATCATAGAGTTGGAAGGGACCCCAAGGGTCATCTAGTCCAACCCCCTGCCCAGCAGGAAACAATATTGAAGGCAATACACCACCCTCCATGCCAAGGTTGCAGAGCACATCTAGGGGGTGAATCCATTGTCCAAACCATGGAGAGGACCACCAGGTTGTTGCCATGGAAGCATGAGACAATGAGAGAGGCCTGAAGATGGCTCTGCTTCAGAGGTGGTATATATAGTAAGCCCTTCAAAGATTGTTTTAAAAAGACAGGAGTTTTTCCTATTGCCTGTCCATAATTTGTTGTTACCTAAAAGAAACCTGAAAATTGTCACTATTTGAATGAGCACATCAAGGGTTCAACTCCATTGTCCTAATGAAACACCGTTGTGAGGAGTTAGCAATTTTGCTAAGCTGGCCGCCACGTGTGAGATGATGAGAGTGACCAACCGATGGCTCTGAAGCGAGATAAATAGGCCAAGTTCTATTCTGTCTAACAACCCAACTCTGTCAGAATTTGTTCCCTACTGCCCTGTTTCCACCCTAAGTCCTCCTGAGGGTCAAAAAAATAGGTTGGTGGTTGTACGTTATTCTTGGACACAAGGTCCTGATAGGCTTGGTGAGGTGGTAAGTAGAAAATTAGGTACTAAGGATCAATGGCTGGTGCTTGGATGCAGGAAACATAAACAGATACAACACATCATAAAAAACAACAAATACAACACAAAAAATAAAAATAAAATAAAAGAAAGAAAATACATACCTACATACATACCTAACACCTACACCGGAACACACCAATATTTTACTTCAAATAACAAAATTTTACTTCAAATAACAAAATTTTACTTCTTGAAGGCAATAGCTTTCCTGTGCTGTTTGCCCTTCAGCAGCTGGCTTCAGAGCTTGGAGGTTCACGTATTACTTTTTCCCCATTTGTTAAAGCTTCCTACCCCCGCCCCCCCCCATTTCGTCTAAAGACAAACCGAAAACGGAGCAAGCAGCAAAATCATCATTGCAAGTGCAATAGTAAATTCTGGCTTCCAGTAAAATACAGAATAAACCACTGAAACAGAGGAATCTTGTAAATTGACTTCTCACTTAACCAAAAAGAAAACTCTGCTTATTTAAAAATACATAGAGGCTTTCTTCTGCACACAGGGTTTGGTTTCATGTAGCCATTTTCCTTCGTGTTTTTTCATGGCATTCTTACATGATACTTCAGTGATATATATACAAAGCCTAAGGAAGCTTTGTACTGGCAGGAGTAAAATAGGAAGTAAGCCCTTCATCCTCTTTTTTGTGGTAGAGCCACATGATTTGCGGCTCACGCCCTAGTATATCCAAGGCTTGAAATCTCAGAGAGCCACTGTTGGCCCAGGGGGACAGTAGATGGACCAGTTGTCTTGCTCGGTATAATCTTGCTTCCGAATCTGACGACTCGATACCGTAGTTTCGCTTGAAAGAATAACGAAGATGTTACATGGGTTTGGGGGGGGGGCTGAACCCAACCTTGCGCAAGCGAACATCTTGCTTGGTGCAGTGGGACTTTGCTCCCCCCCCGGCTACAGTTCCCTGTGCACCCCCAGAACCTGCTCTGAGGGGTCCCCCAATGCTCTGGAGCAGATTTTGAGAGCCCTTGAAGGCTGTAAGAGGAAGAATGTGGAAGCCCCCTTGTGTGAGGGGAAGTTCGGTCTTCTGGTGCACAGGCAGTTTTGGATTCAACCCTCTGCCTTGTAACTTGAATTCTTCTACCCGATCCAGAGACAATTGGCCGTGTTCCATTGAAATCACCAGGGCTTAGTTTAAAGGTAAAGGGATCCCTGACCGTTGGGGCCAGTCGCGGACGACTCTGGGGTTGCGGAGCTCATCTCGCTTTACTGGCAGAGGGAGCCGGCGTACAGCTTCCGGGTCATGTGGCCAGCAGGACTAAGCCGCTTCTGGCGAACCAGAGCTGCGCAAGGAAACGCCGTTTACCTTCCCACCGGAGTGGTACCTATTTATCTACTTGCATTTTGATGTGCTTTTGAACTGCTAGGTTGGCAGGAGCAGGGACCGAACAATGGGAGCTCACCCTGTCACAGGGATTCGAACCGCCAACCTTCTGATCGGCAAGCCCAAGGCTCAGTGGTTTAACCCACAGTGCCACACGTGTCCCATAGGGCTTAGCTTAGTCCCCCCCCTAAGTTGCCTCATTAGCTAACAGCATGAAATTGGATGAGATTTCTACAGATTGAGGTCATTTTAACCAGAAGATGGCCAATGTGCTATTTTATTTATTAGTGTAAGACCAGGCATTGACAGGACCCACGAATGTTTTGTAGCATACATTCGCCTTAATTTCTTTCTTTCTTTCTTTTTTAGTTTTGTCACACTTTGGTCTGAAAATGCAAAGAAGTGTAAAATAGAATGCAAAATATAAATTGAGAGTGCCTCAAAATGGGACGAGGAAAGTATGTTAAGAACATTAGTGGGTGGAGAAAGATGGACCTATGCTTTTGCTCTAACCAGATTTTGGGGTTGTTCAGTTTCGTGACTCAAGGGGCTACCAGTTCAATTAACTTGTTATCTATAGCACCCTTCAGTGATCTAATCCAGTGTTCCCCATCCTTGGGCCTCCAGCTGTTTTTGGACTACAACTCCCATCATCCCTAGCTAGCAAGACCAGTGGTCAGAGATGATGGGAATTGTAGTCTGAAAACAGCTGGAGGCCCAAGGTTGGGGTTGTTGTTGTTCAGTCGTTCATTCGTGTCCGACTCTTCGTGACCCCATGGACCAGAGCACGCCAGGCACGCCTATCCTTCACTGCCTCTCGCAGTTTGGCCAAACTCATGTTAGTAGCTTTGAGAACACTGTCCAACCATCTCATCCTCTGTCGTCCCCTTCTCCTTGTGCCCTCCATCTTTCCCAACATCAGGGTCTTTTCCAGGGAGTCTTCTCTTCTCATGAGGTGGCCAAAGTACTGGAGCCTCAACTTCAGGATCTGTCCTTCCAGTGAGCGCTCAGGGCTGACTTCTTTAAGAATGGATGGGTTTGATCTTCTTGCAGTCCATGGGACTCTAAAGAGTCTCCTCCAGCACCATAATTCAAAAGCATCCATTCTTCGGCGATCAGCCTTCTTGATGATCCAGGTTGGGGAACACTGATCTAATCCACCAGCACCAACCCCCCTGAAGTTTTGGGCTATAGCTCTCACCATTCCTTTCTGTTGACCAAGCTGGCTGAGACGGATGGGATTTGGAGTCCTACAACATCTGGGGGAAAGACTGGTCTGTGACATGGTCTGTCAACTGCTGAGCTTATTTAAGCAATGTGTGCTATAAATAGACACATCCATCCAGCCTCCCTCGGGATTTTTTTTATATTGATGTTAGCACGTGCTGTCAGATCTGTTGGATAAACAAATTCTGGTCTGCTTACATAAGCCAGCAGGCCTGATGCTCTGCCGGTGGTCCTGGAGTCTTTATTTCTTTACCATTGACGCCCCTGAAACCTTGACTGTGCCAGTTGGATCTTTGGTGATATCCTTCATTGTTGATTGCGCTCTAATATGCAGTAAATGTGTCTATGCGGCATGTTACTTCAGAAGCCACAGAGAAATCAGAAATCGATATTTCCCAACTTTGTAAAGAGTCAGGAAGAGAATCTTAAGCTGTACTATGGAGACATGGATTCATGGTCAAATGGTGAAGGCTTTCATTTAACAAGTTTTTTTTAAAAAAATGTTTGATATTTCTACAAGAGTATTCAAGGCTGTTTATCATCTAACCATTTCTTCATTATTAATAGTTTATTAAAGTCTTCACGGATTCCGATAAATGACTTTCCTGTCGTTTTCTCTTCCCAAAAGGAGCCCAACTCTTTTTATAGAAAAGTAAGGCGCTGTGGCTTAAACCACTGTGCCTAGGACTTGCTGATCAGAAGGTCAGCGGTTCAAACCCCCGTGACGGGGTGAGCTTCCGTTCCTCGGTCCCAGCTCCTGCCCACGTAGCAGTTCGAAAGCACGTCAAAGTGCAAGTAGATAAATAAGTACCACTCTGGTGGGAAGGTAAACGGCATTTCCATGCGCTGCTCTGGTTCGCCAGACTGGACCTAATGGTCAGGGGTCCCTTTACCTTTACCTAACATACCATTGAGAGATTTCAAAATACTGTTGGCGGACAACGGAAGTATCAGAATAGCGATGAGTAAACACAGATCAGAAGGCAAACAGGGAGGATTTCTTTGCCATAAAAAATTAAGACGAGTTATCTAGTGCGCCTCCTTAAAAAGACATTGGATCGTTAGTATATTATCATATTGCAACTCGAATTCAATGGAATTTATTATAGAAATTGGCGCCCCCACTGAAAGCCCTCCCCCCCATACTACAAGGAACTTGCATCCCTAATCTACAGAACTTTGAGGATTGCATGGGAGAAAGTGATCTGCCAGTTGTGCTCAGCATGGGACATTAAAGATCAAGACTAGCATTGTTAATAGACCCAGAACCTAACTAAAAGCTAATGCATTGAGCAAGATTTGGCTTAATTCGCTCTCTCTGGCCATCTCTTTGAGGGTAGCTCAATTATCAAACTATCTTCAAGAGCCATTCCAAGTAGGTTGCACTGAAGTAATGGTAGTAGTAGTAGTAGTAGTAGTAGTAATGGGCCATTCCATGAAAAATGAGCCTGATAAGAATGCTAGATGAGCACTGGACTTTGGTGAGGAAGATTCCAAACGTGCAGTCTAACCATTTTTTTAAAAGCTAAAGACAAAAGAAGTTTATTTTATGGACCTTCTTTTCAAAAGTCCACCCATGTAGTCTTCACAGAAGTGTTCCAGTTAAAAGTTTTCTGATGATTGTCCCAACCGTGACAGCATTTTTTCCTTAATTTTGTATCGTTAAATTTCTTAAACTTAATTCCTGATTGCATAGTTGTAACCAATAAACATTGATTTGTACAGATATGCTGAGTTTATCATTGATTCACCTCCCAACTCACAGAGTTTTTCCATTAATCAAACTTATCTCAAGCTCCATGTCCTTTTTTTGTCCCACCCGTGACAACACTTTTAACATTTAATAAAATTGTCAAAAAAATCCATAAAAATAATAAAAAATTAGTAAAATGTTCAGTATCTTATTAAGAACATACTGGGTAGTTTAAATTTTGGTTGTTAATTTTTATGTATATTAACATTGTTACACATGTGTGAATACCAAAAAACATGGTCAAAGTGGAACATGACAATGGAATGGCCCTAATATATTTATATACTGCCCGTCTAACTTGGTTTCCCCAGCCACTCTGGGCAGCTTCCAACAAATTATAAAAGCACAGTAAAATACCAAGCATTAAAAACTTTCTCATACACGGCTGCCTTCAATTGCCTTCTAAAAGTTGTGTAGTTTTTTTTAAAAAAATCTCCTTGACATCTGATTGAAGGCCGTTCCACAGGGCGGGCGCCACCACCAAGAAGGCCCTTTGCCTGGTTCCCTGTTGCTTCATTTCTCACAGTGAGGGAACCACCAAAAGGCCCTTGGAGCTGGACCTCAGTGTCTGGGCTGAACGGTGGAGGTGGAGATGCTCCTTCAGGCATACTGGGCTGAAGCTGTTTAGAGCTTTAAGGGTCAGCACCAATGCTTTGAATTGTGCTCGGAAATGCACGATGTTGCAATCTATCCAAGAAGTACTTGAGACAGATTTCCGGGGTGTTTGCGCCGTTAACCATCTTGAAATTTCTGTTTTTAGGCAGCTACAGTGAGAATAAAGAAACTGGAAGAAAACGTCGAGGCAGAGAGAGCGGCACATCTGGAATCAAAATTTAATTCTGAAATAATCCAGGTACATCTGTGACAGCCGTTAGGTGGTGCGGACTAATGCATCCTGAGCTACGTCTCACCTGAATATTCAACACAGTAGTTTTATTCACAAAATGGAGTGTTGGGGGCACCCGAGGAAACATGGTAGTTTTATGCAGTGGGTGGCATCACAGAGCTGTCTTTTGTTGCTGTACCAGCTTGGCATCCCAGGTTGGCACAGGGTGCTGTCCCAGTGCCACAGACCTCAGAGGTGCACCAGGACAAGAGTTATTACTTCTAAAATCAAACATTTATTTCCCTTTCTCTGATCATGATTTGGGGGTTGTCAACATTCTATATCAGGGTGGCCAACTCCCAAGAGACTGCGCTCAACTTACAGAATTAAAAACTGGCAGTGATCTACCCCCGTTTTGGGGGGGTTCATGTCAAAGTTGTTGACCTCTTTTTTGGGGAAGGAAAGCCCTGTTTTTGGGGGGTTCAGGGCAAAGTTGTTCAGCTTTTTGTAAGGGAGGAGGAAAGCAACGTTTTAAAGGGCTTGGGGGCAAAAAGAGGAACAGCCACTCACCAACAGATCACTGGGGGGGGGGGGACAGCCTCACTGAGTAAACTCCGTCTTCCGTTCTGCAGATCGTGCAACAATGGAGGGTGGGGTGAGGGGGCGGGGCCAGATTCTATTTGACCAATGCTAATGAAAGGGACCCAGTGATCGACCGCGACCTACCAAAACCACCTCGCGATCTACCTGTTGGGCATCCCTGGTCTATCTGATTGCACTCGCTTTTTTCTCCTGTGCCTCCGCCCTCCAGCATAAATTTGCCCTTCCCTTCTCCTGCCAAGTATAATTTGCTGCAAAGTCTCCACTGACACCAGCCATGCTAATGCTAGCAACCATTGCTCCTGATCCAATGCCAGTTTCAAACCCTGATTTCAATTTCCGAGTAAAGAAATAAACACTGGTTAGTGCTGACCATGGTTAATGTGAGCACAGAACCATGGTTAAGGGCAGGGAAAATTCATTCTGAGTGCATTCAGTGGAATGTGTTTGAAAATTCTTTTCTGACCTTCCGACTATTGGCATGAAGATCTCAAGCGTCCTGCTCGCTCAGGAAGATGGCATGCTCCTGGTTTAACTCTTTGCATATTCGGATGAACACTTGGGCATGACATTTAAGCGTAACCAGGGTTTGCTCTTGACGTAACCGTGGTTAAGGAATGAATAAGCACACATGCTCTCATCTTAAGTGTATTAAAAGCCCATCACTACTGATACAGTTATTGAAAGGCTTTTGGATTGTTGGAAAGCCTTCAAAACCAACTTAGCACACAAATGGAGTCCGGCAAGCTTCCTTATGCGCACGTACCTGCTGTACGTTCTCACTTGCTTCTCCTGTGCCATCCGCAGAGCACCTTCTTGCGCAACGGTGTGTGTGCATGCCAGCAATTACAAACGACAGAGTCCAGCTTCTTTTCTAATCTAGAAGCTTTATTTACAAGGCATAAATTACATCCCAGGAGAGACACACAACATTTTGCCTTCTCCCTCTCCGGCCAAAAAACGAAAGAAAAAGATACAGAAACAACAAGTATCACATTACACATAGCCTTCCGGTGACGCTGTTCCTCTTGTGGGCGGGGCGACCTGGTTGAGCTTGTTAACTCCGAAAGCTCCAAACCTCTACAGTTATTGCCTTCCCTAAAAATTAACGTGCTGTAGAGCGTCAAAACATAGCCTTCCTTGGAGTGTCGCTTGACGGATTCTTATTACGTTGCAGTTAAGAATTCGAGACCTTGAAGGCGCTCTGCAGGTGGAGAAAGCCAGCCAAGCAGAATCGCTTTCTGACTTGGAAATGATCAAAAGCAAATTTAGAGAGGTGGAAACTGCCTATGACAGAGAGAAGCGCAACGCTCACGAGAGCGTCGAAAAACTCAATAGGTAAGTCTCTCATTTCCCGATTCGGAATTTGTATTTATTTGTTGCATTGGACAACGGACGAATTGTTCGTATTATACAGCACAGAGCTGAGCGTTTCCCTACTTTTAACACAGGTGTTGGGAAACCTTATCCCTTCGGATGTTGCTGAGCTACAACTCCCATCACCCCTGGTCATTGGCCATGCTTGCTGAGACTGGTGGGAGTTGTAGTTCAGCAACATATGGAGGGTCAGAATTTCCTCCTATCGGTTTAGCAGGTTAACGTGATGTAGTGGATGTAGATGTGAGACTCTTGATAGATAATTCTGAGGGAATGCAGCCCTCGATAGGAAAAAAAGGTTTCCTAGGTATGTGTGAACAGTGATCAGATATCAGCATGAGGGGCATTCAAAGATAATTTAAGCCTCGCATGTAAAAACATCTGTAATGCTGGCCCCAAAAGCATTCTGGATCCACCATATTTAATAGCAGTCAGTGGAGATGCATCAATAAGAGTATAGCGTCTAGATCAAGGGAAGTAATAGTACCACTATATTCTGCTCTGGTCAGACCTCACCTGGAATACTGTGTCCAGTTCTGGGCACCACAGTTCAAGAAGGATACTGACAAGCTGGAACGTGTCCAGAAGAGGGCAACCAAAATGGCCAAAGGCCTGGAAACGATGCCTTATGAGGAATGGCTTAGGGAGCTGGGTATGTTTAGCCTGGAGAAGAGAAGGTTAAGGGGTGATATGATAGCCATGTTCAAAGATATAAAAGGATGTCATATAGAGGAGGGAGAAAGGTTGTTTTCTGCTGCTCCAGAGAAGCGGACATGGGGCAATGGATTCAAACTACAAGAAAGAAGATTCCACCTAAGCATTAGGAAGAACTTCCTGACAGTGAGAGCTGTTCGGCAGTGGGATTTGCTGCCAAGGAGTGTGGTGGAGTCTCCTTCTTTGGAGGTCTTTAAGCAGAGGCTTGACAGCCATCTGTCAGGAATGCTTTGATGGTGTTTCCTGCTTGGCAGGGGGTTGGACTGGATGGCCCTTGTGGTCTCTTCCAACTCTAGGATTCTATGAGAATTTGTTGGGCCTGGAAATTGTTGTCTTCCATGGTAGCCTTTTGATGATAATTAAATTCACATTAAGTGACATTATATTCACCATAAAAAATATTGAGAGTGTTGTAATTCCCACAGGGATGCAATTATGGTGAAGATGTAAGAGAGAGGAGTGGAGCAGAGTGCAAAAGCCCAAGGTTCACCATGGCTTGCACTCATCATGCTAAACAGGAAAATGGGGAGTCTGGGGTCTTCCAGATGTTGTTGGGTATAACTCGCATTGTCCCTGACCATTGCCCATGCTGGCTTTGGCTGTTGGGAGTCGGAGTCCAGCAGTATCTAGAAGGCCACAGGCTTCCTGTTTTTGCGCCAAACTGTGGTTTAGTGTGACATCTGAATTGTGCCACCCTGAACACAAAGTTCCACAGACTCGACGTTTCATGATAGTACTAGCAGACATAGTTGAATGGGAGAAGTAACTTTTCTTTCGTTGACCAACCAAAATATAAAGGGGATAACCATGGCTCTACTTGGACATTTAAGGTTGTCAACATGTCAGTATACTGTATATTCTGGCGTATAAGACTACTTTTTAATCCATGAAAATCTTCTCAAAAGTTGGGGGTCGTCTTATACGCCGGGTGGAGAATCTGCGGTCGAGTATATCTCAAACTCTTTATATTATCTGGAAAAGTTGGGGGTCGTCTTATACGCCCAGTCATCTTATATGCCAGAAAATACGGTACTTAATTTTAATTTATAACTGGATCTTTTTTTTCTTGCAAGACGTTCTGATACGGATGCAGCCTTCCTTTCAGGTAGTTCTTCCATGGTTTGGCATCCATTTTATTCCTGTCACACTTCCCCATTCTGATCCTTGGTTTTGACGACCTTTGTGTTACATACTTTCACGACTTTCATGCTGTTCCCTGGTTTGAATCTGCACATTTCCCTTTACCTTCAAACTTGTTGTCGTTCATTCCTTAAAGTGTCTTCATACTGGCCTTGTGCTAATTAAACCTTACTATTGTAGCAACCGGCTGAGATGAGTATTGTTTTTCAGTGAACGCTGGAAATACCTTCTTGTAGCTGACCCGAGAATAATGAGAAATACTTCTCTTAGAACTGTAGCGTTCAGTCTTTGAAATTATAACCTTTTTGGTGGCATGTGTTTTTAGTGCATGTGTAGATAGGCACCACAATGAACCTGGTTAGACTATCATTGCTCATTAATGTTCCCTAGGCCAGATGGGTGGGAGATCGCCTGCTCTTGATGGGGTTACAGTTCCTCTGAAGATCTTTTGCTGTCGCTTGAGGCTCAGGTGGCCTCAGTGGCCCAGAGTGCCTTCCTTCAGCTTTGGCTGGTGGCCCAGCTACGCCCCTATGTGGACAGGGAGAGCCTAACTTCTGTTGTCTAAGCTCTGGTAACCTCAAGGCTAGATTACTGCAACATGTTATACGTAGGGCTGCCAGAGAGCCAGTGTGGTGTAGTGGTTAAGAGCGGTAGACTCGTTATCTGGGGAACCGGGTTCGCGTCTCCACTCCTCCACATGCAGCTGCTGGGTGACCTTGGGCTAGTCACACTTCTCTGAAGTCTCTCAGCCCCACTCACCTCACAGTGTTTGTTGTGGGGGAGGAAGGGAAAGGAGAATGTTAGCCGCTTTGAGACTCCTTCGGGTAGTGATAAAGAGGGATATCAAATCCAAACTCCAAACTCTTCTTCTCTGAAGATGGTTTGGAAACTTCAACTACTGCAGAATTCAGCGGCCAGGTTGCTCACCAGAGCAAGACGTTTTAGCATATTACACCGATCCTGGTCCAACTGCGCTGCCAACCAATTAGTTTCTGGGCCCAATTCAGAGCGCTGATTTTGACCTATAAAGCCGTAAATGGCTCAGGACTGCAATACCTCAAGGACAGCCTCTTTCCATATGAACCTACCCAGACCCTGAGATCATCTTCTGAGGCCCACCTTTGTGTGCCTCCTCCTCAGAGTCAGGAAGGTCTCAAAACGCGAGAACAGGGCCTTCTCTGCAGTGGCTCCCCATCTGTGGAATGGTCTCCCCATGGAAGTTGGCTGGCGCCTTCATTATACACCTTTAGGCACCAGGCAAAAACATTCCTTTTTAACCAGGCCTTTGGTTGATTTGATTGACATCCTATGCCCTTTTAAAATGTGGGGTGTTTTTTTTTGGGGGGGGGGGTTATTGGGTTGTTGTTTTCATCTTGATTATATATTTTGAGGTTTTATATTTTTTACTTTGTTTAGTGAACTGCCCTGAGACCTCCCGAGTATCGGGTGGTATATAAATTCAATTAATAATAATAATTAATAAAATAAAAATTTCAGTGTTATTGAAATTTCCAGGTTTATTGAATGGCAGTATATTACATCCATGTCGTATAAATAGTCTGTTATGCAAAACCACAATATTGTTTTGGACTGCAGCATATCAGACACTTTTAGCACTTCATCAGTGTTTTTCTGATTTTGTTCAGCTTCATTGGGTTTTTTAATAGCAAAAAAGCTACTAAATTCATACAACATACGACAGAGTCAAATATTAGTTGTTTAAAGTGTTTCTGAAAATCCTGTTCCGTCTTCCAGCCTGGAAAGGGAGTACGTCTCCATAAACAAGCAGCTAAACAACGAGCTGGAAGAGAAGAAGAAAGCAATTACAGACCTCTCAGAGAGACTCCTGGATAATGAAAAAAGTTACAAAGAATTACAGGATGAACTAGTATTGGTAAGAAGCCCTGGGGCATTTTCTTTATTGGTCCAAACGATGCTATAGATGTTGCTATGTGTGCGCAATGGTGTTGTCATGCATGCGCGGGACGGAGGCTGAAAAATGGAAGGCCTGCGGGTGGTTTGGTGAACATGACAGCTCATGGATGTTTCGCTCAGAAGGATGGCGGTTTTAGGGAGTTGCATGCAGCTTTCGTTCTTGCGTTGCACAACCGAAAACAGCTATGCACCCACTGGGTTGCTTTCAGTACCAAGAGCCATTTAGCACGCATCACCTTTTCTTGGGGTTCCTCTGAAACTTTTAAACATCTGTGTTTCTCAAATCACTTGTGCAACTCAAGCAGATTCCGTTTCATGGGAAAATACTAACATTGCGTGTTGTAATGAAGTATTGAACTTGCTCTGAATTTTCCACATCCGATTTTGAACAAAGCAATAGGTCTTTTGATTAACTCAGCTGTTTAAAATAGCATTTTACGTAACATCTCCCCCCCCGGCCCTCCCCCCAAATAACGCCCGCCTAAATTGGAATGTGGCTGTCGTGAAGTTTGTGATGTGTATTTTGAACATGCTGGGGAGGGAGGAGCATACAGTCGTGCCTTGGTTCTCAAATGCCTTGTGACTCGAAAATTTTGGCTCCTGAACACCGCAAATCCGGAAGTGAGTGTTCCAGTTTGCGGATATTTTTCGGAAGCCGAACATCCGACGCGGCATCCACTTGAGTGCAGGAAACTCCTGCAGCCAATCGGAAGCTGCGCCTTGGTTTTCAGAAGTCAAATGGACTTCTGGAACGGATTCTGTTCGAGAACCAAGGTACGAGTGTACATGGTTTAATTTTGGCTTGCCATTAACATGCATCACAGTTTTGGTCAGTAGGAAATGACACAAGAAGTTATGGTTTAGCACAGGGGGCACCAGCAAATGGGGAGTAAGCTGTTTTGCTCCTCCCCATATTTTTGGGGAGGGGGGCAGCTCTCCTCTCCTCCCAATGTTGAGGGGGCAGAGGAGGCTGAGTGCGGAGCCGAGTGTGTCGTGGCTCCACTGGCTGGCTCCTCCTCCTCCTCCTGCTCCTCCTCCTCCGGCACTGCGAGGAGGAGGAATGCCAGAATATGCAGCCGTCCCACAAGAGTATCAAGCCTGCAACCTTGGCATTATCAGCACCAAGCTCTAACCCAGGGGTCAGCAACCTAAGGCCCATGGGCTGGAAGCGGCCCACAGAGTTCGTTTGACCAGCCCACAAACCGAGCTGCCTGCTCATGCGCTGTGCTAAACCGGCGCCGGAAATTGCTTCTGCGCAGACGCCAAAAATTACGCGCGATCCGGCCCACGGAGGGAATCTTCGCGGGGCCGATCCAGCCCAGGCAAGATAAACCTTGCTGACCCCTGCTCTAACCAACTGAGCTACCCAGACTGACTTAGAAGAGCACATTTGCCATCTCCAGGTCATCATCCGGCGACAAACTGTAGATAAGCTTCCTCCACTTCACAAAAACCAGTTATTTCACTTTTGCCGCTCACTGTTCCGCATTGACAGTAAAGTTTATTTTAGGGTGTGTGGTGTGTTTTTTAGAAAGAAAACTTTTTTTGCTTGCCCTTAGTACATGTTGCGGGAGGGAGTGGGGGAAGGTTCAGGTTAAAGAAAGTTTAAACCGAACAATAAAGCTCGAGCGGATTAGAATGGAGAGATTTAAGTGCCCCTTCTCTGCTCTGTGAACCTTCTATGGATCAAAACGCTCTCTTGCTATTTTATCTGCCCAAGCTGGTATTAAACCTATCTGTGGTCTCACTCACTGACCATAATTTGGATATTCTCCGAGGAATGCTTACTCCTTAGCTTCTTGTAGACTATTAAGTGTGGAAGCAATTTAAATTCGCACACTTTTAAGACCAGTGGGGGAACCGCTGCAATTATCTAGTCTGACCTCATGTGCACGCAGGGTATGGAATTCATCCTGGTTGGATTAAAGCATATCTTTCCGAGAGATTTCTTATTTCAATTTAGAAATTCCATATAGCAATGGATTGATTATGTTATGGGTTAGGTGCTTCCCTGTGTAATTATCCACAGTGCTTGAAAGTTAAATCTCTCTCTCTGCTAGTTTTTAACTTTTGGTTCTGGGCATTTGAAGAGTCTTGACTGTCTTTTGTCTGGGTTTCTAAGGCCTGGTACAGACACCACATCACCCTCAACCGTAGTTGTGCAGTCCAGTTGTCCCCTGGGTTTTGCTTTAAGGCACTTTCTCACATTTCCTTGAGAAATAACCCCGACTGGCCTCAACCATGATTAAAATTTATGTTTCTTCTTATCTTAATTAACAGTAAACTTTGACAAAGCCTGGTTAAACATGTTAATAGGGATGGTTGCTGCCACTGTAATCCCGTTTTAAGGCAGGTTATGAAGAACTGAGTTTGGAATGATTATGGCATTTTGTTTCCACATCAATTTGAGAATTTGAAAAATCCCCTCAAAATATGTACTACAGTACATATTCTCAGATTTATTTTTTTAAAAAAAACATTTCAATGAGTATCCCCCCACAAAATTAAGTCTTATGAGGAGCTGTTGAAGGAGCTAGGTATGCTTAGCTTAGAAGAGAGGAGACTGAAAGGAGATATGAGAGCCATTTTGGATTTGATATCCCGCTTTATCACTACCCGAAGGAGTCTCAAATCGGCTCACATTCTCCTTTCCCTTCCTCCCCCACAACAAACACTCTGTGAGGTGAGTGGGACTGAGAGACTTCAGAGAAGTGTGACTAGCCCAAGGTCACCCAGCATCTGCATGTGGAGGAGCGGAGACACGAACCCGGTTCACCAGATTACGAGTCTACCGCTCTTAAACACTACACCACACTGGCTCTCCATTTTGAGATATCTCAATGGTTGTCACATGGAAGATGGAGTAAGTCTGTTTTCTCCTGCTGTGGTGGGAAGGACTCGAACCAATGGCTTCAAGTGACAAGAAAGGAGATTCCAACTAAACACCAGGAAGAACTTTCTGACAGTAAGACCTGTTCGACAGTGGAACGGTCTCCCTCGGGAGGTGGTGGTCTCTCCTTCCTTGGAAGTTTTGAAGCACAGGTTGGATGGGGATCTGCCAGGGGTGCTTTGCTGCGTTGCAGAGCGTTGGACAAGATGACCCTTGGGGTCCCTTCCCAGCTCCTTCAACTGCTCCTCATGAGGCATGGTTTCCAGATCCTTGATCATCATGGTTTCCTGCTTGGCAGGGGGTTGGACTGGATGGCCCTTGTGGTCTCTTCCAACTCTATGATTCTATTCTATTCTATTCTATTCTATTCTATTCTATTCTATTCTATTCCTCTGCACACCTTCCAGCTTCAGGTGGGTAGCTGTGTTGGTCTGCCATAGTCAAAACAAAATAGAAAATTCTTTCCAGTAGCACCTTAGAGACCAACTGAGTTTGTTCTTGGTATGAGCTTTCGTGTGCATGCACACGAAAGCTCATACCAAGAACAAACTCAGTTGGTCTCTAAGGTGCTACTGGAAAGAATTTTCTATTTTGTTTCGACCTTCCAGCTTGTCAACATTCTTCGTAAGTTGTGGTGCCCAGAATTGGACAGTGGTGTGGCCTGACGAAGGCAGAACAGAGAGTCACTATTGCTTCCCTTCCCTTAACTGTTGAGGCAGCTACCAACTCTAGAGGGTTGCGCTGCAAGCTGTGTTCCTCATGGCTGACTTAGCACAATATTAGAAGTGACAGCAGGGGGCGGTGTGTGTGTGTGTGTGTGATTACCTCATACAACACAGGTTTTTTGCACAACTCTTGCTGTTTCTTGTTGCATCACTTGCGTTTATCCTGATAGTTCCCAGATTGCTGTTCGGACTAGTTGGGGGGTCAGCAGTTGGAATTGGCGCAGTCCCCAGGCAGCCTCCAGATCATATATGTGCAGATTCATGCACAATGACACATTAAAAACCTTCCATCTGGAAGAACTCTTAAGTTCCTTTCTTATTATACCTTCTTTCCAAACGGTCTTCCAATCTGTGAACTTATCATGGGTTCTTCGGCCACTTTTTTTTGAGGGGGGGATAATGTTCTATAAACTTTTGCCCAAAGGTACATGATGCAGAAACATCACAGCTAAGCAGTCCTAGGTCTGTTCAGTACCTGGTTGGAAGATCATAACAGTTATACGTATATAGAGAGGTTTTTTTGAAGGAAGATGAGATCTCAGTATAACAACTCTATTAGCGCTGATTTTTGTTGTCCGTTCTAAATGGCAGAATCGACTCAGAATCCTCCGTTACCGACGTATGGTACTATTGCGCTACCATTTAGATAGATAATTTATTACAGTCGGAGACCAGCATAAAAAACACATTTGGAGGTACAATCTCAAGCGAAAAACAAACATGTAATACATTGTACAAAATTAAAATTTATACACGCGATGAGCATAAAGCGACTTAAAAACTTCAAGATAAGCTACCGTAGAGAACTGACCCTGGATCGCCCACGGAGCCAGTTTTGGGCGCTACCATTTATTTACATCACTGACAAATTTTGTCCACAAATAATTTTATTATTAATGTCATTCTCTCCTGTATATCTCCGAAAAGACCAGAGACAAGAACTCTGCAATTATTAACTTAGGGTGGGATTCCATTTCCCTCCAAGTGTCCCTATTTTCCAAGGACAGTCCCAGAATTACCAAAGCCATCCCGGCTTCTGATTTGATCCAAGAATGTCCCTATTTCTCCCGCCAGTGCCACTGCCGCTGAGCTTGGGCAGGAGGATGAGATGGCATTTGTCCTGAGCGGTGGCAGCTGCGAAGGAGCATCCTGGTGCCTCTCCATGGCTGCCGCCGCTGTCAGCCTCCTCCCTTGGGCAGCCTGTAGCAGCTGCTGGACAGCGGGCGAGGAGAAGGGGAGGCTGGTCTGGTACTCCCCCCCCCAGCAGCCCCCACTCTGGACATTGTCCCTTCCACCCAGTTCCCTCAGCTGCCCCCGGCTACCCAGATCCCGCATTCCCTAAGCGCACTCACTCAGGCAACTCTGGTAGTTGCAGCTCCTCGCAGCGGTGGAGGAATCCGCTCCAGCGCCTGGGGCGGAATGAGCCGCTCATAGGGGCGGGACATACCGCGGGGCCTCCGGAGTCTGCCTGCTTCTCCCACTCAGTTTGAGAGTGGAGCAGGGAAAAAAGCAATTTGACTTCTGCAGCGTATGAATTCCCTCTTAAAGGGTTCTTTAGCTATGATTCTTGCATTGCAGAGCCAACCAGTTCCTGGCCGCCGGGGACACGCTCTCGTTCCAGCTCAGCTGCCCGGCTCTGCGCCAGCGCCGCTGCCGCTCCAGTTCTTATACTGCACATTATAATAATGCTGACTAGCCCCAAAAATATTAAAAATTACCTACTGTAATTACAATACTAATTATATTGGTAAAGTTGTTCTGTTTGATGTTTAAATATATGGTACTAAATATACCGGTGTTCTGAATATTTGATAAAATATCAAAGTTCTGTTTGTGGTTAAAATATTTATTTCTTAATTTGAGGCTCAAAAAATAGGGGTCGTCTTATACATGGGGGCATCTTATACACAGAAAAAATACAGTATATTTTTAAGGTCCGTCAGCAGAGACTGCTGTACATTTTTAAGAGCAGGAAGACCCACATGTCATCTGCTAGGTCTACTCAGCCCCAAGGAGCGGGGAATCCTGTTGTGAGTTTGACACTGGAAGGATGGTTAGTGAAGTGGAAGTTTTCAGAACAGTCAAATTTGGGCAAAACACATTTTTAGGATGATGGGACCTAATGAACACAAACTGGTAACTTGTGAAACTGTTGGCTATGCTGATTGGGGCTGATGAGACTTGGAGTTTCAACAGACATTGGAGCCACAGGTTTCCTGTCGATGGGGTAATTTTTCCGTTTATTCAGTCCCAAGTTACAAAATTCACAAATGTGCTTCATTTCTCTCTCTCTCTCTCTCTTTTATTCCTTAAAAAGGCGAGCCCTCATTATCAATTTTACACAGACTGCAATTTGTGCTCAGTTGGAGTTGCATCTCTTTCTCTTTCTCTCTCCCTCTCCCACCCCCCTCTTTTTTTTTTGGTTATGATGATATTCTCTAGCTGGCTAATTTGTATGTATCCGTAGAAAGAGGAAGCTGAAAAATATACTTTGTACTATTATGAAAAATTAAAATCCCCTAGTGGAGCTTTGACACATTATATTTTAAAACTCATTTGTTCATGCTGAGGTCGTTGTCTTGCAGTTTTCCAGTAGTGGAGTAGGGAGAGACGAAGGATCTTGAGACACTTGTAACACACTCTTTCTTTCTTTCTTTCTTTCTTTCTTTCTTTCTTTCTTTCTCTCTCTCTCTCTCTCTCTCTCTCTCTCTCTCTCTGCCTGTGTGTTTAAAATAACCTTTCCTTTCTTATTAATCACTAGTCACATGCAAGTAAGTAGTTTCCTATTGCTTTCTAAAGCAGTGTTTTTAGTTGTGCATAAAACTCATTAAAGCTTCCAGCTCTAATCAACAAAAAGGCACATAACGAAAGCTGTGATTGCAGACTGTGGTTTGGGAGTTCTCCGAGCACCTCTTGAGCACTTGTGATTTTGTGCGAGGAAGAAATGCCGTAACAGCATGCAACCAGCCCTCCCTTGAATTGCCCAAACAGCTAGGGGGGGGGGGGAATCAAGAAAGGGAGAGAGAGGTCTGATTTCCCTTCTTTATTTTCACATCATACCTGATGGACCTGCTGTGCCCGGCTAATTTAGCTGCCCTGAAAGATGAAAACACACCAGAAGAATGAAGTATATATTTAAAAACTAATAATTTTAGGAAGTGGGAGTGGGGAATCAGGAGCTGGTTGGCTAAACCAGGAATTCTTCTTTGGCTCAGATTTTCAATATGGGGTGGAGAATAACAATGGGGCTTTGAAAGTTTGTGTCTCCTTTGAGGTGGGTTCTTTTTATTTATTTTTTGAGCTCCCAAGAGTGATAAATGAGCTTCCAAGTATAGAAGCCTGAGCTCACAAAACCTTGTCAGCACCTATAGTTTTAGGTGACCAAACACCTAGAAGGTGAAAGTCCTGGCAGGGTTGGGACCAGGGGCAAGGTGGATTAGTGCCCCAAGAAAGTCTAGGCTGAGCTAAACAAGTGGATCTGTGTTGGAGTTAGCAGGGGAGGTTGTTAACAAACAACAACAACAACAACAACAACAACAACAGTGTTATTTATATGCTACCCATCTGACTGGGTTGTCCCAGCCGCTCTGGACAGCTCCCAACAATATTAAAAAGACAAGAAATCATCAAACATTAAAAACTTCCCTATACAGGGCTGCCTTCAGCTGTCTTCTAAAAGTCAGATAGTTATTTATCTCCTTGACACACTGCGGGCGCCACTACCGAAAAGGCCCTCTGCCTGGTCCCCTGTAATCTCACTTCTCGTAGGGAGGGAACAGCCAGAAGGCCCTCGGAGCTGGACCTCCGTGTCCGGGCTGAACGATGGGGGTGGAGGTGTTCTTTCAGGTATACAGGGCCAAGACCATTTGAGGCTCTAAATGTCAGCATCAACAGGTCAGGTTCAAAGTGTAGGCAGGTGAGATTGCAGGCAAGAGTCTGTGATCTGAACGGAAGTATCCAACTAGAATAAGGGCTGGAATGAAGATTGCAGGAAGCAGCAGATAGAGGCACAGGGTAATGGGTAGGAAGGCTGGAAGATTGGGGTGGCTGCAGTTAGAGATCAAAGCAGGGGTTGGCAACGTGGTGCCCTCTGGTCGTTTTGGGGCAACAGCTCTCATCGCCCCTGAGCATTGGCCACGCTGGCTGAGGTAGATGGGACTTGGAGTCAAACAACATATGGAGGGCACCACCTTGGCTATGTCTGGGCTGAATGATAAGCTATCTAGCAGCAACACTGTGGACTAGAGAGCCACTCAGACAATGCCAGAATCTGGTTTTTGGCCACACGCTAGATCCAGGCGTGATCTATGTCGACAGCCTGGCTGTAACAAGAGTTAGAGCCATCACTGCTCACATTTTGACACTACAATCTCAAACGTTTCCCTACTAGGGTGTGTGTATAGACTAGATGGCTCCATTGTAAATGTCTGTTTGCTCCACCACACCAACGGAGATGTTTGGGGCAGAAAAATTGGAAACGGAAGCGTTCACACCTTTGGGAAGAAAAGCAGAAGGAACTTTGCAATGTTGTTCACCCTCTTCCGGACGTCACTAAAGCCCAGCTCCGTTCCGAAAAGCTGGTGAAAGTCCAAAGGCCTTATGTCTCTCCCTAGACAGAGTGCTGGCTGATCCTGAGACGTGCCTGGAACAGAGTTCCAGTGAGTTCTGGCTGGGAAAAAGCCTGCTTATTTCCTTGGCTGGTGGGGGGGGGGATGTCACGTAACTCCATACCCTCCAACTTTTCTCCAATGAAAATAGGGCCATCCTAAGGCAGGGAATGCGGGTGGCGCTGTGGGTTGAACCACACAGCCTAGGGCTTGCCGATCAGAAGGTCAGCAGTTCGAATCCCCGCAATGGGGTGAGCTCCCGTTGCTCGGTCCCTGCTCCTGCCCACCTAGCAGTTTGAAAATACGAAGTGCAAGTAGATAAATAGGTATCGCTCTGGCGGGAAGGTAAACAGCATTTCCGTGCACTGCTCTGGTTTGCCCGAACCGGCTTAGTCATGCTGTCCACATGACCCAGAAGCTGTACGCCGGCTCCCTTGGCCAATAAAGAGATGAGCGCTGCAACTCCAGAGTCGTCCGTGACTGGACTTAACGGTCAGGAGTCCCTTTATCTTTTAAGGCAGGGGTCGGCAAAGTTTTTGTGGCTTGGGCCGGTTCACAGTCCCACAGACGCCGCGGTGGGCATGCACAAACACTATTTCTGGTGCTCCTTCCAGTGTGGAGGAGGCGTGTGCAGCTTTCTGCAGCCAATGGGAAGCCGGCCAGTGTCGCGGAAGGCGGTCCCCTCTCTGCTCCGTGCTGGTTAGTGTGGCGCATGGGGGCCGACTGAGCAGCGGGGGTCCCTGAGCGGGAGGTGGGGATCCATGGGCCGGTTAAACGACCCCCATGGGCCTTAGGTTGCCCACCCCTGTCCTAAGAGAAAGCGGGACATTCTGGGATCATTCTGAGACGACTTCTGCAAATCTGGGACTCTTCCTGGAAAATAGGGGACACTTGGAGGGTCTGCTGCTGTTGCAAATGACGTGATAAGCATCCATCTCTATTATTGTGGCGGCTAGGGAAAGTGTCGTTTCAGCCACCAACGCAGAAAGGGCTAACAGCTCTTGGCATGCTTCACACGAACCGTTCCCGCGGTGATTATGTACCTGCACAGGTGATAACTGGTGTGTGGAGGGAATGCAGCTGTGTAGAAAATTGATACAGCTGAGTAGAGACGGGTAGATTTCAGGAGAGCTTTTCAAGCCCTCTGGGCGAATAAAGTAGTAAACAACTCGGTAAGTTAACACTTTGTAAATAGCTCTCTGTAAGCATCCTCTGTCATATGACCCTCTGATTGCTGCATGTTAGCTGTTATCTGCAAAAAAAGGCTCTCTGTGGTGCCACCAAGTGGTTCCAGGATAGCATAGGTGTTACTGCCAGTCAAATTAAATCTATGTACACCGAAGGAGAGGCAATGTGTTTTATTCTGTATTCTGTTTTCATGCAGCAGGAAATGTCTCTTTGAATGCATTGGGAAAATATTTCTGATCTCTCTCTCACTTACACACACACACACACACACACGAAATTATTTTATTTTATATTCTTTATTTTATATTCTTTATTGAAAGATTGAAAGTGCGCAGAGTAAGAAAAGACAAAAAGTTGGGGGGGGGGGAGAGAAATCGTACGTATGTAAAAACAAAACAGAACAACAAAAAAATTGTAGACATTACCAAAAAAATATGTTATTGTAGTTAACCAGTCCTTAATCTTATACGGTATTTACAAAAATAAATGTCAAATATCGCTGAATTTTTCCATGACAAGTCTACGTTTGTACGGAAATTGTTCATGTGTAGCAAGTCTGTACATATCTTTAATGCCACATTTAATCCAATCATTAAAGGGAGCTTGTCTTTTTGCCGTAGTGAGGGCACAAAAAGTCTGTTCATATTGTCCCTTTGTTAGATTCCATGTTATCGGTAAATAATTCAAAAGGATATTTCCCCCTGCAAATTTAAGACCATTCGGTACAGTTGTGTCAATCATCTCTATTAACTTCTGCCAAAAATTTATCAATATAGGACATTGTACAAACATATGTCACACAATTATAAAATTATACCCTCATATTGGAGAGGCATTAAAGATTTTTATAACATGTTTAACACTATAGAAGTGTTGTTTTTAATTGCTCAGTAAAATTAAGCTAACGTGCAACGGAATCTGTTGTAAATAGCACATTTAGTTTGGGTGTTTAAGCTATAGAATCTGTTATTGCAAGATTGCTCTGTGTTTTTGCACAATTAATTATTCCTTTATCGTAACCATAGCCATCTGCAGGTGCAGCTGGTTGCTGACAAAATTTGTCCAGGAACTCCAGAGATGGGAGGTGTGCAAAATAACAGAGAACGGGTGAGGAACATATGGCTCTCCAGATGTTGCCGGACTACAACTCCCATTATCATTGACAATTGGCTATGGGGCTGATTTGCAGTCCAACAGCATCTGGAAGGCCACAGGTTCCCCATTCCTGATAGGCAGGAAGATAAAAGGTAAAGGGACCCCTGACCACCAGGTCCAGTCGTGTCCAACTCTGGGGTTGCGGCGCTCATCTCGCTCTATAGGCCGAGGGAGCCGGCGTTTGTCCGCAGACAGCTTCCAGGTCATGTGGCCAGCATGATTAAGCCGCTTCTGGCGAACCAGAGCAGCGCACGGAAATGCCATTTACCTTCCCGCCGGAGCGGTACCTATTTATCTACTTGCACTTTGACATGCTTTCGAACTGCTAGGTGGGCAGGAGCTGGGACCGAGCAACGGGAGCTCACCCCATGGCAGGGATTCGAACTGCCGACCTTCTGATCAGCAAGCCCTAAGCTCTGTGGTTTAACCCACAGCGCCACCTGGGTAGGAAGATACTTTGCACCAAATAGGTCTGCTAGTCCTTAGGACCGTCTCTGAAAAAGCCAAGTCTTGGTCCCCCACCCACCACAATTCCAACAGTAGAGAGACCTGCAGGGCTGCTTTGGGGCAGAGTTCTTGACAGGCTCTCACAATTCACAAATGAATATAATTCCTATGCGTTGGAGAAGTTCCCTGGTTACGCAGAAACCAGAAAAGGAAGAATGGATACAAAAACGTACGGAATATGCAGAAATGGCAGAACTTACCAGAAGAATAAGAAATCGAGATAACAAAACTTTTAATAAAAGAATGGAAATTGTTTATTGAATATATACAGATAAATTGCAAACAGAAAAGAACATTGGCAGGATTATTGTAATAACCAGCAGTTTCATAAGAGTATATAGTATATTTAAAGTAGATAATTAAAAGATCAAATTAAATGAATTTGGATATGCAGAAGATATTAAAAATAAATTTAAGGAACTGCAGAAAGAGGGGGAAGGAAGTCAAACTTGGGAATGTTAAAATGATGGTAAAATTAATGAAATATATAAATTTGGAAAGTATTAAAAAAACCCTTTAAAAACCCATAAGCTTTATTTTGACCCTGTTGCACTTCCAAATAACTTGGTGTGGCGGAAACCCCCCCCCCCCCAGTCTGATATTGGATGAAAATGGGGTGATGGAGAGTTAGCAACAATCTCATGGTTTGGTGCAGCTCGGCTGTTTGCATTTGCTTTTGTTTTCAGCGTCCTGGAAATGATTGGGTTTTTCCTTTCCTTCCATTTTGTACATTATTACAGGAATATAGACCATTGTACCTATTAGAAGAGGGACGCAGGTGGCGCTGTGGTCTAAACCACTGAGCCTCCTGGGCTTGCCGATTGGAAGGTCGGCGGTTCGAATCCCCGCAACGGGGTGAGCTCCCGTTGCTTGGTCCCAGCTCCTGTCAACCTAGCAGTTTGAAAGCACGTCAAAAGTGCAAGTAGATAAATAGGTACTGCTCTGGCGGGAAGGCAAACGGCTTAGTCATGCTGGCCACATGACCCGGAAAAACTGTCTGCGGACAAACGCTGGCTCCCTCGGCCAGTAAAGCGAGATGAACGAGCGCCGCAACCCAAGAGTCGTTCGCGACTGGACTTAACTGTCAGGGGTCCCTTTACCTTTACCTGTTAGAAGCTTCACCAATCTGTTGTTTTGCTGAAAGTCGCCGCTGCTGCACGTGGCGACCTTTTGCCGAAACGTGTCGCCATCTTTCCCCCCTACTGTTTTAGAACAGATACAGGTGGGTAGCCATGTTGGTCTGCCATAGTCGAAACAAAATAGAAAATTCTTTCCAGTAGCACCTTAGAGACCAACTGAGTTTGTTCTTGGTATGAGCTTTCGTGTGCATGCACACTTCTTCAGATACGAAAGCTCATACCAAGAACAAACACAGTTGGTCTCTAAGGTGCTACTGAAAAGAATTTTCTATTTTGTTTTAGAACAGGACAAGACGTTTCGAAAAGCATAACCCTCAGTGATTCCAGTTGGGAAGTAAATGGCTTTTTAAGTGGGTGGCAAGCAAGACGTTTTAACGAGCTACTGACTTTGAAAGTCACTTTGCAACAGAATGAGGATCACCCAGGGAAACTTTATAGTAAAATAAGGATCACCGACAGCGCGTTTATGGAAATGGTCTCCCTTGTTGCGCTGCATTTCCTTGCGGAGAGCCTGGGATGGCTAGAAAGAACAGGGTTGCGCTGGGACTAATGCTGTTCTCTGTCTGCTCAGTTTTTGCAGCTACGTGACTATTCAGCAATTGAAACTGGTACACGTGGCCTTAATACTAGCGAGGCCTTTTTTTGGGAAATAGCTCTGCAGCTGAAACTAAGCCTCGCTTGAACCAGTACGTCTCGGCGCAAATAATATTAAATCTGGAAAATATAGTCTAGCTCGTTTGTCCTCAGCCATGTTTTAAAATGTTAGGCGGTTATTCTGGTGAAATGGAATTGGGGGAGAAGCATATGGACATGCTGAACATGAATCTTGTGTTTTTGGCTGGCGGGTACTTGGGTTGAGCTGTTGCGTTATGCCATCTTTGTGCCAGCACTACGCCAAAGAGCTGCTGTCCATGGAGGTGCAAGTCAATTCTGTGTCCAAGGCAGCTATCTACCAGCTCCATCTGGTACGCAGGCTGAGACCCCACCTGCCCGCAGACTGTCATTCCAGAGTGGTGCATGCTCTGGTTATCTCCCGCTTGGACTACTACAATGTGCTCTACATGGGGCTACCTTTGAAGGTGACCCGGAAACTACAACAAATCCAGAATGCAGCAGCTAGACTGGTGACTGGGAGCGGCCGCCGAGACCACATAACACTGGTCTTGTAAAACCCACATTGGCTCCCAGTACATTTCAGAGCACAATTCAAAGTGTTGGTGCTGACCTTTAAAGCCCTAAACGGCCTTGGCCCAGAATACCTGAAGGAGCGTCTCCACCCCCATTTTTCAGCCAGGACACGAGGTCCAGCTCTGAGGGCCTTCTGGCGGTTTCCCCCCTGCGAGAAGTGAAGTTACAGGGAACCAGGCAGAGGGCCTTCTCGGTAGTGCCGCCCGCCCTGTGGAAAGCCCTTCCATCAGATATCAAGGAAATAAACAACTATCTGACTTTCAGGAGGCATGTGAAGGCAGCCCTGTTTAGGGAAGCTTTTAATATTGGTTGAATTTTTGTATTTTAATATATTTTGCTGGAAGCCGCCCAGAGTGGCTGGGGAAACCCAGCCAGATGAGCGGGGTATAAATAAATTATTATTATTATTATTATTATTATTATTATTATTATTATTATTATTATTATTATTATTATTATTCTTCCCATAGCCATCTGGTTGGCCACTTTGCCCGCCTGCAATAGAGCTGCTCTTACGTTCTCGTTCTCAGCACTCAAACCACGGTGTTGCCCAGCCTTCTTGAGCCGAAGGAAAGTCGTTGATTTCAGACGGCTGGTGTGGGGATCGTTGGCCTTACCTGAAGAGTATTTCTTCAGTTGAGACGTGAGCTCTGCCAGTACTCAGTGGCAGGGTTGCTAAATTGCTTCAAAGGAATTTAGGGGAGAGAACATGCTACAGGCATGAGATTACCATGGATCTTGATTGGGAATTTGGATAGCAGCGCCCTCTATCGTTGCACAGAGAAAATCATAGAATCCTAAGAGTCGGAAGGGAGGAAATAAGGAAAGTCTTGCGAAGTGGCGGGTTAGAAATACACATCAAAGATTACTAGCTGGGCCTAATGACGGGCTGTGTACTACAAGCTGTCTTGGTGCTTTCTGTGTGTGCATTTAGATATGCACAGCAGCGCACGAGGCTTAAGAACACGGGAAACTGCCCTTGTCAGATCAGACATTTAGTGCAGGACTGTCCAACTACCAGATTCCTTGCCCATGACCTGAGGAGGAAGCAAGATGGCGGATCATCAACACCCTCCCCTCTGACCTCCGTATTTTACTGGTCTGTTTTTATGGTTTATACTGTTTTATCCTGTGTTTATATTTTATTCTTGTTTTATCCTTTATCTGCTTAATTTAGTTCAGTCTTAAGCTCTGAGTTTTGGTCACAAGTTTTTTAAGGGAGTTGTTTTAAGCTCTCCCGACCTTCACTTGGGAGAGCGTCTGGCCTCAGCGGTAATTGAAGAAGAAAACTCCCCAAGTTGTGACTGCTTTACCGTTATCTTTCCTGCACATACTCCCTGCCCTACTGATCTACTACTTCAGCTAATGAACTGAAGTGAGATTTTTACCAACTTGATTATTACCTGTTCCCTTTAACTGGAGATGTGAGTGATTGAACTCGGGATCTCTTGCAAGCAAACCACGGGGTCTGCTGCTGAGCTATGGTTTGTTCCTAACCGGAGTCAATAGATATATCCCGCCCACCCCACACCGAGGCAGCTCAAACCCTGAAGTGTATCCCGGTATACTTATATGCACACTAAAAACATTTTAAAAAAGCAGCTCCAAAATTCTCCCCTAAAATAAGAGAGGGATAGGTACCGGAAAATGGAAACTGTGCCTTGTAAATAAGGATACTTGGAGCATACGGAAGGCAGGCAGACAACTGCTTGGAGCTAGAACATTAGAGTAGTCCTGGGAAATCTTAAGAATTTCTTCCGAATCTTGGCTGCAATTGGAAAAAAAAACAAAGTGGCCAACTTTGAGCTAGGAATGGCAAATACAATCAGCAAATGTATATGCTGAGAAGTGGTGTAAACATAAATATACTAACATGTGGTGAATTAAAAATAAAACATCTGGAAGAGAGAAGGAGACAGCCCAGGCCCTACAGCAGCCTGCATAGATGTTTTGTGTGGGAGGTGATTTTGCTGCACAGTTTGAGTATCTGGTACTCCAAATACTTAGGCTTGCATGGAAATATTTATCTTATTGGTGTGACATTGCTTTTAACGTGCTTTCTCCAGCGTCGTGCGAGCCAGGCAGGGTAATATTGGCGCAGTCATGTGCAGCCCCACCACTTTAGTCTATTTATATACCCTGTAAGAATAACATGCATCTTTAATAATTCTTTTCTGGAATATTGATGTTTCAGAAACGAAAAACCCTGGCATGAGAATTCCACTGGCACTGGAAATTCTTTGTGAAGTACAGTACTAACCATCACACAGGGAAACCCATGTAAATGCTACAGGGGATCAAACACTGAAATGTATATGAATAATATATTAGCGGATATACAGAACATATAATTAAAATTGAAATAGTGGAGCAAATTTATAAAATATTTAAACGGGGACGGTGGAGAACACTGCAGAGATTCACATACACGTTGCTTATCTTCCAGTCAGTCACTATACACGGTTGGCTCGTAACAGAGCACGGTTTTACAGGGAGAAGATGTTTCTCGCCGTAAAAGCCGTATCCTTAAATCTTCCAGGCTGACTTTGTAGGCATGAAAAGTGCCAGGTAATCAGAAGGTAAAGATTGCAGTTGGTTCCCCGAGCAAAAGTTAGATCCTTCGTTACCAAAGGAAAGAAATGGGAGATGCAGACAGTCGCTCCTCCACTTCACGTGAAAGTTTGCAAAAAGGGTGGTGTCAATCTCATCTTTTTTTGTTTCCAGGTTAGGGCAAGGACAAGAAAGGGCTTTGCACACTCACAAGCGTGTGCTTTTAAATGGATAGTTCCTGGCATAATTTATGCTCCGGTTTTGAGGGGCAAGCTACCATGAATCCTGCAGCTGCATGCAATGAACCTCCTGCTTTGCAGTTGAGAAAGGGGAAGGGAGCACCGAGCTTCTCCCTTGCCATCTTCTCTCCCCCCCTCCCCAAATTAAATCAAGCTGCTTTTACGCATGCCAGCGTTCCAGAACCTGTCTTTGTTGAAGGAAACATTGGTGGTGGTGGTAGCCACGAGTAGCTTCATTTTGGAAGGAGAGTTCAGGGAGAAAGCAGCTGGAAAGAAGAGGTTGGGGGTCATTCCGTGAAGTGTTACTCAAAGTAGACTATTAAAATTAGTGGGCCTAACTCAGTAATTCCCGAGCAACAAAGATGCTAGTTTGGCCTCAACTAGGGCCAGGGCTTTCTCAGTATTGGCCCCGACTTGGTGGAACAGTCTATCGCAAGAGACCAGGGCCCTACGGGATTTGGCATTTTTCCCCAGGGCCTGCAAGACGGAGCTGTTCCACCTGGCCTTTCGGTTGGTTTCTGTTTGATAGTTATGCTTCATTCTTTTATTGGTGGGCTATTTGAAAATGAGACTGCAGTTTTAATTTTGAATTTTTAAATTTGTATTTTAATCTGTATTTTAAATTGACTGTTTTTATGTTTTTGCTGTGATTTTAATTAGTGTTAGCCGCCCTGAGCCCGGTTTTTGGCTGGAAAGGGCGGGGTATAAATAAAATTTTATTATTATTATTATTATTATTATTATTATTATTATTATTAATTCTCATTACTTTTTTCTTGAGTAAAATGCAGTTGAATGCTGCCCGTTGAATTCTCCCACCCCATCAGCCTTGTCCTATGCAGAGTCCGCCCTCCGGTGCATTTTTCAGCAGAGAAGGATCTTGGAGTTGTATCCAAAAAATTTCCTTCTCCTTGTGCCCTCTGCCATGCCCCCTCAAAATCATGGGATGCAACCCTTCGTCTTACATGACTGCAGCGTATTGTACAGTTTCTTCTTGACTACTACTTGGCAGCGGGAGGAAAACATCTTAATAATAGTAATCAGAAAAACCCAGTTGGATAGCTCAGTTGGTTGGAGCGTGGTGCTGATAACGCCAAGGTTGTGGGTTCGATCCCCATATGGGACAGCTGCTCATTCCTGCATTGGCAGGGGGCTGGACTAGATGATCCTCAGGGCCCCTTCCAACTTTGCAACTCTATAATCTACCCGGGAACTCGTTTTCTCATTGAACTAAATGCCATTTCTCCAGTTAATGGAGCTAGTTTGGTAACAGAGATAGCATTTTGGTGCGTCTGAGTGTATTACTTTGTTTTGTTTTGTTTCGTACAACGCATCCCGCAGCAGTGTTGGTTGTGAGATGCCCTTCTTGCTACTTAGTGCCCTCAATATCTTTGCTTTCTTTTTGTCTTCTCCCTCCCTCCCCCACCGCCCGTCAAACGCAGGCCAAGAAACGCCAGGCCTTCCTAACAGAGACGTGCGAAAACAACGTGAGAGATCTGGAGTTGCTTTTGGACAGCTTTCCTGTGTCAGGCAAGCGGACAGCAGGTTAGTTGAAGGTAGAAAATGACAGATGCATCTGTCAGCGTTCCAAAGTCGCTACGTTGGGGGAATTCTGCAGATGCCTCTTGCATCCCCTCTTCTCTACGTGCGTTGATTCGATGACATGATAAGAGCAGTTCTCTCAGCGGTCGCGTGGCCCCGCTAGCTGGGAAGAGGTGACTGGATGCGGCCCCCGCTGTTGTCAGCCCCGCGCTTGATTTACAAGTGCAGGGTTGTGTGCGATCGGTCAGGAAAGGGCTCGCTTGCTGCGCTCCGAATCCAGCAGAGAGAAAAAGTCCTTTACACCAAGCCTACAAGGGGAACAGATGTTTTTGATTGAACCGAGCCAAATTCAGAAGCGACCTTCAGCTACTTAAAGGTCACGTCTCCAAAAAAAGGTTATGCAGGACGCAGAGTGTACACATGTTCCTCTTTATGGTGTTAACTTTTTGAAGCCAGTTGAGAAGGGGGTGAAAACTGCATCCGCGCCAGCGCAGATTCTTCCCCGGCCGATGTGCAAAAACAAAGCTCCTTCTTTTTGTTGCCTGGCATGATCACGCCAAATGGAAAGCAAAGTGTCTCATATCTATATCTATATATCTTTCTATATCTATCTATCTATCTATCTATCTATCTATCTATCTATCTATCTATCTGTATATCATAGAATCATAGAGTTGGAAGAGACCACAAGGGCCATCCAGTCCAACCCCCTGCCAAGCAGGAGTATATATGCATACTACTACTACTACTACTACTAATTATTATTATTATTGTTATTGTTATTATTGTTATTGTTATTGTTATTATTTATTATTTATACCCTGCCCATCTGGCTGGGTTTCCCCAGCCACTTTGGGCGGCTCCCAACAGAATATTAAAAAAAACAATAAAACACCAGTCATTAAAAACTTCCCTAAACAGGGCTGCCTTCAGATGTCTTCTAAAACTCAGGTAGTTGTTTATTTCCTTGACATCTGATGGGAGGGCGTTACACAGGGCAGGTGCCACCACCGAGAAGGCCCCTCTGCCTCGTTCCCTGTAACCTCACTTCTTGCAGGGAGGGAACCAGCAGAAGGCCCTCGGGGCTGGACCTCAGTGTCCGGGCTGGGCGAAGGGGCTGGAGACGCTCCTTCAGATATATTGGAATATTGTGAAGCTCTTTGACATCTGACGGGAGGCGGGTGCCACCACCGAGAAGGCCCTCTGCCTGGTTCCCTGTAACCTCACTTCTTGCAGGGAGGGAACCAGCAGAAGGCCCTCGGGGCTGGACCTCAGTGTCCGGGCTGGGCGAAGGGGCTGGAGACGCTCCTTCAGATATATTGGAATATTGTGAAGCTCTTTGACATCTGACGGGAGGCGGGTGCCACCACCGAGAAGGCCCTCTGCCTGGTTCCCTGTAACCTCACTTCTTGCAGGGAGGGAACCGCCAGAAGACTCTTGGACCTGGACCTCAGTGTCTGGGCTGAACGATGGGGGTAGTTATAAATATAAAAGGCCACAGTTTTGATGATCTCCTTGTCCCTTTGAAGTTTGTTTTGGAGCCCCTGTAATTACGTTCAGATATAAAGGATGTCTTCCTTCCCCGTTGCTCTCTGCCGCGTGTGGACAGAAACGACTTGAATACGGAAACAAAGAGCGGTCAGAATTACACGGCACTATCCGGTGAAGTAGTTGTGTTAGAGAAATGACTTGGCAGAGCAACAGAACTCTCCTCTCCTCTTCCTGGTCACCCCATAAATCTGTTCTGGGGGTTTCCCCAGACTTCAGAGCAGGTTTTTGGATGGTGCAGGGGGGCACAGGAAGGCGAGAGGGAGAGGAAGTATCCTTGTAAAGAATCCTTGCTCTGCTGGAACGACTTCAATCTGCTTGGCTTCATTGCTGACAACCTTTCGGTGTCAGGTAAAGACTTACGCCCCCTGCCCCGGCTTTCGGTGGGCTTAGTTCAGGCTTCCTCAAACTCGGCCCTCCAGATGTTTGGGGACTACAATTCCCATCATCCTTGACAACTGGTCCTGCTAGCTAGGGATCATGGGAGTTGTAGTCCCAAAACATCTGGAGGGCTGAGTTTGAGGGTGCCTGGCTTAGTTTATGATGTTTTGTTAGTGTGTTTCCAAAGCTTCCTGAGTTCTTGGTGTTCTGTATGAATCTGTTAGTGTATTTTAATATAATTTGTTAATGGTATATTCTATTTAAATTTATGTTTTTAAATGTACGTTTCGGGGGAAATGCTTGGGTAGCAAGTGACCAACAAGCCATATTATTATTATTATTAATAATAATAATAATAATAATAATAATATCAGTCCCAAAGTAAGCATAATTATGAAAGGCACTTACAATTGTAATGACTTAATTCCATAGCTTATATTTTACAAAAGGCGACAGACATTCAGAAAAGAATTGCAGTTTTAGGAGTCCCTATCAAACTACTGCTCAGGGTTAGGATTCAGCTCCCCACAAAATGCTAATAGAATGGAGAAAAAACCCTCCCATATTGAATTATTTATAACATAGGGAGATATGTGTGTGTGTGTTTGTGTGTGTGTGTGTGTGTGTGTGTAAAATAGGAATTTAGGGAATATCCACAAATTTACTGTATGAATCCATTGACTCACCTTCCTTAATTCTGCAGAATGTGTGTGCATACTTCGATAAATCTATCTATTCACAAACACCCCAATGATGGAAAAAGAAGACTAAAATCCTATTTGGGTTGCATGTGATGTTAATCCTACTCAGAGTAGACTCACTGGAATTAATGAGCACGAATAATTTCAGTCTGTTGATTTCAGTAGACCTACTCTTGAGTATACCATAGCTAGATTCAACCCTTTGTCCATAACTATCAATTGGCTGCTATCCCTGAATAATGTGTTTTTCAAGTGTTCTGGGGCAAATGATAAGTTTGATCTGAAGCTTGGTTTTCAAGCCAAAGGGAAATTGTATCGAAGAAATGTTTTGGAGCCATTTCTTTGAGATAAATAGAGGGGAAATGTTCTGTTAATTGGCTACATACTCAAAGACAAAGGAGCCTTAATTCTAGGCACATCCCATTTTAGTACACTGTCTCAGAGTCTTTGGAGACATTATACCAGACCTCATTATACAAGGTGTGACTGGAAAGTTCGGTGAGTGGTCACAGAAATCGGACAGCGAGAAATATTTGAACATACAATCAGCATCAGAAACCCAGTTGTGTACGGAGTTGTGTACGGAGATGAAGCTGTAACTCAAAAGACAGTGTATGAGCGGTTTAAGCGTTTCCGTGAAGGGCGGCAAACCATCGAAGATAACCCTCGATCTGGCAGACCGTTGACGAGCAGAACGGCGGCAAATGTCAACAGAGATCGTAAGTTATTGATGCGGGATCGGCGTTTGTCCGTCTGAATGATGGCGGAAGAATTGCATATTCCGCGTGAAATCATTACTGATGTTACTGAGT
The DNA here is from genome assembly GCF_009819535.1 of Lacerta agilis. Taxonomy (NCBI): domain Eukaryota; kingdom Metazoa; phylum Chordata; class Lepidosauria; order Squamata; family Lacertidae; genus Lacerta; species Lacerta agilis. The sequence continues at coordinate 3,794,962 of NC_046327.1, read as the reverse complement.
TGCCCCACCCTCTGTATTCTCCCGATCTGGCCCCACCGGATTTCTTTCCTTTTCCAAAACTGAAATCTGCACTGAAAGGGCACAGATTTTTCCAACATTTCACACGTCCAAGCTGCTGTGACGAGGGAACTGAAAGCAGTACGAAAAGAGGACTTCTCCAGAAGTTTCCAACAGCTCTATGAACGTTGTCAACGGTGCATTGTATCAGAGGGGCCCTACTTTGAAGGCCTGTAAGGCACGTATGTTCAAATATTTTTCGCTGTCCGGTTTTTGTGACCATTCACCGAACTTTACGGACTTTAATTAATGAATATGTGATAGCAGATATTTCAGGGGGACAGACAGGAGTGACTCAGAGGATCCCAGAAGATCCTGGATCAATGGGGACACAACCACAGTCTGTTTGCTTCGCAGCCAGGAAGCTGGGACGTTACTTCCATGCCTGCTTTCTGCTTGTAATGTGACGGGGACCTTCCTGCAGATTTCTCTTGACTTCTAGCTTTCCCAAAAAAATGAATGTTAATGAAATCACCACAAACTTCTTAGTGCTTCTGGAACAACACGCTTGTGATGGGGAATCCAGACCAGCCCTAGGGAGTTGTGGAGGCAGAAGGACAAAGTGTTGTGTGGCTCGGGGAACCGAATCTGCTGCAGATGCTGGCTAGCTGCTCCCTTCCTCTTTGGCACACGAGAAGAATGGAAATAAGTTTTTGAACTCAGCGTTTTGGATCCGCTTTGTTAGGCTAGAGGTTTTGGCAAGGGAGACTCTGGCTGCCTGGAGAAGAGAGCCAAGACAATACAAATAAATCCTGGGAATAATTATTGATATGAAACATGCCTTTTTGTGTGGGTCCTTTAGTTCTGGAGTTGGGATTTGCCTGTCCTTTTGTAGCCTCTGGGAGGAGATGGCAGTTGAAAATATTCCTTGTTTGCAATGTTTTGGGATTCTTCCCTTCTCTTTTCCCTCCCGACATTATCCATCGACTCCCATGGAACTAACATTTTTATTCTGTGTCAACGATACAAGCTAAGTTAAGGACAGTTTATTTGTGTCTTGATGTTGAATAAAATTAGACTCCGCGCTGTAGGTCGGCATTCTGCCCCGGTCGCTTAAGTTAACCAAACAAGGTTTGTGACACTCTTTCATTTTTCATATAAATTTTTAGGAAGGTCTTTCTAGAAATAAGAACTCTTAAGGAATGATGTGGCTAAATGCATACTCTCAAACATTTTTCTGATGAAAATAGGTACAGCAATAATAATAATAATAATAATAATAATAATAATAATAATAATATTTATACCCTGCCCATCTGACTGGGTTGCCGCAGCCACTCTAGGCAGCTTCCAACATATAAATAAACATACAACCTTTTTTAAAACCCTCCCTGTACAGGGTTGCCTTCAGATGTCTTCTAAAGGTTGTATAGTTACTTATCTCTTGGCTTGGGGGGTCACATAACTATACCCTCCAGCATTTCTCCGATGAAAATAGGGAATCCTAAGGAAAAGCAGGACATTCTGGGGTCAAATCAGAAACCGGGATGGCTTCTGTAAATTCAGAACTGTCCCTGGAAAATAGGGACACGTCATAAGAGTCATAGAATCATAGAGTTGGAAGAGACCACAAGGGCCATCCAGTCCAACCCCCTGCCAAGCAGGAAACACCATCAAAGCATTCCTGACAGATGGCTGTCAAGCCTCCGCTTAAAGACCTCCAAAGAAGGAGACTCCACCACACTCCTTGGCAACACAGACGTGGAGGGTCTGTGTTGCAAAACAGCAGTGTATCACATGTTGACAATATGAGGACCAGTCTAATATGTCCTAGTGTACACACAATATTTGATTTTCTTCTAGTCTGTCAGTTGGGGATCAGCGATAGTGTGTTGTTGAGGGGCCAGGTAGGAATGTAGGACTGATTAAATGCCAAAAGCTGGCTGGAGGACTCTCCAACTCCAGTTACACCAACTGGTGTAACTGGAGTTGGAGAGTCCTCCAGCCAGCTTTTGGCATTTAATCAGTCCTACCACATTTGCACCTATGCCTCACCTTGGCCACCCAAGATCAACGAAGAGAAAACTAGTGGGGTAATAATTTTGAAATTGTTCCTAAGAAAACTTAAGGAAGTCCTGATGGAATTGCCGTACATAAAATATTAGCATCACGCAACTGGCTTGGAGCCCAAGGCTCCTATAATCAAATGTGTGCGTTACAATAGTGTTTCCTGTGGTTAAAACTTATTGTGAGTTTGCCTCTCCGGTAAATCTCCTAGGATAAAGCTACGGGTCCTATATATTTTTTCCTAATTTTTGAAATGTACTTGTTAAGCTCACTTTCCACTTTCCCTTCATAGTCGCTTAAACAAATCCACCAGGAAGCCTCTCTCCTTGGCTGAAAACTGGTTGCCTTCAACAGTAACATGCCTTCTGGTTATTCTCTGCTCTCAGTCCTTTCTTTTTGAGCCCCACCACGAGATTTGCTCAGGGTCTCCTGGCACATTACTTGCCCTTGACGCAGAGGTCAATGTGAGGAAATATCTTGATTGTTCTGTTACCAGCCTGCTTGGTATGTGCACCTGAGATAGCCTGATAGCCTCTCCATGGTTGCCCCATTAGGGCTGCCATACTTCAAAAAGTGAAAAATGCAAACACAAAAGCTGTTGAGCTTTTTGGGGTTTTTTTTTTTTTGCAAAAAATCTCCTTTGAAAATGAAGTTCTGTGCCTATCTTTAGGGAAATCGCCGAAATCCCATCACTTCCGATATGGATTTTCCCAGCCATTCCTTACCGCTTTCCGAAAACTCCGCCCGGACGCCATTTTCGGCAGGCAAATCCCAACTACGTCCAGGAAATCCCGGGTGTATGGCAGCCCCAGGCTACGTAAAATTTCTGCCCATGTGGTTGGGCTTTCTTGGTGGTTAACAATCTGTGGCCTGTTTGACTGTGTGCATGGAGGGGGGTTATTGTTTGTTATTATGGTATGCATTCTGTGTGTTCTTGTATTGTAAACCACCCTGGGATGAAGGGTGACATAGAAGAAAGGAAAATAAGAAATAAAAAAAATTCCTTCCAGTAGCACCTTAGAGTTTGTTCTTGGTATGAGCTTTCGTGTGCATGCACACTTCTTCAGATACAAATTAGAACAAAGGTTTACCCACAACTCATTAAAACTATTGAAGGCGTCACCAAGAGTTGCATGGCGATGTTTCAAATAGTTTTGACTACTGCAAATTGCACCTTCGAGGGGCAAATAGCAACCAGGGAGGGGTCAGGTCCTGGTGGGAAAGGAATGAAGGACCCAGGCGGGATTGGGAGCCTATTTATTTTATTTATTTATTATATCTAAATTTCCCTTCACCCAGACAGATCCAAGGGCGGTATTTAATTATAGCAGCAACCATAAAATACAAGGGAAGCAAAGCATTTTGTTGTTGTCTAGTCGTTTAGTCGTGCCCGACTCTTCGCGACCTCATGGACCAGAGCACGCCAGGCACGCCTGTCTTCCACTGCCTCCCGCAGTTTGATAAAACAATACAGCGGTACCTCAGGTTACATACGCTTCAGGTTACAGACTCCACTAACCCAGTAATAACGCTTCAGGTTAAGAACTTTGCTTCAGGATAAGAACAGAAATCGTGCTCTGGCGGTGCAGCGGCAGCAGGAGGCCCCATTAGCTAAAGTGGTGCTTCAGGTTAAGAACAGTTTCAGGTTAAGAACAGACCTCTAGAACGAATTAAGTAACTTAACCAGAGGTACCACTGTAAAATTAAAATACCCAATTCTGAATGGCTGCTTTTTCTTCAAAATCAAAGTGGTCAGCATAAGCATACCATTAAAAAACCAAAACCCCCAGAAATAAACTGTAGTTTAGCCCTAAGAGTTCAAGCTGGTGTGTGTGTGTGTGTGTTTGTCTTTTAATGTGGAATCTCCTGCTCTCATTTGGATATTTGCCCAAATATTAGTTTTTTAAGGATTTTTTTTTTTTTTAAATGTGGGATCCGTTACCCACAGCTTCAGATTCTGAAATGTAAGAGGCAAAATTTGCAGCGCAAGTTCTCTTGGGCTCTTGGTGGCCTCCAATCTAGGAGCAATGGATGAGAAGGGATGTTCTGTTCTGCACCTTTTGTAAAGATATGCCTGCACAGGAGCTCACAGTGTTTCAGGCTTTGAACTTCAGCGTGCAAGTAGAATTCCAGGAAACATGTGGCATGGGATTATGCCAAAGTTTGTCAATTTTTATCTGTATGAGTTCCCTTTCGGACAATACAACGGCATTGCAACAATTTGGAAGTACAGTCGTACCTTGGAAGTCGAACCAATCCGTTCCGGAAGTCCGTTCAACTTCCAAAACGTACGGAAACCAAGGTGTGGCTTCTGATTGGCTGCAGGAAGCTCCTGCAGCCAATCGGAAGCCGTGAAAACCCCGCCGGACGTTCGGCTTCCAAAAACAATTCGTAAACCGGATCACTCACTTCCGGGTTTGCGACGTTCGGGAGCCAAAACGTTTGGGAACTAAGTTGTTTGACTTCCAAGGTACGACTGTGCACCTTTGTGGCTCTTCCTCCAGCAAAAACTGAAAATGCTCCTTTAAAAAATATTCCTGGAAGCTAAATGCCCATCTGAGCTGATTTCCTTCCTAGTTCTTGAGAAGGGCGTTCAGGAACAGTTCTTAGCATAAAGTTGTTTGCGGTCACTGGGCTTGGGAGTGCAGTTTGGCACAAATCTTGAGAAAGTGGCTTGACTGATGGCATGCCAAACCGTGATCTGAGCTCATAGCGGAAGTCTTGCACGACTGTACCGGTTATGACAAGTGGGAATACTGGAATCTGAGCTGGAGGGTGGAGGGAGTAAGAGGGAAAGGAGCACTGGGGACCATGTGGTCGTGAGCTTAAATAGCTTCGGAAATCAACTGGATTCCCCACCCCCATTTGCATGCAGGGTAGGGAGATAAATCACACCCAGAATCACATTTCAACGGCGTTAAGTTGCACCCAGGCATAATAGGAAGTCCTGTGTTCCTTGGCACGGTTGCGTGTAGGAACGTTTCGTTTTGAAAGGCACGACTGAACCTGAAGCAACAAAGGCACGAACACCGCACACTTAAAAACAAATATTTGCTTCATTTGGACGGCTATCATTTCCGAACGACACGTTGGGACGGCAGTCATTAGACCCCTTTAAAAAATAAGATCAGAGATAGACCTCATGACGTGCAGCAAACCAAATTGGAGTTAACATTTTTCATGTGGTGAATTTGCAGCCACAGCGCGAGAGTTTTCTTCAAGCTTTGCTTGGCATTAAAGAACAGTTACTCCAGTATGCCTTAGAGAAAACACGGTGGTTGTTCAACATTCTGTGTTGTCACTGGAGCCCAGCTAATTTAAATATCTCTGTTGCTCTTGGAGAAGTTTTCTGTCTCCTGCTCAACTCGAAGGGCTTTGTTTTGATTCTGTATTTTTCTCCAGGCATTCACAAGGACAAAGATAAACCTCCGAGCTTCACTCTTGTCCTTGAGACTTTGAGGCATACCTTGACAGATTACCAGAACAAGCTGGAAGATGCAGCTAATGAGGTAACACTTGCACTGTTTGGCTCCTTACACATAGCCTTCGGCCCCCGATACTAGAGATTCCTGGCTTGTTACAGAGGTCAAAACACTGGGAATGTGGAGTTGACAGCTTCACAGATAAGAAAAAGAAATAATCTTTTGTCACTGTTCTTCCTCTAAGCTTGCCCTATGGTCATGATTCACTTAAACTTAGGAAACTCTTCAGCTGTGTGCTTTTAAAAATATAAATATATACACATCAAGCAAAGCATTGTGCTTCCCAATTATTTTTTTAGTGAATACACATGCATACCCGATGCCTATCATCCACTGCTTCTTTGAAGGCTTTAGCATAAATATATAATGTGCGATTTTGGCGTAAATACCTTAAAGTGATTACAGGTGAATAAACGTGCATGCTTTTGCATTAGGAAAACAGTTACGTTACAAGTTGAGATCCTTTGCGCTGTCTTGAATGTTCCGTGCATTTTTAAGTCCTGCAGGAGAGAGAGCTACCGGTAGCTGCTTTGTTAAAGTTATCCGACGTAGGAATTTTTAATTTATTAAAGTGTTCATAATGATTGAGATACCCTGTATTTTAGTACTTCAGTGCAGGAGCAGAAGTTCATTAAACACGTACTTTTTATGTCGGTTTAGTCTCATTAACTTCATTAGGTGTTAAATGGAACTTAAATCAAATTACTTCAGCTGAACTGAGTTATGGATTGGTCTGTGATATGTCCTAGCTATATTCTACCGCTTGCCAGGGTGGGTGTCCCCCCTGTCCCCCCCGTTCATCCTGGAGCTTAAACAGTTCAATGGCAGTATAATTGAAACCTGCCCCTGGACCTTAAGGTGAAGGGTAGGCAATAAATGATAACAACAACAATAATAATTCAGAGGCTTGCACCGAGTGATTACTCTGTGTTAGAATTTATGAGAGACGATTGTTTTTGGACGAAAGCAAGGGGAAATCAAAATGGAAAAAAAAAAGAAATCTAAAATACTGAACCGTAAGAATGTTAAGAAGCATTTTTGGTCCGTTATAGTAAATAATTGCAAGCGGCCAAATTGCAAAATCAAGTACGCTGTGGAGCATTTCGGAGGGGCACAAAATAAAGTCATATCTGCGCACGGCAGCCCCTGTTAGGTCTCTCCTGTTGACGACCCACATGTTTAGCGGCCTTCCGAGGCCTAGGATTGAGCGACCAGACGCAGGGTATCCGCTGTGAATTTCTATTTGGGAGGCTGAATGGCACCTGATCTTCAGCGCCGCTCAAAAGTCGACTCAGCAGGCTTTGGCTCGGGAAGGTTGTTTTGTTGTGAAATGATGCCAGAGACAGCAGTGGGGGAGACCAAGGGGGTGGCTGTTAAGAAAGCAGAGAGAGTATTCTGTCAGCAAGAAGAATGAACTGTCAAGGAAAATGAATCGCAAGCAGTGCGGGGCCAACTGATGACCTGCCACAAGACTTCCCAGTAGGACTGCCGGTGCTCGACCCTGAAATTGTCATATGGAGTCAGAGACCACGGAGAGCATGAAATGCAGATGGGGCAGATCTATGCCCTTCTTCCCTTTCCCTCGCTGAGAGCGTCTCCTAGCTCTCTTTTCCTTTAATGTAATTAGTAACTAAACTTTCTGAAAGAACAAAAATAATAATAACAATTAGATAATCTCTAGGCACGTTCATTCAAAACCAGTCCCTTGTTGCACATTGCATAGCTTCCTGGGCTTGTAAAAGAGCATTATCAGCTTAAAAATACACAAAGATCCACGCAGCTTCTTCCTGCTGCACATATTTCGGATGTGTATATTAGTCATGACCATTGGGCTTGTTTTTGCACATTTTAAAAGTATACATCGAGCCACACTTGCGCTGAAATCCATACGTCCTTGCCTGCAAAGTCCCATGGAATTCAAGAGCTCTTACTCCTGAGTAGACATGCACAGGCTTGCAGAGCTGAGAGGCTAATGATTTTATTGGAACCCAGTCATGGCTGAAAATACACTTTGTGTAGCTTTAGGTGACGCCGGCTAGAGGGAATGCGGTGGAGAGCGACACTGCGATATAATAAAAGAGGAAAGAGCCAGTGTGGTGTAGTGGTTAAGAGCGGTGGACTTGTAATCTGGTGAACCGGGTTCGCTTCCCCGCTCTTCCACATGCAGCTGCTGGGTGACCTTGGGCTAGTCACACTTCTCTGAAGTCTCTCAGCCCCACTCACCTCACAGAGTGTTTGTTGTGGGGGAGGAAGGGAAAGGAGAATGTGAGCCGCTTTGAGACTCCTTCGGGTAGTGATAAAGCGGGATAAAAAATCCAAACTCTTCTTATCTTCTTCTAAACTAGAAAACACCAAGCCTTACACTGGCAAGTATTACGGCAATGGACGCTCTGTTCAGTGATGGTTACTGCTAGAAAAGTCAGTGTGGGTAGGATTGTACATCACCTGTTGGCAATTACGTTTTATTGTTCCTTCTCACCTATCCCTCCCAGCTAAAGAGAATGACAGTTGTGTCTGAGAAGATGGCAAAAGAGTTGGAAGCTTCCCAACACCAACTAAATTTTCAAGCTCAAGAACTTCAGGTATCTCTATATTAACGTGCCTAAATGTTTCGTCGATTAAATAGATTTCCAGTGTGTTTCATCTTGGTGGGGAAAGGGGCTCCTGAAAAACATGTTTGGGTGTTTCATGAGCTTCCAGTAGGCTTACTCCAGAATAAATGGTTAAGGGCTGATAACATGTCCCTGAAGATTTGGATATGATAGAATGCCAGAATGTTGTTCTAACTAACTTTGTGCTGAAGTAGTTTGACCAAAAGTGCCCTGTGGAACTGGAAAAGCACTTCAACTGTGCAAGGTGACCCCCCCAATTCTGCCGCAGCCCCCCATGCCATGTCACATACCATTCCAAAGGAATTCCAGATTCTCAAGAGTCCTTTTGGGTGGGTGGGGAGAAAGGGGTCAATAAGGAAAATAAACAGATGGGGGAACCCAATTCCAAAAGCAGCGTTCCACTCTTGCATCTCTGAACCCAATACAAACATATTTTATATTTTTATTTTCTTCATCTTGTTTCCTTAATTCTCGTGCCTGCAGTGTGAATATAAAACTTGGCCTTAAAAGTATTCTTGTTACTGTTTGAACAGTCGCCTTTTCCTTTAGATGAGTCATGTATATCCAGTTGACTCCTATTTGGGCTTAATACTGTCACCCCAAATGGGACGCGGGTGGCGCTGTGGTCTAGACCACAGAGCCTAGGGCTTGCCGATCAGAAGGTCGGCGGTTTGAATCCCCGCGACGGGGTGAGCTCCCGTTGCTCGGTCCCTGCTCCTGCCAACCTAGCAGTTTGAAAGCACGTCAAAGTTCAAGTAGATAAATAGGTACCGCTCCGGCGGGAAGGTAAACAGTGTTTCTGTGTGCTCTGGTTTCTGTGTCCCGTTGCGCCCGAAGTGGATTAGTCATGCTGGCCACATGACCCGGAAGCTGTCTGGAGACAAACGCCGGCTCTCTCGGCCTATAGAGCGAGATGAGCGCTGCAACCCCAGAGTCGTTCGCGACTGGACCTAACGGTCAGGGGTCCCTTTACCTTTACTGTCACCCCAAATTATGCCATTGTGAGGGCAGGGATCGGGGTGGCTTGTGTTGTTTTGCCACCTGAGGCGACATGGGACGGTGCCGCCCCCAAAACCTCGCTTTCCAGGGTTGTGCAGCAGCAACTTCCGGCGAGATCTTGCAAAAAGTCCCGCAGGATCTCGCCAGAAGCTGCTGTGGGCTATGTGACCCTGGGAGCAGGGGCGGAGTGGGGGTGGGGGTAACCATGGGAGCACAGCCCCACAGGATTCGCTTCCCGAGGCAACTGCTTCAAGCAGCCTCCTAGACGTGCCGGCCCTGGCATCATCGCTGCGAATTGACACCTATTCTGCAATCCTCTTTCCACTTACCTGGAAGTAAACTCAATTGAACTCCGTGGCTTTTACTTCAGAGTAGGCATGAGTAAGATTGCATTGTTGTTTTCCTTTAATTCCTTTATATGTTTAGGAAAAACTACTGTGTATTTCTTTCCCCACCCACCCACCCCTAACTTTTGAAGTGTTTCCATGGGAAAAATCTCCCCATTTCTGGAAAGTTGAACCCTTGCAGACTTTGGAAGTGGTGTTTCTAGAGATGTTTGTTAAAACACTAGAAGTTTGTAGGGTGGTTGTAGGGAGGAAAAACATGGTTTCATAGAAACCACTCCATTATTATCCAACTGTGGGGTTAAACTCTGTATTAGTGGTAGTTATTGTTGTTGTAGATTATAACTGGAATAAATGGCTTTTCTTATTGATATTTAGAAATGTGCATTTGACTGTAGATATTATTATTATTATTATTATTAATTTTTTCCCCAGCCACTCTAGGCGGCTTCCAACAAAAGATTAAAAATACAGTGGTACCTTGAGTTACAAATGCCTCAGGTTACAAACGCTTCAGGTTACCAACTCTGCTAACCTGGAAGAGTTACCTCGAGTTGAGAACTCTTCCCCAGGATGAGAACAGAAATTGTGTGCCGGTAGCGCAGCAGTAGCAGCAAGAGGCCCCATTAGCGAAAGCACGCCTCTAGTTAAGAACAGTTTCAGGTTGAGAACGGACCTCCAGAACGAATAAAGTTCATAACTAGAGGTACCACTGCACGTTAAAACATCAATCATTAAAAACTTCCCTAAACAAGGCTGCCTTCGGATGTCTTCTAAATGTCAGATAGTTGTTTATTTCCTTGACATCTGATGGGAGCGTGTTCCACAGGGCAGGCGCCACCACCGAGAAGGCCCTCTGCCTGGTTCCCTGTAACCTCACTTCTCGCAGGGACGGACCGCCAGAAGGCCATCGGAGCTGGACCTCTGTGTCCGGGCTGTGTCCGGGCTGAACAATGGGGGTGGAGATGTTCCTTCAGGTATACAGGACCGAGGCCATTTAGGGCTTTAAAGGTCAGCACCAACACTTGTGCTCGGAAACGTGCTGGGAGTCTACCGGATTTCCTATTTTCAAGAGGCTGGATGCTATGCTTCTGTTACCTTTCCTGTTTTCTACCGTGTCATTTTTAGGAGGCGAAGAACAGCCTTGCTGGCGCCAACCAAGAGTTAACCCATTGGAATGCCAAGAGTGCAGATAGAGAAGCTTTAATAGCCACTTTGAAAAAGGAGTTGCAGAATCTACTGCACTGCTGGGAGAAGGAGAAAATGCGCTCTGAAGAATCCGAACATGACATCCAGAAGCTTGCGCAAGCTTATGAGAAGGATACAGAGGTATTAACAGAAAAAAGATGTCTGTCTAAATGCATCTTTAATCCTAGCATTTCACATTTACATATATCTGATGACTCGTGTGTAGCTTTAGATTCCACAATGAGATATTACGTTACGGCAAGCCCTCTGCAAGGCCCACATGCGATTTTACTTCTGCCATTAAGTACCGTATTTTCCGGCGTATAAGATGACTGGGCGTATAGGACGACCCACAACTTTCCCAGTTGAAATATAGAGTTTGAGATATACTCGACCGCAGATTCTCCACCCAGCATATAAGATGACCCCCGACTTTTGAGAAGATTTTCCTGGATTAAAAAGTAGTCTTATACGCCAGAATATACAGTGTATTTGATTCGTTTCTATTTTTTTTAAAAAAAATTATTATGGAGACATAAGTGTATTTTAAGAAACATGTCTTGGGCTGGGGTTTTTTGTACATATTTTTAGCTCCTGCTTTGCTAAATGAAACATGTACGTTTGGAACATATCTGCAGTTGGAACGGATTAGCTTTGCAGTCCCTTGGCACTAATTGTTATTAACTGTTTCAAATGACAACCCAAAAAATGCAGTGCAGCATGTAGGATCTGGGTCATTTTACCCGCCCACCAACCAAGTAAGACTAGTTTCCTGTTTTTTGGGTAGCGGCAGATCACAATAATTGTTTCATGAAGTGTTATTTTGAAACATGCTTTCTACCACGTTGTTTATCCTATTTTTAAAAATACACAGTGTGTTTGCACTTAGTTGTTGTTGCTAGTTGGTTGTGGTTTTTTTTTTCTTTTGCACACACACACAACTTTTCCTGCGCTAGGTACATCAACTGTATTATCCTTTATCGAAATTGTGCTGCATATTGAGCTCATTACTCTAACAAATACGAGCGGGAATGCCAAGTGAGTAAAAAGGAAACATTCTTTCCACCCTTCTAACAGTCTGGGATTTAAATTGTGTCCATATGGATCAGTTGGAATTGTTCTTCTCATCAGATAGTGATTAAAGTAGAGGAAACTAGAAGCCTGACTATATTGTAAAGTCAGCGTGTCTACAGCGTTGTGGTCGGGTTCGACATGTGTGAATTGATTTTGGGACCTTGGATTCCTTCTCCAGGCCAAACGGATGATTACCACGCTTGGTTTATCACAGCCCAAGCAAAAAGGACACAATGGCGACAGATTAAATTAACAACGAGAAGCGAAAAGATTGGGTGGAAACGCTTTTTGTTAATATTTCACTGTGCCTTGTTGGTGGTTTCCCACAAGGGATTTGAAACACCAAAATATGGTCGAGGGTTGCGGGGGGGGGGGGGAATCACAATAGCAATTCCATTCTTAATGCCTTTGTAAAATCTCTTTGGAAACGCTCTGAGTTGGACTGTATCTAAAGCATACTGGAAGCCGTGGAAATATTTTTTACCGAACCAAGTGGGGTTTGGATCGGGATTCTAGCCTTTGGTTTGGACTTGGAGAAAAACTCTTAAATCATGTTTTTTTTTTTCCCGTCATGTGAAATGATGCAGGATACAATTCTTCTGCCCTGTAGATGGATGAGAAACCAGAAGGATTGTCAGAGAGGTTAATCTATAATGTTGACTCTATAGTAGGGGTGGCCAACTCCCAAGAGACTGCGATCTACTCCCAGAGTTAAAAACTGGCAGTGATCTACCCCCCCCTGTTTTGGGGGGTTCAGGTCACAGTTGTTGAGCTTTTTTTAGGGAGGGAAACCCTGTTTTGGGGGTTCAGGTTAAATTTGTTGAGGTATTTTTTTGGGAGAAGGAAAGCCCAGTTTTTTAGGGGTTCAGGGCAATTGTTATTTATTTATGTTGTGGTTTATGCCAAGTGTTACGGTGGTCTTTTTGTTGCTTACAGCCAAACCTCGGTTGTCGAACGCAATCTGTTCCGGAAGCCCATTCGGCTTCCGAAACGTTCGACAACCGAGGCGCGGCTTCCGATTGGTTGCAAGAGCTTCCTGCGCTCGAGCAGAAGCCACGTTGGACATCCGGCTTCTGAAAAACGTTCGAAAACCAGGGCATTTACTTCCGGGTATTCAGCGTTTGGGAGGCGAAACGTTCGAAAACGGAGCCGTTGGGGAACCGAGGTTTGACTGCATTAGATAACTTCAACCAGCATCTCATTAACAGATGCGAAAATATGTTGGTTATGGTTTGCATAATTGTGCGGGGTCTTATCCTGCGTCTCTTCATTCTGCCCGCCTTCTAGTAAGTGTCTGCAGGATCAGCTTGTGTGTGTGTGTGTGTAATGGGCAATTATCTGTTTTCTGATTTTGACTAATGATTGGAGCATAGGTCGTATATTCCTTTGGAACACACACATTATTGTTTACATGACATATTTCATTGGACTCTGACTCCATTTACAGTTATTTCTCTCTCTCTTCCCCCCCCCTTTTCTTCCTTTTTATTAAATCCCGTCTCGCAGGAGAAGCTAACCTTCCTCCACACTTTGTACCAGCACTTGGTAGCGGGCTGCGTTCTTCTAAAACAACCAGAAGGCATCCTGGATAAATTCTCCTGGCCGGAGCTTTGCACAGTCTTGCAGGAGAATGTTGATGCCCTGATCTTAGACCTCAACAAGGCTAATGAGAAGGTACTGTCTTGAGGCGCCGGCCGACTCCATTAAATCCAGTGACATTTGTCCACATCACAGTATCGTTAAGAAGGACTGACATTCATCTTATTTCAAAAAGAATTTGGATGTTAATAATTCAATACCGTTAATTACGGCTTGTCTACAGCTCGGTTTGATGCCATTGCTGTGGGCATGTAAATGTGACTGAAGTCTTTATGAAGTCTCTGAGCTCCAGCTTCCATGCAGGACTTGCTAATACTACTAGCCAGCGTTAGCCACAGGGACCTAATTAAAAGAAAATAAATTAATCTTACTGATGAAGCTATTCAAAGGACTTAGTCATTTACACTAATAAACCAACTCTTTATCTCGGCATAAAACAGAAACAAAATGCACCGACTCGAGGAACATCATCTTTAAAATATTTGCTTGTGAATTGGAGGAGTTATTTGGAGAGTGTTCCCAAGAAATGGCCGTTGCTCTTCTTTGATATGCTTACATTTTGTAAATATAATGCAGGGTGTAGTGATAAATACATCATGAGTTTAAAGAAGATAAATATTTTCCTCAAGGGAGGCCCCGGCAGCGAGGTTCTTGAATATGCTGTGTGGTTTCCGCTGAAAATAAATAATTCCCTCATTTTGTTATGATGAAGTGGCTCCGCGGCCTTAGCTGTAACGCTTCTGCAGATTCCATTCCTGGCTCACTGGGCGAGCTGCAGTTGTGTTCTGCCGTCTGGTAGCAAAGTTTCAGATTTTGGCCTCAATCCGGAGGGACGGGAAGGAGGAAATGTTTTGCATCGGCCAGAACTCATTTCAAGTTTAGGATGAAGGGATGGTTTAAGTCTATACCTAAGAGCCAAGCGAATACACTAAGGAAATTCTGTTTGAAATATTGCCCCCACCACCGAAAAAAGTAGTTAATTCAAAGTGGTAGTCGAAAAGGCACTTTGAAGCTCTATAAACTGCTGAATAAATGTATCGGTCAGCTAAGAGAGCCAGTGTGGTGTAGTGGTTAAGAGCAGTGGACTTGTAATCTGGTGAACTGGGTTCGCATCTCCGCTCCTCCACATGCGGCTGCTGGGTGACCTTGGGCTAGTCACACTTCTCTGAAGTTTCTCAGCCCCACTCACCTCACAGAGTGTTTGTTGTGGGGGAGGAAGGGAAAGGAGAATGTGAGCCGCTTTGAGACTCCTTTGGGTAGTGATAAAGCGGGATATCAAATGCAAACTCCTCCTTCTCCTCCTCCTCCTCCTCCTCTTCTTCTTCTTCTTTGTGACTGGGACTTAAGAAACTGCAATTATATACTTTATTTGGGTTCTTCCCCAAATGCTTTTTCAATCCTGTCAGATTCCCAAAGTGGAATTAAAAGATTGTAAACATGTAAATAAAATTGCAAGCGGGGAAAAAGTAGAATTAAATCAACAGCCGGAATTAAAAACAATTAGTAAAATGTGGGGTATACAAAGCCTGCCTGAAAATAAAGGTCTTCACATCCTGACTGAAAGAGGGGAAACTCCCGGATCTTTCACAGGGTGCTGAGGAGATTCCAAAATCTAGGGGCACAGCTCCCCAAATGCGCATTGAAATAGGGAAAAAAGGAAGGCATTGCCATCATTTTGTAAGATGGAAACTGGTTCAGTTTCTCATCCAAGCAGCACGAAGAAGTTCAACACTCCCAAACCCTCTTCTTGTTTTTATGAAGTCTAGTTTTGAAACAAACCAAAAGGTAATTAGGTAATTGTGAGGCTAGATTAACTTTAGTTAACTAGGGAGTGCTACTTCCCAAACTACTTTTGCTGTAATGAATGTTCTCGTCTGCAGTTGCATAAAATGAATACTTTGGCCTTGCTGTCTAGATTTATCTGCATTAAAACAAACATAGAGACATGCCAATTTAAGCACGTTTCCTTAACCCGACACACAACCGCTTTAAAATCTTTGAAATTCTGACAGGAGTGGATCACCTGAACCATCAAAACAGTAACTACAGAACTTAATTTATTTTCAGGAGTTGTTGTTTTGAGAAATAGAGCAACTGTATATGTTGGAAGCCGGGTGGGGTACTACTAAATTATTATTATTATTATTATTATTACTCTCTAAAATTGTGCATGCATACGCTTATCCATTGGGTACAGCAAATATGTAACGCTTTCCCCATCAGATTAGTTTTTAATGTGTCTCTATTAACGGGTTAATTAATTCAATAGGAAAATCACTTCGCCTACCATGCTGCTTTACAATACACTTTGCTTTGTGCAGGGCCTAATCACAGCACAAGAATCTGCCCAATCCATCATTTGGGCCCTGTTACTGATTTGCAACAGGAAAGGTGGCGAGTGAGTAGAGAACTCGGTGCAGGGAGAGATTAGCTGCCAAACTCACCTGAAGACTGATGGACGGGATCTCTAGACCAGGCATAGGCAAACTCCGGCCCTCCAGATGTTAGGGACTACAATTCCCATCATCCCTGACCACCGGTCCTGTTAGCTAGGGATGATGAGGATTGTAGTCCCAAACATCAGGAGGGCCGGAGTTTGTCTATGCCTGCTCTAAACCCTACTACCTCCTGTAGTGGTGTTGCGTCCTTTGCTGGTGCCCGGGGCGTACCTGCAGGGCGGGACGCAGAGGGTGGACACCCCACCCCGCATGCCAGATCACCCCTTGATGCCCACACCACTGGGTGGGCATGGGTCACAGAGGGTTCACAGGGCTGTGCTGAACTACCTGCTCAGGCAGGGGGGAGCCTGGCCAGCCAACGTGGGTCCTGGTGTGCTCACCCCTCCGGTGATGTACGGGCAGCCATTCAGAGACCCCCGATGGCAGGCTGGTGAGGACGGGGATCCCTGCATGGGGACGCCTGGGTTGTGCCCACTCTTAATCGTGTTGTCAGAAACACCATAGCCAGACACTGGAGAGACCTGTCAGAAGTAATTACGGACCAATGGTACCAAATAGTATGGGAAACTGTCTTCTAATAATAATAATAATAATAATTTATTATTTGTACCCCGCCCATCTGGCTGGGTTTCCCCAACCACTCTGGGCAGCTTCCAACAAATATTAAAATACATTAAAATATATTATTAGAAAAAACTAACCAATAAACTGAAACTGATACGGGGACAAATGGAAGAAGACGCCTTCACTCCGGTATGGCTCCCCTTTATCACATACACAGCCCAACAAGACAACGACAAGAATCCACCAACAGTATACGAATCAATATGGCTGACCTGATTCAAAAATACACACCCACCCAAATCACACATGAAAACAAAGTTCACTACAGCCAATCAAAGGCAACCAACCACACCCTAGGCCAGGGGTCGGCAAACGTTTTCAGCAGGGGGCCGGTCCACTGTCCCTCAGACCTTGTGGGGGGCCGGACTGTATTTTTTGGGGGGGGAATAAACGAATTCCTATGCCCCACAAATAACCCAGAGATGCATTTAAAATAAAAGCACACATTCTACTCATGTAAAAACACGCTGATTCCTGGACTATCTGTGGGCCGGATTGAGAAGGCAATTGGGCCGCATCCAGCCCCTGGGCCTTAGTTTGCCTACCCATGCCCTAGGCCAACTCCAACTTCTCTCACCACCAAAGGAACACAAGCGAATAGTCAAGAGAACCCACACAAGTGACGCTGACATGAAACCCCACACATACATTAAGTAAAATAGAAACATCGCCACCCGACTCCACCCCCACTCACCATTCCCCCCCCTACCTCTTCCCCCCTTTTCTTCCTACAGCCAGTGTGGTGTAATGGTTAAGAGCGGTGGACTCGTAATCTGGTGAACCGGGTTCGCGTCTCTGCTCCTCCACAACCAGCTGCTGGGTGACCTTGGGGTAGTCACACTTCTTTGAAGTCTCTCGGCCCCACTCACCTCACAGAGTCTTTGTTGTGGGGGATGAAGGGAAAGGAGAATGTTAGCCGCTTTGAGACTCCTTTGGGTAGCGACAAAGCGGGATATCAAATCCAAACTCTTCTTCTAATGCAACACTAATGTCTCAACAAATGAAACTGATCCGTAGAAAATGTAACTTGAAAAAAGAGACATTGCACATACTTTTGTAAACCAAGAAATCTTTAATAAAAAATATGTTTTTAAAAAACCATGTATCCAGGACTACGGTCCCCCTGTCCCGTCCCCCCACGCTACACCCCTGATCTCCTGGCTTGTTTCTTTCACTAGCGTGGGTGTTTATGCTGAGGCTTTTGGAAGATAAACTGATAGTGAAGCCTGCATACTAGTTTATTATCGGAATTTTCATTTGTGCAATGTGAGTCAGAACTCTGGATAGTTGGCTTTTCACTGTTACCAAAGAGCGCTTAATTTCCCTCCGGGTTACAGGGTTCGGCCCACGATTTTGAATACATTTCCAAGTCCCCTGGTTTAAGTTAGGGCTGGGAATATACCCATAAAGAATGCTAAACAAAGATTTTATTTCACACTAACCATGCAGATATCTCACCTTGAGTATGTTTGTAAGAACAAGTCTGATACGATGAGGGAGCTTCAGCAGACGCAGGAAGACACTTTCAGCAAAGTAACGGAACAGATGAAAGCTCAGGAAAGCTGTTGGCTGAAGCAGAAGAAGGAATTGGAACAGCAATATTCTGGGCTCCTCGGGGAAGTTCACGCAAGGGCACAGGTACAATATTTCTGCCAGGAAACCATAAACTTCTAAAAAGTATTCTTTAAATATTTAGTATATTATTTCAGTGGTTTGGTTTCCAAACCAATTTTAAATTGCTTGGGAATTTCTGTATGCTTAAAGAAATGATTTTCTTTCCCTCTCTTTTTGGTGCTATTAACTTCTACTTTCTTTGGGAAGTGTATGAATTTGTGTGAAGGCATTCCAGAACTTGCATTGTTTAATTGGATCCTGCAGTTGTGTTTCCCATTTAGTTACCAGGCGAAAGTTACCTGCAGAGTGAAAACATTGGCTTCTTTCCGTTATTACGCGAAGCACCAGATGCTTTTCCCTCTTGGTGATTGCTCCTCCTACGGTGCGGTAGAATTAAACTTCTTGAAATTCGCTTTATGCTGAACTGTGTATCAGGCATCGGTTCATAGGCTAGTTGCCGTAACAAAAGGTGGTTAAACACATGGAAACAGTCTGCGCTCTTGTGAGCGAGGCAGCAAGATAAAGTAGTCTTGGCATAACCTATTTATCCTATCTAAAGGTGACGGCACCCTAAGGACCCCAGTATCTGTTGGACTATATTTTCTGAGTTTATGAACACTCAAAGGCCGTTGACGGTGGCTTTTGATGTCCTCTGCCCTAAGGTGTAAAGAAGTAGCCTCCATGATACTGCAGCAAGAGTTAATTTGTAAATCTTCCGTGTAATTAATATTAATGCTTTGCTGGCAGAGTAGCTCAGCTGCAGCTAGGAAGCCCAAGTACCGATTCTTTCCTTGAAATTAAAACAATGTCCAAACGCTTGTTAAAATATTCAAAAGCGTTTACTCGTAGAACTAAAAGAAGAATATATGCAAAGTATTTACATTTGCGTGCTTATCCAGGCCTACGGTGCTGGAATCTCAACTAAAGCATTCCCTGACAGATGGCAATCCAACCTCTGCTTACAAACCTCCAAGGAAAGAGTGTCCACCACCTCCTGAGGGAGTCGGTTCCGCTGTCAAAACGGCTCTTCCCATCTTCTTTCTTTTAGTCGGAATGTCCTTCCATGTACAGTAACTTGAATCCATTGCTTCGGGTCCTACAGTCAAAAGCAGGAGAAAACAGGCTTCTCTGTCTTCCCTTTAGATATTTGAATAGACATGGCCGTTGCATCTCCTCTCAGTCTCCTCTTTTCCAGGCTAAACATACCCAACTCCCTCAGTCATTCGTGATTTGGTTTCCAGATCTCTAGAACCTGCTGGGACTCCAGCTCCCATCATTTCCAGCCCAGAGTGCCCACAGGTCAGGAATGATGGGAGTTGTAGTCCAACAACATCGATAGGCCACCTCCTTTCCAAACACCTATCTGGTTTTGTGGATATAAATCAGAAGGACTGGTACGCAGGCAAAAAGTTATTCACATAAAAACAAATAATGTGATAGTGAATAGATCTATTAAGGGGGGAAATGAGATTCATCAAATAGAAGGGTTGGGGGATTCTCTAGGGCAAGGGATGCCCCTCCCTTTGAAGAATTGACTTGCTTTATGAAGGAGCAGGACTGTTATCAGAAGAGGTGAATTAGTTGAAGACTATCATGTGTTCAGTGGAATCAAAGTGAGGGTTGTAAGAGAGGAAAATAAAATAGTTGAAATAAAGTGAAGTCCTTTGAAGCCCAGGTGTCATTAAGTCTCCAGTTTGCAGTCTTGTCTTCTTGCCAACATAAAGGATAAAGACCCAGCAAGAAACAGGATAAAATAGAGTTGTACTCTCCAGGGGAGTGACTAATTTTTTTAAAGGGTTCTTGAAGTCCGCAGAGTGCCGTAACCCAGGGAGCCACCTCTCAAAGCTGCTCCACTCCATGAAGTCGGGCTGCCAGTCTTTCAAGGCACAGAATCTCGCTGTTCCTTTCAAGAAATTGTACTTTTAAGGTTCTGAGGAAATATTAGAAGTAACGTAGGTTTGGGCACAAAACAATTACAAGCTGCTGAAGGGAAGAAACACAGCCTGTGCGCCTACATTTATATTGCAAAGGAAGGAGGGTTGCTCTGTGTGTGTGTGTGTGTGTGTGTGTATACACACGTGTGTGTGTGTGTGTGTGTGTGTGTGTGTGGTGATACTGGGCCTACTTGTTTTTAGTAACAGATGCCAGCTGAGCTTTTCTTTTTTATATGAGTTTATATTTGCCTTCTTAAATTCTGGACATTTCACCTCCAAGGGCCAAGATCCCTAAGTTGTTTGTGTGTGCTTCCCCCCCCCCCTTCCCAAATTCAGGTTACTTTTTTGCTCCTTCTAAAATCAGCAAAAACCAGTTGCTAATAATTCTGTAGTTTCTGGGTTGATGTTCAGGTTTCATTTTGAAGTGGAATTGTGGGGCGTGGTATTTTGTTAAGTGCATTTGCAGGATTGTAGGGATTAATTAATGTAATTGGCCCTTGCGTTTTTGCCTAACGGGAAATACTAATATCCATTCTGTGTAAGATTTTGCATACGTTATTCATGTATGTGTATATAGCCAGAGATTTTGGTGTTTGGTATACTCTTTCCCCACGATTGACACCTTTTTAAACTCTGGTTGTTGGTTATTTATGCAGTCCCCATCACATTTTACACTTACTTTGGAAGATCTGTTCCTTTTTAGCAACTGGCCGCCTTCAGTGTTCCTTCTCTCTCTCCCTTTTACAAAGCACATGATTTGTTGTTGTTGTTGTTCAGTCGTGTCCGACTCTTCGTGACCCCATGGACCAGAGCACGCCAGGCACGCCTATCCTTCACTGCCTCTCGTAGTTTGGCCAAACTCATGTTAGTAGATTCGAGAACACTGTCCAACCATCTCATCCTCTTTCGTCCCCTTCTCCTTGTGCCCTCCATCTTTCCCAACATCAGGGTCTTTTCTAGGGAGTCTTCTCTTCTCATGAGGTGGCCAAAGTACTGGAGCCTCAACTTCAGGATCTGCCCTTCTAGTGAGCACTCAGGGCTGATTTCTTTGAGAATGGATAGGTTTGATCTTCTTGCAGTCCATGGGACTCTCAAGAGTCTCCTCCAGCACCATAATTCAAAAGCATCAATTCTTCGGCGATCAGCCTTCTTGATGGTCCAGCTCTCACTTCCGTACATTACTACTGGGAAAACCATAGCTTTAACTATACGGACCTTTGTCGGCAAGGTGATGTCTTTGCTTTTTAAGATGCTGTCTAGGTTTGTCATTGCTTTTCTCCCAAAAAGCAGGCGTCTTCTAATTTCGTGATTGCTGTCACCATCTGCAGTGATCATGGAACCCAAGAAAGTGAAATCTCTGACTTCCTCCATTTCTTCCCCTTCTATTTGCCAGGAGGTGATGGGACCAGTGGCCATGATCTTAGTTTTTTTGATGTTGAGCTTCAGACCATATTTTGCGCTCTCCTCTTTCACCCTCATTAAAAGGTTTAAAAAGCACATGATATTTTCTTCCAAAAGACACAAGCAAGCTTTCTTGAACAAAGGTTGCGTTGATACAGCAACTGAGAACTGCAGTCAAAGTACCGTATTTTTCGCTCCATAAGACACACTTTTTCCCTCCTAAAAAGTAAGGGGAAATATCTGTGCGTCTTAAGGGGTGAATGGTGGTCCCTGGAGCTGAATTGCCCAGGGGCCAAAAGAGGATCATGCTTTTTATTTTACAAAGAGAAAAGGGGGTGTTGAAAGGACCCCGCTCAGCAACTGATCAGCAAGAGATTGGGAGAGAGATAAGAGTCACTGACTCCCTTTCAGCCCCGGCCTCCATTGTTGAATGTGTTGCAGAGGGAGGTTGTTTGTTTCCCCAGTGACATGGGACTGGCTGATTAGATTATCTGTCTGGAAACAGTAGAAAAGGCTCCCTTTCCTTTAGAAGCTGCAGAAATGTGAGTTGCTTTTCCCCCTTTGCAAAAGGAGCTTTGCTTTTCCCCCTTTGCAAAAAAAGCTGCAAAAATTTTAGCTGATCCTCAAGAAAACAGGGCTTTTCCCTTTGCAAAAAAGCTGCTAAGCTTTTAGCTCATCCTCAAAAAAACAGGGTTTTTCCCTTTGCAAAAAAGCTGCAAAACTTTTAGCTGATCCTCAAAAAACCAGGGCTTTTCCCTTTGCAAAAAAGCTGCAAAACTTTGAGCTGATCCTCAAAAAACAGGGCTTTCCCCTTTGCAAAAAAAGCTGCAAAACTTTTAGCTGATCTTCAAAAAAACAGGGCTTTTAGAAGAGGAAAACCAGAAAAATATTTTTTTTTCTTGTTTCCTCCTCTAAAAACGAGGTGCGCCCTATGGTCTGGTGCGCCCTATGGAGCGAAAAATACGGTACACGTCACTATGAAGATTGTGTCAGTTGTTTTGTATGGATGAGATGCTTTAAAGCAAGCAGATGTGCTTGGGTTTAATCTACATCATTTGCTTGTGGAACCTTAAATAGTTCCCATGCCAATCTTATGTAAAAAGCGGGATCCAAATTAATGTGAGTGTTGCGGACAGGGTTGCGGACATCTGCCCAGATTTCGTTCCTGCCACAGCCATGGCTTCTTAAATGGGGGAGGAATTAGCCATATGCCCTGTGGGTTGTATCCAGCACTCTGCACAGAGAGTACCTTTAATGCTGTGGCACTTCCCTTTCTCCTCCTCTCCCTTTGCACCCTCTAAATCTGATCTGGAGGGTCCTTCAACTCTCCGGAGCAGATTTTGAGGGTGTGCAGGGATGACGGCAGTTGCAGAGGATAGGAGAGTCGGAGAAAGTTCCATTGCACAAATGAAGCCTGCCTATAACAAGTCAAGAAACGCTTAACCGCCTTCAGATCTCCATGGAAAGCTTTCTCTGCAATTCTCTTTTGACAATTCGGTTGGTAGGGTTGCCAAAATGGAAGCAAGGGAATGGTCATTCAGGAGAGCTACCTGTTTTAAGTGTTAAATGGTTAATTAATTATTGTAATAATGCTTCCTTTCTGTGTGTTTGAATTATGTGAATATTCACTTCCACTCGCATTTTAGTAATCGCGAATAATGTTTAAAGATGCAAGGTAGCCAGCTTCCATTGGACTGCAACTCCCATCAGCCTCAACTAGCATTGTGGCCAAGGGTCAGGAATGATGGGAGTTGTAGTTCAACAATATCTAGAGGGCATCCCATTGGCTAGGCTTGTTGATGAGGCGTAATTTCCTGAGACGGTAAAATATTCATTTTCCATTCCGCCAACGTAGCTTAGGTAAAGTAGATAAATGTATTAATAGCCCAGGATGCCGATTCAATCGAAAGGCAAACTGTTAGCCTGTCTAGTGAATTGGCATTCAGGGCCATGAATGAATTTAACTTATGCAAATACTCCATACAAAGCTTTTTATTATGTTGAAACTTTGCAATAGGCATCTACATCCACACTCACTTTCATGGATTGAATGAGTTAGAGGTGTTGCTCTCTCTCTCTGTATGTGTATCACAAAGTACTTTCTATATTACGGTGAGTTCAATCTCACAATGCTTATTATTCAGTCATTAATTTACGTACTTGTCCGAATTAAGTTTTTGAGCATTCATTGGAATAGCAGGTATTATGTATGTGAAGAATAAAGCAATAAGTGATTGATCAAATAATACAAAGAGCGTTCTCTTGAAAATACAATTCTGCCCGAGACATAATTAATCTGTGAATATATAAGTAGGGGGTTGATTGCAAAGTAATTAAAAGATCACCTTTACTTTCCCCTTTCCAGCTGCTGCCTATCTATTTCTGTCTCTCCAGGTTTTCCCTAGTTTACTATTCTCTTTTGCTAAACTAACTTAACCCAGCCATGTGTCCTGTTCATATAAATGTGTGTGTGTGTGTGTGTGTGTGTGTGTAATATAATATAATATATATGTAAACCAAAATCCTAGAATAATTGTTCTTTAAGCCATAGACATTGCTTTTGCTCATAGATAAGATGGTTAAGGATTACTGCACTATTGACCTGTGTTATTATATTTTCCCATGGATTGGACAAAGTTTTTTTGACTCAAGCATCATGTCAAAAAACTGGGGTCGTCCAATACACGGATAGTGGCAAGGGGGCGGGGAGGGGGTGGAGAAGCTGTGCGCCGCCAGCCAGCTGGTTGGCAGGTGCGCAACTTCCCTCGATGCCGCCATATTGTGATATTGGTTTCATGATTTTTTTGACCCAGCAAGATGTTGTGAATTGTTGCTGACACGACATTTGTTTATTTATTTTTTTAAACCACCCCATTGAAGATTTTTAGTACTAAAATCCAAAGGCGCTTATAAAAAAAAAGATATTAAAAAGCAATATATCAAAAAAAGAAGAATACCAAAAAGGTTGAAGATATAAAATGGAATACTCATGATCATTACAGAACACAATGATCTAAAAAAGAGAAAGGGGGGGGGCAGAGGAAAAAATAACTAGGATAATGGAAAAGAATAGAAAAATAGATACAAAGAAGAACTCTTGCCCCCCTGTCTGAGAATTATCTGTAGCAACAGTTATTCAAAATATTTAACATACGCATTCCAGAATATTTTTTCCTCTCTGCAGGGTGTAACTTCCCCCAAATTTCCTTTGCAAGCTCAACCTTTACCTTTTAGTCACATAGACAGTGCAATATGACTGTTCTAAAGTCCTCCTAGTTATGCAAAATGATATTTATTCCGTTTCTATATAAAATTTATTGTAAAGTCCTTTTAAACAGTTGCTGATGTCATGTTTTAAGGACAGCACTGCCTCTCTTCCTCTACTTGACTATTATAGGTTTGGAATATGAGATTAGGGTTTGGTGGTTTGGTTTGGTTTGGTTTGGTTTGGTTTGGTTCTAAAAAGCAGCTTTGCTTTCATTGGCTCTTTAGCGAGCTCATGATTTTGAACATGCCTTTGCAGAAGTTGGATTTAATGGGCTGGTTACAGAGCGAGGCAGCGGCCTTGGGGCTTTGATGTCTGGATTTTGCCGTGTGCCCCCATTGCTTCTGCCACACACACACACACACACCCAATTTACAAAGAGGCTGCCAGTTGATTCCGTTCCTTGAAACACGTATCTCCTCTCACGCTTACAGAAATATCAAGAAATGGCAGAGAAAGCCAAAGAGAAGTTTGCCACCGCCGAAAAGAGGCAGGAACAGTTGCTCTTTGAGAACTCGCACTTTAAGGCCATGTTGACCCAAAACCAAAAAGAGCACATGTCTCTTCTGGCGGCGTGCGCGCTGCTCTCCGGAGCCTTGTATGCTCTCTACAGCCGCTCGTGCGCTTTGTCGACCCAAAGGGACTTCCTCCAAGATCAAGTCAACACCTGCGACGTTTTCAAGCAAGAGATCCGGGCTCTGGCCAACATTTTGTCCGAGGCCGAGGAAAGGAAGATGAGCGACGGCCAGGCGAAGAAGCAGAAACATGGCGGCAGCATGATCCATCTCTTCCGCAAGGGCGTCATTGCCGTTCTGGCGGCCAACAGGCTTCAGCTCTTGGGCCAGTCCTGCAGCTCCCTTTTCTCCTGGGTGGACAGCTTCAGAGAAGGCATAGGAATCTTAGTCTGCGCAGGAGACTCCAAGGATGTACAGAACCTGTCAAGTAAGATAATCAGCCGGTGATTTATATGTTTGGTGTCAAACTGCACTTTCAGTACTTAAATAACAATTATATTATGCCAAGGCAATGGGGGGCATAGGCTTTATAATTTGAGGGGGGAAATTATGTTTAAGCTGTTAGACCAAATTTAGCGTGTTAATTAAAAGAGCCCCAAACCCCAGAGACGGTGTTAAATACACAGGAAACACACACACACACCCCATCTGAACTGATGGTAAACTGAATCTGAATTTACTGTGACCCAGTGCAGATCTAATTGTGTTTACGAAATGCAGAGTATGCCATGCGCTTTCCATGTGGATTCAGGTCTCCTTTCCATGGTTTGTTGTTCCGTAGTAAGGCGTAGCATGATGTCTGCACCAGGGCCAGCCATGGTTAACACAAACGAGATCCCTTCAAATCCACGGTTTGTAAACCCGGTTCATACTCTTGTTGTGTGAGCTCCGCTGGCTGGTTTGAGCCATGGCCATTGCTTCTCCATGGTTAAAACAATCTCAAAGCACGAGATGGAAGTGTCCAAGCCTATGGCACATGTTTCAACCATGATTAGGAGATCGAGCTTTTGTGTTGTCCCACGAAGCACTGTACCAATGAAATCACGGAAGTTGCTTTATGGTAACCAGGGGGAAGACGTTTTCAGTTGCAATCTATGGTTTGGCATACCTGAATTGAACTGCCACGAGATTAATAATTGGAACGTTTGCAGATTTGTAAGAGTTAGTGTAGCATGAACATTGCTTATCCCAAGTAAGGCCTCTGGTCCATCTTGCTCAGCCCTGTCCATCTGAATGGCAGCGGCTGTTCAGCGTTTCAGAAGAGGTGTTTCCCCAGCCCACCATCATGTGCTCCCCTTTCTAAGCTATAGCCCTTCCCCTGGTTGCTAAAGAGCAGGGGTCAGCAAACTTTTTCAGCAGGGGGCCGGTCCACTGTCCCTCAAACCTTGTGGGGGGGCCCGGACTATATTTTGAAAAAATATATAAACGAATTCCTATGCCCCACAAATAACCCAGAGATGCATTTTAAATAAAAGGACACATTCTACTCATGTAAAAACCACGCTGATTCCCAGGCCGTCCGCGGGCCACATTTAGAAGGCGATTGGGCCGCATCCGGCCGCCGGGCCTTAGTTTGGGGACCCCTGCTAAAGAGTGTGAGCTATGGACTAGAAAGTCTCTGGGTCAAATGTCTCCTAATCTGTGAGCTCTCTAGAGAGTCTTGAGCCACTGTTCTTTCAAGTTCAGTTCCTCATCTGGAATATTTGGGTAGTCATGGCTACTAGACAGTGGGACGTTTTTGACACTGTATATTTTATTTTTATTGAACAGCTTCGGTTTGGAGGCATTATTTAGAGAGTAGGGTTATGGTGCTGGGAGGAGTTGGGTTTAACCCTTTTGCCCACGTATAAGCAGCTAAAACATGTTACAAATATCTTTGAGTAAATGTGTGGTTTTTGCAAGTAGCCTCCAAATCCGAGTGATTGCCCCAAATGCATTTTAATCTAATACTACGGGATACCATTGGATTGTTTTCACTTTTTTTGTAATGCAGAAAAACAGAAGGAACACGTCCGTTCTCTTCAAGCGCTCAATTGGCTTACCAGTCCTAGTCTCCTTGCCGCTGTCCTCAGTTCAATGGTCGAGCTACAAGAAGTGGTTAACAAGACAGGTAACGTCTTCCGTTTTTTTCCTGCTGATAATATCCCAGGTATCTTGGATCTTCAAACAGTACGTTTGGGGCAAATAGTACAATTTTCCTGCTAATTATAAGCGGGAAACTGTAGCGTCTAGTCTGGTGGAGTGATCCTGTAGAGCCACTCTTGACATTGTACGGAAGATGTTAACAAAACACATGGCCTGGAAATGCCGGTGCATGGTTTTGCCCAGCCAGTTTATGCAACATCAGCTGCCACCGTGAGGTGTTATGACAGAGAACCCTGTTGATGTCCTCTAGGAGGACTGCGACTGATACCCATGCTCCTACCAGACTGCAAAGGGGGAGCTCGGATGAGGGAGATTCCAGACAACCTTGTTTCCTCATCCAGTGCCTTTTAAGGGCAATAGCCTAACTCCATTGCACCCTTGTGTGACACATTCATCAAATAGCATTAAAATATACTAGCCGTTGAACTCAAGGGAGCTTTGGGTTTAGCTTTCTTAAACAGCAACCAACTTCGCAGTCAGTTTGATATGGCTTGGTAGTCCAACAAGGAAGAAAAATCCAGTTCCACAGCTGCACTCAAAGTACCTCTTTGGACCCAAGGCTAAGGATTCATTTTTACACGAGTGTCGACATTTAACCAGTATAACGGTGGCGCTTAGAGGAAACGAGCGTGTAAGATTTATTTGAACGTATTGTGGTCACTTGGAGATTAAGCTGAGTTTTTCAACTTTTGAGCACACGAACATTAGTAAAGAGTCCAGTCCTTCCTTCTTCTGTTTTGCTAAAAAGAAAAGAAAAAAGAAAAGAAAAACAACTTCCCGTTGTCACTGGAGTAATCTTTGTCACTTTTCATTGGTTTTTGCTTCATTTGTTTAATAAAGACTTGCCTGCTCTTTGCACTGTAACTGTGTTTGTGCAGGACAATTCTCACACACTCATCGCCGCATAAATTATTTAGTGCTTTTACTGTAATTCCTTGATAGTCTGTGGCCAGGTACTCAGAGTGGATATATTCTTTTCCCTCCGGTTATAGATACAGCACAATACAGTACCGTGTGGAATTGAATTGTATTCTCGTTTCACCTTTCAAAGCCGTGAATGATTCTATCCCCGCACATTTCTTTGTTTTAGTCAGAACCATTATTCATTAAAAATTAACCAGAGGTGAAGCTTTGCTTTTAGAAACTGTGTGCTTTCCCATCCTGGAAATATTTTTATTTTCTTTTAAAATCTCTCTGGCAATCCTGGGTGCGCCGGGGGAGGAGGGGGAGAAGACTAGTAGTATAGCATTAGCCCGAATGTTATATATATGTATATAAAGTTCAGACTTCTAATTTTAAACAACAGAGATAGAATACAATGCACTCTGCAGGGACACGGGTGGCCAAACCCACTGAGCCTCTTGGGCTTGCTGATCGAAAGGGCGGCAGTTCAAATTCACGCAACGGGGTGAGCTCCCCTTGGTCGGTCCCAGCTCCTGCCACCCTAGCAGTTTGAAAGCACGCCAGTGCAAGTAGATAAATAGGTACTGCTGTGGCAGGAAGGTAAACGGCGTTTCCGTGCACTCTGTTTTCCGTCACGGTGTCCCGTTGCGCCAGAAGCGGTTTAGTCCTGCTGGCCGCATGACCCAGAAAGCTGTCTGCGGACAAACGCCGGCTCCCTCGGCCTGAAAGCGAGATTAGCGCTGCACCCCATAGTCGAATTCGACTGGACTTAACCGCCCAGGGGTCCTTTACCTTACAATGCATTCTGTCAAATGTTTTTATACCAATGGCACTTGACAATTCAAACTACAACTCTGGCCAAGAAAAATTAAATGGAAACAAAATTAAAACCATAGTCTTGTTTCACCAGCCTCTACACACCCCAAACCTCTGATTCTACATAATGGCCAAGAGCCCCACACAACTATTTTGAATTGCCCAAGGGGGTTTAATTTGCACTGCCCCTCTACCCTGCTCCAGCAAGCATATTTCTGAAACCAAGGGGACTTTTAGTGTAATATGACATGTGGGTTCTTGTTATTGAAAGGTTTCCCCCACCCCTAAATAAAATCCCAGTGGGGATTATGTCCTGGAGGGGGGTGGTGGTACCTGAAGTAGTTATTTGGAACTATGCCCAGGCAACTTGAAATCTGAACAGATTATATTCCAGGTGCAATGTTGATACAGAGAAACCAATGATGGTCTTATTGTTTCACATAAAGTACTTTGGTTCCAGTTGTATCCTACTTCATATTAGTTCAAGTGATCTTTTGGCCGCAGGTGAAAATAATATTTTTGGAGTAGCACTCCTATTTGGCCTGAAATCCTTTGTTTTTGTTCTCACAAGCTGGGGGTGGAGGGATGGCTTGCTTTAAAAATGTGCTTCAGTAGGCTTTCTGCTTTAAACTTCAGAACAAATATTTTAATTCTCAGCAGCAACAGGAGATCTGGTATTCTCCTGAATGTAAATAAGCTCTGCCATGGTTGTCATCGTACCCTGATATTATCGCAAGACAAGTAATGACAGATTAAGACCTGACTTGCAGAGGGAAAACTAAATTACAAGACTTTTATTAAGGCATAAATAAACCTATTAACCGTTATCTGGAATACCAATTAGTAGAAGGAGCACTGACAATTTTATTTATCAACATTAAACACAATTATTAATTACAGACCTGACGAATCTAGCAGTAAGCAGAACATGTTGGGTGTGCTGGGGCCTTAGGCCCATTATATGAGAAGGATGATTACCAAAATCCATTGGGGAAATAAGTAATTGTAGTTGTAAAATTTTAATTGCCTTGGAATAAGGTAAATTATATTCTCTTGTCTTGGAATATAAATAGTGTGGCATTAAGGTACCAAGCCTCAGTAGTTTTAAGCAGCAAATGATTTAGACATCTAAGCTGTCAAGAAAGAAAGGAAAAGCGTTATAAATTTGATTCAGCGACTTACCTTCTACTTTTGAATCTGTAACACATTCACTGATATTTATAAGCGGTTATTAGTCTGCCTATCCAACAGGTCTGGGGTGTCGTATATTGCAACCTGTGGATTAATGCAAGGAAGACGAAGAAAAAGATGCACCATTAGAAGAGAGCATAAGACCAATTCTCATTAGTAAAGCCATTATTTCTCCTGAGGCAAAGTCTGCCCATGCTTAATGGACGTACAGTTTCACCAGAAGTTGAGAGAATTGTTTGTTGTGTGCAAAGGTGGAATTGGAGAGATTCTCTCTCATCCACCAGAATTGCCCTGTTGCAGATTGACGTTAGCCAACGTAATTTTTACCTAAAGAGTTACAGTGAGCCATGTCCCAACATGGAATCAAACAAGTACCTATGTAGACAATAGACTCCTCCTCCTCTTGCAGTATTTTGGGGTTTGTGGGTCTACATGGCATTTTATGTAGAACAGTTTTGGGGGGACACCCTCTTCAAGAAACAGTGGCATTCTGTTGAACAATCATGCACTAAGGAGCATGAGTTGCAAACCCTCCAAAAATAGGGACATTATACACACACACACACACACACACACACACGCTGTCCGTCTGACTGGGTTGCCACAGCCACTCTAGGCAGTTTCCAACATATATAAAAACATAATAAAGCATTAAACATTTTTAAACCAATCCCTATATAGTGGTACCTTGGTTTTCGAGCATCTCGGAAGCCAAACTATTCGGAACCTGAATGCCGAAAACCCAGAAGTAATTGCTTCTGTTTTCAAATGCACCTTGGAAATTGAGCAGCTTCCACTGCGTGTTTTTCTACTTTTTCCCGTTGACTTTGCCGACCACCCTTTGCGCCTCGGTTGTCAAACGTTTCGGAAGTCGGAACGGTCTTGCGGAACGGATTACGTTCGACAACCGAGGTACCACTGTACTGGGCTGCCTTCAGATGTCTTCTATAGGTTGCATAGTTACTTATCTGCTCGGCTTGGGGGGGGGGGGGGTCGCATATCTCCACACCCTCCAACATTTTTCTGATGAAAATAGGGACGTCGTAAGGCAAAGCAGGACGTTCTGGGATCAAATCAGAACCCAGGATGGTTTCTGTAAATCTGGGACTGTCCCTGGAAAACAGGGACATTTGGAAGGTCTGGAATTACTCAGAATCACGAGCAGGTTTCCTCAGAAGTAAGCACCTCTGTGTTCCATAGGGTTCAGTCTCTAAGAAAGTTGCATAAAACTGGAACTTTTGCTTATTTCCATATTGGGGGTGTGGAATTCTGTATGTTAAAATGCCCAGAGCATTGTGTTCCACTGTTTCCTATATGAAGCATTTCCATAATTTATATGTACTCAGTGGGAGGCAGGCCCAAACCCACTTCTTTAATGGACTTTCCTTCTTTTCCTTCTCAAGATCTGAATTCATGGCTTTCTGGACATCTGCTTATCAGTGCGGCAAGGAATTCTTTCTCGAAACTCATGGACAAACTATTCATCATGATGGAGTTTGCCGTAGCAGACGGCCGCCAGAGCATTACCTACATAGAGAAAGACACGTTGGTTCAGAGACTGGCTCGCGGGCTCCACAAAATTAATGCACAGGCTCTTAAAGCAGGAATCAACGACAGAGCCCCTGCTACGGTTTGTATGAAAGCCATTAGCATACAGCAGCTACTGTGCTCGGGGAATTTGCTTTCAGGTGGCTGTGGGTTTTTATCCTCTGCCCCGCAACACTTAGTTAGTTTGTGTAGCATCAGAGTGTTCTGCCTTAAAAGTAAAACTGGAAAGTTGCAAGAAAGGGAGTGTATTTTTCAAACCGTACCTAGCTTTGATATTCTCTCTCTCTCTCTCATTTTTAAAAACAAAACAAAACTTCATTTCCAGCCATTAGCACTCAAGGCAAGGCACAAACTTATTTTTAAAAGGAAATCTTTTAAGAGCAATTCATGATTTTAATTTTAAAAGTGCTTTAAGTATCACTTATTGCATACTTGGGTTGTATGTTGCTACAAAAGTATATATACAAAAAATACGACAAATGTTTCCTCAACATGGACCTCTGCCTTGTTTTGAGTTTTGGAATATATCCTCTGTCTGTACATATTGCTTCAGGAGCATACAAGAGTAGCTTTTGGAATGTTTCACTTTTCTGCGTGAATTCAGAAAGCATGCTTCATTTTTAATTTTCCCGTGCTTTAAATGCTATTGATTTATTGCCTAATCAGCGCAGCTAACAATGTTGTTTCCTCTCTCTCTCTCTCTCCCCCTTCATTTTTACTACCAGAAAAGCATAGCATTCCTGCAGAGGCAAATATTTGAATTTACACAAAGGCTACATACAGCAGAAGTGGAACGGCGGTCACTCCGCTTAGAGCTCACAGAATTCAAACGGAATTTGAATGAGATGAGGAACGAGGCTGACAAAGCCCAGAGCCTGCAAGAGCAATTAAATGCATTTAAGCAATCTGTAAGTATATTTGATTTAGAAGGGGGGGGGAAATAACCCTAATCTAAAGGAGAGGTTTCCTTTTGCTCCGTTTTCACTCAGCCTTCCTTAGAAAACCAAATAATAAAATCGCATCTATTCTTGCACTCTCTCTCTCCCCCCCTCCTTCCACTCTGCCCATGCTCACACAAAAACCATGTCTTGTAAATGTCTCCCTGCTGTGATTCAGGTATATTAAAAGCGGAGAAACAAGTGGTTCTTTCCATGTGATTAGTTCCTTATGTTGCAAGATGAAATAGGTTGAGTAAATAATGATGTTTGATCTGTCAACAAAGCCAGTTCCCTCCTCTCCGCCTCCAGTTCCTTAAATATTATGCTTGTGCTGCCGGAGAACTGAAGTCTGAACGCTAAAATTGCATGTTAGCATCACTCAAGCAAAGTGATCTGTGTATTCATTCTGATTTCCTTATCAGCCACGTCGCTACCAACTGTTGAAACGCTGAACGGAATAAGTGCTGTTTCACATTTTTTATTTATTTTTATTCAAGATTTTCTTGGTTTACAAAGTGTGTGGCTGTTTCACATTTTACAAGATACCTACGTGCGAGACACTTCAGTGTTAGAGTTAACATGTACTGATCTACGTTAGAGTAACCCTGATGTACGACAGTAATAATAATAATAATGATAATAATAATAATAATAATAATAATAATAATAATAATAATATATTTGTACCCCCGCCCACTCTGGGCATCTCCCAATTGACTGTTAAAAACAATACAGCATTAAATATTAAAACATCCCTAAACAGAGACACAATGCTTGAGGGTTTGGGGGGGGGTAGGGGGTGCGGTTGCTGTGGGAAGCCGTGGGAAATGGCGGCCATTCATGGGGTTCCCGGAAGGTGTGTTTGTAGGGAAAGTTCCACGTGTGCAGTTGTCACCTGTGGCAACCTGACCTCGGGTTAAACATGAATTTGAAGTGTTTCCCACGCCAAAATTCTGTAACGGGTGAAAAAAAAAGCCTTCAGGGGCCTGGTGATCTTGTCGCTTCCTCAGTGGTCTGTAAAGGCTTGATGGATCTGTAAGATTCATGCAGTTTGCTAGTTGCCTTGACCATCTCTCTTCTCTTTGAGAAATAATATAATTTCTTAAAGAAAGGAAAGTGGTGCATTTTTTAAACAACAACAAGGAAAACAAGGAAGAGTCAAATACATACAAGATAGTAATTGCTTTACCTCAAACTATTTCACATGTTTGTTCCTAAGTGTTCTGTCAGGGAACTGTCCCCGGCTCAGCGCAGGGTGGTGGAAGGGCTCTCGGGATGCTACAGAGAGCCTCAGCCCCACCTGACCAGTAGCACCTCCTCATCCGGCGGAGGGAGCAGCGAGGTCTCCAGTGGGGAGGGGCAGGCATCTCAGGAGCTGGGGAGCCGAGGCTCTGGGGATGTTGGAGAGACCCTGCACTCCTCTCGCTCAGCGGGCGAGGAGGGAGACACGCTATTTCTGTCGCCCCAAGTACGCAGAGGGGTGAAATGAAAAGAGGGGAGGTGGAGATTTTGTATACCGAAACTCTTCTGTTGGGGTCAGAACCGGAAGGGGCCACTCCCGGATTCTGCAGATGGTTGAAACAGACATGAACTTTTTAGCTCTGCACTGTACATAGCATGCACAATAAAACTACTAAAGAAACGGCTGGAGTTTTGCCTGGTTACTCATGAGCAACCATCCAAGGACCTTACATGTTCATTTCTAATATACCTGATTTTTTTGTATTCTCTCCCCCCCCATTAATTTTTATCTGGCACACATGTAGAAATCCCCCCCCCCAGTCATTAGATGGAGATGGGGAATTACTCTTCTGTAACATGACCTGGAATCTTGGATCTTGTTCCAACTTTAACAGTAGTTGTTTTTAATTAGACATAACATGCTCTACCCTTTATCTGTTTTGGCTTATTAGGTTGTCTTTTGCAATATTTAAATTGGCAAGACTGCATGGGCAACACGCTCATTTTCTTTCTCTTTTTTTATTGGAACAGTTTATTTTGTCCTGTTAAATAAGGCAAGGTGTTTTAAAAACTCAAAACAAAGAACTTCCTATATCATACTCAAAAGGAACATGTAGTAAAAAGTTGCTTTCATAGATATACAAACTAAGGATTCCAATCCATTCTAATATGTACAAACCAGACAAATCTCTGCAAAAGAGAAATTTCAAGTTGCATTCAGTATGATGTGCTAGTTTCATTACAAAACATAAAAGCGACTAACTTCACATTTAAGCCTCACACAGAGCTGACAGCAAACACTTGATTTAGGGTGGTGGGAAGAAAAGATGGCAGCTTATGTGTTTATGGACCCATCAACCCCAAGAATGAGATTTCATAAGTATATGATGAATACCTTGCTTTAAACACTGTTTGCTCTGCACAGCGTTCTTTCAGAAGAAGTCCCTAAAATTACAATCTGGGTGATTGATGGAGTGACACATTCCTGCAGAAGAATTCAAAATGAGAGCCAGAGTCTTTGATTAGGCTGGATTTACTGAAGGTGGCTTGCTGGTGCTGAACTACAATAGCAGGATTGGTTTCTTCCCCCTAAAATATTTCCCATTGGACATTGTGGTGTAGTGGTTAAGAGCAGTGGACTCGTAATCTGGTGAACTGGGTTTGATTCCCTGCTCCTCCACATGCAGCTGCTGGGTGACCTTGGGCTAGTCACACTTCTCTGAAGTCTCTCAGCCCCACTCACCTCACAGAGGGGAGGAAGGGAAAGGAGAATGTTAGCCGCTTTGAGACTCCTTTGGGTAGTGATAAAGCAGGATATCAAATCCAAACTCTTCTACACTGAGAGCCAGTGTGGTGTAGTGGTTAAGAGTGGTAGACTCGTAATCTGGTGAATCGGGTTCGCTTCCCTGCTCCTCCACATGCAGCTGCTGGGTGACCTTGGGCTAGTCACACTTCTCTGAAGTCTCTCAGCCCCACTCACCTCACAGGGGGAGGAAGGGAAAGGAGAATGTTAGCCGCTTTGAGACTCCTTCGAGTAGTGATAAAGCGGGATATCAAATCCAAACTCTTCTTCTTCTTCTTCTTCTTCTTCTTCTTCTTCTTCTTCTTCTTCTTCTTCTTCTTCTCTTCCTCCTCCTCCTATCACAGTCATTTGTCTTGGCTTGGCCTGTATATGTATGGCTCTGTGCTTGCTTAGGCATTATGTTTGGAACAATGTAGGTACCTTTGTTCAAGTTATCTCCTTTCACAGAAATAATTTTCTGACCTCTTTTTGGTCAGAAAGAAGCTCCCCTTGCTCTTGTACTTCCGCACCAGGTTTCCAAGGGAATCTGGCGAATAAATATCGCAGGGCAACTTAGCACTGCATAATGGTCCCGACCAGGACAAAGATGTATTGAGTGTTTTTAAAAACTTTTGCATTAGAATGTTGCATATTGGCAAGTGGGAATGCTGAGAGTCGAGTGTATAAAACAATGCCGCTGTTTCATGACAGGACACAATTTATTTCCCTTATCAGAAATTGATCACCCGCGAGAGGTTTGAAAGTGCATGTGAAGAGCTAAATAATGCATTGCTACGGGAGCAGCAGGCGCAAATGCTTTTGAACGAGCAGGCACAACAGCTTCAGGAGCTGCAGTATAAACTGGAAGTGCATTCCTGCGAAGAAGCAGACAAAAACCAAACTCTGAGCGAAGCTGTAAAGGTAGGACCCACGTTTCAGCATCTGAATGAAGATGCCGCTTTTGCCTCTGTGCAAGACTTGGGTTTTGTAGGGCTCAGGACAACACCTGATGGAGAGCACATTCAGGCATTTCGGTGTGAATTTGGGTTTCCAGGTGGGGAGGTATCCTGAACATAGCTGTCAACTTTCCCTTTTTCTGCGGGAAATTCCCATATTCCAGCGCCGTTTCCCATTGCAAAAAAAGGGAAAGTTGACAGCTATGGCCGTTTCCCAATGCAAAAAAAAAGGAAGGTTGACAGATCTGATCCTGAACCCACTTGGGTAGAGGAAACACTGACCCAGAGGAGGATTTAGGAGAGCACGACAGATTCCACCCGCACTGGGTGCTGAGCCGAGAGGGTGCCACAGGCATTGACGGATTTACGTACAGTAGTACCTCTGGTTACGAACATAATTCATTCTGGAGGTCCGTTCTTAACCTGAAACTGTTCTTAACTAGAGGCGTACTTTTGCTAATGGGGCCTCTTGCTGCTACTGCTGCGCCGCCGGCACACGATTTCCGTTCTCATCCTAGGGCAAAGTTCTCAACTCGAGGTAACTCTTCCAGGTTAGCGGAGTTTGTAACCTGAGGCGTTTGTAACTCGAGGTACCACTGTATAAGCTAAACAAACTATAGCTTAGGGCCCCACTCTCTCGGGGGCCCCCTAAAAAATTTAAAGAGGAAAAAACCCAGGATGTACATTTCCAGAATATAAGATAAAAAACAAATAAAATAAAGCCAACATGCAGCAACAGTGCTTTGTGTTGTGTAGGCTCCTATGATGCAAGTCATGGGCCCAGCCTGCTCGCCTGCTCCCTAAAATACTCATTTCTATATACAGGGTTTCTGTATATAGGTTTACTCATTTCTGTATATAGGGTGCCTACATGCTACAAGCTATGGTTTTCCCAGTAGTAATGTACGGAAGTGAGAGCTGGACCATCAAGAAGGCTGATCGCCGAAGAATTGATGCTTTTGAATTGTGGTGCTGGAGGAGACTCTTGAGAGTCCCATGGACTGCAAGAAGATCAAACCTATCCATTCTCAAGGAAATCGGCCCTGAGTGCTCACTAGAAGGACAGATCCTGAAGTTGAGGCTCCAGTACTTTGGCCACCTCATGAGAAGAGAAGACTCCCTAGAAAAGACCCTGATGCTGGGAAAGATGGAGGGCACAAGGAGAAGGGGACGACAGAGGATGAGATGGTTGGACAGTGTTCTCGAAGTGACTGGCATGAGTTTGGCCAAACTGCGAGAGGCAGTGGAGGATAGGCGTGCCTGGCGTGATCTGGTCCATGGGGTCACGAAGAGTCGGACACGACTGAACAACTGAACAACAACAACATTCTGTATATGCAAATGGCTTTAGATACCTATTAGGTCCATAAATTACCATATAGCATATATTCAACACAAAAAAACAGTGACAGTTTGTTGTTGACAAAGGACTGCTGGACATATGCAGGGCCCCATTACCTTCAGTAGCTTAGGGCCCCATCAAACCTAAATCAGGCCCTGACCACAGGTGACACTGCAACAAGGATGGGCATTGTAAGGTGGGGGTGGGGGTATCTTGGCATTGCTCAGGGGCACAGCTGAGATTTTAAAGTCCACTGTTGCTTTGACCCAGAATGGACAGCGGTATATTGACCCCTCTTTAAAAATTAAGGAATTTATGCCCACGGAAGAAAGTAATATGCAGTTTCTGCCTATCGATACTCTCAGGAAAGGAACAGAAGCTCTGTCCATTCCAGCAAAATGAGCTCAGGGAATCGTGCTTAGGAGTGCATCTCAAACCCAGTTTCCTTCTTCTGACAATTTCCATAGCACCCTTTGCACAAGCCATGGAGCGGTTTGCAACAGGGTCAAACATTTGTATGCAATTGGGCCATGCCACCCCCCCCGCCCCCCCCGCAGCATGAAATAGGTGATGGTTTTTTCTTCTGCGTTAAAATTAAATGTGCAGGGCCGCAGAAGCTTCATTGCTGCGACTGTGTAAGCCTGAGTGCAGCCTGCTCAGCTGTGAGAATGCTACTTTTTTCTGGGACATGAGTGCCACTAATAACATGTTTCTGTGGTGTAGAGAGATAATGAGACTCTTCGCTGTTTTTCGCCCATTGAAAAAAAATGGATTCCGAATCCATACATATGAGGAAGATGCTTAGGATGCCTTCAGTATTAACACTAAGCCAGACCATGGTTTAGTGTGAACCTATGGGCTCCCAGGGAGGAGATTGCAGCTGCTTTGCTCGTCCCCAGCAGCTAATCCAAGGTTCGGTTTATTGTGTTGTCCAAACACAGGCCATGGTTAAGCTGTCTCCGCCATGATTATGAGATGCAACCGAGAAGAAAACTTGGCTAAGCTCGTGGCTAAGGAGAAGAGAGCTTAGCTGTGAGTCTGTCTTCAGGCAGTACACTTAAGTAAAACATTGGCTTAACTGCCACGCTGAACGAAGAGGACAGAGAAGAATAAAAAAGGATGCACATTTCTCTCTGAGAGTCCTAGTAAATTTTGGCTTACCAGGCTGTGAGAACCAGGCCTCAGGTTCCACAAACATTTATTTCTTTCAATTCCCTAACGAAATGCTTCCCGTGAAACATATCAAAGTAGTCAACATGAAAAAACTAATCATAAATGAACGTGTAGTGTGCAGTAGAAGTGCCACATAAACAAATTCATACATGTGCAAAATACTGGAATGACACATGCTGGTGATTTGTCAGTTTCCCATTTTGCAAAATCACAATCAAGGGTTTTGCAGCGATTCCAAAGAATCCACGATTAAAAGGAAATGCTAATAAAGGCATCCGAGAATATAGTTTACAGTTGCAGGTTGACCGCTTCGGTTTGGAAATCATGCAACATATATTAACAATTACGCCATATTACATTCTGTTGCTCTCATCAAGAAGTTTAAAACACCCTTGATTAATTTTGAAGCTTTATCAGTTTTGATTATAATCCCATATATTTTTTATCTACCCAATGGCATATACCGTAGAGACCTGCATGCTTGCCAATTATGTTTCAAGGTCATTCAGAGCTAAGCACTGTTCTTAGATTGTTGCCTTTATTAGGTGGGAAGAGATAGTCCAACTGTCTCCATTTGCAAAGAAAAAGAAGACTTGGTGCTTATGGGAACGGAGTCTATACTGTTTTAAAGCTTTATGGTAATTTGAGCTTTCCCTATCCACTAGAAACATCTACTTCTTTCTAGAGTGTGTGGTCATTCATAGCATATAAAAAGTACATTTGGAGGTGCTATTTCAAGAGAATTTTTTTGGTAAGTTGTGTTGATTTTAAATATTTTTAAATACATATATTTATTTTTCCAGGTGGCCACTCAAAGCACACCATCAATCATAAAAAACTTTAAAATATATAAGAATTAAAGGTAAAATACCAAACAGCAGAATTCAGAAAAGGAAGCAGCAAAATCCAAGCAAAGCGGATCCAGTTGTTACAGCCCAGGTTCTTAAATAATGCCACCCTAACTAGTTATCGGAAGCCTCTGGATAGAGGAGCCTGATAGGATGTTCAGGGGCAAAGAATTCCTCAAAGTCGATGGGCACAATCCACCAGGCAAAGTTGCTCCTTTTGTTTCAGTGATCGTTTTCCATTGAGATACGTAAATTAAATATCTGCAGCATTACTTGCTGGATTGGGCCCAACAATTAATACTAACACCCCCCCCCCAAAAAAAATATCTCATCACAATTTTAAAGATCAACTGGCAAGCCCACTTCCACATCGCAACGGAGGTGGATTTGCGGGCGTCACGACCTGATCATGCACATAGGGGCTGAGCCCCTGCGCGATTGGTACAATATCCCCACGCCTCCCGCAGGCTGACCAATGCGGTTGGCCTGGGGGTGTGACCTAGTCCCTTTAAGCTAGAGACGGGCGGGAAACTTGCCCTCTTTATCCCACTTCCCCAGCTGGTTAGGTTCACCCGCCCACCCTCCCTTTAGATTTAGCTTCGACCTTGCTATGGACTTCGGTTGGTCGCCTTGATTGGCCAGGGGGCCTGGTAGGACTAGCCAAATGGGTTTTTTTCACCTACCTCGTAGCAATCGTCACAACTCTTGGTTTGGCGGTTAGGCATTGGAAAATTTCCATAGAAGTGAGGAGGGGAGGTAGCATCATCAACTGCCCCTCAATTGAAGGGTATTCCGTTAAAGGATTCCGGGGGTGTGGCCCTGTCTGAAGCCCGGGGAGCTGGGGGCCTAAGGCACGCCCCTAACGGTGATCACAGGGGGAATTCTGGGAGATGTTCATCACTGGGGTTCCTTACTGGTGGTTTACCCTTCCATGACTTCCAACACATGGGTTGGGGTTGGATATAGCTGATAGGGTCCAATGCCTAAGCCAATACCGCTCAACATCCGTAACCAATAAAGTTGTGCCCTTTACGCCCTTTAAGGGGAGGGACATTGCCACGCAATGCTCTCTAAAATTTACCATCAATGTGTTAAGTTAAGACAGCAAGGATGCATGTGAAAACTCACTGTGCTTATCCTTTAGCTTTGGAATATAGTGGTCCCTTGGTTCTCAAAAGCCAAAAACCCGGAAGTAAGTGTTCCTGTTTTCGAATGTTTTTTTTTTGAAGCCCGATGTCCGATGCGGCTGTCAGCTATTGTTTCCGGGGCGCCTGCACCAATCAGAAGCTGCGCCTTGGTTTTCGAACATTTTGGAAGTCAAACGGACTTGCGGAACGGATTGAGTTTGGCACTTTTCTTTTTGCTATTTATTTTGCATTTTTCTTTCTGAGGCTTTTTTGGTTCATTTGTTTTTGTGACTGTGTGGAACCCAGTTCAGCTACTGACTGATTGATTGTGTGACTGCTGAAATGGATAAAAGCCCCCCATCCAAACAGTGACTATCATTCGTATAAAGATATGAAATGTAGAATAATAGAATGGAAGATGATTGATAGTATAGCAAACTGAAAAATTATCACTGTTCTTTCCTTTTCTGGCCTTTACTGTTGCTGTTTTTTCAATTTGTTATGCAAATTCTACATTATGTATCTTTTTGAATTCATCAAAGGAAAATGATTGGCAAAAAAACAAACAAACAAACAGTGAGTGTCATCAGTGCTAAGAAAATTTTTCATCATCTACAATATTGTCTTATTTTATACTACAGTACATTGATTATTGCTTTCATTTTATGGATCAATGGCCTCATTAGATAGTAAATTTCATGTTAAATTGCTATTTTAGGGGTTGTTTTTAAAAGTCTGGGACGGATTAATCCATTTTGCATTACTTTCTATGGGAAAGCGCGCCTTGGTTTTGGAACGCCTTGGTTTTGGAACAGACTTCCAGAATGGATTAGGTTTGAGAACCAAGGTACCACTGTACTGTCCCCCTGGTGAACAGCCACTATTTCCCAAACCTTTTCACATATGGGCAGGCTTTTAGTGGCTCAGTATGGCTTTCGGGGATTGGGGTGCAGTATTACTGTATTTTTCGCTCCATAGGACGCACCAGACCATAGGGCGCACCTCATTTTTAGAGGAGGAAACAAGAAAAAAATTATTTTTCTGGTTTTCCTCTAAAAGCCCTGATTTTTTTTTTGATTTTTTTTAGGATCAGCTAAAAGTTTTGCAGCTTTTTTTGCAAAGGGAAAAGCCCTGGTTTCTTCAGGATCAGCTAAAAGTTTTGCAGCTTTTTTTGCAAAGGGGGAAAAGCAAAGAGGAAAAGCCCCATTTTTATGGGGTTTAACTCACATTTCTGCACCTGCTAAAGGAAAGGGAGCCTTTTCTACAGTTTCCAGACAGATAATTTAATCAGCCAGTCACATGTAGCTGGGGAAACAAACAACCTCCCTCTGCAGCACATTCAACAATGGAGGCCTGGGCAAGAGGGATGGGCTGAAAGGGAGCCGGGACTCTTATCTCTCTCCCGATCTCTTGCTGATCAGCTGCTGAGCGAGGTCCTTTCAACACCCCCTTTTCTCTTAGTAAAATAAAAAACCATGATCCTCTTTTGGCTCCTGGGCAATTCAGCTCCAGGGACCACCATTTGCTCCATAAGACGCACAGATATTTCCCCTTACTTTTTAGGAGGAAAAAAGTGCATCTTATGGACCGAAACACTTGGGAGTTGCGTTCATGGGACGTAGGGAGCTGAGTTAGACCTTTGATCCACCTGGCTCAGTGCTGTCCACACTAAGTCACAGCAGCCTTCTAGGATTTCAAAACTGGGTCTGTTTCAGCCCTGCATAAAAGATGGGAGTTGGACCTGGGACGTTCTACAAGCAGATCAGATGCTCAGCCACGACTACTTTATTCCATAATGTTCTACTTAGCACTACCCGGTTAAAGAATTTACAGGTGCTGTGAGCTTCGAAGTAGCACACAGCACAACCTTAAAAGTAATGCAGCCTGGAATTTTTTTAATATGCTAGATTTATTTGCTAGGAAGGCTGCATAATTTTAAGAATATTCAATCTGTCACCAAGGGCGTTTGAGACTTGGCAGGTGGGATAATGCCGATTATTGTGTTCTAACGTGATAACATATTTTTTTTGGGTATGCTTTCAAATAGGTTTGATGAAAAGGCTAATACTCAAGTAGAATAACTCTGAATACGTTTGGTGTAAATTCAGAAAATGAATCTGAAGCTCTCATTCATCGACTCCCATGAGTGTTTCCTTTTCCTTTCCCCCCAGAGAAACCAGCTAGATTTAGAATACTCAATGGGATGATGATGTTTGCCGGCAATCGTGTTGTCACTTTGGCAAGAAGGAGCAATTCTAAACACTGTATCTATTAAATTAAAAGCTGTTGTTCATTAAAGAACATAATGTAGCTGATTATTCATTAGTGTACAAGTTAATAGTAAACTGTTAATCAAATTTATCATGTTAAAGCAAGCTAGAGAGAGAGAGATCCCTTCTGAATTGTTTGGAGACTAAATTTCATAATTCATTAATTAGTTAAAGGCTTTAGTTGTTTAAAAAGTTTTGTATAATGTATATTCTCAGCGACTAAATAATTTATAAAGACTGGGTTTTAAACTGGAATTTTCACCTGCCCTTCCTTCAGTAACACAATAGTTCCTGGAACACTTTCCTTTTTTTCATTCATAAAATAAAACCATTAGTTCACATGCAACGTGACAGTGCCTTTTAACAAACATTTTTTTATAATTCCTTATCTTTTTTGCATATCTGCAAGAGAATGGAGACAGATGCATCCTTTTATGTGTTTATAGCGCCTGGGCTAACTCTTTAGAATTTTGATTTGACAAATCACTAACCCACGTGGCACAACCCTGCTTGTTTCCTGCTGTGCAACATTTCTAGAAAAGTATTGCTCTTCTTTCACAATTGGAACACCTTTCACAAAGTTGCATCTCAGGGACACTTTTAACGAAATTGATGTCCCAGGAATGACTGCTGGAAATATTCCTGTGAATCCATGTGCACGATGATTTGTTGGAATGAGCCTAGGGCTTACCGATCAGAAGGTCGGCGGTTCGAATCCCCGCCATGGGGTGAGCTCCCGTTGTTCGGTCCCAGCTCCTGCCCACCTAGCAGTTCGAAAGCACGTCAAAGTGCAAGTAGATAAATAGGTACAGCGCCGGTGGGAAGGTAAACGGTGTTTCCGTGCGCTGCTCTGGTTTCGCCAGAAGCGGCTTAGTCATGCTGGCCACATGACCCAGAAGCTGTACGCCGGCTCCCTCGACCAGTAACGTGAGATGAGCGCCGCAACCCCAGAGTCGTCCGCGACTGGACCTAATGGTCAGGGTCCCTTTACCTAATATCCTTATAGCATGCCGAAAGGTTGAAATCTGGTCTTGGATCAATTTTTTAAAATGTAGAAAGTTCTCTTAGTCCTCTCATTTCCCCCTTCTTCATTTTTTAGAGGAGTGCGGTACATTGTGTGCAAATCCATAAGTACTTTATTTTTAGCTCAAGGGCACATGAGACAGTGTGCAACATAACCGTATGTATTTTACAACATCGTCTGCTTCATGTAAAAAAAAATCAAATGGTATCTTAAATACACATTCAGTGGTACCTCAGGTTACATACTCCGCTAACCCAGAAATAACGCTTCAGGTTAAGAACTTTGCTTCAGGATGAGAACAGAAATCGTGCTCTGGTGGCACAGCGGCAGCAGGAGGCCCCATTAGCTAAAGTGGTGCTTCAGGTTAAGAACAGTTTCAAGTTAAGAACGGACCTCCAGAACCAATTAAGTTCTTAACCTGAGGTACCACTGTATTAGATTTCAATTACAGCTCTTAATTCTTTTCTTTTTTCATTAGTCAATCAAAGGT
Organism: Lacerta agilis; assembly: GCF_009819535.1. NCBI lineage: Eukaryota > Metazoa > Chordata > Lepidosauria > Squamata > Lacertidae > Lacerta > Lacerta agilis. The sequence continues at coordinate 3,750,274 of NC_046327.1, read as the reverse complement.
CCTGGTATTCCTTCTCCAAACTTTTGCAGAGATTTCATTTATTGTTTGTTTCTTTCTACTTCTACCCTGCCTTTCTCCAAATGGTCCCAGGGTGGGGTGCAGAATTATCATATTTAAAACATGTACAGTGGAACCTTGGTTCCCAAACACCTCTGTTGTTGTACGTTTCGGTTCTCGAATGCTGAAAACCCAGAAGTAAATGCTTCCGTTTTCAAACACTTTTCGGAACCTGAACGTGTGGCGCGGCTTCCGCTGATTGCAAGAAGCTCTTGCAATCAATGGGAAGCTGCGCCTCGGTTTCGTCTGAGAACCGAGGTACTACTGTCATCGGAAAACATACACCTCAGAGGTCATTCCACAACCTGGAGACATCGCAAAAAAAGCCCCAACAAAGATTTAGCTTTAATTTCTCAGGGGTTCCAGAAACTGGCTAACAAATATAGTTTTAATCCCCTATTTGATAAGAGATTTTCATAGTTACCCTTTTAAAGATTCTTTGAAGATTCTTTATTTATGTATCAGTTTCATAGAATTGTGGAGTTGGAAAGGGGTCGTTTTTGGACAGCAGGAAAGATGGCTGCTGGAGACTATGAAGAGCATCTTCCGCCAGAAAACTGGGCTGGATTGGTGCACTCTGTATCTTTGAGTACGAATCTTTGAGTGCAGATCATGGTTGAGGAGTAGAGAGCTTAACCACAATCCCTGGTTCAGAAGGTTTCGTTAAGCCAAAACTTGGTTTAGCTATCATGTTGTGCTGAACTAAAAGGACCCGGTAGGAGCAAAGCAGCTGTGGTTTCCCTGGGAGCAGCCATGCTGGCGCTAAGCCATGATTTGGCTTAGCACAGGGTTCGGCAATATTTTTTTTAAGCCACAGGCCAGTCCACTGTCCCTTAGACCTTGTGGCGGGCCGGAGAAGCGGCCTGGGGGGGAGCTAGAAGAAGAGGTGAGGGGGCAAATAGTCCTCTCCACCCCCAGCCACTGTGCTTACCTTCCCTGGGGCTGCCGCCACTGCAGCTTCTCATGGGTAGGCAGAGCGAGCTCATCTGCTCTGCTCTCTGGCCCACAGGAGCACCAGGGCGGAGACAGCGACGGTGGAGGGGAAATGAGTGGCGTGAAAGGGCTGGCTCCGGAGAGGGGCGCTCAGCCCAGCCCCCTTCCTCCTCTAGCCAGGGCAGGGAGAAGCCAGGAGGAGGGAGGGAGGGAGGAGGCGCTGCCGCGGTGTATGTGAGGGAGAAGGGGGGAATGGAATGGCGCAGCCCGAATTAACAGAATCCCCACACCATTCCGCAGATAGTCTATGGGCCGGATCCTGAAGGCAATTGGGCCTGATCCAGCCCACGGGCCTTAGTTCGCCGACCCCTGACTTAGCACTACCTGCAAATGCAACCATTGTGCTGGCCTTAATTTGCAATAACACCTGCCCTTCGAATGGTTAAATAAGGAGATATATTTACAAACAACAACAACAAAAATAACAACAACTAATGAAAATTGGTGTTTGGTTTGCCTTCCGTAGCTTTGTTGCAGGGAATGCCCCTACCAAACACTTTTTTTTTATTTTCTGCTTCTAATGGGTTGTTTTTCTTCTTCTTAAATCTGACGCGGAAGGCTTAATGGTATTATTGCTTTTTTGTAATTATACTAATAAACACTTCTTTCCATGACCTTGGAATTTAGACTGCAGTGGGAAAGATTTATTGACTTGTTCGTTTGAGGGGGTTGGGGAATGGGATTATTTCACGAGTAAAATGCAAAGGTGTTAAACAGGCGTGCACGCAGACCACTTATCCCGGTTAGTTTAAAGCTTTTATGTACCTTTAAGATTTTGTTCAAAAATACAAGAAGGCTCTTGTTAAATCCAGTTTCCTGAGAGATCTTTGTTAGAGCATTGAATCAACTACAAAGTAACTATATTACCTTGAGATGTGCGGAGGGAATCGATAGACCTATAAAGTTGTGCGGATTTTTTTTTTTAATGTTCTAAACCCTATTTTTCCGAGCAGCTTGAATATCAATGCATAGGACTTTTCTGCGGCTTCTGATAGCCAAGTCCCTTATACCTAGCAGTTTTTGTTGTTATTTTAAACTGGAGTTATGCTTATAGGACTTGCCCTGTGGGCGTCTTTATTAACCTTAACCAACTTTTCCCATGATCTCCTTTTCCTTTTGTGCAAAGCTTTCATCTTTTCCCCCCTTTCCATAAAATTCATACCGAAATAGCTGTTCAAATAGAAATGAGATTGGATATCTTAGCAGTGTGAGCTCTGTGCTAATTCTGTTTGCCCTTGTTCACTTAAACAGACTGCCATGGCCTGCGCACTTCGTTTCCTCCTTTCCGCCACTCTTTGCCCAAACTTCCACTGCACATTATCAGAGATAAATCTTATGTTTGCATTGATCACGGTGTTTACAAAATCTGAGCATGCTACTGCTGTGTCCCCAAAACAGTAGATCCACATCTTACTGGCTGGTTCACGGCTTCATACATTGTGATGTTCCTTGTTACCTGTTGGCTTGGATCCTGAGAACCACAAACAAAACGAAGTTTGCAGAATGGGATTTTCCTGTCCACTCTCCTGTGTCTCCGAAAAGCTCCTCTGGAGGGTTGGGCCGCTCTTCTGAACAGTGTGAGAGTGGGGGGCTGCAGCAGAAAGAGGGGAATCCTTCAAAATCACGTGAAGTCACCCTGGGTGCCCGAATTTGCCAGATCTTACCTTCCCCAGTAGTCCCCTTTTATACCCTAGCCCAGGCATGTCCAACTCCCAAGAGACTGCAATCTACTCCCACTATATATATAAAAAAACCGGCAGTGGTCTACCCATTGGATTGACCAAAGTTGTTGAGCTTTTTGTGAGGAGGAAGACCCAAAGTTGTTGAGCTTTTTAGGAGGAGGAAGATGTTGTTGAGCTTTTTTGTGGGGGGATCAATCATGGTCCCACGATCGACCAGGGACACCCCGCGATTGACCGGTAGATTCCGGTTGGACATGCTTGCCCTAGCCCATCCTATACAGGAGAGTCCTGCAACCTTACAGAGATGCATAAGGGTCTAGGGAGCTACGGGTGGAGGAGAGAGACTGGAAGGTCATCTTCCACTCTGATTGCAAGCCATGATGCTTTCATTATATGATTTGTGCACCTCTCAACGCAATATTCTAAATATGCACAATATTTCAATATTCTAAACTTTTAGTTTAGCTTTCAAAGTTAAATTGGTTAAAATCAGATAGATAGATAGAGCATGAAATAGTGTTTCTGTAAAGTATTTCCATAGATGTAATTTCTGTTATTATCAGTGGTTAGCCAGATTATATTTGCTTAATTTTTTCAGGTCAGATATGCTAGTGGTTAACATTAGATTTAATTGCCCTGCCCCAACCTGTAGGTTCCTTTGTTAAGATGTTTATAAGTATTAAAATGTGTTTGATATGATTTGAAAATCATATCACAGTGTATGATCATTGCAGTGTATAATCATATTTTTAAAAAAACAACCCCAAACATTTTCACTATTATCTGCTATCTCCTGTCTTCAATGGAGCATTGGCAAGCCAAATTTATTTTCAAAAGTAAAAATAAAAACACCAACTTTAGAGAACTTGCACATGTTATTTCTGACAGATCTCTGACAACACTGTAATGCATGGAGGTACCTCATGATGTTTCTACATCGTATGACAGAAGATGACCTGTCAATTTTAAAATGTTAAGAGTTCCAATTTTGGGGGGCACATAGATTAAATTCCATTGCAAAAAAGATAGCCTTGGGTTGCCCCAGGAGGACTGAATTTAAAGATGGGTTAGCGGGAAGAGGTGAACCCAGGGCTTGAGTCCATATTCTAGAATAAAGCTTCCACTGTGCTAAACTTAATAATTAAGTCGGTTTTCTCTATAGGCAGAATTATTGCTTAGTATTTGTGGGAATGCTTAGGAGTGTGGATGAGTATATATTAACTTATATATCTCATCCCAGCTTGTATTAACAAGCTCCAAACTTAGCAGAGTTACATTCCCTTTTAAAACACAGCAGAAAACGGTTGCATAGGCTTGCTAAAGCCTCTATAAGAAATATATATTCCTGGTATATTCCCCTTCTTCCCTCTTAAAAGTAAAGACACAACACAGTACTGTTTATAAGATATAAAAGTGTTTACTTACAGGCATCCTGAGTTACAGCATACAGTCTCAGAAAGGCAGGCAGGCTTAGATAAATGTATTTACATGTAGAAGCTAACTCCATAAAGAAGCAGGCTTCACTAGGCCTCTCTGTCTCTGAGATGCTCTTCCTTGAAGAAGCCAATCCAAAGAGGAAGATGGGGTCTGGTTCCTGTGGTTTTCTGTAAACCTCCCCAGGTGAAACCACACCCATCTCCAGTTACATAGAGGAAGTTGTCTCAGTCCAGGTAAACAGGAAGTTAAGGCTGGAGGACTGAGACACCTTCATGTCCACTCTAGCAATGTTGTGTTTTGACTGCTCTGTGTTTACATCCCACAGTATTATCACTTAATATTCATGTCATGAGTCACTTAACTGCTGGGACAAATTCACTGTAAACAGGATCTTGTTATAATTGTAGTGGGAAGTGAGATTTTTGGGGGGAAATCAGAAGAAATTCTATTTGTGAAATTTCCTTTATTTTAAAAAACACACCTTACAGCTCTTCCTCCCTAAGCCTGTATCTCACTTCCAAGGGATAATTGGAGCACAGGATCGCACGGCACTATTGCCAAGTTTGATATTAGTATCATTTTATTTTTAAAACATTTTGCCAATAGAGTGAAAGCGAAATGTGGCTAATGTTATCTGAAGCTGAGCTGCGGTGGCATTGAAATGCACTTTGAACCTGGCTCTGGTTCAGCAAGACTTATTCTTTCATATGCTTGGTTATTTTCTCTTTAACGATATAATATGTTAAATATAATGTGCCTTGAGGCTCTTTGCGTTTCCAAACGAACACTCTCTGCGTCGGCACAACGCTCTAGGCAGGCAGTAGGTGGCCGTTTTGTGTTGTGTGTGTTTTCCCCCATTGTTGCCCTGCTCTCTTTTATCCAGCTTCAACTTTCCAGCGGTTCAAATTTGTCTACGACAACGCTTCCAAGATAAATGCGCTATCGGGCTTTGAAATTTTCCTATTCCTGTAAATATTAAGGCCCAGGGAGCAAAAAAAAAAAAAGAGAGAGAGAGAGAAAGGGCTGTATTGTGGATTAAGTGAAATATCTCAAGGCTGTGCTTTTCTGATAACTGAACCTGAAGTGACCTTTCTCAGACACAATTACAGAGCTGTATGTTTTTCCTTTAATTTCATCAGGGGTTTAATTAGTATACAAATAAAACTTCTCTTATCTTCCTCTGTACCTAATTGGCTTGTCTTCGCTTATATATGAAGCATGTGAAAGTGGGCTGCAATTAGGGTGACCGTGTTAACCTTTTTTCCTCAGACGTACTCCTGCCTCGAGGCCCGAAAACAGGGCTTTGGATTATTGCTTTGCAATCACGGCGCGCCTCCCATAGGCTTTCTCATGAGCAGAAGGGCTTTGGGTGCCGCCGCTTCCCACTGCTTAACGGGGATCTTCATTCTTCTCCCCTCTAAATGTTTATTGATTATCTCGCCGTTCCACACTCAGCCTCCAACAACTTAATATCAGGTGACAGTCAGGAGAGTTCTCCAAGTAATTAGAGTTGAGCATTGGGGGAACAATTAGGACCAGAGTTATTAAACTTGATTTATCCTATTCTCCCCTGAACAGTTTCTTGGATATCAGAACATCGCACTTTTCACAATCTCTACCCTGGTTGAGAAATTAGTGGCCAGCCCGCTGCTTATCATGGCCGCCTTGCTGCCTCGAGGCACACCCTCTTGGTTTCCGTCGTTCGGCTGGAAATATTAGAGCCCATAAAGTTTATCGGGGGTTTTAATTAGATCAAACTGAAGAAATGGGGAGTGGGGGGGGGACGGAGGGGGAAGGCTTAGCAACCGAAAATATATTACTTTAAAGCACTCCGGACTACGGCTCAACAATTTTTGAGGTTAAGTGATTCCAACCATTTTGGAGGTTTAGTGATTCCAACCATTTTGGAGGTATATCTTTAACCCGCAAAGGACAGGTTTAAAAAGCAGAGGTGAGACTTTCTCCTGAAAGTGCCCAGGATAGTCATCATTTGATGCCTGCAAATTATTCTTCACCTCTCCAGGTCACTTTTGTTGTTTTAGGTTTCCCCTTTATTGTCTTTGAACAACTTGGTGGTAGGGATTCAAAGCAGATTTAGCATCCTTAAAAAAACAGACGGGAAAGCTCAAACACCTGGTAAAATTCCACCTGCCGTGCTCTTATCTGAGGCAAAAAAGGTGGGATTTTTTATTGTAAAAATGGGGTGCAATGGTAGTAAGGAGTCGTTCTGATGGTTACTTCAGGAGCTCTTCAGAAATGCAAACCCTTCTGAACTGGTTTTCATTAAATACTAAACCATGGTTTCTTGGGCTCCATGATCACTGCAGATGGTGAGAGCAGTCATGAAATTAAAAGATGCCTGCTTCTTGGGAGGAAAGCAATGACAAACCTAGACAGCATCTTAAAAAAGCAGAGATATCACCTTGCCGACAAAGGTCCATATAGTTAAAGCTATGGTTTTCCCAGTAGTAATGTATGGAAGTGAGAGCTGGACCACAAAGAAGGCTGATCGCCAAAGAATTGATGCTTTTCAATTCTGGTGCTGGAGGAGATTCTTGAGAGTCCCATGGACTGCAAAAAGATCAAACTTATCCATCCTTAAAGAAATCAGCCCTGAGTGCTCACTGGAAGGGCAGATCCTGAAGTTGAGGCTCCAGTACTTTGGCCACCTCATGAGAAGAGAAGACTCCCTGGAAAAGACCCTGATGTTGGGAAAGATGGAGGGCACAAGGAGAAGGGGACGACAGAGGATGAGATGGTTGGACAGTGTTCTCGAAGTGACTGGCATGAGTTTGGCCAAACTGCGGGAGGCAGTGGAGGATAGGGATGCCTGGTGTGCTCTGGTCCATGCGGTCACGAAGAGTCGGACACGACTGAACAACAACAGGAAATAACTCGTAGTTTTATCTGTTGAGTGGTGCTGTGGGTTAAACCACAGAGCCTAGGGCTTGCTGATCAGAAGGTTGGCGGTTCGAATCCCTGCGACAGGGTGAGCTCCCGTTGCCCGGTCCCAGCTCCTGCCAACCTAGCAGTTTGAAAGCACCATCAAGTGCAAGTAGATAAATAGGTAACACTCCGGCGGGAAGGTGAACGGCGTTTCTGTGCGCTGCTCTGGTTTGCCAGAAGCGGCTTGGCCATGCTGGCCACATGACCTGGAAGCTGTACGCCGGCTCCCTCGGCCATTAATGCGAGATGAGTGCCGCAACCCCAGAGTTGGACACGACTGGACCTAATGGTCAGGGGTCCCTTTACCTTTTAAGTGTTCCTAGGCAGGAAAGCATATAAATTATTTTGTTAGGAAAAGTGGAAGAAGGGAAACGGTCTAGCCTCTTTTTATTTTGCCAGCGTGTGACATTACACCCTATTTGCCTGCAAACTGAATGCTTGAAACGATGACTTAGCTACACTCATTAATTCATGGTGTTTGCCTGTGTGCCAATATTATATACCCTGTTTCTCCTAAAATAAGACATGGCCATAAAATAAGCCATAGCAGGATTCCTATGCATTTGCAAAATATAAGCCGTTCCCCAAAAATAAGCCATACCCCGAAAATAAGCCATAGTGACGTGGTACCTCCCATTAAAACAGCCTGGAGAGGCGTGGCTATGCAGCGTACCGATGCGACGCGGTTAAAATAAGACATCCCCTGAAAATAAGCCATACTGTGTTTTGTTGGGCGAAAAAAAATATAAGACGGTGTCTTATTTTAGGAGAAACACGGTAGTTCACACCGTGATGCTAAATGGAAGTAGCACCTTCTTTGACTTGCTTACTGAGTGCGATGTCGGAACATTTAAAGCACACCTAAAGCCCACTGAAACAGCTTGGTTTCAAACCTATTTAACCTCAAATGGATTGCACCCCATGGTGCAGTTCTGTACATTATATGTTTTTTATTATTGGCAAGCAACTCTGAAACCCGGCTGAATTAAAAAGAGGGGTATAATAATAATTATTTTTTTACAAAACAAATAGTTGCAGTCTAGAGAAGCCCGTGTCTGTCTTCTGCATGCAGAAGGAGGTTTTTAGTCTACTGCTACCCACCAGCAGAAGCCCCTTCTCAATCATGGCCATAGCTAGCTGCAACTTTTCATGGGCAGAAGACCTCTGCCAGAAGAAGAAGAGGAAGAAGAAGAAGAAGAAGAAGAAGAAGAAGAAGAAGAAGAAGAAGAAGAAGAAGAAGAAGAAGAAGAATGAAGGCCTACCCAACGCAATCAGTGTTGTAAGAATATCTAAGCTTCTCAATGTGGAATTTCAACGTAAAAACGACAGAGTGATGGTCTAAAATTAAGCTCTGAAGTCCCCCCCCCCTTTCATTGCCCTGCAATGGTGTGTAGGAAGGCAAAAGACCTGCATGCAAGGAATAGCACATTCTGTCTAAGAATAAAATAGAGTTAAGTTCAGATTTATAATATAGAGAATGTGTCTTGTTTTGTAGTCTCATATATCTGTCAGAGAAATGTTTGGTGCTGTTTGTTTTTCTTGAAAAAAGGACCATTTATTCTTCCTGCAGTATCAAGAAGACTTTTGAAGCAATGAATTTATCTTCTATATGGTTGTTGTTTTTTTTTAAAAGGGAAGGGGGAAATTCTTGAGTAATGCAATCTCCCCCCCAACAACCCTTCTAAATTCGATCAACTGAATTTTGCGTGGACGTGGTAGGCCCATTTGATAAAAAAAAAGTGTACGTGGCAATAGGCACATTCATCCTAGAACACTGTTGCTACAAGATAACTATATTTTCTACTTCAGCTGTATTGTCACTGTCTTGCAGACTTTAAATGTACATTTTGCATTTAAATGCTAGTTAAAATGCAGTAATAGGAACTGGACCCCCCCACCACCACCACCAATTTCTTATTTCTTATTTCTTCTCGGCATTCATTCTCTGGGTCACTCCCAAGAGGAACATCTGTATCTGAAGATCTTTGAGGCCCTCTTGTCAATCATCCTATGTACAACCATATCAGAGCAATGGTACCTGCAGAGAAATAATCTCAGAGCAATTCTTGGGTTCACGAGCATCATTTCCAATATGTATGCGATGGTTATAGTTTTCATGAATTTGCAGAATCCTCCCAAGGTGTGTGCCCATGTCTTTCAAAAGCAATCTTAGAAGTGGCCCTCTGCTTCCCAGGTGTTTGATATAATCTGAGGTTGCCCTGCAGAGGTCCTCTGGGCTTCTGTTGCACAGTTGAGTATCCATTGACATTGCTCAGCCTTCCTGGGAATCAATATCCCAAATTCTTCTACTGCTTGATGTTTCAAATCCTCAGATGGAAGATGTTAAGAATAGATGTAAAGCATTATGCAGATATTTAAAATTCCTGGCTCCATGTTGAAGGTTATAACTCTTTAATTTGTCAAAGTAGCATATAGGAATTTAGTCCTGCTACAGTACAGCTAAGTCCTTTTGCAATAAGCGTTACAGCCGAAAGGTAAACTCTTATAAAAAGGCGTATTTTTAGAATTAGATTTTTGTGCAAGAAACTCTAAATACAGACAAGAATAAACAAAATGCAGAGACAGTGCACTACGAAAAATCTAATATAGCCCTGGCATATCTCTAGGCTCTACAAATTGTAATCTCTTTCAACAATGGCAAAGGTTAGATTAAAATAAGAGCTTGAGCTGTGAATCCTTAGCAAATCCGGAATCCTTTGAAAACATTACCTAACAGCAAACAGAATAAAGGCCTTGATTGTAGTTTGCATGCAAGTTGTCTAATTGTTCGTTCTTTGGGGAATTGTGTGCATGAATGTATCAGTCTAAACTAATTTTCTACTTGAAGCATTTTATGTTAGAGAGTAGATCCTGGGGAAGGCCTTCAAGGGGTGGAAACGGCAGTAAAATGTGAAAATCAGAAAAGCCATATGACTTGATTGAATTACAGAATGTTTGTGTGTCATAATTGTCAGAATGGTATTGTAAAAAATTGAGGGACTATAGGGTGGGTGGTTCTCTCTCAGTGTGGTGTAGGAGACCCAGTGTGGTGTAGTGGTTAAGAGTGGTGGACTTGTAATCTGGGGAACCGGGTTCGCGTCTCCGCTCCTCCACATGCAGCTGCTGGGTGACCTTGGGCTATTCACACTTCTCTGAAGTCTCTCAGCCCCACTCACCTCACAGAGTGTTTTGTTGTGGAGGAGGAAGGGAATGGAGAATGTTAGCTGCTTTGAGACTCCTTAAGGGGAGTGATAAAGCGGGATATCAAATCCAAACTCTTCTTCTTCTTCTTCTTCTTCTTCTTCTTCTTCTTCTTCTTCTATATATATACATATATATACATAATGTGTGTGTGTGTGTGAGAGAGAGAGAGAGAGATCTACAGGGTGGCCAACTTGAATAAAATATTGGGGGGCAGGTAAGCCCCGCCCCTTATAATCGATCGCATGATGCGGCTCACTCACACCATTTGACTGGCAATGCCCATCAACTGAGGAGGGGCCCTCAAATATTTTATTGGGAGGCTGAAGACCCCTCGACCTCTAGGAGTTGGCTCCTATGTATATTTTATCATCTGTTTCATCTATATTTCTATTCCTTTCCCTCCTGAGTAGCAGTTTCCCATTAAAACGCTTCCGTAAATTCAGATGCTTTTGGGTTTCTCTTTTAAAATATACTTTAAATTGCACAGGTAACTTTTCTTCCGAAATATTGTAATGAAAGCATAAAATAACTTTTTAAAAAAATGTATATAGCACCTGTAGTATCTGCGATTGTGGTGGGTGGGAGTGTCCTTGTGTGCTGCTGCAATGCTGTTAATTTTTTCAATGCGCTGGGTGTTGTAAGAAGGGTAAATAGATACTATTTTTTATTAGAAAATAGCCTCAATCTATTTCACAGTCAGTCTGTATTCCTCTTTGTTTAATAGCCTATGGCATAAATTGAAGTTAATTATCGGAGCTGACAAGTAACTCTGCTTTCTGTCTGCTCCCAGAGTCTCTCCGAGGCAAAGATGGAGCTGAGAAGAAAAGATCAATCTCTGCGTCAGCTCAATAGACATCTTACCCAGCTGGAGCAGGACAAGCGTCGGCTGGAGGAGAGCATACACGATGCGGAGAGTGCCCTCCGCATGGCAGCAAAGTGAGCACGGGGGCCTTGGGGAGATCACTTGAAACAGACAAAAGATCAATTCTTACTTTCATGCAAAGGGTTTTAGCCTTGGATAATGCAGCGCTGGAAAACAAAAGTACAGCTGCCTGTCTTTGAAATTTAGTAAAAGATCCTCTTGAAGGAAGAAAACTTAGTTCAACATACTAATGGCCCATTTCAATCATTGCGGAGCCCGTGGATGGGTGTGATTTTAGGACAAGCAGTACTGCGCCTCTCTCTCTCTCTCTCTCTCTCTCTCTCTCTCTCTCTCTCCCGTTGCACAGCGCTCGAGCCACCATCCCTGGCTAGCCGACTTGAATTGAGCAAGCGGTCCTGGCGAAAGAGCAAAGGGCTTGATATGAAAAGCAGGTGTAGGGCAATACGTGGCAGAGCTGACTAGAGCGAGGCATATATCGCATCTGCAAGAATGAGGACCAGACTACTTGCACAATCTGGTCTATAAAACTCTGTGGCAACACACAAGCACGATCACTGGCCATGCATTGTGTCAGCTGGTGGTTGCAGTTTGCAAAGACCTGTGCACTGGCAAATATGGGTTTCTCTCTCCCTTCAGATGTTCTCAGCACCATCCTTCCTTCATTTTAGCTCTGATGTCTTGGCTTTTTCTTAAACAGCTGCCCACCGCCACAAGGATCTTCCAATGCTCAGCTCCTTTCTGGCTTCTGACTGCTTCCTTTAGCTGCTGACGCTACTTCTGAGCCTCTTCTTCCGTCCCTCAGTGACAGTTTCTCTATGTCACCTCATAGTCTTCCCCTTTCAGGCAGTGCTGTGCATTCATTGTCTACAGTCAGAACCCTCTAACTCAGGGTGGTCGAACACACGTCTCAAGACCCACATGCAGCCCTCAATGCCTTTTTTTCCAGCAGCCTTCGGAAACATTTGACCCCTCTATGCAGCCCTTAAGCGAGCTGCCTTCCCAAAGCTGGGTAGGCAGAGGCGAAGAAAGGTGAGGGTGGTGGGGCAGTGCACCCCGGGTGTTATCCCTGAGGGGGGTGACATCGCCGCAGGCGGTGCCCCCCCGGGATGCTTGCCGCTGCTGTACCCCTGCAGGCTGTGTCAGGTGCCGGAGCAGCTAGCTCCGCCTCTGTGGCTAAGTGAGGCGCTGGGCTTTGGGAAGGAGGCATGAAGGCTTCGATTGGGTCCTCCTGCCTCCTTACCAAAGCCTAGTTAGTGATTTCCCAGCTTTGGGAAAGAGGCAGGGGGAGGGCTCTAGGACCTTGCCAGAGCCTTGTGCCTCCTTCCCAAAGTCCAATGCTTCGCTTAGCTGGCTTTGGGAAGGCAGCACAAGGCTAGGGTTGGGGTCAAATGTTGGCTTTGTTCCCCTCTTGCATGCGACAAGGCAGTCTGTGGCCCGCAGGTTCCGTGTTGAAGTACTCTCATGGCCCACTTGGTATGAAAAGTTGGACTGCCCTGGCCTAACTTATCGCAAAGCTCACTCTGAAATCCTACATGCATACATCATTACATGTATCATTGGACTATAACAAAGGGCCAAAAAGGGAAAAGATAACCTACCACAGCTTACGCTTTCTGATCAAATTGACCCATATAAAAGAATCCACATAATTTGGCAGTTGGCATGATGGAAACGCTCACAAAACATACATTAACTATATCAGCCTAGCTGTTTCGTTTCAGATATTCAACTGAATAACCCCTTTCTCCCAGGCTTCAATAGTAAACTTATCAGTCTATTCTATTATTACTACTACTACAACCATATTAATTTGTTACCTGCCAAAGGATGGGTTACAGCAATTAAAGATACAACATTATTACAAAATTACAAAGAATGCCATGGCAAACAATGAAAACTAACATTGCAGTCTCACCACAACCCACGATCACGGAAGTGACCAATTAAATGGCTTGGAAATTTCAACTTTCTTGACACACTTGAAATGGAGCTAGCTAAGCATGAGGTGACATTAGGAATATATTATTCCATTCTGCCCAAGGAGGGTATTCTGAGTTTGATTGCTTTTCTCTCAATGTGGTAAAACTAGGAAGTTTGGCAGGACACAATGATCTGTGAAGCCAGGCTGCTTGTTCTTCTCTGGAAAATGAGGAGAGAGATCAGTGCAGGGAAGACGTGGCAAGCAGGGGGATTTTCCACATACCCACCACTGTCCCCTCAAAGCTCTGCCCCTCCACATTCCCTAATTAGGGTATTTCCTGTGTAAAGTAGGGAAATTGTGGTAAAGGTAAAGGACCCCTGACCATTAGGTCCAGTTGCGGCGCTCATCTCGCGTTACTGGCCGAGGGAGCTGGCGTACAGCTTCCAGGTCATGTGGCCAGCATGACCTTCTGATTGGCAAGCCCTCGGCTCTGTGGTTTAGACCACAGCGCCACCCGTGTCCCTCTAGGGAAATGTGGTAGTGGCACCCAAAGGATAAGCTGTGTGTTCGCCATTGCACATCTGTATGCAGGACCAATTCCGGCAGGTATTCTTAGTAAGGAAGTCATTTTGTTTTGAATGGAACTTTAGACCTAAATAGTGATGAAACTGCAACCATCAGGAAAAATCTGCACGTACGACTGTTGTTCTTTTATAAGAACCGTTTGGTTTGTAAATACTGAACCGAATGACTCAACAGCTAACCAGTCCTTTACACTATTGAAACCCAAGAGGAATATATTTAGGACCTACCCTATTGTCAACATTTCTAGGTACACTAGGATCCGGATGACCCTTCCTCAGCCACAAGTATTAACTTCTGAATTTGTGGAAGCACCCATAGCAACTCATTAGCAAATACTAGACGGACTCTGAGCCTATATCCAATGTTGTCCAGTGTGGAATCGTAGGTGGAGCTGATATCAGCCCCCACAGTGGAAATTTGTAAAGACTTGCTTATCAATCTGCTTTCTACAGGCAACACCATATGCTTCACCTTCAGTCTGCTGAAAAAAAGAAGAGAAAGTGTTGCCTGTGGCAGTCTCTTTATAGCTACCAAACTAAGCATTTTATACTTGCATCAGAGTTATCCAAGGGCAGCAAATCTTGAGGCTGTTGACAAAGCTAACAAATAATGGATGTGACATTAATTGTGACTGTAAACATTCTAGCTAGTGCCTGTTACGAGTTGTTTCCTTGTTTTCTTTTTTCTTTCCTTCAACAGAGACAAAGAATTAATCGCCGGCCATATGAAATCGGTAGAAGCCAACCTTCAGAATGTGAGTTACTTGCTTCGCTCACTCCCTGACCCCCGACCCCAGTCACATTTGTATCTCAATAATAGTATTTTCGAATTACTTTTTCCTCTGGAATGATATCATTTTTATTTTATTTCCTGTGCTAAAAGAAACACTGTTATTGGAATGGGCCACATTTTAAAAACAATGTCGTGATAAAATGTGACCACGACTAATTATTTGCAAGTCCCGGCTTTGATCAATGCCACTTAACGCTGGGCAAGAGGATGATTTGAAACGGGGGTTCAGCACACTTTTTCAGCAGGGGCCCGGTCCACTGTCCCTCAGACCTTGTGTGGGGCCAGACTATATGTTGCCATGATTATGACCCACATTTTTTGTCAAAAACCCTTGTTGGGACCAACCCCAATGTTGCCCAGATGTGATTTGGGGTGTGTGTGTTCCCTCATACACCCATGCTGCTTCCTTTGCATTTGATGGTTATTATTTCTCTTGTAAGGTGAGGTGGTGGGGGGCTGAGGTAAGTGGTCCATTCCTGTCAGCCCTGGAGAGTGTGTGCACAATGCGTGGGTGAAGGGAAAAGCCACTGGCCACTCTAAGTCAGGCCGGCGCTGCTCAAGCAAAAACGTTCTTTTCCCCGCGCGAGGGAAGACGAGGCGGTGGCGGCTATTTATCTTTCCATCGCTCCCCAGCAGAGGGCAGAACTATTTTAGAGTGCACCCGCCCAGGCGCTCCCCGCTTCCTGTGGCGGGGAGCACCGCCGCCACAGACACTGGCGGGCATCGCTCCCAAGGCGCCTCTGAGCCCCTGCCACCACAACTGCCCTTCCTGAGGTCAGTCGCCGGCAGCTCCATGGTGGAAATCCGAACTGTGGCTCTTTTTTCCCTCCTCCCCACCCCCCACCCTGGAAGAAAAGGTGGCTTCGCGCGCATGCGACAGACGGAGAAGGGGCTTGTCTCCAGCAGCCACCTGCGTCACTTTTGACCCCGCCTCACTTTTGAGTCGCAAAAACCATTGTGCATGCACCATGCCAGCTGCCTGGGTTCCTGGACTATACGTGGGCTGTATCTAGAAGAAGAAGAAGAAGAAGAGTTTGGATTTGATATCCCGATTTATCACTACCCAAAGGAGTCTCAAAGCAGCTAACTATCTCCTTTCCCTTCCTCCCCCACAACAAACACTCTGTGATGTGAGTGGGGCTGAGAGACTTCAGAGAAGTGTGACTAGCCCAAGGTCACCCAGCAGCTGCATGTGGAGGAGCGGGGAAGCGAACCCGGTTCACCAGATTACAAGTCCACCACTCTTAACCACTACACCACACTGGCCCGTGGACCTTAGTTTGCTGACCCATGCTTTAAAACAACAACAGCAACACATTTATTTGTGCTGACCAAGTCATGGCACAGATCATCGGACACCACACTAAGGGATCCAAATAGGTGGTTTCAAGCCAATTCGCACAGCTGAGCCTCTTTTCTCCTGCGCTCTTTGCCATCGCCAAACCCATCAGGAACGCCATGCCACAACAGGCGATGCACATTTTCCCAACCATGCAAGATTGAATACGCCTGAACTCTTTCACCTTCAACCTTGATGTGAGGAGACTGCCAGCAACTTCAAAGTTCCCAGACCACAGCTACTCAGATGTTGCTCCTTTGCTGTTGAATGGTCCTCGACAACATGCGTCGAATACAGCTTTCCTCTTAATGTGGACTTGGACCATGGGGGCAATTCACTGGAGGAAAAACTGCCCCTTGGGGGAGCTATACCTAATGTACACCTGTCTGTACTAAAACAATAGATCATAAGCTCAATGTTAACTTTTCCTAGGGATTAGAGGAGTTAACTTCTTTGATCAATAATGTTGTTGATTTCTGGATTGTGTTTTCTATGTTTTCGGTTTCTACTTTAAATTACTTATCAGAGCACACAGCATACAGGATGTGGATTCTTTTATGAAATAGATAAAATAAATATTATATTGGTGGTTGCTTTCTTGTGAGCAGTCTGGAAAATCAGGCCAGAAAGGTAACTGCTACTCTAAAATATTAATGCGTTCTATGCTTTTCACTTCTTCTTCTTCTTTTTTTATATAACTAACAGCAGGAGAGCATAGCCACAAAAATTTAGAAAGATAAGAGTTTGCTCTAAGACCTTCCATTGTGGAAAAAGGCCTGCAGTTGCAGTAACAGAATGGGACTTAGGAAAAATCGCTAGTGCTAAATAGATTACTTTTTATCATGTTTTGATTGTCTCATTAGTAATGTACACAGGAAATGGAAATATTGTATAGTTACTCATCTGCTTGGCTCAGAGGTTGCATAACTCCATACCCTCCAGCATTTCTCCAATGAAATTAGGGACGTCCTATTCCCTAATCAGGGACGCGGGTGGCGCTGTGGTCTAAACCACAGAGCCTAGGGCTTGCCGATCAGAAGGTCGGCGGTTCGAATCCCCGCGACGGGGTGAGCTCCCGTTGCTCAGTCCCTGCTCCTGCCGACCTAGCAGTTCAAAAGCATGTCATAGTGCAAATAGATAAATAGGTACCACTCCAGCGGGAAGGTAAATGGCGTTTCCGTGCACTGCTCTGGTTCACCAGAAGCGGCTTATTCATGCTGGCCACATGACCCGGAAGCTTTCTGTGGACAAACGCCGGCTCCCTCAGCCTATAGAGCGAGATGAGCGCCACAACCCCAGGGTCGTCCGCGACTGGACTTAACAGTCGGGGGTCCCTTCACCTTTATTCCCTGATCATCATCTTAATTTTATTCTTTATACCCTACCCACCTGACTGGGTTACTCCAGCTACTCTCGGTGGCTTTCAACATATATAAAAACATAATTAACCATTGAACATTAAAAAGCCTCCCTATATGGGGCTGCCTTCAGATGTCTTCTAAAGGTGGTTTAGTTACACATCTCCTTGGCTCAGAGATCGCATGATTCCATACCCTCCGATGAAAATAGGGACATCCTACCATACCTGCCAACATTTCTCCAATGAAATTAGGGACATCCTAAGGAAAAGCAGGACATTCTGGGATCAAATCAGAAACCGGTATGGCTTAGTAAATCCAGGACTATCCCTGGAAAATAGGGACACTTGGAGGGTCTGGAGCCGTACTTATCACAGGAGTAGGGACCCTCAGCATGTGCACAAATCTTGGCCCACAAGGGGGTCCAGTTTGGCCAGCGAAGCCATTTTCCTCCAACGAGGCCCACCCTCCCATCAGCTGACGTCACCGGGCTTGAGAATTTGTAGAATCCCAAAGAGTTTAAATAAATTTTGAGGTGCAGCTAGCCAAATCCCTGTGCTGTCAGGAATTCCCAAGTCTTTGTGGTTTCCCCACTTTGGTTGCACCAAACTATTCCTGCTTACCCCTTCCATCTATTTTATATGTACCACTGTCCTTGCTACTGGTTTTCTAAAACGAGCACAGGCTTTCCTCGTTGTATTTAAGTAAATTCAAAATATTTTACCACCCAGGTGTTCCCAAGATCCACTTACCTTTCAAGTCTCCTTTTGTTTTGTTTTGTTCTCTCCTGTCCCAAGAAGTTTTCTTTTGACGCAACCCCATCAACAGTCAACTTGGAAAACCTTGCCTTCCCAGATAAAGTGTGTCGCAGACTATCCCATGACAGCTTCTTCTTCTCCGCTTTCCCTTTACAGTTCACAAAAGCTGGAATTGTGGGCTTCAGATACGCATTCTTCATGGTTGTCATATATATAGTCACGCAACTCAATCTCATACATTTTTACTTAGAAGTATGTCCCACTCAATCAGTGGGACTACTTCCAAGTAAGTCTGCAACAGATGGGAAGATTAGAGTTAAACTGCTGTTCAGTACATAACAAATTGGATAGAGGATGGAGAGAGACCAGATAGCTATCTGGTGAACTAGTTCAGAGTTGATCAGTGCAGATATGATTTAGTACCGTATCTTAGTGGTTTTATGGTCTGTAGCAAACTGTTTCATTTCATTTCTCAGTGTCCACATAATTTTAAGTACCTAGTGCATCATTTAAAGAGGACCATGTCATCCAAATTTGAATGTGCATATTCTGTTTCTTTCCTGCTATTGTATATGTTAGGAGCCAGTCTCCCAGTGTATTTACTGGGATGGTAATAGACACATGGTTCCTCGAGGTTTACTCCTGAAGCCTTTCTCACGAATGAGTGTAGCCGGAAGGCAGCGTAGGTTTAGTTTTCCTTCTCCTAGATGGGCTCCCTTCCCAGGTTGATGAGCCCCACCTGCCCCTCACTTCCCTCTACAGCACATGCAGAAACTGCCTTCTTGACTGTTGGATCCACTGTTGGTCTCATCCAGTCACTGAGGGTTTGAGACCCATCAGCTCCCATTGCCTGGTCTAGCCAGCCAGTTGAAGTATGCTGTTGCATGGCGACAGCTTCTAGGAGATGAGAGCAGAGTGCAGTGGGGGGACCAAGGTGGACAAACTACCCAGAAGGATCACATCGTGCCCCGTCCCCCACTACCCCTCCCCCAACTCCCGAGACAGATGGATGCCGGCAAAGAGACACCTGAGTACACATTGCGTGGCAATGTCCCTCCCTCCCCGTGGGAAATAATGACACTTGACACATCATATAAGTTTAATGGGCGAAAATGCCACAACTTTATTGGTTATGGATGTTGAGCGGTATTGGCTTAGGCATTGGACCCTAACCGACTATAGACGACCCCAACCCGTGTGTTGGAAGTCTGGGAAGGGTTAACCACCAGTAAGGAGCTCAGTGATGCACATCGACTGGAAAGGAAGCAGGACATGTCCCCCGGCCGACTGGGTTAGTCAGCCCATGAGCGATGCGGGCGGGAATCCCACCAGACGTACAGGGGCTGAGCTCTCAGCCCCTGCACGCGTGATCAGGTCGTGACGCCTACAACTCCACCTCCTGCTCAAGGGCGGAAGTGGCTTTCCTGCATTAGTTTTGATGCACTTTCCTAGAGAGAGGTATTATCTTCCTCTTATCCAAAGTAGTCGCTGTGGGTTTGAATACAGTGGTACCTCGGGTTAAGAACTTAATTCGTTCTGGAGGTCCGTTCTTAACCTGAAACTGTTCTTAACCTGAAGCACCACTTTAGCTAATGGGGCCTCCCGCTGCCGCTGCGCCGCCAGAGCACGATTTCTGTTCTTATCCTGAAGCGTTATTTCCGGGTTAGCGGAGTCTGTAACCTGAAGCATCTGTAACCTGAAGCGTATGTAACCCAAGGTACCACTGTATGCTTTAAAATGAATGCTACAAGGACCTGCAACGTAACCTGAGCCCAGGCCTGAAAGCACAGGCATTGGTTCCATCTGTCTGCAAGCAGCGTCAGCCGTCATTGGAACAGTTAGGGGAGCGAGCACATTCCCCTTGACCTCATCTCCTGACTCTTGCTCCTCCTATCCAGGTGTTCAAAGCCACACTTGCAAGCCGTGCCCCCCCCCATCGTATCCCTGTTATCTGCCCCATACCCCTGCACACGTCTGAGAAGAAGTTGTGGAAACAGGTTTCCCCCCCTCTAAGTACATAAGCCTCCTTTGGATCTTAGTAGCCTTATCTCGCAAGGTTCCAAACCACACAGGGACCCTACATGTAGAGAAGGCATGATGTTTCAGGCCTTCCCCGCCTCACACTTGAGCAGTGGTGGGCTGGGCTACTGGGGTAGGGCAGAGGGCGCAGGATAAGCAGTTGGTGTCCTGATCTGCCCCCTCCCACAATTCTAACCAATGCTGCCAATGCGTATAATCTCACAAGCAGGATCTTGTGAGAGCCAGTGTGGTGTAGTGGTGAAGAGCAGTAGACTCATAATCTGGTGAACCGGGTTCGCGTCTCCGCTCCTCCCCATGCAGCTGCTGGGTGACCTTGGGCTGGTCACCCTTCTCTGAAGTCTCTCAGCCCCACTCACCTCACAGTGTTTGTTGTGGGGGAGGAAGGGAAAGGAGATAGTTAGCTGCTTTGAGACTCCTTTGGGTAGTGATAAAGCGGGATATCAAATCCAAAATCATCATCATCATCTTCTTCTTCTTCTTCTTCTTCTTCTTCTTCTTCTTCTTCTTCTTCTTCATCATCATCATCTTCTTTGAGCCTTGGACAAAGTTGTGCCTTCCCAAGCAAATGCCTATATCACCTTCAGGAGAGCTGCGTCCCATCTTGAGAATCATCGTTTTAATAGCACATCATCGGAAGAGCCAAATAACTGGCTTTGCTGAATCAGCCCAGGACTTGAGTCTCCTTCAGACTCCAGCCAGAGATGTCTGGAAGCTCGCAATCCAGCCCTGGCAGTGGCGGCCAGCCCCTGTTTATAGTCTAGCATTGTTCATCCATATTCCTTGAGAACATGGCTCCAAATTTGGCCACATCCACAAAAGGGTTACTTGTATATGCTATGTTTACAGAGGAGACGCCAGGACTCCTAGTAGTAAAGTTGCTTTTTTAATATTCATATTGTGGCAGCAATGTACTTGGGTTTGTGCTGAACCTTGAAGCAATCCCAAGGACTTGAATTATCTGGAGATTTAGATTAAAACGATGTTTGAGTAATAGATTTTTCTGGCGCATTTAGATTTTTCAGTAAAAAGGCCAGGGGACCCTAGTTCTTTGAATGGACCCTTACAGATACTTATTTGCTTTCTGCTTGCTTAGTGTAGGAGTCTAACGATGTTATGAAAGATCTCTGCTTTCATTCATTATTCTTTATTACGGTCAAAGACCAGCTCTGATCTCTCCTTTCAGTGTGTTCCATATTTTGGAAAGTTGCGATTCACAAATATGGAATTGCAAGGCTCAGGTGTACTTGACAGGATAGTGACAGGACTCTGAGGTGGCTGTTGCCTGTATTGTACCTATTCTTGGCTTTTGTCGATCAACCTGGTACCTGCCACAGGTGAAGCGGACCAGTAGAGACACACACAAGACATCTACAAGGAAACAAAATATTTTTAAGAGTTTCAGAAGCACCCATTTGTTGCTGTTGCTTAAAAAGAAAAGGGCTCCGTGAAACACGATTTGGATCGCTTTGATCTCAATTAGGATCATGGCATGTTTATATTTCAATAAGTTCTCTTTCCACCTTCTGGAAGAATCATGGGCTGTGAATTTTGAAAAAAAGACTCTATATATACACTGTGCATTAGCATTGCCTTTGAATAATGCCTCTTGGTGTTCGTGCATTTATTTTGCAAATGCCTCAACCAGCCTTTTTGTTTTGTTTTGTTTTGTTTGGCTCTCCTAATGACCTGGTTTCCTTGATCCGTGTTCCTAAAGATCACTTGTGCAGGACATACAGGTGTTGGCACAGCTGGCTTGCTGATGACATCTCTGTCCATATAGCTGTCTAGTGTGCCATCATTCATATTGCTCACTGTCATTCTGACCTAGCCAAGCTAAAAATGGTACTCCAGTTCAAGAGGGATTTGAAAACCTTGACAAACTAAAGATAAGACATTGCAGAATGTCATATCCATGTGTTAAACTGTTTCAGCTTAGACATATCTTAGTAACTAATGCCAGAGCCCGTCTGTCTTCATTTTTTTTTGAAAGTCTGAGTGTGTGTGTGTGCCTTGCCTTAAGTAAGGAAACATCCTTGCATGGAGTACTGTGAAATTAGTTCATGCGTTAGCTGTTATTTTTTCCAGACATGGGTTCACTTCCAGCCCAAGGTCAGTGAAATCTGTTCATAAGGGACATATTCTTGTGCACATCCCACAAATACAGAATAGCTTTGGCATTGTACTTAGTGTTTGCTTAAAAGGGCCTGGATCAAATTAATCTTTCGTCCAACTGAGCTTGGGTTTGATGTTTCTATTTCATTTTTTTTAAATGCTAGACTCCCCACCCCCTGAAATGTGTTTCATGAAATTATAGAATCGTAGAGCTGGAACGGGCCATGAGGGTTATATAGTCCAATCCCCTGTAAGGTAGGAATATTTTGCCCAACCTGGGGCTCGAACCCACAGCCATGAGATTATGAGTCTCATGCTCTACTGACTGAGCTATGTATTTTGCTGAACTTTCTTTTGTTAAAATAGAAGACAATTTTCCTCTTTTTTTTTCAGCCGAGACATGTATCCTTTTAAAAATGTGTTGGCTTTTATTTCTTGTTTAAGAATATATTGGGTTTGGATGAGTAGTCCATTGAAAACCAGGGGGCTTGCTTCTAAGTAAACAGGCATACAATTGTCCTGCAGATGTGTGTTTGAGACTATACTGTAGAATACAAGCAGGGAAGTGATCTAAGATGATCCGGATCATCCCGTCCCTTGTGTCGGTAACCTCCAAGTACCGAATTAATTCTGTACCTTACATCAAATCGCTTAAGGATTAATTTGCCACCGTCTGCGAGCAAACATGAAAAAGGTTGCTCATGACAAAAGCATTCCCTTGATGTAAGCAGCACTTCAGCAAAATAAGCAGGTGAATTAATCTTAAAACATACGGTTGAAGTAGCAGGGAAGGACCTAGCCACAAGGACTAATAGCCAGTTTTTATCTATGGGAAGAATTCCTACCTAACACCAAATGGATTGGGGCTTTGCATAAAATTTGTGTTCAGCACCCTAGTCATTGTTGTTGTTCAGTCGTTCAGTCATGTCCGACTCTTCGTGACCCCATGGACCAGAGCACGCCAGGCACACCTGTCTTTCACTGCCTCCCGCAGTTTGGCCAAACTCATCCTAGCCACTTCGAGAACACTGTCCAACCATCTCATCCTCTGTCGTCCCCTTCTCCTTGTGCCCTCCATCTTTCCCAACATCAGGGTCTTTTCTTCTCATCTCATGAGGTGGCCAAAATACTGGAGCCTCAACTTCAGGATCTGTCTTTCCAGTGAGCACTCAGGGCTGATTTCTTTAAGGATGGATAAGTTTGATCTTTTTGCAGTCCATGAAAAGCATCAATTCTTCAGTGATCAGTCTTCTTTATGGTCCAGCCTGCATACCAGATGGAGCTGGTAGACAGCTGCCCTTGACGCAGAATTAACCTGTGCCTCCATGGACAGCTGTGAGTGCAAAATGACTCCCAGGCTGCGCACCTGGTCCTTCAGTGGCACAGTTGCCCCATTCAGAACCAGGGAGTTCTCCACACCCGCCCCCCCCCCCGCCCCCAAGAACAGTACTTCTGTCTTGTCAGGATTCAACCTCAATCCATTAGCCACCATCCAAACTTTCTCTGCTCCTCCCTTTTCAATCCCCACCTGGTTCTGGGGGACAGTGGTGCAGGAGAGGGTGGGGAAGAACCTGTCTCTCCTCCTCTTTGATCCATCCTGTGCTCTACCCTTCAGCTCTGAAACCTTACCCGCCTCTGATTCTTGCCTCCTGGCTGGTATAGGTCCCCACAGACCACTGGCTCCCCCTCCCGAGTTAGACTCTAGGCCCTTTCCCCCCTGAGGACATTCATCAGCGTCCTGCCAGACCCCGACACATCTGCGCCTTATGTGAATGGAATGAAAAGCAGAAATAGAGCTGGGTGTCACCTGCATATTGGGGACACCTTGCCCCAAACTTCCGGATGACTTCACTCACCAGTAAGCATGGAGGACAAAATAGAATCCTGAGAGAACCCTGTGGCGTAGGTGCTTCGGAACTGGGCAGCGATCCCTCAGCACCAGAAGCAGTGCTGATCCCAGTGTGGTGTAGTGGTTTAGGCTCATAATCTGGTGAACCAGGTTCGCATCCCCACTCCTCCACATGCAGCTTCTGGGTGACCTTGGGCTAGTCACACTTCATTGAAATCTCCCAGCCTCACTCACCTCACAGAGTGTTTGTTGTGGGGGAGGAAGGGAAAGGAGAATGTGAGCTGCTTTGAGACTCCTTCGGGTAGTGATAAAGCGGGATATCAAATCCAAACTCCTCCTCCTCCTCCTCCTCCTCCTCCTCCTCCTCTTCTTCTTCTTCTTCTTCTTCTTCGAATAACTGCCTTCAGGTGGTAGATTCAGGAAATCTTTAACAAGTGTCAGAAGCTGGAGGGGCTAAAAGGAAATGAAAGGGCACCATCTAATACAACACTATGTCCTGAGAAGAAGATTCCCATACTTTGTCAACCCTTAAGTGATATATGTCAACTTGGTTAATAATGTACCCTAGACACGAGTGAATAAAAAAAACAAAACAAGCCTACTATGAGAGTTGTCTGTTTAGAACCACTTTGAAGACACACATGAAGCACTTGAGAAATTGCAACAACTGCTTATTATTGTTTTTCTGAAGGACGTGGAGCACGACTTTTGCAGTGTTCCTCAAGCATTGCTTCAGGATGTGTCTCAGTAACAGAGTTTGCTCTGAGCGGTGAGCTCTCCACTCTCTTCTCCCCCCGCCCCATCCTTTAGTGTAGCTGTTTTAAAACTGCATTCCTCTGAACTCCAGGGTTCCTCGGATGCTTATCAGGGGTTCCTCAAGGAGAAGGTCATTGCTTGCAAACGAGCTTCCTGGAAGATCGTGTATCTTACCCTGAAACATGTAGCTGCAGGGGAGTATTGAATGTGTTCTTGCTATCATGCCCTTGTAGTTTGTTCAGTGCATGAATCAGGCCCCATGCGCCTGGGGGCATGACATAAATATCCAGGTTAACCTTAATTATTTGCTTCCATAATTTTTACCCATTTCCAAACCAGAGATTTTTCAATTTGTGATCGAAAACGTAGGCTCTTGTTGATTTCGCTCTCTCTCCTCGCCCTCCAAGTTAAAGACGTGAATATTCCATTGATAGCTTTGGAGTCACTATTTCTGCCTCAGCTCTTGATTTATGAAAATGGGTGGGAAGATGGCAAGGTAAAGGTAAAGGACCCCTGACAGTTAAGTCCAGTCGCGGACGACTCTGGGGTTGTGGCGCTCATCTCGCTTTACAGGCCGAGGGAACCGGCGTTTGTCCGCAGACAGTTTTTCTGGGCAACTCCCAGTCTACTAACTAGAATGTTTGATTTGTATTATTTGGTATTCATTGTCAATAGACTTTAATCTCCTATTAGGTCATTTCATCCAAGCCGTTCATTGCTAAGAACAACAAATAGGTGGCATTTCGGCTGGACAGAGGAAGCTAGGACAATGGTCCATTTCCATACAACTGAAATTGGGAGCTTTCAAACTTCGCCTCAGTAAGCTGAGTTTTTAAAACACAGACCCACTTCTTATGTTACAGGCAAGAGTGCCCACATGGCCACTTGACAGTGGGTGCCCGGGGCCGTGGGTGCCATGCAGCGTGCACGGCCCTGGTGCCGAAATTTGTGGGTAGCTGGCCACTTCATGGGGAATTTTGTGGGTGCTCAGGCACCTAGGGCCCCAGGGGGTTGGCAACTACAGTTACAGGTACTGTATGGTTACTGTTCCCCTGTGGTAGCTTCTCATGCTATTCCACTAATATCTGTATCCCATGCCAACTTGACCCACTCCCCTGGGTTAGTCTGGGATTCACACGAGGATTTTCAATGAGTTTCCTCTTTTTCCCTGCCAAAATCTGAAGCTGTTTATATATATTTATGGAAGCTTTAAAACTGTCGTGGGAATTCAGCTTGGAGAACACTTCTTTCCGCCAATATATAAATGTGAAAATAAAAGTACCTCCAGTAATTATATTAAAGCGTTGTTGTTGTTGTTGTTGTTGTTGTTGTTGTTGTTGTTACAGTGGTACCTCGGGTTGCGGACACAATCCGTTCCGGGGTGCCATTCGCACTCCGAAAGTCCGCAACCTGAGCAGTGATATCGCGCATGCGCAGACCATGTGGAGCACTTCTGTGCATGCGCGCATGGCAAAACCCGGAAGTAAACACTTCTGGGTTTGCCGCGAACGCAACACGAGGTACGACTGTATTACTAATTTAATTTATATACCACCCTATACCCGGAGGTCTCAGGGCGGTTCACAGAACAAAATCAAAATATAAAATATAAAACCACAAAATATATAGTCAAAATAAAAACAACAACCCAGTAACACGCCCCCCCCAACAAACCTGCATTAGTTTTGGCGCACTGGACCTAATGGCCACGGGTCCCTTTACCTTATGGCCCTTAAAATCATTTGGGTAGAGGGTCAGCACAGTATTGACTCGAGCCATGCTGTTGGTGCATTCCGCATCCTCCTTTATTTTAGTCTCCATCAGACAAACAGCTTTTCAGCAACCTGAAGGCTGCATGACATAGGCCTCCATTGCCCATGGCACCCATATCCTGCAGAGCATTGGATCCCATTGGATTTTCAGAATGGGTGTCCTTTGTAGTTCTTAAACGAGTTATCGTCTGTCCACCACAGCCTAAAAGACTTGTTTGCACCCAGTTTTGTGCTACAGTGGCATCTCAGCCCTGTGGGGAAACATTGGCAGTTTATCCACAGCCGAGGGCAAATTTTACTGTAGGTAAAACTGTATTAGGTGACATAATGGGACTGATTCAGGGGCGTTAGTGCAACTCTGAAAGCTCCCTTCTCTCTGCTGTGCTAGCCTCTGAACCCGAATTACCTGTAGTCCAGATCGGAACTGGGCGAGAGTTATATTGATAGGGCCATTCCTTTTTAATAAATAAATACTGTTTTTATTTATTTTTTATGGTGCAGAAGATAAATTTGCAGAAAACGATTGTTACAACAGTGTGGTGTAGTGGTTAAGAGCGGTAGACTCGTAATCTGGTGAACCGGGTTCGCTTCCCTGCTCTTCCACATGCAGCTGCTGGGTGACCTTGGGCTAGTCACACTTCTCTGAAGTCTCTCAGCCCCACTCACCTCACAGAGTGTTTGTTGTAGGGGAGGAAGGGAAAGGAGAATGTGAGCCGCTTTGAGACTCCTTCGGGTAGTGAAAAGTGGGATATCAAATCCAAACTCCTCCTCTTCTTCTTCTTCTAAACAACAAGTAACTTGTCCTGATAAAATTGCAGACTTTTATCATGCGATAAAATTGCAGACTTTTATCATGCTGATTTCTTAAAGAAATCAGCCCTGAGTGCTCACTAGAAGGACAGATCCTGAAGCTGAGGCTCCAATATTTTGGCCACCTCATGAGAAGAGAAGACTCCCTGGAAAAGACCCTGATGTTGGGAAAGATGGAGGGCACAAGGAGAAGGGGACGACAGAGGATGAGATGGTTGGACTGTGTTCTCGAAGCTACTAACATGAGTTTGGCCAAACTGCGAGAGGCAGTGAAGGATAGGCGTGCCTGGCGTGCTCTGGTCCATGGGGTCACGAAGAGTCGGACACGACTGAACGACTGAACAACAACAACATCATGCGATCGGGCCATTCTTGACCCGGAAACATTATGCAAGCAAAGCATTTCTGTTCCTCTCACTTCATATAGGTTTTGTGAGTTTTTAATACATGCCACTTACAACTATCACACACACACACACACACACAAGCTAAGCAAAGCATTATTCTTGGGTTTTATGTATATTGTGAATGGGGGAAAATGCAGCCATTTCCATCAAAGGTAATTAAAAACATTGGAGCGTGAGCTTTGGGCTTATGGTGTCCAGAGGTTTATATCTAAGGAATGATCTCATTCCTTTCTGATGCTGAGCTACTATTACAATTGTTGCATTTTAAAGATATGCACGGTTTTGTTTTGTTTTTTGCTTTATTGTCCGGCTTATGATATATACCCTGGTGGCAAGGAACAGAACCAGGCAGGGATTGGGTTAAAGGACCGACTGCCGCCGGAGTTATGCCTACATAGTGTATATATTGTTTTCCTCTGGCTCTCTCCCCTTCCTTCCCTCTCGCCTCGGTATTAGCAATCTGCTTTGGTACTTTGACATCAGGGATTTCCCTGGTGGATTTTGTCACAGAAAAAAGAGAATCATCAATATCGCAGTTAAACTTGACTTTCAAAGCTAATAGTATCTCATTTGGGGGCTCAAATTTAATAAATTTTCTTTGATTCTGGGTGCGTTTTTAAACATCAAACAATGAATTGGCCAGGGTGCAGTAAAATATTTAGATCTATTGACTATGGTTCAGAAGGGTAGAAGGCAAAAAAAAAACCCCACTGGTGGGTTTGATGTTGATAAATTCTTAGTACCTTAATCCACATTAATGTTTTCTTTTATCTGTGTGCATATTGGCTACAATGAGAAACTGGAACGTTAGCATATATGAACCAGAACAAATCCAGTGAAATGTGTATTATTAGAGGTATGGTGAAAACAACGTGTTTGTATTAAGGTTAACATCTGAACAGAATTACTCATGCTGACAGAAGAACCCCCCGAGACCCTGTTTGTTGCATTGGGCTCTCCATCCTGAACCCAGAACAGTATGTGCAGAAAAGAGGATGCATGAAGGACCTATGCTGTTATAAAAATTGCATTATAGTGCATAAGTTTGGCAGCCACAGGTATTGACAGGAATTCTTTAGGTCAGCCTGGAAACTGTAAAGCTCCCTATTCCCATAGACTACAGCACAGAATGTATGTGTGTGTGTATCCTATAAATCTGTAAAATCTCACTTAACATTTGTACGTCGTACGGACAGCATGCATGTACAGGTGAAATTAGAAAAATTAGAATATCATGGAAAGGTTCGTTTCTTTCAGTAATTCAACTTAAAAGGTGAAACTAATATATGAGATAGACTCATGACATGCAAAGTGAGATATGTCAAGCCTTTAGTTGTTATAATTGTGATGATTATGGTGTACAGCTGATGAGAACCCCAAATTAACAATTTCAACTTTGGGGTTTTTAATCAGCTGTACACCATAATCATCACAATTATAACAAGCAAAGGCTTGACATATCTCGCTTTGCATGTCATGAGTCTATCTCATATATTAAACTCCAGTAGCTAATGAAAACAATTGCTTACATAAATGGACTTTTCCACGATATTCTAATTTTTTTGAGTTTCACCTGTATATTTATGCATGCATGCATTTGGCTATTCTTAAAAATAGGATTATTTGTAGAAGGAAATATCACATAGAATTTGAAGTCTCCAGATTGGATTTCACAATCGGCTTTTATAATGGTATTATTTTTATGTAAGGTATCCTAGTTCGTTCATATCGGGTGTGTTAATTAGATCCATAATTAGTATTTATTTGTCATAGGTGGTGCTACCTGATTTTTTTCTCCCTTTTTCCGATTTTAAGATTAAGTACTTGGCACCATTTGCTGCTCCTGGGAATAATTTTTATATGTGATATATATATTTTTATATGTTAGCACATTAGTATTGGAGCACAGGATGATGCAATCCAGTTGAGCTACTGGATATTATTATTATTATTATTATTTTATTATTTGCATAACAAGGCAGAATATTACTCGTTTAAAAGTGTTACAGTTGACCCCTTGTAGAATAAAAGAAGGAATAGATTTGAAGCTATATGTCGTGTGTAAAGACCTTTTGCTTTTAATTAAAGAAAAGATCCTATGCACGTTTGCTCAGAGGGGCTCCCCATTGTGCAGTCTTTTTTCGAGGTAGATGGATTGATAATAGCTACAGTTTTTCTCGATTACCAAGGCAGTTGAAAAGAACAAGGAAAAGAAAACATCACAAACGGCGAACAGGTCAGACAGATAGAAAAGTTAATACACGTGCAACTCGAAAAATTAGAATATCGTGGAAAAGTCCATTTATGTAAGCAATTGTTTTCATTAGCTGCTGGAGTTTAAGATATGAGATAGACTCATGACATGCAAAGCGAGATATGTCAAGCCTTTGCTTGTTATAATTGTGATGATTATGGTGTGCAGCTGATGAAAACCCCAAAGTTGAGATTGTTAATTTGGGGTTCTCATCAGCTGTACGCCATAATCATCACAATTATAACAAATAAAGGCTTGACATATCTTGGTTTGCATGCCATGAGTCTATCTCATCTATTAGTTTCACCTTTTAAGTTGAATTACTGAAAGAAACGAACCTTTCCACAAGATTCTAATTTTTTCGAGTTTCACCTGTATTTTGGTGTTTCTTACCTCGCTTTTCAGACAAGGGGCGCTAGATTTTGACCAAGTTACTATTGTAGGTTCCCATCATCCTAAAAGATCTGACCAAAGATTGCCAGTTGGTTGTGCAATTTCAGAGTGACCACTTTTGTGTATTATGCAGTAATACAACTGCAAAGAAAAATCATCGTTTGTTCAGTGACCACGGTCTATGTTCGGATGTCACAATGCGTCCTAGAAATCAGCCTAGGTGAGCCCTGGGCACATTCCTCAGTCCTCTTTTCTCCTATCAGGCTGCAAATAATTTATTATTATTATTATTATTATTATTATTATTATTATGGCTGCAGCTTATTGATTCATCCAAACCTGACAATTGTGACTAACCCTGACCTTGTTTGTTTGAAGCAAGCCAATTTTGAACCCTGAGTTTTGAAGCGAGTGTGCTACAGTTTGGATTAATCTAGGGTTGCCATGTCCGTCCGTCCCCCCCTCTGGGAAAACTGGCTATTTTTGCCAGTTAAATCCTGGACATGTCCGGGAAATTCCAGGCATATAGCAACCCTAATTAATCGCGACTACGGCTAATCAAATACGGAAGGAGAAACCACGCTGGAGGAATTTGGAAGCCTCCACTTCCGTTTTCGCTTAACTGCTGTTGAATGGGAGTCAGGATTCGGCATACAGAGCAGTAGTAATAATCGTGTTGAGGATTGTTGTTTGTTTGGATGTTAATATAAACACAAGCGTGGGAACTAGTGGTTCTTCCACCCCCCCACCCTCCCCGATGTTGTACTTTTTCCTTTTACTGAACACATACTGAACGAAGGGATTTCCCACCTTGACAGAAGGTGGCAGTACAATACCAACTGCACGAGGTTATATTTATCTACATATGTATGGAAATATCTCATTTACAGCGCTGAGCGGGTTGTTGTTGTTTCTTTAAACTCTGCCTTTTGGAATACTAAATCCAAACTACTTGGGCTTTGGAAAAGAATACTGATTCTAGCTGCTTGTACCGGAGCCTACTGCTAGTTAGTTTTTATAGGAACCTATCACCGTGCTTCTGATAAGATGCTTAACCAAGTGACATTTTTAAAAAATACTCTCTGTTAAGTATACTCGGGCAGCTTTGCAACACAACTGACTATTAACAAAAGAACAAAATCAAGACCTTTCTGCAAAAAAAAGGCTTTGAGATAACATCGTTGTATGAATGTCAAAACAGTTGTTTTAAAAATATTTTGGTGGCGTGTTAATTCTCTGGGGCAGGTGCCGATTCTCTGTTAACCAAGCAGGCAATAATGGCTCTATCCGTACGGTGCTTATTGCGTACAATTTCGCGCTGCGATTTCCTTGACCTCAAATTGTGTGTTTGCAGTGTTTTGTGTACTGGTTGGATGAGAAGCCTTTAGCGACTTTCCTTCCCATCTCATTTCAGTCTAGAGAAGGGGATGCTTCCCCCCCCTTCTTCTTAACATTCTCTCCCAGCACTCTGAATTAGAGATTTATTTGCAACGAAAAATCAATTAGTCCTAAATTTATTCATGGATTTCAGGTCCAGCGATCAATGCAAGTCCACTCAGTGGACTCAGGGGGACCCATTTCATCCCAGTTAATGTGTCTGAAGGGGAATTACCATTGATACTGTTTTTTCCCTTTTAGGTCAGAGATCAGATCTCGCTGTCACGGACTGCGGCAACCAGGAATGACTTAACCCTGCAGCTACCTAAGCTTCACCTGGAGACCTTTGCGATGGAAGGGCTAAAGGGCGGGCCAGAGGTTGTCGCATTCCAGGTTAGATTCTTAAATAACGTTTCTTTGCGAAGCAAAGGGTTTCAAAAACTCCATAATAATAATAATAATAATAATAATAATAATAATGATGATGATGATGCTATAAATAAAAGCAAAAACGTAGTGGCCAGTAATTAACAAAATTAAATTTTCAAACTCGTGCTTGACTGAGATCATTATATTAGAACAACACTTTTGTATTCCAAATTGAGTATCGAGGATCTGTAGAAAGGATTTAGCAAACTCAAATGGTGCACACCACACCTAGAAATCACTGCGGTCAGACAGGAGGGAGAGAAAATGCCTTTCACTTTTAAAAAAGTTGGGTTCAGAACAGTATTTCTCTCAGTATCACTGTCGAAGAAAAGAAATGTGCCCTAGATTAATATTTAAGGGGGACATCAGCAGTGGGTCACCCAGGAGAAAAGAATTACAAAACAGGGTGTGTTGGAGTCCCTTAGTTTCACCGCAGCTGGGGCAGTTCAAATGGTTGAGAAAGATTCCACCGTTATTGATCTTTTTAGCCATTTTCTGACACCGGCTGAAGACAGTACTCTGACAAATGAAATAAACAATGAATGCAGCTGTCAAGGCATCGGAATCAGAAAGCAGCCCTTCTAGAACGGAGTGCAAGCCCCAACTTATCTTCTTGCCATCATATAAATGATCCAAGAATTCTTAAGTGCTTAAGTGTTTTTGTGAATGGATCCATTCTTAACAAAGTCGCAGTAGTGCCCTTGCCAGAAAGAACTTCATTAAACTTCTGGACCTTGGCCTTGGGCATGCACCCCTGCAGTGACAAATGAGGTTGCAGTAGGATGATCAGAATGCGGGAATATTGTACTGGGGATGGTTGGGTCATTGGTATGGAGACGCTATGGAGTGCCTTGAGTAAGGAGATCCATACCTGGATATAGAAATGCAAAGATTGAGTCTTGGGCCTGGTGAGGGGCCTGGATTTAGGCCCCAGCTTTGTGTGGTATCAGGATATCTGTGATTGGTGTCATATCCAAGCCCAGCACTCATGGTCAGCCAGGCTGGGCACTGATGAGGAACAGGGTCAAACTTTGCTCCCATCCATCCATGGTGGCCCTTCCATATGAAATCTATAGGCCTGAGCAAATGCATTTTGGGTGACTTAAGATGGCAGGTTAGCCACCGTGTCTAGGAGCTGAGCTGAGCTCTCACTTTAAAACACAGCCATCTATCCCTGCTGAAGCATGTCCATGTGCTTGCATGAGTCGTGCTGGCCAAAGCAGTGGCAGAAAGAGCATATGACCATAGGCACCATTTATGCTGGGCTGTGTTCTCGAAGCGACTAGCATGAGTTTGGCCAAACTGCGGGAGGCAGTGGAGGATAGGGGTGCCTGGCGTGCTCTGGTCCATGGGGTCACGAAGAGTCGGACACAACTGAACGACTGAACAACAACACCAGGTGGGTCCCGAGGCACCCATAATTTTTTTGGGGGGGGCTGGCAGGGCGACCCAACACGTCACTCGTTTGACATCACATGGAGCAGCAAGGACCAACGGGGCTTGTCACAGCCATGGGAGGGTCTGACGGGCCCGTTGCGCCGTGTGACATTATGCATACGATGGGCACCCCCGATGTGGGGCAGAACCCGGCACACCTGCATGTAACAGCTATCATATCCACCTCTCCTGTTGGGAGGAAGGTGTGTTTGGAGTGGACTGAATTGTCAGCTTCACACCAGCCCTCTCTTCAAGTCTGGCCCCCAGCCCTGGTTGTACATTTATTTATTTATTATAAAAAGAACACACTAGAAGAGATTTGGATTTGGAAAACAGCATGGGGCTGAAAGGATTATGACACACACATGCACACCCAGCACATAAGTGCTAGAACAGGGGTCAGCAACCTTTTTCAGCCGTGGGCCCTTCCCCCGTCCCTCAGACCATGTGGTGGTCTGGACTATATTTTGAAGAAAAAAATGAACAAATTCCTATGCCCCACAAATAACCCAGAGATGCACTTTAAATAAAAGCACACATTCTACTCATGTAAAAACACACTGATTCCCGGACCATTCGTGGGCCGGATTGAGAAGGCGATTGGGCCGCATCCGGCCCACGGGGGGGTGGCCTTAGGTTGCTGACCCCTGTGCTAGAAAGTTCCTTGGGTTGTTTGTAGCTTCCTTTCACAACTAAATCACAGATCTCCCAGCATCGCATCTAGTTTGGCCCTTGCGGTTCTGATTCCTGCAAGCACCCAAATTCATGCTTCCTTTTCTCCACCAGACTGGTTAGGTAAACTATCGGCCAATCTGATAGTTTAACAGCCCTGGGGCGAAAGGAATGTCCACCTTGTACGCTGAGTGACATGTATAAATTTTCTCTTTCGAGATAAAATACTTTGGCTTTGTCACCTGTGGAGTTTTCCAGGTGGCTATGCCCCAGAGTTTTAAGAATAGGAACAAGTAACCTAACCCCAAGCAAAGCTCTTGGAAAGTATGTGTAGCCAATTTCAATGGGTCTTACTTTCCAGTGTTGCTTGCGGCCAACATCAAAATGGTATAAAAACGAAAGAAGCCATCATTAAAATGCTCTATACGTGTATTTTGTGGCTCAAAATCTACATGGTATGTATTTCCCCCCCAGTATTACATAGCTATTCAAAGTACCTTTATAGTTATCGACAAAAAAACCTTTTTGGAATGGAAAAAAGTCAAGGTTAATAAATAATGGATTCTTTCCAACTACGTCATAGAGTAGATCCATTGAAATCAATGGACTTAAGTCACTTAACTCCACTTACTTCAATGGGTCTCTTCTGACTGACATTGGCTGTTACCCTGTGTTAGTCATGTTTTCTCTTCATGTCTAAAAACTGCAGAGGACCTCTGTTCAGGTGGTTTTCTATTATTTTTGCTTGAGACCCTTCCAAAGATTTAGGAGCAGGAAATGGGAATACTGTAATCAATTGAAAATAAAGGATTTTTAGTCAGGTCGTTGCCTAGTTAAACCAGATAAAGGTGATTCTTATTTAATTGTTCTTTCTTCCTGTTACTCTCCTGTAACACTCACATGCACACACGTTACCTATTTCCCAATCTTGTTTCAGTTTAAAGTTTCTGTATTACTCTGTGGCAAGGGTGTCTTAATACCTGAAGTATGAAATCTTGCATGATCGAATATCCTCTAAATGAACAACTAACCCACTTTTAAATGTATTGTTCCCCACTTGCAAATGAGCACAGAAATACCAAATTTACTCGCAGTTGTTGTTGTTGTTGTTGTTGTTGTTGTTGTTGTTGTTGTTGTTGTTGTTGTTATTATTATTATTATTATTATTATTATTATTATTTCTTGTTGTGTTTAATTTATGAATCACCTTTTACATATAACTCTAGGCAATTACAGATACACCCTAAAAACCTCTAAACATAGTTTTAAAAACAGCACACACCCCTCCAAATATAGGATTTAAAACAATCTTTTAATCATATATACCGTACTTTTCCATGTATAAGACTCCCACATGTATAAGACTCCCCCTATTTTGTGGGAAGGATTGCCCAGAGTTGTTGAGCTTTGGGGGGGATTGCACAGGGTTGTTGAGCTTTTTTAAGGGGGGGTTTGCCAAAAATCGCTCACCCGCACACGTCACAAAATCCGTCTCTCGTTATCCCCTCGCCGGCAGAAGCTGCCAGTTGCCCGCACAATTGCCACAGCGTCAGCCAGTCAACACCGGCCTTTGACGCAGCAACCAATAACATGCCTAATAGCCGCTGACAGCCACGGAAGCAACCAATCAAACGTCCACCCTATGCACTATCCATGTATAAGACGAACCCCACTTTTTAGCATAATTTTTAAATAAAAAAAAAACCCTAGTCTTATACATGGAAAAATACGGTACATTTCCCCCCCCCCCAATGAGGGCTTCATTTGCCCACACCAGTTTCCATCAATTCTGTCCCAGTCTTTCATTATCTTAGCATACTATAGTGTGACCAAGAAGCAGAACTCAGGGCAGATACCGGTAGTTTTTAAAGGCTGCTGTGAAATCGGTAGAACCTACCTCTGTGGCTCCATTTTTCTTCTTCTTCCTGCCACATAAGTAAATGGCTGGCATTCACCCTTGTGGGTCCCACTGACCTCTCCAGTTAGGCAATAAGTTCAGTGCATGGATGTGCAGATGATATTAAGTTCAGTTCGGAAAAGGATCCAGCCTACAAATCCTGGTGAGCCCTTAACTAGTATAAATGCTAGGTATTGTTTTTATGTGTCTCGCAGAGCTTTTTTCTTTGTTGTGAAATGTATTCTTCCACAATGGTTTAAATATCATGTTTCATTTCTTCAGGCAATTTACTGCATTAAACTCGTGTCAGAAATAACTAAGGACCCCATATTTTAGTCCTAAAGTACATAAACAGTGGACACTAATTATTCAGAGCAAGATATGTGTTTTTAAAGTTCTGGTACTGGGCAAAGCAGGGACGCGGGTGGCGCTGTGGGTTAAACCACTGAGCCTAGGGCTTACTGATCAGAAGGTCGGCAGTTCGAATCCCCGCAACGGGGTGAGCTCCCGTTGCTCGGTCCCTGCTCCTGCCCACCTAGCAGTTTGAAAGCACGTCAAAGTGCAAGTAGATAAATAGGTACTGCTCTGGCGGGAAGGTAAACGGCATTTCCGTGCACTGCTCTGGTTCGCCAGAAGCGGCTTAGTCATGCTGGCTACATGACCCGGAAAAATGCCGGCTCCCTTGGCCAGTAAAGCGAGATGAGCGGCGTAACCCCAGAGTCATTTGCGACTGGACCTAATGGTCAGGGGTCCCTTTACCTTTTTACTGGGCAAAACAGCTGCTTAATAGCGCAGTCCCGTGCATGTTTACTCAGTAGTAAATCAGATTTAGTTCAATGTGGCTTAGTCCCAGGTAAGTGTGGATGGGATGGCAGCCTAAATCTTAACTGCACTGCAAAGCGGATAGTAGTTAAAGTGATAAAATGATTTATAGGAAGAAAGCTTTAAATTTAATAAAACTTTGCTGCAATTCAGGAGTGACTGGAAAACTTGTTTAATAATTTTATTTTGCAACATTTATATAATGCTTGATTTTAATAAAAACTCAGAGTTTTTCAAAAAGAACACAAAACAATAACAACAGTTAAAAACAAGTATTAGAAACTTTCAAAAATCATGAAAACCAACAATGAGCGAAAACCAGATTAAAACACCCGGCAGCGTCTGTATATTTGGACAGGCTTGCCTAAACAAACAAACCAAATGTTTTTATCAGGTGTCAAAAAGACCATAGACAGCTCCTTTCTATTGCCACTGCACAACGAAGGAGTTACCATGTGGGGCAATTGAGCACTGCTGCAGCAAAAGAACGGAGTGCTAATAAATGGCATAATGAGTGACTCAATTATTTCGGCATTATTTGCGTATCAAAACCCGATTGCTAAAATAAGTGGAAGGATTATTGTAGCCCTTAGTGATTTTCTCCGGAAGGAGCATATAAAACCATTCCAGCGTGCTCAGAGGTGTGAAACGTAAAAGCCCACAGGCCATTTGCAGCACCCTCTCTTACTGTTTTGCCCTCTTTGGGGGACAGGCAAAAACCATTTTCAGTGATGCTTCCCTTCCTTTTTCTGGAAGATGTATGGCCCGTGCAGGCCCATTGAAGAGAGTCTGCACCTAGCGAAATAATGAAGTGTGCGCTATGGAATGGGGAGAAAGGAAGACGTCCCATCATTTAATGTTTCGTTCTGTGTTGTCCGGCTTCCGGGAAGGCACAGCATACATAAAAACGAAATGTAAATGAAACTGATAAACAATAATACAGTGGCACCTTGGTTCTCAAACTTAATCCGTTCCGGAAGTCTGTTCCTATACCAAGGCGCGCTTTCCCATAGAAAGTAATGCACAATGGATTGTTGTTGTTGTTGTTCAGTCGTTCAGTCGTGTCCGACTCTTCGTGACCCCATGGACCAGAGCACACCAGGCACTCCTGTCTTCCACTGCCTCCCGCAGTTTGGCCAAACTCATGCCAGTCGCTTCGAGAACACTCTTCAACCATCTCATCCTCTGTCGTCCCCTTCTCCTTGTGCCCTCCATCTTTCCCAACATCAGGGTCTTTTCCAGGGAGTCTTCTCTTCTCATGAGGTGGCCAAAGTACTGGAGCCTCAACTTCAGGATCTGTCCTTCTAGTGAACACTCAGGGCTGATTTATTTAAGAATGGATAATCCGCTCCATACTTTTAAAAACAGCAATTTAACATGAATTTTACTATCTAACGAGACTATTGATCCGTAAAATGAAAGCAATAAACCATGTACCGCAGTCACACAATCAGTCCATCAAAACGGAGCACGTTCAGCTTCCGAAAAAGGTTCACAAACCGGAACACTTACTTCCGGGTTTGCAGTGTTTGGGTTTCAAGTTGTTTGAGTAGCAAGGCGTTTGAGAACAAAGGTACTGTAGTCCATTACTTCAGAATTGGGTTTTTAAGATGTGCACATGTCCTACTGACTGTGTCCTACTTCACAAACATCTGCCAGAAAGATGTTGGTTTTCAGGATGTAAAATTGAAGGAATTGTGTGGTGTGAGGGAGACAGGGAAAAGAGAAGGTGAGTGGAAGTGTAAATCATGGACCATCCTCACAGTTGGTCCTCCTTACTTCAGGAGAGTTGTAGTAGCGCATGCCGGTCCAGGCATGCTACCGGCAATTTTACAGTTGTTGTACCGGTACGGCATTCTTTTGTTTGAAAACTGCTATACAAATGTAAGGAGGGGTATAATTCGTTTTATAGCAGCAAGAGTAGAGTGTTGACGTCGCTTCTGAGAGATAGAGTATAATCATTATAAATTTATAAAGGGCTTATGTCTTCCATTTATTTTATGTAAATTATGTATCCATGTATGATGCAGTCATGGTTTATCATATTGTATTGGGCACAGAAGCAAAATTGCCTGCTCTTCTAATCAATTGGGCAAAGATAAAATGCAGCTTGAAATGTTAGGTCCCTGCTACGTTTAACCCCCCCCTCCTTCTTTCAATAGCACTAGTACAGCGAAAAGCATTCAGGGCCCAAGGGGAAATATCTATCTACAAATACAAAGATAATTATGTTGTTTCTTGTCTGTTCGGAACGTTGTGGCAAATATTGCGTCTTAGAAAAGTACTTTTGAGGGCAAAGCCGCGCTTTTTCCAGGTGGCAGAACTCCTCATTATTCAAACCCAATCAAATCGTGGCTCTTTGCAGACGTGTAAAATGCGCACGTTTTCACGATCAACGCTTTGGCGCGATCCTTGTTAAGTAGCTCCCTTTGAAAACATTATTCTTGCTGAAGGCATGAGTACAGAGGGGCCACTTACACCGCGTAGACTTACAAAAAAAGAGAGGTAACACCAAAAAAAAAGAGAGAGAGAAATTTGCATATGGGGATTTGCCTTAAGCTTAATATATATTACTTGTTTGCTTGCTTCACACCATTGCAAGGAAGCAGTTTTTAAAAGAGCAATTCATCAGATCAAAGGGGGGGGGAACCTCCTCGCTCCCCCCCTTTTTCTACCCCTCTCTTTTACACACACCTCCCCATGACTTTGAAATTTCACCTGCTTAGGTGGAAAAGAAAGTTGGACATTCAAGTACTTGCACCCATCCACGTACCTCCTCTTTCTGTAAGTGTACAAGGAGAAAAATGAATTTCATTTCAGTTTTTTTAATTTTCTCCTGTATGCCACTGTGAGATCTGATACGACAAAGTGTGGTGTAAAAAAGGTTTTCCAGTTAAAAAGATATATTTTGGCCTTACAATTTGGAGGTTGCCGAGAGAAGAGGGTCTTTGCAGAAAGGTACGCCTCCTTTCTCTTCCCCGCATCCACGCTTGGTAAAACCACTTACGCAGAGAAACATGAAATATTCCAAACCTTGCCCCCCCGCCCTGCTTTATGTAATATACAACAAATTTGAATCCCTCTTGTTTTTGAGATTTGCTTGCAAAAATATTCAATATTCACTTGACATGAGCAGTGACAGCTGACGCCCCAAAGGACAGATAGGTCACCTCTAGTTTCCACAATTCACAAGAAGATATGTGTATGTGTGTGTTCATATACACACACACATACACAGTGGTACCTTGACTTACGAGCGACTCAACTTACGTTTTTTTCGACTTCCGAATGAGTTCCGGAAGCAAAAAAATGGCTGCCAGTTCCGAATTTTTCGACTTGCAAAGGGAAAGTGGCGGCACGATACCTCGACTTACGAAGTTTTGAATGCGGTTTTTTCGACATATGAATTTTTTTGCCGTTTGGAGATGGCGCCTTCGACTTACGAAGATTTCGACTTACGAGGGTGCCTTCGGAACGCATTAACTTCGTAAGCCGAGGTACCACTGTGTGTGTGTGTGTGTGTGTGTGTGTGTATATATATATATATATATATATACACATACACACATATACACGGACACAGGATTGGGGCGGAAATTCTGACACGACTTACAATTCTACTAAGAAATTTACCTAGAAGGTATATTGCACTTCGACGTTTCAACTGGTTTAACAGTTGTAGGTTTAAATATGTTTAAAAACAGGGAATTAACTCTGCAAAATGAAAAATCCCTAAAATATTCCTGTGCTTAGTTTGTATTAATGCAGCTCTATGTGGTTTTTGTAGAGAGATCACTGTAGGAAAACGAACTGCAAAGAAAGTACCGGTATATTCTTCCTGGCAAAGCACCCTCTTTACAAATTCTTTTGTACTCTCTTCCTGCTAAATTTCTTCTCGGTTCCACATTCTCCACACGTCCTCCTGGGATCCCCTCTTTTTAACTTTCCCTTTTTCTTTTTACACCTATCAGCTTTACTTCATTCCGTTTGATTCCTTTATTGTGATTGAAAAGAAATCTTGGTTTTTCCTTCAGAATATTCAGCTTTCCCTCAACTAATGCTTCTCATTGCATCCGTTGGAAAACACGGTGGAATTCAGATGATCTTGAACTGTAAATGGGATCAGAGGGCCAATTTCTTTATCCAATGGGCTCTTGAGATTTCAGAGAAGCCTATCTTCCTGCATTATTTTTCACCCACTTTGAGAAATCCTTGCCATCCAAACGGTGCCCACATTTGTGTATGCCTTTATATATCTTAATACTTTGCCATTAAGGGCTGAATTGTTGAGGTTTGGCAACTAGCCGTGAATGTAAAACTCACCCAA
Source organism: Lacerta agilis (assembly GCF_009819535.1). Lineage (NCBI taxonomy): Eukaryota > Metazoa > Chordata > Lepidosauria > Squamata > Lacertidae > Lacerta > Lacerta agilis. The sequence goes on along the minus strand of NC_046327.1, from coordinate 3,708,965 downwards.
CATTGCAAAACTAGTAAGGGAGTGGTGCAAGAGACATTTGGGGCCAACTTATGGCTTGATAAAGGCAGACTGTGTTTTTAGAAACGAATCGCTTTCAGGCATGAGAGAATATTGCAGCAGGAGGAGAATAAACATTGTACACCAAAGCCTGTTTAGATGTGTTTGCATTTGTGTAACAGTTATGGGTTAAGAAAAGCAGAAAACATACACCCTTGTGCAAATTAATTGAAGGAAACATTGTACAAAACTCACATATACGTACATTAGTAACCTCCGCTATTTTTAAGCAGCATTTGAACATGGTTTGGCATAGAGTCTACTAGTTTTGAACAGTCACTGTTGATTTTCGGATCCCTGTCCCACACTCGAATCAGCGCCTGAATGAGCTTCTCCATAGTCATACAGTCTACAGCACGGAGGCGACTTTTAAATATAGCCCACAAATTCTCAGTGGGATTTACGTCCGGGGAATTCCCTGGCCAATCAAGCACCTGTATTTGCTGCTCTGTCATGAATTTCTTCACCACTTTTGATGTGTGACAGGGGGCTAGGTCCCGCTGCCCAGTCCCAGTACCGTCAGGATACCTCTTTTCCAGCTCTGGAATCACTCTATTTTGTAGAACCTCAATGTATTGTGGCGAGCGCATCATTCCTTCTATTGGCTGCAGGCTTCCAACACCATAATGATCAACTGGCTTTTCGTGTTTGTTTTGAGTACAGGATTATGAGTAGGATAGAAAACATGCTTTGTTTCAATTAATTTGCACAAGGATTTTTTTTTAACAAGGAAAGAAGGGCCACTATATCAGAGAGCTGATAAAGTCATCGCTGAAGTTTTTAACCACCTTTAAAATGAAAGTATGAGCTCTGACTGAAATACTTTAATCCTTAAGACACCTCTTGCCCAAGTTTTACTTTTGGAGGTTTGTACTGGTCATACCACAGAGCCTAGGGCTTGCCGATCAGAAGGTCGGCGGTTTGAATCCCCGCGACGGGGTGAGCTCCTGTTGTTCAGTTCCTGCTCCTGCCAACCTAGCAGTTTGAAAGCACATCAGAGTGCAAGTAGATAAATAGGTACCACTCCGGTGGGAAGGTAAACGGCGTTTCCTTGCGCTGCTCTGGTTCACCAGAAGCAGCTTAGTCATTCTGGCCACATGATCCGGAAGCTGTATGCTGGCTCCCTTGGCCAGTAAAGTGAGATGAGCACTGCGATCCCAGAGTCGTCTGCGACTGGACCTAATGGTCAGGGGTCCCTTTACTTTTACTGGTCAGACAGAGGCAAGACTGGGACAGTCCATTCCTCAACTTTTCATGACCTTCAAAAGAAAGACTTAAGGTTGCCTCCTGGTTTCACTTTTACTGCACAATCTTAGACATGCCATCTCAGAAATTAATTCCATTAAAGACAGCAGAACTTACTTCTGAGTAAGCATAGGATTGAACAGCTAGAAGCCTACTTTCAGTATTTCAATATCTTGCATTTTTAGGGCAATTTGTCATGAAGACAACCTAGTATTTCAGTAAACTGCCTTTATAGTGGCTTTCTTTTGTTACCCTTGTAAAGAGTTTGAAAGTCAAAAGGCTGTGTGAAATATTGCACCATATTAATATTGGATTTTGTAATGTAATTGTCAGCTTTTTTTGGAAAGGGATATCATTTGATGGGGTGCTTAGGTGAGGGCCTGGAAAAGGAAGGGTTAGCTCCAACTTGAGGGAGTTTATTATGGCTTAGTGATTTGCTGATTGATTTCATTTGCTGTCAGTTAAGGCTCTCTTAATGTCAAAATTTTTGCATAATGCATTGAAATAGAGACTGATGAAGTTCTTCAGAGTGATGCGGCTTACGCAAACTGACCCTGATTTGCCCTGTTCTGCATGACAATTTAAGTGACAGCAGTTAAAGGGAAATATGGCAATGAATATGCAACTGTGGTATTAAGGAAAATGCAGTGTAAACGCTTCAGAATATGAAACTACGCATAAGAAACAGGCTAGTCTGCTAATTCCACAGTTCTTCTGCATCGAGGAAATAGGGCATTGTTGTGTCCCAAGTGATGCACTAAATGAAAATTCAAAGGGGAAAAAAAGTTTAGAGGGAATTAAAAACTAACCTATATTCCTGAGTTCTGCTAAATGTTTTCCCTGCTTGATAGTGCAGGTTTTTGGAAGCACGTGAATTTCAAATCTGTGAGGTCCTTTGAGATTTTCCCCTTTGCTTTCATGCTTTCATGGTGCATATAAGTGTGTGGCAGGCCTTGTTCCTGGTCTGCAGAACTGATTGCACGGCTAATGGAAATAAATTGCTGATGAGATCGAAGATAGAGGTCCCAGCTTTATTTATTAGTAGTTTGCAGCATCAGTCTTCACGCGGCATAATTTTTTTGTTACATTAGGGAGTTCAATGGGAAGCATGTATTAACAATGTCACTAGTTTGATTGGAGTCTGTTGATTTTCGCTTCACTTTTCCCTCCTGCGTTAAGCGCCAAAGTACCACAGAGGGTGGGATTCTGGGAGGGGAGAATGAGCAAAGGGAATAATTAAAATGGTGGCTGGTGGCTGAAATAGGGTCTGTGGACATACCTTGTCCCAGTGATTCTTCCTGGGATTGGAAGTGTGCCTCAGGAGGTCTTGTGCTTCCTTTCACTACATAAGAACACGAGAAGCTGCCTTGGTCCATCTATGTCAGCATTGTCTCTACTGGTTGTTTTGTGTGTGTGTGTTTCGAAATCATTTTTATTAGATTTTTACAATACAAAATTATAAGAATTATTGTAAGTACATATCCATGTGCAGAGATTCCTCCGAATCTCAGGACTTCCTCCCAATTCTTCCCTGGAGTCCCTTTTTAATCATTTAAAACTGCATCTTCTCCAAACTCTATTATATCAATCCATATTTTCCATGATCTTCTTCTTCTTCTTCTTCTTCTTCTTCTTCTTCTTCTTCTTCTTCTTCTATAACTTGTAGCCGAGTAAGGTTGTCTTCCATAAATATGGTTTTAACAGTGAGTCCATAAGTGACTGTGGAGGCCAATTCTGGATCCAGGCATCCTTCCACAGTGGGGACATTGGTTTCCAGGCGGGAGTTGATCACGGTGTGGATTTACCAAGCGTGCCTTCCTCTTGAGTCCTGAGTTTGAGTGTCTTCAAAGCCCATGAAGCAGAGAGAGGCACTATTTGGCTTTTGCTTCAGGCAGAGAGACCTTCTGAGCCAGCAGTGGATTCTGCTGTGGTTATAACTATAGGAGAGAATTGGGGGGGGGGGGGGAGAGAGAAAGATGTGTGGTTTCTCAAAAAACGAATGAAACATTTTAAAATTAGCTATAAATGTCACCTCATTTGTTTGTGTTTTGGAAACGGCAAGACTGTGTCCCCATTTTTCAGGTTAATGTTTTAGTTAAGCCTGGGATCCACAGGTGCTGCATTTTTATTCTCCCCCCATTATGTAAAACTTCTTGTCATGGTGGGACAGAGTGTTTTAAATTGCTCTTTTTAGGAGATATATTGCTCACCTTGTCAAAGTTGAAGCGTTGCCACGTTTTCAGCCAGCAGCACAATTTTCTTTAGTTGCAAACATAAAATAGCACAACAGCGCTGTGATCTTCTAAATGCCATCATTTCTCATCGAGCGAAGTTGAATAGGATTGAAGAGAAATATGTAGGTAACGAAGCCAGGGAAAACTGCTGTTAAACATATACTGCAGTTTGGGGAACATTTCCCAAGAGACTTAGAAATATGCGTGTGGGTGTCTGTCTCTTTTCCATACTTACAATTTATATATTGTTATGAGCCGATATAAACACAAGGGCTGTGCTTAGGTACTAGGCCAAACTTAAGATTTGTGCCGACCACTGTTGTGGATCCAAACAATTGTTTGAGTCACCAAACATACAGTCAAACCACAGTTGGAGTTGTTTGCAAGCTTCCATTTTTCCCTCCACCCAAGCACTCCAATCTCAGTTAAGTCTCTAGGCAGACCGAGTATGGAGGAACAGCTATAATTATTTTTATTCACATTCTGGTAACCTGTTCAGAACAGAGCTGCAAGATTCCCGGCCAGGGCTGGTAAAAGAACACATTTCAACTGTGATTAAGAGTGGTAGACTCGTAATCTGGTGAACCGGGTTCGCGTCTCCGCTCCTCCACATGCAGCTGCTGGGTGACCTTGGGCTAGTCAAACTTCTTGGAAGTCTCTCAGCCCCACTCACCTCACAGAGTGTTTGTTGTGGGGGAGGAAGGGAAAAGAGAATGTTAGACGCTTTGAGACTCCTACCGGTAGTGATAAAGCGGGATATCAAATCCAGACTCTTCTTCTTCTTCTTCTTCTTCTTCTTCTTCTTCTTCTTCTTCCTCTTCCTCTTCTTCTTCCTCTTCTTCTCTTTCTCTGGGTACCCCTGCCTTATCCTCTCCAAGGTACCGCACTTTTCCGTGTATAAGACTATGTTTTTTATTGAAAAATCATGTTCAGAATTATGGGTTGTCTTATACATGGGTAGTGTATTGTGGGGACGTGGGATTGGTGGCTGCCGCAAGTTGGGGATTGCGGTTGGTGACGGCGGCAAGGTCTGCTGTTGATTGGCTGTCGCTGCAGCAAGTGGGTGGGCTTTTTGCTGCCTTTTTTCAGCGATGGGACAGAGCAGGTATAGGCAAAATCCAGCCCTCCAGATGTTTGGGACTACAATTCCCATCATCCCTGACCACTGGTCCTGTTAGCTAGGGATGATGGGAATTGTAGTCCCAAACATCTGGAGGGCCAGAGTTTGCCTGTGCCTGGAACAGAGGATAGGTTGCATTGGTGACGCACGCGAGCGGCATTGTCGGTCTGGCGGGTGAGCGTTTTTTGGCATTCCTCCCTAAAAAAGCTCAACAACTCTGGGCAATTCTTCCCAAACTTTGGGGAATCCCCCCGTATTCTGAATTTTGAGTCCCCCAAAATAGGGGGCTTGTTATACCTGGAAAAGTATGGTATCTTGTCCTTACTTTTAGATAATTAGCCTGAAAGCATTGAGTTGTAGTGTTTTGAATTTTTGCACAGCACGTAGCAAATGTCAGGGGCTTTCTTAAATTCAGTAAAATATGCCTTCCGTATCTTTTCCAGTCCAGTTTGTCCCACTCAAAAGGAAAGAGGGCTGCAAGTGTTTCAACGGTCTGAATAAGTTAATCATCTTGTACAGCCCCTAATAATAATTTGACTAGTTCATTTGTGGTCTTAAGCACTATTTGGGTTCACCCACATAATTACCGCTGGAACACTTGATACATTATTTTATGAATCTTGCATGATGTGATTGGCATTTTAAATGGTTTTGTGCTTTTTCCAATAGAGGTTGATCTGCTACAATATATTCTACTTTGTCTCATTATGTGGAAAACGAAGCAGCAGCAATATTCTATATCATGCTACAAGGAAATAAGGCTCTTAGCTCACCTATTTGCATATTGACATTTTTCCTGCCTCTGTGTTCAGCCCATTACCAAGTTGCATTGCTGGTTTCCCCCACAACATCCTACGCTTCAATAATAAATTCATGGTTTCCCATCTTGACTTCACCCGTGTCAGTGCAGAGGTTTAAATAATACTGGTATAGAAAGGAGTGCTTCCTCGCTTGTCTCTTGAAGTGGCAGTGTTTATTTGTTCGTTAATTAAACACCCACCCGTTTTTGTTTTTTTTAACGTACGGCTGAATGCAAAGCACTTGTGCCATTTTCAAATTATTAAAAGTGCAATGCAATACTTGCAGGGTAGCAGAGCAGAAAGAGGACCTAAAAGAAGACCATAAGCCTTTCTCTTAGGAATAATCAGTCTAGATATCCCTAGAGATCGGTGTGTGTGTGTGTGTGTGTTTTATACACAACTATGGGAGCCCAAGCGGTTTAATCTCAGAAATGGAAGTACCAGCAAAAAGGAGGAATGGCAGATGAAATTGATGGAAGATTCAGAAACGGCTAGTTAAATTCGTAGAATAAGAGAGCAGGAAGGAAGAGTCTTTAAGGAAAACTGGGAAAGGTTTGTAGAATATTTGAAAAATCATTATAAAAAATTAAAACATCAGCGGGATTAGGGTAGATTCAGCAGTGTAAAATAAGCTGAGATAAAACTGAAGAGGAAAGAATATGGAGTGATTTGAATATGCAGCAGCAAAGGATAACTACATCGAACCATGGAAGGTGGGGGAAGAGAGGTCAATGAGAAATGCAATGTTGTTGTTTTTTCTTTCGGTGAATGTAAATGTGGAAAACTTGTAAAATTATAAATATTAAAAAAGAGAGAAAGAGAACCTAATAAAACCATATAAAGTAGAATAAATAATGGCCATAGCAGAAATCCTCTCATCCTTATGTCTCACGCAGCCCAGTTGCATCGGGAATGTAGTTTTTGAGAGGCAGGAATCTCTCTTTCTTTTGTAAGATGCTGTTTAGCCAGGGGACTATTGGATGTAGCCCAAGGCTCCATTCTACGCCTCCCTTGCCATTTTGTAAAAAAAAGGGGGGGAGGAAAAAAAACGAGACTCGGAGTTGTGTCCAGTGTTGGTCATACTCGCCCATTGTTTAGGATCCCATGTTTTTGTGCCTGTGAACATGGAAAATTCTTTTAGCTGCTGTAGGTGACAGCCACCTACAGAAGAAGAGTTTGGATTTGATATCCCGCTTTTCACTACCCGAAGGAGTCTCCTTTCCCTTCCTCCCCCACAACAAACACTCTGTGAGGTGAGTGGGGCTGAGAGACTTCAGAGAAGTGTGACTAGCCCAAGGTCACCCAGCAGCTGCATGTGGAGGAGTGGAGACACGAACCCGGTTCACCAGATAACGAGTCTACCGCTCTTAACCACTACACCACACTGGCTCTCTTCTATGACAGGCTTCCTCAAACTCGGCCCTCCAGATGTTTTGAGACTACAGTTCCCATCATCCCTGACCACTGGTCCTGTTAGCTAGGGATCATGGGAGCTGTAGGGCCGAGTTTGAGGAAGCCTGTTCTATGAGCTGAATCTCTTTTTAACCCGCCTTATCTTAGTGACTGTTGTTACATTCTGTGCCTATGAATTCCATCGGTCATTATGTTTTCTGTGATGAAACATGTCCTTGCGCTTGTCCTTGAATCTAGTTTAATTGGCTGTCCCCAAGTTCCAGTATTTTAAGAGAGAATAGAATACATTTCTCTATCATTATGTTTGCCCCAGCATCTGTAAGTTTATATACCTGGCTGCTGTTTCTGGGACTTAAAACCTTCTAATCGCCAACCATCGTTTTAGTTGCCCTTCAGAAATATAAGGAGCTTCCTTATGCTGTGCTTCGTAATGGAAAAATCCACACAGCTGTAAACCATGCTTTACTTATATAAGAGCTGATTCCGCCTATTTCAGCCATACTGGAGAGAGAGAAAAGCTGCAATTCCCCCAATTTAACAACTGACCCAAGGACTCCTGGCTTTCTTCCTCTCCACTCAAGCTATGCTGATAAGCCAAGAAAAACCCTCAGCTAACCACTGTGGCTTGTTTGGAGCAAAACCAACGATAATCCCTGGTTTGGCTACAGTGGCAGCCTAGAGATCATAGTTTGCTCCCCCCCCCAACATGAGTGGGAAGGAGTGGATCGGGTGCAGTCAACTCATGCATAGTAGTGGCCTGTTTATGGCTTACTCTGTCATGTGAATGTGGTCAATACAGTGGTACCTCGGGTTACAAACACTTCGGGTTACAGACTCCGCTAACCCGGAAGTAGTACCTCGGGTTGAGAACTTTGCCCCAGGATGAGAATGGAAATTGCGCGGCGGCAGCGGGAGGCCCCATTAGCTAAAGTGGTACCTCACATTAAGTAATATTTAATAATAATAATAATAATAATATAATAATAATAATAATAATAATAATAATAATAATAATAATAATAATAATAAATTATTTATACCCCGCCCATCTGGCTGGGTTTCCCAGGCCACTCTGGGTGGCTTCCAACAGAATATTAAAATACAACACAGGTGAAACTCGAAAAATTAGAATATCGTGGAAAAGTCCATTTATGTAAGCAATTGTTTTCATTAGCTACTGGAGTTTAATATATGAGATAGACTCATGACATGCAAAGCCAGATACGTCAGGCCTTTATTTGTTATAATTGTGATGATTATGGCATACAGCTGATGATCTCCCCAAAGTTGAAATTGTTAATTTGGGGTTCTCATCGGCTGTATGCCATAATCATCACAATTATAACAAATAAAGGTTTGGCATTTTTCGCTTTGCGTGTCATGAGTCTATCTCATATATTAGTTTCATATTTTAAGTTGAATAACTGAAAGAAATGAACCTTTCCATGATAATCTATTTTTTTGAGTTTCACCTGTAGTCTATTAAACATTAAAAGCTTCCCTAAACAGGGCTGCTTTTAGATGTCTTCTAAAATCTGGTAGTTGTTTTTCTCTTTGACATCTGGTGGGAGGGCGTTCCACAGGGCAGGTGCCACCACCGAGAAGGCCCTCTGCCTGGTTCCCTGTAATTTGGCTTTTCGCAGCGAGGGAACCGCCAGAAGGCCCTCGGCACTGGACCTCAGTGTCCAGGCAGAACGATGGGGGTGGAGACGCTCCTTCAGGTATACTGGACCGAGGCTGTTTAGGGCTTTAAAGGTCAGCACCAACACTTTGAATTGTGCTCAGAAACGTACTGGACAGTTTCAGGTTAAGAACGGACCTCCAGAACGAATTAAGTCCGTAACCAGAGGTACCACTGTATATTCCATCTAGCCCAGTTCGGAATTCTACTCAGTTGGAAGCTTCAACTGGTTTCAGGATGTCTACTAGCTTCTCAGTAGGCACCCTTTAACAGTTCTAAGAAGACACATTGAAGTGTAACTGCAGGTTTTGGTGACAGACCCTTGCTCCCACCACCACCACTGAAATCGTGCCCTGCTGCTGTGCTTGCGTATAAGAGGGGCAGACTGGGTAACATCAGCTCGTTCCTGTGACCCATTCTGGCAAGTTTTCCTCAGCTGACTTCCTCAGGCTCCATAACTACATTTTAACAATTTTAATTTTTAGTATTGTACACTGCTTTGTGTGCTATTTTGGGCAGAACTGCAGTTTATAAATTCCTAAACAAACAAAACAACTACATCAGTCATTCCGCTAGCAGTCGTTATTATTCTTTAGTCCTCTTTCTCTCATTCCTTGAAGCCTAACTAAAAGCAGTATGCCTATCTAAACTTGGAAGCGTTTTCCCCTTCCTTAATGCACTACCCCTGTATCGATTTTCACCATCATTATTGCCTTCCTCCACTTCCAATCCAATTTCCCCCCCTTCTTCTGTGGCTTCCAACCCCTTTGCCAGATTCACGAGAAGAAAGGGGTCTTGTGAAATTGTGCGAATTCAAGTGGCAAGGTGGCAACACGCACCAGTTAAATGTCTTTTCCACCCCAAAGTACCTTCCACCAGTGCTCCTTCAAACGGCAAATTCTGTGGCACGCGGGATCTGCGCGAAATTGTGTGGAAAGTTCCCAGTAACACTCAGCGATATCGCACATAATGGTAATGTCAGGGGGGGGGGTTGAGAGAAGATCTTGGCCCTTCTGTTTCCTCATCAGGAGCTCTGAAACTTCATTATTTAATTGGTTTGTACCTCAAAACTTCATCTGAAGAAGAAGAAGAAGAAGAAGAAGAAGAAGAAGAAGAAGAAGAAGAAGAAGAAGAAGAAGAAACTCCCTGACTGGCAAGTGCAAACATGAACTGACAATTTTCAGAAATAAAATGGTACAATAAATCAACAGCAGCAATTAAAATAACAGAAAAACAGCAGCAGGGAGCCAACCGAAACAACTCAATCAACATTTTAAAAGACAAGTAAAAGTAAGAAGGTATACACCTGGTGCTGAGGGGAAAAAAATCACCCCTAAGTGCAGTAGGTGGCAGATGAGCCTCCATGGGATTGCATTTCACTTTTAGGGCACCGCAGCCCAAATATTCACCGCAGCTGCAAATATGACCCTTCAGCGGGATCCAGAACAGGCTCCAAGTCTAATCCCAGCTCCACCTCCACCTATTTCTGAACGGACCCCCCAAACGCTGATTTAGGATCTCTAAAGAGAGAAGTTTCACTGAATTTCTCCACCCGCACTGTGACCAACTAATCAAAATGCAGTGCAATCTCTTAAAGCAGGCATCCCTGTGGCCAAAGGTTGGGGATGCCTGTCTTAAAGTGTGTTTGCTCAGTAGCAAGTCCCACGAAACTCATTGGAACTTAGTCTGCAGTAACAGGACATCATATTCTGCAGAATTGTCAGTATAGATTCAGGATGCCATTTTTATTTTACTTCATAGCTCTGCACCAAACATTCTTTGCCTGCCGTGACTTTTTGGGCCAACTTCATCCTGAACACAACATTTGTAGTCTCTTCAGATTTTCATCCTAGTAGTTTGCTACACTAAAGTTAGGCTCACATTCTTTTGAAGTACATTTCTTATTCTCTCTCTTGTTCCTTTTCATCTGTTTGTGTACATTGCCCTTAGGTAAATATATTACCTACTAACATTCTTTTTAGTTCTGGAATTTCCTGGAGGCTGAAAGCCTAAAAGGCAAATATTAATTTGGAATTTTCTTCTCTTTCTGTACTTAAAAAAGCAGAAGAACCTCTTCTTTGTGTTTCTAATTTTTGTTACAGTTTTTTTTCTATATTATCTTATTGGTCTGCTTATGATTATAATTTTATATATGACAACTTTCTTAGAGGTTTTATATTTTGTTGTTCTTTTTTCCTGCTTCTGTTCAGTTGATAAAACTTTGTCTAGACGAAAGTCGATCCTTCTCACCACCTACTGCCAAGTAAAGACCAAAATCTCTAATTTTGTTGAAGTTGATATTGCTATAAAGTTGAACGCCAGTGTTACCGCATAGTGGAAGGTTTTATTAATAGCCTTAGATGATGTGCAGCTAAGTCATGCTTAGAGGAGACCCACTGAAATCCGTCAAGTTAAGCACCACCAAGTCCCCTGATTTCAATGGGTCTAACCTTGAGTATGACCCAGTTGGATACAACCCAACACCAGCGTTCTAAAACCTTAGACTCCTTAAAGCCTAGCAAAAAGAAATATTGATGATGATGATGATGATGATGATGATAATAATAATAATAATAATAATAAATATGTATCCATCTACGAAGACACATACTTCACTTCTTAAATCATTTTTTTAAAAACCTGTAGTGGTTATTATTATGGTTAATTATTACCTCTTCTGAACTGTTCAGATAAGGAACCCTTCTTCAGCTGTCTACTAAATATCCTTAAGTGCACAAATGTGTTTACTCACATCTTTAATACGCCTCAATTATGCCTGTTTTCGGTTTTCTATTGTCACAGATTCTCAGGAAAATGACCACTGGGTAAAGTAAACAGTGCCGGATTTAGGGCAGTGTGGGCAGTTCTGCCGCACAGGGCACTAAGCTGAGGTGGAGGATAATAATAATAATAATAATAATAATAATAATAATAATAATAATAATAATAATACCTATACAGTCGTACCTCATGTTGCATAACCTCTAGGATACGGAATCTTTGTGTTACGGCCACAGCAAACCTGCGGCAGAAGCAGTCCTCTGGTTACGGAATTTTCGGGATACGGCCAGGCCTCCAGAATGGATCTCATTTGTAACTGGAGGTTGTTGTTGTTGTTCAGTCGTTCAGTCGTGTCCGACTCTTCGTGACCCCATGGACCAGAGCACGCCAGGCACTTCTGTCTTCCACTGCCTCCCGCAGTTTGGCCAAACTCATGCCAGTAGCTTCAAGAACACTGTCCAACCATCTCATCCTCTGTCGTCCCCTTCTCCTTGTGCCCTCCATCTTTCTCAACGTCAGGGTCTTTCCCAGGGAGTCTTCTCTTCTCACGAAGTGGCCACTATAGTACCACTGTAGCACTGGAGGTACCACTGTATTTATATTGGCACCTACAAGGGGTGCCAGATTTTGTCCTTGCTCAGAGCGCCAGATTACTAAAGTCCTCCCCTGCAGTAAAGAATGTTTGTTTTAATACCCCATAGATGAATGAGAGTATTATAAATAATAACAATGCCTTTGCAAGAAGTCATTTAGCAACTTGAGCAGTGAGAACTGTATGTTTTCTAAAACATTCTTCTTGAGCTGCTTCAAACTTGGCAATAACTGTGACTTTCCTTGATCTTATTGATTAAATGCAAAGGCATACCCTCCAACATTTCTCAGATGAAAATATTGACATCCTATGGTATACCCCACTCACCTGACTGGGTTGCCCCAGCCACTCTGGGCAGCTTCCAGCACATATAAAAACATAATAAGCATTAAACCTTAAGAAACGTTCCTATACAAGGCTGATTTCAGGTGTATTCTAAAGGTTCTATAGTTACTTATCTCCTTGGCTCGAGGGTCACAACACTCCGTATCCTTCAACATTTATCCAGTTAAAATAGGGACGTCCTAAGGAAAAGCGGGGCATTCTGGGATCAAATCAGAAACCGCTACGGCTTCTGTAAATCCGGGACTGTCCCTGGAAAATAGGGACACTGGGAGGGTCTGACCATGTGGGTCTCAGAAGGTGAGCCCAAAATGCAACGGGGGAAGGAACGCGGAACATTACATGACATGTTTAGCGAGGTATTTCTGGAAGTTGGTATTGGCCCCAGAGGTCATTTCTGAAAATTGGCCAATTCACTGGAAGCAAACTCTGTTGCCACCATGTTTACCACCTGCATAAGATGTTTTCTTAAGAATATAATATAATGTACAATAGAAAAGCAGAAAGGTCAAAAGGACAGGAAGGAGGTCGCTCAGGAAACATTTGCTCTCTTATTACTTCCTTGCATTTGGTTACTCCTGAGTAATTTGTTACTGTTTCTACTCTAAAATTGGCAGCCTCGTGTATGTTTTAGGCTTTATTAACTTACATCCTGTGTTTCAATTTAAAATGGCTTTTTAATGCTTGAAATTAAAATTCTTCAGCCTTCAGAATTGCTGCGGCTAGCTTTCCTGCCCCACTGACATTCTTACAATACTCCCCAGTCTGGAAGGGATTTCGGTTTTTAAATGAACGTTCCATATGAATCTGTCTGGGTTGTAAAAAAAACGGTTCAGGAAGACATGATTGCTTTCTAATCAAGAACAGTATAACCCTTCTCTCTCTTTTTGGTTGGTTTTATTTATAATGATAAGTGACTACTTTCAAATGTTCTGTTGTTAGTAATAGTACTGCCAATTCAGTAAGAAATTAAGAGGCTGCATTCCTGTATCAATCATTTTCTTCTTCTTCTTCTTCTTCTTCTTCTTCTTCTTCTTCTTCTTCTTCTTCTTCTTAAAAAAAATAAATCTTTATCACAGTTTTTGTGAAAGCAGTGTGTGGGATCCAGAGAACCATCACTGGAATTTCTCTTCTACAGTGGGATTTTCCACTTTGGGTCCCCAAAAAAGTTTTTGCTGAAGGCTGGGGAAAACCCTCTGCAATCGCAGGGATTGTAGAAAACGGAAGCTACAAGTGGAAGGGGAACTCCCGTTCCACCTTTGCACAAGCCCATCTGCTTCTGACTGCACTGGCTGCCAATTAGTTTCCGGGTGCAAACGGCTCAGGACCACAATGCCTCAAGGACTGCCCCTTGTCATATAAACCGATCTGGACCCTGAGATCATCCTCTGAGCCCTTCTTCATGTGCCTCCTCCTCCTTCTTTGGCGATCACTTGTAGCCAACTAAGATTGTCTTCCATGAACACGGTTTTAAAAGTGAGTCCGTAAGTGACTGTGGAGGCCAATTCTGGATCCACACATCCTTCCACAGTGGGGACATTGGTTTCTGGGTGGGAGCAGATCACGGTGAGGGTTTGCCAAGTGTGCCTTCCTCTTAGCATGTTTCTCCCTCTCGTCCTGAATTTGAGTGTCTTCTAAACCCACGACATGTTTCTCCAATTGGAGCACTCGCAGGCCAGTGTTTCCCAGTTGTCAGTGTTTATACTACATTTTTTTTTTAGATTTGCCTTGAGAGAGTCTTTAAACCTCTTTTGTTGATCACCAGCATTGCGCTTACCATTTTTAAGTTCGGAATAAAGTAGTTGCTTTGGAAGAAGATAATCAGGAACCCGCACAACATGACCAGTCCAACGAAGTTGATGTTGAAGAATCATTGCTTCGACACGGGTGATCTTGGCTTCTTCCATTAGTTCGCCTGTCTTCCCAAGTGATATGTAAATTTTTTTGGAGACACCGTTGATTTAATCTTTTGAGGAGTTGGCAATGGCGTTTATAAGTGGTCCACATTTCACAAGCATACAGTAAGGTTGGTAGTACAATAGCTTATAAACAAGCATTTAGGTTTCCCTGTGAATGTCTCGGTGCCTCCTCCATGAGAGGTCCAGAAGGTCTAGCAACACAAGTTTGTGGAATGCTCTCCCCAGGGAGGCTCACCTGGTCCCTTCAGTATACCTGAAGGAGCGTCTCCACCCCCATCGTTCTGCCCGGACACTGAGGTCCAGTGCCGAGGGCCTTCTGGCGGTTCCCTCGCTGCGATAAGCCAAGTTACAGGGAACCAGGCAGAAAGCCTTCTCGGTAGTAGTGGCACCTGCCTTGTGGAATGTCCTCAAGGAAATAAACAACTATCTGACTTTTAGAAGACATCTGAAGGCAGCCCTGTTTAGGGAAGTTTTCCTTTTGGTTTTAATGTACCTGTGTGGGGTTTATTGTCTCTCTGCTTGGTTGTAAGTCGCTTTGGGAATTCTTGTACCAAATGATGAAAAATTCTTCTACCAAGGAGAATAATTTCGCACCAGTCAATTCTGTGTGATGCCGGTTTGTGGTGTAAATGTGGCAAAGCCAGAAGATAAAAAAATTAGCTAACCAGCACAGTAAAGGTCCAGAGATTGTGCCTTAAACCAGGCACATCTGAGGAATCTGGTTCCTTGGGATGGAAGGGTAGAAATGGATTATCAGTTTAAAAATGGCTGGACTCTGGGCTGCCACTCGGTTTGCAGAAACAGCCCCACAGACGATAGGTGATATACAGCCTGAAATTTAATGTACTATTTGAAAACAAATTGTAAAAAAAAGTATTGAACTCCATAAAACAGAAAAGGAGTTCTGTATTATAAAAGTTATAGACTCTTCATCCTACTGTCTATAGCAAAAAAAGTCAAAAACAGAAATCTTGATTTTTCTTAATTACCGCACAGGTTACTTTATGCTGAGTCAGCAATAAATCCACTCTTGGCAGCACACTAATAAATACTGTGAGCTACTGGAAATATCATCTTTCCACTGAGATTTAAATATGAGTCTCTGAACACTTGATACTGAAAATTCCATGGTTCCTTTTGGGAAAGTAGGAAATGTTACCCCAAAGAACTTGTCCAAATTAAAATGTATGTAGCACTGTCTAAATTTCACTTGGGAGATTAAACTGAATTGCAGTTGATTCATAATGCCTATAGTTTCTTATGATTGCATAACATACTGTTCTATCTGGTCATTTGTACTTGTCTATGTTTCTGATATTTGAACAAGTGGTTTTTAACCTTTCTGTGTCTTTTTTTTTATAAAGAACAAAGATTACCCTTTTGTGATTGAGAACAAAAAAAGAGTTAATGTGAGAAAAAAGGAACATGTTTCTCCATAACATAACTGTTTAAGTAGAATTGTTTCTGCAACTCTTTCCGTGAAATATCTAGTGGTTGGAGTTGGGGGGGGGGAGGGTTTCCACAAGCGTTTCTGTTAAACAATACAGATTTATTATATCAATAGCAGTGAGCAAAACCCACCAAGTACAATAGCTGAGAAACTTTCAGCTTGCACCAAAATACTGAGTTGTGCCTGTTCCTGCATTGTTGTTGTTCAGTCGTTCAGTCGTGTCCGACTCTTCGTGACCCCATGGACCAGAGCACGCCAGGCACGCCTATCCTTCACTGCCTCCCGCAGTTTGGCCAAACTCATGTTAGTAGCTTCGAGAACACTGTCCAACCATCTCGTCCTCTGTCGTCCCCTTCTCCTTGTGCCCTCCATCTTTCCCAACATCAGGGTCTTTTCCAGGGAGTCTTCTCTTCTCATGAGGTGGCCAAAGTACTGGAGCCTCAGCTTCAGGATCTGTCCTTCTAGTGAGCACCCAGGGCCGATTTCCTTGAGAATGGATAGGTTTGATCTTCTTGCAGTCCATGGGACTCTCAGTTCCTGCATTGTAGGGGGTCCGAATTGATGGCTCTCAGGGTCCCTTCCAACTCTCCAATTCTATGGTTCTATGATCTGGCATCCCAGATATAGCTATAGTTGTGTGCAATAGGATGTCCATAGCCCAATATGATAGCGAGGCATGAATACAGCAATCTGGGCCATATCCTGCAAATAAAGGCAGTGTTTGAAAGCACACAAGGGGTTAGAATCACACTCTGTGATTCTGTGATCACAATGCAGTTTGTGTTGTGGTTTCCAGTCCAGTGAGTGACCCCCTACATGGAAGGTCTTTTTCGCTACACACAGTTCCTTCTCTGTATCTACTGTGCAAATGTGCATCTCTTTCTCTAAGCCAACATGCCCTTCCATCTCAAGGTATAATACTTCCAAAATGATCATATTTCTTCTTCTTCTATAGATGAGCTTAATAATTCACTGAACCTCAAAAGTGTTTGAGGAACACGTATAGCTGAGCTGCAGGGTTGAGATGTTGTTGTTTAGTCATTTTGTCATGCCCGACTCTTCGTGACCCCATGGACCAGAGCACGCCAGGCACTCCTGTCTTCCACTGTCTCCCACAGTTTGGCCAAACTCATGCCAGTCGCTTTGAGAACACTGTCCCACCATCTCGTCCTCTGTCGTCCCCTTCTCCTTGTGCCCTCCATCTTTCCCAACATCAGGGTCTTTTCCAGGGAGTCTTCTCTTCTCCTGAGGTGGCCAAAGTCTTGGAGCCTCAGCTTCAGGATCTGTCCTTCCAGTGAGCACTTAGGGCTGATTAACTTCAGAATTGATAGGTTTGATCTTCTTGCAGTCCATGGGACTCTCAAGGGTCTCCTCCAGCACCATAATTCAAAAGCATCAATTCTTTGGCAATCAGCCTTCTTTATGGTCCAGCTCTCACTCTCATATCCCATGGTTGGGATATGGTATGCTAAACAAGACTCACCTACGCCCCAACATTTCTCCAGTGGAAATAGGGACACCCTATTCAATGATAATTATGACGACAACAACAACAACAACAGCAACAACAGCAACACCCTGTCCATCTGACTGGGTTGCCCCAACCGCTCTGAGCAGCTTCCAACGTATATAAAAATATAATTCAAAATTAAAAGAAAACTTCCCTATACAGGGCTGCCTTCAGATGTCTTCTAAAGGTTATATAGTTGTTTATCTCCTTGGCTCTGGGGTCACATAACTCCATACCTTCCAACATTTCTCGGATGAAATCAGGGCCGTCCTAAGGAAAAGCGGGACATTCCAGGATCAAACCAGAAACTGGGATGGCTTCTCTAAATCAGGGACACCCCTGGAAAATAGGGACACTTGGAAGTTCAAGAAGAAGAAGAAGAGTTTGGATTTGATATCCCGCTTTATCACCACCCGAAGGAGTCTCAAAGCAGCTAACATTCTCCTTTCCCTTCCTCCCCCCACAACATACACTCTGTGAGGTGACTGGGGCTGAGAGACTTCAGAGAAGGGTGACTAGCCCAAGGTCACCCAGCAGCTGCATGTGGAGGAGCGGAGACGCGAACCCCGTTCACCAGATTACGAGTCCACCGCTCTTAACCACTACACCACACTGGCTCTCTGTTTACCAGCCTGATCATTCCAAAATGTTCATTTACTCCTATCAGAGAGAGAAAAGAAAAATGCTAAAGAGCGCGCCATATTTTGTTTAATCTTGGCTTATTCAGTAAAGAAATAGAATTTTTTAATATCAGCCCTAATGCTATTCAAACATTTGAGAAATCAGTACAGGTCACTTCAGAGAGAAACTATAACTATAAAATGTGATTAACCAGTTGTAAAGAAGTCCAATAATCCCAATAGTGTTATACTATTTAGGTCAGATATCAAGTTACCAGCACTGCCAAATCATTTATACTCTCTTGTGCAGTTAACTTTATTATCAGTCTGATCAATATTACACGGCTGGGACATTCCTTCACTATATACCTGAACAGAATTATTTTCCCAGCTATATTGTAATCAGATTATTTACTTTCAGAGGTCTGTAACTTTCTTTAGTTTCATGCCAAATTAAATCTAATTCTTTTTAAAGGTGAGTTGGGAGAATTAGCAAATCCATTCATTTTGAAAATGTTCCTACTCCCTCTCTGGTATTCTTCTGAGCTTCGCTGAGTGAAATTAGCTGTGAAGATGAGTCCAGGAAGCTCTGTTTACACATCCAAATACATTATTCTCCAAATATTGTAGAAGAGAGTGAAATGAAAGCTTTGTGAGATTAACAGAATAGCATTTACCGCATTGGCAGAAATGCATACAATCTGGTATATTTTAAGAGGTGAGTATTGATGTTCAGTTTTCTGAGAGTGTGTTCGTAAGCAAGTAAGTTATACAAACTAGATAATAAGATGTTGTATCTTCAGAAATGTGGTTAGGCATAGATGACACCGACCTGGTACCAGCATTTGTATATAACAATGACTCCTTTTCCTTTTCCTTCCTCTTTAGGCGATGATTGTAAGTTTTATGGATGTCTATCAACTTGCGTGCTCCAGAGTCTCTACACTAGAGAGAGAAATCGTTTCCCACCAGCACCACATTGAAGCTCTGAAATCTGAACTCCAAACAGCATGCCTTCGTGAAAATGAAAGCTTGCACTCAGTAAGTGTCTGTTTGTTTGTTTTTTATCATTTTATTCCCCTCTCCCAGAATTTTACTCTGCCATACAACTCTACAGAGCCCTGCATTTGGTTGCATAACTGTGTTGCATTACAAAAAAGTATTTTTTATTTATTACGTAGCTGGAAAGATGGAGTATATTACGTTATCTACAATTTGGCTTTTGCCCTTCAGAGCAAATTGATCTCTACCCCTGTAAAAGTTTTTATAGTCGAGGAAGAAACTGTTGAATTAATTTGTCACCCTTTGGTCCTGTATGAATGCTTGTGTGTAAGATTGGCAAATCAAAAAGTATAGGGTCACATCTCCTTTTTCTTTGGCAATGATTCTGGAGCACAGCGGTGGCACTGTGGTCTAAACCACTGGGCCTCTTGGGCTTGCCGATCGGAAGGTCGGCGGTTCGAATCCCCGCGACGGGGTGAGCTCCTGTTGTTCGGTCCCAGCTCCTGCCAACCTAGCAGTTTGAAAGCACGTCAAAGTGCATGTAGATAAATAGGTACCGCTCCGGCGGGGAGGTAAATGGCGTTTCCGTGCGCTGCTCTGGTTCGCCAGAAGCGGCTTAGAAGACATTTCCACCAAGATCACTTGTGTGCCCATCAGTCCCTCCGGGATGTTAGGGTATGAAAGTGGTGTGTTGGGGGCAGTTTGGGGGAGACTGGATCAAAAGTTATTTTCTCTCCAAGTGACACAATTGAGATGGGAAATAACAAGTTTGCAGAACAACTGCGGGTTCAAGTTTGCGGTTTGTCTCACCCCTGGACAAATCCATACTTGGCCGATAGACCTGGGGTCCAGACATTAAGACAAGCCATGGTTTAGCTAACAGGCCTTGAACTCACACATGACTTCTTTAGCTTTTCAGGGTAAAATTGTGGTGTGGAGTTGCACCTGTGCACTTTTGGAAGCCATCATCATGCAACACACATGCAAAATTTAGGATCAGGGCCCTAACCTTTACGTATCTTGGGCATCTTGCTTGGTTTTACATATTGAACCCAGCATGTTTTTTCAGATGTTCCTTTTTGTCTCTGTCTGAATATTTGCTGCGATTGCTACTGGTGCTTAAGTTGTGAACAAGGGAGTGGGCGCCATGCCAAGTGCAGCCTGCTATGCAGGGAGCTGCTTTCCTCTGTCCAGAGAGAGCTTTGAGGAAAGTTCATTCTAACAAACTCTTTTGAGGTGTTGGGCTGGGGTTTGATCTGCAGAACGAAAAGCCTCTGAATCGTGCTTGATGAACTATCCAGATTCCACTTACAGATACAAAGTGTTAGCATTGTATTGTGCTAGTTAGCTAAAATGCAAAACCTATCAAAACAGAAAACATCATTCTTAATTGATGGGTAATATTTGCATACATTATGGATAATTTGTACATAACTAATTAGGTCTAAGCCTGTATGGGCTCCCAATTTTTTTTTAGAAAGCAGAACTCTCAAATTCCTTAAAAGGAGATGAATATAACACTTAGTTTAGCAATATTCATCTGATACTGTTTTAGTTTATGCCTATCTGTTATTTATTTATTTATTTATTTATTTATTTATTTATTTATTCATACATACATACATACCCCACCCATCTGGCTGGGTTTCCCCAGCCACTGTGGGCAGCTTCCAGCAAAATATAAAAACATAATAAAACATCAAACATTAAAAACTTCCCTAAACAGGGCTGCCTTCAGATGTCTTCTAAAAGTTGTGTAGTTCTTTATCTCCTTGACATCTGATGGGAGGGCGTTCCATAGGGAGGGCGCCACCACCGAGAAGGCCCTCTGCCTGGTTCCCCGTTGGTCTTGTTTAATTCAGTGATTGCTTATTCAAATATTCCCAAGTTTGTCTTAGGAAAGAGTCCGGGCAACTCTTGTTTGCATCACACAGCTCAGAACCATACCTGTGATCATGTCAAAAAGAAACAATAAACTTGAACTTCATGGAATTGTCGAATCTTTGAATTGTGGAGTCGGGGAGGGACCACGTGGGCCATCGAGACCAACCCCCTGCAATGCAGGAATCTTTTGCCCAACTTGGGGCTCAAACCCATGACCCTGAGATTAAGAGTCTCATGCTCAACCGACTGAGCTATGTGTGGCTGAAGCTGTATCATGATTTTACCTGGAGGCATTTGAACAAATGAGCACATTGTCCACATATTCATCGAGGGTTGTCCTTCTGTGGAAGGAATGTTTTTCTTTCTGTTAACTAAACAACAGCAACAACCCCAAAACACAACAGCAACCAAATAGTGGACAAATCCACCACCCCAGAGTATGATTGCCACCCGCAATCCCACAGGAGGAACAGCTATTCCCATCCCTTGCATGAGGCCAGGGAAATCCTGCTGTTGGCACTGGGGAACGAGGCTATTTCTGCAAACGTTAGGAGGTTTTAGTTTAGAATGCTGAAGTTTTTGTGCACAAAGAACGAAAAAAAAATGTCCACCTGGCCGCAGACAAAGAGTTATGCAAGTATATTGCATATTGGGAGGAATTCCCAGCAATTACTCAAACGTTTGGAATCTAGATAGTATCACAAAAGAGAGGGGAAACGGGCGAAAAAGAATTAGGAGGAGGATTGAGTGAGAGAACCTGAGGAGACGCAGGGATTGCGTGCATGAAGAGGAGATGGGAATTTTCCGGGGTCAGGAGGACAGCTTCAGATCAAGGGGGCGGGGAAGAATTATGAACCTCAGGAGAAGATGGTTGCAAGTGAGATAACAGCTGGAGAAAGAGCTGTGCTGTCATCCTACCACTAGAAATATCAAGGGTTGTTGCTTTTGGATGCATATCTCCACTAATGTCGCAATCCAACCGCTGCTTGTGTCCTTAATGCTTTTATGCGGTTTTGTGTGTGGTATTTACTTCATTTGTTTCCATGAGGCGTCATTGTGATGAAATGCCACAAGCTGAGCGAGGTAGAGATGACACAACTCAGTAGACTTTTGGACAGGCAGTCTGAGAATGTTTGGGGCGGAAACAATGACGTTATGAATCATAGATCTGAGCGCCTTCCCAGATAGTTTTGAGCACAGCGAACGAAAGTGTTACTCATTTCTTCTCGGGATCCTGACACATCTCTTCTGCACAGCTCTAGTCATAGGGACATTGCATTTTCCCAGGAACTGCAATGCTAAGTGCTGGGAAATGCTCCCTTCCCCCTATAGCGTTGCGTCTTTTGCAATTTCTTCTCCTGTATAGAATGTGAAGAAGAAGAAGAAGAAGAGTTTGGATTTGATATCCCGCTTTATCACTACCCGAAGGAGTCTCAAAGCGGCTCACATTCTCCTTTCCCTTCCTCCCCCACAACAAACACTCTGTGAGGTGAGTGGGGCTGAGAGACTTCAGAGAAGTGTGACTAGCCCAAGGTCACCCAGCAGCTGCCTGTGGAGGAGCGGAGACGCGAACTCGGTTCACCAGATTACAAGTCTACCGCTCTTAACCACTACACCACCCTGGCTCTCTGTTTACCAGCCTGCATGTGGAGGAGTGGAGATGCGAATCCGGTTCACCAGATTATGAGTCTACCGCTCTTAACCACTACACCACACTGGATCTTTGTATATGATTAAATGGCAGATGCTTCACAAAGCTGAAATAACAAGAAGAACATTGCAAAGGCTTATTAAAAGTCCTGTTCTGGAGGGTAGGACTCCAACCAATGGCTTCAATTACAGTCGTAACTTGGAAGTCGAATGGAATCCGTTCCGGAAGTCCATTCGACTTCCAAAACGTTCAGAAACCAAAGCGTGGCTTCTGATTAGCTGCAGGAAGCTCCTGCAGCCAATCGGAAGCCGCATCGGACATTCGGCTTCCCAAAAAAATGTTCGAAAACCGGAAAACTCACTTCCGGGTTTTGATCGTTCGGGAGCCGATTTGTTCGACAACTAAGGTTTTCAACAACCAAGGTACAACTGTACAAGGAAGGAGATTCTGACCCAACATCAGGAAGAACTTTCTGGCAGTAAGAGCTGTTTGATAGTGGAACGTTCTCCTTCCTTGGAGGTTTTAAAGAAGAGGTTGGATGGCCACCGGTCATGGATGTTTTAGCTGAGATTCCTGCATTGCAGGGGGTTGGGCTAGATGACCCTCAGGTCCCTTCCAACTCTACAATTCTATGATTCCATCTGTCAAGCAGAAATGCTTGCGCTGGCGGAACTGTAGTATTAACTAGCCTGTCGCTGAATTCCACCCATACAGCTTTCCAGCCAGGCAAGCAATCGAAAGGCGTTATGGCAATTCAAGGACATATTTCAACTGGGCAGAAGCCCTTAGGGACCATGTGGCACATGGGCAATGAGGAGTGCAGCTTGGGGGAGAATCCGGAGGGCTAGATAGAGTGGTAGCGGGTGTTTGGCCTACAGTATCGACATTCCCCACCCCTACTGCCCTCATGAGGACAAGAAGCAACAGAATAACGTGACAACAAATTTTCCTGCTTTTGTGTGTGTGTGTGTGTGTGTGTGTGTGTGTGTCTGTAAAAATTATTTCCTCTTCTATATGAAGTTGTTTTTTGTTTTTTTGCTATTCCATGTATGCTAGGCATGTGAACTTTTACCTTGTCAAGCTATCGTAGCGTATTTGAAAATTGTAGTAATTTGATTAAAACGTTGCCTATAAGGCAAAGGGGCGAGTTAATAGAATCCACATGCAATTAAAATGCAGAACTAAACGTAATCAGACCCCAGTGACTAGGGCTTTCATAGTGATAGTCTTACCATGGCCTCTGAGGTTGAAAGTTTATGTTTAAAGTTCCCCATTGCAGCAGTTCCACAGAGCGTGGGCGAGTTGACAGTTCAGTATGACCAGGGCATAGGTAAGTCATAACAAGCACTAACCAGCTTCTAGATACTGAAGGGGTTGTAGGTAAAGGTAAAGGGACCCCTGACCGTTAGGTCCAGTCGCGGACGGCTCTGGGGTTGAGGTGCTCATCTCGCTTTATGGGCCGAGGGAGCCGGCGTACAGCTTCTGGGTCATGTGGCCAGCATGACAAAGCCGCTTCTGGCGAACCACAGCAGCGCACGGAAACGCCGTTTACCTTCCCGCCGGAGTGGTACCTATTTATCTACTTGCACTTTGATGTCCTTTCCAACTGCTAGGTTGGCAGGAGCAGGGACCGAGCAACGGGAGCTCACCCCGTCACTGGATTCAAACTGCCGACCTTCTGATCGGCAAGCCCTAGGCTTAGTGGTTTAGACCAGTGTTCCCCAACCTTGGGAACCCAGCTGTTTTTGGCCTACAACTCCCATCATCCCTGACCACTGGCCTTGCTAGCTAGGGATGATGGCAGCTGTAGTCCAAAAACAGCTGGAGGCCCAAGGTTGGGGAACACTGGTTTAGACCACAGCGCCACCTCTCCTTTTTAGCAGGTGGTGTCGCACACAAAACACTTTGGGTTTGCTTCTTAAAGAAGTGCACTCAGCAGCGGTTCTCTTCTATAAACACTTGGAGATGACTGGTCTTGCTGTGGGAACACTGCGAGGTCCTTTCATATCTTTTTATAAAAACAACACAGCTATTTGATTCGTGTGAATTCATGTTAGAGGAATCATCCGACAGCCAGAGAGACTCGACTCTGTGCACCAAGTCACAAAAAGGGTTTACTTTTTCTTTCCACTCCCCTCCCCCATTTTTTTTTATTATTATTTTTAACTGAATTCGAAGGAAAGCAACCCAAAACGTATTTTCTCTGGGCAGTTTTAAGAGTCAACATCCTGTGTTGGAGTTCTCTAATCATCACCAGCACAATTTACAATCGGAACACACAGAGAGCCATTTCAGACCAGCTCATCTGTTGATCTTGGCAGAGGTCCGTATTCTCACTGCGCACAGCTGCCACCCGAGAGACGGGGGACTCGGCGCGCGGCCGGAGGAGGGTGGGTTGCAAGTTGGTCACGACGTGAACACATAGGCCTGCTTCATTTCAACAGATGCACCCTGCTTTCCCGCTGCCTCCCCACACCCCACACCCTCCAAATAGTATTTTCTTTTTTACTGCCTCTTTTAAAACACACACACACACACACACTCACACACACAAACTGAAATTAAATGAGGACCTCTCATGAGCCACTGCGCTCCAGGCATAAGAAATTATAATGTCTGGCTTCCAGAAACTGTCCCGTCAAAATGTGCTTCTGATTAGGTGGCTTAATTACAGCTGTGAAAACAATGTTGATTTAGGCCTCTAGGTTCCAGTGCATGTCAGCCGTTATTAGCTAGCCTTGGATTGAAGCCACCATTCTCAAACTCTGCGCCGGGAAAGTCACACACTGCCTTGACAACTTTTTATAAAGGTGGAAAGGTTGCCAGGAGCAAGACACTTAATGCAAAAATATTTTTCATTGTGCAAATTCCAAATGTGACACAATTGATAGAGATGAAATGGACAGGTCCTGTTGGGCTTCACCGAGGCCCAAACTCCCAGGTTTTCCCACCAAATACCCCTATTTTAATAAAGTTTTTATAAACTTTGACTGACATAATGCTTAATTTTAATTCCTTTAATTCAGTTTTTAGTCCAAATCCAGCATGTTGGTTTAACCACACAGTTTTATTGCATCTAAATTTTCCTGACAGTTTCATTTGCTGTCGGGAAATAAAATTGCCATTTTTGCAACATGGGAAATAATGGCTAGTTTCAAATCCAATATGTTTGAAACTTCCTTTGCCTCAAGCAGGTTAAGGCACACACTTAAACTTACTTTTTTTGGAGGGCAGTGGGAGAAAGCTCATTAAATAGTTTTAATATTTTAATATAAGTAACACTTTTCTCAGTGGGAACTCTTATTATTAGACTTATGTATTTACACCTGCAGATAAGTAAAGTTTAGAGTAACATACTGCTTCCTTATTTTAAATGTCCCAATGTAGCTTCACTTTTGCGAGAGAAAATTTGAGGTGGTAAAACTTACTTTGTGGTAATATTTGAAGAAGAACCCAGTTCTGTTACTGAGATGATACAGGGAGTTGATATACCATATTTTTTGCTCCATAAGACGCACCAAGTTTTTAGAGGAGGAAAGGGGGAAAGCCCTGTTTTTTTGAGGATCAGCTCACAGTTGTGCAGCTTCTTTTGCAAAGGGAAAAGCCCCGTTTTTATGGGGTTCAACTCACAGTTCTGCAGCTTCTTTAAGAAAGGAAAGGTAGCCGTTTCTACAGTTTCCAGACAGATAATCTAATCAGCCAGTCACATGTCGCTGGGGAAACAAACAGCCTCCCTCTGCATTCAACAATGGAGGCCTGGAAAATGGGGCGGGGCAGAAATGGAGCCTTATCTCTCTCCTGATCACTTGCTGAACAGCTGTTCAGCGGCTTCCTTTCAACACCCCCTTCCCTCTTTGTAAAAAAAAAAAAGAGCACAATCTGCTTTTGGCCCCTAGGCAATTCAGCTCCAGGGACCATGCATTCGCTCCATAAGACGTACAGACATTTCCCCTTACTTTTTAGGAGGAAAAAAGTGCATCTTATGGAGCGAAAAATACGGTAATTCCTTACTGTAATTGGTAAGCGTAAACTGTTTAACTATTATTTGCTGATATTAAATTCTACTGTTTACTATTATATAATGGATTGTTGAATATTGCTTTATTTGGTACAACTTGTTTAGTTTAAAGTTGTTGCGGCCTTTTTTCGTTGGATCTCAGATTGTTATTGCGTGTGTGATCTTGGCCGTCTGTTTTGTTGTTTCTTCCGCTTGTAAACTGCCTTGTGTGTAGTGATATAGAAAGGTGGTATACAAATTAAAAGTGGAATGAAATGCCCAGGGCTTATAGGAGTTGGAGTCCGACAACACGCAGGAGGCCACCAGCTCCCCATCTCTGTTGCAGGCTATACTGTTTTAGGGCTTGAAGGCTAAACTAAATAGCTGCTCTTCAAACAGCAGGCATGACGATGGGGTCGCACCTTGTCCCAAGGTAGGTTGCAAGCGGGACGACACCACCACTATTTTCATCGTTTCTTTGAAGTTTGTATAAGAGAAAGGATAAGAGGTGAAGAAAAACCAGAGGGGAACGGCTTGATAGATTATAAATGTGGGTCCCATATGGTCACATGAGGGTTCAAAGTCCTCAGTCTGAAATGAGCGAGTAATCTATTGAGAGTCATACGTTCCATGGTTATCACCAGCATCTGTGATAAACACTAGGTTTTATCAGGAGCAGGTGCAGTCGGCATCACTTCTTGTTTGTGCAAAAAGTGCTCGCATGGGCAGCATGACACATGGGGTACTCAGGAAAGACCAGTAACAAGGGTGTTTTTAGCAGAAGTGAGCCAGAGACTGGACCAGCTGAACTCAGTTGTAGGCACTTTTTACAGCAAAGGGTGGGTCCCCAGTTTCCATCAGATCAAAGGTGAGTTGGCTAATATGTTCGAAGAGCATTTGCATGCCCCAGAACATAAACACACACACACACACACACGGGGCCTCAGATGAGTGCTGGACTTGTTGTTGTTCAGTCGTTCAGTCGTGTCCGACTCTTCATGACCCCATGGACCAGAGCACGCCAGGCACGCCTATCCTTCACTGCCTCTTGCAGTTTGGCCAAACTCATGTTAGTCGCTTCGAGAACACTGTCCAACCATCTTGTCTTCTGTCATCCCCTTCTCCTTGTGCCCTCCATCTTTCCCAACATCAGGGTCTTTTCCAGGGAGTCTTCTCTTCTCATGAGGTGGCCAAAGTACTGGAGCCTCAACTTCAGGATCTGTCCTTCTAGTGAGCACTCAGGGCCGATTTCCTTGAGAATGGATAGGTTTGATCTTCTTGCAGTCCATGGGACTCTCAAGAGTCTCCTCCAGCACCATAATTCAAAGTGCTGGACTTAGGTGCATTCGTATTCTGCAAAAACTCTTCCGACATCAATGAAAAGGTGAAACTGAGCCACAGTGGAAGTTCAAGGACTTGTCTTTTGCTGCAACACATAAAGTGGCCCTCACACATTTCTGCAGTGACCCAGAAACAGAAGTCTGGCGAGATGGGGGAGTGCTTGGCTATGTTCTGTATGTTCTGACTTTATTGAGACAGAAAAAGGAGGAAGGAGTCAAGGTAGCATTAGCATGGATAGGTCATTTGGATTACCCCAATTCAGGTGTCATCTGAGTACATGCACCAGAGTCTTTTGGCAGCCTAACTAGGCTTTAACTTCTTACAAAAATGTCTCCGTTGATTCATAACCCCAGAACAAATTTTACTTTCTTTTGTGTTTAACCCACAGTTTAGCGCTGAATAATGGATGCTTCTAGCCCTCTATCTTATAATAGCTTCTTCAAAAGGAAGGAGGAAATGCCTAAGTAAAAAGTCCTTGACACCAGAAAGAAGTAAATTTATCTGCCTTTGTACAGAATAGTCTTTTCTTCTGCAAAGCCAGCTCAATTATGTTCTCGGCTCTATTCTTTCTTAAAAACTTTCTACTCGAGGTTAAACATCCTGATCCAGTTTTCAACACAACAGCTTTCCCGCTTCTTACAAGCTTTTCATTCCCACTGCAGCCTAGGCAGTATTGTCGGATCTTTGTATCGTGGAGTGTCAGACACTGTCACTTGGAGACAAATGGGAC
Organism: Lacerta agilis; assembly: GCF_009819535.1. Taxonomy (NCBI): domain Eukaryota; kingdom Metazoa; phylum Chordata; class Lepidosauria; order Squamata; family Lacertidae; genus Lacerta; species Lacerta agilis. The sequence goes on along the minus strand of NC_046327.1, from coordinate 3,680,596 downwards.
GGAGGCAGATTGGAAAAAGGCAGCTACAATGGACAGAGCAAAGAGCACAGAAAACTAAGACACCTGCTCACTTGCCCGTGAATTGTGCCACTACTGTAATGAAACGTGGCGAGGTTATTCTGTTCTATTCTATTGTGGTAAAATCCAAAGAAAAATTATGTCCAGGAAGAAAACCTCAAATCACTTTTGTTTGTTTGCAAGATATTATTTGACTAAAGCTAGGTATCTGTGTTAATTTTCAATAAGCAAGTTCTTCTTAGTTCCATCAGCAAAATGCAACAAAACCCACCAAATGCTAGGGACTTTGCCGTGGGATGGAATAGCAGTTGATGACCAGAGTGTACCCAATGCTAGCTGCTGAGATACAAAATAGTATGCTGACACTGTGCAGGAAGAGGATCATTGTATGAACCGCTTTTCAAAATAATAATAATAATAATAATAATAATAGTAATAATAATAATAATAATAATAATAATGTATTTATATGCCGCCTAACTGACTGGGTTGTCCCCTCACACATGCAATCAAAACTCACTGCAGGCAAGCAGCTATGCCCTGGGCCCCCCAACCTCTCTCACTGCCAATGAAAACTAATAAATGAATAGAAAGAAAAGCTACCCAAGTTTGTTGTTGTTTAGTCATGTCCAACTCTTCGTGACCCCATGGACCAGAGCACGCCAGGCACTCCTGTCTTCAACTGCCTCCCGCAGTTTGGTCAAACTCATGTTAGTAGCTTCAAGAACACTGTCCAACCATCTCATCCTCTGTCGTCCCCTTCTCCTTGTGCCCTCCATCCTTCCCAACATCAGGGTCTTTTCCAGGGAGTCTTCTCTTCTCATGAGGTGGCCAAAGTCTTGGAGCCTCAGCTTCAGGATCTGTCCTTCCAGAGAGCACTCAGGGCTGATTTCCTTCAGAATGGAAAGGTTTGATCTTCTTGCAGTCCATGGGACTCTCAAGAGTCTCTTCCAGCACCATAATTCAAAAGCATTAATTCTTCGGCGATCAGCCTTCTTTACGGTCCTCCCTTCAGAAGAAGAAGGGAAAGACGTAATATCCTGTCAGAGGACTGCCCTCGCCAGAAGCCAAGGAGTTGCCAGGGCTTTATCGGTATCGCGAGCCCCCGTCCCAGATGCTGAGCAATTCATCTTCCTCCAGTGGGGGAAGCAGTGATCCTTCTAGTGCGGAGGGGGAGATGGGAGCAGGAAATAGGAGTCAGGGCTCTGAGAGGGGAAGAGAGCCCTCGCTCCAGGCAGTGGCTGGAAGAGAAGCACCCCTTCCGCCTCCCCATTTGCGCAGGGGGGAAAGACGCAGAGGGGGTAGGCGGGGGTTCCGCATCCCGCGCCTTTTATGCTGGGCAAAGAACCGGAAGGGGTCATTCCCGGACTCTGCCGAAGGATGAGGTGGGTGTCTTTTTCTTAGCTGCACTGTATATAATTGCACAATAAAGAAACTTAGTTTCAGAAGTTTCTGCGTCAGCCTGGTTACTCATGAGCAGCCACTGAAAACCTTACATATTCCATAATGCAGAGTTCAGTTAGTCCCATGGTTTACCTGGATACTGATGGCTGTAAAGCAGAAATGCTGGAATGCAAGTGGCAGAAAATAGTGCAATGCTCACCCTCAATCACTGATTTTATGGAGTACAGTCCAGTGAAGTTCTTTGAGTGCCTTGGGACTTTTTCCAACATGGCATGCAAGGCAATGTTTTTTTTTAAAAAAAAAAACCCTTGGAGGCATGTTGTGACATGTTTACTAGGCACCTTGAGAGTAAAATAACTCGCATCTGCAGCAACTTGGATATAACTGTTTTGACAGCTCGGCCTAAGGACATGTTTAGAGCGCTGCCTATTCCTATTTTATTAGATGACTTTCAGTCATTATGGCTTCAGGACATGGACAAGGAGAAGTCTGGCCTCCCAGCTGTTTGTTCAATCATTGGCTTCTTGGCTCATAACACCTAGCTGGATGGGACTGGATAGCTGCGTCCAGGAGACAGTAAATGGTCCCAGCTGCCTTTGAAGGACATGGTGGCATGGCCTCCTTAGACTCAGAAGATTGCAATAAGTATCAGTTAGCCATTGATACTCCCCTCTGGGGTCACTGTGCTTCAGTGCTTTCATTCCTACCTGGAAGGCCAATACTAGGTGCTGCTGCTGCTGGGAGACAGTGGTATTTATGTTGTGGGATGGATCAGTATGCTGATGGCACAACTCCATTTTCTCTTGTCACCTAATTTGGGTGAGACAGTAGAAATGCTATATTTGTGATCTCTAAAGGGCTGGGTGAAAGCCAACATACCAGGGAAGGGGAACCAAGGTTCTCCATCCCTAAAATAGAATGGAGTTGAATCCAGATAAGATGAAGTGCTCTTCAAATGTGGTAATACTGAGGAAGGTGGTATTTTGAATGGGATAGCACTTTCCTTAAAAGCTTGCAGTTTGGGGCTCCTCCAACAAATAGCTTTGGAGGTCCTGTTGCAGGGAACAGCTGTCACCAACTGAGCCTGGTACTCCAGCTGTGACCACCCCACCAGGCAAAAGCAGCATGGCCCTGGTAACCGTACGTTTGGATAATGATGATGATTTAATTTTGACTGGCTGATTAGATTATCTGTCTGGAAACTGTAGAAATGGCTATAGGACTAGAAGCTGCAGAACTGTGAGTTGAACCCCATAAAAACAGGGCTTTCCCTCTTTGAAAAAGAAGCTGCACGACTTTCAGCTGATCCTCAAAAAAGCAGGGCTTTTCCCTTTTCAAAAAAAGCTGCACCACTTTCAGCTGATCCTCAAAAAAGCAGGGCTTCCCCCCTTTCCTCCTCTAAAAACTAGGTGCGTCTTATGTTCAGGCGCGTCCTATGGAGTGAAAAATACGGTGCTGATCAATAAAAATAACGGCAAGTCACAGTGCTTAAAATACCACAAAGGATACAGAACCATACAAAAGAATCAAACTGGGAAACAAGCGACTTCCGGCGGCGACGCCATCGCCGGGTGGTCGAAGGCTGCTTCGGGTCTGAAGCGCCTTGTCCATCCCGGGGGTTAGGAGCCGCGCTACCGCAGCGCGCGGCTCCGGTTGGGGTGCGGGAAGAGCGTCCCGCACCCTGGGCTCCCCGGCTGCGCCCGCGGAGGCTCCGAACCCTTCCCCTGCCCCCCTGTAAAGGGGGAGTGGGGGTGAAGGGACAACGGAGCCGGGCTTACGGGGATATGCCCCAACCGGGATGCAAATGCGGCGGCAAAGCCCGCGGTGAGCGTCCAAGTTCTACCTGTGAAGAATGGAGCTAAAGGAACCCGGTGGTCGTGAGTAAATAATCTTGGCAGAAATCGTGTTTTTGGAACGATCCGGGGGGAAGGAGAAAGGCAGCCTGCCTCCCTCCCTTCGAGCCTAAGAAATTAACCAATTTGAGGGATTGCTGCCACAGAACTGGTTATAAAGTATCTAAAATCGATACATGAGACTGGCAAACTTTTTTCTTGGGAAGCTAACTAGCGGAAAATATCTCTATTTAAAGTTGCGGTGTTTGCGCTCCAGCTTAGGAAAATGGCGACGAACAAAGAGACAGGAGAAGAAATATGATACCCACTTCCTCCTCCTCTGCCAGTATGCTGGGTTTCGTTCTTGAACTGGTATTGAACTCTGGACTAACAGATGAACAAAGGCTCACTGCCTTGAAGGTGGAACTAATTTACAGAAAAGTCAAAGTCTTGTGTGGGGGTCTGAAATGGAACCAACTGCCCACAGAGGAGGCTAACAAAACTTTTGACACTTTGGAAGAAAATCTTGTCAAAGAGCTGAGAGGATGGATGGAAAGATGGGAAGAAATGAATGAGCTACTTCGGAGAGGAAATTCGCTTGTTGGGGGTGGCAGCCCCAAGGCGATGTCAAGATTTGCTATATCCAGTCCCCGAGGTGTGAGCTCGGGGGCCAGGGACAGAGAATTAAGGTATTTACAAGAAGAAAAGGAATGCTACAAAGAACCGGAGAAGCTGAGAGAGGGAGAGTTGGATACCTCGGAGCTCGTGGCAAGGAGAGCTTTGGACTGTGCCTGGATCTGTGGACGTTGGGAGAGGGAAGTTGCATGGAAGTTCAGTGCTGATGCCATCAGGAGAAGAAGAATGGACAGAGGGGGTGTGGGGTGAAGTATTAAGTAAAATCTAAAGCAATCTGTTATGGTATTTTGAAATCGGAGGGTGAACACTGTCAACAATAGTTTGTTTTATTATTTGTTTGAATATGAAAAGAGATATTTCAAGTTTCTATGTTATTAGCAGCAGTTCAAAGGATAGAAGAGATAGATTTGTTGAGGATGATTTGTGAGGATCTATGAGGATGTAGTATAAATGAAGTCATTTTAAGTGGTTTAAGTTTATAGATTAAGATGATTAAGATTAAGATGAAGATTAAGATGAATGTTTTACTTTATATATATAATTAAGTTTAATTTCTTTAAATGAAGAGGTTAAAAAGTAGATTATGGATATAAACTCGAAGGTGAAAAGGCAGGGGAAGTCAACTGTCAAGATTGGAAAAAGAAATTTTTTTTTGAGATGTCTAATTAAGAAGAAAAATCATGGCAATTTTTGTATTAGATGTGTAATTGTATTTGTTTTGTATGTGTATAAATGTAGGTGTGGTTAAGGTTGTATGTTGTTATAAGTAAAAATGTCAATAAATTCTTATAAAAAAAAACAAACAAACTGGGAAACAAGCGCACACAACTTATAAAATTATTTTTGTATTATAAAAGTATTTGGTCAATAGCAAGGGATTATGGGAGTTGAAGTCTAACAACATCTGGAGGGCCACCAGTAAATTATCTCTGATAGCTTTCACAAACTCCTCTTGAAATCCTCTAGGGAAGACTATGTCATGGCTCTGTTGCAAAGTTTATGCTATCGCTGAAGCATTTTTGTAATTGAAGAGGTTCTGGCTTTTTCACTATGCATAAGACGACTTTGCTATTAAGTATTAGGGTGTATGCTTTGTAATTCTCAACCGAGCCATTGTTTTGTGCTGGAAATCCAAGTTGAATAATATGAAAATACTTGGAAATGTCTCTGAGGGTGTGGTGCAGAAGACAGGAAGTTCAAAGTGTACAAAAGTTTAATATTCTATTATTAGACAACGGTTTTGGTCCTTTGGTTGCTGACAAGTTTCAGGACTGTTGAACTGGCAGTTAACATCTATCTTCATGTTTGTTTCATTGAGCTTGTACATTTGGATCACCATTCTTAAAATCAGCAATTGTACTTTTTCTTAACGTTCCCGTTTCCTATTTTTGTGTGTAGAACTCATTTGAAGAAAGTTTTCGAAACCATACTGCTTCTCAAAGCCCAGAAATGTTGACCTATAGCGTAAACCTGTTCTGAAATACCAAGAAAATTCTGTAGAACCCGATTTTGATTCTGTAGAATCAGATGTTGCTGGTCTACAACCCCAATCGTGCACAACTATTGGCCTTGCTGGCTGCAGTTGATGATAGGGGACATTAGAGCCAGCTCCTAGGGGTCAAGGTCCCTTCAGCCCCCCTTATACAATATTTGAGGGGGCCAGGTCCTCCCAGAGTTGATGGGTTCTTCCATTCAAATGGTGTGTGTGTGCCGCAATATGTGATTGATTATGCCAGACGGGGCTTACCTGCCCCCTCCCCAATGTTTTATTCAAGTTGGCACCCTGGGTAGGTGGAATCCAACAACTTCTAGAGGGCCACAGGTTCTCCCCCCTGCTGCATTTCCTGAAAAGCCCCCCAGTGCACAAGGCTAGCAACATTGGGCTATACTTGATGGTTGCCATACACTACTCTACCCCCGATTTCTCTGCAGCAAAATGGGTAGAACAACACTAGGCCCCCCCCCCAAAAAAAAAATTTAAGGAAAAAAAAACTGGATGTACATTTCCAAAATATAAGATAGAAAACAAATAAAATAAAACCTACATACAGCAAGAGTGTTTTGTGTTGTGTAGGCTCCTATGATGTAAGTCATGGGCCCCGCCTGCTAGCCTGCTCCCTAAAATTTCACGGGTTTGCTCATTTCTATATATAGGGTGCCTGCATTCTACATGGACTGCTTGCATGGCAATGTGTGCAAATGGCTTGAGAGGTCTATAAATTACCATATAGCATATATTCAACACAAAAAAACAGCGATAACATGACAAAGGACAGCTGGACATATAAAGGGCCCCATTATCTTCAGTAGCTTAGGGCCTCATCAAACCGAAATTCGGCCCTGGTGTCCACCAAGACCTTGATGGGATGTGGGGGGGGGGGTGGCAGGAGAGTTTGCTTTGCAGGGTAGGTGTAACCCATGCCCTTGGAACCACCGCCCTGCACCCTGCAATATGGGTAGAATAGTGAGAGACTTTGTCTGCAATGACTGGGCAATTTTTAAAATGCTTACAGACTGAGAAAAACACACACATACTTCGTATGAAATAAGACCTGAGTTAGAAGGACAACACACTCCCATCTTTGTTTTTGATTAAACACCTTACTGCTCATTCCCAATTTCATTTAAAAAAAAAAACAAAAAACTATGTTCTTTATTATTTACGAACAGCAATCAATTCTGTATCTGGGAAGATGAGTATAAAAAGGCTCAAAAGCAAACTACTAAATTTCCCTTCTCTCCTCGGGTCTCGATGGGTGTTTCTCTCCAGTCCTCTCTTTACAAAACAAATGAGCAGGGCTTTTTCTTCAGCCGGAACTCACCGGAGCTGAGCTCCGGCACTTCTCAGGCGGGGGCCATTGCCATTCTAAGAGAACAAAGGAGAATTTCATTTTGAGCTCCAGCAAATGAGGATAATAGCACCTGCACATCTGCCTCATGACTCGGGTCCTACCAACTTTTTTTCCCCCTACTCCAGAGGGTAGGACTCGAACCAAAGGCTTCAAGTTACAGGAAAGGAGATTCCGACAAAACATATGGGACAAACTTTCTAACAGCAAGAGCTGTTCAACAGTGGAACAACCTCCCTCAGGAGGTTGCGGACTCTCTTTCCTTGGAGGTTTGTAAGCTGAAGCTGGACGGCCATCTGTCATGGATGCTTTAGCCGAAATCCCCGCATTGCAGGGGTTTGGACTGGATGACCCCTGGGTCCCTTCCAACTCTACAGTTCTATGATCCTAAGTGCTAGATGCATACTCTGAAGAAGAAAGAAATAGGGATCCAGAGATTGTGGCTCATGGGGAGGGGGGCCTGGGGTTGCTTCCTTTGTCCCCCCCCCCCCCCCGGTGAATATCCATGCTGCTACTGCTTCTTTGGTGATCCCTCATAGCCAAGTAAAATTGTCTTCCATAAACACGGTTTTAACAATGAGTCCGTAAGTGGAGGCCAATTCTGGAACCACACATCCTTCCACAGTGGGGACATAGGTTTCCAGGCGGGAGTTGATCCCGGTGAGGGTTTGCCAAGCATGCCTTCCTCTTAGCACGTTTCTCCCTTGCGTCCTGAGTTCCGAGTGTCTTCAAAACCCATGACACCTTTGGTAAAGGTTGTTCTCCAAGTGGAACGCTCGCAGGCCAGTGCTTCCCAATTGTTGGTGTTTATACTGCATTTTTAAAATTTGCCTTGAGACAGTCTTGCACGTAACATATTTCCAAAGCTGGACCTTTAAACCCAACTGTGTGTGTTCAAGGGACAAGCGAATCTGAATTAAAGAGCAGGTTCTGCTGTTGACCATGACTCCCTAACCAGCTTCACCTGATCCAAAAGCAGCTTCCCAGCTGAAGGCACTCATAGATTAGCATGGTGGAAAGCCACCCCTGCCTATGAGCTTGGTCACCGTCTCTTGGACTGACCTACCTTACAAGATTGGTGTAAGGAATGGAAACGAAGAGCCACATAAGGTACCACAAGGTACTTGGAGGAAAACCACATTATAAATGCCTATACAGTCATACCTCGGGTTACGGCCGCTTCAGGTTGCGCGATTTCGGGTTGCGCACCGAACCCAGAAGTAACGGAACGGGTTATTTCCGGGTTTCGGCGCATGCGCAGAAGCGCTAAATTGCATCACACGCGTGCGCAGACGCAGCGTCGCAGGTTGCGAATGCTGCAGGTTGCGAACGCGCCTCCTGCACGGATCGTGTTCGCGACCCGAGCGTCCACTGTATCTCTTTGTCTACCTCTGCATTTGCATTATTCCGCAGAGGCCTTTGCACACATTCTTTCCTCTCTCTTGTATACAGATTTTACATTCATATAAAAGGCGGGGGTGGGTGGGGACAATTTCTTTTTAGAATGTTCTTTCCCTTAGGACGCAATTGGCATGCGGAAAATATTGATTTTCGTTTGCTTAGTGACTCTCGGCTTGTATGGCCGTTTTGGGGGAAGTGATTTTCCAGTGTCAGTACCAATCCACGGCTGATTGGTATATATATATATATATATATATATATATATATATATATATATATATATATATATATATATATATATATATATAAATACATAGTTTTTTCCTTGAATTATTAGGTTTTTATTTAGGTGCAGCCAGAAGTACAACTGTATATATGAATGAGGCCAGAAACAATAGAAGCTGTAACCCTAGCCCAACCACACTCAAATTGTTTATAACTGATAAGCTTGATTTCTTGCCCAGTTAGCATAATTTGAAGCTTGCATGCCTGTTAGACATCAACTGAAATTGAGCCTAGAGTATGACCCTTTCCCCCCTCCTAGTTATTCATATAACAATTAAGGGTGTGTGTGTGTGTGTGTGTGTGTGTGTGTGTGTGTGTTTCCCGCTCTCATTGCAATGCCCTTTCAAAATAAATTCACTTTTCTGTTTAATTTCTGATTTTATAAAACTCACAAGTGATTGGTATTGCTCATAAACTGCTTGCACCAGGAGGAGGAGCAAAGGTCACCAAACCAAAAACTTTCTGCGTGTAAAATCTTAAGTCAGGTCGAAAGGTATTTTAAAAGCAGCTAACTTTTATGAGGATACTCAAGTGTACTTCATTGAGTTAGGAATTCTAGCGTCTTCCCCACCTGGTACTAGAATTTTGGATTAGATTTCTTGCCGTCAGGCAGTTCCTTCAAATTAATTCATACAGAGCAATATTTTGGGATTTCCTCATAAACCTATTTGCTGATTTTTATTGCTTTTATAAAGGATACGTTTACGGAATGTAGCACCTTCTCAGATTTTTAATTTAATAATAATAAAAAAGCTAGCTGCTTTGTTTGTTTCAATCCAACAAAATGCATGACCCATAATTTTTTTTATTTTATTTTTTTAATGAGTGAACCTCAGGCATGTTGAATTTGGATAACACACCCAGTGTTTGAACAGCAATTCCAAAGAGTTTCTGAAATCCCAGCGGGATGCCCTTTTGCAAATGTTACGTTGCCGTCACATCAAGAAGTGTTATCTACATACAACAGCGGTTTATCAAGGGCACAATGTGACTAGCATTGTTCTTTTCCCCCGGAGGGTCCTTTTTTTTTTTTTTTTACAAGACGGCGTAGTTCTGAGATTAAATCAGTGCTCAACATTGGTAGTTTGAGCAAGGAAAGGGGGTTTGCTCTCTTGAGAGTGCCTGGCATGATAATACCTACAGCTTGTAAACTCGCAACACGGGTAGAAAGATGTTTTGAACACGTCTCTAACCTACAGCCCACTTACGGTGGAACAGCTTCATTGAATGAAAGTATTCAGAAGTCAACGAGCTGCGGTACCAAACCCTTCTCCCCATGTGCCCCACTGGTGACTTTCCCTCCAAAGCAGGGGACATGGCACACCACCTCTTCAATCCCTCACAAAACGCTTTTCAGCAGAAAACTCTTTGAGATAGAAAACGTCGGCCTCCAATATAGCATATGAAGAGATCCATTTTCAAAGCCAGCAAGGGTTATGCACCCATTTCGATTACCGTATTTTTCACTTCATAAGACACACTTTTTTCCTCCTGAAAAGTAAGGGGAAATATCTGTGCGTCTTATGGAGCGAATATTGGTCCCTGGAGCTGAATTGCCCAGGGGCCAAAAGAGGATCATGCTTTTTATTTTACAAAGAGAAAGGGGGGTGTTGAAAGGACCCTGCTCAGCAGCTGAGCAGCAAGAGATCGGGAGAGAGATAAGAGTCCCGGCTCCCTTTCAGCCCTGCCCCCTTGCCCAGGCCTCCTTTGTTGAATGTGATGCAGAGGGAGGTTGTTTGTTTCCCCAGCAACATGTGACTGGCTGATTAGATTGTCTGGAAACTGTAGAAAAGGCTCCATTTCCTTTAGAAGCTGCAGAAATGTGAGTTGAACCCCATAAAAAACAGGGCTTTTCTTCTTTGCTTTTCCCCCTTTGCAAAAAAAGCTGCAAAACTTTTAGTTGATCCTCAAAAAAACAGGGCTTTTAGAGGAGGAAAACCAGAAAAAAAAATCTTGTTTCCTCCTCTAAAAACGAGGTGCGCCCTATGGTCCGGTGCGCCTTATAGAGCAAAAAATATGGTAGCTGGGTCAGCAACAATGGCGGTTATGAGAATTTGTTGTATGGGAGACCCTTGCCTCGCAAGACAATCCTGGAACACTTACAGTGCATTTTTAAACAAGACGTTTGTTTTTAATGTCTCGATGAGTTTATCCTTCAGTTCAATAGATCATTGTACGCATACTGCCACAGATATATGGTCTCTCTTTAAATTCCTCCCATAGCATATTGATCAGTAGGCTTCCATTCACAGCATACTGTAACTTCCTTAGAATATGAGACGACCCTTGTGCTCTTGGATAACCCTAATAAAAACTGGGGGTTTACCTAGATAATGCAGAAAGAAAAAGCGGGGAATAAATCTCGCCAATGATCTGGGGTTAAAATAGGTGTGACTGAATCTTAAATCTTTCCCGGATGCCCTTAAAAGATTTGCAATCCATTTACTTTCTTTGATACGCCTTTTTAGGGGGTGCTCACTATTTTACTTAACATACTGCCAGCTGTTCGACAGAGTATGTAATAGAGTTAATCATCTGAATGTCTAATGATTTTTCTGGTGTGAGAATGCTGAATCATAAAGACACTTTAATTGTGCCTTAGCCATATCCTTCTGCATCATAAAAGGCATTGTTGGAAATAATAATTGTGATGCCCACATTCCCTGCATTCCTGTTGCTAATAGAAATGCAAGGATTTCATGTGTATATATATATATATATATATATATATATATATATATATATATATACATACACATACATACACACACACACATATTGTGTGTGTGTGTATAGATATAATCAAATGTGTATTTTAAAAATCAAATTATTTTGATGGTCAAATTTCTTTCTTTTTTAATAACTTTTTATTAATTTCAACATATTTAAGACACATAAAACATCATTTCATTTACATAAAAGTTTTCTGTCATCACATAATGTGTAAACAAACATTTTAATGCTTTCTTACTCTTATGTCATGACTTCCTCAGTACCCTCTCTGCTGATTTCATTATATTACATCAGAAGGAGGAGACGACAGAACAAGATTGGAGCAATTTTAAAGTGTATTTCTTTTTAAAAAAAAAAAATCTAATATTTCTTTAAAAAGGAAAGCTTTCGGAAGAGACCGAGGCTTAGGGTTGTGTTTATAAGGGTGATTAATTAGAAAATAAGTTAGATAATAAGAGAAGAATATTAATTAAGGAATAGAATTAGGAATGTTTATAATGATGCGGAAGACTGCTAAAGATTGATGGTCAAATTTCGGTCCTTTGGTTTTGGGTTGTTTTTTGTTTTTTTTACATTTTTAAAGCTTGGTTTAAAAATAAAACAAGAAATGTGGCTTTGCTGAATCCCGTCTTTCTCTTCCCGGTTTAGCAAATGGGATGACTAAATCACAGCCGCACCACTTTGGAGCAAACTGGGAAGAAGGAAAGTAGTTAAGCATCTTGCTGTGCGTGAGCAGTTAAGGGGGCAGCCAGGCACCGTGCACCTTGACCACCTATTATGAAGCTTTTTGCTGCAATGTCAAGTGAAAGCAAGTTAATTGGGTGAAGCTGTAGAGCATGTTAGGGGCATGGTAAAGGGATGCCGTCTGACAGCTGAATGTCAGCAGGAGCTACTCAAGTGTGGCTGAGAGACAGACAGAGACCTGTCACAAAGTTCACGCGGGCTGCAGCGCAGTTAGGGAGCTGAAATGTGGTCCGGGCTCGCTTTCTCCCTCATTGCATTCAAGCACCTTAAGATTTCACACTGTATGTGTCAACCCTTGTTCTCTAAGCTGTTTTCTCCTAACCCTTCTGAATTCAAATGATCGGACAAAAAGATGCTAATGTTTGGCAAAGTGAATGTAAATATAGTCCCTCTCCCCCCCACCGCCGCTTCCCCTTTCCTCTTTCTGCCAGAGCACAGATCTGCATCAGGATCCGGGACTCTTGACAAAAAATAAATCAGACTGCTGGAAATTCAGCAGATAGATGCACATCTCTTGCAAAGGGGTTTCCCGAATCGGGCAATTAAAACGGTTTGGCTAATCGGTGCTTTTTGTCCGTTGCAGGAAAACTTTTTTTTTTTTTTTTGTACAGGCCCTTCCAGCTTGTTGCAAAGGCTGAGCGAGCAAGCCTTTGCTAGTCAATACAATCTCGTCCCTTTTTATTTCCTTTTAATTGATCTTCTCCCAGCCTCCACCGATTGAAGCGGAGGTAACAGTTGGGGAAACAGCCACCTGTAAAAATTAGCTGTGGTTTTAGGTACAGACATTAGAAGGCCACTCACCTTGGATTTAGGGCCAGGCTTCCGTTCACCCATAAAATGGGCACCCATAAATATGGCCAGTCACACAAGAACAAGGCTTGGTCCGCGAGATTCAAATACAAAGTGTAAAGAGGAAAACAGAGTCGCCAGTCTTTCTGTCTCCATGTTTAGAGCTCCATAAAGAGTCGAGATTTATGAATTTTGGAATATTATATATGAAAATTTGAAAGAAATGTTGAAAATCATATTTGGGAAAAACCTGAAATATTCCTATTGAGTATGGCCCCTGAGAATATTCCTGAAGACAGAAAAAGCATCCTTTTGTATGCTTGTGCCACAGCTAGGATACGTATAGCTAAAACCTGGAAAGGAGAAAAAATACCAACAGTCCAAGAATGGCAAATTAAGCTAATAGAATATATGAATTTAGCAAGGATGACAGCGGCAATAAGAGACATCCAAAAGCAGAAAACAAAAGCAGAATGGAAGTATGTGGAAGAATATTTAAGAAAAGAAGTTTTGAAAAAGGAACTAATGATTTGCTTAGATTAAGATACGCACGTGGGAGACTTAAACTACATATAATTTTTTGGGGGGTTGGGTTGTTTTTTTAAGAATGAGAGTAATTAAATTATTAGCTAGAGTAATGAAATGAGTATTATACTAAGAAAACCGTTGTAGAAGCAATATGAAGTCATATTTTAAATTTGGTTTATAATTTGAAAAAGACTATCGTAATTTCTGTTATTATTTGTGTGATGTAAGATTTAATGTTTTGTTTTGTTTTATGTTTGAATTTTTTTTTTTAAAACCCACAAATTTAATAAAGGTTTATGTTAAATTTAAAAAAAGAAGAGTCGAGCGTTGTGCTATGAAAGGAGTGCGTGCTGGAGTTGCTTGACAGTGGAGGCTTAATCATGGCAGAACGTTGCATAAAAACCTGGGCAACGCTCAAGAGCGTACAGCCATCGTTCTGCAAGAGAGAGCCACGGAGTTGTCTTTCTGCTTGTCTGCAAGAAGAAAGAGCCCGGGGCGCTCACTGAGTTCCATCTCCCTTAAGAGCCTGAGAAGCAGCTCTGCTCTTCTGGATTGTGGTATATATCGTCCCCAACGTGGAGTGATCTCCATCAGGTCTACCTGGCCAACAGTCGAGAGATGCAAGGTAAAGGACCCCTGGACACTTTCGTCCAGTCAAAGGCGACTATGGGGTTGTGGTGCTCATCTTGCTCTCAGGCCGAGGGAGCCGGTGTTTGTCCACAGACAGCTTTCCAAGTCATGTGGCCAGCAGGACTAAACCACTTCTGGTGCAATGAAATACCGTGACGGAAACCAGAGCGCACGGAAACGCCATTTACCTTCCTGCCGCAGTGGTACCTACTTATGTGCTTGCACTGGTGTGCTTTGGAACTGCTAGGTTGGCAGAAGCTGGGACAGAGCAACGGGAGCTCACCCCGTTGCGGGGATTCGAACCACTGACCTTCTGATTGGCAAGCCCAAGAGGCCCAGTGGTTTAGACCACAGCGCCACCTGCATCCCATTTGAGGGATGCACACAAGGGGAGGGGTGTTACAAGTGCCACTCAACAAGGATATTGCAGAGCTGGGGAAGATTTAGAAAAAGGGCGACCAAAATGATCAAGGATTGGGAGCAACTCCTCCGCAAAAAAAGTTTACAATATTTTAGTTAAGACAAAGGCAAGTAAGCAGGGACATGATAGGTATCTGAAGAAGTGTGCATGCACATGAAAGCTCATACCAAGAACAAACTTAGTTGGTCTCTAAGGTGCTACTGGAAAAAAATTTTTTTATTTTGTTTTGATGATAGAGCTTTGTGAGATTATAGGGGTGTGGGGGAAAGTGGACAGAGAGAAGTTTTTCTCTCACAGTACAGAAACCCGGAACCATCCACTTGAGCTGAACGTTCGAAGATTCGGAACAAAAGAAAGAGCATCCTGCACAGTGCATTGTTGAACTATGGAATTTGCTACCACATACTGGGATAGCTCAGTTGGTAAAGCATGAGACTCTTAATCTCGTGGGCGTGGTTTCGAGCCCCACATTGGGCAGAAGATTCCTGCATTGCAGGGATCTGGTCCTTTCCAACTCTACAATTCCATGATTCTAAGCTGCAGTGACGGCCGCCGACTTGGATGGTTTAATGGAGAATTAGACAAATTTGTGGGGTCTTAAGGCCATCAGGGTGCATCCTAAATCTGGATGGGAAAACAAGGTGGTAGCAGAGCAGTCTGTGAAGAAACTGCAGACACCCCATTTTACCGACCACAGTACAAACCTGATCTTGTGGGGTGCTGGTTCTCTACCTACAAGATAGTTGTTGAATCCTGAAAAACTGGGTGTGGTTGGTGTGAGTGTGTATTTGCATGTGTTTCCTCTACCTCAGTAGCTTGCTGCCTCCGTAAGAATCCGGATCATGCAGCAAATTCATTAAACTGACATAAATGGTTCTTGCAGAAGTTAGATGATTTCAAGATACATCATTCAAGAATGTTTAGAAATGTACCGTAAATATCAAAATATACTGTACATGTGGTCACAGAAAATACAGCGGCACCTCGGTTTTCGAACGCCTCTGTAGTTGAACATTTTGGAGCTCGAGATGAGCAGAGAGAAACCAAGTATCCTTCTCCAGCCCAAATATTGATCTGAGCAGTAGTAGGATTTTAAGACCCCCCAGAAGTTCTTTTTTTTTTTTTTAGCCAGGCTAGGGAAAATTTGCAGAGCATCTCTAGTCTCTAAGGTGTTGCAACATGGAGCCACTCTCTTGGACAGAACCCATCAGTAAATACAGTCGCCTCAGCGAATATGCACATAGACACACATTCCCAGTTCAAATGATCTGTTGGTGCTCCTGCACAGAGAGTCTTAAGTTCCGATTCTGTAATGTTGCCAACTAAGGGATAGAGCGCAATGATACTGAGAGGAAAAACACAATCTGATGCACATAAACACATGGTTATAGTAAAAATAAAACAAAAAACCTGTATTATTTTGAGTTATTCCAATGTAAGTTATACTTTCAGGGCTATGTGTGTGTTTTCTTCATTCGTTTTGAATGCATGAAGCAGTTCTGGATCAAAACAGTTCGTATGAATAGCGGCGAAAGCTTTTCCTCCATCAGTCAAGGCTACAGGAGCAATCAGATTTCCATTCCATTTTTTGGATATTATTCTACCTCAGTTTCCTAGGAGGTGCAGCCTGGGCCTGAGAACTGAAGCAGACCAGACTCCCCTCCTCCTCCCACCGCCAAACATTGAAGCCTTTTCCTGTAACAGTCTATTGACTACCTGCCAATCATTAAGTTTCATACTTTTTTCGTGCAACTCTCTGAGGGAACCTGATTTCTACCCCCTTGCTTGGGATTTTGAGGTTGTTTTGTTTTTCTAAAAAAAGAATCGGCTGAGTTTTGAGGGAAATAAAATGTGAGAAATGATTATGATTTTTAACCAGAATGATAAGCGAGTTAATGCGGAAAATGACACTGACAGATAGGCAGAACAACCTGTCTTTTACCTATTGACTGCACCTATTTGAAATGACAATTTGCCATTGATTTTTGGAGCAGGATTTTTAAAACAAAGCACATTTTCACATAGTATCAGAATTTCTCTCTTTGGAGTAAACCAGGAAATCCAAATTTTGCATTCTTGCTGCGGCATCCTATATAAACATTTAGATAATTAAAACTTGCTAATTAGAATAACAGATGTTCAAACATGTGAAGTCAGTGTTGCCATTGCAATAAACATATCAATTTTAACTTGGCTCCAATACGCTGGGTGTAGTAGGACCGAAAATATACTCGCAGCAGAGATTACAAGTTTAATTTCTGTCTAACTCAAACTTCACAATCCAAAATCCTTTGTAGAATTGAGTGTACAACTGCTTTTTAAATATCTCTTTGGGGTAACCATTTGAACTTGCAACCATACTGGTGGTTCTTAAAGGTCCGCCTTGCCAGCCTGCTACAAGATAGCTTGTGTTGTATCAGGAAATCAAAGAGCCAACATCAAAGGAAATTGCTGAACTAGGTGTTAGATGGAGCCCATTGATTTTTCCTTCTTCTTCTCCCCAGTAGCAGTAATGTGAATGGGAGGGGGAAGCTCTCAAAAACCCGATGCGCACAGTAGCAAAATTCCAAATATTCCCTTCCACTTCATTACTGCAGCCCGTATTTGGTGCTCATAAAATTCACCGAATGCATTCCGTGGCATTTTGATGCCGTTGGTTAAAGAAGCGCATGTCCCTAATGCAGATTGAAATTTAGATACAGTTGTGTTTGCTAGTTTGGGCGGTGGTTGTATGTGATATTTGTTTTAAGGGTACTCATTCTTCCTATACATTCTTCACAGCTGATTCAAACGGCACCTCTTTGCTCTCTAAGTCGATGGGACTTAGTTCTGAGTGAAAAAATGTGCAGGATTATGGCACCCAAATACTTTATCCGCTTCATTTGCTCTGATCAATGAAAAATGTAGCTAAAGTTTTGTAGATGTTAATAAACACGGGCAAGCCAATATTTCTTCAGGACTGTATCCTATTTGGGTGGAATGTAGTTGCTGACCATGTTTAATTTATTCCAGATGGAGAATGAGACAAGATTTTAAACTGGGAAAGGTCAGGGGCAAGCACAATTTAGCATCATCAAACAATAGTTTAAAAAGAAAAAAGAAAAAAAATGAAGTTCAACTTTTAGAGAAAAAGCTATTCTCGGCTTTACAATGCGAAAAATCACGTGTTCCGATTTGCAGCTGATTGTGGCAATTTAGCAATTTTCAGTCTTAATGACAGCAGTGCAGCAGAGATACAGTGGAGCCTCGCAAGACGAAAATAATTCGTTCTGCGAGTGTTACCGTATAGCGAATTTTTCGTCTTGCGAAGCACCAACGGGAGAATAGCAGTTTGACAAAAAAAAATTCGTCTTGCGCCCATTGAAAAATTCGTCTTGCGAGACAGCCTTCCGCTAGCGAATGCCTTTCGTCTAGCGAGTTTTTCGTCTAGCGAGGCATTCATACAGGAATGAGAGAATCTAGAGCATTCAAATGTGAAAATAAGAAGGGTAGTTGAATTATAAGGCGAAACAAATAACAATGTTTTCAAAAATTATTCAAAACAGAATCGAAAATTCTTTCCAGTAGCACCTTAGAGACCAACTGAGTTTGTTCCTGGTATGACACACGAAAGCTCATACCAGGAACAAACTCAGTTGGTCTCTAAGGTGCTACTGGAAAGAATTTTCGATTTTGTTTTGACTATGGCAGACCAACACGGCTACCCACCTGTTCAAAAATTATTGTTAACTAATGCATAGATGATCATGGTGTGCTTGTTGAAATTAATGGGGCTTAAAACTGCTTTAAACCGTGCACTGGGTTGTACTGATATACCTTGGAATTTGAGCATACCGTTTCTTAATTGGACTATGGCTAATGTGTATGTATTTTATTTATTTATTCCTTTTCTTTTTGCCTTATAGGAGCCGCAAAACACTTTAAGCATCCCTAGACCTTCAAGATCCTTAACCCAGCTGGACCAGAGTTGCATCCCAGACTTTTTGCCACTCAAGGCAGAGTCAGATTACGATACATCTTTTGCCTTGGTACACAACAGACCTCATTCTCAGATCTCCTCATATTCTTCGACCCTGAATTTCATACCCACCACCAAACGAGCGATGCAAAATGGATGTTAAGATTCGATATTTTTTTTGTAAGCAGCTATATATAAATATATGTGTGTAACTAATTAAAAACCCTCGCTTATTTGGATGTTTTGAGCCTTCGAATTGCACTTATTTCTCTATGCATTTCCGTGGCATTAATTTTGCATTATTCATTGCCCGGGGGGGGGGGGGGTTCCACGGGTTTCTGCTATGTTCCTGCATTCCCAGCCCAGCATACTGAAAAAAGAGTTCATTAAAAGAAAAAGAAAAAAAGTTTTCTTTATCACGGTAGCTCATTTTTATGTAATATATTTTTAAATGTTAAAGAATGACACATTTTGGGTAATTTTCCTCAGACTTTAAAAAAAAAATCAATAAGCCATTTTAGTCTCTATCTATCAAAGTTGTTTCATACTTGTCTATTTTAAAACAGGGCTGCAATACTTTAATAGGATTGAGAGAGCTATTTGAAATGTATGCCAATGATTCCTGTCATTTCATGGCAGCCCTGCCATGGTTCAGTGAACCCCCTCTCCTCTCTTGTCAGCTCAACTGAAGACAAGCATTTAGTTGCAAACTTTAAGCAGGTTGTGCAAAACAGAAATGATGTGACTGCTTCTCTTCCTGCACAATAATGTCACTCCTGGTCAATGTGAGAAGGTCAGGTTGCTCCTTGTAAACTTACATGATACTACTTGCCCATTTGAACAAGTTAAGTTAAGTGTGGAATCCGGTCCCTGCAGGCATTGCAAACTCATCCTTTTATCAAATCCGCGTTTGATAAGAAAGTAGAAACAATTGTGCGGGGAGGAATTTCTCTCTCCCTCCCTCTCTCTCTCTCTTTTAGATATGTTTATGTGCTTGTTATAAGGGCAGTTCCCAAACCAGGATAGCAGGTAATAAATTTAGTGTTTAAGCTGCAGAGACTTTAAAGTAATGGCCGTTTTGACCTTCAAAATAGACTCCTTTTCTTGTTGTTGTTTTTTGGTAGTAGGACCCAAGAGTGACGCCCATCTTTGATGCTGACAGAATTTAAAGCAAGGCCATTGCCCTGCATTTTCTGCCTTGTAGCACACAAAAGTAAAATTGTATGTCAGGCCGAGATGTCGGGGAGCTGACAAGATGCCCCAGTGACATTTCAGCTGGAAAGAGCAAGTGTCTTGCAACCAAGTGGTCAAATATCAAATAATAGGTCAAGCAGGAAGGAGCTGAGTTCTAACCACAAAGAGGTTTCTGGTAACTTACTTGACAAGCTTTTGGGCGCTTTGTGGCTTGACAAAGTGATGTTCTGTTGGGTATCGCTAGACAGACCGTTCTTTATCGCCTTCAGAAGATCAGACATTGACATTGATTAAACTCTTTAACCCTTAAAGGTTAAATCCTGGCTGTATGCGTCATTGTGAGTAAAGAACAAAAGAAAATTTGTAATATATACCATTTGTTATGGTATTAATCACCCCAACTCCCCAGTGCCATTAACATTTGATGTGTAATGTAGTTTTTGACAGCGATATTGAATGCAAAATCTATATGTTAGATTGCTTCTCATTATGGGTCAGGGATACATTAGAAAAATAACAATGTGCTTTATGGAATTTGTAATTTCTCGTGCTTTGATAAGAGCAAGGATTTGATTCCACAGGTCCTGACTAGTAACATTTCTCTTTGTTCTTTTGCCCTAGAAGATAAAATTTGCATATGTAATACACCTACCGTTGTTAAGTAAAATCATGCAAATTTCCAAGAAATGTACTCCAAAGCCACTCTGTAGAATTCTGAAAAATTTCAAGTATTTCTCATCCCTAGTTTACAAAGTGGCCGCACACGTACAATTGCAGATGTACTTGTTTTCAAATGAACCAGTAAAAAGAAAGAAAGAAAAAGTCTCTCTTTTCATGGTGTGTTTTCTCTATGAGACAAAGTTCTATTCTGCTTCTGTTCCTCCTTGTTGTTGCAGTTGCTACACACATACTGAAAATATTGTACATTGATCTCAGACGTGGATCAGTTGCTTTTATCCACACTCAGGGCTTGCCTTTCTTTGTTCCATCCCCTTGTTTCTTGTTTAAAGTTGAGCTCAAAGGCAAAGATCTGAGTCCTTTAAAAGCCACCACAAAGATTTTAAGACCATGTGGCCAGAACTTTGCTTGTTTACAATGCATGACTTTGCACTACCAAAACCATCTCCAACCCCGCCCCGCCCCCCAAAAGCCCTCCAAACATTGGTTGTGGTGATGTTCAAGTTTTAAACTGTGCTTGTCACAACAGTAACACAATGCAATTTATAGTTTTTAAAAGGGTCGTGCAGTAATGAGTTAAGCATTGCTGCCTTTGGGAAATCAGAACATTTCTGGTTTGCATTTCCCTACTCGGCAGAAGAGCCGCAACTGGAAGTTTGTAAATGATGTATAGGAACGGCTGTTTTGCAAGGAGGTTAGCATGAATATTATAGAATAGATAGGGATAGATGGATCGGTCCTTTACCACTCAATACCAAATTCACATATGGTCATTCACAAGTCTCATTTCCGTGTGTGTGTTGCTAATCTAGCAGATGAAAAATAGAAAGGAAATAAAATATTCTATTAATCCTAATTTAAATGAGTGGATTAATATACATCAATAATAAATAATAATAATAATAATAATAATAATAATAATAATAATTATTATTATTATTTATACCCCGCCCATCTGGCTGAGTTTCCCCAGCCACTCTGGGCGGCTTCCAACAGAATGTTAAAATACAATAATCTATTAAACATTAAAAGCTTCCCTAAACAGGGCTGCTTTCAGATGTCTCCTAAAAGTATCTGAAGAAGTGTGCATGCACACGAAAGCTCATACCAAGACAAACTCAGTTGGTCTCTAAGGTGCTACTGGAAAGAATTTTCTGTTTTGTTCCTAAAAGTCTGGTAGTTGGTTTTCTCTTTGACATCTGATGGGAGGGTGTTCCATAGGGCGGGTGCCACTACCGAGAAGGCCCTCTGCCTGGTTCCCTGTAAGTTGGCTTCTCACATCGAGGGAACCGCCAGAAGGCCCTTGGCACTGGACCTCAGTGTCCGGGCAGAACGATGGGGGTGGAGACACTCCTTCAGGTATACTGGATCGAGGCCATATGTCCAAAATATATACTGTCGCACATGGAATCTGTTCCGGAAGTCCATTCAACCTCCAAAACATTGGGAAACCAAGGAATGGCTTCTGATTGGCCAGTCAGCCACAGAAGCCCCGTCGGATGTTTGGGTTCCAAAGAACGTTCACAAACTGGAACACTCACTTTCAGGTTTGCAGCGTTCGGGAGCCAAGGCGTTAGACTTCTGAAGTACCACTGTATCTAAATGAGGATTATAAGCCATGCATTCAAACATACCGTTTACCTTCCCGCCAGAGCGGTACCTATTTATCTACTTGCACTTTGATGTACTTTCAAACTGCTAGGTTGGCAGGAGCTGGGAATGAGCAATGGGAGCTCACCCCATCACGGGGATTCGAACCGCCGACCTTCTGATTGGCAAGCCCTAGGCTCTGTGGTTTAACCCACAGTGCCACCCGTGTCCCTAGATACCTATTAGGTCCATAAATTACCATATAGCATATATTCAACACAAAAAACAGCGACAATTTGTTGTCAACAAAGGACAGCTTGACATATACAGGGCCCCATTACCTTCAGGAGCTTAGGGCCTCATCAAACCAAAATCTGGCCCCGAAAACTACCCCCATCCGGACACAAGCTGCCTGGGTGAACAGCCCCACAGGTAACTCAGTTCTGTTTTTAAGGACTCTTTCCGTCCTCCAGTGTTGGTGGGGAACTTTTGGAAACAGCTTGCCGATAGAATGATGAACAGCCGTCAAGGGGATTGATGTGAAAACATTTTCGGTTTGCTTTTCGGAGAAGTTTCTTTCCCTTTTCTTCCTCATTTGTTTTTATGTAGCTGTAAATGCTGCTCCTAACAGTCGAGTTTCTACGCGCCTACTCGGAAGGTAAGTGGCATTGAGTTCAGAGGGGCTTCCTCGCAGAATCACTTTGCACGATATCAATGTCCTAACCGATAATCATGTTTACCTATTTGTACTAAAGTCCTCTCTAATGCTGGCGAAGAGCAATGTACCATTTCGCTGTCTAGCTCCTTAAATATTAGACTGAAAATGGCATGTTTTTTGTTTTAAGAGCTCTTGTTAACTGATGGTCTATTATGCTATACCACTGTTTTATTGTCCTGGGTCAACTAGCACAGCTGATTCTAGTATGTCAGTTGAACAGCATACTGTAGTCATTAGGAATACCTGTGCACTCAGTGCAAGCCTTTGTGACATTGAGTTATAACTTGGATGAAAATATTCATCGGATTTTGTTTTGGCAAGAAAAGGATTCCAGGGTATATTTTTATATTGTTGTTGTGACAGTAATGCATCTTATGTATTCCATCATCCAAAAATGTGTTACTGGGAGATGTGGGGAATGCATAAGGTGAAACAGAGCAGATTTAGAAACACCACCTGATGTGAAAAAGCCAAGAAACACACACACACCCATTCCAGTGAACATTTTTCTCTCTTCTGCAGTTGACACACTCACTTTTAATTCTGCTTCTGCAGTTCATCTATTAGTTTGAAATGCATCTGATTTTAGGAAGGTGGACATATTTGGGGAAACCATTCATGATCGAGATTTTTGAAACAAACAAACGGATTCGTTGTGTATTAAAACCAAGGATGGATATTGTACTTGCAGTGGAATCCTTTGCATGGCTGCTAAGCTTTGCGAGCTATGTTCAATGGAGCATACTCTGAAGCAAGTCTCTCATATAAGTTGACCGAACGATTGAACATATGATCAACAACTGAAAATAAAAGCTATGGTGTCATTTCAGAATCTTTAGAATATGATTTTTATCGCTCATTCTGATGAGGTATGTAGTTAATGGTGTTTTGTTTTTTTGGTAAGATGGATAATATGGCCCATATCTTTTGTTGAAGATGGAGGAATGTGGGTTTGAGCAAAGTACATGGACTGCAAGAAGATGAAACCTATCCATTCTGAAGGAAATCAGCCCTGAGTGCTCACTGGAAGGACAGATCCTGAAGTTGAGGCTCCAAGACTTTGGCCACCTCATGAGAAGAGAAGACTCCCTGGAAAAGACCCTGACGTTGGGAAAGATGGAGGGCACAAGGATAAGGGGACGACAGACGACGAGATGGTTGGACAGTGTTCTTGAAGCTACTAACATGAGTTTGACCAAACTGAGGGAGGCAGTGGAAGAGAGAGTGCCTGGCGTGCTCTGGTCCATGGCGTCACGAAGAGTCGGTTTTTGTACTATGGTAGTGTAACCAACACAATGACAAGGTATCTCATCTTTACATTTCTATAATAAATTATAGTAGAGTGGATAAACCAACTCATAGCCTGTAATAATATTGCTTAGAAAGAAAACAGACGAGGCAAATAATTCCCAGGAACTGAGAACATGAAGGAGAAATCTTGAAATACTCACTCTGATTTGTATACCATGCATATTTTCACTGGAGGAAAAGATCTCCCCCACCCCACCCCCAGCAGCATTGATTCCCCCATAGTATTTTCTGAGTATTTATGCAATTTGGGGGCTGTGTGTGTATACTTGACTGATTGGCTAGCCACCACACTGGGAAAGGTAGTGAGATCAATGAACATTACTATTGGGATATTAGATTTGTTGGGATTCCAAACAAATTACTTAAAACCTAAGGGAGAACACCCTGACTGATCTGGTTTTAGATTGTCACTAAGAGTAAATTTTAAAAGGAGGTGATGAATAAGACCTTTCAAGAAAAGCCCAGGCTGATCTGTTTGCTATAAATTAAGATCAAAAGCTGCCACTTTGCTACATAAGTAAAGTTAAATAGCCAAGTTAGCAGATCTAATTTTGCAAAGAGAATTTGTGTGCGTTTTTCTCCGACAGTCCCCAGCGAGCCGGTGATGCCGTCCAAGCTAAGAAAGGATAAAGGTTCACGATCCATGTAACGCCACTCTCTATAAAGGAAATGAGTCGCCTTCTCCCGCTACTTTTTTCCAGAGAGTGCCAGGCAAACCCAAAAGACTGTTCCTATTTCCACCAAAGTGTTTCACTTTCACATATACACACACAGCAGGACTCCCTGAAGGGTACAGATTAAACAGTTGGGGTTATTTGAAAAAGTGTCTGAAGTCTTCCTCCTAGCAAGAAAGAATTGCACTGTAAAAGATATATAATTTGAAAGGGGAGGAGTTTCTCCTTTCTGGTGCTGGACTCCAAAAAAGAAGAAGATTCTTTTAATAACTGGAATGGTTCTTACCATTGTCTGTTAGTCTGCAAGAACCTCCGTATAAAGTTCACCAAGTAGGTCCAATTCACCACGTGAACTATTAGACTACAAACATATTTCTTTTGAATAGCTGCCAGTCATTTTGTACATCAAAAGAGGCAGACGTTTTAAACCTAATTTTGGGTTAGTGGTGTCATAAACAAACCAGTGGAGGGAAAGGGGATTAGTTTTCTTTTCTGAGAATAAGTTAAGAAACCCAGCCATTTTCCTTGGGAGGCTGAAGGTGGAAATTTCAGAAAGTTCCACATCCTCCGACTTATTACATTTCCCCCCTTCTCTTATACTCTCTGCTTCCTTCTTCCTTCAATTTCATCTGGTCTGTCTTCTCTTTGTACCCTAACAGGTCAACTAAACATCTTTACTGTGCTTAAATGAAATGAACACAATGTATTTCATGTCTATATTACGAATCTGCACCACCTTGAGGTCCCAAAGTCCTTAAAAAATACTTTAAAAGCAATGACAAACCAACAATTAAAACTCATAATAGACTATATTGAACCCTCACCTTACATCTTTGCGGTTTTGTTTATGGTTTTTTTTTATAAGCAGAAGAACAAAAAACCTGTAAGGAGAAGACAACTTCCGCCATATGTGTAATCAACTGGTCACTCTTATTAAAAACAGCACCTACAGGTGAAACTTGAAAAATTAGAATATCGTGGAAAGGTTCATTTCTTTCAGTAATTCAACTTTAAAGGTGAAACTAATATATGCGATAGACTCGTGACATGCAAAGCGAGATATGTCAAGCCTTTATTTGTTGTAATTGTGATGATTATGGTGTACAGCTGATGAGAACCCCAAATTCACAATCTCAACTTTAGGGTTTTCATCAGCTGAACGCCATAATCATCACAATTATAACAAACAAAGGCTTGACATATCTCACTTTGCATGAGTCTATCTCATATATTAAACTCCAGTAGCTAATGAAAACAATTGCTTACATAAATGGACTTTTCAACGATATTCTAATTTTTCGAGTTTCACCTGTATGCTAGCGTTGCGATATTTTAAAAAGTGAAAATCCGGAAATGAAAGTTCACCAAAAACTACAGTTCAGTCTTGGGTTGCCATATGCCCAGATTTCCCCAGGCATTTCAGAGATTTTCCCGTCCGGACACTGTTTCTGACTTCCGAATCCCGACCATGTCCCAGAAATTCCAGACGTATGGGAGCCCTAAGATATGCACATACCCATACCGGTTTTTGTAGCCATGATCACATTAAACAACTAAATTCCTGCTCTGGAAATCCAGTCTGTTTCAAGGAAGTCTGACAGTCGAGGCCAAATTTAGGAAGGACAAAAGGGTGTGCTTGCCTCGGGAGCAACACAGAATGGAAGAGATAATTAAGTATGAAATGGCTGCAAAAGTGGACTTAATCCTCGTGGCCACTGAATTTTGATTCTTTTAACCAGAGCAATGCATCTTTTTACTATAAAGGGCCATGCTTTTTCTGCCCCCCCCCCCCCGGCCAAAATATTACAGCTCCAAGTTTAGCACCAACCAATCTTAATTTGATCTGATTATTTCATGTTTTAGATTCACAAGTTCTACTTGTGCTTAATTGAGCTTACTCCCAGATTAATGTGCCCAGGGGACTGATTCCTAAGGAGTTGTTTTAGGCCTGTAGCCACAACAGGGGTGGTGAGGTGGCGGTTGTGGAAAACAGATCTGCTTTCCTTTTTAAAAAATGATTGATTGGTTGATTTACTATTTTACTTTTACAGATAGAATAGTAAGGAAAAGCAGACAGTATTTTTCCTAAGTTACCAGTAAAAAAAGCCTACTCTCACCTTTCAATGTTTTCCTCCATTGACAAATTCACTGAGATTTTAAAATGTTATGGAATGCTCCCCCCCAAAAAACATCCATTGATAATAATTTGCATTAAAATTATTCATTTTATACATTTTTATTTAAAAAATTGTAAGCATAATATTTAACTTCTGCCTGCCCTTTCCTCACAAGAAAGCCAAGGCTGCAGTCGTGTACCTACTTTCCTAGGAGTAATAAGCTGTATTTGTGTCAGTAGTGTTTATATCCTTTAAACCGTCCAAATGCAATCGCTGAACATTGCAAACACAAATTACTATGCTTCCCACACTGAACTTTAGAACTCAGGAACATCTAATGCAATAGAAAGGAAGCAGTAAATTCAGAAGAGGGTGGCTTCCTCACACAGCATGTCATGTGATGTGGGCCACTGGCTTAGACAAAGCAGGATTTGAGACCAAAAGCCCTATCCTGTTACCATACCCTCCAAGTGTCCCTATTTTCCAGGGACAGTTCTGGAATTACCAAAGCCTTCCCAGTTTCTGATTTGAACCCAGAACGTCCCGGTTTCCCTTTCCCCTCCCCTCTGGTACCAGAGGCAGTACAAAAGAACATGTGTGACTGATTCTATTTGTCTCTGTCCATAGCGACATTGTCTCTCCACGAGTGGTGTTTTCTGGAATCTTCTCCAACTTACACCATCCCCAAACTTGCACAAACACTATTCCTGATTTAGCTAAGTTCCTGGAATTCATAATTACGCCACCTATTTTCATGGATTGTAACAACCTTGAGAGGAGGGGAAATCTGCTTTAGAAATGTGGACCATGAGCTCAGCTGTGGATGCCACAACAATCTAGGAATCTCTTACACTTTTTGAACCTCCACCAATTCTGTTCCATCTCACTACATTATACGTGATAGATATGAAACAGTAAGCACTTCCTCACCCCCAGTGAGATACAGAAGCGTCGTGAAATTAGTCACGGGATATCTTTTTCTCTCCTCATTGTCAAAATTATGAAAGTTTTTTTTTTTTTTTTTAAGGAGAAGCTGGTTTTTGGTTTTAATCTGTTACCACTGTTGGTTTAACAGAATATCTCCTCAGTTGTGGACCAATTGTCTCCAGACATAAGTGATGTACAAGGCTAAAGTGATTTAAGTATAAGGATAAAAGTGGAATTTATAGAAACTGCTGATGTTTGGAAAATGAAAGAGCTGATAATAGCAATTAATAACTCTGCAATCTGCTACTCCTGTTCTGTGTGACTTTTAAAACACATTTAAAAGGGGAGAAAGATTAAAATATATATTGATTGACCAATGGGGAAAAGGTAAAGTTTAAAAGCAAGGCATTGACCACTATGTATTATATTAATTAAAGCCTTCTCCTCATGGTGAATAAACAAGAACAGATAACTTGTAGCTTCAAGTTCCTGAATTGATTCCAGATTGATTGCTCTTCAGAGGTCTAATGACAAGTAAGCTGGAAATCTGCCTCTAGAAAGGTTCTTGCAACAGTTGAGTCAAAGAGGAAGGAGGTGTGTGGGTTTCGGGTTTCCTAAAATCTACCTGTCCCAGGGTTTCTTGAAGCTGGGGTGCTGCTCAACACACCCAACTGTTCTTTTCTTTTGCCAATTATATTTATTAAAATTTCCAATATAATAATCACATCAAATATTCCAATTTTACATATGAATATCGAATAATCCAAATAAGTCCAAATAAACTGCCAAATTATTAATTTTATACGACTTCCCATGTTTCAAACTTTTAGGAGTATTAATCAACGTCGAATTTCCGTTGCCTTCCATAGCCCTCCGATGTTTTCCATACCCTTTCTGATGTTGTCCTTCATTCTTCTTTCACGCCACCGAGTTGTTTCAACAAGTGAGATAAAACAGCTAGAAAATGACATTTCTGTGTGGATTTTAGAGCACACCCAACTGTTCTTAGCCTGCCACAGACAGATAGTCGCATCCTGCACTCTTTTTGGTATATTGGAGAAAGCAACCAGGGACATAAGTGGTCCAGTGAAAGGCAGATGATACCATACACACCATGTTGTGGCAAGTCAAGGTAGTGATGGCACCAAATCTCAGGAGGAAGAAGAGATTGAATTTGTGTATTCCAATCAGGGGCAGAGGAAGGGGGACAGTGGGGGCGGCTGGACCCGGGTGTCATCACGGAGGAGGGTGACATTCAGTGTGCTGCCCGCCTGTGACTCCCAAATCTATCCCGAGCTGTTGTTGGAAGGCGCAGAGCTGCACCGCATTGCTGGCGGCCTTCGCCCATTCCCCCTTTGTTTTGACAGCTTGGGGGAGGCTTGGGAGTAGCAGGCGGCGTGCTGTTGCCCCCCACTCCCGGGCTGCTTCCTGGGGGGGGGGAGGGAAGCCCTCCTGAGCTGTCAAAAGGAAGAGGGAAGGGAGGAAGGCTGCTGGCAAAGTGGTGCGGCTCTGTTCCCTCCCCCAGCCCAGGAAGCAGCCCGCCATGGTTGGCTCGTTCCACCCCCCTGGGCATCTCACCCCCTGGGATGTTTGCCCCGCCCCCATTGCCCCGCCCCCAGGTGCACAGCATGTGCACCGCTCCGGGTGCCAGAGTAGCTAGCTCCGCCTCTGATTCCAATCCCTTGAACCCATCCTGAATTGGACCCATATCCCTCTAGGTTCAGAATTAGCTTGACTGCATGGCATCTTCTCTTCCACCAATCCTTATGGACCCCCCCTTCCCAAAGTCAACTGGGTAAGGCTAGGTGCAGGCCTCAGGATTAATACCTAGACTCTGCCGTGATCACTTATGGCAGCATCTACTGGAGCAATGAAGCATGGGAAATATGGCCTGAGAACTGTATTTCCCATGCTCCCTTGTCTTAGTATAAAGCAGGCATCCCCAAACTCGGCCCTCCAGATATTTTTGGGACTACAACTCCCATCATCCCTAGCTAACAGGACCAGTGGCCAGGGATGATGGGAATTGTAGTCTCAAAAGATCTGGAGGGCCGAGTTTGGGGGTGCCTGGTAAAAAGGCTTGGCCCTAAAGGAGCATCTCCACCCCCATCATTCAGCCCAGACACAGAGGTCCTTCTCCGAGGGCCTTCTGGCGGTTCCCTCTCTGTGAGAAGTGAAGCTACAGAGAACCTGGCAGAAGGCCTTCTCGGTAGTAGCACCCATCCTGTGGAATGCCCTCCCATCAGATCTCAAGGAAATAAAGAACTGTATAAAGGCAGTCCCGTTTAGGGAAGTTTTTTATGTTTGATTTTTACTGTGTTTGATGTTTCAATTTCTTGGTAGCTGCCCAGAGTGGCTGGGGCAACCCAGTCAGAGAAGTGAGGTATAAGTAATAAATTGTTGTTGTTGTTGTTGTTGTTGTTGTTGTTGTTGTTGTTGTTGTTGTTATTAATTCCAATAGGCACCCAGCCCTCCAAATCCAGGGCTGTCCCAGGAAAATAGGGACACTTGGAGGGTCTGTGAATTGTCTGGCCCAAGGTCTCACAGAAGATGCTGGGGGCACATGTTCTGGGTCACATGGTGCCAAGCCAACATACCCTGCAGCCTTGCAAAGGATATTTGGCTGGGATGCGCCTCTCACGTGGTACAGCCCGGCCTTCCTTTTCTACGAGCAAATCCAAAATGAACAACAAGCAATTTATTGCAATCCCCGGCACATTTCCTGACAGCCGTGCCTTTTTTTTCACCTTGTTGGTCTCCGTCTCTTTCCCTTTCATCCCCTTCTGAAGCCATCATTAGTCTCCTCGATTGATTTCTGCTGTGGATCACCCAGACAATGGCAGCCCTGCGCAGTGTGAAGCAGTGAGGTGCCATTCTGTTTGTACTCTGCAAACTGTTCGGGGTTCCCTGCTGTTTGTTTGCACACAACATTCAAGCCCTGCTTTATAGAGGGACTTTAGCGAGAGTGGCTGCTGATCTCTTCTTACAAGCGAAACTGCAGGGGTGGAGAAATCATTACAGCCCAGCTTTGCGTATCCAGCCAATACTCTGTGGAACAGGGCAGCGGATTATGAGGCTGCCTCCCCCACCCTGATACTGCCCTTCTTCCCCTTTTCTGCAGTACTACACAGTACTGCTACACAGTAATGTGTCTGAATGCACCGTGGGGGGGGGGGCAACCGTCTCATAAGAATGCGCTCAGAGTGGTGTTTTCTATCACATCTGTTCACAGGTTAGCTTCTCCTCCTCGTGAGTCTAGCATTTTATATGGAGATTTTAGAAGGAGATTTACAGGCGGAATCTAAAGTGGATTCACTTTCAATAGGTAAGGTAAAGGTAAAGGACCCCTGGACCTAATGGTCAGGGGTCCCTTTACCTTTATGTAGAAATTACATATCTTTCTTCTAACGAGTGTTGAACTAATTCGCTGATGAAGAATTCAACGAAACAGTAGTTATTATCCAGAAACACTGTTCAGAGTTGGATATCAGAATTGGACATTTGCTGATTATACAAAGCTTCACAGCTTGTTCTCTAAAGAAAATTCTGTAACCCTCTTTAAAGCTTTCAGGAACTTTTATCTGTTTCTTTAAAAAAATGTTTTCCTCAGACTTGTTTTCTAGAAAAAAGAGGTGCTGGAGTTCACCTCAAACTTATCCCTTGTTCTCTTAGAATGCCAATGGTGCCCACTTGAAAGATCCCGGAACTGAGCTCTGGCTGAAAAAAATAACCCTGCATCCAATAGACCTCAAGATACTATTACTATTACAAATTCCTGGCCTAGATATATAAAATAGCGTATGCATTTTAAAAAATGCAAATGCATAACTTTGACCTTCGAAAATTCGGCCGATTCAGAAAATTCACACCAAATACTTTTCATTTAAAAACATCCACCAGTCTCCCTCACAATACTTCTAGATATCACTGGTGGAGAGAATCTGCATAGTAGAGACAACACAGCAAATGTCAGCTGAAGACCTGGTCCTTGAACTTTGTTTTTCTTCCCAGTGGGTTTTTATCCCCCTAACTCAGCAATTATATATATCTCTCTCTCTTAAGCGCACATCTGCTTTACAAACTGAACTGGAAGGAGGGACTTGACCAATGTTCACTTGAGGATTTGGTTTTTTGATTTAAATATTTTCTTCTAATCTCATGCTTCCTCTTTCACTTGGCAGGGCTGTGGAAAGAAAAACAATGTCGCCCTGTGACATTGTTTACAGCCTGTCAGGAAGAGGAATTCGGTTACCTTTCGCAAATGGTGTGGTGCTGGCTTGTTTTTTTTTTAATCTCCCAGTCATTTACTTAGGGGCTTCATTTTAATGGCATGACATGGCTGGCCATGGTGAGAAACCGCAGAAGAATAAAAAAATCTGGATGAAATATGGATGTTGAATCTGCGCTGCTATTTAATACAATTTTTTTATTGTTTTCTTAGCTTGCGGTGGCAGAAATTCTCTGCAAGTGATACATCCTGTAACATTAAGGAACATGTAATCCCCCAACTGGAAGGCTCACGACTCCTTTAATGACAGGTTCATGGGTGCTTAGGGAACACTTCACCCATGTTCTACCCCGCTGCAGCGGGGGCAGCATTCAGTATTTTCAGATGAAAAATACATAACTCCACTTCAAGTTATGAACACTTTTAATGGGAGGAATCCAATTTAGCAAACGCTTCAAGTTCCCACTACAAGCCTCCAAACTGCTCACTTGGTTTCGCTGGACCTCTTTACTCGTACTTCCAGCTTGATCTGATTGGTGCGTTTTAATTTGCTCCTGCTTTGAATAATGATTAACAGTGAAACCTCCCACGCACTTACCTGGGAGTAAGTCCCACTCAACTCAGTGGGGTTTATTTCTGAATAGACACACATAGAATCGCAATGCAAAGCTACCTTTATGGGCCTGCTGTTATTAAGGTGTGGCTTTAGTTTTGACTCCAAATGTTTGTTTTCGTGTTTGGAGAAGCCATCCTGGGATTCTTTTGGAAAGATAATAGATAACCAAAGAAGCGTGGACACTATTTTCTTCTTCTAAGCAATAGAAGGCTTTGTTTTTAAACTTGGAGGGAAAAGTGAGTAAGGAGGAGCATGACAGAGGCACACAAACTTCTTATTGAGAAGTGAGAGCCAGTGTGGTGTAGTGATTAAGAGTGGTAGACTCATAATCTGGTGAACCGGGTTCGCGTCTCTGCTCCTCCACATGCAGCTGCTGGGTGACCTTGGGCTAGTCACACTTCTCTGAAGTCTCTCAGCCCCACTCACCTCACAGAGTGTTTGTTGTGGGGGAGGAAGGTTAAGGAGAATGTTAGCCGCTTTGAGACTCCTTCGGGTAGTGATAAAGAGGGATATCAAACCCAAACTCCTCTTCTTCTTCTTCTTCTTCTTCTTCTTCTTCTTCTTCTTCTTCTTCTTCTTCTCCTCCTCCTCCTCCTCCTCCTCCTCCTCCTCCTCCTTTTCTCTACCTCACATATAATGTTGTTTACTGGGATTATCCAATGGAGCCGGATAGTGGAATATTCAGGACCACCATCCTTTTTTTTGCTAGTGAAAGCAGGTACACAGGGGTTGGAAACCTTCAGCCGTATCCAGTCTTATCCAGTCTGCAAGACCTCTCAACCTGTCCCATCAGGGCTGTCCCAGTGAGCCTTGCCCACCTGTCAATCACTAGTAAACATTTATGGCATTTGTCCCTTAGGCAATTTTTGCACTTCATCATATGTGAGCAACGTTGGAAGGCAATCTCTGCATTTGATGGCAGTCAACTGTGCTTCCCAACAACTGCCACAGGGTGGTCCTTCCACCTGCCATAGAAAGCTTCCAAACTAGTACTATGTGTTCCTGGTGGTATCTGGACCAGGATAGCACGGCACCAGTTGATATGAAAGTCTCTTGGTTTTATGGCACAGTAGCAGCATAGGGAAGTGACTCCTAGGCTCTTCTCAGAAGCTCCTCTACCAGCCATCAGACTAGAGTCTTGCATTAGTACTGAAGATGTGTTGAACTGGGTTTCTCACAGATAATTTAAGGGAGCACTTATAGAATAATGGCCACTTATGAGCATGGTTATGCTAACTGGAGCAAGAGATACAGCTTGGCTGGTAGTAAATATAATTTTTTTTCCAGCTCCCTTTCTGCCTTTAGCTCCCTGAAGGCAGAACACAACTTTGTCTTTCAGAGGCATTTAAAATGAAGCACTGAAGCCTAATGGCTCTCAAAGTGTCAGGTGAAGGCACAATCTGATTCCTCCCCATGTAATTTGATTGGACCAAGAGGCAAGCTATCCAGCTCACTCCAGCATCTCCTAATCTGTGCAATACCCAAGGCTGCATGCCCTAGTCAGTATGCTGAATAGTTTTCACAGGGATGTGACAACCTGCAGTGGACCCACGTTTCTCCTGCTCCCCCTATTTCCCTTGTCTTAACTCGCTTGGGGTCAGATGCACCCATTGCTCAACACTGCCCATTTCATAGGGGATCCATGCAGACATCTGGACTTTTGCAAGATGAAACATTTGCTCCTCCCCAAAGCACAATTTAAAACACGGACACTTAGCCCTATTCTCACCGTGTCTTTGTTTTCTCTCCCTGTAAAAGATGGAGAGTGGGCAGTGGGCAGCTTCTCAAGAACACAAATTCCTACTCAGTGCAAGTAATCCAGAGCTTCAGCATCATCAACAGATGGCTGCCCAGTCTCTGCTTGAAGACTTCAAGTGAAGGAAAGCCCATCACCATCTTCAAAACTGGTTTAAAGCCCTAAACGGCCTTGGCTCAGTATACCTGAAGGAGTGTCTCCACCCCCATCATCCAGCCTGGACACTGAGGTCCTCCTCTGAGGGCCTTCTGGCGCTTCCCTCAATGCAAGAAGCAAAGTTACAGCGAACCAGGCCTTCTCAGTGTTGGCACCAGCCCTGTGGAACGCCCTCCCACCAGATGTCGAGGAAATAAACAACTATCTGACGTTTAGAAGACATCTGAAGGCAACCCTGTTTAGGGAAGTTTTCCATGTCTGGTGTTTTAATGTATTTTTAATCTTTTGCTGGAAGCCGCCCAGAGTGGCTGGGGAAACCTAGCCAGATGGGCAGGATATAAATTAGTATTAGTATTAGTATTGGTATTATTCCACTGTCAAAGTGCTCTTACCATCAAGAAGTTCCTCCTGATGTTCAACCACCCTGTAACTTAAGCCCTTGAGCTCCAGCCCTGTCCTTTGGGCCAGCTTTGCCATGTTCCTTGAGAAAGAGGTCTTTAAGGGGGTCCTTAAGTCGCATTTGAATAAAGAACAGAAAGCTTGTCTCTATGTATCGGGGTGTGTTCTTTGTGTCTTCACCAACACAAATGGCAGTGCTTTTAAGGTTGACCCCTGCCTAGGTCTAATGGGCTTCCTTGTATGCTGGGTGGAGAACCTCAGGTCTGGGGGACAAATGATGCCCACCAGGTGTCTTGAACCCCTGGGCTACCTGGCGGCAAGTCAGTATGTCAAGTCCCCAGTGCAGGATCAATTTACGTGTCCAAAGTCCAACCCAAAGCACAGTTCAAGAGAGATCCTGGAGCATGCCAACTAAGGTCCATCAACATGGGCAGTTGAGCAGACACAGCACCTCAGCTCTGCTTCCCTTTTGTAGTTTGCATGCTCATTGCAGCACCTGAGCTTGTTCTGAGCATCTCACCTGTTCTGAGCTTACTCCAGCTGAGGAATCACACACCACCTCCCAGAGCTTGAAAGCCCCACCTGGCTAGCTAGAGCCCCACCTGGCCTTGCTGGCCTCAGCCTTCCAGAGCAGGCTTCCTCAACCTGTTTTTGGCCTACAACTCCCATGATCCCTAGCTAGCAAGACCAGTGGTCAGGGATGATGGGAATTGTAGTCTCAAAACATCTGGAGAGCCGAGGTTGAGGAAGCCTGTCCTAGAGCATCCCTCCTGCTGCTCCCTGCAGAGCCCACTGTATTTGTGGAGATAGGGGCCTCTCTGGCTCTGGGGATGGGTCCTGCTGCTCTGGTTCCTGTGCACTGACCCCCATCCTCTCCCCATCCTCTGTCACCCCATGAGTACTTCCTACACCAAGCTCTCCTAAAATCCCCAGCTTGCCCCAGTATGTCCTAGTCCCAGATACATCCCTTGCTGGGATCCTCTTCATCCTCTTCCTCCTCCCCGTTGTCCTGTCAGTTCACGACACCTGCCCTCACTATGTAGCCCTCAAGACTCTTTCCGGGTCTCACACACCCAGGCCAGAACCTTCACTCACCCTCATCTGGTTGTTTTTACAGGGCTGAAATGTGCCTTTGCACTATGACAAAACAGTTTGCTTGCTCGGAAGGCGAGGGTGTGTGTGTTTGGCCCCCAGAAAGTTGCTGCTGAGAAAACGTGGCCCTCAATCTGGAAAAGTATCCCCACCACTGTTAACATGCCATGAGGAGAAGGTCTCAAGTCCCACTGACTTTGGAAGAAGGCGTCCCCAAATTAGTAGCTCCCCCTCTGCGGGGAAGGGCTAGTAGTTTTGCATCGGGCCTGCAGAGATTCACAACCGCAAAGTTTAAGCAATCCAGTAAGAGTTCTCAGGAAAGCACAACATGGGTGCAGTTTGATTTTGTTTGTTCTTTCAGCATAACCGAAACCTTTGAAAGAAAGCACCTAACTATTGAAGGTTGAGATATAAAAAGAAATTGTACCTAGAGGGTGGGTGGGGGGAGTGCAGTAGAAATGTCAAAGGCAGGAGAAATCCAGTTGAACCAAAAGCAAAAAGCAACATGATACCATTTTAAGCCCCAGGGACTAATTCAATGGAAGCAAATCGGATTGTTCTAGGCCCTACATAAGACAACGAATAAAACACTACAATGGATTTCTATGTAGGACCTCTAAGGACTAAGGTGACATGAATATTCAAGTCCTGCATCCTTTTCAGTGTTCCCCTCACCTTATACCTGCACAACAGGTATTTTAGCAGATGGGGAACAGAGACTTGCATAGATTTCGATGAGGACTGTACAATGAATTCATGGCTAAGTAAGAAGGTGGACCCGGGTTTCCTTGGCCTGAGACAAACAGCAGCAAAAAAAGGTGATGCTATTCTAGCCCGCAGCAACAGAAGTATGGTTTCCAGATGAAGGGAAGTAATAGTACCACTCTATTTTGCCTTAGTCAGATCACACTCGGAACACTGTGTCCAATTCTGGGCACCACAATTTAAGAAGGATATTGACAAGCTGGAATGTGTGCACAGGAGGGCAACCAAGATGATCAAGGGTCTGGAAACTAAGCCTTATGAGGAGCGCTTGAAGGAGCTGGGTATGTTTAACCAGGAGAAGAGGAGACTGAGAGGAGATACGATAGCCATCTTCAAATATCTTAAGGGGTGTCACATGGAGGAGGGAGCATGCTTGCTTTCTCCTGCTCTGGAGGGTAGGACTTGAACCAATGGCTTCAAGTTGCAAGAAAGGAGATTCCGACTTAACATTCGGAAAAACTTTCTGATAGTAAAAGCTGTTCAGCAGTGGAACAGACTCCCACGAGAGGTGGTGAACTCTCCTTCCTTGGAGGTTTTTAAGCAGAGTTTGGATGGCCATCTGTCATGGATGCTTTAGCTGAGATTCCGGCATTGCAGGGGGTTGGACTAGATGACCCATGGGTTACCTTCCAACTCTAAGATCCTATGAAACTGTCCAATGAATTTCCATCTTATATTCTTTTCTGCATCTCTCATGTGGTCTTTGCTTTCTCTCTGTAGACCAGTCTCAATTGATTCAGAGTTGTCACAAGCTCTTCATGGACATTCAAAAGGGCACAGGAGGGCTCAAACTCTGCCCCTCTTCTTCCAACCTGTGTCAGTAAGTCTTCAGAGAACTGCCTTCCCTCGAACATGGGTGCAATCCTTCCATTCATTTAGGAATCCTGAGGATTCTAACCATGTTCAGCTGAAGGCAATTGGGATTTCCCCCCCAGACGTTGGTGCTCAGTTTGCTGCAGTTGGGAGAGGAACTGGCATCTGTTTGGGCACCGCGAGGTGGGGGAGAAATTGGATACCATTAGCATTTAGAGGTGAACCGACGTAATTTGCACTTTCTGAAACAAGATATGAAGCCATCCTTCGAAGTTTGCGCTTCTCCGAATTTTGCAGGGCAGTTCTCCAGCCAAAAAATGTATTTACTAAGGTAAAGTGTGCATGAACATGCACATATTAGCAAAAAAATAACAGAGAAAATTGCATTATATTAGGGAAAACAAAGATCTTTTAGGTTTTCAAAAATGTGTTCATTAGGCAAGATTGCATAGGAACAATGAAAACAAATTCACGTCTGGAATCAATGTATTTAGAAGTAGCTGGAACAACTCAAATATTCCCACCCAGTTAAACTTACCCTCTAATCTCCACCCCCCCTCTCTCCCAACCGTCAACTGTCAAAATTCCCCAGCCGCCATTCCCCAACTGTCCTTCCATCCACATTCCATCCTGCCAACGATTTCCTCCGCCCTTTCCTTGAAACACAAACCCCGAACATGGTTCATTCCTGGTTCAAATCAGGATTTCTAGCACAGTCAGACTCACTATCTCATTCTGTTGACCAGGATCAAACCTGATGACACAAAAGTATTTCTCTTGGATGTGATTCATCCGTTTAGTAATCTGTCCCCCAGTTTCCCAGAGCTGTGAAAAACAGCCACATCCCGGAATCTACGACTCCCAAGAGAGCCTGTGACAAAAGGAATGCAGTCTCAGCTCTGACTCATAGATCTGCAAGTCAGTGTTTTTCTTTGGAGCACACTTTATTCCCCCCACTTTTTGAGACTTCCCTTTTTCTGCTCATTGGAAAAAAATCTTCCCAGCAGGTTGGCATGCCTGTGTGTCTACTCACTGCTTCTGGGCAGCAGCTTCTCTCTCTGGTTAAAGGCTACAACAAACTTCTACAAAAAAAGTTTTCCTGCTGTCTGCCTCCCCCAGACCCCTTACTTGATGCGCTTCAGATTTAAATAGACGCGGTATCTTGGTTCTCAAACGCCTTGGTTCCCAAACGCCGAAAACCTGGAAGCAAGTGTTCCGGTTTTCGAACGTTTTTTAGAAGCCGAATATCCGACGTGGCTGCCGGCTATTGTTTCCGGGGTGCCTGCACCAATCAGAAGCCGTGCCTTGGTTTCCGAACATTTCAAAAGTCAAACGGACTTCTGGAACAGGCTAAGTTCGAGAACCAAGGTACCACTGTATTTAGAGCCTTTGTTTTTGCTATTTATTTTGCAGGGGAGGGGGGGGGGTTTAGGCCTTTTCTGTTAATTTGTTTTTGTGACTGTATGGAACCCAGTTCAGCTGATTGATTGATTGATTGATTGACTGTGTGACTGCGGAAATGGATAAAAGCCCCCCATCCAAACAACAACTATCATCAGTGCAAGTAAGAAAAATAATAATTTTAATTTTAATCATCTACAATACCGTCTTATTTATTTTATAGTACAGTACATTGATTATTGCTTTCGTTTTATGGATCAATGGTCTCGTTAGAGAGTAAAATTCATGTTAAATTGATGTTTTTGGGGTTGTTTTTAAAAATCTGGAACAGATTGATTCATTCTGCATTACTTTCTATGGGAAAGCGCACCTTGGTTTTGGAACATTTTGGTTTTGGAACAGACTTCCAGAACGGATTAAGTTTGTATGTGTTGTTGTATGTGTTTTGTTGTTCTTTGTTGTGTGGAAAACCAATAAAATCTTTATTAAAAAAAAAAAAGTTTGAGAACCAAGGTACCACTGTAAATGCAATCAACCTGAATGCTCTGTGAATATTCATTACATAAGGTAAAGAGACCCCTGACCGTTAGGTCCAGTCGTGTCCAACTCTGGGGTTGCGCCACTCATCTCGCTCTATAGGCCGAGGGAGCCGCCGTTTGTCTGCAGACAGCTTCTGGGTCATGTGGCCAGCATGACAAAGCCGCTTCTGGCGAACCAGAGCAGCGCACGGAAACGCTGCTTACCTTCCCACCGGAGTGGTCCCTATTTATCTACTTGCACTTTTGACGTGCTTTTGAACTGCTAGGTGGGTAGGAGCTGGGACCGAGCATCGGGAGCTCACCCTGTAGCAGGGATTCGAACCGCT
Organism: Lacerta agilis; assembly: GCF_009819535.1. NCBI lineage: Eukaryota > Metazoa > Chordata > Lepidosauria > Squamata > Lacertidae > Lacerta > Lacerta agilis. The sequence goes on along the minus strand of NC_046327.1, from coordinate 3,641,068 downwards.
GACCTTCTGATCAGCAAGCCCTAGACTCTGTGGTTTAACCCACAGCGCCACCTGGGTCCCATTCCTTACATAGCAAGTGTCTAAGGAACAAATTCCTCACAGGGCTTGGTTTCCAGACTAAGGATAGACAAGGTTCCCTTACCCATCCCTAGTATGTTCTGGCTTCAGGCAAGGATAGGACTCTCAGCTGGCCAGGTAAAGAAGCTTAATGATCTCAGGGCTCCTTGACCATCTGCTCATCCATACAATGCAACATATTCATGGGGCAACTTCCCAGGGGCATTTGAACCCCTGTTTCCAAAGCAAATCGGAGCCACACAGCCAGTGAGTGCTCAACTGAGCTGCTGCAGCACTTTCAGAAAAAAATATATGTGTTGGAGGGGGGAAATAGGGAAGCCCTCAGACCACTTTGGAATAGATTGACAATAATACTCCTCCCCCCCCCAAAAAAAATTGGTTTTGGAGAATTGCAACCCCCCAATGATATCTCCAACTCCAAAATTAATTGGAAAGGAAAATATGATAAATATATGTGCTAAGAAATGGCTCCATAGTTGCAGCAGAGATCCAAGGAACTTTGCCCTTCTTTACTTTATTTTCTGAAGTTCCTTAAAAGCAAATGGCTTAGATGACTTATGCCCAATAATAAAAAAATACATTATTTCTTATGTTTATTATTGATTTTTATATCTCCCCCACTGCATACATCAAATAAAACATATGCCTGATAAAAGGAAAAGTTAATGATCAAAGGAACCATCAAGAAAAGGGCGCGATGTGTGGGGAGAAAACATGGCAATCCGATGCCACAACAAACTTGTTTTATAGGAGATGGATCGGGGTTCTTCCACCCAACTTTTTAGCCGGACAAATTCCCCTTTTAGTCCATAAGAGCTTGTCCAAAGAGGTACGTCAGAGAAAGCAACTCAGGTTAGTGGCAAACTACATTAACGGAAGACAGGTTTGTCTGCTAAATATGGCTTGGGATCTGGGTAGAATGGTGTGTATTTTAAGCTATCCGTAGGGAAATCCCAAGTCATCTTTTAGTAATTGCATAAGATAAGAATCCAGGTCAATCTTCTCCAGATCATCTGCTGACTTTGCAGATGGCAAAAAGCAGTGCGGGTACCGGAATATAAGACACTGTTTATTCTCCTAAGAAATCAAAAGGAGAGGGGCGGAGGGGAGCAATGATGGAAGGAATTTTCCGGCGTATCCTTTGTTACTTCTGGGACTGCCTTTTGAAATATCACTTCACAGTTCAGCTTGAATGTGGAAATGCTACATGGGCATTGGTTGCCCAAGTTATTGGTACTGAATCTCACCACATGAGGGTGCAGGCCATGAAAAATCACTGGTGACTCTTCCTTGTCCGAAAGGCTTAGGTCACTTACATCTATGGGGCTGGATCCAAACTAAGTCTTCATGGAAGAAGGGGGAGAAGAAGAAGGACTTCTCCTGTCCATGGAAGGCTTTAACCAGAGAACGAGATCTTGCAAGCAGAAGGGGAGAGAGGCAATTTCCCCCAGTTCTTCCTCCCTCAAGACCCCCCCTACCCACCAATGCACCAGAAAGTCACCCAATTTTCAAGTATTTGTTGGGTGCAAGAGGCTGGAGGGAGAAGGGAGAATTAGCAAAACTCCTTCCTTTCTGCTGCTTGGAACTGCTGGCAGGAGATGCTCCTGCTGTTGGAAACAAACTCTGGATCCAAGCCATGCTTTTTGCTCCTTAAGTGCAGTTTATCTGAACCGATGGGACTTTTTGTGCTTTTTTGAAAAATACTTTATTAAACATGTGTATATGTGTAACTTGAGGTTGCCCTATTTATAGTGCTGCTCTTTACCTCTAAATCCTTTAACAGCTTTGGATCAAGTTTCCTATAAAAACCGGCTTCTACCATATGTACCTGCAGAAACTTCAGATCCTCTTCCGATGGCCTGCTCCATCTGCCAGAGGAAGTGTGCTTAGATACGTGATGTGTGACAAAGCCTGTTTATGTTCTGTTTACGTTTACTGGTCTACCTTTATGCTCAAACTGGGTAACCAAGTAGCCGTGCCATCTTCATTTTCACAACAGCCCTGAAAAATATACCTCTGTCATTCCCATGTTAACCAGTGGGATCCATGGAGCAGTGTTTGAATCATGAGCGCAAAGAAGGGCTGCAGCTTCTCTTACCTTTTGTGGTAGTAGTCCCTTAAAGGTAAAGGTAAAGGGACCCTTGACCGTTAGGTCGAGTCATGGACGACTTGGGTTGTGGCGCTCATCTCGCTTTACTGGCCGAGGGAGCCGACGTACAGCTTCCAGGTCATGTGGCCAGCATGACTAAGCCACTTCTGGTGAACCAGAGCAGTGCACAGAAACGCCATTTACCTTCCCGCCAGAGTGGTACCTATTTATCTACTTGCACTTTGATGTGCTTTCGAACTGCTAGGTGGGCAGGAGCAGGGACCGAACAACAGGAGCTCACCCCGTTGCGGGGATTCGAACCGCTGACCTTCTGATCGGCAAGTCCTAGGCTCAGTGGTTTAGACAACAGCGCCACCCGTGTCCCTGAGTTTCTGCTTTTTGAAGGCTATGAGGGACCTGGAGAAGTTACAGGTGGGGCTTGTGGAATTCTCTCTCTCTCTCTCTCTCTCTCTCTCTCTCTCTCTCTCTCTCTCTCTCTCTCTAGCTCCTACTAAAGTAAAATTTTTATGCATTTAGGAGTGAGTTCCGCAACTTTGTATGGCTCATTTCTCAAGGATACCCACATAAGGTCAAGCAGAAGGTTGACACCTAGGGCTTTTTTTCATCTGGAACTCACAGAAACTCAGTTCCGGCACCTCTCAGGTGGGCGCCATTGCCATTATAAGAGAACAAGGAAGGCGTTCATGGGGAGTTACAGCACCTCTTTTTCTTGAAAAATAGCACTGTTTACATCTGAGGCAAAATATGATCGCACTCCTGACATGCTATCAGCCGGACTGCTTATTGGCTACGAGGGAGGCTAATCATTTTGGAATCTTAACAATAAGATAAAACCATAGAGGGTTTTCTACTATAAATCTGCAGAATCCTAGAACAGGGAAAGGAGGAGAAATTTGTAGGTGTCTATATTTCCCCGTTAAAGTAATTCTACTTGCTAGGAAAGGCATTAAGCTGATCTTGTGATAACTGGGCTATTTCTATCGAGAATGGAGTGCTCTCAAATCCCACTGGCTATTCTGCAAATGAGAAAGTTGCTGAGGCCGGTTGTATTAGATGTGAAGCTCAGGATCTTTTTGAGGAAGTCTGAGGCTAACTATTAGCTGTAAGAAGATTCCACAAGTCTGACTTAACTTTTATAAAGCAGAGCTGGGGAATTTAATACCACGCAAAGCCAGTCAAGTAATAGATTTGGCTTCCCTCTCGCAGGAGTCTTCCTGTCTCCCTCCTTCAGCTGCCACAACCCATCCCGTTCCCCTTTTTTGTGAATGATCTTTGTGTCATTGCCATCGCAAAGTGAACTGGGAAAGAATTTCCTCGGCTGCTACTTGATACACTATTATTCGCCTCTTATCATTTTAGCAAGGCAGTTTGCTGCTGTCAGAGGTAATGGAGACTGTACCACTAAGAAAATTGGCTGTAATTTATTTATCAATTGTTTTCTGCATACCGCAAAATAGGCCATCTACTTTATGGCTGGGTCTAAGGTATTTGAGAGCCCCCGAAGTTCATGGTTTTCCGGTATTCTAAGTTCTACTTATGGCTTTTCCTGTATATGACACAGAACACCACCCTTGTGGTCTTGAAGGCTGTTTTCTTCTTTGCTTTCTTTAGTCACAAATCATCCTGAGGCATCCCTTAAGTGCATTTGTATTGTTAAGTGCACCGGCCTGATTTGGTGTTAATTCAATTTGAGTGCCCTTAATATCTTGTGGGGGGTGAGGCAATGCTTGCTAGCTGTACCTTGTAAAAAAGAAAAAGAAAACAGGTTTCAGGTCTGCCTGAGAGCTGAGCACCTTTCCCACAGCAATTTACCAAAGTTGCTGATAAAATTTTCATAAGGAAACCTTTTTAGTCTGACCCTATTGTGTTATCCCACCATTAAGACCCAGGGAATTGAGACCATCTTCTGGTGACAGTTTATCACGTTCTCCATTATTGCTGCGTATACGAAACCCGATGGGTCACCTCTCAAAAAGCCTTGTGCTTTAACCACTGATCTCTAGGCCTGGGCCTGGGAGTGTGTTTTCGCTTGCTACCCTCCCTCTCCCTCTCGCTTTGTCAATATAACGGAGGTGCACTCTTTATAAACCGGTCACCTCTAACCTTGGCATGACGGGAGATTTGAGGGAAGTTCGGGGCCAGAAGGAAAGTAAAGAAAAAGGAAGGCAGAGGGAATACAGCGAGATGCCAGAGCTGCACTAGGTAGCTTTTTATTGATGGGGGGGGGGGAACTCTTCAATAAAAATCTAATGTGAAAAGAATGATGATCGATGCCATCTCTCTGTTGCTAAAGGAACTGGATTAGGGAAATATTGACTTCACTCCAATAGTGGACGGAGGGCCAAAATGACAATGGGGAAAGTGGTGTAGCAGAGGATGGCTCAAGCCCGTTATGTCTCTTGAAGCTCCACTGTGGGGTGGATTCTTCCCCCACCCCCAGCATTTTGAGGGAATGGAGGCGAAGGTGTCTGTGAACAAATACGTAGAGTTAAGGGGCTTGAAGAGATTTAGCTTCCTCCAAATTAGTTCCCTCCAAATTAGTTTCCAATGAAATTAGACAAGCACCTAGCACTTTGATAATTAGGCTGTTACTAAATACATTCTTATTTAGGAAGGCTTCCTTTGAAGTAACTCAGCAATTTTATGGAATGTTAACTGTACAATTGTTGCTGAAGTTTTACTGTTTTTCGTTTTCTAAGACTATATCTTTTGTATTTTGCCTTATTGTACATTGCTTTGGTATCTGTTAGATATAAAGAGGTTGCTAAAACTTAATAATAATAATAATAATAATAATAATAATAATAATAATAATAACCCTCACCGTTATAAAGCTGAAAAGCAAACCTAGAGAACTTTCAGCTCAGTCCTGTCTACATTTATGGACTCATTGACCCCCTGCTCATTGAATGTTGTTAACTTCAATTGATTGACATGTGTAACATATCTGCTTCTGTCCATTTTTTAATCTCACTTGCAAAACATCCCATCCCCATTGGAAACACAACACACACACGCACACACAACTTCACTGCCCAGTTTCTGCACACAATGGAAGGGACTCTTGTTTACAAAAGCTACAATAAATCTGTTAATATGCCACTGGACTCTTGGCTGTGTTTTGTGACGATAGACTAACATTCCTACCCTTTTGACTTCTGTTTAATGGATGTAGGAACAGACCTCAGATGTAAGTGAACAAAGTCCGGTGTGCAGAAACATTGTCAGTAGGTGCTCAGTGTGTGTTTTTCTGTGCGCATGGCTGGGCTTTATGCAACTTTAGTTATGTGTCACGGAAATGATCTGATGAATTATTAGATAAAGCTCGAGGCAAAGAAGGAGCAGAGACACCTGTCAAAGGACTGTGCTGAGCTAGAATTTATAATACATTAGCTTATCACCTCTTGATCTTGGAGAGAAATCGAGGAAGATGAAAAGGATACACTTCTTCCCATATAACAGGGATATGGCCCTCCACATGTTGCTGAACTCCAACTTCCATTGGCCCCTTCCCAAGGGATGATAGGGGTTGTGGAAAAATAACTTCTCGAGCATCACAGATTCCCCATCCCTGCTGTACCAGTATTAAGGAAATTTGTGTATACGTGTGTGTGTGTGTGTGTGTGTGTGTGTGTGTGTTTGAAAGACTTGTGTTTACAGCCTTTAGTTTGGTGCTTGTGGTGATAACACCATTGGAAGCAGACTACAGTTTTACTCTTTTACAAAGAACCCAGGAACTTTGCTCCAAAAATTGGAGGAGAAGGCAGAGATTTCATTCTTCCAAAGACTACCCCAATGCATTCTGGGGCATTAAAGGGATTTTAAAACGTATGCTTTCGTGTAGGCTGCCCTCAGCTTCTCCAGAGGTGGTTTTAGGGTAGCACGACTGGTTCAGCCACACTGGGCATGCACACACACCGTTGCGCTAGAAGACACTCTGCGGATGGCACAGGAGAAGCAAGTGAGAACGTGCGCAGCAGAAACTTGCTGGACTCCATTTGTGTGCTAAGTTGGTTTGAAGGCTTTCCAACAACCCAAAAGCCTTCAGGTCCTACACTGCAAGATCCCCAACCACAAGCTAATTCCGGGCATGCACAGTGCATCTGAGTCAGTGCTGCTGCTTCCGCGGCTACTGGGCAGGTCGCCGAGTGAGCGGTGGCTTGTGGGGCTGCTCCATCCATAAAGCAGCACGCACGGGGCAGCCCACAAGCCGCCGCCCGCCTGGCGACCCACCCGGTCGTCGCAGGAGCAGCAGCGCCGGGCCGATGGACTGCGCATGAGTGGCATTTCCGCTCATGCACAGCCCGCCCTGACATGCATCGTGACGTCTCGATGCCCTGCCCCAGGGGGTGCCTCCGCGCGCCGCCCCGGGCAGCACGGAGTCTTCCTCCGCCACTCGGTAACCCTCCTCTCTTGTGTCATGGCCAGAGGGGCTGGGCTGGAGGGGAACAGCACGGTTTTTGCACCTTGCTTGGCCTATGTTCCCGACAGGAGCCAACCTCACCAACCCCTAGGTATGTCCCTGATAATAATATAGTAATAATAATAGTAATTAATGATGGAATATGTTGTTGCTTCAGCTACTGATAATATACTGCACGAGACTAGGAAGACTGTACCATCAAACATCATCTAAAGTGGAATCTAAGTTGGACTTTCCGCATATTTAAATTTCCTGTCTGGGGCTCATTAATTTCTCTCCCCCCCCCCCCGCCAGCACTGTTGAATGGCAGGTGCTCTTCGGTGGATGCTGATTGGCTGCTCAACCCATTGCAATCACCATTATACATTTGAGTGGCTTCTCAACACCCCTGTTCTTTATCCTCAGCGGTGTCTCCAGCTCTACCTTTGCTACACAGACAAAGAGACTTGTGGGGCAGCTCCTGCCTTTTACACATGATTGTTTTCCTGTCAGTAAACTCGGAACGAATGCAATCACCCGGCGGAGAGTTTTTGCATTTGTCACTGAGAAGCACTTGGCGTCCCTTAAGATGATGAACATCGCTGAGGAAAATCACTGCGCTCTGAGCGTTAGCTCAATCACAGCGACCAAGCTCGAGAGTCGGATATCATTTTAAAAGTGTCATTTGTTAGGGAGCAGCGCCTGTGTTTTTTTTTTTTTTTTTAAAGTGCTGAATCCCAAGTTGCAGGGAATTTCTTAAATCAAGGTCCTTGGTTTAACAGCACATTGGGTTTTTCTTAAAAATTAATAAATAATCTCAGCTGTATTGATTATGTTTCATGAACATTCACCTAACACTAAGGCTATATTTGCACCTCCTGCTGCTGCTGCTGTTCAAACCCAGCAGGAATGAAGAGGGAAGTTTGCAGGGAGTTGCGCTCCTCTGAAAAGCAGGGATAGTAGATGGCATCTTGATGGAAGATCCAGCAACAACCGCATCATTCTGCTTTCTGCCCCATTCTACAAGAATTTACAATGAACTACCAGCAGTTTTATTTTCTGAAAACAAAAAAAGATTAAAATGTTAAACCACAGAGCCTAGGGCTTGCAGATCAGAAGGTTGGCGGTTCGAAGAATCCCCGTGACGGGGTGAGCTCCCGTTGCTCGGTCCCTGCTCCTGCCAACCTAGCAGTTCAAAAGTGCAAGTAGATAAATAGGTACCGCTCCGGTGGGAAGGTAAATGGCGTTTCCATGCGCTGATTATATATATAATCTCACCACTTTTCCCTGATTGTGGGTCACTGCAGGTAGAAACTCAACCGGTGAAACTCAATCACCTTACTTCTTCTGTATGTCAATAAAAGGCATATCTATTGAATTTCCAGGTATCACAGAGCTCTTAAAACCACCATACTTTTGAATTATGGTGCTGGAGGAGACTCTTGAGAGTCCCATGGACTGCAAAAAGATCAAACTTATCCATCCTTAAAGAAATCAGCCCTGAGTGCTCACTGGAAGGGCAGATCCTGAAGTTGAGGCTCCAGTACTTTGGCCACCTCATGAGAAGAGAAGACTCCCTGGAAAAGACCCTGATGTTGGGAAAGATGGAGGGCACAAGGAGAAGGGGACGACAGAGGATGAGATGGTTGGACAGTGTTCTCGAAGCGACTAGCATGAGTTTGGCCAAACTGTGGGAGGCAGTGGAGGATAGGGGTGCCTGGCGTGCTCTGGTCCATGGGGTCACGAAGAGTCGGACACGACTGAACGACTGAACAACAACAAAAATATATAGTCTGCCCACCTTCCAAGTGCTGTTTTCTAAATGGCCACCGAAAGTTGCCTTGGCGATCAACCCACTATTTTTGAATTTGCATTGGCATAAGAGATCGTATTTTCACCTGTTCCAAAGTTTCCCCTTTCTTGCAGAGGATTGATTGTTTGTTTGTGGGCTTGTTTTTACTTTAAAACTAAGACCACTGGCCACCGCAGGGAAAAATCACATCTATCTCTCTCATGAGTGAGAGATAATAAATCACTCTTCACAGGTGAAATCTTTTATTTATGCTTTGGGAATCCCTTTTATTGAAGAAACGGAGGTTCTCTTGGCTTTGGCGAGGCTGCACTTTAGCAAGTGATTCAAATCAAGCTGACATGTCTTAGTGAACATTCTCCAGGCAGCGCATTTATGGCTGCGGTTCACCTGCTACTCACTCCGTCTCCTCACGGTAGATCCTTAGTCGGCTTCTTCTGGGTTTGCTTGTGTGTTGTTGCAAAAATGTCTTCCTGCTCTCCCAAGAAGCTCGTAAGGTTGGGGACGGGAAATGCTTTGTTTCGTTTCATTTTAAAGAAAGTTAGTAGGCCATTGCTTAAAGGGGGAGGGGGTTCTAATACAGATGAACATGTTTGAGATATAAATAAGCCTGACAGGCCCAGGATTTCAGGCGTAATCTATACAAGCTGCAGAATTGAGGTGGTAGAATGGATTGCACCACTTAACCCTCAACTCCTCCAATTAAATTGGGACATCCCGCTTTTTTAAAAAAATATTTTTATTAGTTTCCACATTTTTATACGTATTATCTCTCACACATACATCCAATTACAAGGTTCTCTAAACCTTCCGACTCCCTCCCCTCCCTCCCATGGGTTCTTAAATTAATAATAATAATTTTTTTTGCATCTTTCCCCAACTATGATGCACCCCTAATTTATCACAATCAATTTCACATTACAAATGTCATTACAACACTACCAATGATTTTAACTGTTTACAGTGTTTTTGTTTTTTTTTTTAAAAAGTACAAATTTGCTCCACTCTCTAGCAAACACTTGATCTTCTTGGTTTCTGACCTTCCCTGTCAGTTTTGCCATTTCTGCATAGTCCATCAATTTCGTCTGCCATTCTTCCTTTGTTGGTAATGCTTCTTCTTTCCATTTTTGGGCTAGTAACATTCTCGCAGTCGTTGCGTACTTTTATCTTCTCTTGGCACTTCTTCCCCTATTAAACCTAAAAGAAAGGCTTCTGGTTTTTTAACATATGTGTTTTTTAAACATTTTCTTTAATTCATTATAAATCATTTCCCAGAAGTCTTTTACCTTACAACATGACCACCACATAAGGAAAAAGTCCATTCTTTCTCTTTACATTTCCATCACATATTTGGTTTAGTTTTATACATTTTTTGCAATTTTACTTGGTGTGAGGTACCAACAAGTACATCATTTTCATATAATTTTCTTTCAGCGGACAGCATGGTGTAAATTTTATTCCTTCTTTCCATAACTTTTCCCATGATGAAAGTTGGATATTGTACCCAAAAATCTCTAGCCCAGTGTATCATCACTGCCTTAACTTCTTCATCCTTTGTATCCCATTCCAACAGTAATTTATACATTTTTGACAATATTTTCACCTTATTTTCCAACAGATCCATTTCAAATCTCGATCTTTCTGTTTCAAACCCTCTTTTTTACCTACTTTAAATGCACCATTTAATTGGCGATACTGCAACCAATCTGTTAACTTTTCTCTTATTTCCACAAATTTCCTCAATTTTAGTTGGCCATCTGCCAGCCCCCATAAGCACACCCCTATAAGATGTTTCAGACCAAAGATAATTATAACATTGTTTATGTATGCAACAACTGTAGCAAGGATTTTATATGCACAGAATTGGGAGGAAATAGCAATACTCACAAAAGAAGAATGGATCAACAAACTAACGGAAAACGCAGAAGTATTATGAGGCTGAGGCGGAAAAATGTTAGCAATCAAACTCGAAACATTTAAACTAAATTAGAAGATGAGAGGGAAACTGGGAATTATGTTTTACCTTGGAAGTTAGCGGGGGGGGGTCAAGGAAGTCAATTTAAAGATATATGTTAAGAATTTGAATACTGGCCCAGGAAGTGGGTTGGGACTAAGCAATGACTTTGTAAATATGAAGTTAAATGTAACAGGATTTTAGTTGCCCCTGTGAGAGGGGGGGCTTCGATATTTTGCTCCCCTCGGTGGGAGAGGGGGGAGTATGAAAATTTAACCATGTAATGATTTGTGCTTTAATTTGGAAAACCCTATAAATTGCTAATAAAATCATCATCATCATCATCATCATCTTATTATTATTATTTATACCCTGCCCATTTGGCTGGGTTTCCACAGCCACTCTGGGCGGCTTACAGCATATATAAAAGCATATTAAAACATCAAACATTAAAAACTTCCTGATACAGAATGGAAACCCTTTTCAGATTACTTAAGTAAATACTTTCATTCTTGTCTAATACAGGTTGGGCTTATATCTTGAGCAACAGAAGAACAAGAATACGTTATTTTCAGGCTCCTATTTTATACTTTGGGCAATGTTAGAAACCAACGGACAGTTCGGAGAGTGGAGAGAGAACATCTTATTGAGTGATAATGGGAAGTCACAGAAAAATAGGAACGGCAATATATGGTGTTCTTAAGATGTATTATGTGAAAGACTAATAAATTCTTTTTATTTAAAGAAGATGTTTGGGACACAATCTCGCATGGGTCACATAACTGGCGCAGGAGGGGACCCCCAGAAAGCGCATGTCCCAGTTTTCCGTGTTGTCATGTTGGAGGGCATGAGATTGCATGTGGGGATTGCACTGCTGAATGTTTCCTGTATGCATGTACTCTTTCCTTTCTCCAACGATCTCAGAGGAGTGTATATTCTACCTCCACTCAGCCACATTTTATCCTCAAAGGAAGCCTGCGAGGTAGGATAATCTAAGACTTGTACAAGGTCACCATGGATTTTGTGGCTTAGGAGGGATTTTGAACCAAAGCCTCATCAGTCTAGTCCCATGCTCTAAACCAGTGTTCCCCAACCTTGGGCCTCCAGCTGTTTTCAGACTACAATTCCCACCATCCCTGACCACTGGTCTTACTAGCTAGGGATGATGGGAGTTGTAGTCCAAAAACATCTGGAGGCCCTAGGTTGGGGAACACTGCTCTAAACCACCTCATCCAGGCAGGATCTGGCAATGGAGTCTAGTGGTTTTAGGCACAGTCAGAAGTGCAGCCTTGCACAAAAGTGACTCCCTCCCCCCCCCCCCAGCTAAGCTGTACAGGTAAAAAGCCAACACATCAGAGCATGGAGGATGGGGCGGGGCACACGAAACGGTCTTCTGCCTTGCTGTTCCGGTGGCCAACCTGAAAATATAAAAGTACAGGAGGCCGTTTGGTAACTCCAAGAGACAGGCAGTTTGCAAACTGTTGTGCATGTATCAATAACGATTCCCCTCTGAGACTTGCAGTCACATGCAAATGAAGGGTGGAATAATAATAATAATAATAATAATAATAATAATAATAATGTGCACAATATAGGCATATTCAGAGTTGCCTCAACCGTAGAGCATACAGAAGCGCCCCTTTAGATCTAACTGTATGTTGTGAAATTGCAGCCCAACTTGTCTACCTTCTTCTCAAGATAGCAGCTATGCTCTGAATTTGTCGACGTGATTTCAGCAAATCCATTAATCTTACCAGATAGCTGCTGAGTTGCTTACTGTGCCTCCATTTTTCAGAACTTTTCCTTACGTCACTCCAGGTTTCAAACTAGTTTTTTTCTTTCCCGGTTCAGTAGAATAACAGGGAGGATAGAGCTTTGAGCTCCACTGATTTATTTATTTTTTAAAGATAATTTATTTGTGTTTGTCTAAGAGAGGGGGGGAAAGTTCGCCCTGCCATATTTTCACAAGCAGGGCCCTAGGATCTTGTAACACCACATATATTTCGACTGTTTATGTACTCTATGAGCTGAGAACAGATTCCAGCTCTCTAGGGGATTTTACAGCTTGATGACATCTTCATTGTTATTATTACTCATTACAAACAGATTTCTGAGAGTGAAGTCATTCAGTGACGAACCCATCAACCACAGTTAATGGCAAGTGTTGCTGGAGTCAAAGTAGAGACATTGTACAGGCACCAGGCACGGTCCAACATAATCTATGTCAGAATTAAAGCCTACTGAAATCAATGGTTGGCCATGACAATCAGCTCATTCCACTTTTTTTCAATGGGACTTAGTCATCGCAAGGGACTTTTGCTGGACTGTGCCCAACACATGCAGTTTCAGAGAGGAACAGGATTGGAAGGAATCAGTGTGCTATCCAAACCACAGTTTTGGCAAAAACATCCAGACTTTAATTAAAAATAAACATATGTTTATTTCTACCGAAAGATGAAATTCATGCTAGACAAGAAGCTTTTTAGTCGCTGGCCTAGAAACTGATACTGTCTTCTGCTGATCTATGGCAATGAAACTAGTTCATTTCCTAGTACTGTAACAAAGAAAGAGGAATCTGCCTCTTGCTTCTGTGAAGCAGAGTGTTTGTCATTATTAGAATCATAGAATAAACCCTGAGAGTAATCTAGCCCAGTGCCCCTGCAATGTGGGGATCTCAACTAAAGCATTCATGGCAGATGACCATTCAACCTCTACTTAAAAACTTCCAATGAAGAAGAGTCCACCGCTGTGGGAATACACTCCGTGGGTGTCTTTGCACCCACGATTATTTGTATTAAGTTAATGTCAATTATGTGCACTATTTAACGTATTCTTCCGAGTAGAAGTGAAAGTGAAAGCAGGGCTCAGTAGGCATCTTGCCACTGAGATCCCTCCGCTTAGACTTTTTGGCTCCAAAGGTTTGAACTTGTTAATGGTCAGTTAATCTGCTTCCCGCCTTTTTCAAGGGCAGCAACAGTGTTCTGATTGGTAAAGGTATTGATCATGACGTTGCTTGTTCGTTGTCAATAAAAGGCTGCGGCTCACCGTTTTAGGCAGATAGTCAGAGTTAGGGCTTGGATGATTCAGATGTAGATAGTCAAGGTTTTGGGGAACGGGTTGGTTGGTTTGCTTGGGTTGGAAGTGCGTGCAGGAGGTAGAGAGGTTAGCTTGCGGAAGAATTGGCGGTAAAGATTTAGTTAGCCTAGAACTTGCGGAAGAATTGGCGGTTCTGAGTCAGCTAGCTTAGATAGTCTTAGAACAGTTGAGACATAGAGAAAAGTAATAGCCTATGCGGGTCAGCCAAAGCCATCAAAAGAAATAGTGGTTGTCTGTCTTTATTTCGTCTTAATTTAATTTTTTGTAGTCTATTAGCGCTCTTGCTTGGCCGTAGTTTTGGCCACCTTTTATTTGGGTACGTTACTTAAGGGAACAACTTAGGAGGTCGCAAGTGCTTGCAGGTACATTTACGAGGCACTTTTTCATCCGAACTACTCACTCACCCTTCAGATTTAGCCTGGCGGACAACGGCGCGGTGTGAGTTTAAGCTCCGGAATTATCGGCCGTCCCGTTCGCAGGCTTGGCCGGCGCCCGTGCAGGAACGCATGTGAGGCGCTGGCCGCAGATCCCCAGCAACTGGTATCCCATGTGCAGTTGACCTCGTCCTGCACGCGGGAGGCTCCAGCAAAGAATCCCTGCACACCGCCCTCTGAGTGAGTCTGTTTCACTGTTGAACTGCTCAGAAAGTTCTTCCTATTATTATAATATTATTATTGGTACAGAAGGGAATCAGTAACACTATGCCAAGGGCATATTTGTCTGGATGGAACTTCTTCTTCTTCTTTGGCGATCCCTCGTAGCCGAGTAAGATTGTCTTCCATAAACACGGCTTTAACAGTGAGTCTGTAAGTGTCTGTGGAGGCCAATTCTGGGTCCACATGTCCTTCCACATTGGGGACATTGGTTTCCGGGTGGGAGTAGTTGATCCCGGTGAGGGTTTGCCAAGTGTGCCTTCCTCTTAGCACGTTTCTCCCTTGCGTTCTGAGTTCTGAGTGTCTTCAAAGCCCATGACACCTTTGGTAAAGGCTGTTCTCCAATTGGAGCGCTCACAGGCCAGTGTTTCCCAATTGTTGGTGTTTATACTACATTTTAAAAGATTTGCCTTGAGACAGTCTTTAAACTTCTTTTGTTGACCACCAGCATTACGCTTTCCATTTTTAAGTTTGGAATAGAGTAGTTGCTTTGGAAGACGATCAGCAGGCATCCACACAACATGACCTGTCCAACGAAGTGTGTGTCCTGCAAGCCCTCCATCTGTTTTTCAGTTTGGGTTCCAGATTTGCGGTTTCTGTATCAAGTGAGGAAGAGAAACTGCAGAAGAGGGTGGAAATCCAGAGAAGAACTTTCATGATGAGTGAAGGAATGGTTAACTGCCCGTACTCTGCCCACTGTTTCTGCCATGCAAATCACACGCCAGTGTGGTGTAGTGGTTAAGAGCGGTAGACTCATAATCTGGTGAACCGGGTTCGCTTCCCCACTCCTCCACATGCAGCTGCTGGGTGACCTTGGGCTAGTCACACTTCTCTGAAGTCTCTCAACCCCACTTACCTCACAGAGTGTTTGTTGTGGGGGAGGAAGGGAAAGGAGAAAGTTAGCCGCTTTGAGACTCCTTCGGGCAGTGACAAAGTGGGGTATCAAATCCAAACTCTTCTTCTTCCTTGCCCTGCTTTGCATGGGCGAATCCAAGCTAGAACGCCGAAGGTTTTGGGTTCTGAGCAGAAAGAGTATATACTACCCTGCAACATCATGGTTTATTGCTTGAGTGTTATATTTCATCTGTCTTCCCCCAAAAGAACGCAGGAATTAGACCGGTGGAGCTGAGACGAGGCATTGTGGAATGATTGGTGCTGTGTCGAGAGTTGCATATCTCATCTTTGATCCATGCATAGTTACCTAAGATGCTTCACCCAGCGATGAACAACAGCAAACTAAAATGGGAGATCAAAACGTGGTAAACTGGAAGTCTGTTTTGGAACCTAGACCCACTCTCTTTTGAAGAATAGCAGAATTAACAGCTCGTCGTGCCCCTTTCTCTACTATAATTTCTATTTTTTTAAAAATCAACTATCCAAGAATTGTGTTTGTAAAAAAAAGATACATTTGTCAGAGAATCTCTTTTGTTCAATTATTCTAACTGCTATTGATTGCCATCTTCTCGGGGTATTGGAGATTGAGAAAAGTGTGGGTAATTGATTACGTAAGATACCCATAAGTGTCAGCAAGAGCCATCAGTTTAACGAAGGCATGTAAAACTGTATTGTTCATTAATATAAAAAGCCACAAATAAAATCTTAAACAAGAAGAATAAAAGGAACAGACAGTCAGTAGCTACTGGGCAGCAGAGGCAATTAGCTTGACTTTAGGGTAAGACAACTCCTCTTATGTTAAAGGCTGAACTAGATTGCCCTAGATTACACTAGATTGATACAAGATAGCTGGTTTCATTACAGAATGCCTACATGATTTTAGTGTGTCAACCCAGAGAAGGGCAACCCCACAATAACAGAACTAGTTAGAAATTTATTTTAAAAACCTCAAACAAATAAAAAAAATGCATTTTAACAAACAATATCCAGCAGCACGTCTAACACAGAGAATATTGTTATGTAAAAGCCCAACCTCAAGCAGAGGTTCCTTTAAAAAATGCGCATAACATATTTGCAAGAGTCATGTTCTACTTTCTTGGTGGCTTCCAGTGACTGCAAATTCTCTAGACAGATGTTGGCGGTACAGTTTTCACTCAGTGGACCATATGCTAAGAATAAGGAAAGACAGTCAGTGGCCATTGGGAATGACAACCCACATTCCGGTCATGTGTCTCATTTCAAGTTCCTTTTCAAGATATGAAAAAAATGTATGCGTTGCGCCATCCATTTCATTCCAGAGCTCAGCCTCAATTCCGATTGTCGTCAAAAGACCCTAGAAAAACAGCTTTACTCACTGAATGCAACAATCAATAGAGCAGGGAGATTTGCATAAAGGAGGGTCCATAAATCTCGTGAGTGCCATTTCCCCCCCACTATCATGTCTTGTAGGTTTTTAAAAAACCAGTTTTGTCTTTGTGGACAGGAAGTCCCCTGTTCTGAAAGGCTTTCTGGTGCAGCCTCCTGCCATCTGCAGGTGATATCTTTTGGGGTGTGTGGAATGAATGGTTCAGTTTTCATATGTACATGCAATTCAGAGTTTGATAGCAGTTGCAGAAGAAGCATTCCCAATGGATCTGGACTGAGATTGCAAACGTTCGTGTCATAAAAGAGATGAAGAAAATGACTACTAGGTCTACAGTCCTGTGCATGCTTAAAGGTAAAGGTAAAGGGACCCCCTGACCATTAGGTCCAGTCGTGTCCGACTCTGGGGTTGCGGCGCTCATCTCACTTTACTGGCCGAGGGAGCTGGTGTACAGCTCCCATGGTGTACAGGTCATGTGGCCAGCATGACTAAGCCGCTTCTGGCGAACCAGAGCAACGCATGGAAATGCCGTTTACCTTCCCGCTGGAGCGGTACCTATTTATCTACTTGCACTTTTGACGTGCTTTTGAACTGCTAGGTGGGCAGGAGCAGGGACCGAGCAACGGGAGCTCACCCCATCGCGGGGATTTGAACCGCCAGCCTTCTGATCAGCAAGCCCTAGGCTCTGTGGCATAACCCACCTGCGTCCCACACGCTTACTTGGGAGTAAGTCCCACTGAATTAATAGAATTTGGCTGTATGCTACTTTAGGCTACTGCCTCTCAGACTGAGGTTGCATTAGGAAATCACTCCTTTCATTGCTGGCCCCTATGTAATTCTAAAGCTATCACAACTATGAAGTGCTTCAGGAAACCTCCACTTTCTATCTCTCTCTTAATCTTGTTTTCTCTTGCTACTCACAGACCCATCACTCTCTCGCTTCCTGAAAACTCGTAGAGCCTGTTGTCACAGACAAGAATATATGCAGTTGCTCTCCTGATCTGGCCTGTTCTGAAAAAAGGAGCCTGGTTAATTAACATTGATTACAATCCACCAGCTGCAAGTAAAAATTGATTGCAAGGGGTCCCTAATTTACATCCTTCTCTTTCCTGGCTCCTCTTCCCGCCTCCCCCCGTGTTTTGCTATCCATTGACAGAAAGAAACAGGGACTGAACCCAATTTTTAGATGTGACAAGAGATACCCAGGTAACTCGGATATGACAACTGTGATCCTCATTGTCCTGCCTTACCCCCCACCCCTCAGGAGAGTCGTTTGTCAGCCCTGCAAATTGCCTGCATGCATATTTCGGCCCCGTTCATTGCTCATACGCCAGTGCACGTGTGTGTATCAAGAGAGAGGAGCAACGGTATTGATTTCGGATAGCCAGGGAGAACGGCTGGGATATTAGTAAGGAGCCGAGAGAAACACAGCACATAAACTTTTATGACACAATGTCAAAAGCGGATTGCGCCAACATAAATGAAAAGGACAACGTGTTACTGTAATTAAGGCAAACACACACACCATTTATCTGTCCGTATAAAGGGGGCTTCTCGGAAGAGTACTCAGAAACAGGCACCTGGCTGGGTGGGAAGATTAGAGGGAGGAAGCGTTGCTCAAGGGTTAGTGCAGAGGAAGAATGTCCACAAGAGACCGGAGTTCTTTCTAGGCGTGACTAATTTGATTCAACAGCATGCAATGATAGCTACTTTGGATGAAGGCGTGTGCCTTATGGGGCTTCTGGGAAATTGCTTGATTTTCCTTGATTGTCCAGCGCTGAGGGCCTTCTGGCGGTTCCCTTACTGCGAGAAGTGAAGTTACAGGGAACCAGGCGGAGGGCCTTCTCGGTGGTGGTGTCCACCCTGTGGAACGCCCTCCCATCAGATGTCAAGGAGATAAAAAACCACACAACTTTAGGAGACACCTGAAGACAGCTCTATACATGGGCAAGGCCCGGGGGGGGGCAGGGAGGGGTAGATGCCCCAACCCCCCATATCAATAAAAATAAAATAAAAATATAATTCCTGCTTTAGCTATATATTTCAAAAATTGTCATGCCCCACAGTTTGTACTAGTTCTCCTCATCACCTCAACTGCAATGCAGTTCCAGAAGATTACATTTCATCACAATCCTTGGCATTGTTATTATTTTGAAAAAGGTGTCGCCCTCCAAAGTATTAGCCAAAGAAAGGTGAGAGAACAAAGGAGATTTGGAATGGTGGGGGTGCCAACTTTAATCAAATACAGTGGTGCCCCACTAGACGAAAATAATTCGTTCTACGAGTGTCTTCGTAGAGCAAATTTTTCGTCTAGCGAAGCGGCAATGGAGCGCGGAGGTTTTCGCACCCAAAAACAAAAACCGTCTTGCGAGGCAGCCCCATTGACATTTTCGTCTTGCGGGGCAGCCTTCCGCTAGCGAATGCCTTTCGTCTAGCGAGTTTTTCGTCAGGCGAGGCATTCGTCTAGCGGGGCACCACTGTATTGGGGGGGGATGTAAGTCCTGCCCCGCATAATCAATGACATGACACAGTGCAAGCACACCATTTGAATGGCAATCACCTTTTTTGGGTTGGAGGGGGGCAGCCGTCAGTGTGCAAAACCCGTGACTGGCACATGGCTGAAGAAATCCTAGTGCTGCTGTGAAGATGGCTGTCTGGGTTGCTGAGTCTCTAGAGCTATTCTTGTGTTTTGCTGGTTGGAGTGCTGAAGGCTGCAGGAACTGCATTTCACTGTCATGGCTGCTAGTCCCACTTCTATCTGAGAATCAGATAAAAGAACGGGGTTGCGGGGAGAGAGAGATACGCAGGTTCCCTGGAAAATCCCCCGAGCTATTGACCAGACCTTCCCTGGCGTCAGAAATGCAGTTTGCACACAGCCTTAAGCCCCGAAGAGCAGTAGATGGATGGTGAATACTAAAATGATGTCAACAGTTTGTGCAGAGGCCAAAGAAAATACTAAGGGGCCCTTCATGGCTCCATCCCTAAGTTTGCTGAAGTACATCTGTGAGTAATAAGTTTCCTTTCACTTTCAGACACAGCACAGCGCAGTACATCTGAAATAGGTTTCCTGCCCATTTATTTTGTTTCCTTGGGGGTCAGGGGCATTTTGAACCGAAAATTCAGACTATCCGTGGTGGCCTCATAGCCTAACTCCACAGGCCCAGGGAATGGTGCTCTTTCTCTCCGACTCTTCGCAAAACCATAGCCGCATCATAAAAACTGAGCCGTATTAGGGCGAAGACAGATGCAATATGAAGAAACGATTTTCAGGGAATCTTTCAGACTGTCTTCCCTTCCTAGTTTCACAGTTTGCTGTATTGATTTGCATGCCAGTAGTGCTTTAGTTTTGGGGTTGGCTCCTTCCCCATGCTTTGAAGTACCACTGCAATGTGTTTTCTTTTTAAAAATCAATTTTATCAAGGGTTTTCAACCTAACAGACCACAAAATTCAAACTAAACTAAAGATCATCATCATCATCTTCATCGTTCATGTACGGACACTGAGGTCCAGCTCCAAGGGCCATCTGGAGGTTCCCTCCCTGCAAGAAGTGAGGTTACAGGGAACCAGGCAGAGGGCCTTCTCGGTGGTGGCACCCACCCTGTGGAAAGCCCTCCTGTCAGATGTCAAGTAAATAAACAACTATCTGACTTTTAGAAGACATGTGAAGGCAGCCCTGTTTAGGGAAGTTTTTAATGTTTGATCTTTTATTGTGCTTTTAATTCTGTTGGGAGCTGCCCAGAGTGGCTGGGGAAACCCAGCCAGATGGGCGGGGTATGGATAATAAATAATTATAATTATTATAATTATTATAATTATTATAATTATTATTAAACAGAAAAAGCTAAAGGAAAAAAGAAATAAAATACATTAATAATAATCCTCTTATGATCCTTGGAAAACACAAAATTATAAATATATCTACGTAGCCCTTATCTTAATCTTCACACATGCAGAGAGTTGAAACCTCCTACCCCCAGGCCCGTCTTAGCCATAGAGGCTAGTGGCCCGGGCGCCACGGCACCAAGTTCTGGCGGGTGCCAGGCAAGAGTCCAGGGAACACCGAATGAGTGTGCTGAGTGAGCGAGGGTGCGTGCGCCGCTCCCGCTGAGCGCTGGCTCGGTTTTTCCCCTTTAAGCCTTCGGGTGCCCCGCAGAATTCGGCGCCTGCAGCCTAAAAGGGAAAAAACTGAGCTGACACTCGGCGGGAGCGGCACTCGCGTCCTCACGCACTTAGTGCAGGCCCGCTCGCTCGGTGTGCTGCCTGCCGTGCCCACTGCGACACAAAGTGGCCAGCTGAGCTGCGTCCAGCCTCTGCCTCTTCCCCGCTGGAGGAGCTGCCCTCCAGCCGCTGCCCGCCTCCTCCAGCCTAAAAAAAGGTCATAAACTCTGGGAAAGGGGGGGGGCGTGCCGGAGGGATATTTGCACCACGGCGCCGGATATGCTTAAGACAGCCCTGCCTACCTCCCACCTGCAAGAGCTTCCTCTTCCTCAGTTTCCCACCCTGAGAAAGGCGACCGTAATGTGTTTTCAAGAGGGATAGCCAAGTGTTGGTCTATTGCAGCCAAAAGAACATAGAATCATGTGGCACCATAATGATTAACAAATAATTCTGTCGTGAATTTTCAACAGAAACATCAGGTCTCTGAATGCGCATGCCACAAAGTGCCATAAGACTCGCTGTCGTTTAATCGCCATTTAATCTATTTCACAATAAGTTTATCTTCAGCGACAGAAGATGTACTTTTTTGACCTGCAAGGAAAGGATTTAATTTAAATGAAAAAGCCTACTGATAACCAACTTGTTCCCACTACTCCTAAGATTATGACAACAAACCTTAAGTCTCTACATTTCTTTGAAGTTTCTGATGAAAGATCTGACATGGCTCAAAGACCTGCTTACATTTGTTTACGAGTCTTTATTGTAATTAAAAGCTGTTTCAATTATTGCCTGTCATTTTCCAAGCCTAATAATAAACTAATCACATTTTTCCACAGAATGTTACCAACAGCCGGGTTTTTTTTGCTGCTTCAGGGATACCTTGTAACCTGTGTTATTGTTCAGTATCTTATTGTCTAGCTTGTCAGTTCTATCAAGACATTTTTGTATGATCCTTTCCTGCTTAACAAACTTTCTGCTTCATTGTCTCTTATTTCACAGTTGTTGTTGTTGCTGTTGTTGTTGTTGTTGTTTTTAAAAATACTTATACTTATTCAAATTTATACATTTCTCCAATTTTACAATCGTCTTAACATTTCAAAACCTGACCTCCTTCCTCCTCTTTCTGTGGTTCCTTAAATTTATTTTTAAGATCTTATGCATATCTAAATCAACTTAATTTGCTCATTTATTCATCCACTTATTATATACTCTTATAATACTGCAGGTTATTACAACAATCCTGCCAATCTGTTTGCAATTTATCTGTAAATATTCAATAAACCATTTCCATTTTTTTATTTAAAAAAGTTTGTTATCTTGATTTCTTATTCTTCTGGTAAGTTTCACAACTTCTGCATATTCCATGTTTTTGTATCCATTCTTCCTTTGCTGGGACACTTCACAGTTAATTTTGACTGAGCTTTGCCAATATTGATGTCAGGAGCACAGATTGATGGTTGGGATCAATTAGAGAGAGGGGGAGAGAGAGGGAGGGGGAGAGGGAGAGGGAGAGGGAGAAGGAGGGAGAGGGAGGGGGAGGGAGGGAAAGGGGGATAGAGAGGGAGGGAGGGAGAGTGTTATGTACTGAGTTGAATAGGATCCAAACTGCAGCAGTCTGATTGGTCCTAGAACAATAGGATTGAGATTGCAGCAGTCTGACTGGTCCCAGAACAATAGGATTGAGATTGCAGCAGTCTGATTGGTCCCAGAACAATAGGATTGAGATTGCAGCAGTCTGATTGGTCTGCAGGAGCCACCCAATCCAGCTCCAGGTGAAAGTGAATCTGCACTCTGATTGGCATACAGGAGTATCCCGGAATTAGCCAATCACGTGGGGCCCATTGTGTAAATAGTGTATATAAAGCAAACGTTTTGGGGGAACTACATTCCTCACTACTATGAGCTGAATAAAGAGCATGAAAATCACACTGGACTCCGAGTATCTTTCAGAGAGGGAGGGAGAGAGGGGGGATAGAGAGGGAGAGGGGGTAGAGAGGGACAGAGAGGGAGGGGAGAGAGAAGGAGGGAGAGTTTTTATCTTGTGTTTTTATTTTGTGAACCACCCTGAGATCTTTGGGTGAACAGTGGGATAGAAAATTAAGTCAACCAACCAACCAACCAACCATACATCCGAACCCCTTAGAATCAACACACCTACCATCAGTTTGAGATTCAACCCACCATGTGAAACCATTTCTACATCTCCCTGTATTGCTGGCATTTCATTCTCTACTTCTCATTAGAATTCACAGGTATGAATCCGATTTGGAAATGTGACTGTGTGTGTGTGTGTGTGTGTGTGTGTGTGTTTAACACCAACGTAATGAACAGAAATAAAGACGTCTCGGCTACATTTTCTTTAATTTCCTAACCCCCCTGCAGTAGCAGCAGCAGCAGCCAGCTGTATCAAATAGTTCCACTACTGCAAATAAAAGGAGAGGATTTACAGTGATGAATTTATAGCAGGGTCATTACAGTTATAAAAACAACAGTGAGCTGCTTTGGGAATGGCTAAGAAAGTGAGACAAGGTACTTCACAGACCCAGGGAGGGAATACAGAGAGAGGTCATTGTAACTTCCTGCCTTCCCCTCTGAGTGCTGCGGTAGCTGTCAAGTGCAAAGAGGATGAATTTCTCCTTACAGCATCAGCTGGGATTGGGAAATGTGTATTGGAAAGGGATTCAAGTAATTGAAACACATGCAGCAAGTTTCTTTAGCGATTTGCACATTTAAAATAGAGGACAATGACAGAATTCATTCAAATGGGCCGAGTGCTGTTCCTAAAGTATCAGGAAGGGAGAAATAATCATTTTACTCATCCCTAATGTTAACTCCAGAGGAAGCATACGTAAAAACAACAATCCCCAAACAGACTCTTTAAAGCTGGCGTGTTCAATAGCTGTTGAGATAAGGACATTCATTTTGGTGATGCCATCCACAAGTCAGATGGCATCTTCCAAGCATTGACCAAAATGTAGATTTCCTGGTGCTGATATTGTGGTAGCATCCATCTGTCTTAAGAACAGCACAAAGGGCCTCATGCATTGGTGTGCTGGCACAGGGGGGTTGTGGGGGGTGACAGATCGAGCTGTATCAAATCCCCCCAAAATCTCATTCTGGTCTGTTGTACAACACAGTTTTCCCTCTGCTGGGATAACGCAAGTCTGTTAAGTATAGCAATTTAATTCACTGAAATTGCACGTGCTTGTATGCATTACTATGTGTTTTAATTTGATTAGTTGGGAACTGAATTCTCTAGTAGTTCTCATGTGATTTGTTAATCCCCCACCACCACTTTCTGAACACGACCCAGGAGGAAGGAGCGGAACCACTGTATAACAGTGCCCCCAGCTCCCAAACCCTCTAGACGGTCCAGAAGGATGTTATGGTCAATGATGTCAAAGGCCACTGAGAGATCCAGCAGAACTAGGAAACAGCTCTCACCTTTGTCCCTAGCCCTCCGGAGATCATCGACCAGTGTGACCAAGTCAGTTACAGTCCCATGATGAGGCCGGAATCCCGATTGGAAGGGATCCAAATGGTCCGCATCCTCCAGGCGTGCTTGGAGTTGTTCAGCAACCACCCACTCAATCACCTTGCCCAAGAATGGTAGATTTGAGACTGGTACAATTTTGAATCAAAGTGATGGACCGAACCTTTCAAAACTGCACTGATATTTTGAATTCCTGAGCAATGCTGGATACAAGACAGCAAGTTTATTTTGAAGTGGACTCTAGTTTATGGCTAGCTATACTAAAATTGTTAGTTTTTAAAGGTTGCTCAAAACTCCTTTTTTGTTTTTGCTGCAAAAGAGTAAGATGCCTATCTCTCTGGAAGCTATGCAACAATGAAACTCTATTATTTCAGTATTAAGAGAAACTGTAAATGTGGTTTAATTCAAAAACCAGTACACACTATGGGAACATTCAACTGACTTCAAAGCATGTTGTATTATACAAGTTTACTTGCCCATGGCTATGGGATCTGCTGCCAATGAATACAGCAGCTAAATTATTACTCAATTATCCTGTAGCCGTACATCTGAACAGCCCAGTGAATAGCCCACACATTTGCCATTTGCATGAGTTTGCACCAACAAGGAGTACAGTAAACTGGAATACCATCAAATAACAGTGTGTTTTTTCACCTATAATAAATGTTAGTCAAGGTATTCATTTAGGATACTTTAATGGTTTGAAATATTGTGCCTCAATTTGGGCAGAACTGGTTTAGGGAGAATGGTGTATACTAGTGAAGTTTCAGAGGTTTTCTTCAACTTCTTTTGGGAGTCAGTGTTTCTAAAGATGGGTGACGGCAAAGAAGATATGTTGCCTTAAGCAGATATGGAGGGGAAATTTGATCCAGGTCACATTTAAAGGCGAACTTACCTAATTTGCAAAACAAAATGTAAACTGAAATTTTGCCACCCTTTGGATTTTGCAATGCTGTTCTCCAGCCATGTAACATGCACAGAAATGTACATATTAGTTCAAAGCATGTACATAAATGAATATATTAGTAAAAATAATCTACAGAAATGCATCACACTATGGAGGATTGCTTGGGAAATGTGTGTATTAGCCAAAAGCGCTTACAAAATGTGTTTATTAGGAGATGTTAACATTAAAATCCCCTTCATGGATCACTGCCTTGTCGTGGCGAAGGGGCTTGAATTACTCAGGCAAGCTATGGACAGGTCAAGATGGACAGGTCATAGCGGAGAGTTTGGACCAAACGTGATCCACCTGGAGAAGGAACTGGCAAGCCGCTCCAGTATCCCTGCCAAGAAAACTCCATGGACAAAGACAACAGGCATATAAAAGATATGACGCTGGAAGATGAGCCCCTCAGGTCGGAAGGCGTCCAACTTGCTACTGGGGAAGAGCGGAGGACAAGTACAAGTAGATCCAGAGCTGATGAAGCGGCTGGGCCAAAGCCGAAAGGACGCCCAGTTGCGGATATGCCTGGAAGCGAAAGGAAAGTCCAATGCTGTAAAGAAAAGTATTGCATAGGAACCTGGAATGTAAGAACCATGAACCTTGGTAAGCTG
Source organism: Lacerta agilis (assembly GCF_009819535.1). Taxonomy (NCBI): domain Eukaryota; kingdom Metazoa; phylum Chordata; class Lepidosauria; order Squamata; family Lacertidae; genus Lacerta; species Lacerta agilis. Next base: position 3,615,499 of record NC_046327.1, on the reverse strand, counting down.
GATGTGGTAAAAAATGAGATGGCAAGAATAAACATTGACATCCTAGGCATCAGTGAACTAAAATGGACAGGAATGGGCGAATTCAGTTCGGATGACTATCATATCTACTACTGTGGGCAGGAATCCCGTAAAAGAAATGGAGTGGCCCTCATAGTCAACAAAAGAGTGGCGAAAGCTGTACTGGGATGCAACTTCAAAAATGATAGAATGATCTCGATACGAATCCAAGGCAGTCCTTTTAACATCACAGTAATCCAAGTTTATGCACCAACTACCAGTGCTGAAGAAACCGAAATTGATCAATTCTATGAAGACTTACAACACCTTATAGAAATGACACCAAAGAAGGATGTTCTTCTCATTATAGGGGATTGGAATGCTAAAGTAGGAAGTCAAGAGATAAAAGGAACAACTGGCAAGTTTGGCCTTGGAGATCAAAATGAAGCAGGGCAAAGGCTAATAGAGTTCTGTCAAGAGAACAAGCTGGTCATCACAAACACTCTTTTCCAACAACACAAGAGACGACTCTACACATGGACATCACCAGATGGGCAACATCGAAATCAGATTGATTATATTCTCTGCAGCCAAAGATGGAGAAGCTCTATACACTCAGCAAAAACAAGACCTGGAGCTGACTGTGGCTCAGATCATCAGCTTCTTATAGCAAAATTCCAGCTTAAACTGAAGAAAGTAGGAAAAACCACTGGGCCAGTAAGATTCAATCTAAATCAAATTCCTTATGAATACACAGTTGAAGTGAAGAACAGGTTCAAGGATTTAGATTTGGTGGATAGAGTACCTGAAGAACTGTGGATGGAGGCTCGTAACATTATACAGGAGACAGCAACGAAAACCATCCCAATGAAAAAGAAATGCAAGAAAGCAAAGTGGCTGACCAATGAGGCCTTACAAATAGCGGGGGAGAGAAGACAAGCAAAATGCGAAGGAGATCGTGAAAGATACAGGAAATTGAATGCAGATTTCCAAAGAATAGCAAGGAGAGACAAGAGGGCCTTTCTAAACGAGCAATGCAAAGAAATAGAGGAAAATAACAGAATGGGAAAAACCAGAGATTTATTCAAGAAAATTGGAGATATGAAAGGAACATTTCGTACAAAGATTACCACAATTAAGGACAAAAGTGGAAAGGACCTAACAGAAACAGAAGACATCAAGAAGAGGTGGCAAGAATACACAGAGGAATTATACCAGAAAGATATGGAGGTCTCATACACCCCAGGAAATGTGGTTGCTGACCTTGAGCCAGACATCCTGGAGAGTGAAGTTAAATGGGCCTTAGAAAGCCTTGCTAACAACAAGGCCAGTGGAAGTGATGATATTCCAGCTGAACTATTTAAAATTTTAAAAGAGGATGCTGTTAAGGTGCTGCACTCAATATGCCAGCAAGTTTGGAAAACTCAGCAGTGGCCAGAGGATTGGAGAAGATCAGTCTACATCCCAATCCCAAAGAAGGGCAGTGCCAAAGAATGCTCCAACTACCGCACAATTGCACTCATTTCACACGCTAGCAAGGTTATGCTTAAAATTCTACAAGGCAGGCTTAAGCAGTATGTGGACCGAGAACTCCCAGAAGTGCAAGCTGGATTTCGAAGGGGCAGAGGAACCAGAGACCAAATTGCAAACATGCGCTGGATTATGGAGAAAGCCAGAGAGTTCCAGAAAAACATCTACTTCTGCTTCATTGATTATGCAAAAGCATTTGACTGTGTCGACCACAGCAAACTATGGCAAGTTCTTAAAGAAATGGGAGTGCCGGATCACCTCATTTGCCTCCTGAGAAATCTCTATGTGGGACAAGAAGCTACAGTTAGAACTGGATATGGAACAACTGATTGGTTCAAAATTGGGAAAGGAGTACAACAAGGCTGTATATTGTCTCCCTGCTTATTTAACTTATATGCAGAATACATCATGCGAAAGGCTGGACTGGATGAATCCCCAACCGGAATTAAGATTGCCGGAAAAAATATCAACAACCTCAGATATGCTGATGATACTACCTTGATGGCAGAAAGTGAGGAAGAATTGAAGAACCTTTTAATGAGGGTGAAAGAAGAGAGCGCAAAATATGGTCTGAAGCTCAACATCAAAAAAACTAAGATCATGGCCACTGGTCCCATCACCTCCTGGCAAATAGAAGGGGAAGAAATGGAGGCAGTGAGAGATTTCACTTTCTTGGGTTCCATGATCACTGCAGATGGTGACAGCAGTCACGAAATCAGAAGACGCCTGCTTCTTGGGAGAAAAGCAATGACAAACCTAGACAGCATCTTAAAAAGCAAAGACATCACCTTGCCGACCAAAGTCCGTATAGTTAAAGCTATGGTTTTCCCAGTAGTAATGTACGGAAGTGAGAGCTGGACCATAAAGAAGGCTGATCGCCGTAGAATTGATGCTTTTGAATTATGGTGCTGGAGGAGACTCTTGAGAGTCCCGTGGACTGCAAGAAGATCAAACCTATCCATTCTCAAAGAAATCAGCCCTGAGTACTCACTAGAAGGACAGATCCTGAAGTTGAGGCTCCAGTACTTTGGCCACCTCATGAGAAGAGAAGAATCCCTAGAAAAGACCCTGATGTTGGGAAAGATGGAGGGCACAAGGAGAAGGGGACGACAGAGGATGAGATGGTTGGACAGTGTTCTTGAAGCTACTAACATGAGTTTGGCCAAACTGCGAGAGGCAGTGAAGGATAGGCGTGCCTGGCGTACTCTGGTCCATGGGGTCACGAAGAGTCGGACACGACTGAACGACTGAACAACAACAACAACAACATTAAAATGCTGATCAATTTTCTTGATCAGTTCAAACAAACAAACAATCCCTGAAATTTCCCACAGAAAGATGGAGAACTGAATTTAAGACTGGAAAAATGAGAAATGTAGAGAACTAAAATTTTCAGATTTGTCTATCCCTTGCCTTAAGTGTTACATGACTGCTGCCTACCTGGGAATATTGAACTCTATGGTGCTCATTTCTCATGTCAAGGATTGCAGTGTTGCAGCAAAATTCTGGGTAGGTCTATTCAGAATTAGTTCCAGTGAGGTCACTGAGGCTTATTCCCAAGTAAGTGGGTACTTCTTTCTGTAAAAGTCAGATTTACTCTATAATTTGTCCAGTGTTCAAGGTAAAAAAAAAAAAAAAAAAACCATGAATTTTCCTCCCGTAGTAAAACTGCCTCCTTTTCCCAACAACTGTAAGGCCACATTACTTGTCTGTTAAATTGCAAAGCCCTTCTGACTTTTCACCCTCATCTAAAATTACTTGTAACCAGAAGCTCTGGCCAATGTATATTCTTAGCTCAATTAGAGCATGTGAAATTTTTCTGTTCCAACTGGTCATGAACACATCCTTTCTTAGCAGGTACTAATTTAAAGTCAACCAGTTTCCTGGTGTATCAAAGGCTTACGGAATCAATTCTTTAATAGCAAATGTGAGATGTCAAACAATTCCCCTTCAGAGAAGGATTGCTGGAACATGAAAATACAACAATCGCTTTTAAAAGCCCATCTGGCCGATATCAGCCGATGAAAAATGTAGAATTTTGCATATCAGCCAGCTTAAACACGAAAGGACTTCAAAAGGATGATACTATCTGATAGGTATTAGGTGAACTTTTCATTCCTCTGTGAAGTGCCGAGTCCCTCTTCTTGGATGACTGCCATCTTTGGATCAACAGGTGTACAGTATCACCATTTTAGTAGAGAACGCAAAAGCAATTCGACTTGGGTAGACATGCATCTTCCATGGGTGGCAATGTGCTGGAAATCTAGGGTTTTGTGCAGGTTCAGAAGTCATCCCAAGCATTCTGACATATGACAATTGTGTAAGCAAGTGAAGCATGGACTATGTAGGACATTCAAAATGTTGGTGCTGACCTTTAAAGCCCTAAACGGCCTCGCCCAGTATACCTGAAGGAGCATCTCCACCCCCATCATTCAGCCCGGACACTGAGGTCCAGTGCCGAGGGCCTTCAGGCAGTTCCCTTTAACTTTAACTTTCCCCCCTTTTGTTTGCGGTTGTAGTTTGACTTGATTGCTTCACTAAGGTGGAATCTACATACCTATAAAAAACGCTCTGAAATTGCTTTTCAAAAAACCTTTTGAAAAATACATTGAATTTGGCATAGCTCACTGTCGCCATCCAGTGTCTAATTTGTATATTGCACTTTACAACACATTTAAAACATTTTATTTGCAGAAGTATAGCTGAACCCTAGATCTGCCATTTGAGACATGCTGTTATGGACTTCTGCAACAGACGGTGTAATCCACTAATCTAGGATCATTGTGGGCATGGGTTGGTATGGGCCGGATCTTGCAATATGAAAAAAGAGCCTGTGATATTTAAACTATCCTAAGTAGGTAGAGTTACAGAAAAACATTTACTTCTGCTTCATTGGCTACGCAAAAACATTTGACTGTGTCGACCACAGCAAACTATGGCAAGTTCTTAAAGAAATGGGAGTGCTGGATCACCTCATTTGTCTCCTGAGAAATCTCTATGTGGGACAAGAAGCTACAGTTAGAACTGGATATGGAATAACTGATTGGTTCAAAATTGGAAAAGGAGTACGACAAGGCTGTATATTGTCTCCCTGCATATTTAACTTATATGCATAATTCATCATGCGAAAGGCTGGACTGGATGAATCCCAAACCGGAATTAAGATTGCCGGAAGAAATATCAACAACCTCAGATATGCTGATGATACTACCTTGATGGCAGAAAGCGAGGAATTAAAGAACCTTTTAATGAGGGTGAAAGAGGAGAGCGCAAAAATATGGTCTGAAGCTCAACATCAAAAAAACTAAGATCATGGCCACTGGTCCCATCACCTCCTGGCAAATAGAAGGGGAAGAAATGGAGGAAGTCAGAGATTTTACTTTCTTGGGTTCCATGATCACTGCAGATGGTGACAGCAGTCACAAAATTAGAAGATGCCTGCTTCTTGGGAGAAAAGCAATGACAAACCTAGACAGCATCTTAAAAAGCAGAGACATCACCTTGCCGACAAAGGTCCGTATAGTTAAAGCTATGGTTTTCCCAGTTGTAATGTATGGAAGTGAGAGCTGGACCATAAAGAAGGCTGATCGCCGAAGAATTGATGCTTTTGAATTATGGTGCTGGAGGAGACTCTTGAGAGTCCCATGGACTGCAAGAAGATCAAACCTATCCATTCTGAAGGAAATCAGCCCTGACAGCTCACTAGAAGGACAGATCCTGAAGCTGAGGCTCCAATACTTTGGCCACCTCATGAGAAGAGAAGACTCCCTGGAAAAGACCCTGATGTTGGGAAAGATGGAGGGCACAAGGAGAAGGGGACGACAGAGGATGAGATGTTTGGACGGTGTTCTCGAGGGTGCCAAAATGAGTCTGACCAAACTGTGGGAGGCAGTGGAAGACAGGAGTGCCTGGTGTGCTCTTGGCCATGGGGTCACGAAGAGTTGGACATGACTAAACGACTGAACAACAACAACAAGTAGGAAGTGAGAAGTGAGAGCTGGACCATAAAGAAGACTGATCGTGAAGAATTGATGCTTTGAATTATGGTCCTGGAGGAGACTCTTGAGAGTCCCATGGACTGCAAAAAGATCAAACTTATCCATCCTTAAAGAAATCAGCCCTGAGTGCTCACTGGAAGGACAGATCCTGAAGTTGAGGCTCCAGTACTTTGGCCACCTCATGAGAAGAGAAGACCCTGATGGTGGGAAAGATGGAGGGCACAAGGAGAAGGGGACGACAGAGGATGAGATGGTTGGACAGTGTTCTTGAAGCGACTGGCATGAGTTTGACCGAACTGCAGGAGGCAGTGGAGGATAGGGGTGCCTGGCGTGCTCTGGTCCATGGGGTCACGAAGAGTCGGACACGACTGAACGACTGAACAACAACAACAGGTACTAGAAGTCCTATAACAGATATAACTTCATATGCCACATTTTTTTTGCATTTAACTATTGAACTTATTAAGAAGCAGATAACAATACATCAGGAAGACTGCTTTCTTTCTTTCACTCTTTTCTTTCTCTCTCTCTTTTCGTTCCGCCACTATTATTGTAATCAGTATATATTTACTTCCTACTCCCAGAAAGAAAGTCTCCTTTTCATCTGGTTTAAACCACTGGAAATCATAGCCAATCCATGCAGAGCGAATAGAATTACATGAGCATAAAACCTCAGGAAGAGTCGCCCAAATCTGTGCCAATTAACTTTACAGCAGTTGGATCAGTTAAAGGACTTATCAAATCTGCCCCAGTCACATTTGTTGACAAAGAGCTTTGTATTTCATCCCTTATTAGCCAGAACATCTTGCTCTAACCTACGTCTTGTTATTGTCACAAAGCAGCACACATGTCAACTTGCTTGTGCCTGCTAATGTTACAAATTCATCAGGGAGGGTTAAGGTTGTAAAACAAGCGTATTAAGTTCATGCATAAAAAGCGCAATGCGGCCGTTTACAACTGCTACGTGAATACGCTTCCTTGATTTTTCTCTATCAGGAAGTTGTAGGAGGCAAAGGTCAAGTACCCACCAAATGCCAAGGATAGTCAGCTCACCTCACCCAGGTTCCTCTGTGTGTGAAGAGATGGATAAACCACGCTAGGTTTCGTGGCTCTTGTTTTGCTTTTCCTCATCATACCATTTCTCTAAGGCTGTCCCATTGTGGACCAGCTTTGAACCATGGTTCTGAAGTGGGGAGGCGGGATCTGAAGCTTGGCTGCTCTCAGAGGCATAGCAGAGGGAGGGGCAGCAGGGGCTGTTGCCCTGGGGACACGTTCAGAAGGGCACAACTGGGCTACAGCAGTCCCAAAGGTGCTGTGAGACTGGGAGGGAGGTGGCTACCTTTTCTGGCCCCGCAACAGTGGCGGAGCTTCATGCTCCGGCACTGGGGGCGGGAAGCAGGCGATGGTGGGGCTGGTGCACGTTCTGGGGCGTGGTGTGCTTTCTGGGGGTGTGACATGCTGAGATGGAACCCTATCGGGATTCTGCTGCCCGGGGCGCCCCGCCCCCTACACCCCGCTCTTTCTACACCAGTGCCCGGCAACATGTGACCTGCACAGCACGCACGACTTCTGGGTGGTCGGATGGACTGGGAGTGCAGAGCAGCCAGCCAGTCAGACCTTCTCCTGCCAGGATGGAGCCCCTTCTCAATGCCCGCCTCCTTGGCGCCTTGGGATAGGGTGCCCCATGCTTCTTGCACCAGGGCTGGAGCAAAGCATAATGCGACTTTCACTGCCAACCCTTCCATTTCACCAGGAGCCTTCCTGATGTGCGCTAGCTCAGGGTTTGAATCTCCTCTCATTCACTTGCTTGAAGTTTGAAAATTAATTTGTGGGAAGCTTTTCTTCCTCAGACTGAATTCTCAGCAGTGGACTGCTGTGAACAATTCACTGCTGACCGTTTGCCTCAGCAGGCAGGGCGTGTTGCGAACACACTCTGCTGTCATTCCACGACATGAGGGTTAGAGGCTGTGCTGCCATCTCCATCACAAAATCCCTGAGCACTTTACAGATCAGACTTTGGATCCACAGCAATATTTAAGGTTGCAAGTGTAGGGGGTGTAGGATTTCCCCACCCCCCCACCTCCCGGCTATCCCAGCCACCGGCGTCCGGGATGAGGAAAAATCCTCTTTTCTTTTCACCTCTCCCCAGCCCTCCGACCGGGTCGAGGCAGGTATTTCGCTGCCACCACCCTCTGAAATTTGGAACCTGGCTGACGCCACAGGACAAAACGCGAGGGCCGCTTTTCCTGCGTTCCAGCAGACAGCCTTCCCAGCTCAAACAGAGCCACAGATATTTAACTTTTACGGTAGAATGACCAAGCGGGTGGACTGGAATTAGCCAAGCAAACGCCAGAGCAAACAGGAGACAAGAACAAGAGTTCTTTAAAACATCTTTTAATTAAAGGTTAGCAAAACACAAAGGCACAATTTCCCAAAAGGCAAGGTACATGCTTAAAACAACAACATTCTGACTAGGCTAGTCTAGACACTTAGTTACTTAATCCCTCTCCCTAAGGCAGGGGCTGATACTTAGCTGCATTTGCGTTTGAATGAGCTGGCAAAGTCCTCAGATGTTCCTCCAAGCCATAATAGGCTAGTCAGGTGTTAGAGAGCCCTCCGACACCTCAGCTCTCCAGCAGCAGTCTTCCGGCAGTAGGTCAAGCTAAGCTCAACTCGACTCCAACTCCGGCCCCCCCCCCCCGACTCCGGCCAATTTGCATCACACAGCCCAGAATAGATAAGGCTTTAGCCCACGTGGAATCCTCTATTCAGTATCCAATAGAGGACCTGGCCTCTAATCCCGTTAGCCAATTACTGCCCTTAGGTCATTATTCTCGCCTGTCACAGATGAAAGGGCAGCTGTGAGTCTCTGGGTCGTTACCTCCCTTATTTCTCATCCACTTAATAAACACCAGCTGGCCCTAGATTAGTTCTCATCAGGGCCAGGGTGCCTCTCTGGAGCCAAGACTTACATACCTCCAGTGATCGACTGATTGTAAAATCTTTTAAAGGCAACCCCTTTTTACATTCCCAAAAGGGCATTTTCCGGTCACTTTCCCATGGCACAGCGATACCCACAATTCAGCTTTTCCCAGAAACCTTTGCTTCAAAACCAAAGATTTGATATTTCACTACAGCAAGTAAAAAAAACAAAAAAACAAAACATAAAACGCCAAAGTAATGCAATTAACCAAAGCCCAGTTATCTGAATCTTTATCGCCTTCTTCTTTGGTGATGCCTCGTAGCTGAGTAAGATTGTCTTCCATAAACATAGTTTTAACAGTGAGTCCGTATGTGACTGTGGAGGCCAATTCTGGATCCACACATCCTTCCACAGTGGGGACATTGGTTTCTGGTTGGGAGTCGATCACAGTGTGGATTTGCCAAGCGTGCCTTCCTCTTAGCATGTTTCTCCCTTGCGTCCTGAGTTCGAGTGTCTTCAAAGCCCATGACACCTTTGGTAAAGGCTGTTCTCCAATTGGAGCGCTCACAGGCAAGTGTTTCCAAATTGTTGGTGTTTATACTACATTTTAAAAGATTCGCCTTGAGACAGTCTTTAAACCTCTTTTGTTGATCACCAGCATTACGCTTTCCATTTTTAAGTTTGGAATAGAGGAGTTGCTTTGGAAGACGATAATCAGGCATCCGCACAACATGACAGTAACCGAGGCCCAAATGACATGTTACAGAGAAATATGTGAGTACTGCCAACCTACAAGGCTATCCAGTTCTTCCCAATAATGTGTACTTAAAAAAAAAAGTGTAGTGTGCCATAGTTGTATTGGCATTACAGTAGATTGAGCACTGAAAGAGGCATTATTTGAAGATATTTGCAATAGTTCCTCTTGACTGTGCAGGCATATAACCAACATTTCTCCCCCCCCCTCTTCATTAATCCAGAGTTTTTAAATGGTGGATTTGGTCTATGAATTGGGAACCCTTTGATGTACAAATCTGGTCCTGTTTGCATAGGTATGACCAAACGTCACCTTCTTGTGGTCCTGATTGGGCACCATAGTGTGCCCAGGAGTCCTCCAGGCTCACCACAGGAATCTGTCTGTGCATAATGCGCAATTCACATTGTTACCATGCCAATAGTCAAAACAGGGACAAAAAAGAAAGATGAACTTTAGGCTGGTGCTGAATGAAGAATTTATTGGAACAAATAACAATCTGGCTTCTTCAAGAGTAATCATTCTACATGTTCTCTTGTTTCAGTGAATTGTACTCTCAAGAGTTCCAGTTCTCAAAAGGAATAGCACTCTTCCAATTAGAACTCCAAACTGAAGCACACAAAGCTATTTCCCTTAAAGAAGAGACATACTGAAATATGCTGGACTTTCCCCCCCTCCCGCCCCCATTCTGGTAAATTCTTTATCGGGTGCCACCTAAATTCTGCTTCTCGTTTTATTAAAACTTTTCACATTACAATGAAAAAGCTAAACAAAAAATAATAAAAGAGAAAAGAAGAAAAGAGCTAAAAGATTGCAGAGTTCTCTCAAGTTCTGCTTCTCATTTTCAGGACTGACCCAATACATTTTGCTGCCCGAGGGAAGTCTCCCAGCCCCTCCAATTTACATGAGCAGAAGCCGAACAAATTTGCAGCTGACTCTTGTTTCAACACTGAGGGTGGTAGGCTAGCTTAGCAGGCACAGGGCACACAGAGCACAGTTCTGTCTTCCAATGCCATCCCACCATTCCCTGCACTCCAACACCTACCACCTGGGACTGCTGCCTCTACCTAATAATAGGGCCGGCCGGTCATGCTTGCTTTGTTTTCCTGGTCGTTTTTGGTGTTGCCCTCTCTTGTTTGTTGGTTCTGTGCAGACTGGAGAAACCCATGTCTAGTTTGTGGGATTCGAAATGATGAAACAGCATGCTTGTCATGCATAATCAGAGTATGGATGTATTCCACCGGGAGAAATATTCCAGAGGAGGAGGTGAAAGAGGCAAATTGTCCATTGCTTTAAAGCAGGCTTATTGTTAAAGGTAAAGGTAAAGGGACCCCTGACCGTTAGGTCCAGTTGCGGATGACTCTGGGGTTGCGTGCTCATCTCGCTCTATAGGCCGAGGGAGCCAGCGTTTGTCCGCAGACAGCTTCCAGTTCATGTGGCCAGCATGACTAAGCCACTTCTGGCGAACCAGAGCAGCACACGGAAACGCCGATTACCTTCCCGCCGGAGTGGTACCTATTTATCTACTTGCACTTTGACATGCTTTCAAACTGCTAGGTTGGCGCAGGAGCTGGGAGTGAACAACGGGATCTCACCCCGTTGTGGAGATTCGAACTGCTGACCTTCTGATCGGCAAGCCCTAGGCTCAGTGGTTTAGACCAAAGCGCCACCCGCATCCCTATTGTTAAAGGTACCATTCGATTATTTGAAAGATCAACATGCACATTAGATGACGAGCTTTTGCAGTGGCACTATTTAGCAGAAGAGAAAACCTTAAGTAATCAGAAATGGCAGACAGTTATCACCTCTATGTAAGAATGATGGCTATAGAATCCTTTCATGTATAGGCAACGTAAGATATGCCTACCAACTGTAGAAAGGAAATTACATAGCGCAAAAGTTGGCTTGTTTGTTTTTAACAGGTTGAGGCTGAATACAACCAGCTAAGGGCTAAAAGTCCTCTTCCTCAAATATTCAGTTAGTACTTGAATCAATTTGCCTGATTAGGGAATACCAGAGAGAGAGAGAGAGAGAGAGAGAGAGAGAGAGAGACTAATTTCACTCATCAGATTGTACAAAATATAATTTTTAAAGCCTGGCACTTTCAGAAAACTAGGAGAGCGGATGATTCAATATTCTTAACAGTAGTAGTTCAAAACTGAATAACCTTCCAGTTAATATATTATTAACCAGAAACAAGAACAAAGGTGAGGTAAACATGGGGGATTGTTCCAGTTACAGGTGGGTAGCTGTGTTGGTCTGCCATAGTCGAAACAAAATAGAAAATTCTTTCCAGTAGCACCTTAGAGACCAACTCAGTTTCTTCTTGGTATGAGCTTTCGTGTGCATGCACACTTCTTCAGATACACTGAAACAGAAGTCACCAGATCCTTAAATATAGTGAGGGAGTGGGGAGGGGTATTACTCAGAAGGGTGGTGGGAATGGGTGATCAGCTGATAGGTGTGGAAAACCTGTTGACTCTGCAATTAGTCTTGCAGGGAAAGGCAAGGGGTGAGATGGCTAAAGATAGCTTTGTTACGTATAATGGGATAAGAATCCAATGTCTTTGTTCAGACCAGGTTTCTCCATGGTTTTAAGTTTGGTGATTAGTTGCAATTCAGCCACTTCTGAAATGGGGGATTGTTTGAGCCTTCAAACTGTGTGCAGCTATGCTCCTAAACACAGCTGAAAGAATGTCCCATTAAAGTCAATGGATTTACATCTAAATGACTGTATTTAGGCTTCAGGTGAAATTCAAGTGAGAATAATATTATTATCTTCCTTTTACCGATAGGCAAAATGAAGTGCTGGAGAACGTCACATGACCAAGATCAGTCAATGAACCTGGGGCTGAAAATCCATTACTCAAATCCTTATAAGATGTTGAATTTCACCAATAGTAAGGAAGGGGGGGTGGAAACGACACGATAAATGAAGAGGAATTACCTCAGTAATGGCCACCCATAGAAAAAGATGTACAGTTGCCACCTGTTATTCTAATGGAGACAAATTATGTGATAATGTAACACAGTACTTAGCAGCACCAGCAGCAACCCAAAGAGTAAATAACATACAATTGCTACCCATCACCCTAATAGCATCAAGACGAAAAGAAAGAGGGAAACATGATTAAGAGCTAATGATAAAGAGCTTTCTCCTCAAAGAGAGAGCATTGCTGGACAGGAAGGTTGATTCATACTTCTGCTCACCATTGTCCCATCAGTAAGGATATAATTCTCCATCACCTAAATAAATACAAAGAAATAGCTGTACCAAAGGAAAATTTTCTGAACCCTCATGCTTCAGTTTCTCAACCAGAAAGTGCTAGTCGTGTAATATGTGGCATATTCTACCCGTACTGCTTTTAATGGGGTTTTGTGTTTTTATGTTACTGTGTAAAGTTAAAGGTAAAGGACCCCTGACTGTTAAGTCTAGTGGCGGACGACTCTGGGGTTGCGGCGCTCATCTCGCTCTATAGGCTGAGGGAGCCGGCGTTTGTCTACAGACAGCTTCCGGGTCATGTGGCCAGCATGGCTAAGCCACTTCTGGCGAAACCAGAGCAGCACACGGAAACGCCGTTTACCTTCCCGCCGGAGCGGTACCTATTTATCTACTTGCACTTTGACGTGCTTTCGAACTGCTAGGTTGGCAGGAGCAGGGACTGAGCAATGGGAGCTCACCCCGTCACGGGGATTCGAACTGCCGACCTTCCAACCGGCAAGCCCTAGGCTCAGTGGTTTAGACCACAGTGCCACCCACGTCCCATGTTGCTGTGTATTGATCTGATATTTAATGAAAGGGTGATATAGGAATAACTTTTTCTAGACAAATAAATATTCTCTAACTGAATGATCGTCACAGCTGACTCAGATCCATGTGTAACGTAAAACTGCCTTCACAGGGATACCTCCCCCCGTTACGACAAGTGTTTGTGTATCCATTGTGTAATGCATGCAAGAGCTGGGGTGAATCCTGGCTCCTAGTGGTAGGTTTACCATTGTCCCAGTTCAGAAATGTTGCTCGTGGTTAAGACCCACTGAAAATCATGGGACTTGTTAGTTACAACCAACTTTATCCTGATTTGTGACTATTAGTTTTCAGACACACCTATATTGTGCCACATTGTACAGGGTGATTACTTTTTCCTCTACCCTCCAAATTCAGGGATAGGGCTGCCCCACCATCTCAGGATTGATAATTTTTTAGTTAATCACATTCCCAATTTACTGGCTGTGGATAATCCTCAATATCTCAGTTTTCTGGCTTGTCATGAAGGTGTCTAAAATTTAGCTGTTCCTCATACATATTAAAAATTAAAGTTTTGAATGCATCACAAAATCAAATGCCAAACAAGTAACATTTTTAAAATAAAAAATGTCATCATGCATTACTTTAGATATTAATGAAAGAAAATACCCAAATTAATAGGTGAAAGAAGATACCTAAATAAATTGGTATCAGTAAAATGGAAATATTGGCAAATGGCAGAAAACACTCCAGTGTGCCGTTTTATAGCTTGTAATTTTGAAAGCTACATCGCAGGGCAACATGGATTTAGGGATTGACATAATCATATACAATTAGTTCAGCAAAATGAAATTAAGGGATCTTGTGCTCTGGTTGGAAGAGACTTAATTGCTGATTAGATGAGGAGAAGAAATTGATGTATTCCACCAGTTAAGTGGAAGAAACTGTCAAGATGTTGATATTGCCCAGAGATTGTGGTTCCATGTTATAAAATAATTATATTTGTAAGAAAAACTGGTGAGTCATACATTTATTCTAGGAACATTAGTGTTCCGTAGCTGTCCTTAAAAAAGAGAGACAATAAAATATGTCTACCACTTGGCAAGGTGTAGCCAAGTCCCATGAGAGAGTGAAGGCATTGGTGAAAGCAATCGCATTTGATCTCCGATACAACCACATGCCCTTTAGAGGGCTCGCTCTTCTCGCAATTGTCTCTCCTACGTAGCCCTGCTACAATAGCCATGAATGCAGCAGAAGCTAAGTTTACGAAGGGACATAGGAAGATCCTAGATCTTTCCAACTAAGGTGGAGTCATGTTGGACTTTGATCTCAGCAGGAGAGGAGCAGAAAAGTTTCTCCCCTTCCAAGGCAAAGATGAAGAAGTAAGATCTGCCCAGCAACGCTGAGAGTCTTGGTCTAGCACATGGGTAGGCAAACTGAGGTCGGCGGGCCAGATCAGGCCCAATTGTCTTCTGGATCCGGCCCGTGGACACTCCGGAATCGCTGCATGGATTGCCAGCACGTGTGTTCTTTCCCTCTCCCTTCCTCACACGGTGGTGCCGGCGCCTCCTCCCTCCCTCCTCCTGGCTTCTCCCTGCCCTGCCTAGAGGGGGAAGGGGGCTGGGCTTTATTGGTGCCAGCAGCAGCAGTGCTCGAGCGGCCGCCATTTTAAGCAGCCCCTCTCCGGAGCCCTTTTGCGTGCCACTCATCATCCCTCTGGCACCACCGCCAGCCCCTGCTGCTCGCAAGATACAGGTAAGCAGCCACTGGGACTTGTGGTGCTCTCGCATATATATATATATATATATATATATATATATATATATATACACACACACACACACAAAATATAGCCCGGCCCCCTGAGGTCTGAGGGACAGTGGACTGGCCCCCTGCTGAAAAAGTTTGCTGACCCCCTGGTCTAGCACCTGCTGGAAGGTCAGCACAGGTTAAAGGACATTTTGGAGATTCCTCTCTCCCCATGCAAACCCAGCCGTCATCATAACAAGCTGAGTTGCATCCCAACACTTTCGACACCCTCAAACAGTCAGAACAGATTTGGAGATGGGGGAAAGGTGTGCAAAGAGGGGAGGAGGCAAATTTCTGTCATGTCAGCAGACGTTATTATGAGACCATAGTAGCTTATTTGGATTCAGCCCACATGCAACAGTTCTGCAGCTGAAGCTACCTAGCTCTGCCTCCGATGCAAGCTCTGAGCTCTTTGAGAGCCAGTGTGGTGTAGTGGTTAAGAGCGGTAGACTCGTAATCTGGTGAACCGGGTTCGCGTCTCCGCTCCTCCACATGCAGCTGCTGGGTGACCTTGGGCTAGTCACACTTCTCTGAAGTCTCTCAGCCTCACTCACCTCACAGAGTATTTGTTGTGGGGGAGGAAGGGAAAGGAGAATGTTAGCCGCTTTGAGACTCCTTCAGGTAGTGATAAAGCGGGGTATCAAATCCAAACTCTTCTTCTTTGGTAAAATACTGCAGTATATGTATAATGAAACTGACCATTTTATTTAACTAACTAACTAACTAACTAACTAACAAAAGAGGAAATACTGACAAGTGCAGCTCGTCAACCAGAATTGAGAAAAAGTGTACCTGCTGAAATTTCTCTTCTCCCCAACGTTTAAAGAACATCAGCCCTGTCCTTATTTTATCTACAGTACCTGGTCACCCTAAGGGTGAAACACATGCAATCATCCAAAGTCTTTGATTGCCTCGGCTCTTTTTCATTGTGAAACTGTACGGAATAACGAAAGTACAAACTTGTACACAAGAACCTCAGTACTGCAACGCTGAGGCACGTCATTATTCAGAAAGAGGTAGATCTGATAATGAGACGGAGCAATATTTCCCCCTTTAATTCACGAAGCCTTCACTTTGCTGCAGAACATGGGGATAGCATAAAAGGCAGAATAATTTCCTCACAATGTCAGGCCCGGAAGCCTTGAAAGGCTTTGGAATTCACAGTGAATGGCTTATAATTTGCGCATTTATGTTACACCGAGTTGGGACAATGACACATGTAGGGTTTCTGTGCAGCTACAAATGGCGCTCAATCGTGTGGTTGGATTCTGCTGTTTTCGTTCCTTTTTGAAAGATAGAGAATTCTCTCTCTTTTTAAAGCTCTTTTTTATTTTTATTTTAAAAACCAAACACGGTTCAAGTGAATGACAAGATTGAATGATGCCATTCTTACATAATTTTCCATGGGATTGTTGCAAGTCATAAAGAAATCCAATTAAGTTTCCTTTCCAAGATCGGAGCTTCATTGAGCAAAGCTTTTGTTGTTGTTGTACGGAAAGCCTGAGAAGTGAGGAGCTACTTGGACTGTCTGTTTGCATCTCCTATGTGACAAGATTGGGGGAGGGGGTAGGGAATCCGACAACCATGTTTAAAAGAACTGTATTATCGGACATCCTATCCCTGTGCCACTAATCTGCTGTTGCAGTTGAGAATGCAAATATTCATGGCACCCATGGAACAATTCTGAGCCCAGTATTCTTACTGTGTTATCCACGGAAGCGCTGACTTAAAAAAAAAAAAAAATTATCTTGGGAGTTGGCAAGATGACATCTGATTCTGTGTTTTATGCTGCTCCACAGGTTCAGGCAGATTATATCTGCAAAAAAAAAAAAAACCTGTACAAAGCTTTAGGTTATACATGCTATACAGTGGTACCTTGGTTCTCAAAACCAAAAGTCCGTTCCAAAACCAAAGCGTTCCAAAACCAAGGCGTGCTTTCCCATAGAAAGTAATGCAAAATGGATTAATCCGTTCCAGACTTTTAAAAACAAACCCTAAAACAGCAATTTAACATGCATTTTGCTATCTAACGAGACCACTGATCCATAAAATGAAAGCAATAATCATTGTTGTTGTTGTTGTTGTTCAGTCGTTCAGTCGTGTCCGACTCTTCGTGACCCCATGGACCAGAGCACGCCAGGCACGCCTATCCTTCACTGCCTCCCGCAGTTTGGCCAAACTCATGTTGGTAGCTTCGAGAACACTGTCCAACCATCTCATCCTCTGTTGTCCCCTTCTCCTTGTGCCCTCCATCTTTCCCAACATCAGGGTCTTTTCCAGGGAGTCTTCTCTTCTCATGAGGTGGCCAAAGTACTGGAGCCTCAACTTCAGGATCTGTCCTTCTAGTGAGCACTCAGGGCCGATTTCCTTGAGAATGGATAGGTTTGATCTTCTTGCAGTCCATGGGACTCTCAAGAGTCTCCTCCAGCACCATAATTCAAAAGCATCAATTCTTCGGCGATCAGCCTTCTTGATGGTCCAGCTCTCACTTCCGTACATTACTACTGGGAAAACCATAGCTTTAACTATACGGACCTTTGTTGGCAAGGTGATGTCTTTGCTTTTTAAGATGCTGTCTAGGTTTGTCATTGCTTTTCTCCCAAGAAGCAGGCGTCTTCTAATTTCGTGACTGCTGTCACCATCTGCAGTGATCATGGAACCCAAGAAAGTGAAATCTCTCACTGCCTCCATTTCTTCCCCTTCTATTTGCCAGGAGGTGATGGGACCAGTGGCCATGATCTTAGTTTTTTTGATGTTGAGCTTCAGACCATATTTTGCGCTTTCCTCTTTCACCCTCATTAAAAGGTTCTTCAATTCCTCCTCACTTTCTGCCATCAAGGTTGTGTCATCAGCATATCTGAGGTTGTTGATATTTCTTCCGGCAATCTTAATTCCGATTTGGGATTCATCCAGCCCAGCCTTTCGCATGATGAAATAATCAATGTACTGCACAATAAAATAATTAAAACAGTATTGTAGATGATAAAAATTAAAATTCTATTTTTTTCTTACCTGCACTGATGATAGTCATTGTTTGGATGGGGAGGGGGGGGGGCTTTTATCCATTTCTGCAATCAATCAATCAATCAATCAATCAATAGCTGAATTGGGATCCACACAGTCACAAAAACAAATTAACTGAAAAAGCCTCAGAACAAAAAACGCAAAATGAATTACAAAAACAAAAGCACCAAATGTAAGCTCCAAATATCACCTTAGAACACTGCAATCGGAAACGTAGGGCTTGAATTACAATAGAGAGGGGATGCAAAATAGCAGCGCAACAGGAAACACAGGGGGATTCAAAATGGAGCACGTTTGGCTTCCGGGAAAAAAGTTCGGAAACCGGAACACCTACTTCCGGTTTTGCGGCATTCGGGTTCCAAGTTGTACGTGAACTAAGCTGTTCGAAAACCAAGGTACCACTGTACACGGGACAAGGAAAGCAAAGTGGCGGTGAATAATGGCCTAGTCTCCAATCTTCACTCTGTGTGGTTGACCATTGGTTAGAAACAACATTAATCTACCCATGTTTCTGCTAGCATGAAATAGAGGATGCTAAGTCTATGCCCCTTTCACTTGGGCTTCAAGAACAGTACAAAAGCGAATCCATAAGAAAATGAGGAACTCCGAAAAATATTTCATATTTCCTAAAATGGCCAATTCTTTTCACGGCTGTGTTTTGTGGGAAAGCTCAGCTGCCGCGGCTTTGAAAACTCAGTATTGTGGTGAAGAGAGAAGTGGTACGTGATGAAATTCACTCCTGTTGACAGAGGAACCAAGAGACTTTTGAAGTAGTGGCATACTCTGGTCTGGGTCACTGCATGTTTAGATGTTCATCTAGAAAGGACGCCGAGTGCCACTCACAATATATCCATTCTGCACTTCGTGCTGCAAACACATAAACATGTCCAACTTATTAGCTTTCCTAATAATGTAAATAATTGCTATTGTTTACCATTCTGTCATTTTAATTTGCAAGTTAATCTCTTATGAAGCATTCGTTGAGTTTCCTAGGAGTCCATGTGTTCTGAATAAAGAAAAAATAAACAGCCCAGGGTTTCCATCAGAAAGGCGGTATATTCTTTTAATCAATAATCATGCACCCCTATAGCGAGAAGGTGCCCCCCACAACACATATATTGCAAAAACTCCTGCCTCCGTCTAGATGTTTTGCCTATCTCAACAGTCACTCAAGGGAGAAAAAATGCTTTCTGCCAGAGCTAACAGGTTGTCTAGGGTTGCCACCCATCCCTAGAAAAAGGGGTCCATCTTTTTTTTTTTTTCTGAGAAAAGTGTCCGCTGTCCTGTTTGGACTTCAAATGGGATGCCTATCCCTCCCGTGTTTGAGCTCATCCTTTTCTTCCTCCTCAAAACTGTGTGGGCAGGGGGTGGGTCCTGTGGGAGGAGGAGAGCAAGAGTTATCGTGGGACGTGGGCAGAGGGTGGGTCACAGAGAGCAAGAGAAGGGGTTTGCAATTGCTCTTCTCCTTCTTCATTGCACACAGGCCTGCTATAGTGGAGTGTTGGGTTTAAGAGCCAGTGTGGTGTAGTGGTTAAGAGCGGTAGACTCGTAATGTGGTGAACCAGGTTCGCGTCTCCGCTCCTCCACATGCAGCTGCTGGGTGACCTTGGGCTAGTCATACTTCTCTGAAGTCTTTCAGCCCCACTCATCTCACAGAGTGTTTGTTATGGGGGAGGAAGGGAAAGGAGAATGTGAGCCGCTTTGAGACTCCTTCAGGTAGTGATAAAGCAGGATATCAGATCCAAATTCTTCTTCTTCTTCTTCTTCTTCTTCTTCTTCTTCTTCTTCTTCTTCTTCGGCAGGAGGATGTTGGGTGGGTTAGAGAGCGAGAGAGGGTTTTTTTGGGGCCTAGTCCAGTGTGGGAGAGAGAGAGTTTTCATGTAGCAGAGTGGGCAGGGTGGGTCGGACTTGGAGAGCAGGAGAGCTAGTTTCTGCATGCACACCCACCCACCCACCCCCTTATCTACCCTCCATTCAGGCAAAAAGAAGAGTCACTATCAGAGTTCAAGTACACATTTCCACACAGGCAAAAACACTCAAGGAGGATGCAAAGCAAAGGCAGTGTCAGGCTTCAGGGAAGTGGCTTCTACCTCCCTTTGGCCTTGGAGGAGCAGAACAATGATCACAGAGAAAGAACAAAGAGTCCATTCTTGGAGTAAAGGTGCTCCCAATTAAGGTTTCCACCTACTTTCCCCCAAGTCACCCTCATCACTTCCTCATCTTGCAACCTGAGCTCACAACCACTGTGCCTTCTGTGCAGCCACCTTATCTAATCTCCTTGACCTTGGACACTTTCCAGCAAAAGGGAGTCTGTCAACTCTTTCTCTCTCCCATTTCTTCCCCTCCTAGGTGTTCCCCACTCAACTCTGCCCAGATTTTGTCTTCTGAACTATGTCCCTCTGCAAACCACTGCTCCAAATCTATACTGCTCCATTGTTCCTGGGCAACTTCTGGATCCTGGTCTAAGGTTACCAGACATCCCCGTTTCCCAGGAACAGTCCCCAGATTTACAAATCAGTCCCCATACAAAATCCATTGAAGTTGAAAAGTGTCCCCGGATTCATCGAAAAAATCTGGCAACCTTATCCTGGTCAGCCATTCCTCATCAAAGCAGTACTCCTCAGCCTCGTCTCTGACAGGCAGTGAGGGGTCTGGCCTGGGATGGGAGGGAGTGGTCAGAGAGTGTTTTGAATGTGGCCCCTGGGCTTGAGGTTCCCCACTCAAGGTGCAAAGCAAATGGCCTTGATCATGTTAAAACTTAATTGCTTCGAAGGCGCCCACAGCAGGACCGACGATTGCCTAATAAATGGATTCTAATGTGTGGAAGAGGAGGAAGAACGTTCAGCAATGGGGAATGGGGAGTCACACAGATAGGAATGTCAGTCAAAGTAAGAAGATTGGACAGTGAAATTAATGGAATATGCAGAACTGGACAAAATGACGGGAAGAATCCGGGAACAGCGGGACCAGAAATTCATCAAAGACTGGTTAAAGTTTACGAACTATTTGACAAATAATTCGCAGTTGAATACGCTAATAGGACTTCAAGAAGCTTGTAGTTAATGTGTAGAAATATTATTGTAATTATGGTAGATAGAGTGAGTAAGAGATTTATGATAATGTAAGCCATGGTAGATTAAAGAAGTATAATATTAAGATATAATTCTGAATGCCGTGTGGAAGGTCTGAGGGAAGTCACGGTATGATAGCCAAAACTGAAAACTGAATGTGAATGTATATTTTATTTTTTGTAGTAATTTAGTATAAAACAATAAAAAAATATTTTAAAAAAGGGAATGTCAGTCAAAGTATATATGCAAGTATTCCCATTTTCACTTGTGAAATTTTGGAGGGCCTGTTACGGAGATCAATTAGAGGCCAACTGGTAATACAGATGGATGCTGGTAGATGAAAGGGGGCTATGCAAACAATACAAATGTAGAATATAATTTAATGTGTCGTGCAATCTTACCAAAAAGGGCAAGTTCCATTTTAGTAGAAAATATGTGCCGTTAGTCACTAGCCCTTGGGGGAAGAGCAAGTATGCCATCAGGTTTAAACAGCTTCTGGAGCAAGAATGAGCAGATATCAAATATAAATGTATTTGATTCTCTAGATGACTCTGAAAATGTGTTATTTTCAATACATTTATTCTGTTTAGGTCATATTTTTAATAGGCAAGGTAAGTAAAAATTTCCCAGGAAAGACCACAACCCAGGACAAACATGGCAGATTCCAGGTTTTAATAAGCTTTGGGAGAATGTGTTTTCTCAGTAGACAAGAAGTAGATATTAAATACAGTCCCATAGCCTTCTCTGACCTTTAGCACAAATTTTGGCATAGGAAAAAAAAATATCCATATTAAAGTCATGGTGTTCAGAAGGATATGAACACAACTAGAAATGTGGATCTCCTAACTTCTTACTCTGTCCCTTCTCACATTTGACCTTGAGTATAGATTTATATACCAAGACAACGTATTTTTGGTTTGATTAACTATGGATCAGTTGGCCTACATTGGGCCAGTAGTCTCTGGTAGTTACATGGGGCAGAGGCTATTTCTTCCCCCCTTTTTTGTTATCTGACAGCATCCTGACAATGCACCAGATACTAACGGTGCGTATCTATTGTCATTACTTTACATGTTTGCTGTGGAAACATAAGCATGCTAAATTATGTTAAGTGTAGTGCTGCTAAGTTTCAGAACTATTGTGGGCTTGAATCTATTACTATCAGGAGCTGGAGCAAATTTCTGCCTTTAAAAGTTTCTTTCCAGTTCTTTTTCTGCTGTGTTCCAGCAATAAACCGCTTCCCTTGTTAGCCTGCAAATAAAGTGAGCAGAAGTTTTATTTACGGACGAAAAGGTGCTCCTGTACAAGACTCTTGACATGTGACAATTTTAATGCAGCTTTGTGCTCAAAATGCCCGTTCCAAATTGGATTATACCAAACAATTAATAGTTCTGTATTCTGTTATAACCATGATCATAGTTAAAAGTCATTAGAGACCTATCCTCCATGTCTTATCTAATTCTTAATGTCCCGAAGGGAGGGGGGCATCTAAGCTGGTGATAATCACTGCATCTTCTGGTATTGAATTCCAACAGTGAATTATGCCAATTATGAGAAGAGCAACTTTCTTTTACTGATCTTGACTTATTAGGATGTGTTTTACTAGCTGACCCAGAGAGACCAATCTCATGCCAGTTGCCATTTTTGTTTTGTCCAATAGCAACCGTTCTGCATCATATATTTTAACCCTACCACTTGTACCAAACGTGATGGATGCTGTGGCGGAATAAGGCCTGGTTCATCATGGGTTAACCTATCACTCCCATGTTAGGTAGGTGTTCCCTGGGAGGCGGAGCTACTTGGCATTCTAAAAGGAGGGGGAACAACCTGAAAAGGCAGTTGGGGGTTTGGCAGTTGGGTGTGGAGGTTTAGAAAGAGAAACTGCGAGGTTAGGCTTTGGGGAATGGGAGGAAAGGTCATTACCATTGCTAACGGGATGCAGGAAAGATTATAACTGAGCTGAATTATAAAAGAAGATTGGTACCAGTAATAACCTCAAGACATCCATGTTTTCAAGTTACCTTAATAAGTTAAAAGTGTTTAAACGTTCGCTGACTGTGGCAGTGCGTCAGTGCCTCAAGAGGTGTGGCTGAGGGGAAAAGCACTAGGGGTTCCCTGTGATAGAGGGAACGGGTGGCTTATTTTCCTGGCATACAGAGGACTGGGCAGGGAAGCCAAAGGTGCCACACAGTTGCCTAAAGTGAAGGCAAGCTGCAGTAGTTTGGGAACCCAGGGCGGGAGATCCCAAGGTGGCAAGAGTTGTTTCGAACGTAAAGCACTGAGGTACCCCAGAGACACTCCCATTATACCACTGAAGGATTCATCCTAGTGGGACAGGGAAACTTAGGAGAGTCACGGTTGGGGAAGAATCGAAAGGGGAGGGAATAGGATCCCCTCACAGATGCCTTCCACTACTATCCTTTATGTGGAGGAATCCCAGTTAGTTGATACCCAATGCCTTATCCCTTCTGATAATTCCTTAGGTAAAAAGGTAAAGGATCCCTGGACAGTTAAGTTCAGTCAAAGGTGACTATGGGGTTGCAGTGCTCATCTTGTTTTCAGGCTGAGGGAACCGGCGTTTTGCCCACAGACAGCTTTCTGGGTCATGTGGCCAGCATGACTAAACAGCTTCTGGCGCAATGGGACACCGTGACAGAAACCAGAGTGCACGGAAACGCCGTTAACCTCCCGCCACAGCAGTACCCATTATCTACTTGCACTGGCGTGCTTTTGAACTGCTAGGTTGGCAGGAGCTGGAACTCACCCTGTTGTGCGGATTCGAACCACTGACCTTCTGATTGGCAAGCCCAAGAGGCTCAGTGTTTAGACCACAGCGCCACCCGTGTCCCTTGATAATTCCTTATCACCTTTATATCAGGGGCATGTGTGGAGCCCACCTCCAACAGGTTCCTTGCCCACTGCCTCCATCCACCTGCCCACTAAACCAACCCTCCTGCCACCACACCTCAGCTGCCACGGCTCTGCGCCTGTCATGGGGGCACCTGATTGCACCTCCTCAGAAATTTGCACCCATGGGCCACGGCCCTAACCCTAACCCTGCCCCCCAAGCTATGCCTCTGTCCCTGACCACTGGGAGCTGGAGTGGAGCAATGTCTAGACACCCACCCTTATTTTGAACTCAGTGTGGTGTAATGGTTAAGAGCGGTAGACTCGTAATCCGGTGAACTGGGTTCGCGTCTCCCCTCCTCCACATGCAGCTGCTGGGTGACCTTGGGCTAGTCACATTTCTTTGAAGTTTCTCAGCCTCACTCACCTCACAGAGTGTTTGTTGTGGGGGAGGAAGGGAAAAGGAGAATGTTAGCTGCTTTGAGACTCCTTCGGGTAGTGGAAAGCGGGATATCAAATCCAAACTCTTCTTCTTCTTCTCATCAGGTTAACCACTCACAAACCAAACAACGCTATAATGTAGAATACAGATTGTCCACATGCATTCTTATTTGTATATTTATACAACAACTTTTTCCTCTAGGGCTTACTGATTCCCCACAGCGACTCTCTGCTACTGCCTGGGTTGCCTGATTTCCTCGCCTTTAGCAGAGCTGCAGTAATGTACACAACCCACTCAGCCCATACGAGGATGTTTGTGGTGTAAGGAAAAAAAATTGTGACCTATTTACCACAAGCAGGGAGCCACTTCCAGCAGAGAAGGAAAGAGGCCACCACAAGTCGGGTGGATGTGAGCCTGTGCTCCACGGTTAATGGCTGCTAGTGAGGAGGATCTCTGTTCCTTCCACTGTCTTTAGGTTTTGCTCTCTCATCCTGCAGCTACAGTCCCCCTGTGATGTAGGTCAATATTGGCCCTTGGACTCACAGCCTCTAGGAAAAGGGAACACAAATATAGAAAAGCACCCGCCAAAGAAGAAAAGAGTACTGTCCGGCGTGCCTTGAGAAATAAGGAAATCACTCCCCGGCTCCCCTCCATGGCTTTGCATAACTCAGTCAAATGGTGCCAAGGCTCTGCAGCAAAGCAAGAACAAACTTACCTTTCTGACACAGCACATTACAATTTTTCAAAAGCTGATTTTGGACAGCTAAATAAATAGAATTTTTCCCTTTTTGTCCAAACGGCAAAGCTGTCGATGAACTTTCGGTTGGGCACAGCAGTCCCTAGTATTTAGACCCCATCTCTTTTTGTCTGTTCTTCTTGTAACATTCCTTCTATCTAAACAAACCAACCAAACGATCAGCAATCCCCACTCCCTCGGAAAGTCTGTGCAAATAAAAATGAATCCAGATAAAAGCCAAAACAGCACCTTTAGCTAATGGTGTGTGTGTGTGTGCTTGCCTTTGTAGGGTCCCTGAGTGAAACAAAAGAGTGTCGAGGCCAGCCCAACAAAGATTGGAAAAAATACTAATACTTAAATAATAAAAATTAGTGGTTGTGCATATGTTCAGGGCAGAGGCTGCAGCAGCGATGCCGCTCCCTCACACATGTGCGTTATGCACTATTCAATGCCCCCGAAGGGATTATTTTATTCTATCAGTACAGGAAATGTATCTGTGTAGTCTTCGTCCACAAAGAACGTGCTGTAAGCAGTTGAGGATGGATGAATCTGCTTTCTGTTTCTCAGCCTCTCGTTTTTCCAATCTTAATGTAGTTCTCCACATTTCCACGTCAATTTGCATTTTTTTTAAAAAGGAAAGAAGGAGCAGTGCTAGGGTTTCTTCCGCCCTAGGCGAGACCACCTTCTGGCGCCGCCCGCCGCCCGCCGCCCGCCAAAGCCTGCTTTAGCGGGATGGTGGGGGGGTGGAGAGGCAAGCAGCAGTTCTCCGCTGTAGCGGAGAAGCTGCTGCTCGCCCGTCCTGCCGCCCGCCAAAGCCTGCGTTAGCGGGAGCCGGGGGGTGGTGTAGGGGGCAAGCAGCACCTCTCTGCTATAGCTGGAGAAGCTGCTGCTAGCCCGTCCTGCCCCCCCTCCCAAGCCTGGCCAGCGCCCCCTCCATTTTGGCGCCTTAGGCAATTGGCCTAGTTCACATTAATGGATGCGCCGTCCCTGCTCATGTAAATTCATTCAGGATGCTTCTTGTATGCAATGTTGCCTAACATACACATTTTTGCAAAGCATTTCTCTGCAATACAAGGCACGTTAATGTTATATATATATATTTACTAATATATGCATTTTAATGCACACTTTTCCTAGCATAAGCATTTTATACAACTTGCTTGGCCAGAAAACTGCATTGCAAAATTTGGAGGAATGTGAATTTCTAAGGATGGGTGGCTAAGTTATCACCACCCCCAACATGTAATGGAAGAAGAGGAAGGAGTTCTTTCCCACATTTCAGGAAACCCTTACATTCTGATCATTGGGTTCCAGATCATAAATGCAGCTTTCTTGGGATACAGAACAGCTACGGATTTTCTTTAGCAGTGCATGGTATTCATTTGTCAAAATCTCCTCATTTCACACTTTCTTCTCAGCTTTTTGTGCCGCTACAGAAATCGAGCTTGATGTTGTGATTCTGCTACCTGCTGTCACTGAAATACTAGGTAGATCCCTAGCTAAAAGAGATGCATTTTGTATTATTTGATTATTGGTTAGAAGCCCCCATTTCCATCTTTAAAATAGCAGATGTCTAGAAGTGAAATACATCCATGTGACTTAACTTGGGCGAATTTGAAATATGGATCCATAAATATTTCACTTCAAAATAATCACAGTATATTGTGAATCAGTAGGTTTCCCCACTGGCACACAGATTCTATAGCTTGCGTAGCTATAATGGTTCAGAGTAGCCGTGTATTAATGTAGTGGCAAGGATGTACCCTACTTGCTGTCTGCTGATTGCTACACATGGACAGAGCTGGAATTAATAATTAAATAATAATAATAATAATACTAATAATAATAATAATAATAATTTATTTATACCCCGCCCATCTGGCTGGGTTTCCCCAGCCACTCTGGGCGGCCCCCAACTGAATATTTAAAAAAAAGCTTGTTTAAGCTAAACAAGCTATAGCTTAGGGCTCCACTCTCTTGGGGCGCCCCCAAAATTGTAAATTTGTTTCTAAAGGAACTTTGGTTATTGCCAAATGCCATGTGTTTGCGTTATTAAGTTTTTTATGAATAAAAAAATGATTTTAAGTTAGAGCTTAATAATTATTTCACTATAATATACTTCTTCTTAATTGTATTTCACTATAATATAATTCTTCTTAATTGTATTTCAGTTCAACTATTCCTTTGATAAAATACATATTTTGTTATGTGCAAATGGCTTTAGATACTTATTAGGTCCATAAATTACCATATAGCATATATTCAACACAAAAATAGTGACCATTTGTTGCTAGCAAAGGACAGCTGGACATATAAAGGGCCCCATTACCCTCAGTAGCTTAGGGCCTCATCAAACCTCAACCCGGCCCTGCACATGGAGTTGCAATGCACCTGCTCCCACAGTGTGAATAATTTTAGTACCCTCTTTGGCCATGTTCTTCCCCAATTCAACAACCTTTGGGCAAGCCCTGTTTCTCTCCGCAAGTGAGCATTGATGGCACAGCACTACTGAAGCACCCCTCCTTGCTGGCACGATATCTTGGCTTTTTGCTACAGGTCACGGTGCCACACTGGCACGGCTGTGACACACATACTAAACGCTTCCTGGCCGGTGCAATAACCGATGCCCATGGGCAGTAAAAACTGTCCAAACATGCCAATGCTTACATTTCTCAGCTAATTAAACACCCTCGCGCATCTCCCCGTTCAATCTGCGCTTACAAAAAGCCACAGTTAAGCATTTGCAGAGGGGCAAAGGCGACATATTTGGATGCTGTCAAGATTCCATGTGCAAATGATGGCGTGGATTAACATAATGGGAGTTTTGCACAAGCAGCCGCCGTGCGTGCGTGTTTTCGAAGCTGCAGCTTGCTCAGTTGGTTTCCTGTTTCAAACATAAGGAGTGGGGGCGGCGGGGGGGAACAACCGGATTCTTTGCACACCTTGTTGCTGACCGATTGTGGGATGGTCATATGCCTTCCATATGTAAACTTTAATGGGTTTAATACAAGGTTTCGTACCTTCAGCAATTTGGAGGAGATCTTATTTCTTTGTTGAGCCATAAATATAAAGTTTCTTCTCCAAGCGTTCTTAAATATAATCCTCCAGAAAGAGTTATAGCCAAAATTCCTCTCTTATCTGTTGTTCCTCCTTAATGTATCTTGGCTGTATTTCATTAGGGATGTTGCTTTGCAAGACAGAGATATAATATCATCATTTTGAATCTTTGATACCAGTCCTTTGGAGAAACAACTCTCTCCATACAGTCTGAGAAAGAGTGCAGTTGAAATCCTAAACCACAAGCGGTGCTATGTAAAATCACCGAATGGTGTCACTGGAGGTTTGTGGAATAAAAAGCAGAACGCAGATGCCATATTAATCTTCAGTAAAGTGGTGCAAGAATGCTGGAAACGCTTTGAGGTTAACATTCCTTCTCATCTCCTTTCCCGCCTCCTTACATTGGGATCGCACCTTGGTGTGATATGCAACCACAAAGCACAAATAGGTTTGATGCTGTGGTAAACCGTGTTCTAAATGGGAATGCAAATATCAGTGTCAAAATGTGCACGATAATAGGTCACAATTGTGGAAATGTTGGGCACGCATTGTCTCGGTAGGCCTCTGTTGGTTCTCTAAAGGTGATATTATCTTTCAGTGGATTGTCACTAATTTTAAATTAATGTGTGTATTTGTCTTAGTATTGTTTTATATGAGCTTAAAGCTGAAATAAAGTGATTGGTTGATTTCAGTGGCTGCTAGCCATAATTGCTCCAAATGAGCCTTCTTCAAGAATTAGCAATTGATGTTAAATTGTCACATGACAAAGGCAGCAGGGATGGCAAAATGCTTTCTTTTGTTGAACATGCAAGTCTCAACACCCACACACACACAATTGGGCTCAACTTGTCTAGATAGAACATTATTTGCTCTAGAAGCCTACATCCTAATTCCATGTGCAGGGAGCTGTGGTTACTCACTGAAAAGGGAAATGCACTCTAAGCATACTCAGAGGCACTGTTCTCTTTATTATTGCTTCACTTCTTCCTGGCACTGAAACAGGTTACAAGGCATGAGAAATTTGGGCTCAAATGAAGCCCATCACATACACACAGTAACAAAGTGGTTTGCTCTGCATTTTTTAAAAAGTAATGGGACACCATGATTTTTGAGCCCAAGTCCATATATATAAAACATATACAGTGGTACCTCAGGTTACAGACGCTTCCGGTTACAGACTCCGCTGACCCAGAAATAACGCTTCAGATTAAGAACTTTGCTTCAGGATAAGAACAGAAATTGTGCTCTGGTGGTGCAGCGGCAGCGGGAGGCCCCATTAGCTAAAGTGGTGCTTCAGGTTAAGAACAGTTTCAGGTTAAGAACGGACCTCCGGAACGAATTAAGTACGTAACCAGAGGTACCACTGTATACAGATACATGTTTTACTCACTGCTACTAAGATACCACAGTATTTTGCTGTGATACTACGATACAAAAAAAACTTTTTAGTGGTCCCTTAGAGGCCTCCAAATTTGTTCACTTACTTTGTTTTGTTTTCTATAAGGAATGTAACAATGTTTTACAGAGTTATCCCACTGTGATGTTGTTCTTTCAAAAGTTTCTTTGTGTCCCCACCGAAGATCTGTCTATTTTTAAAAACGGTTTTTCATCTTACCACACCCGCAAACCCCTGCTGTGATTCCATAATGCCCAACCCATTTTCATGATGCGCCCAAGGACCCTAGAAATGTATATTCCAAGACCATCTAGTCCCTGGTGTACTTCTAAGGCTTAAACTTTATATTTACAAGCATTTTGAATTTTTTAATCAGTTACAGGAGTCTGTGTCATTCCGAACGAGGACATTGCCCCTTCCACCCACTCTTGTGATCATCACAGACTTCCCTGAAAAGGTGGGGAAGGTGTGTAGTGATAATGACTGCTCAACAGCAGCGTACCTGTCTAGGAATGCTCTTCCCATACAGAGTAATATGTAATTTGCTCAGTTAAATGATGTGGCTATATTTCTGCTTTCTGACTTATTGACAGAAAATCATTTCATATTAGGATAGCGTTGTGTAGCGAGAAATAATGGTTGTGCAGATAAAAATAATACAAAACTCACGTTAATGAAGTATGTGGAATTGGCTAAAATGACGCGAAGAATCCGAGAACAGCGGGACCAGAAGTTCATCAAAGATTGGACTAAATTTGTAGACTATTTGAAAGACAATTGCAGTCAGCTAACACGTTGGTAGGATTGCAAGAAGCTTTGTAAGTTAAATTATAAAAATCATCGTAGAGGTGGAATTTTAGTGATTATATTGGATGTTATAATTTTAAGCAGTGGTTAAGCAGTTTTCCCAGCAGTAATGTACGGAAGTGAGAGCTGGACCATAAAGAAGGCTGATCGCCGAAGAATTGATGCTTTTGAATTATGGTGCTGGAGGAGACTCATGAGAGTCCCATGGACTGCAAGAAGATCAAACCTATCCATTCTCAAGGAAATTAGCCCTGAGTGCTCACTGGAAGGACAGATCCTGAAGTTGAGGCTCCAGTACTTTGGCCACCTCATGAGAAGAGAGACTCCCTAGAAAAGACCCTGATGTTGGGAAAGATGGAGGGCACAAGGAGAAGGGCGACAGAGGATGAGATGGTTGGACAGTGTTCTCGAAGCTACTAACATGAGTTTGGCCAAACTGCGAGAGGCAGTGGAGGATAGGCGTGCCTGGCGTGCTCTGGTCCATGGGGTCATGAAGTCGGACATGACTGAACGACTGAACAACAACAAGCAGTGAAAATGATAGAAATTAGTAATGAATGTAAAAAATCATAAGGAAGGTTTGAAGGAAGTCACGGCCCTAAAAAGCCAAAATGTACAAGATAAGGGAGAAAATGTAATGGAAATCATTGTATTATTGTAAAATGAATAAAAATGATTGGCATAATAATAATAATAATAATAAATAATAATAATAATAATACAGAACTCACTTTCCCATTCACATCTCTCTCTCTCCTCTCTCTCTCTGCAATTCAGCAGCCTATTTTTGAACATTTTTCACTTATAGATTCGCCGCACAGCGGTTATGAGTTACTGAACTCCCATTGCCATCCAGCAAAGAATTCACTTCTGACTGGAGAAATGAATTGCGACTTCTTGCTTTGTTTGATTCGGTGTAGGCGAGACTGACCTCTGCAGTTGGGATGGGCAGTCTAAGGTTCTCAATCAAATTGTCATCAATGCATGGCATCATCAGCATGCCTCCCCAACCTCTCTTTCCTCAGGGCTTTCACTTCCTCAAGTAGAAAGTGCTCTTAAATCCATGCAGCCCCGCTGTCTGAAACACTGGAACCCAACTGTGCTGGGAATCAAATAGCCATCTTTCAGTGCAACAGGCTATACGCGAGAGCACTTTAGTATAATGCTGATGAGAGTAACAGATTCTGCGGAGTGATTTTCAGATCTTTTAATGAGAAAATGCGATTTCAAAAGTTTTGCTACTGTGGTCCGAGTAAAAACTTTCTCTCTCTCTCTCTCTCTCTCTCTCCTCTCTTTCTTCTTTCCCTCCCTCTCGCATCGTCATAGAAACAGAATATTGATAACGGTTGTGTATATTAGTTCACATTTCATTCTCTAAAAAGGGTTTATTCTTTTGCTAGATTTTTTTTTTAAAAAAAACTGAAATCCTATTCCTAAATCTGACCTGAAGCTGTTAAATATTGACTTCCAGGCTTGCCGGGCAGAAATAGGTTGCCAATAATAAGACAACTCTATTAACGATCACATTGTTAAATGATATAGCCACACAAAGTGTGCAGCAGAGATTTCTATAATCAAATGGATTTTAGTGTCCAGTTTATACCAGGAACTCTGAGAGAGAGAGAGGTTGGGGGAAAGATTCCAACCAGAGTTAAACAGATTAAAGCCAGTAGCACACCATATTTGCAGTGTTTCTTGTAATTCAAAGTTTGTGCATGGGACAACATTAAAAAAAGTGCAATAATTTGTTCTAGAAATTATCTGGACCACGTTCTGCCCATAAAACTGTTGTCCTATGATGTGTGACTGGACTTCATCTCAGTGCTTCTGATTTATAGTTTGGGTTTGTTTTATATTTGAGGGGGTGGAAACTGGGGATCAGCAAGACAGGTCTATTAAAGCTGCCAGCCAGAGCAAATTTTCAAAGGTTATTAATTCTTACAGATTCTTAAGCCAATGAGCTGAAAAATGTTGAATGCAAGAAAAGTATGTACCAGGAAAGTAGGGTTTTGGGTTGGTTTTTTTATTTTAAAAAGTGTACTAAACAAAAACAAGAAACAAGAAAACAGTGTACTGATAATTACTTAAGATATTGGAGTTTTAAGATTATTTTGCACTACTTTGCACAAGGACCACAAAATGGCAAACGAGAGCCAATGTAACCAGTGAAAAATGAAATGGATTTTAAAAGCAGTTACATCATGGTGATTTTAAATCAAAACTGTATTTTGCCCTTCCTCCAGGAAGCTCAGGGTGGTCTGTATTGTATTGTATTGTATTGTATTGTATTGTATTGTATTGTATTGTATTGTATTTAGCAAAGATGCTATACTGCTTGATTGCAGCGAAACTTCTAAGCGGTTTGCAAGAAACAAGTTTGCAAGAAACATGGTCTACCGTTTTCGTCTTGCACTTGCCCTACGAGATAAATCATCCCGGGAGAGTGTCCCGGGCCCAGTGAGTTTCGTAGCTAATGGGTGATCTGAACCTCGGTTTCCCCAGCCGACATACTTCCCACTGT
Organism: Lacerta agilis; assembly: GCF_009819535.1. NCBI lineage: Eukaryota > Metazoa > Chordata > Lepidosauria > Squamata > Lacertidae > Lacerta > Lacerta agilis. The sequence goes on along the minus strand of NC_046327.1, from coordinate 3,582,842 downwards.
CGAATACACTGCATTGGCTGTCCCCACATGAACAAGGATGAGGCCTGAACCAATAGTAAAACGATACTGGTATTAAAGTACAATTTGTTCACTGAAAATGTTGACCCAAGCAGCCTGCTAGAGATGCAAAAGGCCTATAGCTCAGTCATAGAGCAACTGCTTTGCATGTTGAATCTTCAGTGTGTTACCCAATAGGCATAGCTGTCAACCTTTCCCTTTTGTTGCGGGAAATTCCCTTATTATAGCATTGGGAAACAGCAGGGAGGGTTGACAGCTATGCAAATAGGAGCTCTTTCTCTAACCTGTCTGAAATCCCAGAGAACTTAATTTCCAGTCACTGTAGGTAATACTGTGCTTGGCGGACCCAAGTATCTGGCAAGATCAAAGGCAGCTTCCTAAATTCCTAAAATGTAGTGGGGATTTCAGGAGCCAATTTGTGTTTCTGAATGTCCACTTCTAGTGGTGATGACCAGCCAGTGCCGGATATACGTATAAGCTAAAGAAGCTATAGCTTAGGGCCCCACTCTCTTGGGGGCCCCAAATTTTTTTTAAAGGAAAACAAACCTGGATGTAAATTTCCAAAATATAAGATACAAAACAAATAAAATAAAACCTACGTGCAGCAACAGTGTTTTGTTGTTTAGGCTCCTATGATGTATGTAATGGGCCCAGCCTGCTAGCCTGCTCCCTAAAATATCACTGGTTTGCTCATTTCTATATATAGGGTGCCTATATTCTGCATGTGCAAATGGCTTTAGATACCTGTTAGGTCCATAAATTACCATATAGCATATATCCAACACAAAGAAACAGTGACAATTTGTTGATGACATAGGACAGCTGGACATATAAAGGGCCCCATTACCTTCAGTAGCTTAGGGCCTCATCAAACCTAAATCCGGCCCTGTGACCAACCCATTCTTTTCATGGATGGCACAGAAGCTGACTCCTAGGGCCGTGGGGGATTTGGCCCCACAATAAAATATTTGAGGGGGCCGGGCCCCCACAAAGTTGATGGGCATTCCCATTCAAATGGCGTGTGTGTGTGTGCGGGCACTGCATCATGTGATCGCTTGTGCAGGGCAGGGCTTACCCCCCACAATATTTTATTCAAGTTGGCACGCCTGTCGGACGGAATCCAGAAGTTGCTGCTCCCTCCAGCAATAGGTTTGAAGGGCAGATTCCGAGACTGCATTTTCTATTTCTGCTGGAAAATTGCAACACAACTTTAGTGACTGGCAGAGGAGTTATCACTGGTGTCTTACAAATAAAGGGCAAAAGTTCATAATTCACCACCTAAGAACATCTCTGGGATGGCTGCAAGGTCAAAAGGCATACTGTGTGTGTCGGGGTGGGGGGGATGTTTAGGAAATACAATTGATCTTATAACTGGGCTTTGCTGGTATGTTTAAAATGATTATGCATGTTGCCATAATGTTTGGAAAATCTATATAGGAGGGATGGATGAACCTTCCATTTTAGCTTCTCATCTCCCCCCCACCCCCATCCTAAGTTTGGATGACCTAGTTTGTGCATACATTTATGAATTCCACCCCGCCCCCAAAGACCACATGAAAATTCATATGCATTTTTGTGCGGATTACATAAAAATTGATTTACGCATCTTTGCCTTGCAGATGTATTTTTGCAAGCACCGTGCCCTGGTGCCTTTTTTTTTTTTTGCATGCATTTCTCCTGCTCCTTTACTAATAGATGCAATTTTGTACACATCGTTTGGCTGCTGAACCGCACCGCGAAATCCGGAAAAGCGCAAGTTTCAAAGGAGAGGTGTGCTTCGGTTTGCATAACAGTTTGGGAAATGCAAATCTGGGCGTTTTGCATTAAAAAAAATCCCCCATCCTGATGCACGAATGAGATGCAGGAAGGCCACTTCTGCATTGAGCAGGAGGTGGATTTGCGGGCGTCACGACCCGATCACATGCGTAGGGGCTGAGTTCAGCCCCTGCGCGATTGGTAGAATATCCCCCATGCCTCCCGCAGGCCGACCAATTCCGTTAAAGGATTCTGGGGGCGTGGCCCTGTCCGAAGCCCGGGGAGCTGAGGGCCTAAGGCACGCCCCTAATGGTGATCACAAGGGGAGCTCCAATCGATGTACATCACTGGGGTTCCTTACTGGTGGTTAACCCTTCCCTGACTTCCAACACATGGGTTGGGGTCAGATATAGCTGACAGGGTCCAATGCCTAAGCCAATACCGCTCAACATCCGTAACCAATAAAGTTGTGGCCTTTATGCCCATTAAAATTTACATAATGCGTCTGTGTCATTATTTCCACAGGAGGGGAGGGACATTGCCACGCAAAGTGTTTCTGAGAATGTTAATACAGGTTTGTTGTCTATGCATCCCGTGTCTTACCTGAGACCACACGCCCTCTGTCAAGATGCTGTTCTTTAGAAAGTGTGTTTTGTATACAGGTAGGTCCTAGCAGACTATATTGGGGCTAATTTATTTTTTAAAGAAGCATAAAAACAGAAGCACAAATAATCCAGAAACTGGCTCAGGGCTAATTTCCCCAAGGAAGGGAATTCCCAAGACATCTTATATTATCTTGGGTCACTATCAGATCACTGTGTGCTTGTTCTGAATTGTGAGCTCTGCTTTGCTAGCCCACCCACACAACTAAATATTATTTACAAGGCCCTTCATCCCAAGGTTAAAACAAAGATGATTAGCCAGGGGCAGTTTTTTCTAAATTGTTTCGTGCTCAGGTTTGCTCCTTGGCCAGGTATACTAACTATAATTTGAAGAAACACACACACACAAAAGATTAAAGAGCAGAGTGGAGTCTATAAAGTAATTTCAAAAGGAAATGTCAGATGTCTTCCAGTTTTCTTGAAAGGCCTTCATAGTCAATCGGAATCCAGGTGTTTTCTGCCAAGCAAGGTGTTTAAGATGGGGGTGGGGAGCTTCTGCACAGTGGGTTAGATCAAAATTTCTGCTGCACGAATGGAGAGAACGCATCCTTGGATGGGGAGGTGGTGGTGTCAGCACTGACTTTTCCGTTCGCAACCCTTGTCCCCTAAAACCCCGTTTGCGTGTTGAGGTCCCCAAGCCACCCTCTAATGAATCACAATTCACACAGAATTCTGGGCTTCCGGAAGAGATCAGCTTGCCCTCAGCTGCTTCTGCCTGGGATGTAGGATATACAGTATAGCTCAGCAGAAGAATGGCTAAATTCTCTCTGTGTACCTCCTCTCAAAGTGCAGGCCCTGCCACTCTCTGCCCCAAACATTTACCTAGCTGAAGCAAACATTCCTAAAATTTTGGCACACTGCGTGACTGCCAAGTTTGCCTCTATGGGTGGGCCAGTTTTTTATCCCTTCCAAAAAAATAATAATCCCCAAGCCGGCTCATCCTCTGAGATGTTGTTCCTTTTACAGTCATTCTTGAGTGCCTTACAAATTATCAGGATAATGTTTTTCTGGCCCCACAGACAGCATCTCTCCCTGCAAAGAGTTCTGCACAACCTCAAAGCCAGATATTAAAAATCAATCTATCCCTTCCTTCAGCTGGGCCAAGAGGAATTAAATGAGGAACATAAGGCAAGTGAAGTCAACTTGCTCACAATCAGCCCTTTCTACATCATGAAGTCATATCCACACAGGAGAGGCCTCTGGACGAAGGGATCATATTTTCCTTTTCGGTGTGCATGTTGAGAGAGAGAAGAGAAAGAAGAAGAAATCCTCTTCATGAATGTACAGACTTTCCCTGTGTGAGGTTAACAAGTTTGCCCGTGCTGATCACTTTTGGCCAAGTATTAATCACGTATTGAGGAAACAGAAGCATACATATGACTGTGTGTGGTTTTCCAGAGAGCGGGCAGGCGGGCGGGAAGGGGACTTTTCAGCTTAAAAAGAGAGAGTGAAGTACCCCAGCCTCTCCCTGCCTCACCCTTCCACTGACAACAGGAATAGAGAGCTCTTGTCTGGCTTAGCTAGCGATGTTTGTGAGGGACAGCTCGCCAAAAAGAGCGAGATATTTCCCCGCTCACTTTGTTATGACAAGCAGGAAGCATGTCTGCCTCTGCAGGTCCGTGTGTCTGTGGATGTGTGATTCCCTGCCTTTGTGTGGTGAAGCGGCAGGAATAGAATTACGCAAAGCGAAAAAGGGAAAGAGTTTAAAGTGTTGGTTGTGTGTGCGTGCATGAGAGAGAGAGAGAGAGAGAGGGAGAGGGAGATGGATTGTTCTATGGCTCACTCAAGAAACCTGAAAGAGCTGAGGGCCCAGAAGAGGGTGCCACAGTTCACAGTCTGACATGCTCCGCAGCATCGCTGTTGCCATAAAGTAAAATCGCCCTATAAGGCAACTGTTTGATAGACTCTCCGGCACTCTCTTTCTTTCTCCCTTCCCCTCTCTCTCTCTCTCTCTCTCGGCCCAAAACGCTACACACTCCGGAGGGAAGCCGGAGTCGAGTAACTGAGTGTTAATTATGTCTGAGTGGATTTTAGAGAAGAAGAAAAACCATCCACTGTATCAGCAGAGAAATGGTTTCGCTGTGAGGAAACTAATGATGCTTTTATCAGGAACAATATAAAGATTGCTTTTTTACTAGTGTGTATCCCACAGGGTTTCGGCTATGAGATATTTCTGTATCTGGCTTGAGGTTCCTCTGAGCTTTTACATAATCAAATCAATACAGCTATGATTCACCCTCTGGCAAGAGCTGCTCCTTGCAAGTTGCTGCTCCTTCTTTTAGTGACTGAGGAGGAAATAAAAAATAAGGAGGAAAGAAACTTATTACAAATCCGTAAACATTGATTTGTTTGGGCTTAGATTTGTACTTTCTTTAATTGCCAGGGAGTGAATGAGAAAGAAGAAAGAAGAAGAAGATGCTGAGGAGGAAATGAGGATACGAGTCCGTGGTCAATGGCCGGGGCACATGGTGCAGTATGAAGAGAGGGAGGGGGGAATTAAGTGTCGATGGAGCGGCATAAAACAACCTGATGTATTGTCCAGACACGTCAAAGTCAAAGACAAGGACGAGGGGATCAAAGTCGCTGGAATAAGGCTATTTGATGCGCGCGCACACACACACACACCCTATCCAAAAATTACATATTCCCCCCCCCCTGCTCATCTGAGAACAGTAGCTGTAACTAGGGGTGGGGGAGAAATTTGATACAGTTTGCATTTAGTGGCGAACCTCCCAAATTTGCACTCTCTGAAACAATACAACTGCATGGCCTCCAACGTTGCTCTGATGAAAAGTGATGTCCTGTTCCATAATAATATTATTAATAATAATAATAATAATTATTATTATTATTATACCCTGTCCATCTACAATAACTGGGTTGCCGCAGCCACTCTGGGCAGCTTCCAACATACATAACAAAACATTGAACATTAAGAAATGTTCCTATACAAGACTGCCTTCAGAGGTCTTCTGAAGGTTGTATAGTTACTTATCTCCTTGGCTGGGGGGCGGGTCGTAGAATTCCATACCCTCCAACATTTCTCTGACGAAAACAGGGACATCCTAAGGAAATCCTGCTTGGCAAGGGGTTGGACTGGATGGCCCTTGTGGTCTCTTCCAACTCTATGATTCTAAAATCTGGACATTCCTGGATCAAATCAGCAACCGGGATTCTGTAATCTGGGACTGTCCCTGGAAATAGAAGAGGAGGAGGAGGAGGAGTGTGGATTTGATATCCCGCTTTATCACTACCCGAAGGAGTCTCAAAGCGGCTAACATTCTCCTTTCCCTTCCTCCCCCACAACAAACTCTGTGAGGTGAGTGGGGCTGAGAGACTTCAGAGAAGTGTGACTAGCCCAAGGTCACCCAGCAGCCGCATGCGGAGGAGAGGAGACACGAACCCGGTTCCCCAGATTATGAGTCTACCGCTCTTAACCATTACACCACACTGGCTCTATAGAGACACTTGGAGGGTCCGCAACTGAAATACAGCCATCCTTTGATATCCGCACTGATCTGAATTTAAGCCCAGCCCCAGAAAAACTCACCCTGCAAACAACATTCTCTACAGAGTTTCCTCCAGTTGTGCTACTCTGCAGGACTTTGATAATGGAGGGTGAGCTAAAGAGTAATGTAAGGATGGAGCCCAACGACTGACAGCTGGAGATGCTTGTGTCTCTTAGGGCCCAAATTCTCTCTCCATTGACCTATCTTTACTTGCCCCCCCATCCCACCCTTCAGAAAAAGTATGTTAACATGGAAGATCAAAACCTGGATGCCAAGAAAACACCTTCTGCTGAAAAAAAGAGAGTGGAATCTTGATCCTTGCCTCTTTTCCCTTTTCTTCATCTCTCAACAGTTTGTTACATTTCAGAATGAATTTTCTCCTGCTCTTATTCTGGCAGTTTGTTGGCCCCCCCCTGTCCCCCACCCGCCTTCAACCTCTTTACTCCCACCCCATTTTTGTAGCTGCTGGTACAGAAATTGAACTTGTATGGCAAGCTCTGTATAAATGACATCTCTAAGGATGTTGTTGTCTTATTTTTCCCCTGGGGTGACACCTCTGTCATGCTTAAAAAGAGAAAGAGACAGCAAAACAATCACAGTCTTTAATTTGAAAGAAAGTTCCATTCCCCCCCCCCCCAAAGATTTTTTTCCCCCTGGATCTGCACTTTCTTGCCTACAAGGAAATCTGAACTAACAGTAATTGCCAAGGCAGAAGAGTACAGCTCAGCTCTCTCTACCTGCAAGCATAATATACCTGTTAATGTCCTAGCACTTCAGTTTACCCAGATGTAAACTGGGATTAATAATCCTTACCTCCTGTGAGTGAATACAGTGAGGTTTAATTAATGTTTGCAAAGAACTTGGATATCCTTTGAAGGAAGGTGCTTAAAAACTGCTAAGTAAGTACAATGATCCCTGAGGCTTATGATGAGAGAGAGAGAGAGAGAGAGAGAGAGAGAGAGGAGAAAGAAAGAAAGAAAGAAAAAAAAGAAAGAAAGAAAGAAAAAAAAGAAAAAAAAAGAAAAGAAAGAAAAGAAAGAAAGAAAAAAAAAAAGAAAAAAAGAAGAAGAGAAAAGAAGAAAGAAAAGAAGAAAAAAGAAGAAAGAAGAAGAAAAGAAAAAAGAAAGAAAGAAAGGAAAGAAAGAATTGACATGGTTTTCTGCCATTTCTTTTACTCCCTTAATGTATTGGTTATAAATTATATATCTTATCTCTCTCTCTCTCTCTCTCTCTACACACACACAAACACACACACACCATTGTTTTTTCCAGCGATCAATAGTGATGGAACGATGGCACAGCACTGTCGTTGTGTTTTGTTTGCACACAATCAAGAAGCGGAGAACAAAGGGACAGAAGTCTCCAAGCATCGCCAGCCCAAATAATCTCTGAAGGACGGAGGATCTTAATAAAAGGAAAGGATCATCAACATCTGCATGTGGGCCAAGTTGTGAACTCTGCTATGAACCCAAACTAAAATGGATTAAAGCACTTTACAACAACAACAACAACAACAACAACAACAACAACAACAACAACGAGATTTCAAAAGGCAGATTGAGAGTTCTTGTTCGTATGTTGCATAAAGAGCTGGATTCGAATCCTGTTTGTCCTTATATTCCCTATGGGTAGATGAATGCCAGAAAAAGCCATTGGATTTCATCCACAAATCCACTCTGGGAAATTTTGTTTCTGTTTTCCCCCAGGATGAATCCTATGATAGTCCTAAAGTGTTCTATATTCAATATCAAATTATATTTGGTAGGGTTAGGCAGTGCTTTTCTTCTTCAAAAAAGAAGTTTAAGGGCATTCTCATTTTGACTCAAGAAAATCACCATTTTATAGTTCAATCAGAAAAATAAATACAGTAAATGGACAAAAGTACAAAGATTCACAAAATGTTTAGGAATATGCACCCCCGTGTGTTCCTCCCCCCAAAAAGCACTGGGGTTGGGGTTATAATTATATTAGTTTATGCAATGACTTAGGACAAGTAATAAGACCATATCCCCACATGCGCTCTCTCTCTCTCTCTCGCCTCTCTCTCTCCTCTCTCTCTCTGTGTATGTTTGTGTGTGTGTAATGCATGCAATTTGCAGCATTTGTGTAGAGATGCGGGAATGGAGCACACCTGACCCATTCCAGGTGTGCAGCAGGCGTGGCTCTGGTTATTCCTTGCCTGGGAGCCAATTGTTGTTGCCAGTGGGGTTTTTTGGGGTGGGGTCAAGGAGCTGACCAAAGGGGGAACCTTCTCCCTCTGGTCCACTCCCGGCCCATACATGGTAGCCTCCAAACACAGCTTTGGTATTGGAATTGCCATTGCCAACTTTGCTGGAGACCGATCACTTTGGACAAGAAGATGTACAGTGTCCTGGCAAGGTTAGAAGCAGGCCTGAAGGTCAGACAGGGGAAGCTGTGGAGGCCAACAACAACAATTTCATTATTTGTGTACTGCCCGTCTGACTGGGTTGCCCCAGCCACTCTGGCCAGCTCCCAACAAAATATTAAAAACACAAGAAAATATCAGACATTAAAAACTTTCCTATACAGGGCCATGGACACAGCCAGGATTTTTGTTACAAGGGGCAGGGCTTTTGTGGGGGGCGGGGGGGGGCAAAACTTCAGTCAGCTATGCATTTTTATTGATTTAATTGATTTGGGAGAGGCAGCTGCCCATGTATAGAGCTGCCTTCAGGTGTCTCCTAAAAGTCAGATAGTTGTTCATTTCCTTGACATCTGATGGGAGGGCGTTCCACAGAGTGGGTGCCACTACCAAGAAGGCCCTATGCCTGGTTCCCTGTAACTTCGCTTCTCACAGTGAGGGAACCACCTCAGAGCCGGACCTCTGTGTCTGGGCTAAACGATGGGGGTGGAGACGCTCCTTCAGGAATACTGTGCCAAGGCTGTTTGGGCTTTAAAGGTCAGCACCAACACTTTGAATTGCACCTGGGAATGTGCTGGTCTTGCTATGTGCCCTTTTAACGCGGAATTGTTAACTTAGAGCCAGTGTGGTGTAGTGGTTAAGAGTGGTAGACTTGTATTCTGGTGAACCAGATTCGTGTCTCCACTCCTCCACATGCAGCTGCTGGGTGACCTTGGGCTAGTCACACTTCTTTGAAGTGTCTCAGCCCCACTCACCTCTCAGAGTGTTTGTTGTGTGGGGGAGGAAGGGAAAGGAGAATGTTAGCCGCTTTGAGACTCCTTCGGGTAGTGATAAAGCGGGATATCAAATCCAAACTTCTTCTTTCAGCAGCTTGGGAGGGTCATATGTGTAGAACTGTGGCTTGTGGATGACCCGTTAATCATGCAATAGCCCTCCACCAATATCAAATCCAAACTCCTCCTCCACCTCCTCTCCTCCTCCTCCTCCTCCTCCTCCTCCTCCTCCTCTTCTTCTTCTCCTCCTCCTCCTCCTCCTCCTCCCCTCTCTTCTTCTCCTCCTCCTCCTCCTCCTCCTCCTCCTCCTCCTCCTCCTCCTCCTCCTCTCTTCTTCTTCTCTCCTCTCCTCCTCTCCTCCTCCTCCTCCTCCTCCTCCTTCTCTTCTTCTTCTTCTTCTCCTCCTCCTCTCCTCCTCCTCCTCCTCCTCCTCCTCCTCCTCCTGTAGGGCTTTAGCCCATTGTCAGGTCACTATAGAAATATAAGAAGATGCAGTGTACTGAATCAGGCCATTAGTTCATTGAGCTCAGTACCATTGGCCATCACTGGCAGTAGCCCTCTAGGGTTTCAGGCAGAGGCCTAGCTTGAGGCACCACCAGGGTTTGAACCTGGGACTTTCAGTGTGCAAAGAATGTACTCTACCAATGAGCTACAGCCCTTCACCAAAGGCTTCCCCGAGGCAGCACTTCTTTCATAGGAATGTTGAGTTTTCAGAGCAACCTTGGAATGTGGAAACCATATCTCTTCCCCTTCCTAGTGTTGTGCAATCATTGCTACAGCGACTGAACAAACACATTCCGCGTGCCAAAGAGTGTGCCCAGTTGCTCCGACATTCCCCACCGCCAACATTTTGGGTTTTCTCCTTCCCTCCACCTCGTTCCTTTTCAAAGAACGAGATTGTACTGTGTTAGGACCTATGTGTTTAGTAAATGTAATTAGTCACAGTGATGCCTGTGAAGTTTCTTTGGCTTTTTTTCTTATCGAGTAAAAAGATTGAAATATATATAACAACTAGTAGGGCAGAACTGATGAAGAACAAAAACACACACTTCGTATGAAGTTAATAAGGTGCGCACCCTGACCATGTCTCACTGTAAGCCAAAGGATCATGTGAAACAAGCATTTCAAAACAAATCAAGTTTTCTCCCCAGCGGTGTTTTTCCTTTGTTTTTGAGATTAAAAGGGGGAAATCTATAGCGTGCATGCTTGAAAAACTGCCGTAGAAAGACTACATGCTTCAGAAAGGTTCCAATCCATAAAACCAGATTAAGCAGTATGTTAGATATGCTATATCACATAGGGCCTTGGATAAAAACGAGTGTCCATGTAATCATGCGATTAAAAACTTTAGCATGGGGAGGGGAGGGGAGGGGGGCACTCGTACATGAAAGCTCATACCAAGAACAAACTTAGTTGGTCTCTAAGGTGCTACTGGAAGGAATTTTTATTTTATTTCATTTTGACTATGGCAGACCAACACGGCTACCTACCTGTCCCTACAAAGGCTCTCCTTTAAATTCTCTAGGTCTGGGAGCACACAGCCTTAACTCTCATTACAAGGTACCCAGGGAAATTTTGGGATGCTGCTGAATATGGCATGTGAAGTGGATGTTTTAAGCAGGGCCATAGCCAGAGTGAGACCAGTGAGTGCAAAACCCCACCTAGAATACTGATTTGCCCAACCTAATGTTGTTGTTTTTTAATGTCCTTTTGACATGTGAGATGGCAGGTTCATATATATATATATATGGTAAAGGATCTCTGGACGGTTAAGTCCAGTCAAAGGCGACTATGGGATGCAGCGCTCATTTCACTTTCAGCCGAGAGAGCCAGCGTTTGTCCCCAGACAGCTTTCCGAGTCATGTGGCCAGCATGACTAAACGGCTTCTGGTGCAATGGGACACCATGGCGGAAACCAGAGCACACAGAAACGCCATTAACCTTCCTGCTGGAGCGGTACCTATTTATCTACTTGCACTGGTGTGCTTTCAAACTGCTAGGTTGGCAGGAGCTGGGGCAGAGCAATGGGAGTTCACCCCATCGCAGGGATTCAAACTGCTGACCTTCTGATCTGCAAGCCCAAGAGGCTCAGTGGTTTAGACTACAGCGCCACCTGCGTATATGAGAATACGCTGCCTTTTTATGATTTTATTCTTATTTATAAAATTTGTATACCGCCCTGTGCCCACGGGTCTCAAGGCGGCTCGCAGGATAAAATCACAATATAAAAACACAAAATACATAATCAAAATGGAAACAGAAACAACCCAATGGCACACACACACACACCTTGATGGGACTCAAGGAGGCTGTATTCTCTTTGGGGCTTCCTCTACCCTCACTGACATCCTCTTTGCGCTCCGGGGAGGGTCTCCTCACGAGCCAAGAGGACTCTGCAGCTCTCTCCCACCATTCCCGGGTATGAATTGAATTATTTAATTATTTCCCGGCGCTGTGCGTTTATGCGGTCGCAAGCGAGTAGAATGCTGGAGGATGCCTGTACTGGGCAAAAACTGTGCATATTTCGTGTCACTTCATCTGCGTGCATAGAAATGAACATTTCCCCATACATTTCATCCCGTTTGTGGCAAAAAATTATTCTCACCGCTTGGTAGGGTGGTCAGTGGCGTAGTGTGGGTTGCCAGCGCCCGGGGCTGCGCAGACTGGGGAGATTGGGAGGGAGCGAAACGGACAGGACGGAGTATGCATGCACATTCAACTGGAGATCGCAGCCGCAGAGATAAGAAAAGAAGAGTTGTTCTGTTGATTGAGAGGACACTTCCTGGTTCACATGGAGAAGCCATTTTCAACGGAGCCTAGAGACGGAAACATGCAGTTGTATTGAGGCAGCACTGGATGTTGAAATTTTGTGCCCCTAACAATTTTGCGCCCGGGGCAACTGCCCCAGTCCGCCACCCACCCTGCTAAGCCACTGAGGATGGTATGGATGACTGACTTACTGTCAATATCCAGCACTATTTTTCTAGAAAAAGAGGTGCCAGAACTCACTACAAACGCTTCCCTTTCTCTCTTATAATGGCGATGGCGCCCACCTGAGAGGTGCCGGAACTGAGCCCCGCCTATACCCAAGTCAATGTACCCCTTGCTAAACAGTGACCTGTATATATCCCTCCCCTCTGGTTCTATGTCAGAAGAAGCTCACAAGAAGAATAGCGTGAGTATACGAGGAAGGATTTGTTTCCTTGCATGCACAGACAAATCCGAAAATATACACTTTTTAAGAAATCTAATAATCCTTACTTGAGGCTTTAAACTCCTTGGGGGTAGATAGATACAAGGCAGTAAACCAGCAGAAGGAAAGCAACACAGTTAAGGGGGGGGGAACTAATAAAAATTCCCATAGGAAGGAAATGAAACCCACCCTTCGAACCTCTGAAATAAAAGGAAGGCAGACGGAAAGGAAAGAAGGAAAAAAGGACTCTGCTAAATTGTTGTGCTTGCCTGGAAATGAGTCCACAAGCCAACTGTATTTGGCACTGGTGCTCAAACTGTTTTCTAAACGTGTGTGTGTGTGTGTTGTGTATTTTTCACCTCTTTTGAACACACTTTCCCAAAGCAGTAACAAAACAAAACAAAACAAAAAAATGGAGGGCAGGGGGAGAATCAACAACCCCAAACTCCTACACTATAAAATTCAGATCCAAGGTCTGTCTTTCAAGCAACCTTTAATTTGGAAGGCTTAGCTAGAATTGCCAGATGTCTCTAATTTTAAGTTATTTCCCTAAACTTCAAGAGTTGCTCCTTGTGTCCCCCCCCCTCCCCACATTTCATAGCCCTGAAGAATATAATGACTGGCCATTGTTTCAGAACTGTGCAATGCCAGAGCAGCCCACACAACATATGCCACAGTTTCATAAAGGTCCTTAATTTGAGGGGGGTGGGTGGAGGCAGGGAATCCATAAAATGCCCTCACTAAATAAATAAAAATAAATAAATAAATAAAGGAACAGTGGTACAGTGGGGTTCTGATGAAGGGGCGTGACTTCCTGCCGTGCCTTGGAAAGCCGGCCTTCTTGTGCCACACGGGGGAAGACATCAGCCTTGACCTGTTGGCTGGGATAAGTAGACCTGTTCTCGTGTGCTGAATATTCACAATTCATCACCAGGATTCATCACCAGTGGTACCATGGAGAAAATTGCAATTAGGCTGCAATCCTCGTCCTACTTACCTGAGCATAACCACCACGGAATTCAGTGGGATTTACAGTCATACCTCGGCTCCCAAATGCCTTGGGAGTCGAATGTTCCGGCTCCCGAACAATCGAAAACCGGAAGTGAGTGTTCCAGTTTTCGCACGTTCTTTTGGAACCCGAACATCCAATGGGGCTTCCGACTGGCTGCAGGAACAATCAGAAGCCACACTTTGGTTTTCGAATGTTTCGGAATGGATTCTGTTCGACTTCTGAGGTACAACTGTACTTCTCAGTAGCAGACCCTCCAAGTGTCCCTATTTTCCAGGGACAGTACCAGATTTACAGAAGCAGTCCCAGTTCCTGATCTCATCCCGAAATGTCCTGCTTTCCCTTAGGACGTCCCTATTTTCATCGGAGAAATCTTGGAAGATATGGAATTATGTAACCCCAAGCCAAGGAGATAAGAAACCAGATAACCTTTAGAAGACATCTGAAGGCAACCCCATATAAGGAAAAAAATTGTTTAATTTTTAATATATGTTGGAAGTCACCCAAAGTGGCTGGGGCAACCTAGTCAGTTGGGTATAAATAATAAAATTCTTATTTTATTATTATCATGGAATAGGATGTTCCTATTTCCACTGGAGAAATGTTGGAGAGTACACAGTAGAACTGCAGCCACAGATAATGCAGACAGCAGCTTGCCAACCTTGAGGGTGGAAGTCTTTCCCAGTCTAACACCTAAAATCCTTCAAACAGCAGAATTTGAACCAGGGCCCATCTGTATCCACAGCATGTGGTCTACCACTGAGATTTGGCACCTGTCCAGTTGTGCTTTTGCACAATATGAAATATTGGATTTGCTTGTTGCAAACAAGGGATGGAAGAAGAAAAATGAATGGTTTAGATTCCCACTTTTCACCTTGATGGCCCTGGTGTGCAAAACTGGAATTTGCCCAAGGCCTAGAGGTACCAGGTAGCTGCTGGGGCATGAACACAGTCCATCACTGGACTGGCACCTACTTCACCACATAAGGGGGGGGTCATTGTTGGCAATGTAAATGCTACCGCTGAGTGCTTTGTGGTGATCACACTGGTGCCACCAGCTGGTACTGTCATGGTCACCAACTTAAGCCCATCAAAGTGGCCCATTGTTGGTTTTTAATGTTTGTAATTTGGTTAATGGGGGAAATGCTACAGGTAAAATAGAACCAGAATTTCCTGAATGCGTACATCCAGATTTGGGGGCAAGGGACGTGGGTGGTGCTGTGGGTTAAACCACAGAGCCTAGGACTTGCTGATCAGAAGGTCGGCGGTTCGAATCCCCGCGACGGAGTGAGCTCCCGTTGCTTGGTCCCAGCTCCTGCCCACCCAGCAGTTCGAAAGCACATCAAAAGTGCAAGTAGATAAATAGGTACCGCTCCAGCAGGAAGGTAAACGGTGTTTCCGTGCGCTGCTCTGGTTCGCCAGAAGTGGCTTTGTCATGCTGGCCACATGACCTGGAAGCTGTACGCCGGCTCCCTCGGCCAGTAATGTGAGATGAGCGCCGCAACCCCAGAGTCAGACACGACTGGACCTAATGGTCAGGGGTCCCTTTACCTTTAGCTAGTCTTTGGTGAGAGAGCCCAGCAGAGATTTGAAATTGCAAAACATGCAGCAAAGTAAATCGTGGAAATGTAAGCTGTTAGACCTTTGAAATAACTCCTTCTTGGTTGCTTCCAAAGTTCCCCACTTCCCTTATCCTAGAAAGAGACCACACGTTTGGTAAGTTAAATTTATTTACATACTTCTCAAAGGTCAGGCTCATGTGCTTTTCCATACAGCAGCAAGAAAAGGCAGGCCGTATAACGGTTCCAAAACGGCGTTTCTAAATAATTTGCATACAAACACAAATATGGCTTGCTTAAGCCACGCAGTCTAAGCTTGGGGCATCCAGTTTGCACATCTGTACTGTCGAGTTCGCATGGTGGAAGAAAGTGGAAAGTGGGAGAATAAATAATTTGGTAGCCCTTCCTTCCAAGCTAAGGAGGTGTGACCTAGCTAAGCCTGGCAGGACAGCTTCCTCTATGGTCTTAACCCCTTCATGCATTGATTAGAGTTAAGCTTGTTGATTATATGAGGCTGATTTATCTCACACCATCAAGGTGTGTGCAGGAGGGGAGCCCTACCAGAGAGCAAGTTGCTGAGGAACTTCATGGTGACCACATCATTCAAAGTTGGAGCACCTGGACATGGGCTGCTTTACATAATTTAAATATTTGTCCAGGTTACCGAGTTTTGTTAACAAAGTGGTTATTTGGTGACTTCTCATTCATTAATTACCACGAGCCGTTTCTGATGGAATTGCTTTAATCTCTATGGGAAACCAGTGAGGTTGTAGCATGGTTGACCTTCTACCAGGGAACCACTAAGTCGAGTCCTACAATGTGGAGCTTCGTAAGTAATGTTGGAGTTAACAGAGGTCCCCAAATGAGGACAAGGTTCTCTTGAACACAACAGAGATTAGTTTAAATCAGGGCTATCATTTATTAGCGTCCTCTGTGGTTCTTGAGAATTAGGAAAAAAGAATGAGAGCCATTATACATAGGCAGGCAATCATTACTTTAATGAGGAAAGCGCTGTGCCTTTTGTTCTGGCAGCAAAAAACTCAAGAGAATAATAAATCCTCGAAGAACTAATTTTATATTTCCCTGTATTCTTAAAAGCGATTCCCCATTTCCAAAGACATTGGGAGTCCCATCGACAAGGGTTAAGAACAGGAGAAGGTCTTACTGATGATAGAGACTGTCTACCCTTGAAGGCAGAGGTGGGAGTCAAAACAGCTTCCTCAAATGGCTCCAGCCATTGGTGAAGCATGCACATTTCCTTTTGCACCCAACCCAGGAAATATCTAGAGATGGGGAGGCTTTCAGTTGTGTTGGCTGAATTATGCTTCCTTCTGTCACCACTGTTCTAGGTGCTTTTCGCATGGGGGGGGGATTCCATTACTGAGCTAATACCATGAATTTCTTTTGGCCAAATCACTGTTTCCCTCCAGCCTTAACCTGTACCGATCTGAAATCTGACTCACGCATAACCCCAAGATCTAGACAAAAGTCTGAAATGAGAAAAAAAAATTGTATGTGTGTGATTTAAGTTCAAATACAGTGGTACCTTGGTTTAAGAACAGCTTAGTTTATGAAGAACTTGAATTAAGAATGCTGCAAACCTGGAAGTAGGTGTTTTGGTTTGTGAACTTTGCCTTGGAGGCAGAAGATGTTCCGCTTCCTGTTGAGTGGGTTCTATTTGTAAATTGAGTCCCCCACTGCTATGGGAAAGCACGCCTTGGTTTAAGAACACTTTGGTTTAAGAACAGACTTCTGGAATGGATTAAGTTCATAAACTGAGGTACCACTGTATTGGGTTGTAGTGCTTACCTAGGGACAAAATCTAGCGCTGTAAAGTAAAAAAGAAACAGACTAGGATTGTGGGGTTGACGGACACAGCCATTGAAGTCCATCCATTGGCTTGGTTCACACATCATAAACTTCACTCTGGTTTAAAGATAAACATGCAGTGTGCTGGTGTAAGGGGGGAAAGTCAAAACTACTTTGCTCCTCTCCTGCTCCTAGTGCCACTAGGAACTCAGCCATGGTTTGGCTTAACGTAGTATCTGGGGCTGAGGCCATGGGTTGTCTCTCTCCAAACGAGCCAGGAAACATAGTTAAGGTTGATTCTTTGATTACAATAGTCTAATCTGAAGGTGATCATTGTTATGATGGATAACAGGGGCTGGGCTATCTCTGCCTTGGAGGAATCACCACTAGAGCAGTGGCGGCAGCAGCTGAGAGAAGAGACTCCAAGCCCACAAACACTATTGGAGTCTCCAGGCACAAAGCTGGATCTGAAAGCACCCACAAAGTGCAAACTGCTTCTTTAGGGGTGAAGGCAGAGTAGAAAGGGTCTCATGAGAGCCAGCATGGTGTAGTGGTGAAGAGCGGTAGACTTGTAATCTGGTGAACCGGGTTCGCGTTTCCGCTCCTCAACATGCAGCTGCTGGGTGACCTTGGGCTAGTCACACTTCTTTGAAGTCTCTTGGCCCCACTCACCTCACAGAGTGTTTGTTGTGGGGGAGGAAGGGAAAGGAGAATGTAGCCGCTTTGAGACTCCTCCGTGCAGTGCTGGATTATGTATAAGCTAAACAAGCTATAGCTTAGGGCCCCACTCTCTTGGGGCCCCCAACAAAATGTAAAGGGGGAAAAAACCTGGATGTACAGTTCCAAAATATAAGTTAAAAAACAAATAAAATAAAACCTATGTGCAGCAACAGTGTTTTGTGTTGTGTAGGCTCCTATGATGTAAGTAATGGGCCCCGCCTGCTAGCCTGCTCCCTAAAATATCACTGGTTTGCTCATTTCCATATAGCATATATTCCACACAAAAACAGCGACAATTTGTTGTTGACAAAGGACAGCTGGACATAAAATGGGCCCCATGACCTTCAGTAGCTTAGGGCCTCATCAAACCTAAATCCGGCCCTGGTGGAGACAGCTGGCATGTTGATCCATTTGTCAGTCGGTCGGGGCAACACAAAATGTTTAGGGGTATGCGTCCCCCCAGAAAAAATTGGGTGTAGTCAATACTGAAGTAGACAGGCCAATGGTCTCAGTCAGCATATGACCGCTTCCTATGCTCCTGTGGCCCCCCCACTTAATGACTGGGTTCCTAAGAGCTACTTTAGGGTGCTTCAAGGAACTGAGCATGTCCAGTAATATCTCTGCCTTTGAACACGTGGTCCAAGCCCCTTTGGCACTCCCTTTATGCGGGGCAGTGTGCTGAGGACGAGGCTGTAAGCCAGCTAACTCCCCACAATGCTCCAGTGTGAGCCCTCCTTTCTTCTGCTAGAAAGACTCCAGATGGCCGGAAAGATGGATGGGCGGAGGTTGTTTGGATCAAATGTGTACCCTGCAGTCAGCCTTCCCCCCCCCCCGTTGTTGTTGCCTGTTCCTGACCTTTCAAAAAATATGCTAAAGTTGGTTTAATCCAAAAAGGCATATTGCATATAAAATGAATGACAGCTCCTAGCGTCACCAAGAGAATCAAAACCTTTTGTTTGTTTAACTCTCTCTCTTTTTTAAGACGGCAAAAAAGAAAAAGAAAAACAGCATTTGGGAGTCAAACTTGCAGAGTTAAAGATGAGCTCCCCGACCACCACCAAAAAATAACAAATATAATAAATATCACTGTGCCATATACCCTGAGAAACCAGTGCCAGAAAAGCTCTTGGGGATCAGGGTGTTTTTTGGGTGTTTTTTTTTTGTCAGTCCCCAGCTTTTACCAATTTAAATTCTTGGCAGCATATTAAAAAAGAAATGCAGAAGGTATTTGAGACTGCAATCCCTCAGGTACTAAATCTAGTGTTTCCTGGCAATAGATGAATGTTGCTGAAGTTAAAACCTAGCAGCACCACAGCACCAGATCTCCATAGCTGTTCATATTTATACTTAACAGACAAATATGTCATTCTTTCACTATCCTGTTACACAGACCATTTTTTCACACTCCCCCCCCCCTCACCAGCCCTCTGTTTCTCTGATAATAATAAAGGTTAGAGAGAGAGACTTGTGGCAGTGGCTGGGGCCAATTTGTGTTTTCTGCTTAGCAGGACACACTTTTTCCAAGTATAGGTGTGGGTTTCTTTTCCTGTGTGCGCACACTCAACATGCCTGTCCTTCTCAGATGCTTAACCTCGTGCCTAACTCTCAAAGATCACGTTTGCTGTTCCCTGGGTTGGATGCCATTACAATGCTTGCTTTGCAGTCAAAACATGCATTATCCTCCAGATAAATGCAGCCGAAAGAGGCCCAGATCAGGCTGGTTTGGCTTTGTAAACTAAATCCACAAATCACTTTTCAAACCAGTTATAGGGTATTCAAATACTGCGTTCAGCTGCTTCCCATTGCTACATCTTGGGGACAGTGGTCCTTTACCAGAACCTTTGCCATATTTAAGTAAATGTCCTTATTCAGTTATTCATCAACCTAGGGGAGTAACAATAAGGCATTTTCTAGCAAGCATCTTCCACCTGTAATTGACTTAAGCAAAAATTCCTACAAAGAACATCTTAGTCACTTGGTTGTGAATTTTGATTAGCCGGAGACTGCTCATGACTGTTCCCCCACTCAGCAACCCAGCAGTCTTGGGTTGTTTCCTGACAGCTCACGCCCCGTGCCTGTTGTCATTTAATGTCCTTGCATACAGCTCCTCATTTAACGAGATGACTTTTTGTGTCAGAGCTACTCGCTGGCAGGAAATCTCTTCCCTGTAACTGGGTATCCCTAAGTGCCCAGTTTGTTCAGCTTCCTGAAATTATCCAGGAGGTTCACTCTTCTTCAAGCCTTATCCAAGGCGTTTCATAGGATGCCTACCGGAGGCAGACTTCTCATTCAATTTAGCTAGACCTGTTTCTCTTCCCTCCCCAATCTGTCTCCCTGCTTCTTATCCTTGCCTGTTGTTTTCTTTGGATTAATCAGGATCCTTGCAGCATAAGTCCAGAAGAGGGCAACCAAAATGGTCAAAGGCCTGGAAACAATGCCTTATGAGGAACGGCTTAGGGAGCTGGGTATGTTTAGCCTGGAGAAGGGAAGGTTAAGGGGTGATATGATAGCCATGTTCAAATATATAAAAGGATGTCATATAGAGGAGGGTGAAAGGTTGTTTTCTGCTGCTCCAGAGAAGCGGACACGGGGCAATGGATTCAAACTACAAGAAAGAAGATTCCACCTAAACCTTAGGAAGAACTTCCTGACAGTGAGAGCTGTTGGACAGTGGAATTTGCTACCAAGGAGAGTGGTGGAGTCTCCTTCTTTGGAGGTCTTTAAGCGGAGCCTTGACAGCCATCTGTCAGGAATGCTTTGATAGTGTTTCCTGCTTGGCAGGGGGTTGGACTGGATGGCCCTTGTGGTCTCTTCCAACTCTATGATTCTATGATTCTATGATAAGTCAGCGTTATCCCCAAAAGGAAGCTTTTTTGGAAGAAAGGAACTTTATTAGTAGGGTTCTAAGGAATGGCACCCCTTCATAGATCACTGCCTTGTCATGGCAAAGGGTCTTGAATAACTCCAAGAAGCTTTGAGCTATGCCATGCAGGGCCACCCAAGACGGACAGGTCAGAGCCGAGAGTTTAGACTAAATGTGACCCACCTGGAGAAGGAACTGGCAATCCACTCTAGTTTTGCCCAGAAAACTCCATGGACATAAAAAAGGAGAAGCTTTGAGAAGAAAGTGAGAGTTTCCAAGGCATGCTCTGCTTCATGGGCTCACAGAGAGTTGAACACGACCAAGACGACTAAACAACAACAACAAGGAATGGCAAGTGGACTTAGCTCAGTGGTAACCTGTGACTGCTGGCCTACCCCATTATCATACCATCCAACATTTCTTGAAAATAAGGAGGTCTTGTTCAATAACAACAACAACAACACAACAACAACAACAACAACAATTTTATTAGTTATACCCTGTCCATCTGAATTCCATGATTTCGTATACTCACGAGGGGCACGTATAGTGCCTGATGTTTCAGCCCTTATGGATTAAACCCATTTGGCTGCCTGAATGTGAACCTAATAATCAGGCCCTGCTTAAGCTTGTGCTTCCTCAGTAATTGACTCTTGCATATTGATTAAGATGTTGATCTGTCCCAGCACTTCTCGGTGGTAATGCAGTTGAGAATGGGGCTTCCTTTCCTTGCAGTTCTCCGCTGTCACCGCACTCGGTTTAATGGATAAAGCTGTCATCCCTAAAGCTAGAATGTCTTGGAGGCACAAAGACGAAATTAACTGCTCAATAATTTATGGGACATGGAAGGGAAGGGGGGGGAAAACTTTACCCAACAACTTCAATTGATTGCTGTAAGTGTTTTGACTGCAGTTGCCTGCTTTGCATGAAGCCAGCTTCTTTGGAGAGCCTGATTTCTTCCACCTGGGCAGAAGCCTCTTGACTACTTTTCACACAGGAAAGGAGCCTTTTGCACACTCAAAGGGATTTTCCCCCCTAGGGCAGAGGAGCATAAGAACACACAAAGAGCCCCACTGGGTCAGACGAAAGGTTTCTCTAGCCCAGCATTCTGCTCCCACCAGTGACCAACCAGTTGCATCTTGGAAGCTCCCAGAACACAACGTGATAGCAATAGCACTCTCCCAGGCACGTTGCCCATCAGCTGGACTATTTCATTCTTCACTGCTCCATAACCCTAACCAGATTTGCTCAGGGAAAACAGACATAGGCCTTCTTTCAGTGTGGTGTAGTGGTTAAGAGTGGTAGACTTGTAATCTGGTGAACCGGGTTCGCGTCTCCGCTCCTCCACATGCAGCTGCTGGGTGACCTTGGGCTAGTCACACTTCTCTGAAGTCTCTCAGCCCCACTCACCTCACAGAGTGTTTGTTGTGGGGGAGGAAGTGGAAGGAGAGTGTTAGCCGCTTTGAGACTCCTTAGGGTAGTGAAAAGCGGGATATCAAATCCAAACTCTCCTCTTCTTCTTCTTCTTCTTCTTTTCTTCTTCTTCTTCTTCTATATAGCAAGATGAGCACTGCAACCCCAAAGTTGGACACGACTGGACCTGATGGTCTGGGGTCCCTTTACCTTTACCTAGAAGATGAAACTAGAGGACATGCATTCTGGGTTGGCTCTTACTGTTGAAGTCATAGGAAATGCTACCCAGATATGGAACTGCAACTACCCAGAGAGTTAGAATCCAAACTCTTCTTCTTCTTCTTCCAGCAGCTTGGGAGGGTCATATGTGTAGAACTGTGGCTTGTGGATGACCCGTTAATCATGCGACAGCCCTCCACCAGCTGTGAGGGACATGCACCCAATGCCTAAGCCAAATCCAACCTACATCTGGAATCAATAAAGTCTTGGCCAATTTTAAAATCCCAGAACGTTGTCTTGTCCAGTATGTTCCCCTTCTTGGCTCGGGCCTTGCTCCCTGGGGGAGTTGGTCACTGCATGTGGGTCTGCAGCCGTAACACCCTACTCATTTGTTACATTCCCAAGTGCTTCTGTCATTTTTCATGCCGAGTGAAAGATGCTCTTTTGGTATCTCACTGCAGCGCATTAAGAATTAAGCTTAGGACCAAGTTTTCTAGAACCAAGTTTGGAAGCAAGGTGTCAACAACCAGTTTGATATACCCCTAAAAGAAAGCAATGATGGAATCATTTTAATTTGCTTTTATCCCTTCTAGGTACTACAGAAAACAGTTTCAAGCATGTTCCCCAGATGGAAACACAACAAAACTTGCATTTCTTGCCTTTATAAGCTACACTTTCATTATCTCTGTTGAGGCACTGAGGAGACATAGTAGGAAGAGGTCCCCCCCCCCAGTGGGTGTGGAGCACATAGTGCCCCGGAGTCCATGGCAGGCCTTCATAGTTTTGGACGCAGTGTGTGGATGTGTTCACAAAGTCTAAGGCCTAGGTTTGTGTAAGGTAAAAGGACCGTTTACCTTACCGCTGGAGCAGTACCTATTTATCTACTTGCACTTGACCTGCTTTCGAACTGCTAGGTTGGCAGGAGCTGGGACTGAACAACGGGAGCTCACCCCGTCGCGGGGATTCGAATCGCCGACCTTCCGATCGGCAAGCCCTAGGCTCTTTGGTTTAACCCACAGTGCCACCTGCGTCCTTTGTGTAACAAAGTGCAAATTCAACATTTGCGTTACCAGGCAGCAACCGCCCCAGACCCCAGGGACCACCAGAAAGGAATAATGATTCATGACAACGTGTTATGGAATTAAAATTTGGCCACAACTTTATTAAACTTGGCTTAGGCATTTTGCATGTATCCCTCCCAGCCCCCCAGCTGGGGGAACTGAGGCTCCTCAGGGTAAATGGGATATGGGGGTGCTCTGCAAGATGTATGTGTACGCAGGCAGCCCACCCCATATCCCCACACACAGGGTAGTTCAGTGTATGGCCAGTGACACCCATATTGTTGTTGTTGTGTTTAGTCATTTAGACGTGTCCGACTCTTCGTGACCCCATGGACCAGAGCACGCCAGGCACTCCTGTCTTCCACTGCCTCCTGCAGTTTGGTCAGACTCATGTTGGCAGCTTCGAGAACACTGTCCAACCATCTCGTTCTGTCGTCCCCTTCTCCTTGTGCCCTCCATCTTTCCCAACATCAGGGTCTTTTCCAGGGAGTCTTCTCTTCTCATGAGGTGCCAAAGTCTTGGAGCCTCGCTTCAGGATCTGTCCTTCCAGTGAGCACTCAGGGCTGATTTCCTTCAGAATGGATAGGTCTGATCTTCTTGCAGTCTCTCAAGAGTCTCCTCCAGCACCCATATTACAACCCCTTTAACATGGGACCCTGGAAGCTCCTGAGCCGACTGCCTGGCCCTACCCCCAGCTGTGTAAATTGACTAACTGAGGCTGGGCGTGAACCTCCAAAGAATAACACTGAGAGGCAGGCCAGCCAACACCACCGGTGAGTTCCCTGGGGTCCAAAGAGCCGCGCGTGATCCTGCAAAGGGCACCCACATTGTAGAGTGTGACTGCTCATTATCCTGGTGCTTGAAATATCTACCAACCAAAGCTTTGTATACATTTCTCACGAAGACCAAGGAATGAGGACTTATATTTCAAAATAAAGGGAACTCCAACAAATTGGTGCTGATGAGATTCTGGTTAGTATTCCTTCGTTCCTTCCTCTGTTTTAACTCGGTCTCTTTTTCATATCATAGAACAGATCAATCCTCTTGTTATTTACAATATAAGGAGAACTACCCCTGGGAAATCAGCATGTGAGAATGAAAGTTCCAACACCCCTCCAGCACTGAACTGCAATGCTGATGATCAAAAATTCAGGAAATGTGTGTGTGTGTGTGTGTGTGTGTGTGTGTGTGTAATGAGCACAGTATATGGCTATGCCATTGTTGCAGAGTTGGCTAGCAGTGGGAAGCAGATACCACTTTGTTTGAGAAATACAAACAACACAATTTTTTCTCCTGAACAGCTCCAGGTGGGTTTTCACCAGTTTTCACAAACTGAACCAAAAGCATTTTTAGAGAGGGTGTTCCAGTTCACCAGCAGAATGGAAGGACTTGGCAAAGTAGGCGTCTTCAACAAATGGCATTGTCAGAAGTGACCCAAAATGGTCATTTGCTATGCAATCCATAGTGGGAAATCCAGGTTTGCCAACGAATGTATATTTGACAGTGAGTCGTAACACAAATTTGTAAAATGAATATTGTTGTGGGGAACATGCTAGGGGGCCCATAAATCACAGACCATAGCGGCCCAACCAGGCTTCTGGGGAGAGGTGCCTGGCAGCTGGGTACACTTGCCTCGGAGGGCTAAGTTTGGGGGGGGCACCAGAGGCCTGCTGGACTTCTGCTGTCATGCCAAGAACCAAGACTCTTGTCCCCGCCTCAGACACAGGCATTAAATTAAGCATATCTATATGTTACAAAGGAAGGTTAGATAAAGATATTAATTCTTCAGCCAATAGAAGATAACACAGCGTGTTGAAAGCTGTGAGACACATACAAAACTGAATAAGCAGTTGAAATCATGTTTACTGGTTGTATTTTGAAATACAAAATAGATCCTATACTTTTTGCCCCTGTGTGTGTTCAGATTGTAGCGTCTGAGCAGAAACAGGGCAATTGTGATTCTTCTACTTTGTATTCTCACCCTAATCCTCTATTGTAGATTAGAATCTTAAATTTGACGAGGCAGGTGACCCTCACCTGTTCCAAGGCTACTGCAGCTGAGGAATCACACATCTCCTCCCAGAGCTAGCGAGCCCCACCTGGCCAGCTAGGGAGATGGGTTATGGGCTGTTGCCTGCCTCAGCCTCCTGGAGCACCCTGCCTGCTGCTTCCTACGCCTCAGAGCCCGCCATGTTCATGAAGACAGGGGTCCCTCTGGCTCCGGTGGTGGGTCCTGCTGCTCTGGTTCCTGTGCACTGACTCCCACCCTCTTGTCATCCTCCGTCACCCTGTGAGTACTCCCTACACCAACCTCTCCTTCCCTGCCCCCAGCTTGCCCCAACATGTCCCAGTCCCGGCTACAGGATAGGTGTGGTAAACCTGTTGATGACTTTTAACGAATGCAATTGGTCTTACGGGGGAAAGCAAGGGGTGAGATGGCTAAAAATAGCTTTATCGTGTATAATGACACCTATCAGCCAATCTCCCATTCCCACCACCCTTTTGAGTAATACCCCTCCCCACCCTCTCACTATATATAAGAGTCTGGTGACCTCTGCTTCAGTGTATCTGAAGAAGTGTGCATGCACACGAAAGCTCATACCAAGAAGAACCATAGTTGGTCTCTAAGGTGCTACTGGAAGGAAAACAATTTTTATTTTGTTTCGACTACAGCAGACCAACACGGCTACCTACCCGTAACATAAATTTTAAGGTAGGCTCGCTTAGGAGAAGCAAGCTTGTACAGTGGTGAAATTTATTTTATTTTATTTATATTCATCATAACATTTCAGGGCAGAATATTGGATGGTAGCGTGCAAAACGCCCTGTACAAGTGGGAAACTTCAGGCTGGAGATGAGGATGAATGTGGACCTCCAGGCTTCTCCATTTGGGCTTGGAACTCTCCCTAGGTTCCACCTCTCTTTGGTTCTGATTCCCATCCTGACCATTTTGGGCTGGCTAGAATGTGTCATTGAACTCTGATAACGGCTTTTGCTGCCCTTGCTGGAGGATAGAGAGGGGTGAGTGTTTGTACAAACTAGCCTACTATTTGTTGTTGTTGTTGTTCAGTCATGTCCGACTCTTGGTAACCCCATGGACCAGAGCACGCCAGGCATGCCTATCTTTCACTGCCTCCCACAGTTTGGCCAAACTCATGCCAGTCGCTTCGAGAACACTGTCCAACCATCTCATCCTCTGTCGTCCCCTTCTCCTTGTGCCCTCCATCTTTCCCAACATCAGGGTCTTTTCCAAGGAGTCTTCTCTTCTCATGAGGTGACCTACTATACAAAGGTAAATTCTCATTGGCTGCTTGGCCTACTTTTGCCTCTGGCTCCGCCTACCTTGTGGCCCCTGGAAGTTGCTCAGAACGGAAGTCGGACCTCAGGCTGAATAAAGGAAAAAGAGAAAACATCTCCCAGAGCCAAGCTTTCAATAAGACCCCATATATGCCTTATTATTTGGTGTATGTGTGTGTGTGTTTAAAAAAAAGTTTTGAGTCATTATTAGTTCAGCAAAACAGAGACGTATGATACACAATAAATAAAGTCTGGGTAGGAATCCAAGGAAACTGCCATGGTTCGTTTGCTTCTTCCGAGTGGTGAATCCTCCTCACCAATCTAGAGGAAAAGAGATTTATGGAAACGTGTTCCTCCCCACCCTGTTCCCCACTGCTGGTCAGCCTGAAATCTATCACACCCAGGAGGCCTTGCCTCACATCTGACTTCCTTTCTTTGAGGGAAATTCAGGGCCGTGGGCCCCAGGAACCCCTCTCAGGTGTTGAGGAGGCCACATAGTGCAATTTGATTCTTCATTAAAAAGAGCCCCGCCGAGGTGTCTTAAGTACGGAGCATCCTACGAGGAGCGAGCCTGCTGAATTGCTCTCCCTGTAATATCCGTCCATTTAACTGGTATAAAGCAACTCCCCCTTGGCTATGTACTCCGTTGAAGTCTCACAAGGAGCCTCGCTAAAGAGGCATAGGTAAATATTTTACACAGTGCAGAGTGAATTAGGAGCGCAACCACCATTAGGCAGAGCCGGAGTGGTGCAGTTGATTTCCTCCCACCCCCCGCTACACTAAGCTCAAAATGGATCCCATGGCACACAGAGTCTCCAGTCCCACGTGCCACCTTACAAAGAAGGTGCAGTTCAATTTCATTTAATATTGCATATGTTTCCATTAGCATGAGTCAATTGCTCTCCATTCTCGGTTTAAGGCTCCCCCTTTCCTCTCCGTTATAGTTCTGCTGCTAAGAGGCTGCCAGTCCACCCTTCCCTGCTGTGCTCCGATGATATAATGCTGTGGCAACCGTGGATCCCATTGTTTTCAAATCTCATATCCATGCTGCAGGTGGGCTGGTGCTGAGATCCCTCTCTGGGCCAGATTTTCTAGAAAACAGATATCTGTATCATTTGGGGGGGGGGGGAGAGAGATTTTCCTAAGCATATTGCCCAAATGGAATTAGGATAATATTTTAGACTAGAAGGACGGATCAAGCCAGTGGGAGAGCATTGACATGATAGCCTCTTGTGGACTCCTGGGGAAACAGGCAAGATGACCTGCATTGGGGGGGGGGGAAGTAGGTCAAAACTCCCTCTTCAGAGCCAGTGTGGTGTAGTGGTTAAGAGCGGTAGACTCATAATCTGGGGAACCGGGTTCGTGTCTCCGCTCCTCCACAGGCACCTGCTGGGTGACCTTGGGCTAGTCCCACTTCTTTGAAGTCTCTCAGCCCCACTCACCTCACAGAGTGTTTGTTGTGAGGGAGGAAGGGAAAGGAGAATGTTGGCCGCTTCCTTCGGGTAGTGATAAAGTGTGATATCAAATCCAAACTCTTCTTCTTCTTCTTCTTCTTCTTCTTCTTTTTCTTCTTCTTCTTCTTCTTCTTCTTCTTCTTTCTTCTCTTCTTCTTCTTCTTCTTCTCTACTTGCTCCAGGAGTCCCTTTACTGCATACATGTACGATACGTATCTGCCCCTCCCTTGGGAAATAGCTCTTGGTGGGGTTGATTGTGACTGGAAAAACGGCAGGGGACAGTGCCAACTTTCCCTTCCCCAAGCATTGTCATTTCAGCCAGAATTGTCGGTTTCCCCTTGCGACTGTTGTTACCTTAATGACAGACCTCCCATGCCATGTGTATTTTCGCCCTAAGAGAGGATGAAAACACTTACAGATTCTTTTTGTGACCGTATTACATAAACATCATTAATAAAACAGTGTAGTCCAAATGAGGTGAAACCAAAGCCGTGTTTACATTCTTAGCACATCTAAAGCAAAATATATCGCCCTGTTTTCGCTTGTCGGTTGTTCCATCCCTTAGTGTACAGTATGTCTCTGTGTGTGGTTTTTTAAAAAACAAAAACACAATTTTAATTTTTCTTTTAAATATGAAGATGTTTTCAACAGGAGTACTAAATAGCTGAATGCAGAATGTGGTAAAGGAGCCAGAGACATATTATTATGGGAAAAGGGGGAGGTTTTTTCCCCGTGAGGGGAGCCTTCTCCCCCACCCCAGCAAGGAGCAAATGAATTACTAAGCAATCACACAATTCTATGGCTTCTGTGGCACAGTGTTCATTCAGAATTAATCATTTAATATGGCAATTTTACACCCCAATCCTAAGAGTCTGCTTTAGCATCTGTGACAGAAACAATAACATTCACCGTGGAATCATAGAATTGCAGAGTTGGAAGGGACCATAAGAGTCATCTAGTCCAACCCCCTGTGATGCAAGGATCTTTTGCCCAACATGGGTCTCGAACCCACGACCCTGGGTCTCATGCTCTACCACCTGAGCTAAGTAATCCCACCTCTACTTTTTAGGTAACACTTGCCTCTCTATATATCTGAAAAAAACACTAAGCAGGAGCAATATAATCCGTCTTTCTTCTTCATTGGCGATCCCTCGTAGCCGAGTAAGATTGTCTTCCATAAACACGGTTTTAACAGTGAGTCCGTAAGTGACTGTGGAGGCCAGTTCTGGATCCACATGTCCTTCCACAGTGGGGACATTGGTTTCTGGGCAGGAGTTGATCACGGTGTGGATTTGCCAAGTCCATACTCACATTATGGCTCCTAACCACTTTTATGGCGGTTGGAGGATGGATGGCGGCTAACAGATTGAGGTTGAATCCTGACAAGACAGAAGTACTGTTCTTGGGGGACAGGAGGAGGGCAGGTGTGGAGGATTCCTGGTCCTGAATGGGGTAACTGTGCCCCTGAAGGACCAGGTGCGCAGCCTGGGAGTCATTTTGGACTCACAGCTGTCCATGGAAGCGCAGGTTAATTCTGTATCCAGGGCAGCTGTCTACCAGCTCCACCTGGTACGCAGGCTGAGACCCTACCTGCCCGCGGACTGTCTCACCAAAGTGGTGCATGCTCTGGTTATCTCCCGCTTGGACTACTGCAATGCGCTCTATGTGGGGCTGCCTTTGAAGGTGACCCGGAAACTGCAATTAATCCAAAATGCGGCAGCTAGACTGGTGACTGGGAGTGGCCGCCGAGACCACATAACACCGGTCCTGAGAGATCTGCATTGGCTCCCAGTACGTTTCCGAGCACAATTCAAAGTGTTGGTGCTGACCTTTAAAGCCCTAAACGGCCTCGGTCCTGTATACCTGAAGGAGCGTCTCCACCCCCATCATTCAGCCCGGACACTGAGATCCAGCGCCGAGGGCCTTCTGTCTGTTCCCTCACTGCGAGAAGCAAAACTACAGGGAACCAGGCAGAGGGCCTTCTCGGTAGTGGCGCCCGCCCTGTGGAACGCCCTCCCATCACAGGTCAGGGAAAAAACAACTACCTGACATTCAGAAAAAACCTGAAGGCAGCCCTTTTTAGGGAAGTTTTTAATGTTTGATATTGTTGATTTGGTTTCTGTTGGAAGCCGCCCAGAGTGGCTGGGGAAATCCAGCCAGATGGGCGGGTACAAATAATAAATATTATTATTATTATTATTTTATTCAAAAAAATGCTTTACAAGCAGCATGTTGTAAGCACTGGTGCAGAGAACACAAATAACTTATACCAGGCATGGCTACCCAGCAGCCCATAGTCCAGCCTCGGTGGCAATTTTATCTGGCCCTCAGCAGCCCTATAAATTTCACAGCGCGATCCTATGCAAGTTTACTCAGGAGTCAGACCCTCTGTAAGTGTGTCTTGGACTGTAGTGTAAATCAAAATATGGCAATAGAAACTTTGCTGTCTACTGTGGTGTGGTGGGGAGTTTCAAGTTGTAACAGCAGCAATGTAAGAGAACACCCCCATTTCCATTATTACACGTCTCTTGGATTTTGTATGTAATACAAACATATATAATGCTATTCTTGAGCTCATGTGCTTCATAACTGGAAACAGCATTCCTCAGAAATGGCATATACTTCGTCGCAGGGATTCGAACCTCCGACCTTTTGATCAGCAAGCCCTAGGTTCAGTGGTTTAGACCAGCACCACCTGCGTCATCACAGTACTTTACACCAAATTCCATATGGCTGCAACAGAGGAAGTCTTGGGGAGCGAGGTGCACTCCACAGACCAACTCCTTTTGACTTCTCCCTCTTCAACGGTCATCTGACAGCAGCCCCCCATCTGGCTGCAGACGAGGAAGCAAAGCCCTCTCCATCGAGTCTTCTGGCTGTTTGAATGAGCTCAGTTCCAGATACTATGCCTCTGGTAGACAAAAACTGGATGCAGAAGTAACTCAGACATGTACAACCATTATTTCTGCATACATTCAAAGTACTCCACATGAGTCACTGAAGTCTACATAGCCAGTTAGCAGTGCCGGATTTATGTATAAGCTAAACAAGCTATAGCTTAGGGCCCCACTCTCTTGGGGCCCCCCCAAAATTAAAGGATGTACATTTCCAAAATATAAATAAAAACAAAAAGTTATGTGCAAATGGCTTCAGATACCTATGAGGTCCATAAATTACCATATAGCATATATTCAACACAAAAAGTGACAATTTGTTGTTGACAAAGGACAGCTGCACATATAAAGGGCCCCATTACCTTCAGTAGCTGAGGGCCTCTTCAAACCTCAATCCGGCCCTCCCAGTTAGTTACCAAAGCAGGGAGTAGAAGTAAGCTCTTATTTTGAAACACGGGAGATGTTTTCATAAGTGCAGAACACCTTTCACTTGGAAACATTTCAACAGTGAATGCTGCTCATTCAGCAACAGAAACCGAAGAAAACAATTTTGGCAATGCATATTCTCAGTCAGTGATGTAGGTTTTTCATCCTTACAGTCTCGGGAGTTGCAGAAGCCGGTTTAAGCTTTATTTGCGAAAGGTCCAACACACTGGACCTTAGACCCACATAGTAGCAATAATCTGCCAATCTATTTGCTCCTAGCGCCCTCAGGAAACCCCCTCCCATTCCATCCGGAGACCTCTGCATTTACCAATCCGCGTTTCATCTCTGTTCCCAGCTCAGGAGTTCATAAATGAATGACAGAGTGGATCATAGCTGGCCATCTGCTAAGAATTGCCTTCATTTCTCTGCTGCCTTGCACACATGTTTGCGAGTGACCTAATCTAACGGTGAAGATTGTCAATCTTTCGAGGTTCTAATTCCTTGAGAACCTGATCTGACATGATCTTGATTTCCTTCCATAACTTTACCCCCCACTCTTGGGAAATTTATGACTGCTTTGGATTTTTATCTCAGACCTTTTGTGAACAAGAAAGTAAAAGATGTATGTAATTTTTCCCCGAGCTTTCTTTGGTCAGCAAATTACTCTGAGCATCTCTTGGAAGCTCCTGTTGCCACATTCGCTGACCTCGTATTTCTTATATTAAGGTCTTGAAACATTTTAGCCTAGGTGGAAATCTCCTCCTTATTCCTTGCCCTTAATTTTCTACAGTTTCCATTTAGCTTTCTCTTTCCTGTCTGCACTACATTAGAATCTTTACACTTCCCCCCTCGCCTGTCGTTGTCTTGACGTGTGTGTGTGTGTGTGTGTGTGTGTGTGTGTTTCTCCCCTTTTTCACTTCTTCATTGCTTCTAAGTGCTGGTAATTCAGTTCTGCAGCTTTCACTATTTCCTCTGACTTTGTGTCCTCCTGAACCATGGCCCCTGAATGATGTTAAGAGGAATAGTGACACTTTCTCGAAAAACTGAAACTGGGGTCCTGAACCACTTGCGTTCATTAAAAAAATCTCCCAATACGTTTTTCAAGAATAGGTATTTTTAACCCTGTGCCCTGGCAAAATTCCAGCATGGGTGATTACATCCTGTCTACCTGAATTCCCTTGCATTTCAGACACACTAATTTTCGAAGTCTGTCTTAATTCGTACTATGCCACTGCCAATGGCTGTTAGATATTGGCCTGTATTGTTCCCCTGAGTGATGGAATCAGTGTGTGTGCGGGCCTGTGTTTCATTTTACTAATTTTATACTGTATTACGAAATAGTTTAGATGAAATACAATTT
Source organism: Lacerta agilis (assembly GCF_009819535.1). Taxonomy (NCBI): domain Eukaryota; kingdom Metazoa; phylum Chordata; class Lepidosauria; order Squamata; family Lacertidae; genus Lacerta; species Lacerta agilis. The sequence continues at coordinate 3,550,465 of NC_046327.1, read as the reverse complement.
GAAGACTTATATTATAAAATTCAAAACATTAATTTTGTAAATAGATTTCTAAAACGGGGTGTGTGTGTGTTTGTGCGTGCGTGCTATATTATGCATAGCCTTTACAACAGCATGAATTTGGCAAGAGCCCTTTCCTTGATTTATAGGCACATGTAGTAATTTTCAAAGTGTGGGTTTTTTGAAGCTTATCATCTTTATTTCATTATTTCATGATCATTACAGTCTTGTCAGAAGTGCCTCATCCGTGCTTACTTGCTATTTGGGAAGATCCAGAATGAGACCAATAGCTTCAAAATGGGTCATAATAATCTCCACTTGGGACTTATGTACAAAATCATTAATTCCACAGCAACAAACCTTTGACTTGTCTCAACCTCAGTGGTTTCAGCAATCGACAGCTTAGTCTGTTGAGAAAGAAAATTAAGAGGCAGGGGAAAACATCTGGCTAATCAAGATCATTCAAAAAAAATTATTCAGGACTCCATCAGCAGAACCAACTAGATGCTTCAAGAGACATAGAGCTGCAGGCCCTCTCTGGCTTTCCTCCTCCTCCTCTTCCTATCAACTAATTACATGAACTAGCAGCCTCATCCTCAGCATTGCACAGAAATTCTAAGGAAACAAAGAATTCAGCGCAGTTTGGAAATCGCGATTAGAATCAGGGCAGTTTCGAAATTTTCTGTCTGCCATCTTGATTCGAAATGGTGTCCAATTGCATCCAAACACAAATGAAATCCTGCTCCCGGATCTTGGGAGCTATCATGAAGAGCATATAAAGCATTTGAGCTCCTTGGATGAAAGGTGTGGTATAAATATAAGACATTAGTAAATAATTACATCTCCTGGAACATATATTCTGCCCTCAAGAGCAATTTCACATTTGACGTTTTGCTAATGGGTGTGCATGGGGTGTGGAAAGAAAATACATGTACACGGTTGCACAGTTATCTATGTCTGCCTCACTCTGTTAATACACAGCGAGATGCCACAATTTGCATCAAACTTGCAATGTATGTAAACATAGCAACTCACACAATACATTATTCTGCACAGTGCAATACACAGCTCATAATTTATGGCAATCTATGATACAACTGGGACGCGGGTGGCACTGTGGGTTAAACCACAGAGCCTAGGGCTTGCCGATCAGAGGGTCGGCGGTTCGAATCCCCACGACGGGTGAGCTCCCGTTGTTCGGTCCCAGCTCCTGCCAACCCAGCATTCAAAAGCACAGCAAAGTGCAAGTAGATAAATAGGTACCGCTCCGGCGGGAAGGTAAACGGCGTTTCTGTGCGCTGCTCTGGTTTTGCCAGAAGCGGCTTTGTCATGCTGGCCACATATCCGGAAGCTGACGCCGGCTCCCTCGGCCAGTAATGCGAGAGGAGCGCCGCAACCCCAGAGTCGGACACGACTGGACGTAATGGTCAGGGGTCCCTTATGATACAACTATAATAATAATCAACACATTGACTCTGATTTAAATTTCATAGATTTCAAATATCCAAGTACAGGAGATCACAGCAAAAGAAGAGATAGAGATAGACAGTGCTCCCCCCCCCTAAAAATGTTTAGCGATACTCTCATTTTTCTACTCATATTGAAATACTACCCTTTAATGAGGCCAAACTTAGATTCATAAAATGTTTAGGGGGTATGCGTACCCCTGTGTACCCCCCAGAAAAAAGCACTAGATGATATTGATATTGATATAGATATAGATATCTTCATGCTCTAAGTTCAGCATAAAATTGAGATTGCAGCTGGAGAAAGGTAGAGAATGCAGAACATATCAAATTCCTGGTAACTTTGACATATAGGAAATGTGAACATTTTTAGTAATAAAAAAATAAATAAAAATTAGTTAATTAAATTTATTAGTAACTCGCCTCCACCCCAGTAACTGAAAACGACTTACAGTAGAAAATAAATAACTCATGAAAAACAGCATAAAACTAAAACAGAGTCCACATCTAAAACTCATATATATATTTGAAAAGCAGGGCTGAAACCTCCCACCCACTGAAGGAGGCCACAGACAACTAAAAGCCAAAGCTTTGCAGAAAAGAAGGACTTTTGCCTGGATTCTGAAGATAAGAAGGCCCTGTTCTCATTCCAACACTCTTTGTGCCTCCTTTGGAGGGAGTGCTAAATCTCTTTAAACAGTATTTAATGTCTGAATACATTTTATTATAGTGTGGCTTATTATGTAACTTGTGATGGAAGCTTAAAATGCCTTTTTGCACCTTATAAGTGCAATGTACAATGTAAATGCAGTGTGCCTGATCCAGTGCTCCAAAGGGCCTCTTGCTGCACACAGAAAGCTTCTATGAATAGGAAATACCCTCCAACATTTATCTGATGAAAATAGGGATGTCCTATTCTATTATTATTAATTATTATTACACCCTGCCCATCTGACTGGGCTGCCCCAGCCACTCTGGGCAGCTTCCAATACATATAAAAACACAGTAGACATTAAAAAACTTATTAAAAGCTTCCCTATACAGAGCTGCTTTCAGATGTCTTCTAAAAGTTGTATCATTATTTATCTCCTTGGCTTGGGGGTCACATGACTCTATACCCTCCAACATTTCTCTGATGAAAAGAGGGACATCCTAAGGAAAGTGGGACATTCCAGCATCAAATCAGAAACCGGGACTGCTTCTGTAAATCTGGGACAGCCCCTGGAAAATAGGGACACTCGGAGGGTCTGATAGGAGCGTGCCGATATTTTTATCTTCAATATGCTTTGAGGTCAGCATGTAACGGGTACACAACTGAAGTGCTGACTTTCAAAAGTACCACTCTATAAAGTAGAAAGATGAGTGATGTGATTAAGTTTGACACTGAAAACAACCACTGAGCCAACAGCTTGTGTTTCAAGCAAACTTCTCACTTCTATCCAGAGTTCATTTGCAAAAGGGCCCTTCCTGGGACCTTCAATAACGATTTAAAAATAGTGAGCCACCACAGCTTAGCATGATGCTTCCATGACCCTCAAATACCCATTTTTCAACACCTGAGTGTCTGTTGAGAAGATGTTTTTGCACGAGATGGTGGGAGCAGATGCAGCGTCTAGACTTCTTTTACACCACAAGGCATCGTATTACGTCCAATGTGTCTGCATGCAGAGAAGCAAAGGTGCAAGATTTAAAATAGAACAGGAGTGGAGATCTAAGAATGGGTTATTATTTCAGATCGATAGTTTTCCAGCGATTTCATGGATCATATGTTATGAGTTTGGAGGGGGCGAAAACCCCTTAAACCCAAGAAATTAATGAACGTCAGGATCTAGCAATATTTTCGAAGAGGATAATGCAGGCTACAACCGTTCTCCTGGGTAAAGGGACCCCTGACCATTAGGTCCAGTCGCAGACGACTCTGGGCTTGCGGCACTCATCTTGCTTTATTGGCCAAGGGAGCCGGCATACAGCTTCCAGGTCATGTGGCCAGCATGACTAAGCCGCTTCTGGTTCACCAGAGCAGCGCACGGAAATGCCGTTTACCTTCCCGCCGGAGCGGTACCTATTTATCTACTTGCACTTTGATGTGCTTTTGAACTAGGTTGGCAGGAGCAGGGACCGAGCAAAGGGAGCTCACCAAGTCATGGGGATTCGAACCACCAACCTTCTGATCGGCAAGCCCTAGGCTCTGTGGTTTAGACCACAGCGATTATCACCCCTCTTTTACTGTCCATTCTGGGTTGCCCAACCACTGCCACAGTGTCCTTTCTCTTGGCAGATCAAGATGCAGGTGACAGCAGGTGGCAAGGTTTTTAGCTGGGGCAATCAGAATAACCCTACAACAAACACTCCCCCACAACAAACACTCTGAGGTGTGTGGGGCTGAGGGACTTCAGAGAAGTGTGACTAGCCCAAAGTCACCCAGCAGCTGCAGGTGGAGGAGCGGAGACGCGAACCCGGTTCACCAGATTACAAGTCTACCGCTCTTAACCACTACACCACACTGGCTCTGGGCAACTTACAGCATATATAGAAACAAATACATCAAACATTAACGGAATGTCCCCTTGTCTGCAATTGTTATGAAAGCGGCTTGTAGGTAGGTAAGAAACCTGCCAAATTGCAACAACTTTCCTGTCCGGATTTTCACTGTTTGGAATATGGCAACCCTAGCAGAACCGAAAAGATGCTCAGTTCTGACTGAAGCCAGACCACTCTGCTGCTGTAGGAACTGGAATCTCTGCCTTCATTCTGGGAGACCTCCACAGGTCTATTAGAGCGGGAATCCCTTGATACCTGTGCTGGGTTCGTCTGCTCCTCTTCCACAGCAGGACCCCAAACTGCTGTCTTGTTAACACTAGATGTTTAGCTGTGTGATGATGATGATGATGAAAAATGCGTATGTGTTGCTTTGCCGCTTACACCGTGATCAAGTAGCAAACTGCCGTGTCTATATGAAACAGTCTCTCTTTCTCTTCTCACACAGGCTCTGAGGGTTTCAAAAATAAACAAATAAGTAAAAATAAATACATAAATAAATCATACTTGAGGCAGAGTCTGGACTGGGCTGATAAATAATGAAACAAAAAAGAGAACCTCTTGATAAGAATGTAATAATATGGCAGGCTACGGCTGAATAAAATCACTAGAGACGGACTTAGGCCCTATCTGCAGTTATACTAAGCATCGTCATGGCACTTTGAACTGTCATGGCTTCCCCCGGAAGAATCTTGGGGTCTGTAGTTTGTTCAGGGTGGTCAGCATTGCTAGGAGATCCCTGTTCCCCTTGCAGAGCTGGGAAGAAGGGTTGGCGGCAATTCCATTCTTACGGAAATGGATGACTCATCAGGGCTGAGAGTGGCTGGGGAAACCCAGCCAGGGGTGTGTGTATTATTATTATTATTATTATTATTATTATTATTATTATTATTATTATTTTCATTGTGATTGTTGCCCCACATTTCCTCCAACAAGCAGCACACGCAAAAACCCCATTAGGTGCCTTAGAAAATTTGCCCATTGATACGTAACAAGCTTCTCTGATAAGCAATGAATTTGGTTCTCCCTGATCGCTGGTTTATTGACTAAGATACAGTAATTCATTTGTTCGATGTGTGTGCATATATGCATCTGAGGCTAAAAACACAAAAAAGCTCTGGAGTGCCATAAACATAACCTCCTCTCTCCTCCATTCCTGACATACATTGTTTAGAAGCATATAAAAATATGTCTGCTCTGGTTGACCTTTTTGAAGGGTGCTCTCAAAAGAGGTGACATTTTCAATATGCAGTTACTGGAATTGTTAATAAAGGGTTTGGTCTTAAATATTTTTTTTCTGCTAATGAAAGAGTGAAGGGAGAAAGCCTAATGAGTGCAATGTCATCGAGGTAAGATGGGAAGGGAATGCATCAGGTTTTGTTATTATTATTATTTTAATGTGGGCCCACCAAATTTGCACTTCCTCCACCAAATGGGAACCGAAGCACATCTCTCCTTCAAAACCACACTGCTCCAAATATTGGGGTGCATTTCACCAACCAAATAATGCATACAAAAATGTGTGTGTGTGTGTGTGTGTGGAACTTCTTGCAAAAATGTGCCCATTAATGGAAATAATATGCAAAGGTGCATAGCATTAGGGCAACATCACTTGCAAATATGTACCGTATTTTCCTGTGTATAACACGCACCCATGTATAAGAAAACCCCTATTGTTTTGGACTGCAATAAACATTTTTTTTGGGGGGGGGGGTTGCCCAGAGTTGTTGAGGTGCTGCAAATAGCCTGCCCAATTGCCACAGCCACAGCCAATCGTCACCAGGCCTTGCCGCAGAAACCAATCACAAGCCCAATCGCTGCTGCCACCAATCGCCCATCCCCCCCACCCACTATCCGTGTATAAGATGACACGCAATTTTTGCCTATTAATTCTAAGGAAAAAATATCGTCTTATGCACGGAAAAATACGGTATATATACATGAATACAAAAATGAGAATGTCCCCAAAATTGCGTGTGAATTTTTCATGGAGACATAAAAAAGAAAAAGAAAAACGAATCTCAAACCGTTGCAGAAATGGGACGACCGAAAGACTAGAAAAACAAGAAACTGAAATTTACAGACTGGACCATCCCTAGGTGGTATTCATTAAGAGTGCTTCTGAGAACAGTAACAAACAAATCCAGAAGGGGGGAAACTCTTCAAGGGAAGTAATTTGGAGAAAGTGGTCCAGTTCACATAGGAGCCGAAAAAGAGAGCCTCCTTGTGTCTGGGAGCCTCCAGCTGGAATCGGTTGCTGCCGCCAACCTCTTTCACCCTCCAAAACTGTGATAATTCTCTTTTTCATAACTTGAATGGGGAGAGCACACACGAGAGAAGGGTGCCACAGCTCTGCTCCTATCTCCTCGATTTCCTCTCTGGCACACTTAATTATTTAATTTGTATCTCCCCTTTGCCTCAAAGTGGTGCACATAGTTTACTGTTGCAACCACTCCATGAGTTAGGTGAGGCTGACGGGTAGCGACTGGCACAAGGTCACCTAGTGAGCTTTGCGGCTGAGAGGTGATTCAAACCCGGGTCTCACAGTCCTAGTCTGACATCCTAACCAGTCCACTGACATCCATCCCACTGGGTGTCTCAGTACTTCATAAAAAAGCCCCACACTGCCAGAGGGTGAACGGGGTGGTGGGGTATCATAGAATCATAGAGCTGTAGAATTGGAAAGGACCTTGTTGGGTCATCTAGTCCAACCGCTTGCAATGCGGGAATCTCAACTAGATTATCCATGACAGGTGGCCCTCGAACTTCTGCTTAAAAATATCCAAGGAAGGAGAGTCCATCATCTCTCAATGAAATCTGTTCTACTGTCAAGCAGGTCTTACTGTCAGAAAGCTATTCCTGATGTTGACTCAGAATCTATTTTCTTGTAACTTGAATCCGTCGGTTGGGGTCCTAACCTCCAGAGCAGGAGAAAACAAGCTTGTCCTGTCCTCCATGTGACAACCCTTGAGATATTTGAAGATGGCTAGAGTGTCTCCTCTCAGTCTCCTCTTCCCTGGGCTAAACATCTCCAACTCCCAAAACCTTTCCTCAAGTTGCAGCTTGTCCACATCCTTCTTAAATTGCGGACACAGTGTTCAGAATAGTGGCAGAATAGAGTGGTACTATTATGTCCCTAGACTTCTGTCCCGAGAACAACATTCACTTTTTCAGCTGCTGCATCACACTGTTGACTCATGTTAAGCTTGTCATCTCCAGTTAAGAACCTAAGAAATGTTCTGCTGGATCAGGGCAATGATCCCATCTAGCCCAGGGTCCTGTTCTCACAGTGGCCAATCAGATGATGATTATTTATTTATTTATTTATACCCCACCCATCTGGCTAGGTTTCTCCAGACACTCTGGAGAATATTAAAAACACAATAAAACATCAAACATTAAAAACGTCCTAAACAGGGCTGCCTTCAGGTGTCCTCTAAAAGTCAGATAGTTGTTTATTTCCTTGACATCTGGTGGGAGGGCGTTCCACAGGGCGGGTGCCACCACTGAGAAGGCCCTCTGCCTGGTTCTCACAGTGCGGGAACCGCCAGAAGGCCCTTGGAGCTGGACCTCAGTGTCCGGGCTGAACGATGGGGGTGGAGACACTCCTTCAGGTATACTGGGCCGAGGCCGTTTAGGGCTTTAAAGGTCAGCACCAACATTTTGAATTGTGCTCGGAAATGTACTGGGAGCCAGTGTAGGTTTCATAGAAGCCTGTGAGAAACCCTCAAGTAGCATCTAACCTGACCACAGCAACACTCCCTGTGGCTGCAATTCCCAGCCACTGGCATTCAAAGGCATTCTGTCGATTTTAGCACCTGTCCATAACTGTTATCAAACAATTCATGATCATTTCTGGATCTTCTTCACTACAGACCTGGGCTTAGCCCCAACGAAATCAATGTGAATGGAGCCCTCTTTAAGTGGCACTGTGTTCAACGTAACGGTGGCGCATTTTACTTTTTCTAGAGAGTGTCCGGCTTGTTGTTTTGTTAATTTTAAATAATAAACCTGACGTGGAAGTTGCATGAGAAGCAATTGTGACATTCTTCTAAAAGGACATGATTAAAGTGAAAACGTTTCCAGCACTGGCACAGAACTTTTTTGGGGAGTGGACTGGCTCAAGATAATATAGAGGCCTTGCTGGGGTGTGGAAATATTTCTAGCCACCTCCATTTGAGGTAGCTGTAATTAAAAATGTCCCTTGGTCTCTTTTATGACTTCTCAACTGCTATCTTGTTGTGCGACAGGAGTTTACAGCATTAACTTCACCAGGCAAGGACCAGTGAAGTAAAATTAGTCATGTATGTAAATTATAATCACGCTGAATAGTTGTATGTGCTCATTTAGCCATTTTAACCGTGTGTGATGTTATCCTCTCAGCAGGACTAATAAGCATTAGCCATAATGAGGTCAGTGAGTCAGTCAGGCATTATCATGGGATTTAATTGGGACACTGGTCTCTGCTGAAGTGAAAATTAATAACTTTTGTCAATGTTCTGGTGAAATGTTCTGTCTTATTAAACTACGAGGGTCAATTAGAAAGCATTATGTAATAAAGTCCCCAGCAGCAGAAATCAAATTGAGTTATACCACAGTCATTATTCCAGGCCGGTTGCGTCTGAAAATGGAAGAAAGAAAAAAAAACCCAGAGTGCCATATGGAAGGGTCGGGTTGTATTTACAGGCCTGGCATGTTAAGGCTTCAACAAGAAGGAAACAATTAAATGTAATGCGCAAATAAACCAGAGTGCCATGTTTACGTGCCAAGAGCTTCCTACAGGCTGCGCACGGTCAGATGTGACTAGGCAGATTGGTACTTGTTTAATAAGCCTGATTTCAGTTCTTCGAAAGAGCTCCATCCCTGTGGATCACTTCAGTGACTGAAAATCTGGGACACACCTGGAAGTTTGATCCCCAGCACATTGGCTCGTGCAAATAAATAACGGTTGATTGTACGATGATTAAGGCGCAAAATTGCTTTTTATTAAAGTGCCATTATACGGGTACAACAAATTAACAAACTTTAAAGCATGTTTTAACAGCCTCCGATATTCCCTGTTCAGCCATGTTTCCCGGCACTTCAAAACGGGCAGCATATTGTTAGGGAGTTATAAAGTCTTTGCTGGTGCTGGCATCTGAATGTAGCGCAGGCAGCCAGCTAGTAAGTGGAACAAGAGGAATATGAGTGCTGTTTCTCAGCGATTGTGACAAGCTCAGATGTTAGGCTTCCCTCTCTCTCTCTCTCTCTCCATCCCTTTAGAAGAAGGTGAGCACAAGCACAGCGGACAGGCAGCCTGGTGCTGAATTGCTCTTGAAACATTCCACAGAACGCCTCTCCTATTACAGCACAAAGATTGGAGGCACGCGTTTTCATCTCCACGTGATAGGACAACGCCGGCGCGCAGTTTCTCTACGTCGACATAGTCGTCCTGTGATCTTTAGCTGCCATATTGTACAAGGTTGCCAAAGCAGTTAGGAATCACCGCAGGAACTGCTTTCCACAGGGCTTACCTGCTCAGAAATGTATTGCAGCCGAAAGCAGAGCAGAGCACGCGTGAAAAGTGACAGTCGGGGCACGGAGATGGTTGTTTTAGTTAAAGGCAGTTAAAAATCAGTGGGTTTCCCCCACCACCACCTTTGCCGCCCCCACAGCAAGACTTTAGAAGCTGAACCCGGCTGTGTCTGTCGGTTATAAAAAGGGGGGTGAAATAGTTGAGCATGGGGCTGTTATTCCAACCCCAAACGTACGTACTACCCAAATGTATTAGTGTGTCCAAGACCCATCATGTTGTAGGGGTGCTTGGGGGATTGAAAATTCTGGTACGAATTGATCTCATCTGTACTACCCAGACTAAGTGCAGATTGAAATGCTCTCTCTGGTCACATCCACACATTTAAAGTACACGGACGTCGCCCCCAAGAATCCTGGGAACTGTAGTTTACCTCTCAAAGCTACAATTCCCAGCACCCTCAACAAGCTACAATTTCCAGGATTCTTTGAGGGAAAACAACGTGCTTCAAATGTGTGTTGAATTTATGGCTGGGATGTTCTGATACCGCTTTTGGCTGGAAAAAAGTATCTATCTATCTATCATCTATCTATAATGCATATTTTGAGAGAAGATATATTTACACATTCATATTTTGCAGAAAATATTTAAATGCATATTTAAATGTTTTTTTAAAAAATAATAATAATTGCAGATTAATACAGAAATGGGCAGCAAAGACTCATGATATGCCGAAACTGATACGGACCAGAAATCTGTACCAGATTTGCTCATCTCTACGATTTTGTGCAACTGTGCATATATAAACTGATAATATAAAAAACAACAATGATTCCAATTGCATATAAAAGAAATCCTTCCACACATGGACATTGCCATGTACAGTTGTACCTTGGATTGTGGACATGATCCGTTCCGGGGTGCCGTTCACACCCCAAAAAGTCTGCAACCCAAGCAGCAATATCACACATGCACGGAAGTGTGATATCGCACTTCTGCGCATGCGCGACCTGCACAGAATGCTTCTGCGCATGCACACACTGCACGGCGAAACCCGGAAGTAAACACTTCTGGGTTTGCCGCGTTCGTAACCCATGCCATTCGCAACCCGCAGCGAACACAACATGAGGTACGACTGCATATAAATGCAAAAATATACAGATGTAGCTGAAATCCTGAAACATCAATGCACATCATTTGCACATAGGTGAACATATTTGGCATGGTCCCTTATAGACAGATCTGACCATCGTTTACCATTTGAAAGTAATTAATGGTGCATCATTAGGAGTCTTCCCAGCCTAGGGAATAGTCTTCATACCACAGCAATGTTAATTACTTTCAGATGGCAAGAGCATGGATACACACACACACACACACACACACACACCCCTCAGTTATATGCACAGCAGTTCGGTGACATACATCCAGACACCCCCAGACATTACACTCGCGCACTTCCTATGAGTTTTCGAGTGTGGCAGCCACCAGAGCACTCAGCCCCACTTTGTGGTTTTCCCCTGGTTTCGTAATGGTGCCTGAAGACTAATGTCAGGGAATTTGTTGCTGTTGGAGAGGGCAAGTGGTCGGGAAAGTGCTGATTCTTTTCTGTTTTCTCAATGACAGTGTGTAGGAGGCCTTCACCTAAGTCCAGCGCCAGCGTTTTTAGTACTGTCCCTTCCAGGGATGGTATTTTGGCAGATGTGGTTAATGTTAGCAAAGAAAAGTCCGTTTAACCAGTGAATGAGCAAAAAAAAGGTTAGGAGAGAGAGGGGGGAGTATATTATGTGGTGTAGCCTTTTATAGGAGAAAAGTCTAATCATTTCTAAAACTATTTTTGTAAGGAATAAAAATTGCGAAATCTCTTTGATGGTATTCAAAGAGACTTCTCCTTTTCTTTTTCCTCCGTGAGAAGGAACATTTTAAATTCTTAACTCTCCCAGTGTCACTGTTGCTTCTCTACCACCCAACTAAAACTATTTTAATTCCATTATTTAGGAGACCTTGGAAAGCAGAAGGATCAAACTGCAACGTAATTAGACATTTCTAAGGTGGATTTGTTCCCTGGTACGCAAGGAAGGTCTCTGTTCCAGCTCACACAGGGAAAGAATGATTCAGAAATAGGAAGCAAGGAGTGCCTTTTATAGTTCAGGGCAAATAGTTCCCACCTTGTCATGACAGACTCTTCAAGCAGAATTTCTTCTTGACTGGCAAGAGGTATCATCTACAGAAAAATCAATAGAGGGTTTTTCAGAAGTGTCTCAGAAGAGACCGATGAGGATGAACGCTCTTCAGGAGAAGTGCATTTCTTCACCCTCAGAAAACAAAAGGGGCACTGGTATTTTTCAGGGCATTCTTTGTTTATTTCCACAGTGAAATATAGAAATGGTGGAGATATCAGTTCACATTTGAAGGCGAATCTACCTAATTCACCATTTCCCAAACAATCTGAGAACCAACATGCAACCACTCAGTGAAGTTCACACTTCTCTGAATTTTGCCCTGTTGTCTAGCCAAGTAATTGCATATAGGTGTGCATTAAATCTGCATATATTAGTGCAAAGATGTGTACATTAGGTAAGAATGCATGTGGACATGTTTCTTTTAGGAGAAATTTGCACTAATGAATTTTCGTGGAGATATGTTTTTTTCTTTCTTTCAAAATTACAAACTGAGGTGGAAATGTGGAGAACTGAGCTTAAGACTGAAAAAAAATGAGAAACTGGGAGCAGTCAAAATGGAAATATCCACTCAGACCTTACAACAGACATCCAGTTTGGGATTCAACTTCTACCTAATAAGTAAATTTGATTCCCTGCATGGGGAGAGGGAGGGGGAGAGAAGAGTTCCACATTTAAGGTAGCGTTTCATAGGGAAAGGATAGAAGGTTGACTTATTAGCGAGTTTCTTTCTTTCTTTCTTTCTTTCTTTCTTTCTTTCTTTCTTTCTTTCTTTCTTTCTTTTCTTTCTTTCTTTCCAAACCATGTAGAGAACAAGAGCAAGCAGCAGTAGCTGAACATCTGCTAGAAAACCCTGACTGGCCTGTTCAGCTGAGTTCAGCAGCAGCAACAGCAGCAGCAGCAGAGTTGGCAGCTATCATTATGTTTTAGCTGGAAATTGCTGAAGATGAACTCAGGATGTAAATCAGATAATCGAGACAGGTACAGATGCTTAAAAAACAACAACAACACCTTTCTGTCCATCTCCTCAGAGCTATTAAAATGTACATACCTTGGTCTGTATACTGTAAAACCAATGTTGCTCACTTGTAATTGAAAGGCGCATATTACTAACAGAGGAACATTATGCGTTGCATTGAATGGGACCAGCTAGTAGGTGGTTTATGGACTGAAGCTGGACAGTGTAACCAAGAGGCAGAAGCCCAAGTAGGGCTGTGTGCAGATGAAAAAGTGGATCTAGGAGCATTTTATGTTTTCGTACTGTAAACCACTTTGTGACCATAAATCGCTGGCAATGGGTGCCTTGGTCCTGAGTTGACATAAGGTGATCCAAATGCCCAGCTAGCCTAGCATCCTGTTCCCACTGTGGCCAAACAGATGTCCGGGAAGACCGCAAACAGGATCACAGTGCAAAAATGCTCTCCCCACTTGTGAGTCCCTGCAGTTGCTAGGCAGAGGCATACCGCCTCTGGCAATGGAGGTAGAGCATGGGAGTATGCGCAGTGTATCACTGTGTGCATGGAGATTAACAGCCCCCTAGGCATGCGTGTAAAGTTCGGAGGGTATAAAAAAATGAAACGCATGCATTTCTCTACAAAATTGCGTTCGTGCTCTGGTGTCAATGTTAGGTAACAAGTGTGGCATGATTGTCAGTGGGAGTGTGCCTGTATGTTGTACACTGCGCACATATGAGCCACAGGGCTACAAAGGACTAATATTATGGCAAATGTTCCCTAGTACACCACTAGCATTCCTGGCAGGCATATTTAAAGCTTACCAACTCTGGATTTTTCACCATTTGCTTAGTACTTCCCAGCTCTGCTGGCTTCACCATCTTTCCCTCTGTACCTTCTTTGAGCCGCAACGTAGCCGACAGGCTCTGGACAGCAGGACAGCTCGATCCAATAAATCTGAGACCTGTCTAGGTGCTTCATTTATCAAGAGGCCTAATTTACCCAGGCCCTTTAGACTAATTGCAGATTTGCAAAAAATGCTGAGAGTGTAGAACAGTGCATCGTGAATGTCCCTTGCCATATTTCTGCTAATGTGTTTCATCTGGAGTACATAAAGAGACAGGGATGCTGATTTTAGACACAGCACTTTGGGGCTAATCCAGTTAAATGATTATCCCTAAAAATGTGCAGTGATGTCATTTTCCCTATAGGACCCTGCTGCTTGCCTTGTTTGCTTTGTTGTGAGAAATATGTGATTCTCAGCTCGTTTTCTGTGTAGTTGATATTCACGCTTAATCCCTCCCCTCTCCATTCCTAAATCATTGCACTCCTGTCTCTCATTCCCTGGTCTCCTTCAGTGTGAGCCCCATTGTCTTCAAAGCTGTTCCTCATGTCATACATTGAATACCCTCCAACATTTCTCTGATGAAAATAAGGTTCCTCCATCATCTTCATCATCATCATCATCATCATCACCATCATTTTTATTAGTTATACCCCACCCATCTGACTTGGTTGCCCCAGCCACTCTGGGCAGCTTCCAACATATATAAAAACATAATGAAACATTAACAAACTTCCCTCTACACGGCTGCCTTCAGATGTCTTCTAAAGGTTGTCTAGTTACTTATCTCCTTGGCTCGGGAGTCCCATAACACCACCCCCTCCAACACTTCTTTGATGAAAATTTTGTTGTTGTTCAGTCATTCAGTTGTGTCCGACTCTTCGTGACCCCATGGACCAGATCCCGCCAGGCACGCCTGTCTTTCACTGCCTTTCGCAGTTTGGCCAAACTCATGCTAGTTGCTTCAAGAACACTGTCCAACCATCTCATCCTCTGTCGTTCCCTTCTCCTTGTGCCCTCCATCTTTCCCAACACCAGGGTTTTTTCTAGGGAGTCTTCTCTTCTCACGAGGTTGCCAAAGTACTGGAGCCTCAACTTCAGGATCTGTCCTTCCAGTGAGCACTCAGGGCTGATTTCTTTAAGGATGGATAAGTTTGATCTTTTGGCAGTCCATGGGACTCTCTAGAGTCTCCTCCAGCACCATGATGAAAATAGGGACATCCTAAGGATAAGCGAGACATTCCAGGATCAAATCAGAAACTGTGATGGCTTCTGTAAATCCAGGACTGTCCCTGGGAAACAGGGACACTTGGAGGGTCTGCAAGAGAACAAGGGCCAATGTCTATTGCGCACTATTGAAGACCCATTCATTCCTTACTGTATCCAATGCTCATCTCTAGTTTGGCCTCCAGCACTCCCTATTATTTCAAATCTGTGTTATCTTTACTCCATCCCCAGTATTAATTTTACTGTCCTCATGGATGCTCATGGTGATTGCTTCTGAGATGCAGTGCTTTGTCTTTCCTTCCCCAGACCAAGACCTTTATAAAGTCCACTTAATTCTGCCCATCCAGCCAGCTAAAATGCTGGTGTGCAGCCCTGCTGTTTTGAAATGAAACACTTCATCCTCTTCTAGCAAGGACTGTTGTACTAAACATCTGCTAAGACTGTGTAGCTCCAGCCTCCCGTCCTCCCCCTGCCTCTTTCTTATGACACCCGCCCAGTAGGCCCTGGCTCGGACATGCTGGTTCCTTACTTGAAGTCTGCTGCAGCAAGTGATGACTTGCATGTTTGAATGAGCCATCCGCTAGAGATCTAACACTGGAGGAAGTACATAAATATCTCTTCACATCAGCTCAAATGCAATGTTTTGCAGTGGAGTCCGTTCACATATTCTGCTGTGGCTCATCAAGTGTACAGTAACGAAATGGAGAAATGAAGAGATACATGAGTGAAGCACCCACCGAGACAGGTGTGCTTCTCCTTTCTCAAAGCCCAAATCACTTACCTGTGAACCTATTGCACAGACTCTAAGCCAAACTGAAACCAGTACACGGACTCCAACACTGTATACAGATTCCATGCTACATACATGTATAGATATCAAATACTGTATATCTATCTCTTTCATACATAGGGCTGCCTCTGAAGGCGGTTCGGAAACTTCAGCTAGTGCAGAATTCAGCGGCCAGGTTGCTCACCAGAGCAAGATGGTTTGAGCATATTACACCGATCCTGGTCCAATTGCACTGGCTACCAATTAGTTTCCGGGCCCAATTCAAAATGCTAGTTTTGACCTATAAAACCTGAAATAGCTCAGGACTGCAATACCTCAAGGACTGCCTCTTTCCATATGAACCTACCCAGTCCCTGAGATCATCTTCTGAGACCCTCCTTTCTGTGCCTCCTCCTCGAGAGGTCCGGAGGGTGGCAACACAAGAACGTGGCCTTCTCTGCAGTGGCTCCCAGTCTGTGGAATGCTCTCCCCAGGGAAGTTTGCCTGGCGCCTTCATTATACACCTTTAGGCGCCAGGCAAAAAACGTTCCTTTTTAACCAGGCCTTTGGTTGATCTTCTTGACATCCAACACCCTTTTAGAATGTGGGGTTTTTTTTTTGGGGGGGGGGTTACTGGGTTACTGCTTTTGGTTTGATTTTATATGTTGTGGTCTTGTTGTGAACCACCCTGAGACCTCTGGGTATTGGGCAGTGTATAAGTTGAATAAAATTAAATAATATAATAAATATGCATGCAAAAATCACTCACAGACACACGGTGCTTTTCCACCGTAACCTAAGCCTGGTCCTACACTGCAAGATCCGCCAGCTAATTTTCTCCTTGCTGCAAGAAGCAACTTGCAAAGCTGCTCCCCAGACCCCTCTGCAATTACAGCTGCATCCAGCACCCCCCACCCCATAGTTATTTTCCCTTCTTCTGGCCCTTGGCAGCTGACGCATCACCTGTTTGCTCATCTTGCCTCCTTCTCTTCCTGCTCATCTGTCAGTACTATCTTAGTTGAGGATGGGTTTCCTCGAGAGGACAGTACATAACCCCATTCTCCTGCGTTGTGGCCATGTGAGGATTTATTCCAAATTAAGAAGCCTGCATTGTGCACTGCCAGGGGGTGATAGTGGCTCAGTCTCCTCTGGATGTAAGGCAAGTTAAACATGGCTTTTAAACAAAACCAGTAACTGGGCATGAATACCCCTGGCGTGCTCTGGTCCATGGGGTCACGAACATTCGGACACGACTAAACGAAAGGCTTCTGTCTCTTCTTGCATGTGTTGGAATCTCAGAGTGATGTTCTGTTCTTTCCTTCTGCTCCATCTAAGAAAGAGTGCAGCTGATGGATTGAGACAGTCGTGAGTGTTCCTATTCTTAAGAGGTTCCTACTTGGCCTTGTTTTATTTTACATTCGGAGCTGGTTCACGCCTTCAACGGCTGTGGCATGCATGTACACACACACAGGAGCTAGGGTTGTGGCCTGGCTGGAACTGCATGAGATGCTGGGTTGCTGTTTAGGGGTGTTTGTTGGGGGGTGGGTTGCTATTGTTGGTGTTATATTGCTTTATATCTTTATTTTGGAGCTTATGATTTCTGTGGGACATTTCCCCCCCAATTTGGTTGTGTGCCTTTCGATGTTTTGGTTATTGTTTATGACTCGTTTTGTTATGTTTGTAGTTACGTTATTTTTTTATATATATTGTAAGCCGCCTTGCACATGATTTGAACTTTGGAAAGGCAGCATACAAATAAATGATTGATTGAAATGAATCCAGCACCTCAGCCTCAGCCCAGTATACCTGAAGGAGCGTCTCCATCCCCATTGTTCAGCCCGGACACTGAGGTCCAGCTCCGAGGGCCTTCTGGCAGTTCCCTCACAGCGAGAAGTAAGGTTACAGGGAACCAGGCAGAGGGCCTTCTTGGTGGTGGCGCCTGCCCTGTGGAATGCCCTCCCATCAGATGTCAAGGAAATAAACAACTATCTGACTTTCAGAAGACATCTGAAGGCAGCTCTGTTTAGGGAAGTTTTTAATGTTTGGTGTTTCATCGTGTTTTTAATATTCTGCTGGGAGCCGCTCAAAGTGGCTGGGGAAAGCCAGCCAGATGGGCGGGGTATAAATAAGTTGTTGTATAATATACCTAAGTATATTCTAATTACCTGAAGTTGACGGTATTCCTTACAAATCTTTTCTCTCTCGCTTTCTTTCTTTCTGTTTGCCTGGATGCTGTATTGAAGGCAGGAGGGGTTGGCTCAATAACAGGCCCCCATTCATCCCAGTGGCAAATTTTTAAGCCATGTTAGCCTGCTTGCTTAGGGCACATGTCTATGCACATCTGTGTTTCTGGGAGTAAGTCCTCCTTTGATACAAATGACTGGGGTGATATTCAGCTCTGGTGCCAAGAGAACCTTTCCCCTCAGTAGCCCTGGATCTATTCTGTTGGAGGGCGGACTGTTTACAGTCCATTAGAGCTGCCCCAGAAACTAGTATAAAGGTAAAGGTAAAGGGACCCCTGACTGTTAGGTCCGGTTGCGAACGACATTGTGGCGCTCATCTCGCTTTACTGGCCGAGGGAGCCGGCGTACAGCTTCCGGGTCATGTGGCCAGCATGACTAAGCCGCTTCTGGTGAACCAGAGCAGTGCACGGAAACGCCATTTACCTTCCCGCCAGAGCGGTACCTATTTATCTACTTGCACTTTGACGTGCTTTCGAACTGCTAGGTTGGCAGGTGCAGAGACTGAGCAACGGGAGCTCACCCCGTCGTGGGGATTCGAACTGCCGACCTTCTGATCAGCTAGCCCTAGGCTGTGGTTTAGACCACAGCGCCACCTGCGTCCCTCTAAAAACTAGTATATTTCACCCCAATACATAGGAGCATGTATTCCTAACATTAAGAACATTACACTAGGTAGTGGAGAGACATCATAGGGTACCCAGGACACAGCAACAGTGATTATATTTTGCTTATTTTATTTGTTAAATTTATGTACCATTCTTCATCGTAAGATCTCACCCACACACCCTTAACCGTCCAGGGTTCCTTTACCTTTACCTTTTAATAGAATAAAGTGGTCTTCTCATGGCCTTGTGGAATTTCTGCACTTGTGAGCTGTCACAGTCGCAAGGAAGGGTGCCGCCTGCAGCTGCATGTTTCATTACTTCACTGATGGCTGGCTTTCCTAATTTGGATTTGGAGACAGTTCAGATCAGAGAAGACAAAGCACCAGGAAATCCTGATTTTCCCTGCCCCCTTCCCTGCAAAATAGCTGAAAATAGGCCTGTGATTAAGACAGCCTCGGGAATTTGGCACCACAAATATGTACCAATCTTAGAGAGACATCATTTCATTTTTCACATCAGTTTCTTGGTACATGCACAGGAATTTAGCTATTAAAAAGGCACGGAATGATTCCACAAATTATCGTTGTTCATTTATGTGGCAGCTTAATACATAAAGTGCTTTAAAACTTCAACTTGCTTTCTCTCATAAAAAGTTTCTACGAGGTTGGGCCCTTTTACCCCCAAGGTTTTGCAAATGGTGAGCTGTGGCTGATGGACAGAAGTCGAGGAGAGGAGCTCATCAAAGATCATTCAGTGGATCTACAGCTGAGCTAAATGGCTTCTCGAGCATTCTGTAGCTGGTTATTTTTAGGACTAGTTTGTAAGCGACATAATTTAATGCATTCTTCCCCACCCTCTCCAGCAAATCTGGCTCCAGGCTTTTTTTGGGGGGGGGGTGCTGGCAAGGTAGCCACTGTGCCCCCTCCCCCTTCAGAGCTTACCTGACAACAAAGGCTTTTGATCTGGGATACTGCCCATCATGTTAACCAGAGCACTTGTGGACATTGGGTGGATCTACACGCAGGAAAAAACCGCTATAGATAAGTCTGACTTTTAGAAGACATCTGAAGGCAGCCCTGTTTAGGGAAGTTTTTATGTTTGATGTTTTATCATGTTTTCAATAGAAGAAGAAGAAGAAGAAGAAGAAGAAGAAGAAGAAGAAGAAGAAGAAGAAGAGTTTGGATTTGATATCCCGCTTTATCACTACCCAAAGGAGTCTCAAAGCGACTCACAATCTCCTTTCCCTTCCTCCCCCACAACAAACACACTGTGAGGTGAGTGGGGCTGAGAGACTTCAGAGAAATGTGACTAGGCCAAGGTCATCCAGCAGCTGCATGTGGAGGAGCGGGGAAGTGAACCCGGTTCACCAGATTATGAGTCCACCGCTCTTAACCACTACACCACACTGGCTCAATATTCTGTTGGGAGCCGCCCAGAGTGTCTGGAGAAACCTTGCCAGATGGACAGGGTATAAATAAGTTGTTGTTGTTGTTGTTAGCATGGAGGTGCTTTTAGCACACACACACACCTGACCTCAATCCTGCTTGTTTAGGCACACAACCTAAGTATATTCTAATTACCTGAAGTTGACAGTATTCCTTACAAATCTTTTCTCGCTTGCTCGCTTTCTTTCTTTCTGTTTGCCTGGATGCTGTATCGAAGGCAGGAGGGGTTGGCTCAATAACAGGCCTCTTTCGTCCTTCGGCTGCCTGGTGGGCACCGGAAAGCAGCAACACAGCGTGAGTTTTGCACTTCTCATTAGTGCTAGGGGGGGCATCGGCAAAGAGGAATTAACATGACTGATTCCTTGAGCCCTACTCCAAATGACAAACCCTGACGGCTGTATAATTTGGATCTTACCTCTTCCAAGACTCTGACATGTACCTTTGCAACTGAAAAGGAGTGTTCTAGGGGGAGGCTGAAAACTAATGGCTGACATTTTGAGCACACGTGTGCATAGATCAAGATTATCCCACAAGGATACGTCAGAGAGAGGGGTAGTTTTTCCGTATTAACAGTGGCATTTACATTCTTCCCTACGTTACTTCCCTTAGGCACCTCTGAAATCTGGGGGGGGGGGGATCAGGTGGGCCACTGAGTTTCTGAAAGCAATTTGCATCTCAGGGTTGTTGTTTTAAAGTGATAAGATGATTGTGGCAATCTTAGAAAGGCTAAGTCATGCCTTGTCAGGAACAGAGGAAAATTAAACACTGCCCTCATTTGACAAAGAGTTGGTGGTTTTAAGTGTGAAAAGCTTTCCTCCGATTGGCAGGAGAAACAGCTCTCTGTGGCCAAATGATGCTGCTGAACTCCAATGTGTATACCCTTGCTTGGTTTAGTTTCTGCTCTTAGTGAATTATGTGTGTTTATACAGAAAACCACAGGAAGAAAAAAATGTGTGCCAGGCTAAATTAATCCCATTAACAGAATAATACACTCTGATTTCTGAATGGCAACGGAGTTCCTAAGAATGACAGATCAATCCACAAAACCTTTCTGCATCAATAACAGGACTACAGTGTCGTCATAGTTTCAGTGCGATGGGAAGAGGAACCTGCAACTTATTGCTTAGCATCAGGCTGCAATGTAACCATGTAACTTATTCAAACTATGGGCTTTGCATAGTGATTGTAATCATCATGTGATAGTTGGGATATATCGGAGCCAAACCAATGGATTCCAGTTACAAGAAAGGAGATTCCAACTAAACATCAGAAATAACTTTCTGGTGATAAGATCTGCTCATCAGCGAAATGGTCTCCCTCAGGAGCTGGTGGACTTGGAAGCTTTTAAGCAGAGGTTGGGTGGCCACCTGTCATGGGTGCTTTAGTTGAGATTCCTTCATCGCAGGGGGTTGGGTCCCTTCTGACTCTACAATTCTAAGATTTTCAAATTCTGTCTGTGATATTGCTTCTCACATAGTGGTCTTACGAACCTGCTCATTCCTTAATACAGTGGTACCTCTGGTTATGTACTTAATTCGTTCCAGAGGTCTGTTCTTAACCTGAAACTGTTCTTAACCTGAAGCACCACTTTAGCTAATGGGACCTCCCACTGCCGCTGCGCTGCCAGAGCATGATTTCTGTTCTTATCCTGAAGCAAAGTTCTTAACCTGAAGAGTTATTTCTGGGTTAGCGGAGTCTGTAACCTGAAGCGTATGTAACCCGAGGTACCACTGGTATCTGTGTAAGTAGTTCAACATTGGGACGCGGGTGGTGCTGTGGTCTAAACCACTGAGGTTGCTAATCAGAAGGTTGGCGGTTCGAATCCCCATGACGGGGTAAGCTCCCATTGTTCGGTCCCAGCTCCTGCCAACCTAGCAGTTCAAAAGCACGTCAAAGTGCAAGTACATAAATAGGTACCGCTCCGGTGGGAAGGTAAACGGCGTTTCCGTGCGCTGCTCTGGTTCGCCAGAAGCGGCTTTGTCATGCTGGCCACATGACCCGGAAGCTGTCTGCAGACAAATGCTGGCTCCCTCGGCTTATACAGCGAGATGAGCGCTGCAACCACAGAGTCATCCACAACTGGACTTAACTGTCAGGGGTACCTTTACCTTTACTTTTAGTTCAACATTAGAAAATATATGATTGGTGGGTACCAGAATGTTGACATGACAGCTGTAGGAATTCCTTCCCCACGGAAGCCCAATAAGCTTTCCCCAAACTATCACACAATCCTTAAAGCCCCTTTTTGTTTTATGATTGACCCTGCATTTTTTGCCATTGTTTTGCTGTTGATACATGCACACGAAAGCTCATACCAAGAACAAACTTAGTTGGTCTCTAAGGTGCTACTGGAAGGAATTTTTTTATTTTATTTTGTTTTGACTATGGCAGACCAGCACGGCTACCTACCTATAACTGGAAAGAGAGAGAGAGAGAGAGAGAGAGAGAGAGAGAGAGAGAGAGAGGGAAGGAAGGAGGGAGGGAGGGAGGGAATATCCAAGGTAGAGAAAACCACTTCCACGCATTCACAGGAGGTGGCGTTGCGGGCATCACGACCCGATCACACGTACAGGGGCTGAGAGCTCAGCCCCTGTGCGATTGGCTGGATTCTCACCGCATCGCCCGAAGGCCGACCAATCCGGTCGGCTGGGGGGGGCGTGTCCTGCTTCCCTTTTAACCAATACCGCTCAACATCCGCAACCAATAAAGTTGTGGCCTTCAACACCCATTAAACCTATATCACGTCTCAAGTGTCATTATTTCCATCGGGGAGGGAGGGACATTGCCACACAATGCATCATTGTGCTTTAGAAGTTTGCAGCTTCAGACTGTAAGAAGTGCTTTGGCAGTGAACTACTAACTTCTCAAAAAAAGAAAATCATGATTTGGAGCCTCAAAGGAATTATTCTGATGGACTCCTAAGGCTTTAAGCAACAAGGAGATTCATCCCCCCCCTGCCACCCCATAATGATTTCTTTACATAACAGATGATGTGCTGGAAAGATAGCCAGAAGCAATGAGTGAGTACACTTGCATTAACAGTATTACAAATATGCCTAACTTATACAAGGGGCAATTCACTGCAATTTTAAGATATTGTACAGATATACTTTATATCTCGACAACCATGTATTTAGCTAGTGCAAAGCAAGACCTGTGTTATTGATTTTAGGAGTTACACTGACTGACATCTTCTGAGGTTCTGCCCTGAAGTATTTTTGGCATTAGGTTTTATTCCATTTAATCCAGTGCAAAACTTGGAATTTAATGAAATAATAATCAGCTCAGGTAATCAATTTGTTTTTGAACGTCCCCCATGATTCTTCAAACTATGAAATTCCACTTGTTCCGGCCTTCGTCCACTGAGACAGACGCATTGTGGGAATAAGTAAACTTGAATGAGGCCTGTATGAAATTCACAGGAATCCATTGGCTTGAATGAAGATGCACCATGTTTGCAACAAATCAAATAAGAACATAGTTTTGACAAGAGGCATTTTGCAGTGGTGGAAAGCCCTTCGGTTTTAGTTTTTACAGAGGTGAAGTAGCATTCAAAGACCCTTTAAAAATAAAAGTAAAATTACACACAAATGAAGAGTTTAATGTGCCAGTTGCAATCCTGTGCACACTTACATAGCAATAAGAATTGAATTCAGCTGGATTTCTAAGAAACCATGGATAATTTTGAATAGCTGTTGGCTTTTTCGTATGTCATTTTCACAAATATATGCATTCTTATGCACACATATGCATTTTTCATTTCTTGGCTGATGAACTGCATTGAAAAATTCAGAAATGTGTGGATTTTTAAGTGTGGCTGTGTTTTGGTTACCATATGGGAAATCTGCACACTTCTGCATTTCAGGGGGTTGGACTAGATGATCTCCAAGGTCCCTTCCAACTCTACAATTCCATGATTCAACCCTGACAACAGAAGCCGGCAGGCCTTCGCACATTTTGGTCCTCCATTCCTCTTTGATATAGTTGCTCTGTAATTTGGGTGTAAGTCCCATTGAA
Source organism: Lacerta agilis (assembly GCF_009819535.1). Classification (NCBI taxonomy): domain Eukaryota; kingdom Metazoa; phylum Chordata; class Lepidosauria; order Squamata; family Lacertidae; genus Lacerta; species Lacerta agilis. The sequence goes on along the minus strand of NC_046327.1, from coordinate 3,526,669 downwards.
TTCCATGGCAATTACTTTCAAGTAAACATGCAGAGGATCAGGTTATAAGTGATCAACCCCCGCCCCAGTATATAAGTATATATATTTAAAGTCATCTGCAGGAATTATTTTACAGTAATTAGATTTGTCTGAAACATGCCTGGAGACCCTTCAATTCTCTCTGCTGAGCCTAATAATAAACAGATTTTTTTCAAATGGACACAAGTATATTCTTATATCCTTCCTAAATATGGCAACTGAAATTAAAGAGAGATGCTGCTTTAGCAAAACAACAACAACAAACCTTTAAAAGTGAAAGCCCACTGCCCAGTCCTGAGGGAGCTCAAGAACACTAACTTTTGTTGTCCCCGAGAAGCAGGATCCCATCCCCTAATATTTGTCTCCTTCAAGCCTTAGTTCCAAACTGCCTCCTATTAAAGTCGGAGCTGGGGCCGTGCTGAAGCAAACCTTCTCCGGCTACATTACGGAGCCAGTGTGAGTTCAAGAAAAGAATTCACTGCTCAAGGCCAAATAGGCTTCAAAGCTAACAATCCTCTGGAGTCGGTGTGAAAGTGTTGAAACTGTCAATGTCAACTTGCACCGTGCATAGTGAGTGTAAAACTTCAATAATGACATCATGGAGGAAAGGACAAAGGGCACACACTACACAGAGGAGTGCCAGCGCTCCTCAAATCTTTGAAACCTTTAAGGATTTATCTGGCCTAACACTTCTGCACGTAGTCATTTGGGTCTTAGACTGTACTGATTAAGGATTTAGCTTATTCAAAGGCTCGCTCTGATAGGAAGGATAGGAAGGTTTCAGCAGCTCTATTGGATTCCATTACCTTACACTTTAAAAAGAAAACACAGGAACTTGATCTCTTCCTGGCTTTCCCTTTCTCCTTTGGTGTCGATGCAGCGCCAGGGGTTTTCGGTGGTTATTCTTTTCTTCGTTTTGGTTCCTTCCTTTTCTCCCCCCCTCCCCAAATATAACACCAGGGCAAAGTAGCAAATGGCTTTCCCAGCACTTAGCCTCTCCATTCTTAGAACAGGGATCCCAACAGAGTTAAACGAATTCCTCTGCAGCCTCCTGCAGTTCTGCCCAAACTCTCTTGTTTTTTGGCCTCGTCGGGGCGGCTGCAGATACGGCTTTTATGAATCTATGTGGACGTGGTTCAAAAAGGCAAAGTTCACCTCATCGCAACCAATGCTGGAAACAATTTTTGAGTAAAGACTGCCGTATGTGCACTGGAATGTGATTTTATTAATTCGAGATGGATCCCGAAAATATCAGACGTTTTTAAGGGTGCTAAAATCCAGCTTGAAGCCAACTTTTTGGTGTTTGAAAACAAGAGCCAGAATAGGTTTGGGACTGTACAGTTTCCCCCCCCCCCAGCCCCAGCCCCACAACAGATCCTGAGCAAGAGTGTTTTCATTGCTGTCGCTGTTGCTGGGACCTTAAGGGGAAGGTTGAGTAAATTATCGTCATCATTAAAAACAACATCATCAAAGACGCTGGGATTACAGCAATAGTACCCTATGAGCTGAGGCACCAAGACTTTGGCCATCTCCTGAGAAGAGAAGACTCCCTGGAAAGGACCCCGATGTTGGGAAAGATGGAGGGCACAAGGAGAAGGCAACGACAGAGGACAAGATGGTTGGACAGTGTTCTCGAAGCGACTGGCATGAGTTTGGCCAAACTGCGGGAGGCAGTGGAAGACAGGAGTGCCTGGCGTGCTCTGGTCCATGGGGTCACGAAGAGTCGGACATGACTAAAGGACTAAACAACAACACCCTATGGGAAGAATTTGCTTCCAAGCTTGAGCGGCCCCTTAACAAAGTGCCTTGTGGAGAACCCCCTTCTGACGTCAGTGGGTCTCGGTAGCTTTAGCCTGGCAGCAAGACTGGATCTGGGACTAGGGGGCACACTGATCTACACCTCAATACCAAAACGAAGCAGGCATAACATGCTAACCGAACATGCTAATTTTAATATATGCTAATTTATACATAATTTTCATACTTCAAATAGAAATATAATGTGTCTCATCACAGTGAAGACTATGACCAGGTGATCTGTGTGCGACTGAGTCTGCTGTCCCATTTTTTTTGGGGGGGAATAGCGTTCTGGATCAAAGCGCACATTGGATGGGGCATGCGTAAGTTGGCCCCACCCTGTTCTGCCCCTGCTCCTTTCTGCCCCCCTTCATTTCCCATTTGTCCCTCTTCTGTGTCGAAAACGCCCCGTGTTTGTTAAGAATGCTGAGAATTGTAGCTCTGTGAAGTCAGCTCCTTTAACAAACTACCGTTCCCAGGATTCTTTGGGGGGAAGCCATGACAGTTGACATTGTATAAGTATGCTCTAAATTTATAGTGTGGAAGTGATAAAAAAAACCTTTTTGGCTGAAGAGCAGGGTACAAATATTCTAAATAAACAAACAAACCTTTTTAGATCATAAGGCTTAAACTTGTCCTTCTGATTAACTTTTTTTTTTTAAGTATGCTGCTTGTTTTGAATTCAGAATTCTGCCAATATGCTAAGTCCATCAGTGGATGAGGATCAGAACCAAACTTGAGTACCTATCAAACTCCAGGCCAGCACAGGGCACTGAGTCTGGCGATACTCCTCATGGATGAAACCCAAAATTTCCTCTTCATATAAAGGCCACACCTGAGCCATTTCTAAATGAATCTATGCAGAGTCTTCTCAAGAAGCATCTAGAAGCCACTATAGAACAATAAAACTAAACAATACACATGTATGTTAGGAAGACTGAAGGCTCCACCTGTACCTGTAACAGATGCTATTTTAAGTGACCACAGAGTTAAACCACAGAGCCTAGGGCTTGCCAATCAGAAGGTCGGCGGTTCGAATCCCTGCAACGGAGTGAGCTCCCGTTGCTCGGTCCCAGCTCCTGCCCACCTAGCAGTTCAAAAGCACGTCAAAGTGCAAGTAGATAAATAGGTACCGCTCCGGTGGGAAGGTAAACGGCGTTTCCGTGCGCTGCTCTGGTTCGCCAGAAGCGGCTTAGTCATGCTGGCCACATGACCCGGAAGCTGTACGCCGGCTCCCTCGGCCAATAAAGCGAGATGAGTGTGTAACCCTAGAGTCACCTGCGACTGGACCTAATGGTCAGGGGTCCCTTTACCCTTTACCTTTAAGTTTAATTTGACAAATTCACGATGACATCATGAATCTTTGTGCCAGGAATAAGTAATACAAGGTATCTTAGAAGATGTCATAGAGAACCAAAGCCAAATTTAGCAGTAGACTTAAAACAGGGATGTGAGGACCTTCCAATGTTGTTAGACTCCAAGTACCAGACCATTATCCCTGACCATTGGCCATTCTGGCTGGGACTGATGGGAGTTGGAGTCCAACAACATCTGGGAGGAGTACAGGTTCCCTATCATTGGCTTTAAAAAATCCGCTTCTGTATTCCAGTCAAGTCAGGAAATAAGCAGTATTACCTGGAACAGTTCCTATACATGATAAGTTGCATATTAATTCATCAAAAAGCACTGACCCTATAATGGGCATAAGAAATACAATCCTTCTTGGAGCTCACTATGAAACTGCCAGAGGTCCCAAGTTGCACAGGCGGAGAATTTCTCGTGCCTTCTGCAAGGGCTTCATCAAGGACAGCTGTCCTAGCAGGAATGAGAAATTTGGGCGTTCTGTGCCTATTTCAGTGGAAAAGACAGAGGAGTAAGTGAGGTCAAACACCCACATTCCTAACTTACGAGATGCAGGTGGTAGGGACATCTCGACCTCCATAGACAAGCCACGTTCCATTCTGTGCCCACTTGAGACGTCAAACCTTTGCATTAGCTTTTATGAACCTAAATGCGTCTCTGCAAAGAGTGGGACGCAGGGCTATTTCCACAAGACCAGGCTGATGACTGTAAGTAATCAGAGGCTTGCACATTGTGTAACATCATTGCTGGAAAGGTTGCTAGTACTAATCAGAAGTGATGGCTGATCCCATTTAGAGGCAAAGTATGGAGACTAGGACTCTTACATTCCAGCAGCCCCTCTCCGGGGAGCACTTGGAGATAGGGAAGATGGAGCCCTTGGATCTCTCAGCGCTTTCGTTTATTTTTTTAAAGGCAATATCTACGTACAACAATTGTGAGCAGAGTTGCCATTTTCCTATAAATTGCATCAAGTGAGGATATGGTCAAGGAGTGGAAAGATCTGTTTTTCTGATTATCATCTATTCAGTATTCACAGAGCATATATAACTGGCTGTCTAAAAACACAAACAAAAACCCCAACCACAGACACATTCCCCAACTCGGTTTTAGTGCATCTGACTCATTCATTCTGCATTTTCACTGCTGGAGTGTAATCTAAGCACCATTCCTAAGTGTTCCAAATTGACATGGAAGTTTCAATGCTTTTTGTAGACATCCTTTTACTCATGGCAGTGTGATTTCTGAAGCTATCCTACCCTCTGGTGAGCTCCAAGCGGAATCTGGTGTTTGTTTTTTTAAGTGTTATGCAAATGTGCAGCTGGTAAGCCTGAAATACAATTTGCATGTCACCTCACAAGGCAAATGCACGTTGGGCCTTTTTCTCCAAGATCAGCACCTGCAAGGATCTCCTAACCAATGAAATGCAAAATCACATCAAGGTTTGAATTAAGTTTTATTAATGCATCCAGAAGATAAGCGTCCACGAGATCAGTCCAGTGGGAAAATGCGAGGTTTGGAATGGAGATTTGGAAAGGTGGTGTAGAAATTCTAGCTCATATTATTCAAAGAAATTTGCAGAATAGACAGGTGTTGCTTTTCATACCTGTGGCTGGAATTTTTGTGTGTGTGTGTGCAACCAAAGCATACTTCTCCCTCCACCAACCCAGTGCAGTATACGTGCTCACACACAGTACAAAAACCTATAAAATGTTCCCACTGGTTTACTCTGTGGTGCAGAGTTTTCCTTCTGAAAAAGATACATCTCAACTTTGGGGGATGGTTTACAAGTTATTGCTGATTTTCTGAGCTGCAAGCAAAGCCACGTGTGTCAAGAAGCAAGCTCAGCTGTCTGCAAACTCCACTTTGCGTCCTGACGCACAACCTTCCTTGCAGCTTAGGAAATCAGTAAGCCATCTCCCTAAAGTGACACAAACCAGCTATATATGAAGAGAGGGAAACACCAATATCTCTAGATAGTTGACCTACTTTACTCCTAGTGATGGAATGAGTCCACATGTCATGAAATTGATCCAGAATTGATGCAACATACAAGACCACATCCTTATGAGTGGTTTGGGAATTACTCGTATAGAGCAACTTCTGAAGAGTATCACAAAATCAGTTGAGGTTTAGCCTCAGCGGTGCTACTATTGTATTTTTGTTGTTGTCCTGAATAGGTAAAAATCATCTGCATAGTTCAGATACAGGTAAAGGCTAAAGAGATTGTGGCCATAAGGCTTTGCTCTTCCCCGCTTTCCGTTCCAGCCACTGGCAAGGCAAAAGATTCTTGTTGTGCTTGTCCTTTTCTCACCGTAACCTTTGTCGCACAAATGAGGCTTCTCTATTCTTCACTCATTGCCCTCCGTGAAAGACAGCAATAGACTCCATACTCTGTAATTGGACTGACTGGCTGACTGATTCCTGTTCTCTCTCTCCCCCCCCCCCATTTTTACAGCCTTGGGAACCTGAGGGGGGTTGGGGTGGGGAGGGAAGAGAAAAGGTGGAACAGCCAGCCACTCAAAAATACAGAATATTTCAAAGGTTAAGGAGTACAGCGTACAACTTCTGTCTGTTACGGCCGACTGGGCTTTGAAATTTGGATGTCTTGTTTTCAATACCTCCTTACAATGATTGTCACAAGGATGACAATGGATGTGGAAGCTCAGGCCATTCTCATTAAGGACTTCACCGCCCGGGGTTTTCTTTTCGTTTCTCTACAGTATGCGTAGAAGAGCTTTTGCCAGGCGCATGCCGTGTAGGTTTTCCCTCTATAGACTTCTGCCCGAGAATTGCATTATTGACTACAGCCTGAGCAGGGCTCAAATTAGAGAGTGCGCCAGTTATAATGCTGTACTGCAGAAAGAGGCGCACGTTGCATAGGGGTGTCTACTCTAGATCATGCTAAGTTTGACGCTCAATTTTACTTTTCTGGTGGGTTTGGTCCATCTAGCTTTCCTTTCGCTTATTTTCCTTTTACTCATTTCCCCTCCTCTGCCGCTATCATGTGAAGAACGGTAGAATCGTGGGCCACAAATTTGTACAGAGATGCTGCCGTTTTTAATGGCCTGTTCTTGCTGTATCCTCCTTTGCTTCTAGTTTATTCTTCTGTAGCCTTTTGGTACCAACTCATAGTAGCAGAGTGAACAGTTAAAGAAAAGAATTTTACCCATTCCCTTTCTGGTAATAAGTACCCAGGTGTCAAAGAAGGCCCAAAAAGGAGTTTATGAGTCATGGCGGAGGTGAGAGCGTGTGTACAAATTCAAGAGGGTTTTGTTTGTTTGTTTGTTTGTTTTGTGGCTATTTTGTTAATGTTTTGATATTGTTGCTGTCGTACTTTGTGAATCCTATACTATGATTTTTGGTGTAACTGTGATGTTTAGCTTAATTTTCAGTTGCTTTGTTAATAGTGTTACATAGATGGTAATTGTTTTATTTGGGACTGTTTTACTGGTTATTTGTTAAGTATTGTATATGATTTATGCTGCGTTCGTGATGTTCCATTGTGTTATTTTCATCTTTTGTTTGTAAGCCGCTTTGTGATTCAATTGAATAAAAAGTGGCTTAGAATCAATCAATCAATCTGTGGCAATTCTGATTCGTTGACTCTGATACTGCTTTGACTGGTTTTAATATTCCATTTTTACATTGTTGTAACCTCTCCTGGGACCTTATGGTGAAGGGTGGGCAAGAAATCTTGATGATGATGATGATGATAATGATATAGAATATAGAATACCTGTATGGCATATCCTCCAACATTTCTCTGATGAAAATAGGGATGTCCTATTTAATAATAATAATAATAATAATAATAATGCTTGTGAGAGTTGGCAGGTGGCTCTGTCTTCTTCTCTGTGGTGCCTCTCAGGAAGCAGCAGCAGCAGCAGGTGGTGGTGGGTAAAAACTCTGGCGACACCCCGGTTCCCCTACCTCTGTCCGCTGCTGCTTCTGTCTTCACTGGCCAACGCCACCTTCTACCCCACCACGGTGTTTGCTTGGATGGAGAAGCCCAACTGCGGCTATTGGGACAGGTAAAGTGAAGCATCTTCAGGCTTCTTTGTGGGCGGGCAAAAGTTGTTCACCCCCCCAAAAAAAAAATTATAGTCTGACCCCCCACAAGGTCTGAGGGACAGTGGACCGGCCCCCTGCTGAAAAAGTTTGCTGACCCCTGCTTTTGACCCTCTCAATAGACTTCTGCAGATGGCAGCTCTGCCCTGTGGTACCATTGGTTTGTTGGTGACATTTCCATTCATTTCAAGGGCCAGACATGGAGTTCTCTTACTACCATGAAATATAATTGTGTCCATTTATGTTAAAATGCCCGATTTTACTTTCGGTTTCATTAATTTTATATACCTGTTTGTTTTTAGACTTTGATTTTAATGGCATCTTGATGAATATTCTGTGTTGTTTTCAGGAAACCCCTGAGAGGCTTTTGTTGATTAAGGTAAAGGTAAAGGGACCCCTGAGCAGTAGATCCAGTCGTGGATGACTCTGGGGTTACGGCGCTCATCTCACGTTACTGACCAAGGAACCCGGAGTACAACTTCCAGGTCATGTGGCCAGCATGACAAAGCCGCTTCTGGCGAACCAGAGCAGTGCATGGAAATGCCGTTTACCTTCCTGCCAGAGCAGTACCTATTTATATACTTGCACTTTGAACTGCTAGGTGGGCAGGAGCTGGGACCGAGCAATGGGAGCTCACCCCATCGCAGGGATTCAAACCGCCGACCTTCTGATCAGCAAGTCCTAGGCTCTGTGGTTTAACCCACAGCGCCACCCACGTCCCTTGCCCCCAAACCTGGATGTAGGCATTCAGGAAATTCTGGTTCTATTTTACCTGTAGCATTTCCCCCATTAACCAAATTACGAACATTAGAAACCAACAATGGGCCACTTTGATGAGCTCACCCCGTCATTGCGGGGATTCGAACCGCCGACCTTCTGATCAGCAAGCCCTAGGCTCTGTGGTTTAACCCACAGCGCCACCTGCATTTTGTTGATTAAGGGGTATATAAATCCTGTTGGATAAACAAAGTAAGAGCACTTTGGCAAATCCCATTCATTAGTTACATAAAGCAATACGATACGTATGCAATGCTTAGCAGCACACTACAGAAACACTTCCTGGGGGGAAACCGATCAAGGAAGGCTACTGACTGACAGGTTGAATTTGACCCTCGAAAGTGATGGTTTGAGTGATGTGGCAGCCTTTAGCATGTCACTTATTTAACTCACGGATGACGCCTCCGCTCGTTGTGCAGTACAAGTGACATTTGCATGATTTACTGGGCGGCGTCCAGGCCTTTTGACTCAGTAGGCAATGCACTTAACACCATCTAATTCAAAGGTGACATTTTTTATTCACTGGCTGATGTACCTGATTTAGAAGTTGATAGATCTAGCTCACTGTGAACGAGTCCAATTCCCCCATGGAATGTATTTACCTCAGTGTGTGATGTATGGGATTTAATAATATAATGCATGTTTCTTCCTATAGCTTATGTATTGGCATCAATTTATATCCTGACCTTTCCTAACCTGGAATGAACCAACTCTTTCCAGCTGTGATTCAGGTGAAGTTCGCTAGCAATCCTGACTGGTAGAGCAGTAAAACAAAGGAGACCAAATGAGGTGATAAAAGGCAAGCTTCCCCAGTGAAATATTTTCATCAAATGTGATGTGTGGATACAAATGTCCTGTCACCACAGTTATTGCTACTTCTGCACATTGAGGGAATATCCCAAATCCATTTACGTTCTCTGTATCCTCTTCAGGATCCCATGTGCCGCAACTTATTTCCCCAGAGTGGTGTCAACTCACCAAATGTTGCACTGTGATTCTTTGTTGTTGTTGTTGTTGTTGTTTTTAAAGCACCTCAATTTGTTTGCAATATTTTCAATTTTATTTTAAATCTAGGCAAGGATCACAATAAATATTTTTTAGGTTCAGATAAAGAAGCTGGGCTTGTGCAGTGCAGCAGAAGGTGTTAGAACAAGTGGTGGAAAATATTCCTTCTGATTTCCTAATTTGACAATCGTGTAGGCCAGGGATATGAAAGGGTGGCCCATCTATCTCCTGTTCAGCAAAATGTAGAGCTACATGGTCAGTCGGATTAGGGTGGCATAACATTCAGCAAAATCAGGTGGTGAGAGATCACATTCCTAATGCTCTCCCAGGTTTGTTTGTTTTTTAAGAAAAGCAATATCTCAATGCACTTAGGACATGTCTTTGCATCAAAATTGTATTTTAAATGCGAGGTGATTTATAGCTTTATGTCAATCACGTCATTCATGCGATAGTTTGGACTGTTATGTGAAAGTTCCCATGGGATCATCACCACATGACATCAACTTCAGAATCTGTCACCATTCCCTTAACATAACTTACGGACACACCAGCACCGCATACTTAAAATAACTTATGAACTTTCACGTTTTCAACAGTTATATGGTACACTTAAACAATGCGGTATATACAATCTGAAATGGAGGGATTCGGCCACCCTCTTGCCAGTATTTTGCAAAGTAGTATTAACATCTTACTACCTGCATGTGTTACTTCATTATCAGTCATGATCCCTCAAGTCTCTTCTTTTCTGGCACACAGTCCTCTCTAGTAATGGTCATTGAGACTTTCTAGCCATTAGAATTATAGAATCTTAGAGGTGGAAGGGACCCAAGGGTCATCTAGTCCAGCCCCCTGCAATGCAGGAATCTCAGCTAAAGCATCCATGGCAGACAGCCATCCAACCTATGCTTAAAAACATCCAAGGAAGAGAAGTCCACAACCTCCTGAGGGAGAACGTTTTACAGTCGAACAGCTGTTGCTATCAGAAAGTTCTTCCTGATGTTTAGTAGTAATCTCCTTTCTTGTAACTTGAAGCCGTTGGTTTGAGTCCTACCCTCCAGAGGAGGAGAAAACAAGCTTGCTCCCTCTTCCATGTGACAGCCCTTGAGATATTTGAAGATGGCTCTCATATCTCTTCTTAGTCTCCTCTTTTCCAGGCTAAACATACCCAGCTCCTTCAAGCACTCCTCATAAGGCTTAGTTTCCAGACCCTTGATCATCTTGGTTGCCCTCCTCTGCACATGATCCAGCTTGTCAACATCCTTCTTAAATTGTGCTGCCCAGAATTGGACACAGTATTCCAGGTTGGGTCTGATCAAGACAGAATAGAGTGGGACTACACTTCCCTTGATCTGGTCACTACACTTCTGTTGATTAGGTTTCATTCAGAACAGGGATGTCTTAGCCACTGAGGCTACTGGCGCAAGGCGCCACAGCCTGAGGAGGGTGCCTGCACCCTCCAACCCCGTCGGCAGCACCGCTCTCACCCACCTCTTCTGGGGCTGCGGACGCAGGGAGGCCGTTGGCGAGCCTCCTGTCGGCACTGCAGCCAGGGCTCCCTGGACGGCAGCGCTGCACTGCTGCTTCGGCCGAGCAGGCGGAGGTGGAGGCGGAGGTGGAGCACAGCTGGCAGCATCCCCACCTGCCCCTCCGCACCCTCCGGCTGCCCGCTGTGCCTGGCCCTGCCCGGCGGAACGCGAGGGGTGCCGGAGGGATCTTCGGGCCAGGGCGCCGGATTTACTTAAGACGGCCCTGATTCAGAACATAGAATTTTTGAAGTCGTCACCTTGGAATCAACAGCACCCTTTTTCATGCTTTATTACCTCATCATCAGGATAATTTAGTGATGATACTGGACATGGGTCCCAAGTATGACCTAACACTTTTTGAGATTTTGAAATCTCGTGTAAAAATTTTGAATCTTGTGTTAAAATTTACATTCTCAGCGTAGAGGAGTTTTTTGTTATTGAAATTATGGGTGGGTGGGTGGGTGGAATCTGGCAATGTTTGGCTATTTTTCAGTCCAGTCCACAACAGAAAATACTATTCAGAAGACAGATATGGAATAATGGGAGGTTTGTTGTTGTTCAGTCATTCAGTCATGTCCGACTCTTTGTGACCCCATGGACCAGAGCACGCCAGGCACGCCTACCCTTCACTGCCTCCCGCAGTTTGGCCAAACTCATGTTAGTAGCTTCAAGAATGGGAGATACCAAGATAATGGGAGGTACCATAGTTCAATCAAAGAACACCCACTTAGCATGCAGAACGTCCCTGGTTCAATCCTTCGCTTCTCCAGGTAGGGTCAGGAAAAACTCTTTTCTGAAACCTTAAAGAGACAGTGCCAGTCAGGGCAGAGTACTGAACTCAAGATTCCCATGATCTGAAGGGGCTTATATACATGCACAGACTGCTTCTTCACACTCACAGGGTCAGAGTCATTCCCCTCCAGGCTCCTCTCCCCTCAACTCATGCAACATTCAATTTATTTAAAAAAAATAATCAAAGAAATTCATGGTGACGTACAAAAACACAAATTCAATTATAAAATAATAATAATCCCATTAAAGTCACATATATTAACAAGTCCAGGCCCTCCAAGTATCCCCCTTTCCCCCTATTTTCTAGGGACAGTTTCTGATTTGATCCCGGTATGTCCCTCTTTTCCTTAGGACGTCCCTATTTTCATTGGAGAAATGTTGGAGGGTTTGGAGTTATGCAGCCCCTAAGCTAAGGAGATAAGGCAGCCCTGTAGAGGGAAGCTTTTAAATGTTCAATGACTGATTGTTTTTATTGTTAGAGATTTCAAAGTGCCTATGTGCAGAAAGTCAGCTTCTCACCTCTGTAGCAATTACCAGTTGGCTGAAAGCCAACATCTGCTTTCTCTCCAGACCCTTAGCAACGACCTGTGATTGGTCAATGAGTTCCTAAAGAATGAGCTCTGTGTGAGAGCTGGTTGGTTGGTTGTTAGTGCTGTGGTGTTTGTAGTTTGGTTACTGAAGGTTGAGAGAGAGAGACAGAGAGGAGAGGTTTTATGTTTTGTTTCTTTTATTTGTAAAGTCTGTACATAGTAACTTATGGATACTAGTTGCTTCAAAAAATACTGTATATAGTTATCCAAGTGAGTTGCTAAGTTCCTGCGTTGTGCTGTCCAGTCAATGCTCTACAGCCAGAAGCTTCCAGAAAACCTGCGGTTCACTCTGCTGTGTCCAGGACTACGTTATTTCCTGACACTAAATCTTAAGATTTATATGTGTTGGAAACCTCCCAGAGTGGCTGGGGCAGCCCAGTCAGTTAAGTGGGGTATAAGTAATAAAATTATTATTGTTATGGAATAAGATAAAGGGACCCTTGACCATTAGGTCCAGTCGCGGATGACTCTGGGGTTGCGGCTCTCATCTCACTTTATTGGCCGAGGAAGCTGGCGTACATGTGGCCAGCATGACTAAGCCGCTTTCTGGCGAACCAGAGCAGAGCACGGAAACGCCATTTACCTTCTCACCGGAGCAGTGCCTATTTGTCTACTTGCACTTTGATGTGCTTTTGAACTGCTAGGTTGGCAGGAGCAGGGACCAAGCAATGGGAGCTCACCCCGTTGCGGGGATTTGAACCACTGACCTTCTGATCGGCAAGCTCTAGGCTCTGTGGTTTAACCCACAGTGCCACCTGTGTCCCTATTGTTATGGAATAGGAAGTCCCTATTTTTATCGGAGAAATGTTGGAGGGTATGCAAGTCTTGAATATGTGGTCTGTTCCCCTGGCCTTTGGGAATGCCACCTGAATGGGTTGCCTTGCCCTTGGGAATGGCTTTTTGGGCGAAGGGGGGAATATGAGAAGCTAAGGTTCATGCACAGAACTTGCCCATAGACAAACAAATAACGATACAGGGACTGCTAAATGTCCTTCTGCTCTTTATCTTATCACTCCTTTAGTGGCTAATGGTCCCAAGTCTTCCCATTCTCAGCCACTATTAATAATCAGCCACAAAAGGAAATATAAGAAAGCCAGCCAGCGGAGTGAAATAGATTGGGCAGTCAAAACTAAATTGAGTAGCAGAAATGTTTTTCAACAACAATGAAAGTAAAACTGAACCTGGACCTAAAACACCAGTATTTGAGAAGTTCTACTAGCTTTAAGATGCTTTGGTTTGTTTGTTTGTTGTTGTTGTTGTTTGCATTACCATTTTTCTTTTACGTTTAACCACTTGCTTGTCTATCTTACCATATCCGCATTCCCATATTTTCCAATTTAGGTCGTAATTTCCCATGTGGTGCAGTATCAAATGCCTTGCTGGAAACCAAATAGACCAGATTGACTGACTACATTTCCCTTGTCTGTCAACTGGTTTATCTTCTCAAAAGGGATATTGGACTTAGACCAGCACAACTCATTTCTAGTAGACATATAGCACAAGAACTAAGTCCTGCTGAATACCTATATCTAGGTTAAGTGGGCACAGAATTGTAGCTTACAATGATATTTAAGGGGAAGACATTCATGCAGAGGCAGATTTCTGTACAGAGTCTGTCGGTAGAGTCAGGAACTATCTCAGGCAGTAGATATGGAGGGTGGGACAGCAGCTCCCCTTCCAAGTGCTCCCTGGCTGGAGCCCCACAGCACCCAGCCATTCCCATCTGGCTGAGACAGAGGCCCAGTGGTAGCAGAGCCTGCTTGTTGCCGGCCTTGATGCCTCACCTGTGGCCATTAAGTCTGCCTGCTGCCCTCAGGTTCAGTGGAGGTTTCTATCCTGCTACCAGAGTTGACGTCAACTTCACCTGCCTATCAAGTTGTACTACCTGGAACAGGAGGGGGTGGATCTTGTCCTACACCTCAGGGAGTGAGGTATCTTAGGCCAAGCCTAACATTGCATGTGGGCCAGAAAAGGACAATCAGGAGAAGTCAGGAGAAAAAGAGAAGCTGGAAAGAACTGTTTGTTCAAAGACAAGCTGATGGGTAGCGGGGTTTCAATGATTTAATAGCTACCATGGAGAAAAAGAATTCCCCATGAAAAGTGTGACCAGGACAATACGTAGGTTGAGACTTAAGGCAGTTAGCTTTGGATTAAACATTAGGATGAAATATTTCAAATACAGCTTGTAGAATTATACATTTCAGCTGCCATATCAATAATCCGTGGAACCAGTTTTTTTTGGGGGGGGGGCAACACTCCATACTGTAAACATATTATGTATAGTGGTTACTGATATTTGGATTAAAATCACCATCATTATCATCAGCTGGTGGTGATGTAGTTTGACAAAGTACAGCATCCAAATCGTGAAGTCTGCTAAATAACCAATTTTGGAATGAAAAACAAATCATGTCTTTTAGTTTATACTTCAGGCTGTACCTGGAGACGCACCTTCCTTTCTTGCCAGGGCCTTAATAAGTCATCCTTTCTCTGTCAACCTCCTTTTCTGGATTAGAATATCAGTAGTATCCTGAACATGGATATCATCTGTAGAATGTATACATTAATGCACTTTATGCCTAAATTAACTGGCGGTTTAAAAACATATCTTTCCTTTAGTAATCAAAATGGTCTCTTATAGCAATTTAGAGTTCTGTTGGTCCATTTTTTAAAAAAAGATGCATAACATTTTAAATAATTGTAAAATAAGCATCTTAACAGTCCTTGCTTTCTCCACTATCTTCTTTACTGAAGACAAATGAATTGTACTAGTAGTAATGAACATAGGGATTAAAACCGGCTGATGTTGCTGGTGTCATCTCTTAAATTCAGTCATTAGATGCCAATTGGGACAGTTAATTTCATTTCTTTCTCTATTTCTACCATATGTTGGCCACCCTATCATGAAACTTCTCTGGGTGTCTGATAGGAATAGTGCTTGGCCACTGGGCAAGTCTACCTCTAAAGGTAAAGGTAAAGGGACCCCTGACCGTTAGGTCCAGTCGTGGACAACTCTGGGGTTGTGGCGCTCATCTTGCTTTAGTGGCCGAGGGAGCTTCCGGGTCATGTAGCCAGCATGACTAAGCCACTTCTGGCAAACCAGAGCAGCGCACAGAAACGGTGTTTACCTTCCCGCCAGAGCGGTACCTATTCATCTCCTTGCACTTTGACGTGGTTTCGAAATGCTAGGTTGGCAGGAGTTGGGACTGAACAACGGGAGCTCACCCCGTCACGGGGATTCGAACCGCCGACCTTCTGATCGGCAAGCCCTAGGCTCTGTGGTTTAGACCACAGCGCCACCCGTGTCCCAAGTCTACCTCTAGAAGTTCTTATAAGCGGCCTTCCTTTGAGCATTGAAGATGAGGAGCGGGGAGCAAACAGCCATTTTTTTTTTTTTTTTGCAAATACTGACGACATGGTCAGGTGTATCACTTTCAAATGCACATTTCTCAAGAATATGCTCAGAGATACAGACCTAGTAATACTAGACTGTAAGCTTTAGAACATCTAGGAAGTACATTTTGCTGAAACATGTATGGAACTGGATTAGTAGACCGATCTGACACACATCCTTTTGATGTTGCTCGGCCTTCAACTGGAGATGATAAATACCCCTTTAAAAAGACTCGGAGGCACTATGATGATGTGCTCTCTGCTGTGACGCTGTAGCATTGCTCACCTTCCTTCTCTGCTTCTATGAAAAAAACAAGAGACTCGCTTGCTGTGGTGGGAAGGAGGCAAGGACAGAAGACTGGGCTACCGTAACGGAGCAAGGCAGAACAATTGCAATGCGCTCTCTCTCTGAAACGTACTTCCGATACAAACGTGTTAAAGATTATGCCAAAGGTGATTAAAGTTCAGTGTTAAGCACAAGTAATGAGTTCAGAAATGCCTGTTTATTAACGGTTGGGGGGTATCTCACCACTTTACAAGATCTTAGAGGTCATAAAAAGAAACAATGGTTCTAAAATACTTTCACCATTCCATTCTTACAAAGCAAGTTTCTAACACATACGGTGATAGAAAACATGCCTGCAGTCAACAAAAATGTTGAAAACAATCTCATTTGTTTTTAACCTCATTTTAAAGAGAAGTTTTGATAATTTACATTTTTTAAAAAAGTTGGGAATTGTGGACTTGCCATACTGGTATATGGACACAATTTCTTTTTCTGTTGCCAATCAAGTAAAGTTTTGGTGTTCCTTTAATAGCTTTGCGTGGGCCCTAAAGGAGGATTACAAAATGTGAAAAACATCCAGGAACAAAATTGACCCCCCCACCTCCTTTTTGAAATAAACAGCAGTGATTGGGGGGGGGGGAGCAAGCCAATCTGAGGATGGGAAACAATAGTCAAAGAAATCCTCACATTTTGTATGACATCCAAGATTTTTCCCCAGTGAGGTTTTCACAAAAGCTCCATAACTCCATTCTTCTGGGGGCAAGGGGAGAGGGGGCGAGTTACCTCACCTTTTGATCTAAACCCTAACAATAGCACTACATCTGCTACTAAGCTGGGCTGTAAATGTCTTTAATTTTTTATATTTCATCTGAAGGGAGTTGTTAAAACAGGTTTACTGGGTGATGGCTCTTTTGAATAGAAGATACCATTTCTGAAGTTGATCTCAGCATGACACTTCATTTTTACTCTAATAAGCCCTCCTAAACTATTACAGAGGAGTTGTTAATTTTTTTAAGCTCTGTTTGGGTCGTCCGTCCGTCCGTCTCCCCCGTTGAAGTTGCTCGCATCTCCTGTGTGACTTTTGGAGGTTTGCTGCTTTTTTCCTTTTGCTAGAAAAAAAGGATAAGAATAAGAAAAGGAGAAACATTTGAAGAAAACTATCTTTCTTCTCGTTCCCCCCTTCCTTTCTGTGCAGATGACACCAACATCTCTTTCACCTCAAGCCAGATGTGTTCCTCTCTTGGAGAATCTCTCTGAAGTTGTTCAAAGCTTATTTCTTTTTCTTTTTCTTTTTTAAAAGAAGATATTCCTTTTCCTCAAGGCTATATCCAGGCAATTCTATGTTTTGTAGATCAGGTGCATCATTTTATCACTTACGATTCCTTCAGCCAAGACTTGAGGTGCTTCAACCCACGTTCCTTACACACAGGTCACACAGAACTAGCAGGGTCAAGTGAGCAACCCATGCCATTTTACACAATACACAAGATGGCTTGTGGGTTGGAGACAGGCAACAGTTGTTTTTAAAAGGAAGATTAAGGTAGGATGAAAGAGGCATTGTTACCGGTGGGGATCCACTCTCATCCCAGTATTGTCTCAACTTGTCAGGCCTTCACAAAATGTACCAACACCCCTGTCTGACCAAAGAGAAAAATAGGACAAAAGTGTGTGTGTGTGCACCATAAGAATCAATGCTTTGCCATAACCTTATGGTTTTGTTCCATTAAAAACATGCACATCATAAACCCTTGTAATAAGTATAAGATGCCACCCACATTTTATCTAATTTTCATAATATCACAGTCTCACAGCATTGCGTGCTCCTGGACCATTCGCTGGGCCTAAGTAGAGTTATCTCTCAAGAGGAAAGATGTCCATCCATGTTTCTGTTTGTCCACTGCAGCATTCCACTTAGACCAAGTTTGCCATGCCTGACTTAGACTATAAGGGAAGAGGAATCAGAACCTAACATGTCTGCCAAAAAGACTTGAGCCATGTTTGTGTCTATGGGACTTGAAAATAACTGAGGGAGGTTATAGCTCAGTGGTAGGACATCTGCTTTGGGTTTGATCTCCAGCATCTCCCAGTAGGGCTGGGAATGTCCCCTGCCTGAAATCCCCATCTGCTCCTTGTCGGTGGCAGAAGAGGAAACACCATGGATGTTTTTCATGTGTGTATTAGGAAATTAGGTGTCCCTGCAGGACCCATGGCAACAGGAGAAGGAAGTCACTGTATGGTGGATCCATTCCTTGACCCAAAAAGACCCCAGATCTCAGCTGATCTATCCTAGGCCATCTACTACAGTAGTCGGTCAGAATACATTTTTGGAAGAAGAGCTTCATGTCTATATGGAACTTGAGATATTAAACCTGCCCATTGTTTTAAAGCTTCATACCTTATATCTAAGATTTCTGAGGTTCCTGGTGTACAGGCACAGAACCACAATAAGGATGACTGCATTGGGAGAGGAAAACATCTGATGATGATCATAATCAAGGGATTTTAGGCTGATTTTTGGTTTAGAAAGATGGAAAGTAACTAATGCACCAATATATCTCTGCTGGAAGCTTGGATGTCTTGTGTTGAGTAAACACCAGTTCAGGTATCCTTGCCCTGTGAGCTATTATGAATAAAATGTTCAGTTTTCCCTGAACAACACAAGGAGAAGAAGAAGAAGAAGAAGAAGAAGAAGAAGAAGAAGAAGAAGAAGAAGAAGAAGAAGAAGAAGAAGAAAGACAGACAGACAATGATAGTTTTGTTTTTGTTACAATAATATTCAAAGTGATCAGCAATAAACACCAGAAAAGGCAGTGTGCCACAAATAACTTCAGGGATGTATCTGAACAGAAATACTGAATGATATACAGCTGCTGCTGCTGCCACTGCCTCCTTCATCAAGCACTGCCACTTCCAATTTTTGGAAGCCACTTCCAATTTTTGATGAAGGCTTACCTAGTGGGGACAAGGGGAAATGAAGACCAGCATTTTAGTCATGGCTATGCTGCTAGAAATTTCTGTGGAGGGATAATTTGAGACACTTGTATGCTGCATTTTCTCTCTCTCGATCTCTCGAAGTCCAACCAGTAAATATCACCAATGTAGTTTGCCTGTTCGCTCCATGTATGCCGCAGCTATTTCTAGTAGTTGTGACATCCTAGCATAAGCACTTGCAACAAAATACAGTGGTACCTCCGGTTAAGTACTTAATTTGTTCCGGAGGTCCGTTCTTAACCTGAAGCGTACTTAACCCGAGGTGCCACTGTACACATATGTATGATTTTCACAGTTCTGCACAGAAAAGTTTCAATGGACCCTAAACCACATGCAAACATTTGCAGGAATGTACAGAATTTAGCACTGGAGTTTTGCCACATGGCAAAACATGTGACCATCCTCATAAAAAATAACCTCCCAACATAGAGTTTGTCCTCTTGGTGTAAAAACGTGAATAGATGGCGATCTATGCATGTGTTTTTTGAGCTTTCCAGATCAGCCCATATGGAAAAAATTTAAGTGATAAATATCAAGGCACATCTGGTTTTCCCAGCAGGCTATCAGCTATAACTATGTTCTGCAATGAAGCAGGATGTGCTTAGTTGGTGCACCAGTGTTTTATAAATTCAACACCTTGGTTCCTATTTTTATCGTGCAGTTGTTCTAGAATCATTGCTGCAATTATCCTTATTTAAATCAAAGGATAGTGTAGCCTTGATTGCCCCAACAGGTGAGGAGAGACCAATACAAGACTTTGGGGCTTACTTTGCAATTTGCACCCAGAGACCTCATATTCCAGTTCTCCTATAACTCTAGAACTCTCTCCTCTGCCACCACCATAGTCAGTTCGGCTTTGCCTCCTCTCGGCAGCTCTGGAAAATACTCAGCGCTGTATTCCTTGAAATAAAGAGTTTCACATTCGCTCCAATATGCGTGGTGAGGCATGTAAAGGTAAAGCGACCCCTGACCATTAGGTTCAGTCGCGGACGACTCTGGGGTTGCGGCTCTCATCTCGCTTTATTAGCCAAGGGAGCCGGCGTACAGCTTCCGGGTCATGTGGCCAGCATGACTAAGCTGCTTCTGGCGAACCAGAGCAGCGCACGGAAATGCCGTTTACCTTCCCACCGGAACAGTACCTATTTATCTACTTGCACTTTCACGTTCTTTCGAACTGCTAGGTTGGCAGGAGCACGGACCAAGCAACAGGAGCTCACCCCATCATGGGGATTCGAACCGCCGACCTCCTGATCAGCAAGCCCTAGGCTCTGTGGTTTAGTCCACAGCGCCACCCGCATGTACTCTATACCAAAACCCACATGATAAAGAAACATGCAAAACTCATTCTCTCGCTTCTTAACTCCCCCCCCCCCAATTTACCAGATATTAAGTCTAGGTTTTGTGTGTCCCACGTAAGATCCCGACATGCTTTTCTGTCTCCCCATGATACTGTATGTACAGTATGTCTATATTAAATGTATCTAATCTGCAGCTATAAACAGATTTCCCAAGAGATTTGAAGGAGATTCAGGTTTCCCTGCAGCCTGACAGCATAAGGAGAATCAACAAGCACACATAAAACACTCCCAAGTATATTTCTCACCTGCTTTACGAAAACCATCCACAAAATGACTACATTTCCAAATCAGAATATGTGAGAGCAACATTCCACGCTCCCTTTCTTAACTCGAAGACACCCATGACTTTTAAATCAGCAGACAGTCAGACATGCGCCTGAGACATGTGTTAAAAGCGGCGGCTTTGGAAAACTTTGCCAGACTTGTGTCTGACAAATGTCACTTTAGCAAAAGACACATCCTTGGCTATATTCCAGCTACTTCCCTAAATGCTTTTTAAGAAGGAGTGGGAAGTGGCCCCTTGTAAGCTCTCAGCTCTTGGAAGATTCTGAGAGTTTATTTATTCAAATATTTATATGCCACCTTCCAGGACAAAGCCCTCCCAAGGTGGCTCACCTGAACAATTTTTTTAAAATTGTAGTGTTCATATTGCAATAAATACTTTCCCCAACACTAAAATCTGCCTCAGCTTAAAATAATACAAAATCTAGCACACAGCACATATTAAATTCAAACTAACTGAAATAGGTGAGTCTTTAAGCACTCTGTAAAAAATGGTAAATATGAGGCCATGCGTATCTTCCTTGAGAAAGATATATAGTGCTACCACCAAGCAGGCCCTGTCTCTAGTGTCTTGCCAAATCTCACAGACCTTGATGGTTCCAGTTACATGTAGGTAGCCATGTGGTCTGCCATAGTCAAAACAAAATAAAATTAAAAATTCCTTCAAGTAGCACCTTAGAGACCAACTAAGCTTGTTCTTGGTATGAGCTTTTGTGTGAAGAAGACTTAATATGTTCTTGCAATGGCCAGGCAGATGCCTCTGGGGAGCCCACAAGTAGAAATCTGACTTCCATCATCTCTAGTTAGCATGGCTAATGGTGAGGGACGGTGGGAGCTGGAGTGCAACAATGTCTGTAGGCTCACAGCTTCACTATTCCCAGGTTACAGTTCAACACCAGTATTGCACATTGGACCCAGAAACACACAGGCAACCAGTGTTACCGATACCAATCAGGTGTTACCTGGTCAGAATTCCTGGCCCCAGCAAACAGGCAATCAGCTGAATTCTACACCAGCTGAAGCAAACTTTATAAAGCAGCCTCACCAATATCACCTTTAATCATGGTACGTGCAACCAAGGGAACGCTGCATTCCAAGGGAATGAAATGAAATGAAAATTGAATGGATCTGAAGCATCCCATCAAAAACAAAATGTGAGTTCGTCATGTACAGGTGAAACTCGAAAAATTAGAATATTGTGGAAAGGTTCGTTTCTTTCAGTAATTCAACTTAAAAGGTGAAACTAATATATGTGATAGACTCGTGGCATGCAAAGCGAGATATGTCAAGCCTTTATTTGTTGTAATTGTGATGATTATAACATACAGCTGATGAGAACCCCAAATTAACAATCTCAACTTTGGGGTTTTCATCAGCTGTATGCCATAATCATCACAATTATAACAAACAAAGGCTTGACATATCTCACTTCGCATGTCATGAGTCTATCCCATATATTAAACTCCAGTAGCTAATGAAAACAATTGCTTACATAAATGGACTTTTCAACGATATTCTAATTTTCCGAGTTTCAGCTGTATACTTTTAGAGCCTTTAATGTTAAATCAACTAACGGAACTTTTAGTTGATTGAAGTGCAATTTCAACCTGTGAGGACAACTTTTGTTCAGCAGGGTTGAGAGTTGCAGGCTCTCCTAAATTTCAGAGGCTACTGAGGTTCAGGTGTGTTACTGTAATGGGGAACGGATATTTCAGGTGTACTGTAATGGGGAAAATATCTCAGGTGAACGGCAATCTTCGTCTATTACAATTGTTGGTCATGTTTCTTTAACAGGAGCCAGGAAGGAGCCAAGAAGATATACACGGCCTTGTACTAAGCCAGACTGTAAGCCTGCCTAGTTTAATATCTTCTGCACTGACCGGCAGCAGCTCCCCAGAGTTTTGAACAGGAGTCTGTCCCAGCCCGACTTTGAAATGCAAGGAGGTTACACCTGGGACCTTTGGTACGAAAAGCATGACTTCCACCTCTGAGCCACAACCCTTCCCTGGTAAGTAGGAATGTTATCTAACTATTAAACTCTCCATCTTATAAAAACAGTACTTTTTTCAGGGGGGGATGCAGAGGTACGCATACCCCTAAACATTTTGTGCACCTAACTGAGGGTGCAGTATTTCAATATGAGCAGGAAAATGAGAGTACCCCTAAACATTTTTTTAAAAAGAAAAAAAAGCACTGTATAAAACTATGTTATCAGGCGTGCAGGTGGGTGGGAGAGAGAGTGATGAGATTATGACAACCATAGTGCAGACAGAAGAAGAAGAAATGGCATTGCATCACATCTCCTTGTTTGCTAGATGATGGGAAATTTAACAAAACCCATTGTAAAAGTAGAGCTGGTGTCAGGAGCTGGCGTCCTTGTTCAAGCTGGCAGGCCCATGGCAGATTTCAGCTGTGGGGCCCTCTTACATTTTTTTCTGGCTTTAAGCAATGTTAGGCAGATGGCTCTAGCTGCTCTTTCTATTTACTACAATGCCCCTCTCTTCATCTAGCAGTGCTCTGGAACTTTGCGGGAAACTAAATGGATGGGCTAGACCCAGCCATGCTTGGATTGCTGCCAAGGAAGCCCACCAAGGTCCAATGACTGAGGAGGGGCCCCATTGGGAAACCCAGGCATAGGCAAACTCGGCCCTCCAGATGTTTGGGGACTACAGCTCCCACCATCCCTGACCACTGGTCGTGTTAGCTAGGGATGATGGGAGTTGTAGTCCCAAAACATCTGGAGGGCAGAGTTTGCCTATGCCTGGGCAAACCTTTCGCACCCACCTACCCTGGATCCCATAGAACCTGGAGTCTGCAGAGTTCAAATATATATTGTTGAACTCCTCCTCAGTACAGGATCAGGGAGCAGGATGCACCGAGAGCTGTCTGTATTAAGGGAGTCTTCATACGTACAGCTCTGATCGTGCCCGATTCCAGGGTACATGGAAGCTTTCGTCTGTATACACGAGGACTTCCTCAATAGTATCACAATGTTTGTGTGAAGGCTAAGTGGCAGGGTTACCCAGCAAGCCCCACTCCCTGTTCCTGTGTTTCGAGTAACTAATGCAATAAATCTAATGCCTTGATTCTGGCTTATATTTTTGTTTTGTTTTTAAACAGAATTTATTAACATTTTCATAATATAACACAAACCCAACCCCACACCTACAAATACAAAAACAACTACAAATACACATAAAGTCAGGATTCTTCTTCTTAATTGTAACCTTACAAAAAAAAAATTTCTAGTTCTGAATCTTGACGCTTGACTTCCCCCGCCTTTTCACCTTCGGTTTTAATTCAATATACTATTTCCTTAACAACCTTTCTCTGTAAAAAATTTAACTTTACTTAAAAAAAGATAACATACTTATCTCAATCTTTGCATTATACCTTAAATCGTAACCAAATATTCTTATAACTAACCTTATTTCTTCTGTCCTATATCATGCTGCTTTTAACTTAAAATTCAATATCTCCTTACTTATTTAAAATAAACTTATCATTAACAGACTTCACACTCCGACTTCGGATACCATGGCAGACCATTTAGATTATACATTTAATTCTTCAACCCACTCCTCCTCTGTCCATTGTCTTTTCCTGTCTTTCTCCAGCGCCAAATCTCCCATTGTCTTCCTCCAAGTGTCCACAGATCCAGGCTGCATCCACAGCAAACCCCGCATCGAGCCTCAAGGCGTTCCTCATCTGCATTCTGGGCTCCTCCGTTTCTTTTGCTTCTTCTTCTTGTAAAAATTCTAATTCCATGTCCCTTTCCCCCGAGCTGCCACCTCGGGGTCTGGATATTGTAAGTTTTCCCATTTCCAGTTGTTCTTCCCGGATTTGCCCAGCCACCTCAGACCATCTTTCAAACGCCCCTCCCAGCTCTTTGCCAAGGCATGATTCCATTGTGTAGAACTTTTGAAAAGCCTCCTCTGTGGAAAGTAGATCTTTTTTGTGAATAATTCCACTCAAGACTTGTAGTTTCCGATCAAGCAGTTCCATCTGCAAAATAATGAGCTTTTCCTCATCCTTTAAATATGAGTTCGATGCCAATGTGAGCGCGAAGTCCAGCATTTTAAGAGAGAGGGTGAGTGTCAGATTTCAGTTCCTGTCTCTTCCTTCCTTTGTTTCAAATTTTTCCTGCGACACACCAAGTCGCCGCCATTTCTCCGAAGCAGGAGTATAAAGACCAGAACTTCAAGCGGAGATATTTTTCCCCCAGTTAACCCCCGAAGGGAGATCTCAACAGACTCAGTTTTCAAATTCCAAATACTTTCTATTGATTGTTGTGGCAGCAGTCACTTAAAGAGTTAATTTCTTTCACCAGCCGAAGGGAGGGAGGCGGGCTGCCTTTCTTCTTTCCCCCAGAGCATTCCAGGAAAACAAAGAGTCAATCAATTACTCACAGCTTCTGGGTCCTTATCAGCTCCTTAATGACAGGTAGAACTTAGACGCTCATCACAGGCTTAGCCGCCACAATTTCATCCCGGTTGGGGCATGTCCCCTGTAGCCCGGCTCCGTCGTCCCTTCACCCCCACTCCCCCTTTACAGGGGGTGCGGGGGAAGGGTTCGGAGCCACAACGGGCACAGCCAGGGAGCCCAGGGAGCGGGACGCTCTTCCCGCTCCCCAACCGGAGCCCCGCTATGCGGCTGCAGGGCTCCTAACCCCCGGAATGAACTGGGTGCTTCGCAGCCGAAGCATCCCACGACCACCCATAATGGCGTCCGCAGCCGGAAGTCGATTCTGGCTTATATTTTTGTCACACACCAACTTCCAACCCTTTCCAGAAAATATTGCCTTCAGTGCTATCCGAAAAAAAAGCAGGTTGAGCTCAGGCAAGGCCACATAGTCTTCACAGTGGAGAGTAGGGCAATAGCTATCATGTAGAAATCCCCCCCCCCATTGCTTTCTCATGCATGCACTCTTGGGTTGGGGCAACTGGCTGAAATGTTTTAAATGGTTCTAATTCTGGTTCCTCTGTTTTGTTTTCGTCGGGATGATGTTGGTTTAATGTTTCGTTGGGATTGGCGGTTATTTTAATTTGGGTATTAACTGCAAAATATTGTTGATGTTGCAGCTAGGTAGCCGTATTGGTCTGCCATAGTCAAAACAAAGCAAAATAAAAAAATTCCTTCCAGTAGCACCTTAGAGACCAACTAAGTTTGTTCTTAGTATGAGCTTTCGTCTGAAGAAGTGTGCATGCGCACGAAAGCTCATACCAAGAACAAACTTAGTTGGTCTCTAAGGTGCTACTGGAATAAATTTTTTATTTTATGTTGTTGTTGTTGTTGTTGTTGTTGTTGTTGTTGTTGTTTTCTATTGATTTATTGGTTTGTGTGTTGCTCATATAGGATATTTTGTTTTTTAATGTTTGGTGCTTTGTTGTGTTTTTATATATGTTGTAGACCGCCCAGAGTGGCTGGGGAAACCCAGCAAGATGGTGTGACGGTAACACGAGGGTGCTGGAGGTGAAATAGTTAAACCAGGTTACCAATCAGAACCCAGAGGGGTTGGAGTCAGAGTGACAGTTAGTTGGCAGTTGAGATAGAGTGGGAGTTAGTTGGGGGAGTGGGTTGGAATTGGGAGGTTGGTTGGAGTGGGAGTGAGTTAGGAAAGTGTGTGCGTAGGTGAAGTTAATGTAACCGGAAAACTGAGTCAAGACCAGTTAGGAGAACAGAAAACAAGTAAAAAACAAGTAAATAGCTGAGAAGTGGTTAAGTGAGGGAGAGCTGGTAGAGGGAGTTATAGGTCTGGGAAGACACCCATGTTTGACATTGTTTGAAACCCCATGCTTGTTATTCTGTAATAAATAAACATAAGTTTGATTTTACAATTTAACCCTGACTGGACTCAATAGATTTCCCAGGTAGGGCCTGGTTGGTGGCAGCGAGAGAGGAGAGTGTGGTGGCACAGGGATCAATCGACCGTGAAACGTCCGGGGACCCTGTGTGCGATCTCCACAGATGGGCGGGTTATAAATTTACTTATAATAATGAAGTCACTGATAGCTTTATTCTCCATGATAACCCTCTTTTACAGCCATCCAAGATGGTGTCCATAGTTGCCACTTGTGGGGAATGAGTTCCATGTTAGCTTTTCGTTGTGCTTTCTTTTGTCTGTCCTGAATCTTCCACCTTCAGCGGGCTGTACTGGGATCTAGTGCTATGAGAGAGAAAGAACAAAACCTTTTCTCTGTCAACTTCCTCCACCAAATGCATAATTTTTTATGCCTCTATCAACTCGCCCAGCCTTTCCTTTTCCCTCTGGTTTGCACCTTCTCTTTCCTAACCTAGTAATAATTCACAACCAAGCGCCAAAGGCCTCCAGCCTCACTTTTTCAAATTATGAGCAAATACTGTGACCTGAATATTTCTCGGACCCGTTCTTATGTATGGTTTCATTTGCCTGACCTGCCAACTTTACGCTACCAAAAGTGCCTTATAATTCTAACACTTGCCACCCTTTTGCCTAATGAGGAAGTAAGGCAAGGAAATTTATATGTGGTGAATATTGAAGCAGACTTCACGAGAGATCAATAGGAATCGACACAATTGTGTGCTTCCAGCGCTGAGTGAGCCCTGAGTAATCCTTACCACATTGCATGTTGATGTTGAGTTAACTTGCAAGAGAAATATGTGCCTCCTTATTGTCCTGTGCCTCATTAAAATAGAGAGAGGAAATTAAAATACAGTTGACATAGGTTTTTTGTTTTTTTTTAAAGGGAGTGCCCTGGAGCATTTTTGTTTCCTGCAGCACAAAAAAATACTGAACACCAAAGTAATCTGTAAAATGTCTGCCTTGTTATCAAACAAAGAGAATATTATATTATCACGTCTTTCCTGTCCTGACGTATCTTTGACTTCTCTTGCCTGACCGACAGAACCACTAAGTTTAAATTGCTGTTACAAGTAGCATCAGCAAAAGAGCCTGACCTGCGTCAGCAGAAGTTCCTCTCGGTAACGAGGTCTGGTGTGAGGGGTGCAAGCGGTTAGCAGCGTGAGCATGACTCTGGGTGAATGTGTCCCATCAGATTGCATAAGGTTCTGGAGTACCACAAAGACCTCGGTTAGAAGGCCACTTACCACAGTATCTTAGCAGCAGGTGAGCTTTGAATACATAGACTATTAACAGTGTCTATGGAGGAGGGGGGAGTCTTGTATATCGCAATCGCAAGGAATCCTGCTGGTTGCAGTACGTCTCTGTGTCCTGAGCACAGATATGATGCTTCTCCATCTGAAATTCCTGCCAAAAATGGTTAGACCACCTGGTGTGAGGTGTACAAGATAGTTTTTTTTTTTGCCCCCTTACTAAAAAAGTAAGGCCGATCGCCGAAGAATTGATGCTCCATTCCATTCTCAAAGAAATCAGCCCTGAGTGCTCACTAGAGGGACAGATCCTGAAGTTGAGGCTCCAGTACTTTGGCCACCTCATGAGAAGAGAAGACTCCCTAGAAAAGACCCTGATGTTGGGAAAGATGGAGGGCACAAGGAGAAGGGGATGACAGAGGATGAGATGGTTGGACAGTGTTCTCGAAGCGACTGGCATGAGTTTGGCCAAACTGCGAGAGGCAGTGAAGGATAGGCGTGCCTGGCGTGCTCTGGTCCATGGGGTCACGAAGAGTCGGACACGACTGAACGACTGAACAACAACAAACTAAAAAAGTGTATCATAGAGATGTTTCCCTGCCATTCATTAATATCGGAGAAAATGCTATTTGAGTGAGGGGCTAAATAAAAATAATAATTAATATTATTGATTAAATTTATTAGTCACTTTTTTGCCATGGGAACTCAAAGCAACTTACGAAGCAAGTAGTGAATAGAGCTCTTAGGCAAAGGGCAAAGTGAGCTCCCTCTCAGCTTGGTTAGTATAAAACCTGATTGCACCAGCCCAATTGCACTGGCTGTTAATTACAGGTAGGTAGCCGTGTTGGTCTGCCGTAGTTGAAACAAAATAAAAAATAAAAAATTCCTTCCAGTAGCACCTTAGAGACCAACTAAGTTAGCTATTGGTATGAGCTTTCGTGTGCATGGTATCTGAAGAAGTGCGCATGCACATGAAAGCTCATACCAGTAACAAACTTAGCTGGTCTCTAAGGTGCTACTGGCTGTTAATTAGTTTCCAATTCAAAGTGCAGGTTTTGACCTATAAAGCCTTAAACGGCTCAGGACTCAAGGACCATGTCTCTCCATATGGACCTATCCAAACCCTGAGACAGGAGTGCCAACTTGAATAGAATATTGTGGGTGCCCAGGTACACCCCGCCCTGTATAACTGATTACATGACTGCGCACACACACCACTTGAATGGGAATGCACATCCATCAACGGGGGGGGGGACCTAAGCCCCCACAAATATTTTATTGTGTGGGCCAAAGACCCCCACGGCCCCTACGAGTTGGGTCCTATTCCCCCAGATCATCCTTGAGGCCCTTCTTTGAGTGCCTCCTCCAGGAGTGGTCTGGAGGGTGGCAAAACGAGAATGGGCCTTTTCTGCAGTGGCCCCCCATTTGTGGAAGGCTCTCCTGAGGGTGGCTCACTTCATTACACACCTTTAGGCACCAGGTGAAAACGTTCCTCTTTAACCAGGCCTTTGGTTGATTGACATCCAATCCCCTTTTGAAATGTTTTGTGGAGGGGGGGATTATTGGGTGGGGTTTTTTTGTTTTTATTATGTTTTTTCCGTTTTTTATGTTGTGATTTTATGTTGTGAACTGCCTTGATCTATGGGTATTGGGCAGCATACTACTACTACTAATAATAATGATGATGATGATGATGATGATGGCTGGAGTCTGTGCTGGTGTGATGGCTGACATAGGCTTACAGTGCCAGTATGAGAAACAGTTACCTGGGCTTCTATAACTAGGTGTTCAAATCAAAAGAACAAAACCTTTTGCTTAAGAAAAAGGTGTGTAGACTATTTTGCTCAAGTCAAGAGGAGGTATAAAGCAGAGGTAGTCAACCAACATGGTCCTACACAGATGGCATTGGACTCTGCCTCCCATCAGCCCAAGCCAGCATAGCCAATGGTAAAGGATGATGGGAATTGTAGTCCAGCAAAATCTGGAAGGCACTGCCTTCACTATCTTGGGTACAGAGTGTAACCACAACAAATTCTAAACTACATGGCATTTGAAATGTTCTTTTGATATATATATCAAAGAGGTTTCAGAGGAGCAGCAAATAATATGGTGGCGCCTTAAAGACTATCCAAAAGTGTGTCTTTAAACTTTGCTCTCTCCCACCTTAACAAAATCTGGCAACAAATAATTCAGATTCACAATGTTTTCCTCCTTTGGTTGTCTTCCACTGCGCTGAGTGACTACTCATTCACAGCGATAGGATGAAAAAGGCAAACTGGTGTTCAAAGGTTCTGTAATAAATATCTTGAGACACACATAATAGAGAGGAAGGCAGGGGGAGGGGGAGCACACCGCCCCTGGCAGCGCGATCCCAATGGGGTTCCATCGCGGCTGCCCCCCACTCACGCTGGGTGCTCCGCCCCCCAGACGGCGCACCACGCCCCCCAGATGGCACACCACGCCCCCAGGACGTGTGCCTGCCCCACCTGCTCTCCGCCCCCAGTGCTGGAGCATGAAGCTCCACCACTGGAGGAATGCACTTTGGGGGTTAAGTTAATAGACAAGGAAGCAAATCAGAGCTGGAACCGTGCTTATTTCTTGCTGAGATAATTTCCAGCATTTGGGAGACGGTTTTGCACTGCACTCCTAAGGAGGCTGGCCCTGTGAGTAATGATTGAAGTTCAACATCCGGACAAAAACATTGCAGAAACTCTACTCTGTTCCTGACCTTCACACTTAACACAAAAGGTGGGGCAGAGGAGACAGGGACATCTGTCATGAGCCCCCTTTGCCCATCCCAGGATTTCATTTACAGCAAGATATGAAGAAGAAGAAATGGGTGTTGGATGCTTGCAGTAATGAAAATCCATGATTCGGCTGTGCATTCATAATTATTTTATAAATAAATGGCTGCCAGAGAGCCACATCTGTCTCTCCCAACAGAGTGTACGTCTTTCATTAATGTATCATAGGCTGAATGAAGCCGGCCTGAGTGCTTGGCTTGCATTTTCCCCCCTTCCCTCCATCATTGTCCACGGATAGGTTTTTGTGGTTCAGAAAGAGCTGCAAGCCCCACACTTCTCTGCAAGACTGATGGCTCGTCAATAACATTAGCCAGCATTATGGGCCGCATCAGTGTAGAACAGAATCGATACAGCCAAGTAAAAAGTCTAATAAGTTGACATGACCATCCTCAGCAGGGCTCACGTTACAAGAAATGAGTTTTTTTAAGGAATCAGCGTCAGCACTGCTTATTCACCCCACACTGAGATGCCTTGACTAAGATTTATTGCTCCTGCTTTTTGCCAGCAGTGCTGGCTAAGCTGGTAAAAGTAAAATAATCATTGGAGATAAAAGAATAATAGAAGTTTTTTTTTTTCGTTTTTGTTTTTTAATAAACACTGGTCATGGAGAAGGTAGGAGGACCTGCAGGAACAGTAGCTTGGTACATGATGAAAGCCAGGATCTAGGGAATAAATAGAAGTTGAACAATATAACCCAGGGATTTTATTTTAGCATCAGAGCAGGCCTCTCTGCTCTCTCTCTCTCTCTCTCTCTCTCTCTCTCTCATATTCTCATTCTCGTTCTCATTCTCGGTCCCTCATGTATTTGCCTAGGCGTTCTTCAGGGTATAAGATAATTTAAAGTGGTGCCGTTTTAGAGTAAATCCAGTAGACCTAATGACATTACTTGCCATCGCACCTGGAAGTAGCAATCGTTCCCGAGGACCTAATAGTAATAAATGCAAACATGTATACCGCCTAAAGGAAACAGCTCTGTTATACCACTCATCAGGCACATGGAAGATACGATTGAAAAATGCTATTGCAAATATACAGAGAAGCTCAGAGGCACTTCTCTCATTCTTCTTCGAAAGCGAAGGACAATCATCCCTTTGGCCATCCATGTCTTAGGTCAGTTGCTTTGTGCAGAGGAAGTATCAATATGCAAGGATTCTTCCCCTTCGGAGGCTGTGCAAACAAACATTTTAAGAGCCATATTTTTGGTACCCAGTTGTGTACCAAATGCAATAATACGGTTGGTAGTGGGCCTAGGGCTCAGTGTTTATAATTATGGAAGTTCCCTCAGCTCCACTCTTCTCACACGAGTAGGACCCTGGCAGAGACACATGCCCAACTGGCATGTTCCCTCCCACCTGGTCGATTGTTCGGGAGCTTCAAAAGCTTTCTTCAGCCCGAACTTCACAGCGACTAATGCCAAAAAGCATTAGCACACTTACAGATCTGCAGAGTTTGCGCAGTTGAATAACAGAACTCAGCATTTTGGCTAATCTACTTTATTTACATATAAACGCACACAGAGCACTGCAACATGGCTCCCTCTCTCTCTAGCGTCAGACAGCAAAGAGAAAGAACAATGGACAATAGTCTCACTTCAGGAAACACAGTAACACAAACATCATGTCTCCGTCACTTCCCACTCTGTGGAATCAAAACATACACTGTCATGTGATAGATAATAATCCCATGACTGCAGACATAGGTAATGAATCTCCAACAGCTGAAGGTTGCATCTCAGTTGTAATGGCATTCACTCTTCCAGGACCGTTAAGTTAGACTGAATTACTTTCCTGATGCTACAGACTGTGAGGCCATATCCATTAAAGGATGACATGATCAGAGGCTGACTTTTTTCCCCCCTCATCAGCCTGAATAAGCAAAAGGCATTCTTGTGAGCCAGCCAGCTCTGGAAAACTGCTGGCACCTGGACTATGAGAACACAATTAAAAGTTGCAGTAAAAATTGACAGATCTCAGCGTAGAGTGCAGAAAATACATTACAATCCCAATCAAATGATAAAATAAAATATCTTAAATCTTCTACAATTATGGATTAAAATACACTGGGTTTAATGACTTAGAACACCATTCTGAACATCTGAAATTCTACCAGATCCTCAGCTGCTGGTAACATATTTAATTATAATACAGTGCAATATATAATATACAGGCTGCTATTGATGCAGTTCAGCATAGGGCATTTGAAAGGGAGAAACTCCATTTTACCCAGTCACTACCAAGTGAGCTACTTTTCAAGGCTTTATTATGAAAATTGCCTTTATTTTAGTTCAGTTCCCCCCTAACCTGGTGCCTTCCCGATGTTCTGGGATGGAGCTTCCAGAATCTCTTGCCATTGGTCATGCTGGTTGGGGCTGATAGAGTTTTAGTCCCAAATGTTGGGAGGGCACCAGACATGGGATGGCTTATCTCAGTGGTGAAGCTTGAATTGGGGACATAGGTCCAGAGGAGGGCAACCAAAATGGTGAAAGGCCTGGAAACGATGCCTTATAATAAATAATAATAAATAATAAAAATTTTATTTATACCCCGCCCTTCCCAGCCAAAAACCCGGGCTCAGGGCAGCTAACACCAATTAAAAACACAGCAAAAAAAACCAAACATAAACACAGTCAATTTAAAATAACAAATTAAAACACAAATTTAAAAATTCAATATTAAAACTACTGTCTCATTTTCAAATAACCAACCAATAAAGAATGAAGCATAAATATTAAACAGAAACCAACCCAAAGGCCAGGTGGAACAGTTCCGTCTTGCAGGCCCTGCGGAAAGATGCCAAATCCCGCAGGGCCCTGGTCTCTTGTGATAGACTGTTCCACCAAGTCGGGGCCAATACTGAGAAGGCCCTGGCCCTAGTTGAGGCCAACCTAGCATCTTTGTTGCTCGGGACCTCCAAAAGGTTATTATTTGAGGACCTTAAGGTCCTACACGGGACATACCAGGAGAGACGGTCCCTTAGGTATGAGGGTCCTAAGCCGCATAGGGCTTTAAAGGTCAAAACCAGCACCTTAAACCTGACCCTGTATTCCACTGGGAGCCAGTTATGAGGAACGGCTTAGGGAGCTGGGTATGTTTAGCCTGGAGAAGAGAAGGTTAAGGGGTGATATGATAGCCATGTTCAAATATATCAAAGGATGTCATATAGAGGAGGGTGAAAGGCTGTTTTCTGCTGCTCCAGAGAAGCGGACACGGAGCAATGGATTCAAACTACAAGAAAGAAGATTCCACCTAAACATTAGGAGGAACTTCCTGACAGTGAGAGCTGTTTGACAGTGGAATTTGCTGCCAAGGAGTGTGGTGGAGTCTCCTTCTTTGGAGGTCTTTAAGCGGAGGCTTGACAGCCATCTGTCAGGAATGCTTTGATGGTGTTTCCTGCTTGGCAGGGGGTTGGACTGGATGGCCCTGGTGGTCTCTTCCAACTCTATGATTCTATGTATTATATGAGATCTGCCTAGACAGGCAACAGCTCTTTAGGTTTGTAGACAGAGGTCTATCAGCCACTGGCTGTTTTAATTAGAGGTGCCCGGGACCATCTGCAGGCACAGCACAGAGTTTCTCAGTGAGAGATTATCGCTCCCCTATGG
This sequence comes from Lacerta agilis, assembly GCF_009819535.1. NCBI lineage: Eukaryota > Metazoa > Chordata > Lepidosauria > Squamata > Lacertidae > Lacerta > Lacerta agilis. Next base: position 3,492,927 of record NC_046327.1, on the reverse strand, counting down.
GACACTAGTTCTCAGTCAGTGTTAAGTAAAACAGTTTTTAGTGCCCTGGATTTTTTTTTCAGTACAAGGGGAGGAAGCAGCTGTACAGTGTCGCTGTGGAACCATCTATCCTGTTCAGTTCCTTAGATGCTGAGTCCCACTGAATTCAGTGTAGCTTACTTGAGAGTAGGAAATGTCAGGGTCTGTGAAGTTTGGTTTTCTGTTTCTCAGTCTTAAATGCAGTTCTTTGCATTTCTATAGCTCATGGAAATTCTTCAATATATATTATTTTTGCATGTAGTTTTGACTAATAGGCACATTTTTGCAACCAGCTTCTCCCAACAGAATGCATTTGGGGGTGTTATTTTCACGAATATATTCATTTTATGCACACTGATAAGTACATTTATGTAAACACTGCTGGGTTAGAGAATTGCCTTGCGAAATTCAGATAAGCGTGAATTTCAAAAGGTGGCTACATTTCAGTTATCCTATTGCCTCAGGAAGTTCAGATTTGATAGATTCAGCTTTAAATATAAACGAAATTGAATTTTCCCTTTATTCCTACTTGTGAGTTAACAGCACACAGTGACTTCAGCAAGTAAAGGGTTACAAGCTACAGCAACCCACATCCGATCCTGCACAAAGATAATGGTGATATATCCTTAGTCATGCTGAATGTACATGCACAAAAACTGCACATTAACTCATAATTAGTCTCAGTCTGAAATATGAGAATATTACAGTTTGCTGGAGAGAGACCTGGAGTCAGTGCAAATGCAGCCTTTTTCAAAACCATCAGATCTGATCTCCCAACTGACTAGTTACAAGTTATGTTGGCATCACTAATAGTTCCATATCACTTGTACTGTACGTAGGTGTAACACTGGCAAAAACAAGATATAGTTGCTTAGAGTAAGAGCCCACAAACTGATATAGTATTGAAGTTTATTCTTAGGAAGACGGCTTGATGAAGTGTCAAGCGCCTTTCACACCACATATATTTGATTATTTTTTTAAAAAGTTAAAATGCTGATAGTTTGATCCATCATGAAATGATTGAAATTTGCTTTTGTTTTGTTTCTGTGCTGTGACTACAAGAAGCTGCCTAAGTCAGGCTATTGGTCCATCTAGCTCAGTATCTTCTACACCACTGGTCTTCAACGGGTGGGTCAGGACCATACCCTGGTCCAAGGTGGGTTGTGCAGGAGCAGCTGAAGCCTGCAAGGGATCGCTAATCAATTTATCCACTAGTGCCATGAAAATATATGGTAAAAGATTAAAAAGCGCTCCCAGTACCATTTCCGAGCACAATTCAAAGTGTTGGTGTTGACCTTTAAAGCCCTAGTTACAGGTAGGTAGTCGTGTTGGTCTGCCATAGTCAAAACAAAATAAAATAAAAAATTCCTTCCAGTAGCACCTTAGAGACCAACTAAGTTTGTTCTTGGTATGAGCTTTTGTGTGCATGCACACTTCTTCAGATATTTCGTGCATGCACACGAAAGCTCATACCAAGAACAAACTTAGTTGGTCTCTAAGGTGCTACTGGAAGGAATTTTTTATTTCATTTTGTTTTAAAGCCCTAAACGGTCTCAAATGCCCGGGATACCTGAAAGAGCATCTCCACTCCCATTGTTTAGCCTGGACACTGAGGTCTTCCTCCGAGGGCCTTCTGGTGGTTCCGTCACTGTGAGAAGTGTGGTTACAGGGAACCAGGCAGAGGGCCTTCTTGGTAGTGGCACCCGCCCTGTAGAACGCCCTTCCATCAGATGTCAAGGGAATAAAGAACTAGCTGACTTTTAGAAGGCATCTGAAGGCAGCCCTGTTTTGGGAAGTTTTTAATGACTGATGTTTTAATGTGTATTTAATATGTTGTTGGGAGCCGCCCAGATTGGCTGGGGATACCCAGCCAGATGGGTGGAGTATAAATATTTTATTTATTTATTTATTTATTTATTTATTTATTTATTACAATAATGAGAAACTGGTCCCCAAATGTATGTTTGGGTTAAAAGTGGGACCTGGGACTGAAAAGGTTGAAGATCTCCTGTATGCTACAAATGTGGGGAACGTTTGGTCGTTCAGATGTTGCTGAACTACAGCTCTCAATCCCGCTTGCTGGGACAGATGGGAGTTGTAGTTCAGTGACATCTGCATGACCAAAGGTTTCCCACACCTGGCCTACACTGACTGGCAGTGGTGCTCCAGGGTTTCAGACAGACAACACTCCCAGCCCTGCCTAGAGATGCCAGAAATCAAACCTTTCGCATGCGCTATAGCCTCTTCTCCACACCTGCTATTTTCATTGGAAGGAAATCTCTTACAGATGCACTGTCTTCAGATGAAGTTGGTGTTCTAGGTGCAATCTCTCCCAGGCAGAAAAATAGCCTGGCCATGGCCACTCATGCTCTGCTAACATTGAGGGTTGACTGTTATGTGTTATATGTGAGACCGACCTTTTCAAGACTGTCCAGAATTCATTTCAGAACATTGTGCTAGGCTCCTAACCCTACTGGGGTAGCTAACCTGCGGTTCTCCAGATGTTGTTGTACTGCAGCTACCATTGTTCCTGAAAGGGACGGGGGTGGCGTGATGGTCTAAACCACTAAACCTCTTGGGCTTGCCGATCAGAAGGTCGGCGGTTCAAATCCCCACAACAGGGTGAGCTCCCACTGCTCTTTCCCAGCTCCTGCCAACCTAGCAGTTCAAAAGCACACCAGTGCAAGTAGATAAATAGGTACCACTGCGGGGGGGGGGAGGTAAACAGTGTTTTCATGCACTCTGGTTTCCATCACAGTGTCCTGTTGTGCCAGAAGCGGTTTAGTCATGCTGGCCATGTGACCCGGAAAGCTGTCTGTGGACAAACGCTGTCTCCCTCCGCCTGAAAGCGAGATGAGTGTCGCAAGCCCATAGTCCCCTTTGTCTGGACTTAACCATCCTTTACCTTTACCTTTTTACCATTGTTCCTGGCCATTGTCCATGCTGGCTGGGGATGATGGGAATCCAGCATCTGAAGTACCCCAGCATTGGGTGGTGATCCCTGACTAGCTGCTGCATTTCTGTTTGCCTTTAAAGTGCCACACATTTTGGGAACAGAGTATCTTAAGGAAAGCCTGTTCCCGCATCAGCCTGCCCATATATTCAGCTAATCAAGACGGGTGTTCCTCTGTTCCTCTGCTGTCAAGAACAGACAGTTTTGACACCAAGACTAGTCAGAAGTGCAAGATGGTAAGGCCCAAGGCCAATCCAGTTGCAGGTAGTTCCAAAGGCGGAACGGGTGATACAGAGGTATGCTGTGTGTATGATGTCTGTATGGTTGTTGCAGTTACACTGATGACTGTTGGCTGCAGCACAGTGCATGAATCGGGGGAGGTTGTTGAGAGATTCATTCCCCTGTGTGCAGTTATGGGATTATTGTTTATCACATGACTGGGTATGTGGGAAGTGGGAAGTGACGGAAGACAGGATGTTTTGTCTTACTGTGTTGCCTTAAGTGGGACTTAAGGGAATGGGGATATAGCCTTTTTGCTAGTGGCACCTTGCCTGCAGAATGCCCTCCTCAGAGAGGTTTGCCTGGTGCCTACTTTGCTGCCCTTTCAGCGCTACGAAATGACCTCGCTCCATTCTCTTTGTATCTCGTGTGATTTGTACCGACGTTATTGGCATTTTGTTTTGCTGTGAAAAATCCTGAAACCCGCAAGGCTGAAAGGCAGTATATAAATGGATAAAACAAATAGGTCATGCTGTATTTGGTGCAAGTGAGAAAGGACTAAAGTTAACCTTTAGAATATGTGTGTGTGTGTGTGTGTGTGTGTGTGTGTGTGTGTTGCCTAGAGCAGTCTAGAGGAGCTGTGACAGTGACAGTGTTATTAAATGCTACTAAACTGTACGTTGAACTCTTGTATGAGATAATACTTCCCCTCGGCTGCGGCTATAAACAGGGAGACATGTTACATTCTGCCTGGCTTGTCTTAAACCAAAGTGACACAGAGAGTGCGAAAATATGGTGCTCTTTAGCTTCTACTTCCAGGGGTATAGGGCTAATTGTGCCAGCTGCCAAGCTCTGTGCTCTTTGGCTGAATGATCTTGTGGAACAGGTCAGGTTGAGGCACCACTGCAGAAGCCGCACTCTGACACAAGGGCTAATGTTTATTCGCCCTGTCATTCCTTGTTCTGCTTTCAAGAGAGGTTATAGCTAAAGGTCAAGGGAGAGCCACTGTCTTATTCCCCTCCCCCCCCCCCGAAAACAAAAATCAATTGAAGGACCTAGAACACAATAAGTTATGTTACAGCGCTACACTCGCGTGAATATTCCCATTGGAGACCTATCAATGTGAGCTAGCACTGTTGGGAAATCTCTCCAGCTGCCCCAGTTAATCAATACCTTGGTTCATTATGCTGTCTCTGATAGATATGGATAATGATTGGGCCGGCATTGGTCAGGTGACTAGAAATAACGGCACCTCGTAAACAATCAATAGAATCTTCCCCCATCCTGTATTATTCAAGCCCTTGAATATTCCCTCCCTCCCCCCTTTTCTAACACAAGTCACACATTGTTGATAGATCAACATCATTATAGGAGCAGCTTTATTAAATTAATAGCACTTAATTGACTGCCATTGTTGACCCGCATGGAGTGAATGAGCAGACAGCGAGGGCGCAAGCAGCCCAATGACCAGGTGATTAAGCAGGGGCCTTTACCACAAGACGCCTTTATGGGTGCCTGTTTAACTCTCTCCTCCTGCTATTAAAAACTCTTGCAGAAAGAACAGCTCCACACAGCTGGGAGAATTCCTGCCAATTGTAATGTACTGCAGCAGGTGAAAAGACCATAAGTGTGCCTGGTTTCCTTGCAGAACTGTATTAACACATTTAATAGAAGCATAGGAATTTATAGTATTAAAAATCATAGGATGACAGGTATGTGTTTAATTAGAGGTTATCTTGCCCAGCATTGCTTAGCTTTTCATCTGGTCCCCAAGTTTAAAAAACAATAACACAAAACCTAGACATAATGGTGCAATCCATACAGGTGATCAATATGCAGAAGGTTTCCATATGTGCAGCTGATACAGATATGCCTTTGCATTGTTGCATTGTATCCAATTGGACTGGCTGGATTTGTCTTTTTGTGTAAATGGCAGCATTCATGGCAGCAGAAGCAGCTGTAATAGCGAAAGAACGCTTAGAGCCATTTACACCAAGCCAATGTGGATGGTGGACACCTGAAACTTCAAAACAGCAACTCCTCATTTCGATAAAAACCACCACATTGCAACCTAAATCTGAGAAAAATCCTGAAATACATGTACAGGTAGGTAGCCATGTTGGTCTGCCATAGTAAAAAATAAATAAAATAAAAAATCCTTCCAGTAGCACCTTAGAGACCAACTCAGTTTGTTCTTGGTATGAACTTTCATGTGCATGCACACTTCTTCAGATATCTGTCATGGAGGAAGCTGAACTATTGGGCCACATAGACCAGCACGCAAAGGAGTACTTAATGAATAATAAAAAAAAAAACCTGGATTCCTTTATTCTACGTTTTACCTAAGATCCATAAGACCGGCTTTCCCCTACTGGGTAGACCAATTGTATCAGGCTCTGGTTCCATTTTGGAACCTCTTTCAAAATTTATAGATTATTTTTTGAACCTGAGTGTGAGCAAACTACCATCCTATTTGCATGATACGAGAGATTTGGAAAACAGACGTGGACGCTTAAGAGACTTGAGCACCTTATTGCATTGAACTTTTTTGCACATTGAACATTGCACTTTTGGAATCTTAATTGCCTCCCTATAACTGGGGGTGAGCAGATGGTAACTGGAACTATACCTATCAAAGAACTTTACCTGGCAGTGGTGCAGTTAGGTGATGGCAGACTCTGGCTTTCATGGGACACCCCACCCCCTTTTATTGCCATGTGTATTTTAAAATGCTACATTTGGGTGCCCTCCTGTTCATTCTGTGGGCTGGGGTTCTGGAAAGTCTTGCCCTGATGGCATTGCCGCTGCCTGGAATTAGGTGTCCCCCCCCCTGCTTGCCAGTGGCTGTCCTAGCCAGCAAAAGTGAGCTGCGACAAGAACTAGGCCTTTCTGTTTTCTTTTCTTTTTTTAAAAAATATTCTTTTTATTAATTTTCCAAAAACAACAAAAAATAAAAACAACAATACATATCCAAACATAGAAAAAAATAGAGTTGACTTCCCCCTCTTCCCTTCCCTGGTTCCATTTTTTTATCATCATACCGCATGTCCATTTTAAATTATAAAATCATTAAAAATACTTATTGTCCAGTCATAATGTCTTTAGCCAGATTTTAAAAATACTTGTAATGTATTAGCCTGTGTACATTGCTTCTGTATGGATGCAGTAAAGTCCTTTCAATCTTCATTAAATTCATTGCCATCTCTTCCTCTTAATTTCAAAGTCTATTTTGCCATTTCAGCATATTCCGTTAATTTCACTAGCCAGTCTTCTTTAGCTGAGCCACCTACTTCTTTCCAAAGGCCTTTCTGTTTTCCTCCCTCTGTGCAACTGCCAGCAAGCACTGTGCCGCTTAATGCCTCCGTAAAGCAATTAGCTTCTCCATAAGCAGGCGAAAGTGCCATCACCGACAGCATTTCTCAGCTGACCTTTTGTTTAAGAAGGCACCTTGTTGCTGTCTGCCTGAGAGCGGGATGGAGCAGCCCTTGGCAGCCTTGGGCTTCCCAGATACAAATCGAGGGGCCTTTCTTCCTTCGCTACCGCAGGCAGCGAGAACGCGCACTTGCGTACTCAGAGATGGTCACCGAGGGAAGACCCGGTTCTTGTACTCAATTTCCCCTTCGCAAGGGATAAACAGGCAATCACGCATCCTTTAATAGTTGATGGCCAAGTGCTGAACTTGAGAAGAGACTATTAGTTTGTGTCCCTTCAGGGCCAGGGCAATAAGTAGCCGGGAGAGATGGGGCCGGCGAACAGAGGGTGTAGCCTGCTGTTAAGCGTGACAGTTTTGTCAGCGGCGCTCGCATTAGCGGGAGGTAATAAAGTGACAAGCAAGTTATTAGAAAGATATGAGGCGAAATTGAACGGGAGCTTCTTGTCGCTCGCCTCGGCTTTTTCCTCTTTGGTAATGGCCTGCTATTTGTTACAAATCGAGCCTTGGCTTGATCTCTCTTATATATATATATGTAACAGAAGTATTTGTTCTCTGCAGGAAAGGTCACATGAATTTATTACAACACATTAGAAGAGAGAAATAAATAAGTGTTTTATGGCAACTAGTACGTCGGAAGTTTTTTTAAAAAAGTGCTGCTGCTTCGTAACTGACAAGGGACAGCTGGCTTCTCAAAACTGCCCTTTTAAACCCTCCTCTTTCCTCGGGGATAATTAATACCAAAACGCATGAAGAGAGTTTTGAGAAATTGTTAACTGCTAACTTGTTTGTGAAACACCGGGGAATTTTGCCTGCTCTGCCTAGCAAAGATGGCAAAATATAGCCAAAACGGAGAACTGAGTCAAACTCAAGGGCACAGTATGGTGTAGCATCCTGATCTATGCAGGACTTGCCCCGCTGGACCTTGGATGCATGCACAAAAAGGGCAGCTAGGAAGGAAGAACTGCATGTGGCTGTGCTTGTGCGGTGTTCCCATAATCATGCGCGCATGCACTCCCAAACAGATGGCTTGTTTTGTTCATTTTGGGGCACATGTGCGGGGAGATGGGTGACTCATTTGAAACACTTCCTTCCTTCTTCCAACAGATTATCAGTCCTATCAAAGCTTGTTTGAGGGAGAAAGGGAATAGATCATTGCATTCGATGGAAGCATTTTCCTATGTTTCTGGTGGGGGGGGGGTAGAGTGGTTACATGGAAAAAGTTGATCCCCACAGGCTGCTGTGAAGCATCTTCCACTCACCATCTCCCCATGGAAGATGACAAGGCCCTCTTCTGTATCTTCTAATGGTCAATAGAATCCCCTTTCCCCTTCATAATATAATTTTTTTATATCCTGTACTTAACTAAAGAAAGATGGGGTGTAGAAAATGACAATAATGGGTGGCTTTCATTTAGAATAACAACCAGCCGAATACTGCAGGAGGAATACTATAAACTTGGGGGTGGGGGGAATACTTCAGGAAGCTGTTAAGTAACTGAAAATATTTTTGGATATTCTTTTAGTTTTTTTAGCCAAGCACCTCCCCTTCCCCCTCCCTGCAAAGTTGTTGTTGTTGTTTAGTCGTGTCTTCATGACTCCATGGACCAGAGCACACCAGGCACTCCTGTCTTCCACTGCCTCCCGCAGTTTGGCCACACTCATGCCAGTCGCTTTGAGAACACTGTCCAACCATCTCATCCTCTGTCGTCCCCTTCTCCTTGTGCCCTCCATCTTTCCCAACATCGGGGTCTTTTCCAGGGAGTCTTCTCTTCTCATGAGGTGGCCAAAGTACTGGAGCCTCAGCTTCAGGATCTGTCCTTCCAGTGAGCATTCAGGGCTGATTTCTTTAAGAATGGATAGGTTTGATCTTCTTGCAGTCCATGGGACTCTCAAGAGTCTCCTCCAGCACCATAATTCAAAATCATCAATTCTTCGCAAAGTAGTATATGACAATTCAAAACCTTACCTTCCAGAGAAGTCAAGAGAGAAAGGTGTTTCATTTCAGATTTCAGACATCACCACGCAAAAGCTGCAGTTTGCTGTGTTTGTGATATAAGCATGCCCCAAAAGGGAATAGGCCACTGGCAGTGATGCAAAGAGAGGCTGCTGCACAGCCACAGAACCTCAGGGATTGGCTAACTTGAATTAATGCATATTTTGTGCAGCTTTGCATCATATTTGTGCATTGTATTTCTGTGCTTTACCATCAACACACCTTTTCGGGGAGCATAGGAAACTGCTTCATACTAAGTTATTAGTTCATCTAGTAATTCTTCTCCAAGGTCTCAGGCATCCCCTTTCCCCACCCTCAACTACTACCTGGGATTCTTTTCACTGCAGGTGGCAGAGATTTCACCTGGAACAGTCTACCTAGCAACACAAATGCTGTACTACTGAGCTATGGCTCATCTCCTACCTTTCGTCAAAAGATGTGCCTTTCCAGGTGATGGCCTTACATGCACATCGTTCTGTTGCACAGGAGTCTGTGGAGTAAACTGTGTTGGGCAAAAGAGCCTTAGGCAATATCCTTGCACTAGGGAGCAGCTTGAGACTGCCAATTCTCTTCTAATCAGGCATCATATATGCTAAAGTTCTACAGGAAGAGAGAAAGGAGAAAAGAATGAATTAAAAACTTATGGCAGTAGCAAAATCTTGTTCGTTCTTTTGAAAAAAAAAAAAACAAAGCTGAAAACTGTAGATTGTGTTCATCAGAGCACCAAGGCTAAGAGTCTTGTCAGTGCAAGAATTTCTCCTTGTGTGAATTTCCCCCCTCTCCTTCCCCTGCACCCTGCAATTTTTTTTTCTGGGGGTTCCCCAATCCTCCAGAGCAGATCTGGGTATGGCATGAGGTGCACATGGCCAGAGGAGAGGGAGAAATCTATTGCACTATTGCTAACTTCTTGGCAAAGTCATAATAATGTTTGCCATAAGTTATGAAAATGCAAAATTGCAGATGTGAAATTTGATTTTATTTATACCAATGTTTGAGTGTTTCAGGCTTGGTATCTTGATGTTTGGAAGGTGCCAAAATATTAAATGTTATAAGCAGTTAGCTGTAGAATGCTAAATAGCTATTAAAAACAGCCAGGTGTCCAATATTTCAATAACATTATTGAATATTGAATAATATTGAATATTTCATTCAAACATTAAATATCAAATGTTTACATGTATCACTGGATACCAAATACAAGTATATGCATATGCATTTGGTGCATATGTGGATACCAAAATAATATCCCAAGAATGTTTAACATCAACCCAGGATAAATTTGGAAATCATTTCAGCTTGAAAAGGAACAGAGAGCAAGGCTGACATATGCCTTTAGTGGAATGTGTGCTATTGTGTAGGTTCCTGGGGAAAAAAATGCATTTCATCTCTCATGTAGATATTGGCAGGTACTAAAGAGGGCCTGAAAACTCACATCTTCCACATTTTCTAAATTAAATGGTGATTTAATGACTGAACACTTAGATTGCATGCATGTCTGTTACTACAATGTCACTGTGGTTTCTGCTGCAGGTTAATTGATGCTCGTATTTTGCATTTTGACCCTTTGCTTCAGGGGGCAAAGGTCGGTGAGACGGCTGCATTTTTACATTCATCCTGTGGAAACTAAATAGATAGCTGTGATTTAAAGGCACACATACCCCTATCCTAATGTTTGCATATCTGCCTGCCAAATGCAGTTGTGTAACGGTCAACACATCCTTTCTAAAATATCTAACCGCCAGCTCAGATATATTCACATGGGCAACTGAAACCAGTAAAAAAATATGTAGGTTGTATTTGGAGGTATGCATAGTTGTGGGGGGGGCAGTCAATATCTCAGGTCTGGAGATGCATTGCAGTTCAAATGCACATCTGCATTTAAGTCCTTAATCCAAATGTTTGAACCTAGTCTTTGCACAGCACAGCAGCCTACTTGCCAAAGTGATCTCTGCCTTTTTAGATCCCTTGTTAACGATAAGGTCCAGTCATGTCCGACTCTGGGGTTGCGGTGCTCATCTCGCATTAATGGCCGAGGGAGCCGGCGTACAGCTTCCGGGTCATGAGGCCAGCATGACAAAGCCACTTTTGGTGAACCAGAGCAGCGCACGGAAACGCCGTTTACCTTCCTGCCTATTTATCTACTGGCACTTTGACGTGCTTTTGAACTGCTAGGTGGGCAGGAGCAGGGACCGAGCAATGGGGGCTCACCCCATCACGGGGATTCGAACCGCCGACCTTCTGATCAGCAAGCCCTAGGCTCTGTGGTTTAGCCCACAGCGCCACCCGCGTCCTTGTTACATAAGGACAAAGGCGCGCTTCTCACAACCATTTACTTTTCCCAGCGATTCCAGAATGCTGAACCCATAAATGGTCCAGTCAGATGTCCAGATCGCAAGTATTGTATTTTTTCATCTATAAGATGCCCCCATGTATAAGACTCCCCCTATTTGGGGGGGGGGGCTCTGGTTTAAGAAAATGGAGGGGAAGGCCGTCGTGTATAAGACCCCTCCCCCCAAAATTTGGACATTATTTTTTTTTAGGGGGAGAAATCTAGTCTTATACTTTGAAATATACGGTACTTTTTTCCTTGCAAAGTATTAGAAAAGGAGTTTGTGACTCACAGCATTCTGATTTTAAAACAACCAAAGACTATGTGACACAAGACAGGTTAAACATGCCAAATACCCGCTGAAAAATTAGCTCTAGTTGTCTTCACGCTGTTAAAAAATGGTCTTGTGTAATAATGTTTAAGAACTGGGTGACACAGAGTTGGATCCAGACTTTGCTTCTACTGGCAAGGAAGGACAAATCTTGTTTATTCTTCCTCCTCCTGCTCCCAGAACAATGTGGGATGGCTGCAACGATGGACAAATGTCAATGGGCAAACATCTCCTTACCCTCTTCAAGTGTGATCCCTCCATCAGATCAAAAGCCTTCCATGGGTGGAAATATCCTTTCCAAGCCATGGGTCTGTCTTTGCAGAAGGTGAGGTCTGGATCTAATCCATTAAATAGCAATGTGCATTAAAAAATAATAATTTTGCTGACAAAGTTATTTCTAATGTAATGTTGAAGGCCACACACACTGAGCATGTGTATGCAGTGAGGAGTAATACTGGCTCATCACACACATGCTCATACACAATTAATTATTTTTTTTCAGACCAATGTTTAATAAAATCACCCCTTTAAATTTCCCAATAATTAAGCATAAATAGGAAATGGCATTTATACTGAAGCACACATTAAAAAGGAATTCACATGCACAGAAAAGTTTGCTTAATCTACCAGGGAAGTATCAGCAAGCAGTATTATTTCCTACTGAGGATTAGAGTCTTTTTTATATTTACCAAGTATAGTTTTAAAAAGAAATAAAGGCAACACATAGTTAAACAATTCAGAAACCACAACATCAACAGCCAGAAAGAGATCTTTTCAGCTGCATTCAGATACAACAAAATGGCACGGAAGGCTGTTAAATATCTCTGTGAGTTAACCCTATTAAGACAGCTCGTCTGTATGCTCTAAAATCCAAAATACACAGCAGCGCAGTTCACTCCACAGCCTTACTTGGAGGAAGTTTCCTTAAGGATGTTTCTAAGGTTGCTTTTTGCTGATTTTATTCTTATAGGGCGTATACAGTGGTACCTCAGGTTACAGACGCTTCAGGTTACAGACTCCGCTAACCCAGAAATAACGCTTCAGGTTAAGAACTTTGCTTCAGGATAAGAACAGAAATTGTGCTCTGGCAGCGCAGTGGCAGCGGGAGGTCCCATTAGCTAAAGTGGTGCTTCAGGTTAAGAATGGACCTCCAGAACGAATTAAGTACATAACCAGAGGTACCACTGTACTGCCTTGATGTATTTTGTGTGAAGTGCAGAACAGATACATAAATAGATAACTTAAGATCCTAATTGCTAATTGCTAAGTGATCACGTAGCAAGTCCTGCTGGAAAAGTTGTCACAATACTCATGTGAGTCATCACCAATGAATGGAGCCTAATGTGCTTGGGTCATGTAATACTTTGCTTTTTCTGTTGGGCTACACCGTATATAGGATTTAGGCTGCAATCCTATTCACATTTTCCTGTGAGTAAGCCCCCCACCCTTTGAAAAGTGAACTTATTTATTTCAGAATAAACGCACGTAGGGTTGCCCTGAGTGTACGAACATTCTCATGGCTGAGGGTTGAACTAGGCCACCATGGTCCCTTCCAACTCTACAATTCTATGATTATGATTGTTTCAGTTGTCGGAGAGAATTCTCCAAAGCTATAGAAATCACAGCAGGGATAAGTAGGGATAGTAGCAGGCCAGTCAGATGGGCGGGGTACAAATTTTATTTACTTACTTACATACCCGCCTGTGACCATTCTGATGCTGCTGGACTACAAGACCCATCCTCCTGAACCATGGGCCATTCTGACTGGATCTGATGGGAGTTGGAATCCAACATCTGTAGGGCCATACGTTTCACCATACCTGATTGACATGGTGTAGCTACAGGTTATAGCAGCAAATGCAAGCTTTCAGAGAATAGTGAATTGAGAAAAGGCAAAAGCGCTTTGCTCTTCCTATTCTGATGGAACAAGCATGGGGGGCCGGGCCTGGTGAACATTTAATATTCCTTACGTCTACGATTGTGATTTCATGGACTTCCACTTAATTTTATTCTTATTTTAAATGTGATTTTGAACTGTATTTTAACCAGTTGTTTCATTTTGTGTTTTTAATGTATTCTAGATTTGGTGTTAGCCGCCCTGAGCCCGGTCTTTGCTGTAGAGGGCGGGGTATAAATAAAAATTATTTATTTATTTATTTATTTATTATTATTATTAATTATTATCCCCTTCAAATGTCTCCTGCAGCTGCCCCACCTCTCGTGATTTAGCATGTATTTTTTAATGCCCATCTGTGAAGGTAGGGGTTATTTTAAAATGGCCTGGCTTGGGGGGGGTTTTGAGAGGAGAGTCAGTGTGCAGGAGACGGACTAACAGCACTGTGCCCCCATCTGACCAACAGTTGTCCCTGTTCTCCCTTACATGCCCCTCCCAGCATTGGCATTCCTTGGCACACGCAGGATTGTTAGCTCTGAAGTACCACCCGAAATTTAACAAGGCTCTGGGAAACTTCCTCAAAATGTCTGTTGCAAACACATTAGGGAATATCAAATGAGGCTAGGCAGAAATTCATCCTAAATACAAAAAAGTGCTGAGGGTGAAAAACATCTGTATTTTGATGTTGAAAGCCAATCATTAGAAAACATTGCTTTCCTTACCAATTTTGGGTCAGAGGAACCATTTCTAACTTCCTCTTTCTCCTAATAAGTTAGAGGTGTTTTTTTAAAGGACTACAAAGGATTTCATTATTTAGGTCTTTAAAGAAACAAACAAAAAAACTTATCAAATGTTACTAATAGTTGGGGTGTGAAAAAGGCTCTTCATAAGAGATGAGGCATCCAGAGACCCCTCAAAATGAATCCTTCCTCAGTTTTTGAAGCTGGAGATCTAAATGCCAGTGAAACAGTGATTTAACCCCCCCCAATACCTGCAAAATTAAGAATTGAATGACAACTCCACATAGCCCAGTGTCGTTGTGTGAATCTTTCAAAGGGCGCATTTTATTATTAGCATTTCAAAAACTTCCTAACAGGCTGACTGCTCCTGTGCTGTTCTGCTCCATCACCACTAATGTCAATTTAAAAAGTTGCAAGCATAAACTCATTTACCCCCCTCCCAATCCCAGCAGCATGCCTGTTGCCTGTCCTGCAAGAAGATCAAACCTATCCATTCTGAAGGAAATCAGCCCTGAGTACTCACTGGAAGGACAGATCCTGAGGTTGAGGCTCCAGTACTTTGGCCACCTCATGAGAAGAGAAGACTCCCTGGAAAAGACCCTGATGTTGGGAAAGATGGAGGGCACAAGGAGAAGGGGACAACAGAAGACGAGATGGTTGGACGGTGTTCTCGAAGCTACCAACATGAGTCTGACCAAACTGCAGGAGGCAGTGAAAGACAGGCGTGCCTGGTGTGCTCTGGTCTATGGGGTCATGAAGAGTCAGACATGACTAAACGACTAAACAACAACAACCCAGCAGCATTGCCCCAACAACTTGGGGCTGCTTCTTCTCCCTTCAGCACTGGAGTGCACAAATCTTAAGGGAAATGGCATTCATATTCTGAAATTCGGAAACTGCAGCTACTATGAGAGTTGTATCCATTTCAGACTGCGTAGATGATCCCTTTGGGCAGTATTTTCCAAACCCTTTGATACCTGGGGGGCAGCTTCTTTGAATGAAAATGGTGGGTATAGTCCACTCTTTTAAAACACCACCTAAATGTCATCAGCATTGAGAACAATGGTCAGGCACTCTCCCAGTATCCCACCTTCCTCTTTGCTCAGTCAGTCAGGGCTTAAAAATAATGGCAATGGACAGTGGTGATTTAGTAGGAGATCCCACCACTCTGTCACCAAAATGTAGTGGATCGCACAGCTCTGTCACTGATTGCGGTAGATCCCACCTAGGTACACACTCTGTACCCAGGGTTATCGTATGGGCTTTGTGTGAAGGTAAAGTTAGATCCTTGAAGACTCAGGCAGAAGTTGAACCGATACAAAAATATTTATTTTACAGAACAAAGTTGATAAAACAAAGGGTGTGTCAGGAGATAATGTTATTTCAGGAAACAGTTAGCTTACTTATAATTATACTAAATCTAGTGGATGTTTCAGGCTTCTAACTGGGTTGTAAATGCAGCTTCTTTTAAATGCCAGTTGCTTAATTCAGTTATATAGATCTAATTCCATTAGATATTGCAGGTTTTTAGACTAGATGGTAAATTCTCAGCTTCTTTCCACTTATTTCACTTCACTTCGTTAACTTAGTTGCATAGGTGTTGCAGCTTAATACTTTGGTTCTTAAACAAGGTGGTACTGTACTTTCTGTCAGTTTTCCAGCCTTTTATCAACCACATTCCTGAGGCACTTCTAGCAGCATAGCAGGTCCTGGGGATTCCCACATCCCTAACTGGTCTGGAAGTCTTCTCTTTCTAGGAGATCTCTCCTCTCCTGACTGAAATGAAACCCAAGGAGACAATATCCTCACAGTGTTTACTTCTCCTGCTCAAACTCAAGCCTTCCTGTTAACTCCTCTCTGAATATTCTCTCCCAAAACGCTACACAGTGTCTTCAAATCTAAGCTCAGAAACTCCTTTCTCTAGCTGTAGATATTTTCCTCAGAGTGGGTGTTACACACAGACCAGAGCCAACTCTCCTCTCCCTCCTGCTCTCTCTCTAACCCTCTCCCTATCTGAACCCTCTCTCAGAAACGGCTCCTTTTATTCTCCCTCCCAAAGTGCTGGCTCCACCCTCCTCTGACTAGCTGTTTTGGTAGCCCATCAGAGAGAGGCTCCAGCTCTCTGGTGAAATTCCAAGGCCCTGCATCACCAGGCATTGGTCTACCTCAGCTGTCCGTCACAGGTGACTTATTTGGGAACACCGGTGACACCAAGGAATCCCACTCTGTCTCCCTTACTTGGGAGTTGTTTTATAACAAGTCAAGTCATTAGTCCCTCTGGTTCATTATTGCCTACACTGTCTGGAAGTAACTCTCCACGTGTTTTTCGCACCTGCTAACTGGAGATGATAAGAACTGAATCTGGAACCTTCTGCATGCAAAGCCCTTGATATGATGGTGATTATTCTATACCGAGACAGTGCATACGCTGCATGGTTTCTTTAGTCTGGTGGGCATAGAGTGGCACTTGCTTCCAAAACGTTGGCTTCATTTTTCAAGACACACATTAGTTCTTCCGGCAGCATACAGTTTGGGAATCACCGCCTTAGGCAGAAGCCAGGCAGTTAAGTAATTTTAAACCATATTTATGTTTAGTGTGTGCAGCCTATCTCACCGCAAGCTTCTCCCATACTTTCAAATGTTGGTAGGTATGAAAGAATGTTAATGCCTAAACCGTGTGTCTGTTTTTCTCTGATTCACTACAATTATCTACCATCCTGTTTCGTTTTGTGTAACAAACAGATGTTGCCTGTGCAACTCATTTGCTGAATAAGGCCTACTTGATGATGTTTAAGTTTCCAATCTAGTTTTACCAAAGCCATTTGACCTTTAGCAGAAACAAAAGTAAATGAGAATGCAGAACAGTGATTTATTCAGGAAAGAATTATTTATATACCTCAAATATGTTTTTCATTAAAAACGATATTTATTTATACCATACATACTTCAAAAACAGTGTTGGGTTTTTTTAATTTTAATTTTTTAAAAAATGCTCCTTAGATATCATTTAGCCATTTGTTTAGGTTTGTTTTGACTTTTTCAACATTTCTTCTTGCTTGGTTCCTAATAGCTGGGCAGAGGGCGGGGTTTGAAGAGACAGTGCAGTACAGATAACACTACAAAAGTTAATTTGTTTGGGAAGAACAAACCTTTACTTTTCTATGTTCCCTTTCACAAGCATACCGTACATACGTAGCATAAAACAAAACAAAGCATCTCTCCATTTAATTTTTATAAACAAAAGTAATTAAGACTTTGGAAAAAAAGACAAAGCACAAATGAAAAAAAAATCAAGTCAGCAAAAATTGTGGAGGTTTTTGATGTAAACATATTTTTTTTGACATACTGGTCGGTAACACTTTTAAAAGAGTCTGTAGGAAATCTGTAAATAATGTCAGAAGTTGTGTCCACTATTTGAAAACAAAGAAATATGGCCTAAGATAAGGCATTTCAATTAATAAAGACATCTTTTTTTTTTTACACACACATGGAGATACTGCAACTAGTATTTATATTTTTGTTTTAGGAGGAAAAAAAGTACTGTACTATATACTGCCTCCAAACAAGGGGAAGTTAGACATGCCTAAGCCCCAATGGAAGGATAGGGTTTAGCTCAGTTGAGACTAATGTCTTCCTGTTGGTTCAAATGAGACTCAGCCACAACTAACTATAGGTGGATGAGGGCCAATGAAGACGGGGGAATCTATTTAACTGGAATAGTTTCCGCTAGTAAAATTAAGACTGGATTGCTAATGCCAATTTGCAATGAACAGTGGTTGAAATTGCGCAACAGATTCAACTTGGAAGCTGAAAGCAACCCAAGTATTTCTGGTTTCGCAGTTACAAGAGAAATGTTCTAGGAAAGAAAAGCACTCTTGTTGAGTTAGCAATGCACTGTGTGCGGAAATATTCCTTGTGTATTCTTTAAAAAAAAGAGAGAGAGAGAAAAGATCTGTTATATGACACACACCATAATGGTCTTGGCTGTAGGCTGAGCTTAAGTAAATATCATCATTCAGTCAGTATGCTGTGGTAATGCAGGCTGCCAGTGCGGTTTGCCATGCTCAGACAACACATGTAAACACCAGAAACAAAAAGAAGAAGAAAAGATTTGGTGAGCAGCTTCTCCCTGTCTTCCTCAATCATTGGCCTCTCCTCTAACACACTCTCTCCCAACTCTACTGTAATTGTTCTCCGGCAAATCATGTTTGGAAAGTACAAAAGATGAAAACATGAATTTTCGGTTTGGGTCCCTCCCTATACACAGCCACCAACTTCCGATTTCTCCAAAGGGGAAGATACCCAATCTAATGAATGGCACACCGTCTCCAAGCTTTAAGTGCTTGTGCCATTAATGGCTTTCGATTGCTTCTATTAAAAAACAACAACAAAAAACAAAACCATGCCTTGATCACACCATGGCACTTTCCAGTGCACACCAGACAACTTTGCAGAGGTCAGAATTGTTTTTTTTTTTTTTTCATTTTCATGCAACTAAAACCCAAGTCTTCAGTATCGAACACACAAATTCATTTCAGGAATTCGGATTTGGCCCTTAAGTCACTGTGACCTCCTTCTAAGCTACTTACAGATCAAAAGTAAGTCCCACACAATTCAAATGGACAATTTCGACTGGAAGCCCATCCTTTCTCAGTTGAAGAAATGTCTCGCACTGCGAAGCTCTGCTTTTCTTTTCTTTTCTTTTCTTTTCTATAAACCCACGGACTCACTTGTGGATAATACTTAGAACCTGAGAAGGACATTCATGTGTATTCTCTCCTTGCTCCCAAATTCCTAGGATATCCCCCCCCCCTTTTGCAGGCCACAGCAGCTGATTCTATTTTGGTTACTGAAAACTTGTGCTAAGTTGACAGTTTTGTGTTAACATTTAACACTTTTATTTATTTATTTCTCGCCCCATACTGACCAGACCACTTCTAACAAAGTGTTAATTCTTTTCTTGCTTTAATCAATAAGACACTGAAAGTATGGCAATACTTTTTAAAGGGAAAAAAGGGTATGGATATTATTACACATCCCCACATTGTGTAAGAAAAAAGTGCATGACTGGATTTATGTAATAGTAACAAGACCAAAAAAACAAAAAAAAATCCCTTAAAAAAAAAAACAACTGTATCAGATCAGGTGCTTCAAAGCATGCCAGCACCCCCCCCCATATGGTAGTTAAAAAACAAGACCTTGTGTTTTCTTCTTTTCTTTTTTTTCTTTTTTTCTAAATGTGCACTGAAGCTAATATAAATGAACAGAGCTAGCCAGCAAACTATTCTCCCCCCTTCCCCGCATATCTAACAGCTGGATGTAAATGTAGAACCGAACCGAACAAAAAAACAACCCCCCCTCCAAAAAAAATTAAAAAGAAAAAGTTAACCACCATCAATACAATTGTTTTACATGATAGGCCCCTTCGAGGCTCAATATATACAAGTGTAACGGCCGTGTGTAGTTGATGGTCCTCTCAAAGGTTTAACATACACAAAAGACAATTGTACTTGTTCTTTCCCCCCCCCCTCCCCTCTCTCTGCAGTGCTGTGTTTCCTTGTGCCCCCCCTCCCCTGCATTTCTCCCCTTCCTCAAGATTGCAGGAGACAGTCAAAGGTAAAAGAAAACAGTCTCTTTGGAGATGACCACGGGTTTTATAACAAAAGCGGGGCTTCAAAATGCAAGTCTGTTCGTGTTCGTGTGTGTGTGTGTGTGTGTGTGTACGTACATTTGTTTGTTCTCTTTGAAGCTGTGGAAATTTCCTCCCAGGTTAAACTTACTACCCCAACCCACACAAAATAAAAACAGACAAACAAACAAACAAACAAACAAGGAAAGAAAAAATAGAAAAGGGGAAAGAACAAAAGCACCTGGTGTTTCTTTTTCTGTTTCGTTAAAAAAGAAAAAAAAAAGATATATATTTATATTTATATTTATATATATTTATATAATAGTCTGTAAATGGCAGTTCAAAGTAGCGGAAACCCTCTGCGAGAGCTGCTGGCGTTTGCCACGTCCATCTTCGAACTAGTCTAGTGAAGCGAAGGGAATGTTTTTATGCAGGTTCGGGTTCTGACTGTGCCGGTTCCGGCTGCGGACGGAAGAAAACATCATGTTGCACCCAGGGATTTTGCACTTGTGCATCTCCCGCAGGTGCACAGTCTTGTAATGAACCCTGAGGGTCCCTTTGTTGCTGTACATTTTGTGGCAAATGTTACACACGATCCCCCCGTTGCTCATGGAAACGCTGTTGAACATGAGGGAGCCCGGGACTTCGGCGCCCATGCCGACCCCTAAGGCCGGGGCGTCCGCCTTGTGTGACGACTCCCCACTGTCACTTGCGCCGTCCACGTCATCAAGGAGAATCCCCTCGTCACTCCCCGCGTCGGATTCTCTGGAGGAATGGATGCTACTACTAGACTGGATGCTGGAGGTGGTGCTCAGGTCTAGCACCATGTATTCTTCTGACATGCCCCTCCCGTACCCGTTCAGGTGGGAGTCCTCGGTACCTGCCGGGGAGGAGGTGTCTTCCCGTATGTCAAAGCCCATCTGATGCGGGGTGCCGTAGATCTTCATCAAAAACTCGTCGCGGAGGTCCTTGCTAAGCGAGGGCTGCGAAGTGTCCAGGCCCATGTCATCCAGTTCTTTGGTCAACAGTTTACGGTGCAGGTTTATGTTAGCACTGTGTCTAGGAAGGAAATAGGAACAGGGGGCGGGGAGGGAGAAAAAAACACACCGTCTCGCTGATTACATCTGTAATGCAAAACTTGCAGCTCAAAACATACGTTAGCAAGATGGGGATTTTCATGCAATCCTGCTTCTATTGCCTCTTCTCTCGGAAATCCAGACATTACTTTAATGGACACAAATGCAGGGCAAAAATGCTACAAATCCACACTAGCCTGGTCTCTGCCCCACCCCGCTTAAGACTACAAGGAACTTCAGCTATTCAGCACCGTAACCTGATTTGGTTTTTGACCAACAGATTACTGCAGCTCTTTCAAAAGGAACGTTCAAAAAGAACTAGGCAGGAGGGAAAGAAATCAGTAGAATCTCTCTCTCTCTCTCTCTACACAACATTGGATCTGCTGGTTATAGATTGGGATTGGAATCAAAGAGACCAGTAGGAACTGGAGAGACTCTTAAGAAGTTAGGCTAGTTTTATCTTTTTTCCTAATAATGAGGGGGGGGGGACCTTAAATGTTTCTGGGCAAGACCAATCTTAAATGGAATAAAACAGTGAAATCTTTGAATGTATGAGGTCTTTTGAGCCTGATCCAACAAGTGTTTAATATAATCCTTGCTTAGGGCTACCACAGATTCCAGTCAGGCATTTTGGCTTAAAAGTTACGCATGCACTGAAATTTGGGGCCGCAAGAGTAACTGAAAAACTAAATCCATGTTAAGTGGAATGACTTATAAGAGGAGTTGTTTTTAAATAGTAGTGGAAGAATGTGTGATTCCGTGCGACTTAAGACTGAGCCATGTCCACACAAATTGGGCCTTGTTATATTGATTCACATGATCGTTTCAATGCCCTTATTATGTTTATTTAAATCCATTGATTTCTCCTCTCCCTCCCGCCCCACAAAATCCTCAGGGTTTCGGCAGAAAACAATAAATGAAAAGCGGAATATGCAAATTTATTTCTGAAACTTATTGTTTTTAATTCCACAGATTATCTGTCACTGTCTGCAAAGCAAGTTTGGAGGCCTGTAACAGACAGCATGGGCCACAATACATCTCTCATTATGGGTTCAATTAATTGCCAGGTTTACATATCTTCCTGTTTCCAGGTGTTATTTGGCAAAAAAGCAATTGGGAGGGCTACAAGGTTATTGAATACCTTGAAAAGCATGAGTTTGCAGGCTGTGGGGGTCACTCAACATGCACAGCCGAGAGGAACAATGATATTTTATTATATGCAGCCAGTAAAGTCTGAGGAGGTGAGGTTCCTTGAGCTTGGCCCTGCCACAATGAGAACCCACAAACTCTTGCTCCGGCTGACAGCCCCTAAAGTAGAGGCAGGCGCACCCAACAATTCAGTTGTGCATTTACACAAAGCAGATGCACAGCTGAAAAACCGGAGTGGGGTGGGGGAAAGATGTCCTAAAATAAAATAAAAATTAAGAGTTTCAAATCCAATTATAGTTGCACACTACAGCATGTTCCCGTCTTAAGGAAGTGGTTGGCAATGTGCTTTGCCATGTGGGTGGAAATGCCTGCCCTCGTTCTCTCCTTGCAGTTCAAATGCGGGGCTGCGCTGGGTGCCGGCTCTTCAAATGCGCATCGTAAGCCAAGATGCACGTCTGGGTGCAATCTGGGTGTGCGGTTCCCAGTCTAACAAAGCCAACTGCTTCTGCACATGGATGCGCCTCCCAAATTTGTGTGACTTAAGTGTAGGAAACCCAAGCTGACAATGCAAGATTTCTTTATGTTGTTTGAACGTCATTGGTTCAAACAGTAGATTCGCCGAGAGCCTTTCCCTCAACCAGCTGGGCTCCCAAAAGTCGCAGAATAACCCAAGTGTGCATTATAGTGGGTTGGGAGGGTGCAGAATAATGTAAACTTAATTTTCCATATCTATTTACATAATTCATCATATATTGTCATAACTCATTTACCTTATTAAATATAGCAAACTAGGATAACAACCTACTCTTCCCTTTGACAGAAGGCAGGTGGCTGTTCCTAGTTTAATGATGATTGATAATTGAGGGGAAGTAAATTTGGGTTCCATAGGATCTCTCTCCATGGAGAAGAACTAGCAAGAAATATGTCTGATATATTTTTCGTGGGGTGGGTGCGGAAGGAGAGATGCAAGGCATATACTGTCCGTTCATTCCCAACGAGGCAGCGATCCTTTCTACGGAAACTGTTGTACCACTGTTTCTTTCTAAGCACACAAGTGTGTTACACATGTACCCCACACTGCGCTTGCGAAGGCTGAGCTTACCTTGTGATAAGATCAGCTTTCTAATCTTTTGCTAAATCGAGATCACAAAAGAAAGAGGGGAGACAGTGAGAGAGATAGAAAGAAGGAGACAAGAGAGAAAGAGAGAAAGAGAACAAATTCACATTCCAATCCAGTCACATCTGGCTTTAAAAAAAAGAAAAAAAAAAAGAAAAGAGAATCTTAAAACAATAAAATACAGGCTAAAAATTCTTCGGCCATGAGATCATTTTCTGTCACCCATCATCTCACTTACACTGTTGTCCTGATGGTTACCGGACCAACTGCACAATCTAAAACCATAAATCAAATCAGACACAGGCAAATTCACATCATCCACAGATTTGTTCTGAACAGATGCATGCTGTATTCACATCCATGAATGATAAATAAACAGAAAAAAAGCCCGTACAGGCTCCTAGACAGAATTATTTCTTGCCCGTTCTAGTGTCAGATGGCAAATGATTCAAAGGGAAAGTTTCTAAGCAAAATACAGGAAGCTCTTAGCTGTGAACGGCTGCATGTTAACAAGCTGCAGTTGTTTTGCTAGTTATTGCACATGTGTAACAGTGCTATTGAGATTCATGGTCCAGTTACTGACACCAAGAAACCGTATCTAGGAAGTCTGCTTGCTTCCCTGACTGCATCTTACAAGCAAGCAGAAACATGTGGCGGTTTTGGTTGCGGCAGCTTAGTGGTTGTTCCATGAAGAAGCTATCTGAGGGCAGAAGCAAGCTATGCCACTGGCGATTCTCATGGCGAAAACTGACAGGAGCACATAGTCAGCTATTGCACTTGAGCAACTCCCCCTTTGAAATGTGTGCACCCTGCCCTCTCTCCAAGAAAGAAGCTCAGGGCTTTTAGTCTCACGACCAGGGTTGCCAGAACACACCGCAGAGAACATGCATGTAGCTTCTCCCTCCAATTATCTCCCAGTCTTGACACACACCTGCCTGTTCTAAGAAGCAGGGATCCAGGTGTGCCTGGAGCCTGTAGGGTTGCTAAACAATGGGGCTGGGTTAGGAATGGGCGAGAGATGGCTGCCCAGTCTTCTGATTCACGTAGAGCTACACGCACACTTTCTGGGATGCAACCCAGCAATCCTAATGGCAGAAACCCACTGTGATCATTTAGCAGGAGGGAGTCTGACATGCCTAAGTAAGGCCAACTACCGGTGCTGGATTTACGTATAAGCTAAACAAGCTATAGCTTAGGGCCCCACTCTCTTGGACCCCCCCCCCAAAAAAAAAAAAATTAAAGGAAAAAAATTGTTATTGCCAAATGCCAATGTGTTTGCATTATTAAGTTGGTTATGAATATTTTTTTAAAGTTAGAGCTTAATAATTACTACACTATTAATATACTTCTTCTGAATTGTATTTCAGTCCAACAATTACTTTGATAAAATACGTATTTTGTTATGTGCAAATGGCTTTAGATACCTATTAGGTCCATAAATTACCATGTAGCATATAGTCAACACAGAAACACAGCAACGATTTGTTGTTGACAAAGGACAGCTGGACATACCATTACCTTTAGTAGCTTAGGGCCTCATCATACCCAAATCTGGCCCTGCCAACTACTGAACTATGTAGCTATGCGAATAATTGAACTAGGGGGTTTCTGACATACAAACCCACCATGCTGTTCACTGCACTGCACTGGCCTGGCCTTTATGTAGAGTAGCCTAACAGCATGGCACAGAGTCGAACCTATGCTTACCTTTCCCCAATTTTCCCCATGCCCCACTAAAATACACTACAAGCCGAGTTTTGTGTAGATGTAGCTAGGAAGTACCATGTCTGTCATTTCTCTCGTTTTGTTCCTTGGGTTCCTGCCAGAAAAGCCAGATCTGCCATGCAAATAACACCAGGGCTTACTGAGAGCAATACAATGCAAAGAAATATTAATACTGTTTCACCCTCTTCTCCAAGCGAAAGTTGCTTTCCTGATAGGTGACCTGTTAAAAGTTGCAGCTGGTTTCAGCTATCAATAGGAAATGATGCCATATCCATTCACTTATCATTTATAGCAGTAGCTATCAGTAATCTAATTAAACTTATGTACCGGCCGTTAATATCTGTCAGGCAAATGATGTGCAGAAATGTGTGGACGGGTTCTGGCACTTTCGTCGACAAAGTCCCTTATCCGTTTGTCAGCAGTACCATTGGCTTCTCCTAATATAATTACATTGACTTTTATTCAATTAAGTGCCATTCCTAGCTTTAAAAAAAAAAAAAACTTGCTTTATCAATTGATTCAGGTGTAATGCAATAATAAAGATGAACTCATTGCAGTGCATTAGCTCTGCTGTTCATAACTTCTGAACATGGGTTCATTCACAGCAGTCGATTTCCATTATGCAACCACAGTTCAAAAGAATTGATTCTGTTACATTCATTTCTTAATCTATATCACTCATGTTGGAGAATCCTCTCCAAGATCATGCGAAAATATAACCGGATACTCTGTGTTTGTGTGTGTTAGTGGGGGGCATGCTATTATTCATCTGGATTTTTATTCTTTAAAAACATTTTCAGATTAATAGCGAAATCATGGAGTTCAAAGATACATTAGGACTGGGGATGCTTTATTCAAATGTAAAGAAATGTTCAGAGAGTTGTGTTACAAGCCTGCAGCTAGTTGTAAAGAAATGTTCAGAGAGTTGTGTTACAAGCCTGCAGCTAGTGGGCTGGGTGGATGCAGCACAGATATGCTAGTATTATACTCAAATGTTCAGTGATAAGTGCACGATAAGTACATTCAACAGGGACTGGGTGTATGTTGAATACTTAAAAGGCTAAGTGCTTTAAATCTAGCTTCAGCCCTAAGACTGACCATTTTTACCTTACATCTGGAGATATGTAAAACCTTTCTGAGAAATGCTACTACTCTTACAGAAGTTCATCAAATGTTGCACCAGAGGGCAGACATCTAAAATTACTTTCTTTAGGCAAAAATCAGACAGCTTAAGAGTGTCAGAATTGCCCTAAGAAATGTCATCAGTCTTACAAAACCTCTTTTGACTTCTCTGCCCACCCCAATTATCTTTAAATTTCACTTTAGGTAAAAAAGAAAAAAGAAAAGAAAAAAAGAATCTGGTGAAAATCTTACTTAGTTCTTTCCTCTTCAGGCATGCTGAAACACCTGTAGGGAAGTTCTGCTTATAAATGTCCATAAAATGTCCACTTTCATGCAATTTTCTCCTAATATGCACATTTTATCTTTGCAATTTTCTATGATGTGCACATTTTTTTGCAAGCAATTTCCCCTTCTAATGTGCTGATCATCAGGTGTTATTTTCACTGATGTACATGCATTTTGTGTGTGCACTTTTTCATAATGTACACATTTCAATGTATTTTTGGTAAAAAAAAATGCATTGCAAAATTCAGAGAAATGCATATTTCCAAGAATCGCTGCATTTTTTGAACAAACAAATGAATAAAACCACACTCACTGCAATGCAGTACATGATAAAAAAGATAAGAGTATATACATAAAATGGCTCACTTCTTTGTACACAGTGAAGGCAATACTATATTATTTCTAATAATAATAATAATAATATAATATAATAATAATAATAATAATTTAGCACTTGCAGTTTGGGTTGTGCAATGATATGAGAAGTGTGAATTAAGTAGGCTCACACTGAAATGTGAACTGAACAAATTTCTCCCCCACTGGTACATTAAACATAATTTAAAGCTTTTCCTTAAATATAAGCGAACATCAAAGAAAGATTGTCAAACATTTTCTGCCTTTTATAAAGCTTTCACTTTGGCCATTCTTCAGCCATATGACCTACAATTATTACTGATTTTGACAACTGGTTACATATTTATTGTGTGAAATAAGCAAAATTATTGAGCTTATTCCCCCCCCCTTTGGATATGTGTGAGAAAGCCAATATAAACAGTCTACAAAAAAAGTTCCCTGCTGCAGCCCCACTGAATCAACTGTGACAGGCTCCAATGCAGGATAAATGAGTCCCTCTAACTAGACTATGCAATGGTTAAATGTCATCTAGCTACAATACACCAAGTAAGCTATCCCAGAACATGTCTGAAAGCCCATAAGCGAAACATGTCTGGGTTTGGCCAGCACCTGGCTAGGAGACTGTCTGGGAACCATATGTATGTGGCCTTAGGTTCCATAATGAAATAAAAGAAGGATGTAAGAAGATTAATAGAACCACAGAATTGCAGAGTTGGAAGGGGTATCAACCAGTATAAAATACTGGAGAGACCTAGGTAATCTCCGCCCCACATAACCTATCACAAGACCTGACACATGCACCCCATTTGAATGGCAATGTCCATCAATTTTTGGTTGTTTTTTTTTTTTTTTGGCTCCCTCAAATATTTTACTGGGGGGCCCAAAGGGACCACGTTCTCTAGCAATTGGCTCCTATTTGTACTCCTTCCCCCTACAATGCAGGAATCTGCTAGAGATTGTCAGCATCGTTACAAACACCAGTTCCAACAGTTCCATTGTCTTACATCCTTAGTGTCTATAAATTCAAAGCCTCTAAAAAGACTGTTGACTATAAGATTTTTTTTTGTACTGAAACTAACCTAGCCATTTCATCAAATCTTTTAATAATACAGGTGTTACAGAAAAAGCGACAAATTGAGTGAACGTGACATCCACATATGGATACTGACAATTTCAGATAAATTCATAAGTTTATGTAAATACATATATTTCTCCGAAGCTACGCGCTAACCCCAACATACGCCAAAGAGTGTTTGTCTGAAGGCTGCTGCTCACATTTAGCTGAGTATCAGTATATCTCTGAGATTTCAGATAGTTACAAAACGTGCCTGAGACTTTCAGCAGTCTTAAAAAGTTTCAGCTGCTTAAGAGGCCTTCTTTTTAAACAATCAAGCAGTATATAATTTTTGCTAAATAAAGACGGACACCCGATTTCAGCCATTCATGGTACATATACACAATGCAAGGGTCGTGTATCAGCTGGGAGGGCAGATAAGGCAGGTCCCCCACTCTGTGAAACATCTACCTTCCTATCCCCCGTGAAAAGACTTCCCGCCACCTTTGCCTGCCCCCTCCCCAAACCAAACACCCAATAACCATTTGCCTTCCTCCACTCCATTAGGCTGGCAAGGCCTTTCAAACATCTCTTTCTCCAGAGGGGAAATGGGATGGCTGTCCTTGGAAGTGCCTGATTCTTCAGCCCACAAGAATAAACAAGGGAATTAAATACACTCCTAGGTAGTTTTTATTAGGAAGAACCTTACTGAAGTACTCTTTTGATGTACTGCGTGAAAGAAATTGACAGAGCACTATTATTTCGTATTTAATGTTGAAGTATTTAGGGATTTAATTTTTTTTCCTGATTTTGCCTTCTGTGAGTGTATGTACCCTGTATCTGAAGATGTATTCAAGTGGGCTGCATATCTGTGACTAGCTATGCAAAGGCCTTCATCTCCAAAACGACCCTTTCTCTTTCTGGCGTACAAACTCCTAGCACTACTGGAAGCAGTCTATGGTTCCGTCTACATGCATATAAAACCAATGGCATCCCGTTGTTTTTTCCCCAAAAACAAAGTGATGGAGTTTTGTCTTTGCCTTGTTTATGCTTGTATGTTTACTTTGGCCTGAAATTCAAAACAAAGCTTAGCTTGTGGGGAAATGTGTAAGCCAAAGCTATGATCCACTGTGCATTTAAATATTCAATAGTCAGATGTTTTGTAGTGAGGGAGGCCCAAAGGGGAGGAGAATAATTACAGAATAGCCAGAAAATAATTTATGGTTGCCGAATATGGTTTAAAGCAAGGGTGGCTAACCCTGAGGCCCTCCAAATGTTGTTGGACTGAAACACCAGCCTGGTCAATGGTCAGGGATGAAAGAAGTTTTAAGTCCAATAACATCTGGAGGGCCACAGGTTCCCTATCCTTGTTTTAAAGGTTAACAGTTTCTTTAATAAAATTTAAAACCAAGACCGAGTGCTTATCAGGTAACCCAGTGCTTTGCATTCATTGGTCAACACAATAAAAGGTGGGTGCGGGTTGAATTTATACTGAATGATCTGGTACAATGTTGCCTTTATGCCTCTCCTTTGGTTTCCGCAAATGTAAGGGGGCTAGGGAGCCTCTTTTATTCCCAAAAGCTGAAAATTCAGGTAGGGAATTTCCACAAAGGGGGAAAAGATCACTCCCTATGCTACAGTCTTGCATGAAATCTAAATGGGAACATCAGAACAAACAATCTGTCTAAGTGTGCAAATTTACGAGAACAGATAAATCCTGGTGTTTCCTTTAAACAGAAGGAAGCCCTCAACACCTTTGACATGATTGTGAACAGTTATGGCATTTGGGCTGATTTTACCTAAAAACTGGAAATCAAAACTTCCTAATTTCCTAATCTTATCTTCCCAGTGCCACAGACACTGCCTTTCACCTTTCCTTTTCTTGCACTGAAAAAAAGGGCTACCCACAGAGGCCTGAAGAGCATAATCTTCATATTTTGCTGTGTGCATGCAGCATCTGATGTGTCCACAACTGGTTATGCTTAATGGCAGTTCCCCCCGCCCCCCATTGCCAGTGGCTGTAGACAGGGCACTACTTTGCTGCCCAGTGAAATGCGAAACATTCTATTCCAGCAGCACGAGCGACATTTGCTTCTAAAGCTTTTTTTTAATGAATTGCATAGAATCTGAGAAAATATTAACCTTTCATAGGAAGAAAATCCAAAAGGTAAAATACAGTTCAGCACCTATTAAAAAAAAGAAAAGAAAAGAAGAAGAAGTAAAGAAGTGCTTATTAAATGCGGGAAATAAAGGACAAGCAAATTCTTGCAAATTAGACGTGGAGCCCAGTCATTACCATCCCTTTCAATATGAAACAAATCATTCACACTGGTCACGAAGACAGCTCCCTCTCCACTCAAATTATTCACTTGAAGATAAGCTCTCACCAAACTCTTTAGGGGTTTAACTAATTTACTGCACAGATACGGCACGTCTGTTGTAATAACAGGTAGGATGTATTGGGGTCGACCATTTATCAGAATTAGACTTCTTTTCTCAATTCGCAGTGAATGATGCAGCCTCCACCGTTCCTCATTCTCAGAGCTTGCCATCCCCTTATGGCCCCTAATGTGGCAGGCAAACAAAATTGACAGTCTCATCTTGTCAACAAGGGGCGATTCTCCCGAGAAGCCACTTAACTTTGCAGAGGAAGCAATGTATTAATGTGCCCGTCCCAGGAATGTTAATCATCTTCAAGCTCCCTCTGACTTTGACATGAACAAAATCACCAAATTTGTTTACTAAATGAATCGTAATATGCTAATAAGAGAGCGTGACATATATGGCAAAGCCAAACAGATGGTTTGTTTACCCCACTTTGCAACTTTATAAATGCTGTAACTCGGAAGATGTTAGCAAGAATTATTGGGCTGCTGGCAGGGGCGGCCGAGACTTTTGCATACAAAATGCAGAGCCAGAGTAAAAGGGAAAGCAATTTGTTATCGCCGAGGTACGCACGCTTCTGCCGGTATTGATATTATGACGTTTGGGCAGGCCATGAAAGGGGTTTTAGTGTGGAGTTTTCTGCCTGCTGTGCCGTCTGCTTGTGCAGTTCTGTTGTAGAAGTAAGACCTGAGAGTGCTGCACTCCAGAACAGCCTGGTAATTCAGTACATACCTGTTGAGGTGTTAAATGAGATGGCTCTTACGGTGTGAACAGAATTACATTTTTCCAACAGCTGCATGTGCTCACAAGCATCGAGGTCAAGGCACATTCTAAATATATTACCATTGTTGTTCATTAAAAGATCAAAAGGCATTACAAACAAGAAACACAACCGCTGGCGTTAGTTGCCAGAGTTATTCAGGAGCACTTGTAAGTTTCATTGCGACACTTAAACCTCACGCTTTGCCAGCTGCCTGGATGCAAACTGGTCTAGAAAATTTAAACAAAATGATCGACCAAAATTATCAACATTTATCAACCATTTTTTTTCTTAGGTATAGAAGACAGCAGTTATTTAGGCAGTCCAGCTTCACAGAACTCATTGCTTCGTATGATCAGGCCCCTGCCATTATCTAGGTTATTCTTTTTATCTACACACAAAAGCTCTATACATACATACCTGTGGAATATAACTCCGGTGGCTTTTTTATAGGCTATCCACTAAAAGCAAAACAAAACAAAATAAAAAATTCCTTCCAGTAGCACCTTAGAGACCAACTAAGTTTGTTCTTGGTATGAGCTTTCGTGTATTTGAAGAAGTGTGCATGCACACATGAAAGCTCATACCAAGAACAAACTTAGTTGGTCTCTAAGGTGCTACTGGAAAGAATTTTTTATTTTATTTTGTTTTGACTATGGCAGACCAACACGGCTACCCACCTGTAACACGAAAAGCAAAATTCCTTCTTAATGAATAACAACTTCCCAATATTTATTTCTCGGAATGTATTTTGAAGTGAGAGTGGTTTTTAAAATGAAATATTTAATCCAAACTTCCTCCTCCCCTTTCATATCAGAACATCCAAGCAGGCATTTGTTATACCGTTTGGGGATCTCTAAACTGAGTCCAGGGCCACCTTGTTCACCGGTTGGTGAACGAACAATAAATACAGTTACAGGTAGGTAGCCGTGTTGGTGTGCCATAGTCGAAACAAAATAAAAAATAAAAAAATTCCTTCCAGTAGCACCTTAGAGACCAACTAAGTTTGTTCTTGGTATGAGCTTAACAAACTTCGTTGGTCTCTAAGGTGCTACTGGAAGGAATTTTTTATATTTTTTATTTTGTTTTGAATAATAAATAAATGCCCAAAATCCCAGTCTTTGATATTTTTAAGTTGACTTGTCTGCCTACTGCAGTGGTATAATATTTATTATTTCGCTTAATTTATATACTGCTCAATTGTAAAACGAAAAGCAAAACTCTAAAAACCGTTTTGTGATGCTGGATTGGAATGCCACCCACAATGTACTTGTGTTCCAACACAACACTTAAGCAAGGTCTGCAATCCCTCTTCCCCCACTCCAAAGGAGCAGGATAGGGACATATATAGGCTGTGATATATTTTGCGCCTTTTTTTTTTTTAATACAGCTCTGCTAAAGGGTCATATAGAAGATAAAAAAATATTATTTTATATTAAAAAATAACGATGAAGACCTCGAAAAAATAGATGGAGCGATGTCCCTGTGATGCTATGTGGCTGTTTCGGTTCACTGTGGTGCAAATCCCTTTGAGTGATTACAATGTTCGTGTTAAAGCAACTAAAACCTTGCTCCTAGTAGGCTTGGAGAATTTGCAGCACACTTTGGAATGCACTTTGAATTAAACACTGGATATATGCAGAACTTTGAAAGGAAGCGGTTGAAAAGGAGACTGCTCACACATGCATGCCCATCAGTTGATTATTCTCTGTTTTATGACTCACGGTGAAATGCATGAAAAAGCACTTGTGTTGCAAGATGATATGACAAGGGGAACTGTGCTGCTTGATCGAGTGAACTGCACAGTTCAGCTTTCCATATCATATGATTGTAACATACATTCATGTGCTAAACCTCCGCCCACGAATGTAAGCTATTACTATATGCTACAGTCAAGGTGTGATGAACAGGCAAGCCTATCTGAGATAATGCTGTCCTATTACAAACCAAAATGAGTATAATGGTAACAAATTTCACAATATAATCCCCCTGGGTTAGGGGTGAAATTAAAGCTTGGAGAAAGACTCCTAAAACTCATGTCATTTTCAGTTGGATGAGTTGGCCTTGTGCTATGGGCTACTTGTTAATTTAGGGTAAGGACCGTGGATAACACGTGGACTGCATTTGAAATGATGGAAGTCATATGGAATGTGGAAGTCAAGCATTCTTGAATCAGAGTTACTTTGGCTTGGGTCCTAAGGTAAACTGACTAAAAGAAGTTCGCGGGGAAATGTCCCCCTGCCAACTTCCCCCCATTGAAGGCACCTACACTCCCTGAAATGGCTATCTGGCGGCAGCTCCCGAACAATGCAGAATGTAATGTGGGGAAGAAGGAGGTGGGGAAACTTTCCTTCCACGAACTTCCTTATCTTAGCATCCTACCTCAAATCTGGGTGATTTCTCCACTCCTGCTACAGCTCCTCCCTAGTCCAAAGGTGTCTTGGACTACTGTTGGACGTTGACAGTATTTTAAACACACTGTGCTTGTTATAAGTGCCGTCTTGACTTTGTCTCTCTGTTTCACACACAAACACACATTATTTCTTACGATATTTTTAGTAGTCGTCTAGCTGTGCTTCAATGACTGATTACCACCACCAGGGTATCTGCGCCAGCTCCAGATTGAAGTGCTGGGATCCCACGAAATTGTTCCATACGCACTATTGGTATTGGTTATTAAATTCTGAGAGACATTTTTTTTTAAAAAAAGAAAAACCTATCCACCGGAGGCCAAGCAAAGAGGGAAGTATGAATTTAGCTTGGCTTCCAAGGATTACTTTACAGCAAGAATGGTGAGCAACTGTCCCAGCCTGGCGCTTATATCTCATTTGAAACATCTACTCACTCCTGACCAACAAAGAAAATTTCAATAAAGAAGTTTTACCGGTTTAACAGCGGCAAGCTCCTGGGATTGTCAAAGTGCTAAGGCTTTTCCAAGGAGAGAAGGAATCAGCAGCTGAAATATAATTAACCTTCCATTCTCAATGCAAAACTGCCACACACACAGGAGCTCTGCGGTCTATTAGTGAAGTTATAACGGCCAACAGGCAGAAGGAAAATTGGTCAAAAGTTGGCGGCTGCTGTCATATTTTTAGAATTATGATTAATGACACTAATAATGCAGATGATTACTGATATGTGTATCTCCTGCAGTTTATCATATTGCACTGGCTGCCTACGTCCACAATAAACACGGCGCTATCATTTACCTCTTTATTGAAGGCAATCCTTTCTCTAGTGAAGGAGCACACTCTAATTACTTTGTAATGTTTTATGTCTCGAGCATTTTGCAGCTCTGGACCCCAACAACTGCTTCATATCTACCATTGATTAATTACAGAAGGTTTAATCAAAATTTAGAACCTAATGTTGTCATTTATGAGCATCCTGCATTGCCAAGGTACTTAAGGTCTCATTCCAAGTACTGAGAGAGTGCTGGGTTCAAAATAAGTCCCACGAAGGCGCAAGGTGCCAAACACTTTTACCTCAGGTATTTTGAGTTTATTAGTCCTTCCTTGGTTGGCTTCTGTTTTAATTACCTATTGAACCCAACAGGCAAATACTCATTGACATCAGTATGTTTTGGAACAGATGTGGTAAATGGAGGGTTATTTCCCTCCAGTTCCTAAACAACAGACATTTGGGCTCCTGGATTTTTATTTTTATTTGCCTTTAAATTGCTCTCATTTCTCCCCACTTCTGGGAAACGAGGAGAGCAGTTCAGCTGGTCTCTCTTGGGTTTCCGTCAGAGAAAAAAGTTTTTTGGTTTTGTTTTTTTTGCAAATGACAGCACAGTTTTGAAGCGGTTAAACAAGTGAGGGGGGAAAAATTGCAGGGACAAATACATAAGTTTTTTTTAATGTGGATTTTTATGGCACTGTCATACAACCATTCACCGTTGAAGTTAAGTGTTTTTTTAATACCATTACTGAACTGCTGAAATGGATGCTAATATAGCTTGGAGTGCTAATGTCAAGTCCTGGTAATAAAAAAGACAGACTGCTGAATGAAATAATTTCAAGTAAAAAAAAAATAGAACAAAAGTGCTCTCGCTCTCCACTTTTATTGAATTGGGACTGACTGAGCCAATTGCTTTAGAAGTCTGTAAAACACAATTACTAGTGAGCCGAGTGACCCAGCTGTGCCCTCTTTGTGACGGCACAGGCTAAAAAGGCTGTAGAATTAGTGCTGCTTCTATATGTGGCGATGAGACCTCAGAGGTTCCCCAGTGAGGAGGGGCTGTCCCCTCTACTAACAACCCGGCTCCCTTTCTCACTGTGCGATCGCTAATGGATCTTTGTCACACATCAAGGGCCCAGCTAACCGATCCAACTTGTTCTTTTCCTTACTCATATGAAACAAGATCGGTGGCAGTCAGTATATTTAAAAAAAAGTGGATTTAAAGGTGACTTGTTCTTTTTGACCGTCTGAATACACAATGCAAAAAACATGACTTGAAATAGCCAGGTATAAACATTAACTCTTTTCTCCTTTCTGCTTTTAGCTAAAATCTCTCAAGTTTAGACATGGGCGTGAGAGTTTTCCATAGGAAAGAAAGCAGATAAGAGAAATGGGCTCAGCTGGAAAGCAGTTCATACAAGAAGTGAGGAACTTCATAAAGTAGAAGGCCTAGCATAACAACTTTTTATCTTGAATTTACAACTTGCGCTTCACATCATACAGTCTGACGCAAGAGGTTTAAATTTGGGAAGATTGCGAAAATTAATGAACTAACGCAACATTCTACCTAACAAAATCCTAGACTTCCTCTCACCTTCCTCTGTTTCACCCCTCAGAAACAAATACACGTTTGCAATGCAACCTATGGATAGGTTTTTATAGTAAGACTAGTTTGGGCAAACGGAAAGCTTTTTTTAAAACCTTGCTTTCTTCTTCATATAGGCAGTATTAACTCTTCTTATGGGAGAAAGCTACATTTTAAAAAAAAGCTGCCCTAGCTTCAGTCCTCGAACAAAAGACTTGGTTTCTCGGCTCTGGAAATCCCAGCATCTTTGTTAGTGAAGTCAGAGCACAGTCTCAGATTCGGCAAGAAGGGCAGTACGCAAGGTTCAACAACTTGCAAGCACAATTCTAGGACACAGAGCCAGGCACAAGTGAATACGTTGTCCCAAAGAGTGGGTGTGCTCTTCCTTCTCTGCTTTTAAAGAGTGGGATGGGAACAGTCATTTGTGCAGTTCTTATTCCGGACAAGAGAACTGCACGTGCAAAGGATTGCTCCTACCTGGGTGGGGGCTGTGTGCCCTTGCTGGCAGAATCTGTGTCCAGCCCTCTGCCTCTCCCTTAGTTGACTCTGCCAGCTGCCTGTTCTCAGGTGGCAGATCAGGACCTAGCCAGCTAACTCCCCTTGTCTTATAGAGGAGCCCAGCCAATGTGGCACGAGACACTCTTCCCCATCACCAAAAAAAAAACCCTCACGGCCCTCCTGCTCTGACAGATCCAGCTATTCCTGCCCCATTTCAGCTTGTGCCAGAGAGCCCACAAGAAAGCTAAATTATTTCACAGTACAATAGGGATTGGTTTGTTTGTTTGTTGCTGTTTTAAAAAGATAGGGCATTACCCCAAGTTATTTGTTATTTTGTATGTAACTGAGCTGCTGCTGTTAAGTTACCCTTCTGTATTTGTCTCATATTTAATATTTTTGTGTACTGTATGGTTTATTTCTGGTCTGTTGACCATAGCAAACCGTCGACGATGATTTCATGATCAAAAAGGGCTTTAAAAGACAAACTTAAATGTAGAACGAGTTCCGAATTTACCTCACTTTTTGTGCTAAGGGAAGTTTTCTTTTAAACATTCATAGCGGAGTATCTATTTACAAATTCTTGTTCCTAGAAAACAGAAAAGAGATTGATTTCAAATCTTGTGGATAGTGCTCACCACTGAAATGTCAACAAACAGGCTGCTATCTCCATGATTCTTCTCTGAGACTGGTTTTGAAGATACTACATCTCTATCCAATAATCTCTCTCTCTAATAGGGTAATAACTGCTACGGCACACTTCACTAAATGGTAAACTGCCAGGTAAATATTGAGTTTCTAAAAGCTGCCATTGCTGGCCTTAACTGCTAATTTTCTTTTTAAAAGGGAAAAGGGGGGTTTGGACAGATGATGCATTTGCAGAGCTAAAAACCGAGAGGAAAACAGTTCTTGGGAGCTACTTCTGGAAAAGCCACATAATGGCCATATGGTTCAGTCATACAAGAAATTCTCATCTGTAATAATGAGTGTGAAACACATGGATTCTGGTAAAGATTCCCTTCATGCATGGCTTTGTTTAACAAGTGCTTTTAATCTGTCTCTTATCTCTGCTGACTGTCCTAATCTTTACAGGATAGCATATATTTAGACTTAGCAAAACCCCTCTCTTTTCACAATTCCCATTTCTTTCTTCTTCTGCACCAGCGTATATGGTCTTCATTATGTCTCAAGAAAGGCACCTGAAGCTCTCTGAGAAAAGCAATTAACGCCATGCTTTAGCTTAACTTTCCTGCAATATCAATTTATTTGACAGGGCTGCATTGTTTTAAAATTGCCTGGTTACAGTTAAATTGCATCTAGTTGTGGATTTAGATACCATTCTAACACTGCAAACACATACAGAACAACCAGCTTTTCTATCATCTTCATTATATCTCTGCATACCTTTGTGAAGACAATTGATTTCAGCCAACTTAAACACACTGATATTTTTCCCCTTTCAAGGAGGTCTCCAGCTGCCTTTAAAGTGATAGTGCTTTACATTTTATATGACACTTTTAGATGCAGTTAATAGTGCGCTTTAAAATATATATATATGAATGTTACCTGAGAACAGTTTGCAAATGAGCAGCCGTGTGATCAGGACAGTGTTCAAGGGGGACCAATGGGAAGTATCTAAGGAACTCATGTTCAACCAGAACTGCCTTTATTCAACAGAAACAGGGATTTGCCAAGGTCACTAGATGAAAAACTTTGTGCTGGATTTATTATTTGCCAGCCCTTGTAAAGTCTTGGTAATGTTGGGAGTCTAAAATTACAACAGGATTCATAGCCATTTTCAAACCAAGAGAGTTCTGAAAATGACAGTAAAATGGTAGTTGTAGTAATAATGACAGACATGATGGTTGAACCTACTTCTGAATTCCCCCCCCCCTGAAGATAGCAATGAAGTTAACTGAGGAAGACATTAGTAAATAAAAAGAAAATTTGCTCTGTATGGTAGATTCTCCAAGACAAGAAACTAGTTACTAGGCCTGCAGAGCAGTCCCCATTAGCGAGTTGAGTGGGCTACTAGTTAGGGCACCAACTGAAGTCCAGGTATCTTTTTTTAAAGAAAGAAAAACACAATTTCACTAACTATTTAAAGTTGTCTGATGAAATTATTACCCAAAGAGCTATTACGCTATGTCTTCCTCTACGGAGTTGGAAGCCACAGCCAACTGAAAATAGATTTAAGGCAACTACAAACTAGTATAAAGTGCCTTCTTTTTTGCAGCTATGGGATCCCCAAATTGCGTACATTTCTTGGAAAAGCAATCTCAAAAAGTTTGCTTTATAAGTTTCCAAACGTAGCGGGATGATTGGGAAAAGGGGGGGGGGAGGTTGCTGTTGTGTTGAAGAGGTGATAACAGGAGGCAGGTAGCATGTTTTCACATCTTCACCTTTGTTGATAATGTATGCAGTGGCTCATCAGAGGTATTTGATGTTAATTTATTCAAGCACACCTGTACAGGGCTGGAAGTCAGGTAACTAGATGAGAAAGTTGTATACACTTCCGCTTTCTTGATATAACCACCCAGAGGCCTATCTGCACACAAATTTAGTTCTGGAAACATCAGCAGCTTTTAATAAACCAAATACAGATGTCTTTCTCCACACAAATCAAGGAGTTTACAAGTTTAAATCTGGACTGATTTAACTAGCAACCTAATGGCAGAATCACACTTGGCACCAATAGTTGCCTCATATTTATTTATAAGTCACCCTGAGCAAATATTATTTTGTTTTTAAATTTATTCATGGGGCTCAATCACCTTTCCCACCTTGCAGACAAACACACATGCTTTCGGTTCTGCGAAAATTTAAAAACAAACTTCAACAATTAGCATCCTTCACTCAAAGAAAGGCAAAGCATAAAGTTCCTTTCTTTGCAACTTGGAGCAGTTGGAAGTGCATGTATTTTACATAAATTTAGGAAATAAAAAGTGAAGTAACATGAAGTAACCAGACCCAAAGTAAAAAAAAGAAAGAAAGATTTTCATTGCCAATTGCTGATAGCAATAGAAAATGGATATTAACTTTAGCAGGTCTTAGGTTGTTTAAAAAAAATAAAAACAAAGGAGCAACTTTCATTCATTTTAAAGCCTGTCAATACAACTTGTGTCCCACCAAGGCAAATGTAGCCCACAACCCATAAAGTGTGGTCCTTCACCTGAAATCCCCTTGCAACTGCAGTCTCAAGCAGGAAATTAAATACAGAGCTTCCCTGTGCTCCTTGTACTTTGAAGTGCACAGCTGATGGGCTACAAAGTTGTGTAGCTCTTCTTTAATACTAGGCAGGACTGAGTTCTTATAAGAGGGGAGAAGCCTGACCGTTTGATCCAAAGGTTTTCGTCACCTGCCTGTAGAGGGCATGGGGGAAATCACTGATCCCCGTGGGCGAATTACACTGTCTTGGCCAAAGAGTATTCTAAATATGGTCGTCTTTCTGCATGCAAAAGCCTCAAAAGGCAAAAGATAGGAGGGCTGTAACAGTTCTATACTTCTTTCTCATCTGTCTGCCTAAAATGACACATCTTTCCCATTTCTACTATTGCCCCACACCCATGACCCTTCAATAAGCACTCTTCTAATAGGCAAGGAAGATTATCCTTCCAGGTTCCCTCTTTCATTTTTCTTAGGTTTGTTCTGTAGTCTTGAGACAGTGTCCTTTGCCAATGCTGATTGTCAATTATGTTTCTGCTACCTTTTGACATGAGGGGAAAGGGCAGAAAGGCTAAAACTGAAGGTTGGGAAGAGAAATGCATTTGGGTGTTTTGTTTTGGAATGGAACGGAATAGTCCAGGGAAATGATTTGTGGAAGATATAGCCTTGCAAACATTCCATTTCAAACATTGTTGTCAATGGGTTCCCTTGCCTGCCTGGTTCCAGAACTGGCAGGGGAGAGGGTAAAGGGTGCTATGAATGATTGGTGGGAATTTGATTGTGCAGTTCCCAATGAACTAGCTGTTGCTGTGAGAAACAAAAATACTTAATCTCCGTATAACAATGAAGCCTCTTTCGTCATAGGAGAATACTAAATTTTAAAAAGAATGCTTCATGGAACCTCCATTCCTTGATTCTTCCCTGCAAAGTGACAACTGTTTGAAACGGCATCGTTAAAGGACACTTCATAAGCCGGCGAGTTTATCAGAATATTTAAAAGAATACTCATGAAGGTGCTCAGTCTTAAATATGGTGTTAAAATGTGACATTCTTCATGTGCACATTAGGCTGGATGTTTCACATTTCTGGTACAGCAATTAGTGCTGAAATGGCTATAATTGGGTTCTAAAGTTAACAGCCCATTAAGGTGACTGAAATAAGTTCTCCACTCAGTGTTATTATTCCACTTATTTGGCAGTGGAGTCAATAAGGCACTATACACTGGTTTACATCTTCAAGGTCTTCCTTGCTACCTGAAGGGCTAGGCATTTAATGGGCTTCCTCTGTAAGAGTTCATTTAAGAAACAATCTCCAAGAAGGTCAACTAGAAAACCTTAAATTACAGAAAAGCTCACTGGGCTACGATTTTACCTCAAACGCTCACCGCACTATCTGGAGATAATGACTGGCATAATGTCAATATAAAGAACTAACAATGAAAAGCAGGTCCTACTTTCAAATGCATTTATACACTAGCATGCAAGTTCTTCCAGAAATGTAGGAACTTGTAAGCAGCTCTAAGACCGCTGACTAATTCTTTCACACTCATGTTTCAGTCATAGTTTATCTGCACCATATACTGAAATACTGAGTAACCAGCTCTTTTGTGAAACCTGCTAGATGCACACACTCATTTATTATTATTATTATTATTATTATTATTATTATTATTATTATTATTATTAATGCAGGTTGCATTGGCAAATTGTGCAGACAACTGAAATGTGGACTGTTGTTCAAAGTTTATAATTCCTAAGGCGAACGAGACCACTTCAGCCAAAACCATCTTGCAGACTTTCCAATGCACACTACATGAAGACCTTGCAATTCTGAAGTTCACAGACTAATTTCTGGAACTCCAGTGTACCTGTTTATAAAGGAAATAATTAAGGGAACTTCCTTTGCACTTTGTTCAATGGTTGAGTAGGAAAAAAATGCTACACTGTATGCTAGAATACAAAAGTATACATTATATTTAGGGATTCAACATATCCCAGATTGGTTGTTTTGAGTTGTTATTTACAAACTAGCTAGAAGAATGCTGCTAGAGAATATTGGGGGTTTTTTTGTTTTTTGTTTTAGCTTTAAATCTTTGGATCGTAACTTTTCACAAATACATTATAGGCAGCATATGAAGTTCATTATCAGATTCTGCATTGTCCATCCAACACTGCTGCCAATTAAATATATTATCCAAAGACATTTTCTATGATACACGAGGTTTTCCTTTTTATGTTTCAAAGAACACAATAATATTATAGACTTTGTTATTTCTCCCCCCTGACTTAAGGGGGGGGGACGACATACGTTTTGTGTTTGCACACCATTTGACTCCAGGTCCATGAGGCAAAGCAGCTTGGCCACACAAACCTTCTCATAACCACAGAGCCAAATTGATCTTAGAAGACTGGTTATCATTGTTCATACAATGATACTTGCAACACAAAGAAGCCAAGCTGCTGCCAAAATTCCACTGGAGTTTACTCTTAAGTAAGCATAGATCACGATCTAAAGAGCTTCTTCAGGTCACACAATGAGCTTGAACTAGCTCAGTGGAATTCTTAACTTGTTTTTCTTTGAACATCCCCTGCCCATGGGGATTTTCTGTTGGAGAAAAACAACAGTAAAGTTTCTTTGGGCTAATGGAATGAGTTTCACTATTCTTTGGATCCTGGCCAAGCTTAGCACTGTGCTTAAAATTAAGGCGCATTTAACACATTAAATGGAGATAAAACTAGTTTTGCACAGCTGCCCAGCAAATTATCTAAACAAAGGTTCGGGTGATTAGAAATGAACTGGACTGAGCATCGGAGTCACGTTCTTCCTCTTCCTCCTCCATCACCCATTAGGAAAATGTGGGTTATTCTAATCAAAACCACTTAAGCCAGGATCAAATCATATCAAAGTTTGCTACTTAGAACACGCCACAGTTCCCCGAGTTAGCATGTGACAAAACATAAAAGTCTGAAAAGGTCCTAAATATATCTGTTTAACTAGGTTGTGGTGAATCAGAATTGAAGTGTTTGGTCCTCCATTTTGACTTGTTTGCTCAGTTCTGTCCAGTCAGCTCTGACAGCTAAGAACAGACAATGGGAGGCCCATTGGGGCTCAGTTTAACAGGGCAAGTTATATGATGAACTGACTAGGGGCTACCAGGATTTAATACATTGCCTTTCCTTCTTGAGAATTTTAGTATGTGGGAGTTAAGGGATTCAGCCCAAATGGTGGCATTTAAATGATGTATCTGTCTTCATATCGTGGTCCCAATTTTGTCTATCTACTACCTTAATTTTTTTGGTTTTTTTTTTAAGGAAACCCTATGCAGATATATGTGTGTGCTTAAATCCATAAATATGGAATAAATATGTTAACCTGCCACTGACCCACTTTGGCAAATTCCATCTACATTACACTTTTCTTTTTGGAATAATAAAAAAGGGACTCTGTTTCTTAAAAAGCAGCTACAACATTTAGGGCCAGCTGCTTCCGTTTAAACTGAACTCTTTCAGAACCGATGTAGCATAACTGCAGTGTGATATCACCCCATTGCCCAGCTGAAATGAAAGGCTGTTATTAAGGTGGAAAATATGCCTGAGTTTCCCTTTATCTGGGCCCATTGTGCTCACCTGACAGAATGGAGATATGCATACATGCAGAGAACAAAACTCAGGCACATGTGCAAAGGAACACCCCCCCCAAATGGCTGCTCTGTTTCCTGTACACATTTCAATGGGGCCTTGTTCAGGTCTCCAAGGGTGACTCCATCAATATAATCATGCACGTTGAGCATTAATACTACAGTGATACCTCCGGTTGTGAACGGGATCTGTTCTGGAGCTCCAGTCGCATCCCGAGGAATTCGCAACTGAAGGTGGTGCTTCTGTGCATGTGCGTGTGGCGAAACCCGGAAAAATACTTCTGGATTTGCCATGTATGGATACGTAACCGGAGGTGAATGCAACTGGAGGTACCACTGTATATCTAATGCTTTCCCGTGTGAAATGGTGCACAGTTTCACCAAATGACCACTATCTATTTTAGCATACATTTGACAGGAGCTTCCCCACTGCCTGCTGCATATAATTTTCGATAATTCTAAGTAGGAACTTTTCCTTAACTTCACTTCACTTGGAAGCTGAAGAAAGAAGAAAATGAATGTAACAGAAGTGGCAGCCTCTGCAGAAAGGTTTTATATCTCCTGCTTTTAAACTTAGACAACACTGTAGATCGTATGTATAGAAATAACTTATATGGGATACTTAAAATATCAGGTAATCATTCCTTTGGAGAAGTGGGGAAATCTGTGTACATAGCAGTATGTACAGATACATAGAGATTTAATGAAAGTCCCACTATATAGTGTGCAAGCACACCGAAAATATTTGTGTGTACTAATAAAATCTATTTCCAACTATATTTCCACAGCATTATTATCATAAGTTGATGACATAATATTTCTATATTATTCCAGATAAAAAAATGGGAATGAAGATAATGTTGAGGCTCATCCACTCTTTTGTGCTAGACACAGGTCTGGGCATTCCAGGTGTGTCTCAGCGTTGTTGGTTTTTTGCAGTGTGTGTGTGTGTGTGTGTTGTCCTGGCGCTTTCCTTGGGAAAACCTGCATTTTACGGGGAAAGTGCTGAGACAAA
Source organism: Lacerta agilis (assembly GCF_009819535.1). Classification (NCBI taxonomy): domain Eukaryota; kingdom Metazoa; phylum Chordata; class Lepidosauria; order Squamata; family Lacertidae; genus Lacerta; species Lacerta agilis. The sequence continues at coordinate 3,449,285 of NC_046327.1, read as the reverse complement.
ACCCCCCCACCTGGATCTGGAAAGCCCGAAACTTTGTCTAGTATGTGTGGAGCAAAGTGTAGATGAACCCTCACTCTGCACAGAGGTCATTCATATATGTGTATTGTGTGCATATTCTTCATAAAATATGTGCTTGGTTTGCTTACATAACCTAAAACCAAAGTTAAGAAAAACCAGTTAATAAATGCGTTATTTACTGACCTGTCTCTGCTTCGCCTTGAAGGGAAGGCAGCATTACAACCAGCCACTGTGCAGACATGCATCTCTTTTAGATGCACATTCCTATAGTGGAGCTTCACGCTGTAGGAGCTCTTGAAACTCTTCTTGCACACGTAGCAGATCTTGGGATCTGGGCTTGAGCACAAATCGCCCTCTGGGGAGAACTTCTGGGGGCTGTTATAGTTGAAGGTTGAGGTGAAGCTCTCATGAAGTGCAGCCATACTGGCACTGCCTCCGTTGTAAAGTCCATATTGGCTCATGTAGAACATCTCATAGGTAGGGTCAGTAAATTCTTCCTTCACCTTAACTTCATCCTGGTGCGAGATGCCGTGGTGGTTTTCATCAGGCCTGTCGTGGTTCATCATGGACGTGTGGTTTCTTTCATGCATCATGGGTTCATCGCCTTCCATGGATTCCTCGCACAGTTTTGGTTCTGAGGATTCTGACTCGTTTTCATAGTCTCTCTCGTGCTCTTGATCTTCTGACGTCATGCTATCTGCCCTTCTCAGCTCCGTCCTCGAAATGCACCTGTTCCTCCCGTTTTTTGAGAAGTCTTTCACAGACAACCCAGGGCTCATTTCTTCCTGAGAGTGACAGTGATTGTCATGACCACCATCGTTAGTCACACTCCGGTTATCGTTGACATCCTCATCTTCGTCATCAAACTCGTCTGCGGTGTCAATAACTTCCTTCTCTATTTTTACAGGCATGCTGGACTTCCTTGGCTTCTTCTTAGGGGCAAGGTCAGCATTTCCCTCTTGCGTGGGCATCATCAACGCAGGGGCTGTTGATTCTGAAGGCGGCAGAGGGAGCTGCTCTACGGTGCCAGCTGCTGGCATTAAAGGGCTAGTCGGCAATGAGGTTGGAGGGCTCACCATCTCACCTGGCGTAAGTAAACTTCTGTAAAAAGGAGGAACAGGCTGCACAGTCTTTAAAGCTGGGAACACAAGTTGGCTAGGCAAAGGGTTTTGCAGCACAGGATCTAGCGGGGGAGTGGTAAAACCCATTGGAGGCCGGCCAGGGCTTGTTAACGTTAAGCTGGACTTTGTACTTGCTATGACAGGGGTAGCGGCGCCTGATGTAGCGCGGATGAGATCCTTGTCTCGATTGTTCCTTAGCATGGGCATATGAAGTCGGGGATTGGGGTTAGCACTGTGACGGTTGCGACTTCTGAGCGAGCTGAAGACCATGTTGCAGCCTTCAATCGTACACCTGTGCTTGATCTTAAGATGGACAGCATTGTAGTGGATTTTGAGGGTGCCCTTGTCGTAAAAGGTTTTGCCACATGCATTGCAGAAGACTCTCCCTTTCCGCGACGCTGACCCCATCCTCCTCATCCTATGAATTCTGAAAGAGCTTTTCGTATGTTCCGGCTTGGACAAATCGTTGATAGGGGTGGACGTCTGAACGGGGGACACGGATGCTGGCTCAGATTTGGGCTCTACATTTGTGATGCTGGTCAAGGCGTTCCTGCTGGATGTCTGCTCGTTCTTGAAAGGTGCTGGGGAGACTTCGGACTCGCTGCTTTCGTTGTATTCATTCTGGGTCGATAGGCTCGGCTCGCGTAGTCTCAGTGTGGGCTGTTCCAGCAGGAGGCCGTTCGGTGGCAAACCCAGCAGAGGGGCAGAGACTGGATTTATGTACTGAAATGGAAGCAGGAATGCGAGGCTGTTGGGGATGTTTTCAAAATGATGGATGCTGGAAGGGTTGCTGTTCTCCAGGTGAGCAAGGAGACTCGGGCTCCTGGTTCGATTATTGCTTTCAATAAAAGTCCTTATGTCTGAGTCTGCCTTTGAAGATGGAACAGCTACTGCCTGCCCTTCTTTTTCTTGAATTGCCATCAGCTCCACGATGGATTTGGTTTCCCCGAACCTCAGAAACTGCTGAAGGGTAATAATCTCTTCTTCCCTGGACATGATGGCCCAGCGGTCCAGCACTTTGCCTGCAGCATCCTAGAGGCCATATCAAAGAAACAACAAAGACAAACACAAAAGAAGAAAACCTTATTGATTCTGCATAATTATCGACTTCGATTGAAACTGCTGTGCTGGCTGCTCATCAAACGCTAAGCTCAGAAAAAACTACATGCAAACACTGTGTTCATAGAAGTTGGTCCACAAAGCAAACTTTGCTACCATGCAAATGCGCGAATTAGAGTCATAGTTAAAGAAACAGAGTGGTTTAATAATGTCAAAGCAAACAAAAATGTAGACTACTGGGGCTTTGTGATCTAAAATACCTTCAATAGGGCCTGTTTAACAGCAAAGATCTTTTGTGCTGTGCAACTGTTTAACATTCATAAGAATGGGAGATGAACTCTTGCTGAGAGCTAGACTGCAAGTGCAGAAGACTGCACTTTATTTCTTATTAAATACTGGCACTATAGGAAATATTTAAGTAAATAAATTTAATAGAATGTGCTTTTTGGAAAATATGCAACTAAATGAAACTGAGAGTGTATTAAAAGAAAATACATTGTTAGGAATTCAAATTGTCTGAGGCAGAAATTTAAAAAGGTAGTACAGTATAAAATATTAAGTTTTATTTTACGTTTTTTCCTAGAGTAATATTTAAAGCTGAATTTTACACCAGCTCACATCAAAAGCCTTGGCAAATCCTACTCTTTTGACTCATGGAGCTGGTGTGTTACAGGCCATTGGCTATAATCTGAGTTTGGTTAGAGCTAAAATATGAAGGCTTTCTGCCATTTAAAAAAATAAAATAAAGGACAGTTGCAAATACTTCTTGAACATTTGATAGTTGCAGCTAACATAAATGTGTAAAAATGTTGTCTCTTAACACAGCCTTCCGATAGCAAGAGAAAAGTCCAAGGAGAATACACATCAGTAATCACCAGACTATCTGTTGTTAAATATACATTAAAAAGCATTTCACACTTTCATTTTTGCTAGTAAGTATGAGATTTGCCTCGAGGTAGGACTTAAAAATTCCGCACTGTAATGTCAAGCTCTCCACTGCAGCATCTATGGATTAAAAAGCACTAGAATGTTTAGATAATAAATACATCATTGCACCGGCTACTTTCTTAGTTAGGTTATTGCCAGCCATGTTTCCACCTTCATAATTCACCAGCAAACCTTTTCCAGAGCACCAAGCTGGGAATGTTTTAGTGACTCCTGCTGAGATGCTTCCCTAAGTAGGGCTTAAACACAAACACAGAAAGATCCACAATGATCGCTCTCTAGAAAACATACAAGACAACCAAAGTATCCGTAAAAGCAGAATGATGGCAAAGACTATGTTTCTTCTTCCCGCCCCCGCCCCCAAGTTAAAAAGCACAGCACGCCTTTACAAAGCACACAATTAACATATGGGACTTGCAAACTATGGGAACAAGCCGCTGTATACCCTCCTCCAGTCTACTTCTAAAGTTTCCAGAGGAATCAGGCTGCCCATGTGTAGAGAGAGAGAGATAGTGCCAGACTGTTTTTAATTATTAAATTTCGATCCCGCCCTTCATCTGAAGATCACAGGGTGGTTCACAATAGCATATAAATGGGCTATTTCATTTTTGTAGCATGTAACAGGGAAGTTTTTAATCTGTGACGTTTTAATGTATTTTAATATTTGTTGGAAGCCCCCCCAGATGAAACCCAGCCAGATGGGCGGGGTACAAATAAATTATTATTATTATTATTATTATTATTATTATTATTATTATTATTATTATTATAGTATGAATTGGGAGGGTGGTTAGACACATATGGGCCTAGTTTGCACGACACAGGAAGCCAAATCTTTGCTCAGGGAGAGATTGCACGAGTGTGTAGCTCCTAGAGAGGAGATTGCAGCTGCTGCATTCCTCCCCGGTGCTAGATGGACTGTTGTTCTGACCCAGCACTTATAGACTAGCAATAGTTACATTCAGTATAAATGTAAAACCTTACTCACTTCATGGCACGAAGGTATTCAGAAACCCTGCCTGGCCATGGCCTGCTTCTGGGTTGCAACACTATGAAGATTCACTGAGATACAAGTCCCGCTGAAATGTGCATTCTGATGCAAGGAGCTTGTTTATTTCAGGGCTGATTCTGAACAAATGTCTCCCCAACCTCCCCTGAAGGAATACATGTGAAGAGTATTAGGATGGAATGCAAAATCCATGGTTGCATTCCTAGGTAACATTTTTCATGTGTACTGCCCCAGAGATATTCCCCAGTGGAGGAGAAATGTTCTGTTGGAATCAGGTGTTCAGGCCAGGATGAAATGCTAGAAAGCCAGTTAAGATGGACACTGGCACATTATGAACATGTGCAAGGGTGGTGCACGATCTGTATGTGGATGGCTGGCTCTGAAGCCCGACAATGTGAAGCAGGGGGGTGGGATCTTAAAACTGGCAGGTGGCACACAGAAGATGGAAAAAGCCTTCAGACAAAGGGATCACATGATCTTAACCTTCCATTTATTGTTATCTAGCACTGTGTAACTCAAGGACAGAACAGGAAAGCTACAGCTGGGTTATTCCACTGAAAGCTGGAAGGTGGTGTTTTTCCAAAATAGTCTGGCAGGCTGCTCGACTTGCTCCCACAAGTCATCTGGCTGCAGGGGCGTAGCAAGGTAAATTGGTACCCGGGGGCATGGGAAGGTCAGGTGGTACCCGGTGCGGAAAATTTCTTGTCAACCCCCCCATTGATCCCCCCCCCGTGCAAAAATTGTTTTGCGTTATTTCATATTTTCTTACAAAGGAATAATAACAAGTAATAATCATAATAATAAACTTTTATTTATATCCCACCCTCCCCAGCCAAAGTCGGGCTCAGGTTGGCTAAAATCAAACAATAATTAAATTACCTCCTAAAAACATCTCAAAATCAAATTAAGTCTAATTAGATGGCTTTCCACAGGGTTAGGGTTGGGAACAGTAAGTGTTCTCTGAACTGAAATTTCAGCCTTCATGACATAGGAAAACAGCCAAGTGAACAGCTATTTTGGTGGAGGAGGGTCAAGATATTAACCGATATGCATGAAAATTCATATATAGCTATATAATCCCTAGTATAGTAAAATAAGACCTTCAGAGCAGGCATTTAAAAAAAAAAAGTTAAAAAAAAAATAATTTTTTTCCAAAAATTTTTGTTCCTTGATAATTTGTCACCCCCTCCATTATGGAACCCGGGGCGGCCCCCCGCCCCCTTGCTACGCCTCTGCCTGGCTGAGAGTTCTTGAGTGTGTTCTGCATTTGTGTGTGCCCTACCCTGTGGTACCTGTTGGTGGTTAAAGAGAGGTCTCTTGTCCAGAAGACCTCTGTAGGCGGGACTTTCTTTTCCTCAGCTGGAACTCACCAGAACTCAGTTCCTGCACATCTCAGGTGGGCGCCATTATAAGTGAACAGGAGAGGAGTCCATGGTGAGTTCTGGCACCTCTTTTTTTTTCTAGAAAAACAGCACAGCCTTTATGTACCTGTAAATGTCCATTAATATAAATGGCATCTCACAATCCGGCCACACAGAGAGTAGAGCAGGAAGCAGAGTCATGCCTGCTGGCAAGACATCACAGAGTATGGCCAAAATCAATCCCGAATCTGTTCTTAGAGAACAACTGCAAATATATCCAATCTAATTTATCAATCCACGCTGGTGTAGCATGGCAAGACAGATACCAAAACTCTCCTTAGCTCATTACTGCAGGCTATTTCCACATAGCCTTGTAAAGGAAGCATTTTTTTTCACAAGACCGGCTGAGAATGAATGACCTCATATGGGCTGACAGCGTTCGTAAGTCTCTTGCCTTTCCTAAATGAATTGACCAGTCATCCCGGGGTAGCCTTTGAAATATGCCACGGATGTACAGTTTGATCTTATGTATATTTACTAGGAAGTAAGCCTCATTGTGTTCAGTTGGCTTCCTAGCCAGGTTAAGTGTTCATTGCCTAAGTTACTGCCATACTGAATGCTATGTCTGAATCCTAGTTCTGTTTATATAGCATGCATGTTCAGAGCAACATTTATGTTTAGAGTTACTCAGTTTACTCTGCTTCCATGTCTACACCCTTCCCATTTACCCTAACACGCTAAAGTTTGCACCTGTTTCAAATGAATCATAGCAACATGAAAGCTAACTGAGAACAATTCTCCAAGCGAACCTTCAGTTGTGTGTGTGTGTGGTGTTTTTTTTTTAAAAAGATGTCGCCATGCTAATAATAATACTTTGATTGTTTATACCCCACCCATGTGGCTGGATTGTACCAGCCACTCTGGGCAGCTTCCAACACATATAAAAACATAATAAAACATCAAACATTAAAAATCTCCCTATACAGGGCTGCCTCAAGATGTCTTCTAAAAGCTGTGTAGTTATTTATCGCCTTGACATCTGATGGGAGGGCATTCCACAGGGCGGGCAGCATTGCCGAGAAGGTCCTCTGCCTGGTTCCCTGTAACCTCACTTCTTGCAATGAGGGAACCACCAGAAGGTCTGAACTGAACAATGGGGGTGGAGACTCTCCTTCAGGTATACCGGGCTGAGGCTGAACTTACCATATGCTCATGCTATATGTTCATCAACATAAATTATGAACTGATCAACATTTCCACGGATGGGGAACCAAAGGCGATTCTTATTTTGAAATCTTCAAATGAGGCAGTAGCTTTTATCGCAGCTGATCAGTGAATTCATCTTGTTTTGCTACTATTTCATTTCAGAAAACGGAGCCAGGCTTGAAATATTTCATATAGTAGAACAAACATGTGCTGTGTTATAATAAAAGCTAAATGTTCACAAAACACTAGCTTTTTTCTGTCATAATTCAGAACTGGATAAAGGGAAATAGGAATATTTCAAGATTTTAAAAAAGTTGTAAGAGACAAAGACAAACATCTATTTGGACTGTGCTTCAAATTCCTTGGTGTAATGTAACACCTGGCTTGATGTTCACATTGTTTCTGGAATGTATGTGGTCTCTTGCTTCTCTTATGATCTTCTCTCAATGACAATGAATTTTAGAAACAGTTCCACTTTTCAGTACAAATGTTTCCAATCCGAATCGTTTCCATAAACTCCTTAATGAATCAGACAATTATATTGTGACCATGCAGGCAAATCATGGACTATCAAGGCGGAGACCACCATGCCATACCCTTGCAGCTTAAAGAGATACTTCTGTTTGTCGAGCCTTCTAAGACTGATTTCTACATACTAGTTGTTCCCTCTTGATTTCAGAAAAAGGGCGACAAATATCTCTAAACCATGTAATATGAACCTCCAACAGCGTAAGACTTACAACCCTAAATTATTTTCTCCCTCAGTCCAAACAAACATACATTTCTCTCTCTCTTTCTCTAACGGTATGAACAAATATTTCCAGAACTGTGTACACATTTATTATCGGGTCAGGGAAACAGTGCCAGAGTTAATCATCTTGCATTCATCTTCTGATTTTTGCCGAGCTGAAGGTTACAATGATGCACACCAAGACGTGTGAGGATACATCTCTCCCTTACCGTGTGGGTCATCTATGAACGAGTGATGAACGCCGAATGATTATCTCAGGCAATACAAATTGGGTTGGAAAAGATGACCTCTCACACCAAGATTCAGTGTAATTTTCAGAAGTTTAATTGGGGGAGGGGGTGCCCTGTGGACGGGAACGAGAAAGTAGGAGATATGATTTCCTGAGGGCTTCTGCTTCATAAATCATTTTTTTGATACGACACGGAAGCTTTTACACCTTGTTTAAGAGACAAACAATGTTTTCCAGGCAACATTTTCTATTGCGGCTTGTTCTAAAATGATCTTGGATTTGATCCCCGACCCCATTTAATGCAGATTTGAAAATATTCTCTGATCCACAATATCCTTAGCCAACTGCTAATTGTTATATATCTCTCTAATTTGCTTTTTGGCATAGCTAACTAAAGGCAAATGTATGCATACATGCATACATCTCAGGCATTCGCTGAAAGGTAATCATACAGGAGATGAAATTAATTTTTTAAAAGGTTAAAATGGGGGGGGGAAAGGATCCTTTAAAAATTGTAATTCTGGGAAGCACTTAGGGAATACTTTTTGTCACTGTTGTGATAGTTTCTGAGAAGTACTTAAACTTATTTCGTTAGCATTTATTCCATTAACAAAGTGACTACTTGGTACATGGCAACTAAAGATGTGAAGGTGCGTAACAGACATAAGACGTTGTCTTTTACAGCGCAATCCTATCCTTAGGCAGAAATCCTACCCATGCTTACCTGGAAGTAAATCCTAGTGAGCTCAGTAGCACTTACTTTTGAGTAGACATTCATAAGACCGAACTTTTAGTAAAGTAGGGTTGCCATATTTCAAAAAGTGAGAATCCAGCCAAGTTGTTGAGCTTTTCTTTTCCTCCAGAAAATCTAAACTTCCTACACGGTTGCCATATGCCTGGGTTTCCCCAGACATTTTTTACCAATTTTCAGAAATTCTGCCCTTACGCTATTTCTGACAGACAAATCCTGGACGTACAGCCGCCCTAAGTAAAGTATGCCTACTGCCACCAGGTTTCCACTCTAGCTACATCCTTTCAAAGACAATGTCAAACTAAAGCTCTACATAATTTCCACCACGAACTACAATTTGATTACAGGTAGGTAGCCGTGTTGGTCTGCCGTAGTCGGGAAAAAATCCTTCCAGTAGGTGCTACTGGAAGGAATTTTTTTTTATTTTTGTTTTCTTTCGACTACAATTTGATGTCATTATTTTGCTCTGCTTTCCAAGAGTATCTTGGAATTAAAATGTTAAATTGTTGTCCTTCTGGAATTAGATCTGTAGCCCACACCCTTTCAAGCTGACAAACTCTGGTTCAGGCTGACCAGACATAGGGGGCACGCCAGTTCACAACAAGTTGCTGGAGATTACAAGAATCAGACCTACAGTGCCTTCTGTAGTATATAGAGTCAGCAAGTGATTATACACAATGTCTCACATCCAGTGCCGGATTTACATATAAGCTAAGCAAGCTATAGCTTAGGACCCCACTCTCTTGGGGGCCCCCAAAAAAATTAAAGGGGAAAAAAACTGGATGTACATTTCCAAAATATAAGATAAAAAACAAATAAAATAAAACCTACATACAGTTAGAGCTTAATAATTATTTCACTATTCATATACTTCTTAATTGTATTTCAGTTGATAAAATACATATTTTTGTTATGTGCAATGGCTTTAGATACCTATTAGGTCCATAAATTACCATAGAGCATATATTCAACACAAAAAAACAGTGACAATTTGTTGTTGACAAAGGACATCTAAAGGGCCCCATTACCTTTAAGTAGCTTAGGGCCTCATCAAACCTCAATTCAGCCTTGCTCACATCAGCAGAAACCTGTAAGCCAGTTAAACCAACAATGAATTGGCCCACGTGCCTCAGTATTGTCTGTACGAACTTGCCGTGGGTGTTCGGGGTTTCAGACAAGAATCTCTACCAGCTCTATTTGGAAATGCCATGGTTTGAACCTGAGACTTTCTGTCTGCAAATCTATCGCTGCATGCCAGTGAGCAGCTGAGTTGCATGGTCTGGATCATGGCATGAGTCAGTTTCCTGCCAGATGGCCTGTGAAGACCAGACTGCAGCCTGGTATAACTGCTGTGCAAGCATTTCCAGGTTTGGAAGAGGTAGCGTTGTTATCCAGCCACGTAAGAGCATTTTCAGTTTGCGTGCCCCACCTCTCCTTGGTCCTATGTCAAAGCCCACCCACCCCAAAAGAAAATCCTGGAGCAAGCACAGTTGCTATCCACTGTATTTCTGCATATTTTTAATTTACTTTGTGACTCATGCCCGAGAGAACACAGTCAAAACTGGGTACCAGTTCAGACATGCAAGGATTTGACAAACATTTGTAATAAATCAATCTTTTAGTGTGGTGCCACCCAAACTTTGGGACTCCCAGTCTACTGAGAGGCAGGTGCCCTCACTAGACTCTTTTCAGCACCTGCCCAAAACAATTTTGTTTAGGCAAACCTACCCAGAAATGTAGTATGTTGGCTTCGTTTTTTTTTTAGCTCATCATAGGCTATTTTAATTTTTTTGAGTGTTTTAAAGAGTTGTTTTTACCCTTTTCATTTACTGATAATTTTTTTACATTCTATTTGTAAACCGCTTTAAATGTTGTTTTTGTTAACAATCAAACACTATGTAAACATTGTGAAATAAATAAATAAGATTGCCAGGCAGTAAGAGTCTGAGATACAGCATTGACCTGAGGGGAATAAACATGGGGGCTACAGAACTGAAAAAAAGAAGATGAGGAACAGATGAGAAAACAGAGTAAAACAAAAAAAGGAGTACCACAATCAGTCTAACACATGATATAGAACTGAAGCAGACCTCTAATGATCACAGACCTCTAAGACTTTGGCTTTAAATCTCTGCACCCCCAGCAGCAGAGAGACTGTCTAACAAAGTACTTAAGCACTGGTCCCATGCTGATTTCAAAAGGCACAATCTACCAGATCCCCAATTAATACCACTACATTCAGGATACGGATTTTCTCTAGAGGTCTCCAGTAATTCTCATTCTGATATGAATCTTCCGTGTTCCATAAGCTCCAGTCTACCTTAAATCTCCATAATAATTACTCTCTTTACAACATTCTGAATGCTTGGCCCTGAAGGACTGCGGTATAATGAGGTGAAGCATTTGCAACAAATTATATGAAAATGCACAAAGTGAAATGAATGTGTCTCTCTTGATTAAATGAAGTTCTGGCCCAGAGAGAAAAGTTGGAAAATACACGACAACAAAGAGAATAAGTTGGGGCAGTGCAATTCTGCATGAATTTTAAGAGGCTGGCTTTACTTTGCTGTGTACATTTCCACCCTCCAAATGAGGAGCCAGCTAGCAGCAAGCTAACCAATTGGGAAATATGGAAATGTGCTCCCTTAATTCCTATTGAAGGACTAGGGCAATTATTTAGAAAATGTCCTAATTGAGATAGTAGTAGGTCTCGATACAAGGTAGTACCTTCACCCAAATTAGAACAGTTCCTAGTGTAACAGTATAGTGTGCCCTGCCATTGTTTCTTGGGCTGAATAGATGATGGAAGAATACGGGAAAACACACAAAGGAGCCACCAAACAGCACACAACTGAACAATAGGCATCACCACCAAACATTATTATATAATGCTAAATGTGATGGCAATCATCATGGAATCCACAGGCAGAAGATTAGATCTGACAGCTCAGACACCCAATATGCTAAAAAAAGGGAGGGGTGTCTGACACAATTGCAAACAGAAGCAATGCTTCATGGTATTGAGCTTCTACTTGATTCCCATGGGGTCATGATCATGCCAGCACCACTGCCAGCTACCATCCACAACTGTACGCTGCCCATAATATAAGTAGGTCCACAGGCCTGGGCCATGGTGTTGTGTATCTAAGGTCCTTCTGCAGTGGTTTATATTTGAGAATACTGGAACTGTTGCGCCACTGAAAATAGCAAAGTCAATCCTGAGGTCTGCATGATTCTAATCCAGAAAAAAATGTAGTGTCTGAACAAGGCTTAATAGTCAATTCAAATGACTCTTCCCCCTGTTGCAGTTACTTTGTAGAGAGGATCCAAATGGATGAACAATGGTTCAACAGGTATGCTGATTTGAGGTCAACTTGACCTGGAAAGTTCTCATAAATCAAGAATAGTCTCAGTATGTACAGAGGTCATTTATGGAAGCAGGATTCACACAGAACGTGCATCCTAAAGTGATGTCAAAATCCCCCCACAAGGTGGAATAAAAATGTGGACACTCAGAAGACTTTATATTCTCTTGGGTTAGTATACAATGGACAGATATGCAGCTCAGCTTTTCTTTCTTTTCTTTTTTTTAAAAAAACCCATCAGCTTTCCTACTTTCCAAAAATAAAATGGTAGCACATATATGCAGAGCTTCTCACTCAGTTGGAGAAGAGAAGGGAAACTCCTGCCAAAAGTAGCAAATTAGTTAGCAAGGGTGTGGAACTCCCTGTGCGAATAGGTCTAAAATAATCCTAATTTATACAATTAGGATTTGCTTTCAGAAAACAGTTTTTTTTAGCTCTGTAGCTCAAATAACTTTATAACAAAACACAAGTTTCAAGATTTAAAAACATATTGTTTGATTTTTATTAACATATTCACTTTGGTATGGACTAGTCTTGATTATGGGCCTGATGAGACTGCATTCTTCTTCTTCTTCTTAGCACTAATCTGTATTGCAATTGTATTTTTTAAGTTATGGTACACATTTATGGCTTTAAAACTCTAATTGATCTCCCTTCACTGAATCCTGTCAGGGCAAGGTATCACCTTCAAAAAACCCAACTTTCTAGGAAGACCAATCCTTTTTTTACCAATAGTACTCTTGAGATTTCCCCCCAAAGCCTATTCAATGCTCCTTTTAGAAAACCTCAAGAAACCTTAAATGCACAATGAATCACAACAATTTGAGCAGTACATCTCCTCTTGCTCTCTATAGATTGCTTCCACTATCTTAAACATAGCAAGAACCAAGGTTGGCATCTCCTGCAAATCCTTTGCTATCTTTGTGAGACCCTAAAGGCATGGCCAAGTAATTGGGAGCAGGACAGAAGATCAACAGAAGAGTGTAATGGACACATTCCCAGAAAACGCTGTCTAGGTTTCCCAAAGCACTGTCTAGGTTACAAACTGTTTCTGATTCATCCTTTCCTGAATCACGAGAATCTGAAATGTTTTCATCAACTCAGATTGATAAACAAGTAATTTGTCCTCTACGGAGGACTGAAGATGCAGTGATGTAGCTGTTTTAAGGGATTTAGATAATTGCAGATACCAAGGTGAAGAAGAAGAAGAAGAGTTTGGATTTGATATCCCGCTTTTCACTACCCGAAGGAGTCTCAAAGCGGCTAACATTCTCCTTTCCCTTCCTCCCCCACAACAAACACTCTGAGAGGTGAGTGGGGCTGAGAGACTTCGAAGAAGTGTGACTAGCCCAAGGTCACCCAGCAGCTGCATGTGGAGGAGCGGAGACGTGAACCCGGTTCACCAGATAACGAGTCTACCGCTCTTAACAACTACACCACACTGGCTCTGGAGCCAACAGCAAGGACACAGCCCTGCTCAGGGACTTTGCATTTGAGAAGCATTTCAAAAGCTGGGTATATGTGGATATGTGGCCAGAAGGAAACATCATCAGTGGTGATGATGCATGGTGATGATGGGGATAACAGAAGGATTAGAACATTGCTATCCTCTCCATGGCTCCAACTAGATTTCCTCATTACTGGCTAGACTTGCTCATTACCAAATATGGGTTCAGTTTCCTGTTCTGCTGTGAGCACTGACCTCAGCAGAGGCGAAGGTACACTGGACAGCTCCATGCAGGACTCAGGCTGGAGAGTTCAGGACAGCAGTGCCCAGATGTTGCTTCTACAGCAGTAATCCCCAGCTTGAGCTTTAAATAAGAACTGCAGCTCTGTCAAAGTAGGTAGCTCAGCCTTTGCTGAGAGAAGCCTCTTCATTAAAAGGGATCCAGCCTGATCTATTCATGGACTCCGATAGACGGTGGGAAATTATGGTCGTATTAGAGCAAAGGAGGGGAATATTTTGGCCCTCCAACTCCCCTCATCCCCATCAAACATGGCCAATGTCAAGGGATGATAGGAGTTGTCATTCAGCAACATCTGGAAGGCACAGTGTTTGGAGAAGTGCTTCTAGTTGGGTTGCCAAACAGGATTCCCCTCATATAGGGGGTGGTCCCTATGTTCCCATGCCTGTATGTGTGTGTTGGGCCAAGACATGCAGCTGCTATGCATGAGACCATAGAAGGGTATGGCTGGTGTCCATTTCATTGTTAGGGCAGCCCACTCCTCCCTCAACCTGGGAGGGGTGTATGTTTTCCTCTTCTGCCTAGAAACTTCTGCTATTTGTATTTGCACATGGGCACTTGCAGGCAGCTTTAACGCTGAGGCTTCAAAGAAAACTGGGGATAATAAATAATTATTTCTCCAGGAGCATCTTCAGAGTCCTTCACATGGTTGATGTGCTTGCTGCAGAGGTGAACACCTTTGAAAGACTTTGTAGGCCCACACAGCGCTCTATGGCCAGGTTTTCACTGTCATGTTGAAAATTATCTCCATTGATCCATTCAATTCATGAAATGTGATTATATGTCAGCAATGGTACAGTGGTACCTTGGTAGTTGAACGGCTTGGCTTCCAAACAAATTGGCTCCCGGATGTCGCAAACCTGGAAGTGGGTGTTCTGGCTTGCGAACGTTTTTGGAAGCTGAACGTCTGACGCAGCTTCTGATTGAGTGCGGGAAGCTCCTGCAGCCAATCAGAAGCTGTGCCTTGGTTTTCGAACAGTTCCGGGAGTCAAGCAGACTCCCAGAATGGATTGAATTCGAGAACCAGAAGAATTCAGAGATCCAATTTCTGCCTTTGGCATTCTTTTAATGGCAATGCCCTGTTGCTGGCAATCACATGCCAACAAGGCTATAATTCTTGCCAGAAATGAAACATGTTATGTTTGGATCATGAAGAAGAGCACCAGAGTGCAAGAATGACACGCACGCACACACAAACAAAGCAGAGATTGGTGAAATATTGGCATACACGGAAGCACAGGTTGAGTTATATATCTGAACATATTATGGAACTTGAAATGCAAAAGAAAAATGAGGGGGGAAATGTGTTGTGGCGGACAAGGTAATAGTAACTGTGCTGCATGACTTAATACCCTCTTGTCCCAGCAGTCCTGACTTTGTAGGCAGCCCACTTCTCCACATTAACAGTAGTCATTTGGAGAGCAGCAAACGTGCCATTAGAAGCACTTTTACAAGTGTATATTCATCCACCAATTAGCTTAATGTGGCCGCTTTCTGCATATTTTCTATCCAGGCCTGCACAAATCTTATTAATATTTCCCCCTAGCGCTTTGACAGATTACCTTGTCATTATGCATCCTGGAGCCTTTTAAACAATATGGGTAAACTACTGTTTGCGAGGTTAATGACAATTATCCCCTAATTACTGCATAAGTCACTCAGTCCACTTTATCTCACAGGCAGGGTTCTGCTCTGTGTATCTGCCATTGTGTCACCGTAAATGAATCTTGTATAGCTATGTTTATCTGTCGTTGCCTTGTAAATTACACTGACAGAAGAATGAACAAATTACTGGGTATCATCACTTAAATACCACTTCTGGGTTTTTTATTATTATTATTATTAAAGGGGAAACGGCAAGAGCCGTGCCTGGATCCTTATTATTTATTTGTTACTGTTGTTGTTTTTTTTTGGGGGGGGGGGAGCTGAATGAACTAAAATAAAGAACTAAACCCAGCACCCTGCCCTAAGAACCATTTGTCATGTTTTAATTTCTGTGCTGAGAGGCTAATAAGATGGAATTCAGCAGGAGGCTCCAGAAGTGGTAGAGACAAGCAAGAGAGGGATAAAAAGGCGCTGCAATAGTAATGCTGTTATTAATTTATGACAGCTGCCTCGGTCACATTTTCTAGGACTGAATGTAGCTCGCCATAGTCCAGGGCCCGAATTTTCAGGTTTCAGTGCCTGGGCTGAGTCTCAGACCATTTGAAGCAAGAAGTTAATGTGTTTGTATGGAAACCTTCTGGGAAAGAACCATTTCCTAGTTTCTCCCCTGCTGCAGACACATACAGGTGAAACTCGAAAATTTAGAATATTGTGGAAAGGTTCATTTCTTTCAGTAATTCAACTTAAAAAGTGAAACTTATATATGAGATAGTCTCATGACATGCAAAGCGAGATATGTCAAGCCTTTATTTGTTATAATTGTGATGGTTATGGCATACAGCTGATGAGAACCCAAAATTAACAATTTCAACTTTGGGGTTCTCATCAGCTGTACTCCATAATCATCACAATTATAACAAACAAAGGCTTGACATATCTCGCGTTGCATGTCATGAGTCTATCTCATATATTAAACTCCAGTAGCTAATGAAAACAATTGCTTACATAAATGGAATTTTCCACAATATTCTAATTTTTCGAGTTTCACCTGTATGCTTTTTCCTTCCTTTGCAGCTTATTCCTGCTGTTGCCTGCAAAGGGGTTCCTGGGAGACCAGTGCTTACACTAATCATGAACTTACACTAATCATGAACTGTGATGCCTATAGATCTTGGTTCAGCTGCTGGTGTGTTGATGGCCGGACAAACCTAGATGGCAGACGCATCTTCTACTGCCACTTCCCTCAACCCGACTCCCTGCATCAGCCACACCCAACACTGAGAATAGTTAGGTATTATGGGTGTTGTCGTTCAGCAACAGCTGAAGAGCAACAGATTGGGGCAGGCTGTGAGACTGCAATCACTCAAGACTGGTTTGAAGTCAGGCACCAGCATAAGCAGGAACTTGAGGCACCTGGCTACATCGTGGTCCAATGATGGAAGCTAGCCTGGTGGCCTACTCAGGATTGTGGGTTCGGATGCTGCAGAGCCCTCTCCGGGCACAGAAAGAGGTGTGCAACCACTGTGTTCTCTTCTACATTTTTTTTTGCTGTAAAAACTAATGTCAGTACAGCTGCCAGTCTCTTCAAAACATAGCACTAAGGGGCAATGCTTCTGGTCTGTGGAAGAGTAGGGTTCGTGAAGGGTTGAGCTCCCCCCACGAAATCCCACTTCTATTTCCATGAAAATTAAGCACTGTATGAGTTGTACTACAATACAGTGGCTTGTTTTTCTTATTGAAAAGGTGGCTAACCTGTGGCCGTCCTGATGTTGCCGGAGGGCCACTGAATTAATAGTTTCAAAACACCATGAACATTTATAAACATGACCTTGGCATTCGTCATGCCTTCTAAACTATTCCCCCCCCCCCCAGGAAAAATAAGCTCAGCTTATTTTCTGAAGCAAGCTGACATGAGCTGGAAGAAGTTGGCCAACTCTAATGAGTAACAGAGATTGTTGCACTGCATTTTCTTGCTGGGATTTGCTGCCACTGGGATTTCCCAGGAGTTGACACCCTGAAAATACCACACAGCACAGAACTAGAAATGACAAGCTCCAGACTGATATTGTCTCTATGCCAAGGATTAGAGAAAACCTCAATTGTCCAGAACGAAAATTGATTTCTGGCAAATTTAAACTCTGTGCGGCGATACAAAATTGCTCCTTGGTGAAAGGGAAACTACTGCCATATTTGAGTGCCATGCACCACTACATTAATGCCATCTGCTTAACTGATAAGCTCTAGAAGGCTCTCTGAGGAGGAAGCCATCTAGCAAGAGTTCTGCATGTGAAGTGGCTAATAAGGCTGTGCCGAAACCTGCCATTCTTTGTTAAATAAACGTTTCATGATATAATAGCAGTAGGTGACAGACTGACAATAATAGAGATTATAGCCCCTTCTCTTCCAATAGGACAGGTGTCACTTATTCACAGGTGAACCGTCTTATTCACAGCACCTCAGCCTAAGAAGCCTTTAGGATTTCTCCATTTTTCAGTCTACAGAGGCCCATTTAATAGATATTCACCTTCTGTACTTGAAAGATACTAAGGAAGTCCAGCTCTTCTTCTGAATGCATTTAAACCCCATTTTGGAATGTGGATAGCATTTACACACACAACATAATGGCATGTATGCCTGTAATGCCTCATATTGCATCTGACACTATGATTTACTTACATGCACTTCTGAAACCTATGCTAACATTTGACCACAACATTGGGATAAAACTGAGTGATATTAGGGGGGGAGGTTTTGATTGTTAAATGTTGTTATAAATAGCATCACTCTGTTTAAATCTGCTCTACCGTCAGTTACAGTTAAGAAAAGTGAAAAGTTTTAAAAAAGAAACTTTAGATTAGTGTAAGTAATACAACTGCACAGCAGAGATGTTTTTAGCTTATGTTACAGTAACATGTGCTTTTCTTCATTAGCGTTATGACATAATAATAATAATAATAATAATAATAATAATAATAATAATATGGTGGGTAACCTAAGAGAAGTTTAAAACTGACAATCCAGACTGAAATTCATGCATATATACAATACCTCTCATCATGGCTTCAGGGTAGATGGGAAGAATGAGCTGAAGCAGAATAAAGAAGGGAATTAAGAGAGAGGGAAAACTGAAAATTTTTACAGTGGTACCTCGGGTTACAGATGCTTCAGGTTACAGACTCCGCTAGCCCAGAAATAGTACCTCTGGTTAAGAACTTTGCTTCAGGATGAGAACGGAAATCGTGCGGCAGCAACGGGAGGCCCCATTAGCTAAAGTGGTACCTCAGGTTAAGAACAGTTTCAGGTTAAGAACGGACCTCCAGAATGAGTTAAGTTCTTAACCCGCGGTACCACTGTATTGCCCTTTAAGTATGTGCTGTCTCAAGGACTGTCATCCCAGCAGAACCACCTGGGGACCTCTCAATGCAAACTCCACATCTGCCCCTTACTTTTCCATGTGGTTTCCTACGTTCATTAAGACAAAAGACATATAAACCTGCCTTCAAGTCAATAAGCAGTCAAAATGTGCTTTGAAAGTAAAATGCAAAAGTTTGGAGTAAAGTTAAATGCAGTAGCATGAAGGACATTAGTAATAATAATAATAATAATGCTGCCTTTTTATCCAGCCTTTATTTAGCCTTTGAACTTCCCTGTTTGGAATTTTTTTGGTCCTTTGCATGGCAGAGACAAGTGTTGCCTTAAACAAGTGGGCTGTGACATGACAGGAGCATTCTGAAAAACATGCTAAACCTAATGTTAATGAGAAACGGTGTTAAATGGAATTGAAAAGGCTTTTTTAAATTAATGTATATTTAAAAAGCCAAACGCAGTGCTAATCGCAGACCAGATTTTTGTCAAATATATTTGTGGAATATGCTTGGTCTCAGCATCCTTCTATGGTCTTCTTCATTTTGGGGTCTTTCCTTTTGCTGAACCACCCAGGGGGGAAAACAATTTATTTGTTTAATCAGTAGCTATAATTCCTTAAGTTTTAAAATACCATAGCAGCACCGCAGATGACAAGTCTCCACATTTCCAGATCACACTGGGGCCCAGATGTCTTTAGTGGGGCAAAACTAAAAGAAGTGGAGTAGCAATCAAAATGTAGGAAACATTGGTGACTTTGGTTAGGAAGTCCTGCAGCTGACATTAAGCCCAACGAAGGCTTTGTCAATCTATCAACAAGGCAGCAAATGTTGGGTTTATCGCTCTGGTATACTTCAGGGCCTGGGATTAAACTCCACTGAACACAGTTGGCTTACTAAGTGTGGCTGTGCCCAGGTCTTGCTGGTGGGCTTCCATGGGCCTCTGGTTGTAAACTGTGAGAGTGGGATGCTGGACCAGATGTGCTGTTGGCATGATCTAGCATGGCGATTCTTGAGTTCTTTATGTATATGAAAGCCTCATTTCACCCGCCTCCTTTTTATGAACAGAGAAAATGGGATTCGTTTGCACAGGCCTCAACGATACCTGCGGAAATGGTGAACTTCATTGAGTTTTGCCAGAGACGATTTACATCTCTGTGCAAGTATTTTCTTGGATCTATAGTTGATTCAAAAGGCAAGTGGCACTTTGTGAAGACAAACCCAGCAGGTGGTAAAGGTCAAGGTGAGCAGGAAAGTAATCTTAAATTCAAAATGTGTATACCGTTAATGAGCCTGATCACTTGGGGCATTAGCTATGTGAGATACTGTAGTGCCATTGCAGTTGGATGGTAGGATGTTGCTACCAAAATGCTGTGGAAGTAGTTAGACATTTAGCCTAACACATTATTATATTTATTAAACTCCACTGAACACAGTTGGCTTACTCACTTCTGAGTAAACATTTACAGAAGGCATCCCCAAGATGGAGCCCAACAACAGCTCTAATCAGCCCCAGCCAGAACGGCCAATGGTCACACACAATGAGAGTTGGTAGTTCAAAATACCCAGAGGTCAACCTTGATGGTACAGAACAATCTTGTACAATTCTGTGGGTCCAATTACACGTGACACTGGTAGGACTAGTTTGAACTTTGTGTAATCATTAGTGGGGGGTTAGCATTCATATTATTAGCAAACGGAAGTGTGGGTACTTTGTACTTCAGACAAAACGGTCAGGAATTTGAGTGGAGTTGACTTCTCCTGCTGACTGGACTTGCCACAGTACTTTCTCCAAACGCCTTAGTCAAGCATTTCTGCTTGCTTCAGTGGCCTGACAGAAGCTTCTGGAAGCTCACAAGCGGGTTGCGAAAGTGATTTCAGCAATCCCCTGTAGTTTAGAGAAGAGATGAAGAACCTGTGGCCTACCTACCCATCAGCCCCAGCCACCATGACCAATGATCAGGGATGGTATTGTGCAGGAACATCTAGAGAGCCACTGCTTCCCCATTACTGCATCATCATCATCATCATCATCATCATTATTTTATATACCACCCTTCATTATAAGATCTCGCAGTGGTTCACAAAATAAAATACAAGATAAAAAGAGGAATTGCCTCTTTCTGACAGGAACCGGTGCATTAATGTGTGATCCATTGGCTACTGCACAGGCCTGAAAGTGCTGCAACCTCCCTCGTTTATTTAAAAATATTAGGGCAGACCCACTTAATTTTCTGCAAGTAAGTCCAGAAGTCATGTTCTTCAGACGGCGCACAAGATAGCGAACTGAGTGGGTGCTCTATCTGATATGCTCTACGGTCAGCCTTCTGAGAATGTCTGAAAGATCATTTGCTAGCAGATGCTCTGGGGCTTTTTGCTTTCAGAGGGATGAAGCTGGAAGAAGGGCAGTGCTGGCGGCAGGGTCAGCCTGCTCACAGAAGCATTTTCAGTGGTGATGGCAGCTGGGTGGGTTGGGGAGGTGAAGGGCTAGATACAAGATCCCAGAGGGATGACTGAAGTAACACAACCCCCCTGTATACTGAACACATGGGTCAGAAAACTAAGGCCCGCGGGCCGGATCAGGCCCAATTGCCTTCTGGATCCAGCCTGCGGATGGTCTGGGAATCGCCGCGTGGATTGCCAGCGTGCCCCTTCTTTACCTCTCCCTCCCATGGCGCCGGCGGTGCCTCCTCCCTCCCTCCTCCTGGCTTCTCCCCGCCCTGCCTAGAGGAGGAAGGGGGCTGGGCTTTGTTGGTGCCAGCAGCAGCAGCACTCGAGCAGCCGTCATTTTAAGCAGCCCCTCTCCGGAGCCCTTTCGCGCGCCACTCATCGTCCCTCTGTCACCACTGCCGCCAGCCCCTGCCGCTCGCAAGACACAGGTAAGCAGCCACCGGGGCTCGTGGTGCTCTTGCATCTTTTTGTTTCTTTTCCAAAATATAGACCGGCCCCCCACAAGGTCTGAGGGACAGTGGGCC
Source organism: Lacerta agilis (assembly GCF_009819535.1). NCBI lineage: Eukaryota > Metazoa > Chordata > Lepidosauria > Squamata > Lacertidae > Lacerta > Lacerta agilis. The sequence goes on along the minus strand of NC_046327.1, from coordinate 3,427,783 downwards.
GCCCCCCTGCTGAAAAAGTTTGCTGACCCCTGATTTAGCACCTTCCCCAATTATTTTTCTTAAGATGTGGGATTGCTCATCTGATAGTAAACGATCATTTAAAAAAAACCAAGAAAGGTTGTCCTGGATACGAGTTAAAACCTTTTAGTCCAGAATTCTGTTTCTAGCAGCGGCTAGCTAGGCAGATGACAGTAGAATAGAATAGAATAGAATAGAATAGAATAGAATAGAATAGAATAGAATTTTATTTACGGCCATAGGCCCATACAGATGACAGTAAGTGATATATCTATGGGCAACCTCTTAATACAAAGCAAGGAAAAGAAGGGGGAACTTTATATAAAGAAAAAAGAAGCATCAGTTTGGGCCGTGGTTATACAAACGAACTTTTGTTCTTCACGAACACATTTTTAGAGAAGGAAGAATTGCCTTATCACTCCAATTCTGAACACAGTGCATCAGAAAGAGGCTGAGCTCAATGCTACAGAAAAATTGCAATTAGAATCTATTACATGCATCTTTTACATTCATATTTATCTGATCTATTGCAAATTAAATCAGCGGCAAATGGGTTCTCCTTAGATAGCTAGGAGGAAAACCAACCGCTTAATAACTGGTGTTATGGGGTAGAAGTTGTTGCTTTCTGATTCCCACCCCGCTGCTTTATTTTCATTTGTTTCTGGGTAGATTGATATTTTTTTTAAGTACATGAAAATAACTACATGATTGAAAACGTATGAAAAACAACGTGTGCACATCTGCGTCCATACACTTTGTGGAGGGGAGTCATACTGTACTTGTGCAAGACAATAATAGTTGGTCTCTAAGGTGCTACGGGAAGGAATTTTTTATTTTGTTTTGACTACGGCAGATCAACACGGCTACCTACCTGTAACAAAAACATATTCACAGAAGGTTCTTCCTTGAACAGTCTCACTGTGAAGTTAATGCAATTTATCACTATACTTTGCGCAAAAGCCAATTTGCAGATTGAAAAGTGCCTCTTTAAAATTTTGTGTGGGACATCACTAGTATTCGCGCATAACAACAGCACCCCAGACCTAACAAACCTCCTATGCAATTTAAGAAGCGTTCAGTCATAGCAAGTTACAATTTAAAACAACGTAGCCTGAGTTTGAGCCTACGATCTTCCACAGGTGGGTACATGGCATATACAATTTTTACTTTCAGAATTAGTAAATTTGTGGAAACAAGGTCATATCAATACTTGACTGAATATCACAAAATATATACTGCCACCTATTGTGCCTTGATACAGCCAAGGTAAAAGCAGTACTTGCAACTCTTAATTTCATTTTATGCAGTTAAAAAAAAATGTATATACGCTCCACTTTACATGGAGACTTGATTTTAAAATAGTGTGTGCTGCATCAACTTTGGCAAGGATTTGGTTCTGCACCCCCTTTATATAACAAAGAGTGGGGAAAGCCCTATAAGTTGCCAAGTCATGTTAAATCAGCAACACTGCTGTTGCTATGCAATCAATGACTAGGTTTGTTTATGGTATGCTTTAAACTTAGGGCATTGTAATTAATTTAGGCTTGGGAAATTAAACAGTCAGGATGACCTGATACCTGGTGGTCTTAATCAACACAGGATGAAGAAGAGGACCACACCTTAGGGGGGGGGAATCCATTAATCAAAACAAATTATAGTATGCGAACACCATCAAAGCAATCCTGCATGCATTGAAATGATCACACAGGAGAGCAAATAAAGCTGCAGTGCTGCAGGAGGAGGCAGAAATAGCAGTGAGTAGAACTGGCAGTGCATGGAGCAACAGAAATTAAGGATAGCCTAGCAAGAGGATGGCGTTTTTCATATATGATGTGCTGGAGGAACTGGCCCTGGAGAAGGGATTAACTTCCTTCAGGAGCGTTAATCACCCCATGAATAAGACAAGCCAACAGGTGCCTGGTCAGCCAAGCCAGTTGCTACAGTAGCAGCCCAATGCCATCTATATAAGTAATTAAGGCATGCCAGCTCATTGCTCTGAGCGTCAGTCTTGAGTTGGAGTCTGCGTTACATCTTGAATTGCTGGAGCAGCAGGTGTGTGTGTGTGTGTGTGTGTGTGTGTGTGTGTGTGTATCTGCAAACTGTGTTACTGAAGCCTTATCTTCTACAGCAGTAAACTATATTGGACCTTAAGCTGCCTCTGTGTGGTAACTGGAACTGGGGGCAACTTCCGCCACGTATCACAAGCAGTAATAGCTTTTGGGACAGCTAGATAGGAACAAGAGTGCCTGTCTGAGGCAACAAATTGGATCTACACAAATGACTGCCTTTCCAATGCCACTCCACAATATGCTTTCCTGGTTAAACAATAATGCATGCCCATAAATTTGTATTCCGAAAGAAAGAAAGAAAGAAAGAAAGAAAGAAAAGCAGAAGGAATGGAACTAAGGTCCAGTACTGCCCCAGCAATCAGATTTGATCAGAATGCTGATTCATTTAAAAAGAGTGGTTTCCAGGCTGCCAACACCCCACAAGTGGGAAGTGAAAGTTGGGATTTTTACCGCTAGTGCTTGAGTTAACTTACACTATCTACTAATTTTACTACCAGTACTTTGGCCACCTCATGAGAAGAGAAGACTCCCTGGAAAAGACCCTGATGTTGGGAAAGATGGAGGGCACAAGGAGAAGGGGACGACAGAGGATGAGATGGTTGGACAGTGTTCTCGAAGCTACCAACATGAGTCTGACCAAACTGCGGGAGGCAGTGGAAGACAGAAGTGCCTGGCGTGCTCTGGTCCATGGGGTCACGAAGAGTTGGACACGACTGAATGACTGAACAACAACAACAACATCATCTACTAATTTTATCTTCTTATGCTATATACCGGTATGCCTTTTCAGTAGAAGCTCCTCATCTACAGAGCTTTAGGTTGCTAGTTAAGATGCATCTTCTGGGTCAGGCATTTGGTGAGGGAAGAGACCAGATTGCTGCTGCTATTAATAATGGTTCCTTAGTTATTTGCTATGTGTGGTTTTCTTTTTTTTAAAGGAGTGCATAATTTTATGGATTTTTATCCATTTTTCCTGTTGCAAACCAACCTGTGATTTGTGCAAAGGGCAGTACATAAATCACCACCTAAGTAAAATAAGATAAAATACACAGTACAGAAATGCTCACAGCTGAGCTAACTGCTGTGATAAGCAAGCTTTTGAATTTGCATGAGTAAATGAGAGAGCCCTCTCTTTCTCATGTGGAACCCCTAAGCTGCTCCCTGTGATCACCTCTACAGCTTCCTTACAAATCTGTGTAAACGTGGAATGAAAAGTGGGGTTTACACTTTGCTTGGTTCCCCTTCAGCTAGGGGCCTGGAAGAAATGCCGACAAAAGAGGATTGGACAGTGAAACTGATGGAATATGCAGAACTGGACAAAATGACGGGAAGAATCCGGGAACAGCGGGAACAGAAATTCATCAAAGACTGGTTAAAGTTTACGAACTATTTGATTAACAATTCACAGTTGAATACGTTAATAGGACTTCAAGAAGCTTTGTAGTTAATGTGTAGAAATATTATTGTAATTATGGTAGTGAGAGTGAGTAAGAGATTTATGATAATGTAAGCAATGGTAGATTTAAGAAGTATAACACTAAGATATAAATCTGAATGCCATGTGGAAGGTCTGAGGGAAGTCATGGCTATGATAGCCAAAACTGATAAATGAATGTGAATGTATATTTTATTTTTTGTAGTAATTTAGTATAAAATAATAAAAATTATTTTTTTTTTTTAAAAAAAGAAAGAGTACTGGGCAAACTATCAAAACAAAAGAAAAACACTCCCAAGGTTTAGAGAAAGGAGAAGGCAAGCCGGAACTGGAAGGGGGGGGGAGAGAATATGGGAAGCCTACTGAGAGTTGGGTGGGAAAAACAAATAAGTTTCCTTCCTATTTTCCCCACTCACTTTTTCAGTCATTATCAGTGATGATCAAATATTTGGCAAAATTATCAAGTCCACTCTCCTACTTGCGGTGTGAAACAGAACATTAAGAGAGCATCATTCATTTTAAAGAACTTTGTGTTACCACAAAGCAACAAGGAGAAGGTTTTTTGTTTTATCATCTTATACTTCCATCCCACTTCATGGCTCAGTTGCTTTCATAAAATCATAGAAACCTAAGACTGAAACTCCAAAACAGATTAGCCTAACCAGCCAATGGAAGACATAACCACTAGCCTAAACCCTCCAACATTTCTCAGATGAAAATAGGAACATCCTATTCCATAACAACAACAACAACAACAACAACAACAACGATGTTATTTACACTCTGTTCATCTGACTGGGCTGCCGCAGCCACTCTGGGCAACTTCCAACACATATGAAAACATTAAACATGAAAAAAACTTCCCTATACAAGGCTGCCTTCAGATGTCTTCTAAAGGTTGCATAGTTACTTATCTTCTTGGCTTGGAGGTCACATAACTCCATACCCTGTAATATTTCTCTGCTGAAAATAGGGATGTCCTACCATACCCTTCAATGAAAATAGGGACACCCTAAGGAAAAGCAGGACATTCTGGGATCAAATAGGAAACCGGGACAGCTTCTGTAAATCCGTGACTTTCCCTGGAAAATAGGGACACATGGAAAATAGGGACACATTAGAAGGCTAGAATTACATATTCACAACAGTTTCTTCTGAGATTAGGCTTAGCTTCACAGGAAATTCCTTATTCTTTCTTAAGGGGCTGATGTTATCATATAATAGTTTTATTGTAGTAGCTCATTAAGACCACATTACAGTGAGGTCCACGTGGAAACATAAGACCGATGGCCCCTTGTCTCCAAAATTGCAGAACCAAAACTCATGATAACCCTGATGCATCTATTTACGTGTGTGTGTTTGTCTATATACATGCTCTTATTTCACCGCTATGAAAATATACTTTTCAAAACCCATGTTAAAGTCAGTGACATAGGGATAAACAGGCTTACGTGTGTCCCCTTAATCTCAAGGTACAACTTCCTGTCAGGAATGCAGATGCTGGTGACACTTCCCCTCACTTGGGACTGAGCGCTCCACTGAGTCAATAAGCCTACAAAAGTGCAACAGTGCTTGATGTCGGATACATGGTTTTACATACCTACCATGTCAGTGGTTCTCAGCCTCCCTGGGAATTTATTCAGATGTAAGCGTATTCAGCCCATAACAATGTCTTCTACCTGCCACAAAGCTGGAAAAACAGTCATCTCTCATGAATCTACACGGTGTGTGATTGCTAGTGTTCAACATGATTTTATGTATAACCTGAGGAAGATTTATTCGGGATTTTCCAGCTCTTATCTTCTGGTTGAAACGACACCGTGAATCACCTTCCCCTGTCCCAAGATTATACCTGACGAATTCTTAAGACCAACATTAACTGCTAATCAAGAAATCATAGACTACTGCCTGAGCTTGCTTGCTTCCTAATTATGCACTAAAACAATTATTAGGTGTGACCCAGTCCATGAACATGCCCAGTGGTGTTTCTTATCTTTTTCCTTCAAGCAGGAGACCACCCTACCTGATCATAAACTACGTCTGAAACTTCTCTACACTTCCAAACAAGTTAGCCATGCAGCGTTCAGGACCTATTTTTGAGAAATTTGATTCCAAATCTGTCTTGGGTGTGCAGAACTCTTTTTGTAATTCCTTGGCACGCATGCAAATGTATTATATGCACTCTCACCAAGTTTCTGCCGGACTGAGCTGGTGTGCAAAAATCTCAGTCCAATGGGTTTTTCAAAAGGAGTTTTTAATAGCTTGCTGCTATTAATAATGTGAAGGCACTTTGTATTTATGAGAGCTTTAAAAAAATAAATATCTGGCTATTTTTATGAAATAGTAAAATTGCTCCAAAGCCCCCTAATAACTTTTTGTGGTCAAACCGAACTGGTTTAATGTTCTTTTACTGCGAAACATTTTGGCTTTATTCATAAAATGTAAATAAAAGAATTAATATTGAGCGCAGCACCCATCCTCAGTATGAGGACGTATTGTTGAGGTAACAGAACCTATGTGAACTTTTGAGATTGAAAAGTAGCCTTATTTCCACACTCTAGAAATGGTTTTTGAAAACAGCTATTGGAGGGCATACGAGTCTTTCAGCAGAGAGTTCACGGTTACTAAACTATGTGATAAAAATCGCATTGTGCCAGTGATTCCTTTGCAAAGATGATACTCAGGTGTGTGCTATATGTAGGATCATGGCCCAAGGGTAATGTGTGGAGTTGCTGACCTATGTGCTTGCTCCAAGGCCTACACACCTGAAGAGCCCCACCTCCTTAATGTAAATTTCATTGCACATGGCTAAACAAGCCTGCTTGATTCCCAGGAGCATAACCAACTAATGAGAATGCCTGGAAACTGTGTACCAGGTGTGTCTTGCCTCCAGCAGTATGCCACCCTGATTATAGCGATTTTGAGTGCAGAGTTTCAAACCTCATGTCCTAGCAATACATAGCTCAAAAGGTAACAGATGATAGATGTAGATAGATAGATAGATAGATAGATAGATAGATAGCATGCACTTCGAAAAGGCCAGTGGAAAGACACAAAACTGTGTATCAAATGGACTCAGTCACTTGGTGTTGCATATTTCATGGATATGTCTTTAAGAATGCTCATGCAATTCTAAGAGAGCCTTAAATTTCTACAGTGTTGGACGTCCAAATATTTTGCAGAGTTACAGCTGATAGTTAATGGTACAAAATATTTAGGGCACATCTAAAGAGGTTTTTTAAAAAATAATAATACAGTGGTACCTCTGGATGCGAACGGGATCTGTTCCGGAGCCCTGCTTGCATCATGAGCAGTCTGCAAGCCCCAGTGCCGCTTCTGCGCACGCGCGGTTCACAACTCGGCACTTCTGCGCATGCACATGACATCATTTGACGTGTCTGCACATGCGTGAACCGCCGGACCCAGAAGTAACCTGTTCCGGTACTTCCAGGTTCGGCGCGTTCGTAACCTGCACGATTCGCAACCCGCAGTGAACGCAACACGAGGTACGACTGTAATAATAATAATAATAATAATAATAATAATAATAATAATAATAATGCAGAACCACTCCTGGTAGAATACATGCACAAGGGATGAAAAACAGTTTCTCTCTCTCTCTCTCTCTCTCTGTGTGTGTGTGTGTGTATGCGTGTGTGCATGTGTACTGTACTTGTGTCACAAGATAAAAAATAATGCCTGCAGAGTCTTTCTAAGCAATTTTACACAGAACCAGATGCTGCAGCCCTGTCCCTTCAGAACGCATGCCCAGTGTATTTGAACCAGCACCAGTCCCATATAAGTTAACATAGCTGACATTAAGCATCGGATGATAGTATGAACTAGCTGTACAGCTGGCTTCTGCAAAGCAGTCCATGAGGTAGTATTCCTAGCACGGGATCAAAGAAATTGAGCAGGCGCCATTTTGGAGGCTATGCCTTGGTCATTATCCACGTTGTTGTTTGATATTTACATTGTGTAGAGAAGGAGGGACTATCACACCGTCTCGCAAAATATTAGAAAACAGGGTCCACCCAATGAAGACACGATGGGCAGAAGGTTCGGGCCAGAAAAAGGGAACTTTTTGTTTAAGTAATTCAAAATGAAATTATGAAATCAAATTGCCACGAGGTGGTCGCTAGTGCAGAGGTTTTAGAAGAGGGGAAAGAAATGGCTCTATCAGTTATCACGACAGCTGAAAACTGAGCATCTGTTTTCATTGGCAGTGTACCCCAGATTAACAGGAGCTGGAAGTAACTGGAAAAGGGTGTCCATGTCATGACCAGCTTGTGAAGTTCCTCAAGGGGATCAGGCAGGCTGTTGCTGGAGGCAAAGTGCTGCGCTGAATGGATGCTTGACTTGATCCACCAAGATGATTATTCTGCTCTAGGTCCCAGGCTCTTGAAACTCAACTGAGAAACTAGAGAAGGCCAAGAAGGTCTTGCCATTTTAAAACGCGACAGCCGTCTCCAAGTATAGCTATGCAGCCATGTCAGCATAATAGACAGTATTTAATCCAATGAGGCAAAGCCAAACGAGGCCAAACTAGCCAGGAGTCTTTCAATTTTAATTGACCAAAGTTAGTATAAAAGGGCCACATTTTTGGCCTCCTCCTTATGTCAAACATGGAAATTCTTCTAGGGGGAAAAAATCGCACAGCATAAGAACAGTTATTTCAAAACGAACAATATGTTGCTATGGAGCATGCTACTGAAGAGAATAAGCTAATGGCCTCTCTACTTAATGTGATTAGAGCCATTATTGACATAATGCCAGGAAGACGCAAAACCATTAGCATTACACTCCATCTCACTCCGGCCTCTGTTCAGATTTACTGTTTGATCCACAATTTTAATTTTCTTCCAAAACTATTCTGAGTGGCATTTTGCAAAATGCATAATTAAAAGCTGCTGTTATTTCTCTGTACTTCACAAATTAAAAACACAACAGACATTTGTACATCTAATCCTCTAGAAACTAGTAAATCAAACGTTGTACTTTAATACTAGTTCTTCTGTGCACTTCAGGCAAAATATGGGGAGCATTTTGCTATGCAACACAGGAGTACATAATATGGGAGAGAAATGATAAGAACGTAAGAGTTCAGCTCTTGAGGTCCATGTAGTCTAGTATTCTGTTTCCAGCAGTCAGGTGCCTCTGGGAAGCTCACCAGCTCAACATTTTCTTTTCTAATAATAAAAATGGAGTTTCAGTTTGGTTAACAATCACTGATAGACCATTCTCCATGAATTTTTAAACCCATCAAATACAGCAATCCAGGTGGGGTGATCTACCACCACTTAGGAAGCTCCTTGAGCTGTATAGTTAAAGGAAAGTATGGATACTGGTGAAATAAAAAAGGTGGACCACAAATCTTTAAAATTATATCCCTTTTATTACTTTGTTTAGTCAGTAAAGGTCACAATGCTAGATGTCTTGTGTTATCTTCATTAGCTGGTTTTTGGTTTTTACAAGAAAGAAGAGTTACCGTGGTTCAGACCCTAATACATTTGTCAATTTTTGTTCACGCTTCTTCCCAATACCTGGAGCATCTACACAGATGCATGGCATGCCCTCCTTTATAGCAAAGAATGGAAGTCCAAAGCAGAGCTTTGGATTGTGCATCTAAAACATGGGTAGGCAAACTAAGGCCCTTGGGCCTCATCCGGCCCAATTGCCTTCTAAATCCGGCCCGCGGAAAGTCCAGGAATCAGCGTGTTTTTACATGAGTAGAATGTGTCCTTTTATTTAAAATGCATCTCTGGGATATTTGTGGGGCATAGGAATTCGTTCTTTTTTCTTTTCTTTTCCAAAATATAGTCCGGCCCCCCACAATGTCTGAGGGACAGTGGACTGGCCCCCTGCTGAAAAAGTTTGCTGACCCCTGATCTAAAACCAGAACTAATAGATAATCAATACTTTCAGAAAAAGCACATGATAATTCAGCCTTACGGAGTTTGCACCATGCCAAAATGTTGGAAGGGATCATATTCTTGTCCTCCCACCCTTTCAAAGACTTCCCAGAACATAGAAGAAGACATGTCAGAGTCTAGGCCAAAGCATTCTCCTCTCCTCATATGCTAACTTTCCATGGGAAATATGCTTTTGATGTGATGGAGCTATCAAACAAGTTATCACCTATCTGCATTCTGGAACATTGCAGTCCCAAGAGGTCAGGGCCACATGTTTTTACTGGACATGTAGATCAGACTTTCGAGAGATCTTGCTATTTGAAGTTTGTCACAATCTTTCAATATTTAATATGAATTAAAAGTGAGTATGCCAAGTGTAGCAGTCACTGACATTGTTGCAGTCCGTTTTCGTCTGCCAAATGTACTATATAAAATAAATTAAGGAAACCTAAAAGGATCAACACATATTGGGGTCCTATGACGACCCTTTCATCTTGGCTGTCACTGTGACTAGTAAACACCCACAAAAGGTAAACCACTGAGGAAAGTTAAATTGAGCAAGCATACTCTTCAACTAAATACAATTATTAGTACACAAGGAATTGTCCAATGTTCGTTCTAGATGGCTGCTCTTATTTTATCCCTGACCATCTGGGGAAATACTTTTGAGAAATGAGCAGTTATGGCAAAGGACTGGAGTTGGCAGCCTCCTCTCCTTAGCGCCATTCTTCCATGTGGAAAGCTGCTCCGATCTGAGTGTCAGATTATCTGAAGTACTAACTACCTGGGTGATAGCAAAGGCAGAAAAGAGACAGTCTGTCATGTCAATCACACACTAACAGCTCAGACCTAAGTTATGATCAAGTTAGAATTTTGTCACGCAGGTTAAAACAAAACCAGCTCAACGTTGGGCAGAAATAAATTCCTCTTCTTCTTTCCTTTCCTAGTTATCTCCTGGCCTCTTAAATTTATGCTCAACTTGCAGAGACAACATTTATAGAGCATTTTTCTTGAAGATCCAATATTATCCCTTTATAACAATCCCGCCAGTATTATTGCCAACAGTCTGAGAATGGCTTGACTTAAGGTCCTTCAAGTAAGTTCATGGCTGAGGTGTGGTATAAACAAGAGACTTCACACATCACACTCTTATACTGTAATTTTCTGTATGTTTACTCAGAAGCATGTTCCATGCTCCAAGTTAAGTCAGTATAGGACTGCTGTCTTGGCTGCTACACTATGCCAGTTTGCTGAATCGCTGTACTGAACAGTGATTTATTTTATTCTCCTAATTCCAGCTTCTTCTGCACCTCTTTTTAGGAGGAGGGCATCATGCCTACAGAAACACAAACAGAATACCCAAATATGGTGGAAGGTGAGGGCTGATAACTGCATTCAAATTTATACTGGACACCAGCATCCTCCAATGTGGTGCCCTGCAGATGTTTTGGACAAGAACACCCATCATGCCTGACCATTGGTCTAGGCTGGTCAGGGCTCATGGAATCTGCAGTCCAAAACTTCCTGAAGATACCCAGGTGAGGAAGGCTAGTGTACAGTATAAAGCAGAAGCCTATCATGCCACTGAGATGGTTTCACACCTGATTTTTTTCAGTATTCAGAAGAAGACAAGGGAGTAGGAGCCTACCAGCTTCCAGCTTCTATGGGAAGAGTCCATGGTCAACTTTAGCACTATGGTAGTGGGTGCAGTCCCATGGACTGCAAAAAGATCAAACTTATCCATCCTTACAGAAATCAGCCCTGAGTGCTCACTGGAAGGACAGATCCTGAAGTTGAGGCTCCAGTACTTTGGCCACCTCATGAGAAAAGAAGAAAAGACCCTGATGTTGGAAAAGATGGAGGGCACAAGGAGAAGGGGACGACAGAGGATGAGATGGTTGGACAGTGTTATCGAAGCAACTAGCATGGGTTTGGCCAAACTGCAGGAGGCAGTGAAGGATAGGCGTGCCTGGCGTGCTCTGGTCCATGGGGTCATGAAGAGTCGGACACGACTGAATGACTGAACAACAACAAGTTGGTGCAGATGTAACGAAGATCCAAGTTCAATCTCAAACAGCTGGGTTGAAAAGAATCTCAGACAGCAGAGCTGGGAAAGGCTTCTAGTAGGGTAGAAGAGCTGTGGGGGGGACAGAATCAGATCTGGCAACCAATGCACCCCTTTGGTTTCAGATAGAACCCTTTGGTTTCTAAAAAGCCCATGACATGGCTCTCTAGCCGCTATGGTGGCTCCTTTACCAGCAGTAAATCTTCTCCAACCAGCAGCCCTGCCAAATACCATATCCATCTCAACTCCCCCCACCCCCATCATAATAGAATCAGGCAGAGCTCTAGCTGACCCAGTAAAATGAGCTGGCCCATATACAGCCTGGGAAGGGGAGAAGAACAACTGGTTTATATTCAAATCCTAAGAATATCAGACACTTAATTTCATTGGGTCTTATTCCCCAGTAAGCACGGTCAGGGCTATAAAAGCTTTGGCTTTAAAAGAAAATTGGTGCAACAGATACAACATGAGCTGGAGACACAGGGGTGCTTCATACTGGAAACTCTTAAAGGGAAGGCAGGAATTCTGCACATAGGTTATATTTCATTATCATGCATATGGACTTTTATGGCGCATGCACTGAATGAGATGGTTTTGAATGCTCTTGGTTCAACGAATTGAGATATGAATAAACCTTTTTCTCTGTGTATGCAACCTCTTTACTCTTCCTGTAGTAAACCACCTTTAAGCCATGCCTTGCTCCAAATCTGGCAGCCATAGTTTCCCAGTTTGGGTCAAATGGGAAACTATGGTTAATTAGAAGCTTCTTGACTTAATTGCATAACAGGCAAAGGCAGGGGCAAGGGGGCTGCAAAAAGTTTATTCCCATAGTGACATATTACACTACTGAGGCATGATAATCCAAACGCAGCCTCCGTATTCTGAGAAACTGCAACTGTGCAGTTAATCCTACTTGGCTTTGCCCAAAAAGTGTCGTGCGGGGGGGGGGGGGGACCAAACACATGCACAATACATGCTGGCTTTCCTACATGGAACTTACTTGTAATAAAACAGCCCAGTTAAACCTAGTGCCTTCCTTTTGTTTTGGACTTCCATCAGCCACGACCAACAGAAGACCGGGGTTCACCAGCAAGGCAGCAAGATTCTATTTTTAATAGTAGATTTTTTAAAAACTGCCTATTTTATTCTTCAGAGGAAATTCTTCCTTACGCACAGATTCTCCAACCTGAGAACATCTTTAGTAGTATGCATTATGAGATTAAAGGAATGTTCAGTGTAGTAAGCACAGATCACTTAATGTACAGACACTTATTAACAAGGAAGTCCAAGATGTAAATTAAGTATATGAAGGGTATTAGATGGCACTAACATGCTATGTAACTCTGAGCATGGATCTGTCTGATCAAGATGGAATAAATGGGCTTTCCATCATATTAATTTATTGCACTGAACAGCAAGGCACCACCAGGATAGTACCAGTCACAATGAGATGCTTTTGTCCCCTGTGCACTGGAAAATGCAAACATGCCACGGTTTAATGGGAAAGTTATTAATGTGTTTATACTCCTGTACTAAAATAAATGCTTGTATTACTCGCCTTGCTACGTGAAATATTTCAAGATCTCTAGCCAGTACCCATGCGCCACGAATATGATGACGTTAATGCAAATTCAGAAGAGAATCAACATAGCCAACGGCAAATATGCACATTCACATCAAGGTACGGCGAAGGTACACAGATAGACAGCATAACAGGGGGTTCTGTTCAGTCAATATGCACACATTCTATTTTCAACGTATTTTAAAGAAATTCAGTAGAGAGAGCAAGGTAGACACACACTTCATAACGGGAAACTCCAGATAATGCCAAAGTTGGAGGCCGTACTCTGTAAAGCGGCATCATGGTGATGGCAGACTCAAACGTTTTGGGGTTATAACAGCTTTGCCAAATCAGGCTGCACAAAGGCAGCCACTACAGCCCATCTAAGCTTTTCTCAGTCCATTTATACTATTAGGTGTTCGTGTATCCTGTGTAATGCACTAATCCAGTAAGAAGTGCATTCATTAAGCACTTGTTCCATGCAAAATTTCTTGCACGCTGTTCTACTCTTTTCCTAATACGGTAAAAACAAAATGCACACAACATTGGTATGTTCTGCACTTTTAACTGAGCAGTAGGTCCTCTCCACAGTTTTTGCTTATCATGCAAATGATAAACGCAGGTGGCGCTGTGGTCTAAACCACTGAGCTTCTTGGGCTTGCCGATCTGAAGGTCGGTGGCTCGAATCCACGCAACGGAGTGAGCTCCCGTTGCTCTGTCCCAGCTCCTGCCAACCTAGCAGTTCGAAAGCACACCAGTGCAAGTAGATAAGTAGGTACTGCTGCGGCAGGAAGGTAAACGGTGTTTCTGTGCGCTCTGGTTTCCGTCACAGTGTCCCGTTGCCACATGACCCAGAAAGCTGTCTGTGGACAAACGCTGGCTCCCTTGGCCTGAAAGTGAGATGAGCGCCACAACCCCATAGTCGCCTCTGACTGGACCTGACCGCAATGGGGTCATTTACCTTTTACCTTACCTTACCTCTCCATATTTTTTGCTTATCATGTAACCTCACCACTCACGAACTGCGACCATGTACAGTTACTTTCCCTTCTGAGCTTTCTGAACAAGATGAGAATGAGCTAGGTGCATTCACTGAAGATGCTGCGAAAATCAGCTCTGGGCAGATTTAAGCAACCCGTTCCTTAATTTTTGCAATCCCTCCTGTGTTTTATTAGTTAAAAGTGAGCAATGCAAACAAGACAAAAAAAAAATAGTTGTGGGTGCAAGCAGTACCATTTGTCCTACAGACAGTTTATGGGATTTGCTATCTCAGGTCTGGTTTTCAGTGTGTGTTTTTTTCTCTCTCTCCAAATGCCAGAAAAAGCCAGCTCAGAAGGAACAAGGTAAAATATTTACTGCTGGCTGTTAAACTACATGCTTCAAGTTAAGGCTAATGCGCTTTCCAATACAGGAACATTTCCAAGGGGTCAACATTACAGCATTAAAATTTCAGACACTGAAACTCTGAGGAGCTGCTGAAGGTCTTACAAGGGAAGGAACACAAATAGAGCGATGGAGTCACTGAACCACATACAGTAGTTTTTAAGTGAAAAGTCATGCAAAGGTACAAGGGCCTCGGGTCTCTGGTGTAACAGGTACATCTACGTCCGTCTCTCAGCTCACTCAAGTGCTATTAAAGCCCGATCCATCCATTTGAGTGGGCCCATTTGCTCCTCGCAGGTACAAATGGTTATTTGCTGTACAGATGCGATTACACACTCCCTTCCCTGGCCCACGATAACAGCATGTAAAACAAAAAAGTGCCATTTCCTATACACAGAGGCACTTATCCTGGGCCCATGGGCTCGGAAGACCAAGCACTCTATATGGATTGATGGTAGGGCGGCGGGGACACAACAGGAAATGGACAAGGGCACATTTCCCAGGTTAATAGCATAATGATTCTCTCTGTTACTAAAAAAACTCCTGCAAGTTTTTCAGCTCTCCCACTGAAGCTTCCTAAGAAGCCACAAAGCAATGCTACGGAACAGCTAGCCTCTGTTCACAGGAGGAAATCAGACAGAATAAAATATCATCAAAGATGGGTCTAACTGTTTTACGGCACAAATTTCACCCCCAATTCGAATCACTTCAAACCTGTTTCTATCAATGCCCCCCAAACTGGTAAAAGCTCAGTGTGATCCCCCCCCCCCGTTTAAAATGTTAACTGACAATTGTTGTAACTGTACTATAAAAATTTCGTAAGTGCTGTTGGGCCAGATCTGGCCTCTAAAACATATGTGTGTGTGTGTGTGTGTGTGTGTGTGTGTGTGTTCGTTCTGTGGCCTTCCAGATGTTGCTGAACATCAGCCCCAGGCAGTGTGGCCAATGGTCAGGGATGGCAGCTGTACTTTTGTGGTCCTGCAGCTGAACAACCTAGGTAATATTCAGTGTTTTGAAATGGGCCTCATGTAAAAAAATTGAACGGTGTGTGCTGTTTCGTACCTCGGAGAACTGAGAAGGCAGCACGATAGCTGGTGTGCAGATGCAAGTGGATATTTTTATTCCAAAAAAGAGAGGGGGGGGGAAGTCTCCCTGTTCTTGACACACTGGAAAATGTACAGCCAGAGAGTGCTTGAGGCAAAGATGCCACACCATCCTTACATCTGTCTGCTTTCATTTGTCTACAACTGTGCTTATAGATAAAACAAGCCTTCCAGATGTCATCACAAGCAGAGTTCATATGCTGACTTCACTGAGACACTATTGTTTGCTGCCAGCATAACAGAGTTGTAAAGCTAAAATATTTAAACTGTGTGCTACTCAACACAACTTTGAGTGTCACACAGGATCTGATTTCAGGATTAATTAATGTACACCCCAATAAAATAATAATGCGTTCCAAAACATTGCTAGCTGGCGTATGCTCTCTTCTGAACAACAGTTGCCTCTAAGGGAAACAGAAGTATGCGCTCATAAATGAAGGCAAAGAATGTTAGGCATATCTCACAGTAGAGAATAATTCTGCTGCCGTACCGTATGGCACAAGCTGTCTTCTGGTTCTGTGTTACTTGCGCTGATCGTGACGGGTTACATTTTCTCAGGGCGCTGTCTTGAAGATATGTCCTTATAGGAACAGGTGAACCCAACTCTCCCTGATCTAACCAGGGTGATCTGAGTTGGAGAAAAATGAATAGGGGAGTCCTGAAAATCCCACAAGTCAAATTGCTGATAGAGAGTTATTGAATACTTCTCCAAGACTGCCTTCAAACTGTACCATCAGCTGCATTGGATGAAAGCTAAGTGGTGAATTAGAGCTCTTTGGTTCTGGGGGGATTTATATTATGGATGAGGAACCTGTGGCCTTTCAACTCCCATCAAGCCCAGCCAGCATGGCCAAAGACAAGAGATGATGGGAGTTTTAGTAGAGGAACATGTGGAGGGCCATAACATCTCCATTCCTGACATTGCAGATCCTGCTGGAGTAACAGCTATGATATTGGTGCACTTCAGAAGGCAAGTGTCCTAAGAGTCTAATTCAGAAACTCTACCCTTTTTTAGTTGTTAGGGACAGAGACTGTATGATCAGTAAAAATAAATGAAATAAATAAAGAAAAAAATAATTTATTTATTACTTATACTTTGCCCATCTGACCAGGCCTCCCCAGTCACTCTGGGTGGCTCCCAACAGAATATTAAAAACACAACAAAACATCAAATATTAAAAACTTCCCTAAGCAGGGCTGCCTTCAAGTGTCTTCTAAAAGTCAGATAGCATTCCACAGGGCGGGCGCCACTACTGAGAAGGCCCTCTGCCTGGTTCCCTGTAACTTCACTTCTCGCAGGGAGGGAACCGCCAGAAGGCCCTCAGAGCTGGACCTCGGTGTCCGGGCAGAACGATGGGGGTGGAGACGCTACTTTGGGTATACTGGGCTGAAGCCGTTTAGGGCTTCAAAGGCCAGCACCAACACTTTGAATTGTGCTCGGAAACGTACTGGGAGCCAATGAAGGTCTTTCAGGACCGGTGTTTTATGGTCTCGGCGACCATTTAAAGTAGCATAGTTGTTCAAGTTGTTCCATAGTTAGTGCAAATCAGAAGCCTTAACAAACCACAGTTCCTGTAAGTTTTTGAGGGAAGCCATGGCTGTTTGAAGTAGCCTAATAATGCTTTAAATGGTGTGGATGTGCCCCATGCCAGCACATGGAGATCTTGTCTGTGTATTTAAAAGACTTGAAGGAAGAAGAGGAGATGCAACTGTTCTGCCTTCCCTCCTTTTGGCCTTATTCGTCCCTGCTCCCACCCCTCCTTCCTAGCCTGCTGAAAGATAGATATTAGCTTATTGAAGAGGGTGAATGGTGAATGAGTCGGCAGAGGAATAAGTGGTAGTTGTAATAGCTGCAGTTGCCTTGGACCTCTTGAAGTCACAGGCATGATTACCCGGAAAGCCTAATCTCGAATCACTCACAGATAAGTGTGTTTCTCTTTGCAAACTCTGAGCTGCACTCTCCAGAGATATCTCTGCTACTGTCTATAATCATTACTTATTTTGGGTTAAGGGAGATGAAGGCCCTTCCTTCACACTTTGCTCTCCAGAAGTAAATCTAAAAATAATGTATGAATGAGACAAGCATGCATTTGGAAAAGCACAGCTAGATATAATCATAATCATCAGAGAGCCAGGATTGGCTGTAGCTCCCCTGTCAAGTATTATTCTGGGTTTTAAACTAATGGGTTGAATGGCTTGGAGTCAATATCCCCTGATCTTGCCAGGCTTACAGTTCACCGCAGTCTCTGATCCACAACTTTGAACATGATTGTAAGCAAATTGGAAGTGAGTTCTTGAAGGTCTATGCTACAATAACTGATGACTCAGCAGGGATTCCAGGGAAAGTTATCAGACGACTGATTTGGTATTCCATTTATAGATTACAGGATCAACTAGGAGTGAAATTCTAACTCAAGAAGATAGATCCCAGAGACAATGGTGCCACCAGCATCAAGCTACCATGGCCCAGACTAGTGCAATGCGCCACTATCACAAACCAGAAATTGGAAATAGATGTAGAGACATCAACTCATTGTAAACAATTACCTATCAAGGCACAAAACACGTAACATGCAATGTGCATGTTTATATAGCCTAAACCAAGGAACTAAACATTTTCTAGACAGGCTAAAAGTTTTTTTTTTTACCCATTTTACAGATTGCACCAATGGCATTGAATTATTCATTGACCAAGAACTGAGTCGAAACACATACACAAAACACACCAGTCAAGAAAAGTGAATCTGCATAAACTTATTTGTTATTATTTATTGGATTTCTAGCACACCTTTTAGGGTGCAAGCCTAACTTTTCATATCTTAAACATTTAAAGACTCAGCTACAAAGCCATGGTGAATTTACAAACGGTAACAAGCCTACCTGGGATCAAAGCTTCACACTTCCTCCGTAGCTGGAGAATCCAAACAGAGCCACAGACTTCATTGCACCAAAAAACCATCTGCCACCCGGCTCCTTAAACTCCCACCTGCTTCTATAACCTTCCTACCCCAAAGTCTAAGAAATGACAAGCATCTCAACAAGGTACAGCGGTACCTTCATTCTCAAATGCCTTGGTACTCAAACAACTTGGAACCCAAACACTGCAAACTTGGAAGTAAGTGTTCCAGTTTGTGAACTTTTTTTGGAAGCTGGACGTGCTCTGTTTTGGGTGCAACACTTCTGTTTTGAGTGTGACGCTGAGGTCTGTCTGTTTTTGTTATTTATTTTTTGTTTCTGTGGCTCTTTTTGTTTTGTTTCTGTGACTGTGTGGAACCCAGTTCAGTTACTGATTGATTGATTGTGTGACTGCAGTACATTGTTTATTGCTTTCATTTTATGGGTTAATAGTAAAATTCATGTTAAATTGCTGTTTTAGGGGTTGTTTTTAAAAGTTTGGAATGGATTAATCCGTTTTGCATTACTTTCTATGGAAAAGCGCACCTTGGTTTTGGAACGCTTTGGTTTTGGAACGGACTTCTGGAACGGATTAAGTTTGAGAACCAAGGTACCACTGTATGTCCAGTATGCATTTCCCCTTCCAATCTCTAGAAGAAACAGTGCTGTTGTTTTTAAAAACTCACAAGTCTACCCTCTCAACATATACTCCCTCCATCCAACAAAGTATGGATAGTAAGAATGAGACCTCACCAGCCTATTAAAAGTCAAACTCGTACATCTGAAGTTCAGCTGAGGGAAAGACAGCATTGTGTTCTCCCCCTAACCCCCCACCCCAAGGCCAGAAAAAGCCAAAGCACAGAAAGGATTCCCTCCCCCATGCTGTCCATTTGGGATGAGGGTGAGCATGTTTTCTGACTTCCCTGGGGTGAGTCTACTGGGGTGGTAACTATCGTATTTAATGAAGTCTATTTTGCTTGTCACAATTAATGCAGGTGCGGTGGGTAGAAAGAGAAGAGGAGAAGGCATATTCAAGATGAAGCAAGCATGAATTTAAACAAATACGGGGGGGGGGGGAGTTGCAGGGGAACCACATAGCAGAAATCTGGGCAACCACTCAAATGGGAACTACTCTTGCCCAACAGCCACCTCTGAAGTTCAGGTGTGAGCTAAGCACAAGAGTAAGAGAGCATCTCCACCCCCATTGTCTAGACACTGAGATCTAGCTTTGAAGACCTTCTGGTGGTTCCCTCATTGCAAGAAGTGAGGTTACAGGGAACCAGGCAGAGGGCCTTCCCAGTAGTGGCACCCACCCTGTGCAACACATTCCCATCAGATGTCAGATGAGATAAATAGCTATCTGATTTTTGGAAGACAACTGAAGGTAGCCCTGTACAGAGAAGTTTTTTTAAAAAAATATTTGATGTTTTAATTTGCTGGAAGCTGCCCTGAGTGGCTGGGGCAACTAGTCAGATGGGAGGGCATATTATTATTATTATTATAAATATTATTATTACACCATTCATCCTATCTTACCCACCCAGCTTCCTTTTCTGGCATTTAGTCACAGTCCAAAGAGCCCGCCTTCAAATAAATAAAAGTCTAATTCACCCAGTGCCTCTTTTCTTCTCCTGCAATATTTTTTTTCAAAGAAGAAAAAAAATCTGCAGGTAAGAAAGAAAAAACATTTGCCCTGTCCAGCCTTTGCCAACAGGGGTGCATTCTGCTCCCTGATAGGTTTTGCCCTTTGTTTAGACTAGCCAGCAAAGAGCTGAAAGCAGGACCTGTCCTGCCTCAGCCAAAAGTAAAAGGGCTGAAAGTTAATTTCGTCAACAGCCTACTATTTTCTGCTAAACCTAACCTAAGTAAAAAGATCAAATACAGAAAACACAAGTTTAAATACAAGATGCAAATTCTTAACATGGTAGGCTGGGCGCCAGGCCTGTTCACACGCCTCCAAGTTCCACCCAGAGCCTTTCTTGTGAGTTTTCTGCGACTACATTGTGCAAGCATAACTGCAGCACTAATCCCTGGCAAGAGGCAAAACTGTAAAGTGAATGATGACTGCTAAACAAATGAGCCTTTGACAGACAATCAGCACTTAAGTTACTTGGACAGTTTCGATTTGTAAGGCCCCGTGAAAGTTAGCTCTTTTCCACCTAAGAGTTCCCACAGGTGATCTCTAGGCAATTGAGAACTTTTTCAGAAAACTATTTGAAGTTAATCGGAAAAGGCATTTTTGAGAGACGGGGATTTCAGACCACCTGTTTTCTCTCTCTCTTGAAACTGCTCTTGAGCTCCTTCGTTCAGGTACTGCTCAAAGCATCAGGGTCTAAAGCAGCAATCCTAGGCACACCTTCCTGGAAGTAGGCTCCAGTGAATACAGTAGGACTTACTTGCAAGTAATCATATATAGGATTGGTATTAAAAGTTTTTTTTTAATGTACGTATTTATCATATTTTACAGAGACAATATGATGTAAAGATTTTTTTTTTTGAGAGCCTGTGTGGTGTAGTGGTCCCTCATTTCTTAAACCTTGCCCTCTTTCCTATATTCCCCAAACCCAAGTTATCTGCACCCATGCATGCCCCTGATAGGTCTCCATTTCACCTTGCCCATATCCTTATTACCCCATGTTATAAGGCAGGGGTGGGGGACATTTTTCAGCCCCAGGGTTTGACCCCAAAGTGAATCGTCCTCTGTGGGCCATTTTTGCCAGGGGGACAATGTCAAGCTCCTGTCAATCACCTGGCATCATGACCACAAATAATTCAAAGTTCAAGCTGGGAGCAGACAGAGGCTTATTTCCATCTTAGTGTTGTATATCCAGGACTCTAAGATGGGAAATAAGCCTCTGCTGCTGCCTTTTATTTAAAAGCAAGGAGAGGTTTATCTCCAATCTTAACCCTATAGGACCACAGTACTAAGATCAAAGGAGAGAGAAATACTGCCTACAAAGACTTGACGAGACCACAATCTTGAAGACTACAAATCTGAAAGCTGGAATTGTCAAGGATTCCAGTCTTTGCTCCAGTTTCAGTTCTTAAGCTCAAATTCTGCAATACCAGTCTTGTGCCTAATTAGCTGGAAAAGGACTAGATTTGAGAACTGAGGTGGCAATTCTATTTCTGGTATAATGACATTTATGCTTCTTGAAGGCACATTCAAGGAGTTTGGTGGTTATCCTCCATTCATCTCAATAAACCATAGGAAAACCCAGCTTTCTCTTGAGATGGCATCAGCAAAAAGTATCTCAGCCTCAGGCTTACATTACTTTGCTTTCAAGCTGAAATAAAAAAATCTCAGCCAAATTGTATCTGTGAACCTAAAAGGCAACACTTTATTCTCAGCTGAGAATACTTGTTGAAAGTGTACCCATCTGTATTCCCCCTATACCTTTCCAATTCTTTATTTAGCAATTGTACTCAAATAATTTTCCAAAGCCTTGGTAAAGGTAAAGGGACCCCTGACCATTAGGTCCAGTCGCAGATGACTCTGGGGTTGCGGTGCTCATCTCGCTTTATTGGCCGAGGGAGACGGCGTACAGCTTCCAGGTCATGTGGCCAGCATAACAAAGCCACTTCTGGCGAACCAGAGCCGCTCACGGAAATGCCGTTTACCTTCCCACCGGAGTGGTACCTATTTATCTACTTGCACTTTGACGTGCTTTTGAACTGCTAGGTGGGCAGGAGCAGGGACTGAGCAACATGAGCTCACCCTGTCGTGGGGATTCGAACCACCGACCTTCTGATCGGCAAGCCCTAGGCTCTGTGGTTTAACCCACAGCGCTACCCACGTCCCTTGGTAGTTCCCCTTAAAACCTTTAGACAAGGTTCTTCTTCATAGGTTTCTATATAGGGTCTGCATTTTAGAAGTACTCCACTAACATGAATGTAATATAAAACTGTACAAAAGTTACCAATGTAATGTTCAAACAGTGGCTCTCAAATTCTTAGTGCTAACACTAAATGGCCAGAAACTGTGGCAATCCTTTATTACAATCAGCTTTAGCCAGTTCTGACTCGCACAGCCGCCACACATCAAAAGTAGTAGTGCCAATGGAAATTTGTGATTCTTCCTATTGTGGGAATATAGCTTTCAAGAGGAGACTGAAGCACCGGTACATTTAGGCTCATTTCATACAATAAAGGCAGCACACTCCCTTGCTTGTGAGAACTGATGCACATGCAGCTTTTTCGCACACCAGCGACAGTAAGGAGTTGTAAGCACAGCCACCGTCTTGTAACCTTCACAAATCAAGGAAGCATGGATAAAACACGGCTACATTTGTGAAACCAATAGTGAAACCAATTTAACAACAGAGCTTTCAAAATAGTTCAGGGGTATTCCTGTGAAAATTGCAATGCTTGGAAATACTTCCCCAAGTGAATTTCCTGCACTATAAAGCCCTAAATGACTTGAGACCAAGTTACCAGAAAGACCACCCTTCTCCGTATAACGCAGTGTGATAAAATGAAAGCTTCTTATCCCCTCTTGTTGTCTATTCAGGTATTCAGAGTAACAATGTGCAAGAGAGCATTTTTGGTGGGGGGGGGGGCTCCTGCCTCTGAAATTTGTTCCCCTGGGAGATTTATAAGGTTCCTTCACTGTCTACATTTAGAGGGGAAGTTAGAAGTTTTCTTTTCAATCAGGCTTTGGAGCCTTCCTACATAGTTTGGCTGCTGTTGTCTGCTACTGTTTATATTCTCTGTTATATTTTACTGGGTTTTAAAATTTGTTTGCTACACTGATCTCTTTGGGGAGGTAGAGTGAAATAAAAGTGATTTTAAATTAAATTAAAGGGATACGGAATATATCAGTGCTCCTCAACTTGAAGATTGAAGGTCTTCCAGATCCCCCCCCCCAAAAAAAGACTGGCCATAATCCAACATAGAATTAAGTGCACTTAAGTCTGTGTTGGATTGTGACCACCGGTACTGGGAAGAACGTTTCAAGATTGCCTGTCTAAAATAGTTTGGTGTGCATGCACTCACACATTTGAAAGATCCAGTTGCTGGCCCAATAAACGCGCCTTTGTAACAGTGCAGAATGTCTTCTGCTAGCGGTCAGATCAATGCATGATGTTTGCCATTAAGCCAGCAGCATATTGCATTTAAGGATATTTGATAGCATCTGCATGAAATTTCAAAACTCCTACGTAGAATAGCTTTTCTATCTTTTAGTAGTCATTGCTATAAATATACCTGGCCTTTTGGTTTCTGCCTTACTTCTAGGAGATTAATGAATTCGGGGAGGGAAGGATCCCTGCTACATTTCGAAGAGTTGATTGATTGCTGTGTTTCAGTGCTAGTACATTATAAGTATATGCACACATCAAATCAATAATGCATTTATAAATATTTTAAGTATAATTATTTAATAAATCACACCAACCACTCTGTTATGACCAACTATGCTTTGGTGTATCAGTAGTCCGCCCCCCGCCAGTCCATAAACCCATTAACAATACTTATCATTAAGATTATTACATTCTAGTTTTATCATTCAGGGGAAAAACTACCATAAACCTATTAAATATACTTAAGGGTAAGATGATTACATTTAGATTATTGTTCAGGAAAATCTAATGAAACAGAGCAAGACACCCAGGGACCATATTCTGAATTCAAAAGGAAGAACTCAAGTTCAATTCATTTTTCTGTAAATTAGAAGAACAGGCCCTAATGCAAGAATGCAGCTGTTTAATACGGTTCTGGAAGAGGACAACCTGCCCTGTGTACCTCCATTCTCAGTGGACAACAGCATCCTAGGATTCAATTTTTAAAAATGTAGTATAAACACAGACAACTGGGAAACACTGGCCTGCGAGTGCTCCAATTTGAGAACAGCCTTTACCAAAGGTGTCATGGGCTTTGATGACACTCGAATTCAGGATGAAAGGGAGAAACGTGCTAGGAGGAAGGCCCGCTTGGCAAACCCTCACTATGATCAACTCCTGCCCAGAAACCTATGTCTCCACTGTGGAAGGGCGTGTGGATCCAGAATTGGCCTCCACAGACACTTACAGACTCAGTGTTAAGACTGTGTTCATGGAAGACAATCTTACTCAGCTACGAGTGACCAGCAAAGAAGAAGAGGAGGAGGATTCATTTGTAGGTCAGGACATGTAAATTTTGGCAGAAGCAGTCGAAGAAGGTGCAGGAGTGACTTCTTCTGAAGTAGGGATGCAGTAAGGCCTACTTTT
Organism: Lacerta agilis; assembly: GCF_009819535.1. Taxonomy (NCBI): domain Eukaryota; kingdom Metazoa; phylum Chordata; class Lepidosauria; order Squamata; family Lacertidae; genus Lacerta; species Lacerta agilis. The sequence continues at coordinate 3,403,136 of NC_046327.1, read as the reverse complement.
CTGTTCTGCCCAGTATTTGTCACATTCTGCACTGTTTCCATTCCACTGCAGTTTGCCTTCCATCTAATACTATGCTATTCATGCTACTGTCCACTGTGGCAAAATTGCATAACTTGTGCAATTATGCAAGTTATGTTGTCATTCCATTAGTCCACTCCAGTCATTTCAAGCAAAGGAAATGCAATGCAAATGGGAGGAAATGTAATCAATTGCATATTGTTTGCAGAATCAGTGCAACAACAATGGTGAACACTTATTGTATTCACCGGGGTTATTCCAATTCCATGCACTGGATGTATAAGAGAACACCAGCAATTTCCGCTCCCATTTCCTTAAGAATTCTTCAACATTCCTGTTCTGAGGAACTGGTTTTGACCCTGCTGGCATGGTTTTGCATGATCTACTAGATATTTACAGGTGAGAAGTTGCAGCCTACACTGTAACCTCATGATCTGTCAGTAACTGGTGTTAAAACCTCTGGTTTTCATTTTTTAAAAAAGGTAAAGGACCCCTGACAGTCAAGTCCAGTCGCAGATGAATCTGGGGTTGTGGTGCTCATATGGCTTTACTGGCCGAGGGAGCTGGCATACATCATCCAGGTCATGTGGCCAGCATGACTAAGCTGCTTCTGGCGAAACGCCATTTACTTTTCCGCCGGAGGGGTACCTATTTATCTACTTGCAGTTTGATGTGCTTTCGAACTGCTAGGTAGGCAGGAGCTGGGACCAAACAACAGGAGCTACCAGTCGTGGGGATTCGAACCTCCGACCTTCCGATCAGCAAGCCCAAGGCTCAGTGGTTTACACCATAGCGCCACCCGCATCCCTCCTGGTTTTCATTTATTTCCATGCAAATATTTCTGCTTTTTAAAACTATTTCATAAAATTTATACACTATAAAATTTATATTTTTAATAATTTAAAATATATAAAATTATTACAAAATTAACACATAGTATGTTCTCGCCTCTGAAAGACTAGTACTCTATGCATGGGCTGTACTAACTTTAACACACACACAAAAAGCTACACACAAGTTTTAATGAAGTCAAATGAGTGTTTTCCTAAAAAGAAAAGAAAAAAGAATAGAATCAAGGTTTCTGAATTTTGGCTTAACCCATGAGGATCCTGTATCATTGCCCAGAGTAATTTTGGCAATGCAAATGATCAAAATCTTCATAGATTATATTTTTTTAAAGAAAAGACTCAGCAAGGCAGTTCCTCACTTTTTTATTGTGACATCTTGACCTGTCCTATTTAGAGCTATAAGCAGAATGCAGGGAGCGGCCGCACATTGCCACCCAAAGTGCAAAACCTTAAGACTTTCTAGTGGACATTTTAATAATTCTTGAGCACTTTGGTCAATGTGCTTTTCCACGCCCTCTATCATCTCTGTTTAGACACAATGAAAATAAAATAAAAAAATTCCAAATTAAGAAGAGCATTCCAGAATGCAGTGCTGATGATTAACTGATAAAGAAGAGCCTGGCACTGTCATCAGAAATCAGCAGACTACTGAGCTGGAAAAACCAGGGCTCTGGATAAATAGGACGGCCTTCTGATTTATAGAAGGCTGCTTGTCTCTTTCTTCTTGAATCATTGCATTCCAAGAGATACGGAGACCTGGTGAAGTGGGGCACAGGAAGGTCAGAGAGAAAGGTGGAAGGGGAGGGGGAGGATTTCATTTTTAAAATAGAGATTGCGATATGATTTTTGAATACTGGCTCCTCCAGTCAATTATTCTGTTGAAGATGAATTTGCCTGCCTTGTTTATTAATTCTCAGTTGATGATGGGGAAATGTGTGTCCGAGAGAGAAATCCCAAACAAGCACAAGGAAAAGCCTGTTTACTTATCCATCTATCTTGTGATAAACGCAGCATTACACAATTTAACAGACCGGTACATATACAGTTGCATCAAGTGCCGGTGATGCCATCAAGTACAAAAATAGAAAAGTTAAAGCTGAAGTTGATTCTCTGGCCAGATAAAAAAGGGAAAAGCTCGCCATTCTTGCCAGGTTTTTAAAGGCTGATGGGTAAAAGTCATTTTGAAGTCAGTATGCTGCCATTTATATAATTTGTGTATTTTATGATAATTATTTTGAATGTTCTTGTTTATTGTGCATTCTGTTTTATATTGTCGTCGTCTTCTGTTGTAAACTGCTCTGTGAATACCCAGGTATTTTCTGATGAAACATCATCATTTTCAGCTTACTGATAAAAACCAGTAAATTACCAAATGAGTTTCCCTAAATCTAAAGATTCAGCTGGAATATCATCACTTCCACTGGCCTTGTTGTTAGCAAGGCTTTCTAAGGCCCATTTGACTTCACTCTCCAGGATGTCTGGCTCAAGGTCAGCAACCACATTATCTGGGATGTATGAGACCTCCATATCTTTCTGGTATAATTCCTCTGTGTATTCTTGCCACCTCTTCTTGATGTCTTCTGCTTCTGTTAGGTCCTTTCCACTTTTGTCCTTAATTGTGGTAATCTTTGTACGAAATGTTCCTTTCATATCTCCAAATCAGCCCTGAGTGCTCACTAGAAGGACAGATCCTGAAGCTGAGGCTCCAGTACTTTGGCCACCTCATGAGAAGAGAAGACTCCCTAGAAAAGACCCTGATGTTGGGAAAGATGGAGGGCACAAGGAGAAGGGGACGACAGAGGATGAGATGGTTGGACAGTGTTCTCGAAGCGACTGGCATGAGTTTGGCCAAACTGTGGGAGGCAGTGGAGGATAGGCGTGCCTGGCGTGCTCTGGTCCATGGGGTCACGAAGAGTCGGACATGACTGAACGACTGAACAACAACAACAACAACAAATCTAAAGATCCAGTTCTAATTCTGACTGTGCAAATTTAGCATGCCCTTGATATGATTTAAGAGAGTTCTTGAAGTTTTTTTTTTTTTAATTTGTTTCACATGCTTAAATTCTCCTTAAACCTATGTGATGAATGGATAACGTGCCCTCTCTTAAAAATTGGTGTTCAGTAAAAGCTCCCACATTAATCACTTTATAATGCATTCTTTACCCATGTCTGTAATATCAGCTACTGCGAATGTAATCATCACAATCCTTCAACCATGGTTAAGGGATTAGGAACAGGCTCAGCTTCCTACTCCCTGTAGTCCAGCTCCATCCTGGGAATACACCATTGTTAAGCTTTGTTGATATTGTCTCAACTGATGGTCAGCGCTAAGCCAGGCTTTGAAATTTCAAATTGCAGTTAACAGTGTGTCCTGATTTGGGTTAACCATGGTTAAACCGGTGCTGATTCAAGCCTAGCTAGTTGGTAGGAGGAAGCCAGGTGTAATCTGTGCCAGGGACAGGAAATGATCTGTTCAATTTCACACCTGATCCTTTAACCACATTCAAGGAATTGGGAACATTACATCTACTACTACTAGTACTACTACTACTACTAACTATTAACCAATTACGATTATTTTAGTTAAAACAAAATAAAAAATAAAAAATTCCTTCCAGTAGCACCTTAGAGAACAACTAAGTTTGTTCTTGGTATGAGCTTTCATGTGCATGCACACTTCTTCAGATACACTGAAATAGAAGTCACCAGACCCTTATATATGGTGAGAGAGTGAGGAGGGGTATTACTCAGAAGGGTGCTGGGAATGGGTGATCAGCTGATAGGTGTGGGAAACACGTAGACGACTGTTAACGACTGCAATTATTACAGGGTCTTACAGGGAAAGGCAAGGGGTGAGATGGCTAAAGATAGCTTTGTCATGTATAATGAGATAAGAATTCAATGTCCTAGTTCAGACCAGGTCTCTCCATGGTTTTAAGTTTGGTAATTAGTTGCAATTCAGCAACTTCTTTCCAGTCTATTTCTGAAATTCCTTGGTATTAAGACAGCTACTTTGAGATCTTGTATAGAATGTCCTGGGAGACTGAAGTGTTCTCCGACTGGTTTCTCTGTCTTGTGATTCCTGATATCAGATTTATGTCCATTTATCCTTTGGCGTAGGGTTTGGCCTGTTTGTCCAATATAGAGAGCTGAAGGGCACTGTTGGCATTTGATGGCATACACAATGTTAGAAGTAAAACAACCACATAAACCTGGGTAACTAAGAATGTTTTTGCCTGGCACCTAAAAACAGATAGTGATGGTGCCAGCCATGCTTACACGGGGAAAGCATTCTGCAAAGAGGGAGCAAGGCCCATTCTCTCGCAAAACATTGATATTCAGGCTGCTGTTGTGTTTCTGTTTCCTTGCCTTATATAATCTGTTTGGTATTTCCTCCCTGGGTTTTGTGTTGTTTTGCTGTAACTGTGAATAATTTGCACAACACTTTTGAGTGCATAAAATGCTTTAAAACGCTTATAGCAAAGATATTGTTACTCTGTGCAATAACAGGGCTGAGAAAGAGTTACTTTTTCCAGCCTCCCCAATGAGCTGAGTCCTGTCTTCTAAAAACTCAGCGACCGTACCTATATGCTTGGGTACCTATATCCTCTCCTTGTCAAATACACTACAATATATATATATATATAAAATCCAAGTTTCCAGAAAGAGTTTTGCGTTTGCAAGGACTAAAAGGCAGAGGGAAAATGGAAATGGGAGATATATGACCTGAACATACAGATCTGTATAAATTTTAGATGGTGGCAGATTTGAGAAATCACGTATCACCCCCTTCAGAATGCATAAAAGGTTCAAATGTCCATGGCAGAAGACTCCAAAATTAGGTACTGAATCTTCTCCAGAATCTTCAAAGGCATTCAGTTCCATCATCTAAGGAAGATTAATCAAATAGATGTGGACTTTGCCAAGTTGTTGTTAAGAGACGCTGTTCCAGAAAAAGAAAAACCCATACACACAAAAAAAGCTAGAGTGATTTATCAAATAGCGGGGGTGTGGGGGGGAAACACAACACCGTTTGCCAAACATTTGCATCTTCAAAACACCTTGTTCAATTATGTGTGCACCTTCCAGAAAAAAAGGGGGTGGGGAGGAGGACCACACACAGGAGAAATATATCATGCGTAATATAATTCAGGTTCAACGAAGGGAAGAAAATGTTCTCATGTTTGGCTTGTTGTAGTGAACTTTCTGCAACTTAAAGAGCAATATCTGCATAACGTTTTGCCTCCCTCTGCACTGAATTATAGAATCAGAATCTGATTCACCACAGGCACGCTTTCAGTTTCCTCGTGAATTACTGCAAGAAGAAGCCGCAGCCTGGGAAACACAAACACCACACGCAATAAGTTATCAAGTGCTGTCTGCCATTCACAACAACAGGTGGCATCCGTGTTGTGTAATGACACACACTGTCACGTGTTGCAACGACTGACCTGCTTGCAGCCGAGGAGGGATGTTCTCTGGAAGAGCTGCCATCTGCGTGTGTGTCAAATAAATCCGGACATACCATGTCCAATCTAAAATGAATGGAAGCCCTGTTTGTACCAAGCACTTTTGCAGAAATATGCTAGGAACAGTTCGCCCATGTGAGAAAGTATGAATCACATAAGGATGCCAAGGTCAGAGAGACCTCAGGGGATCAGATGTGCCAAAGGAGGCCATGCATGAGAACACTGCCTCAAGAAACATTAACTTATGTAGAAAGTGAGACATAAGTCACTGGGGCTGTATTTGTATAGATACTCTGATGCACCGATAGTTTGCTCCAGCAATAAAGCATGCAGCTTCTAAACGTCCAAACTGCAGTTGCAGGTTGAAAAAAAGATGTGATACAGGGGTTGAGAACATGTGCTTCTCCAGTTTTTGGGTCTCCAACTGCAGCTCCAGCCAGCATGCCCAATGGTCAGGGATGACGGGAATTGTGGTCCAGCAATACCTGGAGGGCCACAGGTTCCCCGTCCCTAATGTAAGAGGAGGAACATCGCTGTGAGCCCACCTCTACAACGGACAGCTGTTTTGTGGCCAAGTTACACAAAACAACATATCAACTGAATATCCCTTTGGATCACAGCTGCTACTTGAAAGGTTTTGCTGAAGTATTTTCCCTGAGGGAATGTAGCCCCACATTGGGGGGGGTGGCCATCCCTGACCTAAAAGAACAGCTTGGGGAGAGGAGGAGGATGTGAATATTCACGCAAAGTATTTTCTGAAACATTTCTACCCCATCAAGTTGCGACATTTGACATGAAAACTGAAACTAAGGCTATTTGACACACCTCAATTGTATTTTAAAGGGAAGAAGCTGTGGTTTGCCTTCCTAATTAAAATATATTGATTTATTTTCCAGTGCTCCTTTCTTTTATGGCATCAAATTGTGGCTTGAAACAAAAGTGGCCTTGGTAGTAGTGAAACTCCTGTTCACTGTATTCAAGAGAGAGAGAGAGAGAATGTTTGGGGGCAGCTAGGAAATAAAGCTATTGCAATGAGCAACACGTTAATTATTCTGAAAATTAAGCTGTCAGCCCCACTTGTTTTAGCATTATGAACACCATAAAAATATTTTTTTTTAACGGAGGATAATAACGAGGATATGAAGACTAAAAGGAGGATTTCACTTAAAACTATCGCCCTGAAGCGCAGAATACATTTCGGGTGCTCTTTTTTCCTTAATTAAAAGATTTCAATCTAAGTATAAAGGCACAACCTCCAATTTAGGTCCCTTGTTTTTTAGACCTGCTAGAGCTAAGAGTTCTGAGGGAAAAGCGAGCCGAGCCCCCGAGGGAGGGAGTGTCTCCGGTCGCACACACAAAAAGCTCAGTCTTGCTGACACAAGAGCGGCAGGCCTGGCAAGTTGGCTGAGAGTGTTCGTAATTCCTTGCCTCAGCCAAAGGGCTTGCACAGCCTACTGAGTGACAAGACACAGAGCAAAACACTGAACTGACTCTCGCCTTGTTAAAACTTCTTCTTCCATTGATCCACAACTCTAGATTATATATTGTGTTCCCAGGTGCTTGCCTCTTTTCTATCCCAGAAATTCCTAAACTTTTCAGACTTGGGGTCGGGCTTCAACCAGAACCAAAAAGATGGAACCCACTTGGATTAAAAAAATAAAAATAAAAATAGGGCATGCCTATCTCTTTCCACCTCCTATTCTTGTCAATTTCCTTTAAAATGGGGGGATAGGGTGGTGGTGATGACCTTGATGCGACCCACTCTAAATCCACGTGCTTCGCTTCACAGATCATTAGGCTGGCTCTGCATCTGCTGAGGCATTAAATACAGAACCCAAACAAGAGGGTAGATGAGGGTGGAACTTGATTTCTAGTAACGTGGTTAGGAATCTAATTATAAGCCGACTTCTTTTCCTCTGGAGTCTGGGTGGTAGTGTACCTAGATGAAGCAAGATTGGTTTTCAAGAGCGAGAGAGAGAAGAAGAAGAAGAAGAAGAAGAAGAAGAAGAAGAAGAAGAAGAAGAAGAAGAGGAGGAGGAGGAGGAGGAGGAGTTTGGATTTGATATCCCGCTTTATCACTACCTGAAGGAGTCTCAAAGCGGCTCACATTCTCCTTTCCCTTCTTCCCCCACAACAAACACTCTGTGAGGTGAGTGGGGCTGAGAGACTTCAGAGAAGTGTGACTAGCCCAAGGTCACCCAGCAGCTGCATGTGGAGGAGCGGAGACGCGAACCCATTTCACCAGATTATGAGTCTATCGCTCTTAACCACTACACCACACTGGCTCAAAGAGTCAATAGCTTTGAAAGCAAAGGTTTTACAGCAGTCATTATTGCCAGTGGTAAAACATGTGTTGAGCAGGCTGCTTTATGGAAGTGAGTTGTGGGCAACTTACACCTGCCGGGAGTGACACCTCAACACCTTCCACGTGCTCTGCGTCAGGAGGGAGTTTGAGTATCAAATGGCAGGACAAAACTCCAAACAAAGCTGTGCTTTCCCAAGCCCAGATTTCCCAGCATGTTCACACTCCTGTCTAAGGAACATCTACGCTGGCTTGGTCATGTTCACAGAATGGAAGATGGCAGAAACCCCAGGGATGTGCTCTATGGGGAGCTGGCTTCCGGCACCAGCCCCCTTCGCAGACCAACTCTGTGCTACAAAGATGTCTGCAAACATGGCACGGAGGCTGGCAACATCAACCCTGCCATGTGGGAATCCCTTGCAGACAACAACAGTGCCTGGAGAAGGCAGTCAAGTCATGTATCCATAGCAGTGACCAGAGGAGGAATGACCGCTGGGAGGAAGACAGAGAGAAGAAACGCCCTGGTGCATCTGCAGCAGCCCAACTGGACACCTTCATCTACCCCAGCTGCAACAAAACATGTCTCTCCCACATCCGTCTCTACAGCCACAGCTGGCACTGCAACCTTCCAACAGCTTGACCTCATTCCGAAAGGCACACTCCTCCGTTGTCTCCTGAGACAGAAGGATGTCTGCTTAACACACTAATCCCACTATTGTATCTGTTCATCCCGGCCTCCCTAGTGTTTAGAAGAACTGGTTTAGTAATGGGACAAGAGAAATACAGGAAGTAATGCCTGTGTCGTGCCACCTTCAACACATGAAAAGAAATCTGTCTGCTGCCCAAGGCAACTGAGCACTGATGCAGTTAAACAATCCCAAAAAACATAGAGGGAAGACTAGAGGGACTAGGAGAGGGACGGTTCGTAATGGAGCGCCCGCTATCAATATGATTTGCCATTTGCAGAATTCTTATGTCAACAGGATCAGTAAACAAGTGTTAATATTTCCACCACTGGGATCATCTAAAGGGAATTTGCTGTAGTTAGTTGCAGAGAGCAAAGAATGAGATTGGAGAGGGGAATTGTGTCAGCCTCGGGAAGCTGGCAAGATGCAGCTGACAGGAGCGTAAAGTGAAGAGCCGCTTCAAAGCCGAGCAGGCTGTGTGACCTGAATGCTGCGCACATCATGCGCTCCTTGCAAGAGGATCAATGACAGCGTTTGCTGGGCTCTAGGCATCCCCTGTGCTAATGAAAGCCATCCTGGAAGCCAAGAGACAGGGCCTCTGGGCAACGTAAAAACTGGCATTAGCGGGAGTTTGTTATAAAGCCTTCTTCTGAGAGCACGGAGCACCAGAAGAACCTTCACCCAGCCCCCCCCCCTGTAGTACCCCACCAACTCCCCTCTGGCTGTCTGTTTAGTGTCACTCAGTTGGGATGGATCCCGTTAAAGATCTGGTGTTCGCTAAGGACTTGGAGGTGTCTGGGACGTCTGCCTCTAATCATAAACACTGCAGCTGGCAGGGACGTGATGGGGAGGGGGGGAGATCACCTTGATCCAGCACATATTTCCTTTGATGTTTCTGCAGCAAGTTGGCTGCCCAAAGTAAAAGGTACGTTGTTTGGTTTTTTGTTTGGTTTTTTTTTTTTAAAAAGAATAATAATAATAATAAAATACCCAGGCTTGACATTCTCAAATCATAACCATATGACTCTCAATTCCATGCTTGGCTTCTTTTCTCTTTCTTTCTTTTAATATTTTGTTCTGAGAAACTGGAAGAAGAGGAATCTGACAATGATAACATGAAACAGGTTTGGGAGATAATCGCAGATTCAGAAGAAAATGTGTCCAAAAAGAAACTTGCTGCTATTACCAAAAATGGAAGAAGTCTCTTGCCAAAGATCACTAACTGTGGTGACCTTAAGCAATAAACTGTTACTGATTCTGGGGGGGGGGGGACATGTGACTCCCCCTCCCGCCAAAAAAATGCAAAAACAACACAATTTGAATGCAACCACTGTTTAGAAGTACTTCTTGCCTGCCTGCTTGCTTGCTTTTTCAGGGTAGCCTAGAAAACACAAGAGCTTTTTGCTCAGTCCTTGGCTGCTTAAATGCACGCAGTGTAACAACTTTGGCTGGGTACAAACTATTATTTCTGTCAGGAAATAGGAGTGATTTCTCCCTTCTACAATGCCACTACCTCTGATTTAGCACTGGTAGCTTGAGAAATGCAGATGCATTCCTGCATTGCAGGGGGTTAGACTAGATGACTCTTGGGTGTCCCTTCCAACTCTACAATTCGATGATTCTATGAGAAGAAATGTACAGAAGAATACAACTTTGGTGGCGTTGGGAGATAGGTAGAAGCCAGTCCATTTTCCTGGTGGTGGTGAAATTGATAAGGTCAAATTGCAGAAAAATTCTGGTCCAGTCAATTTCAGCCTTAAGGAAAACTGCACTAAAACAGAGTGGAGAGAGAGCAATAGGCAGAGTGTTAAGTGGCATTCCTACAGAATGTGACCACTCCTAGCAGCGGCGAGAACTGAATCTCCTACGTTCAAAGGGCAGAGAGCCCTTAAGCATTTCATGCTTCAGAGGCTACAGCAGCCTCTCCTCAGCCGACCCATGGCTGAGAAGGTTGCTGCAATGTCCTGAACCACCGCTCATCGCTAACGCCAACACAACTTCTCCTCCTGGTGTAGCTGCCACCAAACTGGCAGGTTGAGCAGCAAGAACTCACAACATGAGTTCTCCATCTCCTAGTCATTAGGATGGCGTGCAGACAACACAAGGGTTCGAGGACACCTTCCCTCTTGAGCTTCCTTCCTGATATTCCCAGCGGCCAGAAAGGGGAATAATTCTTGAAAAGGGAGAAGGGAATCAGCTGTTCTGTGGACAAAAACCATTCTGTGTGTTCTTGCCCTTGGAGGGTTTCTTCCTTTCCTTTCCTTTTTTATTTTTTGATTGGGAATGGGCTTTAAAAGCATGGATGGGCCCCCAAGGTTTAATTCCCCCACCCCACCCCGCAGACTTAGGCAAAACAACACTAACTTTATTTCAAATGGTGCCTTGTTCATGTCAGCACCATGCTCAAAAGTACACTTAATGCACATCCGCATGCAAGCGTTTCCTTTTGCCATTATAGTGTGTGATCTTTTGCACGCTTTAAGCACCTTCAGTATTATGGCTTTTAGTAAGCATTTAGGAACGCAGTTTGAATGAATACAAATGACACAATACTGTGCCTACTTTGGCAACTCATTGCTTTTTTTCACACTGAAAGCGAAGGCTGAGATCTCTCCCCAGAAAGCTGGAGAGAACCTATGTTCCGATTATGTATACAGTAACATGCATCTGGGCACCTACAAGATATAAACTGGCCTCGATTTAAAAACGTAAAAGTTAACTTTTAGTCCGGTGCAGTTTCGGAAAGGTTTTAGGCAGCTGCGAGGCAGCCGTTCCAAAAAAGAGTCACATATTGCAGTGTGCGTTTTGATTTGGCTTGGTATTAATGTGTACTAGATCAAGTTACGTTGCTGCAAATTGGTCAGTGTCATCTCGACACAACTGAAGCAAAGGAGAAGTGACACACTGTAAATGAAACACAGTGAAGAGCTCAAGGGAGAGTAAATCACCCTACCATATCATGGCTGGAAAATTTGGGAGCTGCCGTTCCAAACCTATCTGAGATTTCGCAGGCTATTTGGACTGACAAGCATTCCCTGAGATCCCACCGAATGCTGCAGATTCAGATAAGATTCAGATTTATTGAGTTTATGCGCAGATGTACCAAGAGACAGTGCATATGTATGTCACTGGTGCTGGGGGAGGTGAGCTCAGAAGGGGTGTGAAACAGAGGTCTGTATACCCCTATATGGCAATTTCTCCCTATTTTACTGAATTGAAAGACAGAATTGAATGGCAGACACAAATGTTACAGCATTTACCTTGTTCATTCGTTCCTTTTTTATGCACGGCAAGGGAACATGGTGGCTCAAATCTTCTCCTGAGTCGAGCCTCTCTCTCCCAAAGCAAAGGACCCTCTACCAGAACAGGGTCTACATCGCAAAAGCCTCCAGCAACAGGAATCACTCATGGCAGAACTTGGCACTTCAAAGCTGGAAAGAAACTTTGCAGGCCTAGTTTACGCGAATCACTAAGCCAAACCTTGGCTTAATCTCCTGGGCATTCTGTTGCCATGCTCCATTATAATTTGGCTTAAGCACAGTGTCTGAATCTGAGGTTGGGGTTTGATCTCTCCAGACATTATGGCTCATGGTTCGCCCGGGAGAGCTAAACCATGAGCCCAGGTTCCAAGAACTCACTAAGACAAAGGATGGATCAGCTCAGCAAAGCTCAGTAGAGAACAATCAGAGGAGGAGCAAAGCAGCCACAATCTCCTCTCTCCTGAAGCCCACACAGTTTGCTTATTTGCACTCATCTGTATGTTAATCTCGTTTTTATCTTATTGTTCAATGGCTTTAGGCTGTGAAGTGGTTTTACAACTTTGTAATGAATGGAGGAATGGGCCATTGTTTGGTTTACTGTTATGTGCAAACGAGGTTGTAGACTCTGTTGCACTTGTGGATTTGATTGTTTTTAAGAATCTGACAACATCTGGATTGAACAGGTGGTGCTTTCCAAGGCGCGATACCGAAAGCCAACACAACGTGGGGGAAATCAAGAATTTAAACTTGTCCAGATATCATGCAGATGTTGAGATCACATAGTTCTGCTGTGGGTTAGCAGTGTACAAGTTTGTAACCAACCTTATTGCAATGTGGACTGAGAAGCTCAGTTGTACTGCCAATGAACCATCAGCCCACAGGTTTCTATTAAAAGGGATAAAATAAGATTGATGGAGCATTATCAATTTCATGAGCCATCAAATAACCTTTAAACATCGTGTTTTTCCTAGATATGTTTGTGAAATCCTCAACTTCTGAAATTGGGATTCTGCGTTACTTTATATTTTAGTGGAGCACAACCAATTAATAGAGAAATGTGTAGTTACTCCAGAGATGTTGGGTGGGGAAGGGAAGAGATCCTAGGTGAGTATCAGTGATTAAAAATAAACACAGAATAACATGGTGTTTTTAACTTCACTTACCAGAGATGATTTACCGGTATTTTAAAATATTTTCATTCCCCCCCCCTGCAGATAAATAGGTAAATGGCATACTTTCAACTTTCTAAGTGGCATCCCTGAATTGCTTGATTGTAAAAGAAGAAGAAGAAGAAGAAGAAGAAGAAGAAGTCAAAGCAGTTTACAAAAATATTCTTTCCTTCTATGCAGGCACGTATGTGTGTGGATATTGTGTGTGTGTGTGTGTGTGTGTGTGAGAATATATATAAATATAATCTGCTGACTTGGGATAAGTTTTAATCAATCTCTTCTCTTACAGCACAATTTTGGTTCTGAATAACAGTTTTAAAAAAATGTTTCAAAAATAATTTAGTAGAGTTGTTTTTCTGTTGTTGTTGTTGTTGTTGTTGTTGTTGTTTTTTAAAAAAACCAATATAAGTGTTTGAGATTTCTGTTGTTAATATTCTGAAGCCTTAATTCCTGCTGGAAAAAAAGAAGCGGAACACAACCAAAAGGATGTTCCAAACAGCAGCAGAACAATGAAGTATTCTGGGAGAATCTGTTAATCCCTATTGTTTTCCAGGTCTGGTAGAGAGGTACCCATGTCAGTGAAAAAAAGACATAGAAAATTGTTTACATCTGTAAACATCAAAGGGGAAGATTTTTAATGCACCCCATTCTCCTAGGACCTAGGGCAATAATCTCGTCTATTTACTCTGTCACGTGTTGAATCCTATCAGAAGTAATACCTCAAATGCTAAGTATTTCCCTATCATTCCCCACCTTATAATTGCAAGTAAGGTAGACCAGAGCCATTAATTAGAATTGTGCTTTCAGTAAGAAACATGCTCCCTGAAACACTTGCCTGAGATTTGAATTTGAAGGAAGCAATTAAGAGTGTGGTTTCTTATGAGATAAGATGGCAGGAAACACCAGTCAAAGAGCAAACGAAAAACCACCCTGGTTTTATTCCAGCCCCAAGAAACTTACTATTTACATTCTCCAAACAGGAAACCTATGATCTCTATGTGCAAACATCAATGGAGAGAAAATGGATCGTGTCCCCATAGCATTCGGATTACTGAAACATACAAGGCGCAGTTATACAAAACAGACTAATCAAATGAAGTACCTCAAATTCTGCACTACAATCTCCACCGATGCTCTAGTCAGAAACTCAATCCTGCAATGGTAACATTTTACAGAACCAGAAATTGCATAAACGTGATTAACTTTCATGCTTTACAAAGTTTGTGTAGTTGCAAAGTTCATGTTTCTGGAAGGTTGTTTGGGTTTGTTTTTTGAAGTAGGAATATTCTGTCTTGAAATTTCTGTCCCGACACTGGAAAACAAGCATTGAGGCTCATGGAAAAGTGGGCAAACCGCTGGGAAGAATTTGTGGTTGTGCTGAATGAATGTAACCCATTTGGCCCTGTTCCTTTCTCTACATTTATAGTAGAAACTGCCAACACGTTTTCTGGGTTCAATTCACAAACATGAAGGCCAGAAACAAAAAGCAAAAAAGCAAGAAAAGGAACTCAGCCTGAAATCATCAGGATTCTCTCTAATATGATGCATTCTTTATCCAACATTACAATTCTCTCAAACCCTAACCCTAATCCTTGACACCCATGCCATTCCCCCAATTTAATGGGTAAGGGTGCTTAAGCAATTTTTGCAAACCCTTCATCTGTACCTCCCCACCAAATGTGTGGATTGGAATGCTAGTACCCTTTGGATTTTACACTTCTCTAAATTTCGCAATTGACTTCTTAGCTCAAAAACTGTACCAAAATGCACAAGGAAACACGTTATTTTGGGGCACAACATGTTCAGAGATGTACATTTTGTGAGAAAACATGTTCAGAATGTTGTTGGTTTTTTTAAATTGCAAAGCTATTCAGAAACTGGATGGAACGTATCTACGAATGAAAGTGACACAGGGCAGAAGCAGGCTGATCCAGTAACGAGGGCAAGTAAAAGCAGAATAAGGCAATTTCCATCAGAGGGACAACATAGGGGAAATGTTTTAACATCCCTTCCTAAGCAATACATTCCCACTCCAACACAGTCCCCTGCCAGCAGTTCAGCTTCAGGTTTCTTGTGAAAGCCCTGACTAACTTAGTAAGAGATGCCTTACCCAGTGCAGCCGAGATCATCAGGGCAAGCACTATGGGTAGTTTCCTATGGGACAGAAGCACAGTTATTGAGCCTCTTGAGCTTGCTGATCAGAAGGTCGGTGGTTCGAATCCGCACAACACAACAGTCCTAGCTGCTGCCAACCTAGCAGTTCGAAAGCCCACCAGTGCAAGTAGATAAATAGGTACCCCTGCGGTGGGAAGGTAAACGGTGTTTCTGTGTGCTCTGGTTTCCGTCATGGTATCCCATTGTGCCGGAAGAGGCTTAGTCATGCTGGCCACATGACCCAGAAAGCTGTCTGTGGCCTGAAAGTGAGATGAGTGCCACAACCCCATAGTCGCCTTTGACTGGACTTAACCGTCCAGGGGTCCTTTACCTTCACATTACCTATTGTCAATTATGACCCGTGCTTTCAGTGTTGCAGGACAAACTCTATGGAACTCCCTCCCACAAGACAGGCATCATCCCTAAGCTTGTGTGTGTGTGTGTGTGCATGCATGCATATCTATAGCTATAGCTATCTTGAGATTATAAATTTTAGAGGTTTAATTAATGTTTTCCTGCGTTGTATGTTTCATTGCTGTGAGCTGTTTTAAGACCTGCATGGCAAAAAGTGGAATATAAATTTCTAAATAAATAGATTTGAATGGAAAACCTGCAGCTGAGTGAAACAGTCGTGGATTCCCAATGCTCTGCCTAGTCTAGGAGGAAGGGGGGGGGACACAAACAATAATTTATTCATAAATGTATATAATGAAGCTTCAACGTTTTTCTAAGCAGCATGCTTGAAAGACTGCCATATTTATTGGAAGAAAAGGGTGTTTAATTCTTACCTACTAACTATGTTTGTGTGTGCAGAATTGCCATGCAAGTATCTCTTCCCTCCTTCCCTTGCACATTTACCCTTGTGAAAGAAAAAAAGAAAGAAAGACCTTGCTGGAGCACCATAGAGGAAAATGCCAATATTGTGCAAAAATACAACCATCTGGGATAGTAATAAGCAACATTCCAAGTTTGCTCTTGCCGCCCCCCTAAACTGAAATTGCCCTGATGTTGCTTTTCATTTCTTAAAAAAATTGAGTGGGTATTTACATGTAACATTTAGTTTGCACCTCAGTTCTTTCAGATTCAATCAAGAGAAGCAGGAGTTAAAAGCAGTTAGCAAAATGACTGTACGTATTAGGGCTGGCAGGTATTATTCCAATGTAGGGCCATAGTACTTGCCACATCCAGTTACAACCAAGGTATATTTACTCCCATGATGCTATTAGGGCAATTACATGATTCAGCAGTAAAAGGCTTTGCTAGTACAAAATTAAGCAAACTTCAGGTAACCTCGGAATCAGCATGGCATTGCAACGTGAACTGAAAACGACAAGCAGCTGTTGGGATGGTTAGCATGAATGCCCACCCCCCAATACTATTAAGACAATACTTTAATATTACGTGCAAAGTACCAAATAGACACAGAGGAATTACTTCACAATGATGCCAGGAATGGAGGGAAGGATCCAACCCTGAGATCACTGACAAGTAGGGGCGTACGCTAATCCTACATGTAGGCATATCAAAGATGCTCTCTCCACTATAAAATAAGAACAGGCAACAGACTGTGCACACAGTCTCTTTGCAGATCCCCTCCCTACATCTGCCTTCACTGGGGTTAGGTATCACATTGGCACTAAAGTTGAGAAGAATCTACACTGGCTCCTGGTACTTTTCTGAGCATAATGTTGGTGTTGGCCTTTTAAGACCTAAACAGCCTCAGCCCAGTATACCTGAAGGAGCGTCTCCACACCCATCGTTCAGCCCAGATACTGAGGTCCACCTCCAAAGGTCTTCTGGAGGTATCCTCACTGTGAGAAGTGAAGCTACAGGGAACCAGGCAGAGGGCCTTCTCAGTGGTGGCACCAGCCCTGTGGAATGCCCTCCTATCAGATGTCAAGGAGATAAACAGCTACACAACTTTTAGAAGACATCTGAAGGCATCCCTGTATAGGGAGGTTTTTAATCTTTAATGTTTTATTATGTTTTTGTATATGCTGGAAGCTGCACAGAGTGGCAACTCAGTCAGATGGGTATTATTATTATTATTATTATTAGTTAAGAGCTTAATTCGTTCTGGAGGTCTGTTCTTAACCTGAAACTGTTCTTAACCTGAGGTACCACTTTAGCTAATGGGGCCTCCCGCTGCCGCTGCGCCGCCAGAGCACGATTTCTGTTCTCATCCTGATGCAAAGTTCTTAACCCAAGGTACTATTTCTGGGTTAGCGGAGTCTGTAACCTGAAGCGTCTGTAACCCGAGGTGCCACTGTATTAGGTGAACCTACCAAATTTGTCCTTGTCCATGGAGTTTTCTTGGCAGGGATACTGGAGTGGCTTGCCGGTTCCTCCTCCAGGTGGATCACGTTTAGTCTAAACTCTCCACTATGACCTGTCCATCTTGGGTGGCCCTGCATGGCATAGCTCATAGCATCCCTGAGTTATTCAAGCCCCTTCACCACAACAAGGCAGTGATCCATGAAGAACTTTAATTTCTCCTCACTTTTTGCCATCACAACCTTGATGGCAGAAAGTGAGGAGGAATTAAAGAACCTTTTAATGAAGGTGAAAGAGGAGAGCGCAAAATATGGTCTGAAGCTCAACATCAAAAAAACTAAGATCATGGCCACTGGTCCCATCACCTCCTGGCAAATAGAAGGGGAAGAAATGGAGGTAGTGAGAGATTTTACTTTCTTGGGCTCCATGATCACTGCAGATGGTGACAGCAGTCACGAAATTAGAAGACGCCTGCTTCTTGGGAGGAAAGCAATGACAAACCTAGACAGCATCTTAAAAAGCAGAGACATCGGCTGACTGCCAAGGAATTGATGCTTTTGAATTATGGTGCTGGAGCAGACTCTTGGGAGTCCCATGGACTGCAAGAAGATCAAACCTATCCATTCTGAAGGAAATCAGCCCTGAGTGCTCTCTGGAAGGACAGGTCCTGAAGTTGAGGCTCCAGTACTTTGGCCACCTCATGAGAAGAGAAGACTCCCTGGAAAAGACCCTGATGTTGGGAAAGATGGAGGGCACAAGGAGAAGGGGACGACAGAGGACGAGATGGTTGGACAGTGTTCTTGAAGCTATCAACATGAGTCTGACCAAACTGTGGGAGGTAGTGGAAGACAGGAGTGCCTGGCGTGTTCTGGTTCATGGGGTCATGGATACGACTAAACAACAACAACCACCAAATTTGTGCTTTCCAAAACATTATGCAAACAGAAACATGGCAATCCTTTTCAATTCACAAGTCTTCAATTTCCCCCCAATTAATTTCACACTCTTCTGAACTTTTCAATGAATTTACTGGACCAATGTAGGGCAATTGTGTAAAGCACCATTTCTGTGCAGCCACTGTTTCACATTTGTTTATGTCTCTGTGTTGCACTGAGCTCCTTTGTCAACAAATTATCATGTCGCATCATTTGCCGACAAACACTCAGGCATTTAGATCGGAGGATGAGTAATACAAGACTTCTGGTGCAAACTGCAGGTGATGGTGCAATTGCACACTACAGTCAACGTGGTGCAGCAGTGGAGTACTGTACTAGGATTGGTGAGACACTGGTTCAAATCCTCACTTGGGAGCCCCTGGCCCAGGCAACCATCTCTCAGGGTTGTTGTACATTTAAGTGTGTGTTATGTAATAACTCATAATGCATAAAGCACAACAAGCAACAAAAGTGCCACATGAGCTGGGGGGGGGGGAATCTTAGCAGCTGTGGCATAAGCCCTGGGATTTATGCTTCTACTTGCTGTTGAGATCACAATTCTAGTCTTTTTCATTATTACTGTCGTCTTTACTTCTCTTAAACAAACAAATAATGAAACCCAATGACGTTTATCGTTACACATGCAGGGGTAGTGCTTTTTGCAAATCCACCAGCTACTCAACTCCATGGATGAAATACTTTGGTCAGTTTTTTTTTAAATGACGGCCTGCGAGGTGCTTCAAGAAACAAAACCGCCATTTGCAAGGTTACCTAAACTTCTACGTTTCCCCTACTTTCCGTTTAGAAAAGTGACAGCAAAAAGACTTTATTTATTTTTAATTATTATTATTATTATTATTATTCTGCTGCTACTGCTCTTACTACTCATTTTGCTGAGACGACCTATGACAATGTGTCTCAGGAAAGAAGCTCCTGCACAATAAAACAGCAAAACTAAAAATAAACCTTTGGGGGGCCAGAGGCATTTGTTCATTATACAAATCAAAGGAGCACGCACAGAAATGGACACAGAGTGACTGGTAATGCCCGGTGAATTTCTAATGCTTGGCTAAAATGATTTGGGTGCATTGCATGCAGATGTCAGGTATTTTAATAAAGAGCTCCATTGTTCAGGGCCCCCTCACTCCTCCATAGCTCCCAGCGCTCCTTTAGGAAGGGAGGAAGGGAGGGGGCACGGGGGGGGGAACGACACACAGCCATTCCAGCTGGGCTTGGAACCTTGTTCGAGTCAGGAAAACCACAGCTCATAAGCAAAGAGGAAGCATAATGTTCTACAAGGACAAAACATTAGCAAAAATGTCACTCAGCCCCAGTTCCACATGTTGGCTGCCACGGCCTCTTCCTCCAAGCATGCCCGATTGATATAAATTCCATCTGCTCAGCAGCCAAGTGACAGAGAAGAAACACCAGCATCTGGTCTCTATTGCTGTCGGGTTTTTGTTCCATGTTAGACCTTAGCTAGAAACATATGAAGAGATGAAGGCCCTGGCAAGCGACTAAAAGGCTGCACTGGCACAAGAGAGCCTTTCTGATGCTTTTCACACTTCACTTTGGATTTTTACAGGGGAAAAGGCGGAGGGGACTTGATAAACTGCGCTTTAGGAGCCAACAGGCCTGGAGGTCATTTAGTCTTTGAAAGTGTGTGTGTGTGTGTGTAAAACTGAACAGCACCAACATATTTTCTCTCTCTCTCTCTCTCTCTCTCTCTCTCTCTCTCTCTCTCTCTAGTGCAACAAAAGGTAACTAAGTCACACAAGAATGTGACTCTTCAGCTAACCTCCCCCCAGTCTCTTAAACATCCACTGGTTTGGATATGGTCCCGAAGCACTTTATATTCTCTTGAAGAGCAGCTGGAAAATGCCAAAAGACCAAACCAGACGAGCTCTCTGTTTAACCCTGCTGTGTCTGGCAAGATGTTGCTTTTGCTGAGCTACAACTGGGAGAAGCACAGGAAGGGCCTACGTGCAAATGCAGGGCTGTTGTTGTTTGTTTTAAAAAAGAAATAACCATTTTCAACTGTGGCTGCATGTTTCTGCAGAACAATCTTCAATGTTGGCAATGTTGGTACGCTGAAGTTCAGGCTTCCCCAACCCTCCCCAACCTTCCAGATGTTTTGGACTACAACTCCTGCCAGCGCCAGCTATCACACCTATACTGTCTGGGGCTGGTGGGAGTTGCAGCCACAAACATCTGGAGGGTACCAGGTTAGGAAAGGCTGCCATGAGAAAGAGCTGCTACATGCGTTAAGAGTGAAACACCACTTGCTGCAGTAGGGAAACAGCCTGTTCCCATATGAGATGTGCAAATAATATAATTGCCGAAAGACTGAAGGACAAAAAATAATGGTGAGTGGCTGTCAGGACCATATAACACTGGTCCTGAAAGACCTACACTGGCTCCCAGTACATTAGATTCCACCTAAACATTAGGAAGAATTTCCTGACAGTGAGAGCTGTTCGGCAGTGGAATTTGCTACCAAGGAGTGTGGTGGAGTCTCCTTTGGAGGTCTTTAAGCAGAGGCTTGACAGCCATCTGTCAGGAATGCTTTGATGGTGTTTCCTGCTTGGCAGGGGGTTGGACTGGATGGCCCTTGGGGTCTCTTCCAACTCTAGGATTCTAGGATTCTACATTTCCAAGCACAATTCAAAGTGTCGGTGCTGACTTTTAAAGCCCTAAATGGCCTTGGCACAGTATACCTGAAGGAGCCTCTCCACCCCCATTGCTCAGCCCAGACACGGAGGTCCAGCTTTGAGGGGCTTCTGGTGGTTCCCTCATTGCGATAAGTGAGGTTACAGGGAACCAGGCAGAGGGCCTTCTCGGTAGTGGCCCCCTCCCTTCAGATGTCAAGGAGATAAAGAACTACACAACTTTTAGAAGACATCTGAAGGCAGCCCTGTGTAGGTAAAGTTTTTAATCTTGGATATTTTATTATGTTTCCGCATGCGTTGGAAGCTACCCAGAGTGGTTGGGGGCAACGCAGACAGATGGACAGGGTATAAATAAAATAGTAGTAGTAGTAGTAGTAGTAGTAGTAGTAGTAGTAGTAGAAGAATTCTGTTATATTTCCTCCAAAGCCAAGAATTAGATTTATATTTCTTAAAAAATATCAGCAAATGTGACATATTTTTCTGTATGCTCTCCTCGTGCTTCTGAGCTGTTGGGATCCCCGTTGCATTAGAGTGTCATCTCATTTGGGAGGAAGGGGTACAAGCTGACAAGGCGAAGTGAAGCAAGTGAACAGCAATCAAAATGACATTATAATACACACATACACACGAGCTGAAGAGAAATAACTAAGAAAAGGCGGCGAGTGAGAACTGCTCCAGAGGACACATAAATTTATAATAAAGCCTTACAACACTTAATTATTAATTAGAAAAGAAGGAAGCTTTTATTTAACAAACAGGAAAATGTCACCATCATCCATGTTCAGGCAGAGGGATAATGGCATGGGCTCACTTAATGATTTCCAGAAATGTCCAGTACGTGCGCTTTCAAAACAAAACGACTTCTCCTGTACAGTACAGACAGCATAAAGACTATAGGCGACCAAAGGATGGAATGGCAAGAGCCAGTTCAACCCAAAGTTTTTCCTCCTCAAAAACAGGATACATTATGCCAGAAACTGTACACGAAGTTCTTAAGGAGGGGGAAGTCCTCTTTTCTTTTGCTTATAGATCTTTCCTTCCTAACCACTAGCATGCCTTTAGTTTCACCTGTGTAGACATCTGCAGACTATCTTCTCTCTCTCTCTCTCTCTCTCTATATATATATATATATAAATATATATATAGCTGTGCCCTTCATGTCTGAATCCTGCCTCCAACATGGTGAACTGCTGTCATAGGTGATATCTACACTAGGTAAAGGTAAAGGGACCCCTGACCATTAGGTCCAGTCGTGTCCGACTCTGGGGTTGCGGCGCTCATCTCGCTCTATAGGCCGAGGGAGCCGGCGTACAGCTTCCGGGTCATGTGGCCAGCATGACAAAGCCGCTTCTGGCGAACCAGAGCAGCGCATGGAAACACCGTTTACCTTCCCGCTGGAGCGGTATCTATTTATCTACTTGCACTTTTGACGTGCTTTCAAACTGCTAGGTGGGCAGGAGCAGGGACCGAGCAACGGGAGCTCACCCCGTTGCGGGGATTCGAACCGCCAACCTTCTGAGCAGCAAGCCCTAGGCTCTGTGGTTTAGACCTCAGCGCCACCCGCATCCCAGGCACTACTGATTAGTATCTACACTACTGATTGGTAAACACCAGTGTAACTTCCCAGAAACGAGTTGCAGCTGAATTGAGCCCTCCGATTTGCAGAGTTGCAAGAGACTTGATGCCGTTAACTCACCTATGGGCCTCAAGCGATGTACTCCATTTTAAGAAGAGGTGGTTGACAGGAACATTATTCCCATTAGTGTGCTCCTAAACGAGAGGAATTCCTGCTCTGCAGAGCTTATGCTTGGAGCCTGAATTAAAATCTTTTTGTCCCCTGGTGAACACTTTTAACAACACTGCTTATTCCAATTGAACATGCCATCAATTCCTAAGCAGCCCTTCTCCCAACTATATATAGTTTATAACATGGCTATCACTGATTCGTTTAGAAAACACATTCCAAGGTGCTCTGTAACATACAAGGTCTCCAGCCACCTTCACATTCTCATTCCCTGTGTTCTGCTATATTTTGTTGGAAGCAGCCCAGAGTTTCTGGGACAATCCAGTCAGATGGGCAGGATACGAATTATGGTTATAATTATTGCCAGCAATATTTTTTATGGAAAAAGAGGTGCCTGAACTCACAAGAGATGCCTCCCTTGTTCTCTTAGAATGGTAATGGCGCCCACATGAGAAGTGCCAGAACTGAGTTCCGGCTAAATAAGAGCCCTGATTATTACCATTCCTCAATCATAATTAACCACTCAAGGCTGATACCATTGCTATGCTTTTACTGCAATTAAAAAAAATGTTATTAAGGGTGCAATCCATCCCTACCTCAGGGTGGATCACTTCCTACAGGGGAACAGAGTAGAACTTAAATGCACAGGACCCGGAATGCCATTTATGGTAGGAAAGCATCAGACAGACGTTCTCCTTCTTCCTCAAAGGAGAGAAACTAACCTACTAAATGAACATATAGGGTTTGTGTACACACACACACACACACACACACACTTAATGCATATGGTGTTTTACAGGTTGTTTTCAGACAAACAACAAGTTGACTTAGTCAATGGCAGTCCTTGAAGCAGAAAGCTTTTGTGTTTTTTCTCTCCATGGGTTAACTTAAAAGGTAACTGCTTTGAATGAACACCTGGGCAAGAAATGCACCTGCTATTCCCATGCCACACCTGTAGGACCTTTATTACAATTCGCAAACCCTGCAATACACTCCTAATGATGGCTTTCACCCCTCCCCCCAAAAAATTGCTAAGGTCAAGTGATGGAACTAAATGCCATGATCAAAGCTCTTTAGAAGGTGAGGCAAATTTACTTTTTTCCTCCCACCAGGCAATCAGCAGAGCATCACAATCGATGTGGTGTATCATATAGTATTACGCAAACTTAATTATGCTATATTATGGGTAGTACAAACCACTGGGGTAACATCACCGAGATCAATAGAGCTAACACCAGAAAGGACTCTATGAAGCTTATTGCTCGCACCAGTGGTCGATACAGCCTTTCTTAAAAGGCGAAGAGGAACTTTTGCGAAGATCTGAGTGTCCCACATGCATGGGAATAAGGGTGGGATGAGTCCGGTGCCTAGCTCTGTGAGATGCATCGATGCAATTTCCCGTAAGTGAGAAACTTGAAACAATACAGCTGCCGCGATGAGTGAATAGCTGATGGAGCTTGTGTGAGCTTCCGTGGCAAGCCAGGGCATTGCTCTAGTGTGAATGACAAGTGATGGACCGAATCGCAGGGGAGCTACCAATGAGTTATTAATGGTGACAGGTACACTACCTGGGAGACAGGTTGAGAGGGGGGAAAGATTATTTATAAGCGAATAGTTAACAGCTGTACCTACTGCTAAGCATTACATGGATGCCACAAACTGTAGAATTCAAATCGCGGGTTATTCAAGCACGAACAACTGCCTGTCACCAAACTTGCAGCGCATCGCTACAAATTAAGGTGGGAGAGATGAGACAGGGGCTGGAGCAATGCCTCGAACGGGAAGGCAATGTCATCATGGAAGCCGAGATAAGAACCGAAAAGAGCTGAGATAACTACGAGGTGAATTACGGTTCTTAATAACAACAATGAATTGGCACGAACAGCTTTTTAATTTTTTCCTGGGGGCTTTTCATAGGAGAGCAGATGCTGAATGGATCCAGCACTGGCAAAAATAAATGAGGAGAAAATCGCAGTAAAGGAAAGCGGGGGGTGGGGGGTGGGGAAGAGGGGGGCGGGTGACATGTTCAGAGAAGTTTTCTTTTTAGTGAAAGAAATAATAAACTTCCGTGGTAAAGACTTAACAGACTTCGCCACCGGTGTGATAGCTGATTTGTCAAATCTGTAAGGAAGAGCACCAGCCTGGGAAGAAGCTAAGGAAAGAAATTCTACCTATTGCGGCATTTGAGATGAAGCTGGCCCCACATGCAGTATGAATTCTACAAATATTGGCTGCGTTAATGACTGTGTTTTCTCGCTGCCATAAACTGCAGCAATGCAAATGTGATCCTGGCCCAGCGTAAGAACAAATTCTGAAAGTTTTCCACAAAGGACATGCCTCCCCTATTCAAATCACATAGCACCTACCGTACTTCCTTCTTTCCTGTAAGCTGAAAAGCTAAAGTACAAACCACAATACAATATTGTTCTCTCTCTCTGATGTCTTCCTCAGCATTAAGATTGAGATTCTGAGCTCCTGTAGATTTTCTTATTCTCATGGAATTATGTGCCTTAATGTTGCTATAATAAATATTAAACAATATCTCCATGAGTAACCCTTAAACATAACTGAGGGTTTCTTTTAAAGTAAAGCAGGAGTGAGGAATGTAAAAACAAACCAGCCTTATGCAGCCTGCTTTTCCATAAGGGTCCATCTTTCTTTCGGCCACAAAGGAAGATCTAAACTGGATATTTACCTGGCAGTTTAGCTTTTGGCACGAGCCAGCCAAAGTTGCATATTTTTATGTCTCGGGCAGTGCTTAAGCATTTGCTTGGATGTTCCAAAAGCAGGGTACAGGTGGGTAGCCTAATGCGCTTTATGTTGTGGGAGGGATATTGCTGAAGTGCCTTCAACAGACTTCTCATAATCAAAGAGTTACACTCCATGCTGCCCCACACTCCATGCTGCTGGGTGCAATAGGTCTCCTTGGATTGGTGCCTTCCAGCACCTGCCACAGGATCCTAACAGGCCAAGTCTTGCCTCTCCTTTGTCTCTTGTTTACTGGACTTGGATGATCTTCTGGCCATCACCCTATCCAACCTGTAAGCTCCTTGGATGGTTGCTCATGAGAAACCAGGCAAAACTCCAGCCGTTTCTTTAGTAGTTTTATTGTGCATACTATGTACAGTGCAGAGCTAAAAAGTTCATGTCTCTTTCAACCGTCTGCAGAATCCGGGAGTGGCCCCTTCCGGTTCTGACCCCAACGTAAGAGTTTCGGTATACGAAATCTCCGCCTCCCCTCTTTTCGTTTCACCCCTCTGTGTACTTGGGGCGACGGAAATAGAGTGTCTCCCTCCTCACCCGCTGAGCGAGAGGAGTGCAGGGTCTCTCCAACATCCCCAGAGCCTTGGCTCTCCAGCTCCCGAGCTGCCTGCCCCTCCCCACTGGAGACCTCGCTGCTCCCTCCGCTGGACAAGGAGGTGCTACTGGTCAGGTGGGGCTGAGGCTCTCTGTAGCATCCCAAGAGCCCTTCCACCACCCTGCGCTGAGCCGGGGACAGTTCCCTGACACCCAATGCCACCCTGGAAGCCTCGATCTAAGCCAGGACAGGGAATGTTCTGAAATTCATGGCATTTATATCCCACCTTTCTTCCAATGAGCTCAAGCTTCTCTCTTCCTCCCTGTTTTATCCTCAGAACAACCCTGTGAGGTAGGGTAGGCTGGGAAGCTGTGACTGGCCCAAGGTCACCCAGTAAGTAGTAGGGATTTGCATCATTCAAACTGCTGCATTTCGCCGGAGAGAATGCATAGAAGCAAGAGCCCAGCTTTCATGTATTTAGTTGAGACAGACATGCCATCCATAACTTAATTTGCCCTTGCTTTATCATGGGTGATGTGACCCTCATATTGGTTACAGTCCCTGCAGAACTCTGACAATGCCCAAACCCGTTTCCCTTTCAACTCTACATCTGCTCCAGTTTTGGTATTTGCTGTTCTCACATAGAAGCTCCCTCCAGATCTGCTGTTGAATTTATTTAATGCACCCCTCTGTTTTAAAATTGGGTTTCCCTACACACAATGCTGTGTAGGGGGAAATGGCAGCTCTGTTAATAAAGGCATTCCTCCGTCTTGGGATGATACTTCATTTGTTGCTGCATTCTAACCTATCAACAGTGACTTAAAAGACATTACACACAAAATGTAAGGATAAGGAAGGTACTTTTTACCATATGTGGTGGCCCTGTAAAAAAAGTAAAAGACCTGGGAAATGATATACAATGAATTGAAAAAAATGTTTAAGATAATTTTTGTCAAAAAAAACAGAAGCCTTTTTTACTTGGATTAACAGGGGATGAAATACCAAGGGACTTAAAAAGAGTATATATGTATGCGACAACAGCCGCAAGAATGCTACCTGCCCAGAAGTGGAAAGAAGAGAAGGTACCAACAAAAGAAGAATGGATAACTAAGATGATGGACTGTGCTGAAATGGCAGATGACCGTGAAGATCAGAGATCAGGATGAGAAAAAGTTTGAACAGGAATAAAAGAAATTTATAGACTATTTAAAAGGCCAGTGTAAATATATTAAAACATTAGCGGGTTTGATAGAACATTTATTAAAGTATATAATTGGAAATTAGGATAAATAAGAGGGAAAACAAAGAGTTTGGAGAAATAAAATAAGATGCAAGCAATCGGGGGGAGAAAATTGGAATCTAGGGGAGGGGAGGGGGAAGTCGATATTGTATCTTTGGAAAAGTATTGAATTTATAAAATATTGTGATTATAAAATTTGAAAATAAAATAATAAAAAATAAAAAGACATTATACACACACATCCACAAACACACCCACCCCTCACTTTGTGTATGTATGAGCTAAGTTTGCCTACTATTGGACATTCAGCAGAAGTGGCTACAAAACCCAGGAAGGAAAGAAGGAAGGAAGGAAGGAAGGAAGGAAGGAAGGAAGGAAGGAAAGAAGGAAGGAAGGAAGGACGGAAGGAAGGAAGGAAGGAAGGAAGGAAGGAAGGAAAGCTTTCTGAAAAATTTGTAGGCTTTTGTATGTGTACAGAAGGGGGGGGGGAGAAAAACAAAACAGAAATTCACTTAACCCCATTCACATGTCTAGCCGGCTGATTGTTTAAGTGTGATTTACTTCTTTAATGTATAAACTTCATCACAGAACCATCAGAATGTTTCCATTCAGCAAGCGTAAACAAACAAACAGAAGAGAAGCCACAAAATAATTATAAAACATATGGCGTGCACCACGGCTGTGTTTATTTTATGACAGTTAACTTTATTTACAGTGTAATCTGGGAAGAATTAATTCTCAAAGGACTTTACACAAAATATGGCCAGTTCCCCCCTCCTGCCCCACCTCACCCTCAAACCGCACACACCAGAGTTATGTTGTCAACCCGAGTAAATAAACTGTCCTAAGTGGAAATCTCTTGTTTTCTACAAACAAAATGCAATGCCTTGTTTTTTGTGTAATGGGTTCATTATGAATTCTTGAGTGACAAAAACTATACATTGCCAGCAGCAATAAAAGCCAGGATCCTAGGAAGGACGGCTGGTTTTTATACCATGCCAAAGTTTGGTGGAAACATAACATTTTAAAAGGCTTCCTCTGCCTGAATTTGCTTCTCAAGATGGTCTTGTGTTCACATTAGCCATGTATCTCTACAGCTTGAGAAAAGCTTTGTGCAAATATACTCTCTTTTTTGTTTTTCATAGTCGGTTATTATAGTAACATATTTCCAGAGACATTTGGAAGAGAGCAGTAACTCATTTTAGAAGCTAGTTACTAACTTGGCTCAATGTTTCAGGCAGAAGTATTAAATATTATGCAGGACAGCACCCAAATAACACTGCGTCTCAGGGAAGTTTTCGAGAACCAGGAAGGAAGAGCTTCTTCCCCCAAGTTATGCTTCATAGCAGACCTGGTCTACCCTTGGCCCCTGTCCATACCTTCCCTTCCACACACGAGACACAAATGTAAGACTAAGGTCTAATAGATGTTGGGAAAGCTCAGTTGGTAGAAACAAAATAGAAAATTCTTTCCAGTAGCACCTTAGAGACCAACTGAGTTTGTTCTTGGTATGAGCTGAAGAAGTGTGCATGCACACGAAAGCTCATACCAAGAACAAACTCAGTTGGTCTCTAAGGTGCTACTGGAAAGAATTTCCTATTTTGTTTCGACTATGGCAGACCAACACGGCTACCCACCTGTAACTCAGTTGGTAGAGCATAAGATGCCCAGGTTCGATCCCCACCTTGGGCAAAAAATCCTGCATTGCAGGGGATTGGACTAGAAGACTTGTGTGGTCCCTTCCAACTCTACGTTTCTATGATTTTACAGATTTAATTGCTTTTACTACACTGCTGATGTCTGAGTTACATTGCCATGGAAGCGCAGGGAGTGCTGGTCTCACTTTGGTTCTCGGAGTGCAGCTTGCTCAGCTTTCATAACTTGGAATGCAGTATTCATCACCAGCAGCAGGTTGCATGGAGGGGTGAAGTTGCTTACCTGACCTCCTGGCCAGGTAAGCCTGCCTGATTACCTGGAGGAGGTGTGGCAAGGCAGCAGGGTGCAGTGCAAACACACCAGCAGAATCAATGTGGCATTCCTGCAGGTGTGTTTGCACTGCACTGCCCTATCTGGCTCCTTATCTCTGGGAGGAAAGGTAAGTGCCTTCATCTCACCATGGTGTCTGCTACTGCTCATCACTAGTGTTTGGGTGTTCAGAAGTGTGGTGAAACGTGCCTTCATCACTGAATAGATTTTTCTCAGTTCTGTCAGTGTTTCTGGTTTGATACTATGAGCTTCAATGGGAAAGCTGCACTGCTCCAGCACAGGAATGCCCTTAGTTGTCTATAGTTATAATAATAATAATAATAATAATAATAATAATAATAATAATAATAATAATAATAATAATAATAATTTATTACTTATACCCTGCCCATCTGGCCGGGCCTCCCCAGCCACTCTGGGCGGCTTCCAACAGAATATTCAAAACACAATAAAACACCAAACATTAAAAACTTCCCTAAACAGGGCTGCCTTCTAAAAGTCAGATAGTTGTTTATTTCCCTGACATTTGGTGGGAGGGTGTTCCACAGGGCGGGGACCACTACCAAGAAGGCCCTCTGCCTGGTTCCCTGTAACTTCACTTCTCACAGTGAGGGAACTGCCAGAAGACCCTTGGAGCTGGACCTCAGTGTCTGGACAGTATGACTGGGGTGTGTGGAAACGCTCCTTCAGGTATACTGGGCTGAGGCCGTTTAGGGGTTTAAAGGTCAGCACCAGATATAACAGATCACCTCCCCCAAAATGTGGTAGTGGTGGGGTTTTATGAACATTTCTGTCAGTCAAAAGTAGTGCTACCTTTGGCTTAGTGTGTCTAAACAGGGACACGTGGTTAAGCTCTCTCATCTCTAACCGCAACCTATTTTCAACTTTTAAAATCCACGAATGTACCTCAAGGATTACCTTCGCCCATGGACATTTAGACAATCCTCAGCAGCTTCCCTACAAGTCCTCCCTCTGGAGTCAGGTAGCTGGTGTGGAATGCTCTCCCCAGGGAGGCTTACCTGGTGCTGAGATTGATGTATTTTAAGAGCCAGGTGAAGACCTTCTGATTTGCCCAGGCCTTCTAGACAGAGGTGCCGAGTTGTGCCAACATTGAGGGGGCCCCATGGCATGCCCATGACATCACGTGTGCTCAGGCATAGTGAGTGCGTGACATCATGCCCATCACACAAATGCAGAGGAGGCCAACCTTCAGGAAGTGCTTTGCCAGCATGCCTTCCCAATCATCAAAGTAATGCGCATTGCTCTGGTAAGATTATCAGGAAGTCCAACATGGAGGGGGCTCGGCCCCCATGGAGTTGGCCTACCTGCTTCTCGATGTTTTAGTATTGGATTGTATTTTAATCTAGCTGGCACTAGCTCATTGTGGCTGCTCTGTTTGCTTTGTTTTTTTTTTAATTTCTGCTTTATTGTGTTTTTAAATTATTGTTAGCCACTCTTGAGAGCCTCGGGGCTACAGAGCAGGATATAAAATGCTTAAAATAAAGGTAATGGTTTATTTTATGAGTGCCCGTTGTGGTCAGTTTCCATACCTCATAATAACTGGAGTTACAGGTGCCCTTGAGGTAACAAAAACAAGGGAAGGGAAACACCAATTCCCACATCCTTCCCAAACACGTTTCCCTCGTCTCAAGTCTTGGTAGCTTTTCGCTTGTCATGATGGAAGATTATTATCTTTCAGTTGTAAATGAATCCTTTCTCCATTCTACCTGGGATGTGGATCTTTTTGTTCAGCCAAAACAATCTATTTCCAATCTGCATATATGAAATAAATACACGCCGCTGAAACATGTCTACCCCTCTCTCCCTAACATGTGGCAGTCCTTGGCAAAATACCTAAGTAGTTTCTCAGAGTTTGTATGATGGGGCCATAATTGCTGCACCATTAGCCTGCACTTTTGCCACCTTAATATTCCACTTGCATAAAACCTATTTCTTGGTGGGCAGGCAAAATTGTCCTACTCAGAGTAGACCCACCGGAAGCTAACGGAGATGACTAACTTAGGTTTATGAATTTCAGTGGGTCTGCTATGAGTAGTTCTTAGCTGAGCACAACAGGACCACACATTTCCTGCTGAGACAAACATTAAGATTCTACTGCTCACACAATTTTTCCCTGCCATAAAAATGGCTATGGGTAGTTTTAGAATGTTAAAGCTATGCCCAAAATTCTGATTCAGAACTTTCCAATTCAAAGCAATCATTGTTTATATATATATATATATATATATATATATATATATATATATATATACACATACCCCTAGAACTTTGTAGTTATTGGTTACCAGTGTCTTATAAGGCCAATTGAGCAATTATTGGGAATAATTTTACAAATGCTGGGAATAGTGAGCTGCATAACAAAATATAAGTGAAGCAAACAGAAATACGAAGTTTTAGAACACATTCTAAAACATTCTTAAGTGATAAAGGGAGGGGAGATCTATGTTCTCATATTTGTTTATTGTTTTATTTTTTTAAAAAAAATCTGTCCATATCAATTTTGAACTTATTAAGCATTAAAAGCCATTTCTTGCTACCTTCAGCACTGCACTTCTGACTTCCTTGAAGGCAACAATAAGTGTTAATGACATTTACCCCTTCTGATAAGAGTCATTCTCACTTCACTATTATTATTTGTTATTGCTTAGGACAGGCAGTAGCAGTGCATTGAAAGATCAGCACTGCGAGAGAAACAGCCCCCCCTTGAGATGTCTTAGACTTCAAGAAAAAGCACTAAATCAATGTATGCTAGAGAAACGGAAAGTCTGATTCTTTCAGGACCTTCACAGTTTTTAAAAAGTCGCTGTGGCCCTAAAATTTCAAGACTGCCTAAAGCCAGTGCCATTAGAATACCACAAATGAAAACCAGTCCCTAAATTTCAAGAATTTAGGTACATAGGCGCCCAGATGGGATAAAAACCCAAGCCCGCTTCAGAAAAGATTGTGACAACATTTACTAAAGATTGGAAACGTCCCGTAGACTTTTTGCATGAAAAAGGAAAAGAAATAAAGACATTTGGATTTGAGGAAGATAATGTTTGTTTATAGAAAGTGGTTTTGTTGGGTGATCTATTGGAGTGGGTGGAGGAGCGTCTCCACCCACATCATTCTGCCCGGACACTGAGGTCCAGCTCCGAGGGCCTTCTGGCAGTTCCCTTCCTGCGAGAAGGGAAGTTACAGGGAACCAGGCAGAGGGCCTTCTCGGTGGTGGCGCCCACCCTATGGAACACCCTCCCATCAGATGTCAAGGAGATAAGGAACTATCTTACTTTTAAAAGACATCTGAAGGCAGCCCTGTTTAGGGAAGTTTTTAATGTTTGATATTTTATCATGCTTTTAATATTCTGTTGGGAACCTCCAAATGACAGTCAACTAGGCATGCCCATACTGGAGACCAGTGACTCTCATAAATGGCTTTACTGAGCATGCCCAAGAGAAGGGATAAGTCTTCACAGCTGACACACATAGGTGCTGTTTGGCAAGTTCACCCTGAAGAAAAGTGCAGAATTAGGCTCCCTTCCAAGTAAGTTTTATGATTAAATATTTATTTGGGGTTTTTTAAAAAAAATATATATATGATAAAAGCCACAAATGGTTAAGCAAAATGTATTAAGCTTGATCTTATTTAAATGTTTGAAATCAACCTATATACCCCTTTTTACATTAAACCTGACGTTTTGTTTGTCTTGGTGGCCTTGATCACTAGAATAGCAAAGGGCAGTATGATAAAACACTCCTTGTTATGTTCTGTGGGTTTGTGATTTTTTTTAATAACAGCTGCAGCAAAATAAATACAGACCATGAACTCCAGTCCTGGCACATAAACAGCTTTACAATGTGGTTTTTATGAAGGAAGCACACATGGTTGTGGCTTCGCTTGGAGAGGCTTCCAGTGTCTGTGCCCCAGTAATTCTACCCCACTGTGTTAGGGCTCATCTTTTACACCTTCCCAAAGGAAGCTGGACAGAGGCCTATTAGGTGCACTGCACCATCAAAACAGAAAGAGGGGCGCATAGCTTAGCATTGCACTCATGACAGAATGAATGCTCTGGAGCTTGTGCCAGTCTCCAGCGTGGTTTACACAGCTCTCTTGCTGACACCACACTTTGTTGGTATCAGTTGCGCTTCAATGTGCAGCCCATCTGCGTTAAGCCCTCTCTTCCGGGATTGCCAGGATTGGGGTCACGCTCTCTTCTCCTAAACCACAAACTGTAGCCAGTAACAAACCTTGGCTACAGGTAAGTGTTCAACACGAGAGAGCTAACTAAGATCCTGGGATCCTTGGCTTAACTGCTGCTCCACACTGAGGACAGAGAAGAGAAAGTGGCTGCAGTCTCCTTGCTGGAAGCCAGCACATTCATGCTAAGCCAATGCCATGGTCTAGCTTAGCATTATATGTGAATGTCTGCAAGATCGGCAGCAGGGGGGATATATTGCCTTCATGGCTTGTTTGTGGGCTTCCAGGCAGCATATGGCTAAGAAAAAAGATTCTAGACAGGATGGCTCCATGGCAGATCCAAAAGTGCCGTTCTCTTCTTTCTCTGCTGCTATGAAAAGCTGATTCATGCTTTCACTGTTGACAGAAATGTTAGGTTGATTGAAAATGCAAATGCACAATTAAAAGCATTAATTAACCTTCATTGTGGACACAAAGTTTATATTGCTGCAATATTGCACGCAGACATATATTACATTTATTAAGGGGACAAATGGGTTTAAATATGAGCTAATAAAAGCTTTGCCGCATTTTGTGAGCGTCCGCCCTCACTTCAACACACCTCAACCGGTGATACTCTGCTACCCAAGTTATGTACATATGCATAAAATTACAGGAACCAAGTAACAGGCTTGCTTGCCCGGGTTCCTTACCATATCTCATTGCCCAGCAACACGGTCTACAGCCAACTGCTAACCAAGTCAATATGTTTGGTAAGACTCGTAACAGCTGTTCTAACTTGCCTAGATAATTATTCTCCTATAACCCAGCAAATATTCAGTACACTGTTGTCAAGCATAATAATCACACCGAAGCCTTGAAGGCTATGGTGTGATTGAACTTTAGCCAGATAAAGTGACCTTTAACCTAATGGTGTGTTATAGGGCTTTACAGCATTCAGCTATGTGGCTCGCAGTGTAGCTGTTAACAATCCTGTATATATAAGGACCTAACTACACATGATGCTAAATGTGTCATTGGCAATCATACCTGAGTTTTTTTTATTTTATTTAATATTGTGAGGGCAGGCAGGGGATTTTCCAGAGATCACAGTGTACAGGAAGGGGAAGTTTAACCCTACCTTCCACAGCTGCAATACAGGGGAATCATCCTCATACTGCAGTTAGAGAAGGGAGAAAAGGCCTCTGACTGGTGCCAATGGGAAGTTTTCTTCTGTTACTCATTGAAGCAGAGGGAGGGAGTGATTTTCACCAAAATCATGGCTGGGAAAGGAAGGGTTAAGCCACCCCTCCCCGTGCACTGAGGTCCCCATAGAATATTGGGTGCGTGTAAACTAACCAACTTAGTTTACAGTGAGAGATTTCACTTTCTTGGGTTCCATGATCACTGCAGATGGTGACAGCAGTCACGAAATTAGAAGACGCCTTCTTCTTGGGAGGAAAGCAATGACAAACCTAGACAACATCTTAAAAAGCAAAGACATCACCTTGCCGACAAAGGTCCGTATAGTTAAAGCTATGGTTTTCCCAGTAGTGATGTATGGAAGTGAGAGCTGGACCATCAAGAAGGCTGATCGCCGAAGAATTGATGCTTTTGAATTATGGTGCTGGAGGAGACTCTTGAGAGTCCCATGGACTGCAAGAAGATCAAACCTATCCATTCTCAAAGAAATCAGCCCTGAGTGCTCACTAGAAGGACAGATCCTGAAGTTGAGGCTCCAGTACTTTGGCCACCTCATGAGAAGAGAAGACCCCCTAGAAAAGACCCTGATGTTGGGAAAGATGGAGGGCACAAGGAGAAGGGGACGACAGAGGATGAGATGGTTGGACAGTGTTCTCGAAGCTACTAACATGAGTTTGGCCAAACTGCGGGAGGCAGTGAAGGATAGGCGTGCCTGGCGTGCTCTGGTCCATGGGGTCACGAAGAGTCGGACACGACTGAACGACTGAACAACAACAAAACTAACCAAAAGCCACCAATGTGATTGCTTGGAAATGCATTTAGCATCACCTATAGTTAGGTTGTAGGTGTTTCAGATTCCTCTGTAAAGATATGAGAGCTTCTTAGCTGTGCATCTATCTATCCCACGGTGCAGCTGTAACTTTTAAAAACTCATCGAAACATGGGTAGAGCCCCAGGTCGGTGGTGCAGGACATGCATTGCCTGTACAAGGTCCCAAATTCAATCCCTGGAATTCCTCCAGGTAGATCTGAGAAAGATTCCTACCTGAAACTCTGGAGGCTCAATGTACTGAGCTAGCTAGACCAATATAATTCAGCAGAAGTCAGCTTCCTCAGTGAGGAAGTGTAAAGAGGACGGGAAAAGCCTCACACACCCCCATCCTCAATCCAGTCTCGGGGTCTCTTCCAACTCTACAATTCTATGATTCTAAGTTTAGCTTGAGCAACTAGCCTCTCCCAGGCCAAGACTTTAAGAACAGCAGAAGAAGCTGGGAAGGGAGAGGAGGAGTTCAGGGATGTTAAAAATTAATAATTTTATAAGTTGTGTGTCTTTGTGTCTCAATTTGATCCTTTTTACATGGTTTTTGTATGTATTGTGGTAGTTCATGCATTGTGACCTGCAGTTATTTTTTAATTGAAAATAGTTTAATATTTATTTATTGTAATTGTTAAGAGCTAATTTCTGTTTAGTTATTATTTGCTGACATTTCGAGAGTTAATTCTATTGTGCACTATTATATTCTAATACAGGGGCCAGCAACCTTTTTCAGCCGTGGGCCGGTCCACCGTCCCTTGGACCATGTGGTGGGCCGGACTATATTTTTGGGGGGGTGGGGGGTGGGGGATGAACAAATTCCTGTGCCCCACAAATAACCCAGAGATGCATTTTAAATAAAAGGACACATTCTACTCATGTAAAAACACGCTGATTCCTGGACCGTCCACGGGCCAAATTCAGAAGGCGATTGGGCCGTATCCGGCCCATGGGCCTTAGGTTGCCTACCCCTGTTTTTTTTAATTGTTTGCTTATCATATACAACGTAATTAATAACAAAATTCAGAAAACTAAAGAAAAATATACAAAGTATACACTCGACCAATACCTATATACCATATTACATAAACAAATATCTGTATATCATATTACAAAAATAATACCCCCCTGTTCTAATAGATTGTTGAATATTACTTTACTTGATATACTCTGGACCCTCTGGATATGGATTCAATTCGTTCTGGGGGTCAGTGCGCACCCCGAAAAATCCATAACCAGAGGCACTGCTTCTGCGCACATGCACTGCACGATAGAGCACTACTGCACATGCGGCAAAACCCGGAAAAATACTTCCTGGTTTGCTGCTTTCGCAACCCGAAGATTATGCATCCAGAGAGGTACGTAACCCGAGGGTCCACTGTAGGTCATTCCATTTTAAAGTTATGTCTTCTTATGGCCTTCTGCATTGGATCAGATTATTATAAGGTGTGTGTTCTTTGTTGTTACTGCCTTGTGTACAGTAATACAGAAAGGTGGAATACATATTAACAATGAAATGGAAAAGAAAGAAGAGAAGAGAAGAGAAGAGACCTAACTTGCTTTAAGCAAACTTCCTATGTTCCTAAAGTAAATTGTCAGGATTCTGACCACCTGATTGTCAATCCTAATCATAGTTAGGTACCAATTGAATGGCAAAGACCTAGGTGACAACCATATCCATATGTCATGTTATATTATATTTTGTTTCTGTGCCAAGTTCTGGCCACAACTCAAACAATACAGTGCAATTTAATAACGAAATTATCTCAAAAACCAAATACTTCCGCCCCCTTGCTGGAGGGCAGGGGAAGAAGGATCCCAAACATGGGAGAAAGAGCAGTAGCAAGGATCCTAGGTGGTGTTGGTGAGAAAGCATGGTGCCTGTTCTTCAAAAGTTGTAGTGCTGGAGAAGTGCCTTTGCTGTTTACGATGCAACAGAACTAACAGTCTGCAACAAGTTATGCTGCAGATCAGTCCTGCAGATATACAGTCATTCCAGCAGGTAATTAAAAAGCAGGCATTGGCCTCTTTCTGCAACACTTACTCACTACAATGAGACGACCCCCCCCCCTCCAAATTTACCATGAAGAAGTTGCAGGAAATGGTGGGTTTTTTTGTGATTTTCGCTCTTGAAAATAAATGCATTTTAACCTCTACATAGAAAACTAGTCTACTTAGGATGCTAGCCTTTTTACTCACCTTTTATTATTCAGACCCCAGGAATTTACACTTAAGTGCATAAGCACACATGGCATCGTTTAAGAGAGAAATGTACATCTGTGTTCACAAGGCATAGGCCTCAATCTAAAGCATATGTACGTGAAGGCACATATCCACATTTTCAGAGAAGAGGGGAAATCAGTGATAATCTTTACATAGGATTTTTTTTAAATTACATTTAAAGCACCCGTAATCATTTAACCCTTAAAAGAAAAATTTATAACATTTAAACAACTTATTTTATTCTAACATATTTGCAATTTGCTTTATTTACGTGGTAGTCTCAGTTTGTCCGAAGCTCTTGAGGACAGAGTAAAAAGAGGGAACGAAAAGATTATTAGAATCTATCTAACATTTAGTCTATTGTTGGCATCCACATAAATTTCTTCCAGAGTAGGTAGGCAAAGCAGAACACTGAAATAGGGAACAGGCTCGTTTGTCACAAGATGTATATTGTGCCTCATATTTCAGGTTCTAGAAATTATAGAAACCTACCATTTCTTTAAAAACACACACAAATGAAATCTGGGGATTTGGGGATTGCGATGCATTGGGGAGACAGACTGCCCTCCGTTCCCCAAATGAAGCTGGCACCGTGATGTGTAAGATTATATTCTACTGATTTCAATGGAAATGATAACTTATGCTGCCTTGGAACGTGAAAGATGGAACTGTTCCAGAGTTCAAAGCAAGTCATAGCTACTATGGTATAAATCCAGCATGAAATATTGAAGATTGTTTGTACGCAACTGTCAGGGATAGAGGGACTACTCGGGAGGAGCAGGGAGAGACAGAGGAGCAAGCCAGAGCTGGGAGAAAAGATAGCAATTCCTCCAGGGAAGGGGAGTCACTGGGTTATAGAGAACAGCCACCCATAATCTCCACAGATTCATCTCCCAGCTCAAGCCCCCGTCAGGAAATGTCTCCGGAAGAGGGGGAGATGGCTGGCTCTGGTATGGCAGGGCAAATACCAAGAGCAGTCAGTCTCAGACAGGAAGAAGTGACAAGGGGGGGAAGGAGGCGACGCAGACGTCATTTTAGAGTGCCGAGCCGTTGGCTTTGTTGGCGGGGGGGGGGAAGCCCGCCACTCCGGGAAACTGAAACTAACTGAGCAGTCGTGCTCCAGAGACTCTGTGATTACATTATGGACAATAAATAGTTTTAGCTTACCTGAAGGCTTGTCGTTACTCATGAGCAACATCTAAAGGGAAGAGCAATCCCTGACAGCAACAAATGAATGTGGTCGTTCCACTGATCAAAAGGATGTAGTCCCCTTTTGCCTGTTCCCATAGGAGCCAACTCCTAGGGGCCGTGGGGGCTTAGCCCCCCACAATAAAATATTTGAGGGGGCCAGGCCCCCACAAGGTTGATGGGCATTCCCATTCAAATGGTGTGTACGCACTGTGTCATGTGATCGATTATGCGGGGAAGGGCTTACCTGCGCCCCCACAATGTTTGGTTCAAGTTGGCACTCCTGCCTGTTCCAAAGGAAAATTGTCCCCATGCATTCCAAACATGTTACTACGGTATGTACATGCACTGGAGTTGTGGATCTTCCTCTGGGTCTCCAGGGAGCTGACGCATCTTGACTCTAGCATATAAGCATATAAATTGTGGGAATACACTCCGTGGGTGTCTCTGCACCCGCGATTATTTGTATCTGGTTAATGTCAATAATATGCACTACTTAACGTATTCTTCCGAGTAAAAGCGAAAGTGAAAGCAGGGCTCAGTAGGCGTCTTGCCACTGAGATCCCTCCGCTTAGACTTTTTGGCTCCAAAGGTTTAAACTTGTTAATGGTCAGTTAATCTGCTTCCCGCCCTTTTCAAGGGCAGCAACAGTGTTCTGATTGGTAAAAGTATTGATCATGACGTTGCTTGTTCGTTGTCAATAAAAGGCTGCGGCTCCCCGTTTTGGGCAGATAGTCAGGATTGATCAGTCGTTCAGGTAGTCAGGGTTTTTTGGGGGAACGGGTTGGTTGGGTTGGTAGCGCGTGCAGGAGGTAG
The DNA here is from genome assembly GCF_009819535.1 of Lacerta agilis. NCBI lineage: Eukaryota > Metazoa > Chordata > Lepidosauria > Squamata > Lacertidae > Lacerta > Lacerta agilis. The sequence goes on along the minus strand of NC_046327.1, from coordinate 3,363,661 downwards.
AGAGGTTAGCTTGCGGAAGAATTGGCGGTAAAGGCTTAGCTAGCTTTAGCTTTAGCATAGGTTAGCTTGCGGAAGAATTGGCGGTAAAGATTTAGTTAGCCTAGAGATTGCGGAAGAATTGGCGGTACAGGGTCGGCTAGTTTAGGTAAGCTTAGAACAGTCGAGGCATAGAGAGAAGTAGAAGCCCATGCGGGTTAGCCAAAGCCATCAAAAGAAACAATGGTTGTCTGTCTTTATTTCGTCTTAATTTAAATTTTTCATAGCTTACTAGCGCTCTTGCTTGGCCGTAATTCTGGCCACCTTTTATTTGGGTACGTTACTTAAGGGAACAATTTAGGAGGTCGCAAGTGCTTTCAGGTTCATCTTCGAGGCACCTTTTATCCGAACTACTCACGCACCCTTCAGATTCAGCCTGGTGGACAACGGCGTGGTGTGAGTTAACCTCCGGAATTACCGGCCGTCCCGTTCGCAGGCTTGGCCGGCGCCCATGCAAGGACGCACGTGAGGCGCTGGCCGCAGATCCCCAGCAACTGGTATCCCGTGTGCAGTTGACCCTGTCCTGCACGCGGGAGGCTCCAGCAAAGAATCCCCACAATAAATACCAACACATGGACACAAAATGCCAGCTCATCTCTGTTTTCCATCCATCCTGAGTGGTCTAGCTGAATACAAACTTGATCGTGGCTGCTTTCTTTTTACAAAACTCCCTAATGTTTAGCAGCATGTTCAATCTCACAACCGACCTGGTTGCAACTCCTGCAACATTTACCAACGAGTAGAAGTAGGCACACTGCAAGGAGAAGAGACTTCGTTGATGTATGATGTGGAGGAAGGTATGCTTCAGGTAGCAGTGGATGGCCAGAACATGGGTATTACAAATACCCAAGTGTCTGTGTAATGTGAAATGCGTTCAGATCAGAAACTTCCAGAAACCCCAGTCATGGTGAAGTTTGCATTAAGGGATTCAAGGCTGCAGCGCTAAGCATTTTTACCAGTGAGTAAGCCGCACTATGTGGACTTACCTCTGAGTAAAAAGGCACTGGGTGGCATTGCAAGAATGACTTCAGGTGCACACTGCCAGCTGAATGCTGTCACTTCTGTGTTCAGCTGGCAGCAGTCCTTGCATTCCCCCCACCACCTGCCTTTAGAAGAACAACCAGCAGCTGAATGCATCTGAGACAGCTCCACATGATTGTTTAAACACAGAAGGCTTTCTTGCTTTCTTTTTTCTTTCCAATCCCTGGAGATTATTCTCTCTTCACTACTTGCTTTAGGCTGCTATCAAATACACACTTACCTGGAAGTAAGCGCAACTGAACTCAATGGGCTTATTTCTGTGCAGACATTTAAAGGAATCCACGGCATAATGATACTGATATGTATGTGTTAATTGTAAAGAAGGTTAACACAGGGCTACCATATTTCAAAAAGTAAAAATCAGGACACCCCAAAAGTCGGTGAGCGATTTTTCAATTGACTCGTCTAAGATCCAAGACAAAGTGCCACCTTTTGGAAATTTCCCCTGGACGTCAATTCTACCTTTGAAATCCCTGTGAAAATCCCAGGAAAATCTGGATGTATGACAGCCCTAGTAACAACTTGGGTGCGTGGAAATCTGGTGGTTTTCAATTTAGGCTGTAGAGAACAATGGTGGGACCTTAAACCTTGGTTGGATTCCTGTATAAGGGCTTTCTATGCCATCATATGAACAAATACTACTAGGAACAAACTACTAGGAATACCTTTCCAGCACCACTGACCACAATCAAATTTTATCATGAGCCAAGGTGGTGTAAGAAACCTACATATTTTAATGGAATGCAATTAATACAATTTGGGCATTCATTTGTATTAATCTTGCAGATACTAAACCATAGCTAATGAGCATGGTATGTGTGTACAGTCAAGAGGACTAATTCAAGTGAGCTAAAGATAATTTCATTTGAACTCTCATTTTTCTGATTCTTTAATAATGTTTATTTCAAGCTCAGTCTATGAGAGCTACATGTCTTCCTTGATTATTATAGGAACACGGACACCCTTGCGGATCCATAAAACATTTGCGAGTCATAGGCTGCTTCAGGACTGTTGCTGTTTTACTGGCGGGATTCTGTCGCACACCAGCAAACTCAGGTTGCACAATTAAAGTGGATTTGGCACACACGCACAACAAGTCTTTGGGCAAGGAAAGGGAATTTCTCTACTAAGAAAAGTGGTGAGAAAATGCACTGAAAGAGTGGGATGCCGTTTGTTTGTCGTGACACTGCATGACCTCACCAAAAACCAAATCACCATCAATGCTCAATAAGCTGTGGATATTGTATAAACTTTGTACAAACAAACAGGGATGAATAAACAGGTAATCTGGAAGTAACTGTATGCTCTCCCCCACCCCAACATTCCTGCTAGGCTGTAAAGATATACAATATGAATGTTATCGGGTACTTCTCCATAGCAGTAAGATTGGTCAAAACCTTCATTAGCAACAATTCCCCTTCCCTCCCATCTCCGTTGCACACGGCATAATGAATTCACCCTACACTGCAAATAAATGTCAAAGCTAAGAGGTTGGGATTTTTAGTTCAGGAGTCATCATTCACCCATTGCACTAGGTTGGTTCCTACCTGAAGGATGTAACCCCGGACGTAGTCCCGAAGTGTCCAGCCCAAACCATGCAGGATGTGGAGCACTTCTTCCTGCTTCAAGACGCTGAAGAGTCGGTCCAGCAATATCTTCAGTCTCACTGGAACGGCCTGAGTCCCGTAGAGCATTAGGCTGCTGATGTCAAACACTACGTTGGATTGTACAATCTCCACTTGAGTTGGGTGGTACAGGTGCTGCGTGCTAAGCTTGTCCAAAGCTAGGAGGGAAGAAGACAGAGAGTTGAGGAGAAAAAAATAAATTCAATCTAACACTTAAGCATAGAGTGTGAATTTCTACACAGAGGCCTCGGTCGGAGTTATCGTTAAACAAAAAAAAGAAGGAGGGGAAACCTGAAGGCGAGGTGGATAAAACACATATTATTTGGATGTGGGACCATCATGGATTTCAAATCCCTGCTAGACACTGGTATGCAACATATATATTTTAAACTGAATTTCTTGCAACCTCCTTTAAAAAAACTTTTATGGCTCAATACCTTAATTATTAAGAGAGGAAGAACAGATGAAACATACTTCAACAACAGTGGCATTCACTAAGAAGCTGTCACTTGCAATAGAATTTAATAATGTGGATGAACTTTTAATCGCTTAAAAAAATTAAGCTTACCATGTTGCCTGGAAGACAATTTTTTCATACATAGGTGCAAATTCAATTGCACACCTACGCAACAACACTTTCCTAAAACCATGCCCTATTGCTTCCCCCCCCTTTTCCTCCAAAAACTCCAAAAGCAGCCTAACCTTCTGACAGACCCACTTTTTGTCATATGAGCATAAGGACTAAATAACCAGACTTAACACAACTTCCTATATGCGGTCCATGGAGAAACCTAACCATGGGTTAGAAAAATGCCCAAAAGTTCTAGTTCTGAACTGTTCAGTTTACTTCTAGAAGACAGAAAACCAGAGATTACAGCTTTAGTCGCAAAAGTTTGCACAACAGCCTAGAAAATACGTCAGTTGTTCTTACCTCCTGGGTCAGCGTAGACCATTTATCTCACTTTTAAATTACTAAGTCTTCAATTTTCCTTTTTCCTTTATTTTATTTTCCTTTATTTTATCCTTACTAGTATTTGTTGTATTAAATAGAGTACAGTGGATTTTAATATATATCAACATCTCTATACTAAAAATGGAGGGGATCAACCCATTTCTGGTCTGTATCGATTTTTCAGTGTGCCAATTCACTATTTACTTATTAGTTAAATTTATGTCTTGCCCTTCCTCCAAAAGGATCTCAGGATGGCAGGTCCATTCTGAATTGTTTCTGTATTAATCTGATATATTTGTACAAAATTTTGATGCATGCAATTGGACAACATTTTATTAGAAACATATACCTCTTTTGGGAGCAAAATCTGAAGGATGGTACTGAAGGATGTATTTGTTCAGGAGGTGTGAAATGGATCACTTTGCTATAAATACTGTAAAGGTACAATTCTCCTCCATCCCTTCTATACCTAGAGCAGGAATCCACCAGCACTCAATGGCTTTTTACCATGCAGTTAACACAGCAAAATCAAACTCTTCACACAAACAAAATACTTGTGGTATCCCTGTACTTTGCTATACCGAATGACTACCATGCATGAACTTTGATATCCAACTTCACCACCACCTGCCACAATCTAGCTGTACAGGAAATATTGCTGGAGTAGACAGGGAAGGGGACCATGACAAATGCCATTTCAGAGCACATATGGCCCCCATGACAACTTTGAAGTTCGTTTAATAAGAAAGAGGACTCATTAACGCTTCATTATGTAAAATGCAGTGAACTTGCTCTATGGTACTATATATACAGTATATATACACACACAGAGAGAGAGAATGGAATTTTGTCAGCCTTTAAAATAATGTTGTAGGGGGTCCTCTACCTCCTCCTGCAGTTTGGTATCTTCTTTGCTTGTGGTCACTGGAGAGTTCATGTACTCTTGATAAATTGCTTTCTTCCATCCACAGCGTAAATGCCCTTATCATTTCCCTGCTGGCTTCATTCAGCACATCTGCCCTGAGGGACACTTTGTCAAAGAGTTCTGGTTTCCCCGTACTTCATTTCTTGCTGCTGATTTGTCTGATCTTTCCTATTCTAGCAGTTTAGTCAACCTTGAATAAATAGGTTTTTAAAAATTAATTTAAAGTTCGCAAAAGATAAGGGATTGTTAAGCTTGGGGATTGAAGTCCTCTGTCTCTCCGCAGAGCATTCGCACTGCAGAAGTATGAAGGGCGGCGTTCTGCCAAATACTCTCAAAAATATTATTTTTTTAAATTCAAATTTACAAGACAGCCAGAGAGAGCGACAGCTTTTCTATATAATCACTAATGGTGGCATTGCTACAATATATAGATGTATTTCAATGCAAGAACAGCACACCTTTGGAAACTTGATTACTTACTGGATGAAAAAAAGCCTTTCAGATATAACATTCCCAACCTTCCAAGTATGGGGAGGAGTGTGTGTATTTGCTGCGGGTTCTGGCACTCCCACCCCAGCCAAATTTCCACTCTCTTTCATCACAATTCGCTAGCTACTGCTGTGCCCTCCAGGTATTACAGACTACAACTTCCATCAATCCCAGGGCGGGCCAGCATGGCTAACTGTCAAGGACGATGGGAGATGTAATCTGGTACACCTGAAGGGCACCATGTTGGCCACTCCTGGAATAGCACCACACCTGCACTAGTGAAAATCAGATTAGGGTTTGAAAATCCACTTCCAATAGTAGTTTCTAACACAGTTTACATAAGCAACCCCACTTAGAATTAACCACAGTTAGCACTGATGAAGACAGAGAGATTAAGGCAGGCTTCCTCAACCTCGGCCCTCCAGATGTTTTGGGACTACAACTCCCATGATCCCTAGCTAGCAGGACCAGTGGTCAGGGATGATGGGAATTGTAGTCTCAAAACATCTGGAGGGCCAAGTTTGAGGAAGTCTGGATTAAGGCATTCCACAGAAGGGAGAATGGATTCATGTAGGAGGGCGGAGATAGACTGAGCCTCTAGCATGTTCCCAATTGCTTGTCCAAAAGCATCACATATGCACCAGGCCTTAATCCAGGCTTCCTCAAACTCAGTCCTCCAGACGTTTTAAGACTACAGTTCCCATCATCCCTGACCACTGGTCCTGCTAGCTAGGGATCTTGGGAGTTGTAGGCCCAAAACATCTGGAAGGCCGAGTTTGAGGAAGCTTGCCTTAATCGGTAATGGAAAATGCTTAAAGGCTTTGGTGCTGGGGGAAATTCCTTAAGCACCTCTTTAGGCTTATTCTTTTAGCGCTTGAGCTTATTTTTCGTTTTATTTTTCTTTAAAGTCAAGAGGTTGTATTTGTATAACCACAAGCCTGAGGTGTGACTTGGGGAAAGGTGAAGATTTGTTAAGGATCTTGGATCCCGCTCAGAAAAAGAACTTTTAGAGCTGTTTAAAGTCTGAAGTATGCAATCATCTGAATATACAGAGTAGCAAAAGAGGATATAACTGCTGTTGTGTGAGGCATTACACGCACACAGAGCTATTTAGAGTTAGGAAATATACTTTGACAACTTAACCTTGGCTTGCATTTTTTCAAACAAAACTGATAAAGACACCTCAAGCCCACTATGGTTATGAGAGAGCTCCAGTAGAGATGCAGTCTATATTTAACTGTGATTATATATGGGGACACAGAGACAGACAAAAAACAGCAGACTTGTTGGGAAGATACAGGGGAGTCCCATATGCCCTGAGAGTCTGTCCCTGTGCCTTGGGAATGGTTGTCAACCAAACACATTCTCCTGACCTGTCCATTTTATGTAGACCTTAGACAAAAACTGATAGCTCCACTCTTAGGCCACCTTAGCCTGGTAGATAGAGAATGTCAGGTTTCGTTTTTGGTGAACAATTTTACTGGTACCACAATCTTTGAGGTGGCCAAATTTCTCCTTTTTTTTTGGCCCTTAAACGACGCAAGGTTAAAATCGATAGTATCGATATGGGTCTTTATGTATAATCTACTTTTAGTGTATGTTTTAGTGTAAACCCCTTTGAGTTGTCTCAGGTGTTTTAAAATTTGTATGGATAATGATTGTGTTCTGACTGACGGTCAAATAAATTGTTGTTGTTGAGACAGACAAAGAGAGAGAAAGAGCGCTTACAAGTGTTTTTTAAATTGTTTTCAAACTTCTTCTTCTTCTTCTTCTTCTTCTTCTTCTTATTATTATTATTATTACCACCAACCCTGGGACCTTATGGTAAAGGACCGGTGTGGTAAGAAATATAATAAATAGATTAGAACAGGGGCGCACGTGATCTATTTTAAATGTAACAATCCTATTCCTGTCTATTCAGAAGCAAGTCCATTGAATTCAATGGAGCTCACTCTCAGGCAAGTGTGGTTAGGATTGCAGGCTAAGCAGAAATTTCTAACTATTGCTAACAGCTGGTTCAAACTATGTAGGAACTTGCTTTCGTTCAGTAAGTTAAAGAGGCGCCACTTCCTGGTGTTTTGTTTCGTGACTATGTTGATTCTACGGAATAGATTCTGTTGTGGCTTTATTATCTACTTTGATAGAGTGAACAGTGGTATATAAATCTTGTAATAAATGAAGAATATACAATTTATGGGGGGGGGATGAGAACCATTAAATATACCTCTTAAAAAGCTGGGGAAATGTTAAACCATTCTTCTGTGATCTACTCTAAACCCACACGGCCAACACAAAATTTTGATGCCAGTTCCTTTACTTTTTCATACAGAAGTGAACACGTGGTATCTCAAAAGTGGAAATGGCACTGAATGCGCTATCTGGCCGATTTGCTAAGCTGCTGATCTTTGGGGGCTGCCTGTCTATCCCCCAGAGTCCACAACGCAGAAGTCCTCCACATTAATGAATCTGCCGTCTAATCACAGAGAACTGTGCTTGCCTTTTCCAAGGGAGCTTTTCACATTTGCCACTTTGAGGGCAAGTGCAATCTGGGAGCACATGAGACTGGCATGTCCCAAATTTCAAAGGAAGCCAGGTCACCACCCGAAGTGTCAGCAAACAATTTTTTTAAAAGGAAAAGGAAAAAGAAACCCTCAACCGGCATGTATTAAAAAGGTAACTCCAATCCCACCTAAACATTTTTCGATTTTGTCCCACTCCCAAAGATTAATCAAATATTTGGGGGTAACCCTCCAAAGGTACCAAATATTGCAGGGACAAATTGATCCAGCTGGGATCAATAGAAGGCAATAAATGGGATAAACCTGCAAACAACAAACTTTTATTTGATGTTGCTAGTGACCTTTCCTTACTTGTGAGTGAACAGTAAAGAACGATTCAATACCACAGGGAAGGGCATTGCTAGTTAATACAGAACCGTATCAAATGCTATGTGGAATCTCAATTTTAATTCTGCCCCCAACTACAGGTAATTATAGGAAAGCTGCACTGCAGCAGCACGAAAAGGCCGTTGTGTGCTAGCAGCCACTATCCATACGATAAAGTATCCGATCATGGAGAAATCCTAAATATTTGATTCCTACAGCAAAACAGACTATGAACCTCGCCATTCCTCACCTTTCAATGCAATGTCTTGTGAATTTTTATTTTCTGTTCATTCTCTGCATTTCCTTCCTTTCTCAGATTCTTCAGTCTGTTCTCCTCATTCCTCTGGAACACACCCTACTCCAAACCAAACTTCCTATCCCCCCCTTTTCCTTGGCCTATAAGACATCTAGGCATAGCTGTCAACCTTTTCCCTTTTTTGCGGGAAATTCCCTTATTATAGCAGTGGGGAACAGCAGGGAGGGTTGGCAGCTATGCGGGTCATTTGTTGTCCCTTTTTACTCCTCCTCATCCACCCCAGGCTTATCCATCTGCCCTAAAGCATTCCACTCAAGAGGTAGCCATGTGACATTAGGGCGTAGCCTCACCACCAAATCCATTAACACTGTATAATTAATGATGGGAGAATGTATTCATGCTTGAATTGGAATGAGGCCAGCAATGTAAATGAAAAGTGGAGAATACTCAGAGGAGGGAGATCCCCAATAATTCTACATTCTCTTGCAATTGCCACCCCAAACTCCAGATCCATTTACTTTGTGGCTGTTGCGCTGCACCCCTGGGGGTGAAGGTCTCTCTCTTGCTTTCTCTCAGCATTGTCCACTGAGATGACAGGGACAGAGACCGTTGCCTTCTCAGTACCTCAAATGCTACTATAGCTGAAAACACTGCGTGGGTCCTAGAGATGGGCAGTGGCCAGGGTGGATAAAAATCAATTTTTTTTAATTTAAATTGGATTTTTTAAATAAAACGCTTTTGGAGAAAAAATCTTTCTAAAGATAGTTTTCTATTTATGTTACCTTATAGTCCAAGGGCTATTCATCAGGAAATAGGGATTTGTTGTAAGTTTTTCATGTTTGCTAAAACTCAGTCTAAGTTTTTTTTTTTTAAACCCATTTAACCACATCAATTAACAAACATGGAAACATATGATATAATGTTATTGTTTTAGTTAAAAAAATTGTTTAAATTGTTATTAAGGAAATAGTTATTTTCCTCCTTCCAATAAACACAGCAGAGATGTTGTCCAAATATAAACAGTTAACTTATTAAACCTCACAATAATTTCATAATTACCTGTCTATGTATTTCTAATAGTATAAGCAAATCAGTAATTTTTGAGATAACTGTAAAAACTACTCTGAAAATTTATTATTCCAAAAATGAAACCTTAATCTGGTTGTAAATATTAATATTATACCAGCAAGAATGAGTCTTTCTGTAAAAAAAAAAGATTTAAATCGAGTCTTACTGACCAATGATTTAAATCGTGATTTAAATCAATTTGATTTAAATAGTGATTTAAATCAATTTGATTTAAATCAAATCCACCCTGGCAGTGACTTCAAATCATTGGCTATGTGACTAAATCCCCCAGGGCAGTGACTAACAGCAGCTCTTCAAAGCACTGTGCAAGCCCTGCTTTGTGCTTTGAAGTCCCGAGCAATCATCAGCAAATGTCATTGTGATGTCGCTTGATTGACAGGCGGGCATTTTGCCCATCTATCAATCTGGCCCACAACGAGTAGGGGAGATAAATGATCTGGTCGGTTACTCAGATCCGATTGTCCACCCTTGCTCCAGGGCAGAGCTTTCCTGACATTTCATCTTGGTGACACAGTTTTTGGACGTGCATCAATTCGTGACACAGTAATTCAGTTTTACTAGCAAACTGGAGGTTAAACTAACCCCTTTTCAGCCCTGGGATGAGCGTGGGGAGGATTTGTATGACAAACCTACACACTGCAGCTGACACACTAGTATGTTGCGATACACAGTTTGGAAAGCTCTGCTCTAGGACACCAGAGAATTTTAGCACCATTCCAGGAAAGATTGAGAAATGTATGTTTTCTAGGCACCTGATATCTGTGCCCACCCCAGAATAACTAAAAAAACAAACAAACAAAAAACCCTGCATACTACCCTGTTTCTCCTAAAATAAGACATGGCCATAAAATAAGCCATAGCAGGATTTCTATGCATTTGCGAAATATAAGCAGTTCCCCAAAAATAAGCCATACCCCGAAAATAAGCCATAGTGACGTGGTACCTCCCATTAAAACAGCCTGGAGAGGCGTGGCTATGCAGCGTACCGATTTGACGTGGTTAAAATAAGACATCCCCTGAAAATAAGCCATACTGTGTTTTGTTGAGCGAAAAAATATATAAGACGGTGTCTTATTTTAGGAGAAACACGGTACAATAGCCAGTGATGCCAGGTGCAAAAAAATTCCAAAATGGAAACTGTTCCTTTGCTTTATTCTCTCAATTTATTTTCCATCTTATGAGTAAAATGCCAGCTGCAAACACAGTACTACACAAGTGGGTCACTTGCAAAGTTTGTATCTTTGTTTATCAAACACAAGCAAAATAAACAGGCTAAATTAAATCACTAGGGCATCAGAAAATTTTCCAAGGGGGCACGAAGTCAAAATACTTGTGCCAATACAAAAAAAAATGAATATTTCGTGTATTGTTACTAAACGGAACAAACTGTTTAAATTCTCAAGGAAATATAACAAACCAGAAGGGCTTGCTGAAGCTATCCATCACACTTGATATGCTACAAAGTATTATTTGTTTTTGGAGAATGGTTTGGGATAAAGTAAGCTACCACACAATATAGAGCACCAGACAAATATACTTTACAATATTCTAAAGTTTTCAAAACAAAATAAAATAAAAAATTCCTTCCTGTAGCACCTTAGAGACCAACTAAGCCTGTTCTTGGTATGAGCTTTCGTGTGCATGCACACTTCTTCATGCACAGGAAAGCTCATACCAAGAACAAACTTAGTTGGTCTCTAAGGTGCTACTGGAAGGAATTTTTTTATTTTATTTTGTTTTGACTATGGCAGACCAACACGGCTACCTACCTGTAAAGTTTTCAGTTTGACAATGTTGGTGTAAGTGACAGACACATGCAATGCAGTTCATTTCAGGTTTTTGTTCTTTCTTTCTTTCTGGGAAGATGACAAAAGTGGTGACATATTTTCCTTTGGAAATGTTTCTGAGCCCGTTTTAATGCTTGAGCCTGGTATACCCAAGAGACAATCTGTATCTTTCACACAGGACATGGAACCCATTGTCTTGAGTGCATGAAGTCACCATAAGAGCACAGTTTGCAACAGTAAAAAGGTGTGCTGCTTCTTTCATTTGACCTCTGAACTTTCTGGAATGGAACAATGCATTCGTACACATTTTCTGTTTCACTGGATTTTTTCATTGCCATGCAATTGGGGCACCACCCCTGCCCCCCTCCCGCCGGATTGCTAACTGTACATATCTATTTCCCATCATCCATAATTTTTCTTCTCCATTCCTTGCCAGAAAATTTGGTATGAAATCAGGATGACAAATGTGTGTGTGTGTGTGTGTGTGTGTGTGTACATCAACACATATGCATGGTTTTGTGATTTTCTGATAAATACGCCGATAAATCCCAAAACCCACTAGATTCAGTAGCTATCACAATATTAAAGGTTAGAGGAAAACACTTCCTTTTTCAGCAGATGGCTCTATGGCATCGCCTCACTGTCATGATCTCTAGATACTCATGAAGGTGTTTAGCAAAATTATGACCCAGATGAAGCTGGCTAGCTGTATATGATAACAAGAGAGAGCATATATTTGGACTTAAGGTTCTTTTCCAGTATTACTGCTCTACAGCAGAGGCCAGCAAACTTTTTCAGCGGGGAGGGAGGCTGGTGCACTGTCCCTCATACCTTGTGGGGGGCCGGACTATATTTTGAAGGGGGGAAAATATGAACGAATTCCTATGACCCACAAATAACCCAGAGATGTATTTTAAATAAAAGGGCACATTCTACTCATGTAAAAACACGCTGATTCCTGGACCATCCATGGGCCAGATTCAGAAGGCGATTGGGCCGGGCCTTAGTTTGCCCACCCATGCTCTACAGCGCAGCTTCACACCCTTGTGAAACCTGATAAACTTTAAGAGTTAAAGAGTTAACAGCAAAAGTAGCTCTAGTTATTGGAAACTGACTCTTGCAACCCTGTCTGAATTCTCGAGTTCATGATGCTGTGTGCTTAGTGCTGCAAGAACACACTGGACCCAAATTCTTTCATGGGTGCAGCAGTAAAATAGTCTCAAAACAAAAAGAAGATTCATATGTTTTGTTTCCTTCTGCCGCAAGACAGGTGATTGTGAGAAGCTGCTTTTGGAAATGGCTAATGGAAGTAGTCTTAAAGCAGCATTCTCCAGCCTGGTGCCCTCTAGATGTTGCTGACTCCCATCAGTGCCGGCCAGCATGGCCACTGGTCAGGGATTATGGAAGTTGCAGTCTATCAGCATCCATCTGTGGAAGCGGCCCCGACAGTACTCAGTACTTCTTGAAATCTAACTTTATAATTAACTGTCAAAATATTGAGTCAAACAATTTATGGTACTTCTGTACAAAGCATGAACACACAAATGGGAACAGGGTTTTAATGTCCCTTTGAAAAAGTAACCTACACATACCTCCGCCAAGTAATATTGATAAAGATAATGAGCAGACTCCCACAGATTGTAAAGAAACTGCACATATGATGATTCATGCCATAAAGGCGACCTTTGGAGTCAAATTCAAACTAACAGATTAGTCTACAACATGCATTGAATATGCAACACCAAAACTAACTTGGCACTGTTGGACCACTAAGTTATTACGTAGCACACCGATTTTTTACATTGCATTTTTTCCCCCAACTGAAAGGGGGAAGGAGCTGTTTTTCGATTTATATTTTATTAGGGTTTTGAGACCCAGTACAATTCAAAGGAAATTAAATACACACTGTGCATTAAAATAATGGCAAGCGGTTTGTTCAATTCATCAAGTGCCAGAAAGTGCAAAGCTAGGTTCTTGTTTCATTTATTTCTTAGCCAGTTACCGGGTAAGCTTAGATGTAGCTATGCAAGACCTCTTACTGACCCACAACTTCTGCCACATTGGGGGAGTCTAGGGTGCCTCAACTGAATGTGTGCTTAATTACTACAAACATGCACTATCTTACCCTTTAATAGAGATGTGGTTCTGGATGCCAGAACTGTTGGATGGTATCATAAAAGAAGACGTAGTGATTGAGGTATACATGACAAAACCTGGAGGGCTTTGGATTCACTAAATGTGATTACTTCTAAGAAGCACTTATACTGATGTCTAAGCTCACTTACTTTACACATGAAGTAGCTACTATTAAAAATAGTTAAACATGACTAGCTACTAAATATACAAATGACTTTGCTTCAAAATGAATGGGTGGGGAAATTACATGCATTGATAACACCACTGTACTTATTATAAAGGTATGCAGTAGGTTACTTTTAGAATATAGCAGGTGTGTTTATTTAATCTTGTTTAATCTTGTTTAATCTTGAATACAATCAAGATCAAGCATTTAACCTTCGCAGGTAATCCTTCTGCTAAGCCAATTCTCTTTCCCTTCCTGAAATGTGAAGCTATGTCTCTGGCTAATGCTCTGGGGGGGGGGGGTATGGAAAAGGGAACATTTTATATTTCTTTCCATTTCAAAAACTCTTCAAGTGGCACAAGCCATGTTTAAGTAGGAACCTATAATCTTGGCAAGCTCTAGCACTCAGGAGATGGACATTCATGACCGTCATCCTTGGGGGAAATGCTTAAGCTACCTGCTAACGGTGCACTTCTAAATAGCCAGTCTCCAACCTTAAGCGGGGAGTGATGGGTTAATGTACTATTATCTAAAGAAGGAAATAAAAGTTCTCAGAAGCAAGGAATTATCCCCACCAGCCCTTCAGGTCAAACAGTAAAGAACTAGAGTTCAAATGTTTCAGATGAATATCCTGCAAGAGTTGGAACAGCAAATATGAAACTGTAGCCTTTGAGTATTTCCATTTATCTTTTTTTCTCTCCACCAATTGAAAACTTCTGCAAGGTGGAGAAAAGTCACTAAAAATGTACAGAATCGAAGAATTAGCACAGGACAACAAATCATTTTTGTCTTGATTCTGTTTAGGGGAGTTTTTAATGACTGATGTTTTAATGTATTTTTAATCTTTTGTTGGAAGCTGCCCAGAGTGGCTGGGGAAACCCAGCCAGATGGACGGGGTATAAATTATTATTATTATTATTATTATTATTATTATTATTATTATTATTATTAACAATAAGTCTAGATTAACCTTTCCTTATTCATTTACGTTCTAAAACAGGGAGACATGCAATCTTCTAATTAGCAACTTAGTAAAAGCATTTAAATACATTTTTAAAATTATATCAACAATGGGTTGGATCAGATAATATGCTAAAACCATTGTCCAGTTTAGCATTATAATGAGCTTAGGCAAGCCTTGGTTGGGTTTGTGCAATTTGCTTCCAGCACGGCCACAATGAGTTCAGAAATTTTCATCTCAGGTTTTAGATAATCACAGATAGTCATGTGGTCGGAACCTGACAAACTGTGATTAAGCTTAACCAAGGTTGGTAGAAGCCACCATTTATGAACCTGACTTGGTTTCACTAATTGTAGTTAAGATTAATCACCATTTAGAGTTTGAACAACATGCTAAACTGTGGTTAACCTAAAATGGAAGTGGAAACTGCCACTCTTATCCTTGCAGTTGGGGGTGGGGGTGGGGTTGGAGTCAGGAGATCGCTGTGTCTCGGCCTCGTCACAATTTAGTACTACGTGCAAACCAGGCAGTTGCGAACGCAGCAAAACTGACAAGTGGCTGTCTGTCACGCTCCAGCCATTTGTTTTAATCATGCTAAAAAAGAGCCCCACTCATAAATCAGCTGAATTTACATAGAATAAAAAAAAGGTTATTTTAAAAACAGTCAACGAAATGTTCATTAATTTCTATCTCTATGATCTGATTCCAAGATTAAAAATTTAGATGGCTACTGGGTTTATGTAGCCGAAAGCAGAACCACAGTTTGTTCACATATGATCCTTGCTGTCTGCAATTTTTTTTTTATCCCTCTGCAAAACTTTGAACCTCATCCAGCTTTGACACACTGCCTCTTCAGTTAATAACTATCAAGTTTCCCCTTGTCTCCTGTCTACTTTTCTTTGAGGCAATTGCGCACTCAGCACCCCGAGATAATAACACACATCTATAAGATAAAAGCAATGGCATTAATGTAATTGTCTGCCTCTTTCTCTTTAGCCTAATCTTTTTTTCTTTTCAGTTTTGACTGCCTGTGTGACACCTGTTTTTGTCTCCTCTGATCCTACGACAGGTTTTCCGCTGACAAGGTTTTTGCCTGACAGAGATTCTGCCAGACAAGAACATAATAAAATATGAAGAACTGCTTGTCAGAGTTTCTGCCAATGCTCACATGAAATAACCAAAAAGGAAACCCTGATTTCTCTCCTCTCCCCCGCCCCCCAGCCACCTTTTTAAGGGGCCTTGCGATGGTCTCTTTTGGCCTGCTTCCTTTGCCAATTCCTCCAAGCTAAACAGGTGTTATCTTTCATAGTCCCTCCCCCACCTTCATTTCTTTTTTTAATTGGTTGTGGAAAACATGGGAACTGGAAAGGGGGGGGCGGAATTGTCCTAAAACTTTGTTTGCAAAACAAGCAATAGAATCAATTTGTATAGTGTATAGTCAAATAAGGTGGACTGAACACACACCTTTAAAATGATAATATCAAAAGGGCCCCTTGTTGTTGTTTTTTAAGCTCTGAAAGTGGCACGGGTGCCTCAAAAGGGAATCCCTTCTTTCTTGAATTTAAAACAACAACAACAAAAACATTAACAACAACAACTTTATCAACAACAAAACAACAACAACAACAACAACTAAACAACAACAACAACAACAACTTTATTACTTGTACCCTGCCCATCTGACTGGGTTGCCCCAGCTACTTTGGGTGGCTTCCAAACATTAAAAAATGTACAAGAATACTAAAAGGAAGCCTATCTAGATTAAAAACCTATTTCACTGGATTATATATATATATATATATATATATATATATATACACCCATCCATATATATATACAAACACACACACAGAGAGAATGAAGGATAAGCTAAAAGGTATCAGAAATACCAAAATCATCCTTTAATTTAATTATTCAAATACTATTCTACTCAAAAGCCCAAAAGAATACTCAATAAATTTTTATTTATTAAATCTGTATACCACCCTATACCTGTGGATCACAAATGTTATGAACCACTCACAGTCTTTGTTCAAGCACTGAAATATACCATCAAACCTCCTCATGATGTTCTTAACAATACTAAGGTATGTAAAGGGATCCCAGCTTCCCCCATCCCAATATTTTCCATGTCCTCACCAACATGGACCTCACCAACAAGGAGGAGCTGATTGACAAAGTGGAAGTCCTGGGAAGCTTGGGAGGAAGTGATCATGTCTTCTCGGGTTTCACAATACACAGGCAAGAGAAAGTTGAGTATAGTTGAACATGCACTCTGGACTTTAAGAAGACTGATTTCAAAACAATCTAAGGAACTACTTACTGGGTGAGATCCCATGGTCAGAAATACTCAATGAGAAGGAAGTGTAAGATGGATGGGAGTTTCTTAAAGGTGAAATATTGGCGGCACAAAGGCAGACAATTCCAACAAGAAAGAAAAACTCCCCCCCCCCCCCGTGCGCGTGATATTCTTGTGGAGAAGCTGGTAAAATGTAGGCTAGACCAGGTAACTGTTGGGTGGATTTGTAGCTAGTTGACTGACAGAACCCAAAAAAGTGCTCACTAAAGGTTTCTCGGTATCCTGGAACAAAGGGACAAGTGGGGTGCCACAGGGTTCTGTCCTGGGCTCGTTGTTGTTTAATGTCTTTTTAAATGACTTGGATCAAGGAATTGAGGGGTTGCTTAATTAGAATGGATCTATTAGGGGGACATATTAGGATGGCCTGCACTTGGTTCCAATGCGTTTCCAGACAGCGCTAGGGATTTTTTTTTAGCTGATATGACTGGTGTTCCTGTCAAAGCCCTGGCTGACCTCTCTGAATGGCTTAGGGCTAGGCCATTGACATTACTGGCCCTGGACACTGTGTCCGGCTTCGTGGAGCCCACTTGGCTCCCTCGTATACTCCAGAGTTTAGGGCAAGGAAACAAACGGGAAGGTGGCTTGAATGTGAGTGGAGGAAAACTGCAGTCGAATGCATACACTGTTGAGGGCTCATCACTGAGCCACTTAGCTCAGTTTAAGAGAGTCTCTCTCAAAGCTGCGGTGAACATGAATTTGAAGCGACATCCTGCACATTGCCTCGAGTTCCTGGGAGGAAAATATGAAGTTTACAAAGCTCTTGTTATAGTCCTCGACTACTGCTCATGGGAACATTAACAGAGCAGAGGTGTCTCTTCTGAAGATGGCGTGGCCCAATCAAAATCATGTTCCCCCCCTACTAAGCAAAGCAGCAGAGAATTCTCAAATCTCTTCCCAGGACCTTACAGCTCTCTATGGGGAAAGTACACCTGTGCAGAAAAGCATGCATGTCTTGCACAGAAGTAATTCACGCACTCCTAAACTACCTCTATAGAAGCAACTAATGTTGATTGCCTTTGTTCACGCTTGTTGCCCGATAACCATGAACTATCCAGCGTGCACTGCTGGATAAATCAATAGTGATTTCAAGCATTGTAATTAGAGGAATATAAGTTAATTATGGTAGTTTTACAGAGCACCCCCTCATAACTGACGCTAGCCATGCTGTTATAAAGTCCATAAGATGTGACGATACTCGGGCCATGATTATCCTTTTTTTAATCACCCTTCCTTTGTACCCTGCAACTAAACAGGACACTTGTGCGCGATTGTCATAAAGTTCATCTACTGTGACTGTTTTACACTTCAGTTCCAGATTAAATATACTCCAGCAAATTTGACTGCAGTCAATTAGACGGTAATTAGAGAAATCTTTAGCATTGTTAAGGGTACAATCCAGAAAACATTTCCTATTCTTGAAACCCAAATGGGAACACAATAATTAAGAAACCTTGCGATGGGTGAGGCGGCTCAGCTAATCTGGGGGAAATTCCTTAGCAAAAATAATATAGATATGTCCAAAGAAAATGCCCTAGTGAGCAGAGAAAGTGTTATTTTCTCCCATCCAGCAGGTTTTAGATGCACAGAACTAAACAGAGAAGCAAAGTTAGCCAGGCCTAAATAATGTCTGAACGGGATATGACATTTTTATTCTCCTAATCAAATACTTCTGCTTTAATTTAATGGCGTTACATTTCAATATAGTAGCAGAATTTGTTTCACTTATTCTGTTTAACCTGGTGAACTTTGCTTAATTAAGATGTTCCTATAAACAATTAAGCCTCCTGTAGGATCATTAGCAAGATGTAAAACTTTATGATGTAATAAAGTGTAATAAAATGATAGCGCTATAGCACTTCGTGTGTGCAGAGCCATAAGGTGTTCTTGCAGGCAAAGACACTGTAGCCTTTGTCTAAAAACTAGAGGTTTCCTATAGCTTGTTATGCAACTGTCCCAACTTGTTCACTACGAAGCAGCAATCAAAGTACCTGGTACTTGCTTTGAAATTCTCCAGCACGGATAATATCAATTCATAGTTCCAACTACACTGAAACTCCCATCTTTCAAAGTCCCAAAGAACAGACTTCTGTGACTAAGAAGTGTCTTACTGCCAATCAAAGCAAAGGCTTATGTCGGTTTGCATGCCCAAGGGTAATATCCACTGGTTTGGGTTTTTTAAAAAAAAAATATCAAAAGGCAGTAACACTCAACAGCAAAGGAGTAAAAATGAAACATTTCCTTCAGACCAATTGTAAGGCATTTATGATATAGTAGTTTATAAATGAAAGCCTCTGTATATTTGGTAAATAAAAACACCCTATTTCTCTCCATTTACTGGCTTCTCATTTTTAATAAGAAAACTAATCTAAAACTTAGGTGAATGCAATATTTGCACATACAGGTATAAAAATCCACAAATAACCATCAAAGCTACAGGTGTAGGAGAAACTTAGTATTATGTTGATTGTGCACGTAAATCATATTTAACAGATATAGGAACTGGTACTTCTCCCAACACCAAACACAAAAAAAACCTACCACCACTCCCATGTCCTTTCCAAATGATTTATTAAAATTTGTCATTCATTGTTGGATCTGATAATAAGAAAGGATATGGTATTCCTGAGGGCTAGGCCTACCTTCATTGCATAGTTCCTCCCATGCAGAAGCACTGGACATTTTCTAATTTGTACAGAAAACAGGAGGTATGAGATTTCTGTTTCTCAGCAGCTCCACACTTAAAGGCAAACGCATTTTCTGCTTATACTGTATTTAGACTGAGTGCATGTGCACATATCCTTAAATATCCTTTTCAAGTGGAAACAGCATCTTGAATTATGATTTGACCCAAATAATCGGCTTTATTAAATCATTCCAGAAACAGGAGATTACATGTACCAGTGCAAGAGAACGAAAGATCAACACATAACCTGGAACTGTGACAAAGAGTCCATTTCAGAGGACAGGTGCAAAAATCTGGGAAGCACAGAAGTATAGAAATCTGTCACATACTAAGAAAGAAAGAAAAAGAGGAATCGACAACTTGTTATTAATTCAGTAAAAGGGCTATAGTTGTCAACAATCCTTAGGAAAGGCTAGCAAACATAAATGAATAGGTAAGATATTGTCTCCACTTTCCACTTCCAGAAACTGCCCCTAAATGTATTTTTCTGACTGACAGTCGAATAAAGAATGATGATGATGATGAAACTGCCCCAAACTTATGGGCCATAAGCAGCACTGGAGCTCTCCCTCTGAGGGAGGAGAGAAAGGTCTGTCCCCAAAGAGGCAACACCAGAGATGGTGGATATCCCTTCTTTACTAATATAGAGGACTTGGCCCACCTGACATTGGAAGAGCTGAGAAGGAAGAGGGTCTCAGTGCATTGGGGACATGCAGGAATAGACCAGGAGAAAGCTTGGATCCAGAGGAAGAAATGCCTTCCCAGTTCCCCAACCACATCCCTGGATCTAATGTGGCTTATTTCTCACTGTTGCTTCCTATCCTGGATGAGGATGAACCTCCTTCTGTCCTCCCTGCTAAAAGAAATCCTTTTGGATGTGTTCTAAGGCTGTAATAATATACCCATTTATTCAAGACTAAGCCTCACTGAATTCGATGAAATTGCATTGTAAATTCAGGCAAAACAAAGAATTGTGTTGTCACCCTGAGTTTCCCTCTACCAGTAGAAGCAACACAAGAAATGTCAGGTGTGAAGTTGGCCAGAGACAGTGTGAGGTAAGTGTGTTTGTCGAACTTTTCGTTGCAACTGATGCATGGAGTGAGATTTCAGAGAGTTAAAGGGTGACATAGCAGGTTTCTAACTTGATTGTGCATTGTCATTAATAAAAGGAACTGGAGGTGGTCTGCATACAAATGTACAAAGAAAATAACGAGAAGCTTGTCCAAATCGTGTGGTGATTTGTGCGTCTAACCAACGAGAGAATGCGAGGAAGGTCAATGGAAAGACCAGCCATTTGTTGAGAACACTGGGAAACAGGCAAAAACACACAACTAAATAAAAAATAAATTGTGAAAAACAGGAATGACGGTGATGACAAATAGTAGAAGGAACTGCCCTGAGACCCCCCAGGTATAGGGTGGTACATAAATTCAATAAAAGGAAATGAAGCTAGTCAGAATGTTTATTTCCCATTATTCTTCTCATGGAAGTAAGGAAATAGTATTTTGGGTCTAAGTTAGACACACCACATGAACATAAGGAACAATTCAGCGGAAACTAAGCACTTTTGAATCCATTCATTTCAATGAAAGAAATTTAAGCATGTGCTTACATTCCCCATTGTAATAAACAGGACTTAACTTTGCTTATTCTTAAGTCTGGGTCATGTCAGAGTTGTGTGGGTTTTTTTTTACCTTTTTTGCATGCAACAAAAAAGTGGTTGTTAAGCATGTTGAGAAAGGCCTTTTCAGCGGTTACTTTTTTAAATTTAATTTCTTTTTCCATACTCAGTAGCACTGATCTGCATTAAATCAAAATGCTTATAAAATGCCAATGCTTAAACGTGTTTTTTTTTAAATCCTACAACATGTCTCAAACTCCCTCTTTATTTTTTTTAATCTTGTCTGCCTGACAACTCCAGACCTAGGAAATGGTTTAGCCAATTTAAACCATTTTAAAAATAAATAAATCTTCCTCCAAGCTGAAAAAACATATGCCGCTGGAAGCAAATTAAAACAGTCTAGTTCTTTAAATCCTTTAAACACCAGAGATACACACAAGAAACAACCAAGTCCTTTTTTAAGAGCAGCGGTAGTAAGCACAAGGCCGCTATAAGCTATGCAATTGTTGGCCTGAGAATTAAAAAACACTGGTGGTAGGATTACCACTATAGAGCAAGGCTGCAGGGTCAAAACTCAATAAACCCACTTCACGCCAAGAGAAACACTTATCCTGCCACAAAGAGAACTCTTTGATGAATTGATATCCTACATTTGCCACCTCTGAAAGCAGTCCTCCAAACATGTAGCTTTCCTTTCTCTCTTCAAGCCGCACCAGAGCAGTTTAGGAGAAATGGAGCAGTGGTTTCTATCGGCCAAAGTCATCATGGCTGGGTGTCTCAGCAGCCACAAGTTGTCAGCAGCTGGTCCACAGAAATTGCTAACTTCTATGGTGGGGTAGCCAACATGGTGCGCTTCTGATGTTCATAGAATCACAGAACTGAAAGGGACCATAAGGGTCACCTAGTCCAATTCCCTGCAATGCAGTAATCTTTTGGCATTTTATTCTGATCCTGATCTGGTTTTAGGATGTATTTTAATTAATTGCCTGGTTTTATGTTAATGTGTTATACATTTGACGTTAGCCACTCTGAGCCCGGTTTTGGACGGGGAGGATGGGGTATAAATAAATGAATTTATTTATTTATTTATTATTATTATTATTAATAATAATAATAATAATAATAATTTGCCCAACATGGGGTTCGAACCCACAACCCTGAAATTAAGAGTCTCATGCTCTACCAACTGAGCAATCCCAGGTCTACTACAGCTGAAGTCAGCATGGCCAGCCGTTGCGGGTTATGGGACTTGTAGTCCGACAATATCTGCAGGGCACCATGTTGACTATCCCTATGGATTGAAAACCATATTGAGTACAGTGATGTAGAAAAGGGGGCATGCAAATTAAAAAATGAAATGGGAAAAGGAAGAGGAAGCTTCTTGGTGTGTCCTGGAGTTGTTCCCAAGGCAGCAGAGACAGTTGTCAAACGAGACATGAGCAAATAACAAGCTCCTTACAAGCTCCAGTTCCCCTTTTTTAACCTGCATTTTATAAAAAACAAAACAAAACTGATTTTGTACATAGAAACCTATAAAAAAATAGAATTATGAACATAACTTAAAACGTAAATAAAATTCAGTCCCAGAGACTAACAGGGACCGGGGGGGGGGGATTTCACAGGAATTACTTTCTTCGAAGTCCAAAACAAATACAATGAACCCCCGTTCTGATTGGACCAGGTAATAAGATTCCAAACCCAACTCCAATGAAGGCAGCACAGTAAAGGAGGCAGTGCAAGTCAACCTCTTCGCGCACGGCCAGTGGGAATCGAGGAGCCCACTCGCTTATTTATTTCCTCAAGCTTTGTGTGACCCTCTGCTCTTTCAACTAACAATGCACTACCCACTCCTAGCTTCTCCTCTCTCATAGACTTATTCCATTACTGAGAACAGTCTGCCTTCCATTGATTTGGCTTATAGGAAAAGTGGGAGGGGAGATGGAAGCTTTTAATTTTTATTACATCAGGTTTGAAAACTTCTCTAGATAGTCGAAACAAAATAGAAAATTCTTTCCAGTAGCACCTTAGAGACCAACTGAGTTTGTTCTTGGTATGAGCTTTCGTGTGCATGCACACTTGGTATCTGAAGAAGTGTGCATGCACACGAAAGCTCATACCAAGAACAAACTCAGTTGGTCTCTAAGGTGCTACTGGAAAGAATTTTCTATTTTGTTTCGACTATGGCAGACCAACACGGCTACCCACCTGTAACTTCTCTAGATAGATTCGTTATGTAAGAAAACTTAAGAAGGCGTTGAGCTCTAAGGGACCTTTCACAAGTGGCATTAAGAATACCTCCAGCTTCTCTCGTGGCATCTCTCTGTGCTTCTGCTTATTTGTGAACCACTGTGTTGTGGCTTAATATGAGAAAGGTACTCGTTTTGAATTTGACTGAAGGCTAGAATGTGAGTTTGCATCCACGTTTATTGCTTGATGAGGAGCTCTGGTCATCTGCAAATGAACGTGGACCTGTACAGGTTTAGAGCCATTAATGGAAATGAAGCATCTGAGTTCTCTTCCTGGTGGAAGTGTGGCCTCATACCCAATCTAAAAGACGGCATTACAAGCATAAAAGGACAGAAACGTGTGTGTTTGTGATGTCATCCTCAAGGGAGGTGGCTCATCTTGCTAAACGAAGCAGGATTTAACACCCAGGATTCAACACTCATTAACAGACCAGGCTTAAATTCCACTGCATTGGCACACAATGGAGAACTGGCACACAAGACCCCACAACCCATCAGCTGGTATCACCTGCCAATTGGATTGATGTCAGCTGACTGGCAGGTGTGTGTGGTTTGGTAAAAAAAATGGCCTCACCGGCCAAACTGGAACCCCTGCCGGGCCAAGATTGGCATGTAGGATTGAGGTTCCCCACCCTTCACCTGGAGGCATGTGAAATTAATAGCAGTAACTTCATCACCTATGAAAACGCCCCATATTAGGACATTAGGCATTACTGAACATTTGATAAGCAGAGTGAGTTAATCCTGCAGGACACAAGAGGTCCTACTCTTTGCCAGGTAGGATTCATATAAATCTAACATTCGTCATGTTCATGGGTAGGCAAACTAAGGCCTGGGGGCCGGATCCGGCCCAATCGCCTTCTAAATCTGGCAACTGGGGGCAACTTCCGCTACGTATCACAAACAGTAATAGCTTTTGGTACAAGGAACAAGAGTGCCTGTCTGAGGCAACAAATTGGATCTACACTAATGACTGCCTCTCCAATGCCATTCCACAATATGCTTTCCTAGTTAAACACAGATGCATGCCCATAAATTTGTATTCAGAAAGAAAGAAAGAAAGAAAGAAAGAAAGAAAGAAAGAAAGAAAGAAAGAAAAGCAGAAGCAATGGAACTAAGGTCCAGTACTGCCCCAGCAATCAGATTTGATCAGAATGCTGATTCACTTAAAAAGAGTGGTTTCCAGGCTGCTATGGGGAGCCAACACCCCACAAGTGGGAAATGAGAGTTGGGAATTTTACCGCTAGTCCTTGAGTTAACTTACACACTATCTACTAATTTTATCTTCTTATGCTATATATGCCTTTTCAGTAGCAGCTTCTCATCTACAAAGCTTTAGGTTGCTAGTTAAGATCATGGGTAGGCAAACAAAAGTCCGGGCCCAATCGCCTTCTAAATCCAGCCCGCGGACGGTCCGGGAATCAGCGTGTTTTTACATGAGTAGAATGTGTGCTTTTATTTAAAATGCATCTCTGGGTTATTTGTGGGGCATAGGAATTTGTTCATCCCCCCCCCCCCAATATACAGTGGTGCCCCGCTAGACGAAAATAATTCGTCCTGCGAAAATTTTCGTCTAGCGGATTTTTCGTCTAGCGAAGCGGCAATGCAAGCCGCGCTTTCGCTAGACGAAAAAAAAGACGAAAAATTTTCGTCTTGCGAGGCAGCCCCATAGACTTTTTCATCTTGCGGTGCTGCCTTCCGCTATACGAATGCCTTCGTCTAGCGAGTTTTTCGTCTAGCGAGGCATTCGTCTAGCGGGGCACCACTGTAGTCCGGCCCACCACAAGGTCTGAGAGACAATAGACCGGCCCTTTGCTGAAAAAGTTTGCTGACCCCTGGTCAAGTACTGTATAAGCACTGGCATAATATTTCACACCCAATGTTTAGTGCTTGCATATCCTCTTGGCTGCTTCAGGACCACTCCATCAGCCATGCCATATATGAGGGCATAACACAATCTTACTAATAAATAACTGGAAAGACTGAGGACAGTGGGGACTCCATTTTGCCATATTATTTGACAAGGCTGGAGTCAAAGGATTTCCAAGGAATATAGGTTTTGGAATAGTGAACCGTGGTGCTCTGGGATTTCAAAACCCAGGTGTTCCATATTGCAACTCATCAACCAGTCCTCAAGGAAGACCGGTCTAAAGGTTTGTGCTGGCCCCAAGGGTTTGTCCATGAAGCGAGGTCCAAATCCAGTCCTGGGTCTAGGGGTCCAAAGGAGGTCAATCCGGCAGGGAGCGAGGCAGGGAGCAGAACAAGGTCCAAGGCAGGTTCAGGCACAAGGTTGCAGGTTGAGCACACGCTTGCAACTAAGTTGCTCACGCAACTTGGGCTGGGTCTGGCTGGCTTTTATCTGGCCCTATGCTTAGGGCGGTCCCGATCCTCCGGAGACTCGCCTCTCCTCCGGGCCTGGAGGCGAGCACTCCTCCTGCAGACACTTAACTCCCTTCGCCTCTCTGCCCTGAGCCTCTGTAGCTCAGGAGAGGATGGTGGGTTACTGGACCCAGGGGATGCCTCAGCTTCCTCTGAAGAGGCTGGGAGTGGAGCACCTGCAGGCAATGGGTCCTCCCTCCCATCAGGAGCCAGAGCAGACTCTGCTGATGCCTGCACCTGGGGATCCAGCACAGGTGGGGATCCTTCAGACTCAAGCCCTGGCCCCAGCTCAGCTGGTTCTGGAGGCGGGGAATCCCGTGCAGGCTGGGATCCCTCAGGTTCAGCATCAGAGTCTGACTCCCAGGCCATCACACCATCCCCCCTCCCAGGCCCCCCCCCTCAACCGAGGGGCCGGACCAGGCTTGCTGGGGTAAGCTGCATGGAAATCACGGAGGCAGGCAGGTGCGTGGACGTTTTCCGCTGGTTCCCATGAACGATCCTCAGGCCCATACCCCTTCCAGTCGATGAGGTATTGGAGCTTCCCCCTGCGGTATCGTGAGTCGAGAATGCGCTCCACCTCGTACTCAGGCTCCCCCTCAACCAAAACTGGCTGCGGTCGTGGATTGTCTGGGTGGAACTCGTCGGGCGGGGCGACTGGACTAAGTAGGGACCGGTGGAACACTGGGTGAACCTTGAGCGATGGAGGTAACTGGAGGCGAAACGCCACCGGCGACACCTGCGCAGTGATGGTGAATGGGCCGGCAAACCGTGCATCCAGCTTTCGTGAGGGCCGAGAAGGATGCAGGTGACGGGTAGAGAGCCACACCCGATCGCCAACATGGAGTTCTGGCCCCTCCTGACGATGTCGGTCAGCCTGGGCCTTGTATGCGTCCTTGGCCTGGCGCAGTTGCTCCATCAATAATTGTTGCTGGGACTGAAGCTCCTGAAGCCAGTCTGTCACTGCGGGGACCGCGGAAGCTGGCAGCACGTCCGGGAACAAACGAGGATGGTAGCCGTAGGAGGCCTGGAACGGGGTCTGCTGGGTGGAGGCGTTCACTGCATTGTTGTAGGCGAACTCCGCCAATGGCAAGTGATCGACCCAGTCATCCTGCTGGAAACTGCAGTAACACCGGAGGTACTGCTCCAGCACCGCATTTGCCCGTTCCGTCTGGCCATCGGTCTGCGGGTGGTGGGCCGAAGATAGACAGACCTCCGTCCCAAGGGTCTGGTGCAGGGCTCGCCAGAAGTGGGATGTGAACTGGACGCCGCGGTCAGAAACCACACGCTCGGGCAGGCCATGCAGGCGGAAGATGTGCTGCAAGTACAGTTGAGCCGTTTCCTTAGCTGTGGGTATGGACGGGCAGGGGGCACAGTGCACCATCTTAGTGAAATGGTCCGTGAAAACCAGGAGGCAGGTACAGTGACGAGATGGGGGCAAGTCCACCACAAAGTCCAGCGAGACCGTGTGCCAGGGACGCGGTGGGACTGGTAATGGCTGGAGCAGACCGGGGGGTCGCCCGGTAGGACCCTTGGCCCTCCGGCAGACATCGCAACCAGCAACATAGCGTGCCACATCAGCCTTCAGGCGGGGCCACCAGAACTCCCGGCTTACCAGATGGGTGGTCCGGTACCGCCCAAAGTGCCCTGCTGCTGGGGCATCGTGGGACATCTGGAGAACCTCAGCCCGCAATGGTCCTGGTGGGATGTATAGACGACCCTGGTGCAGCAGTAGGCCCTGGTGCAGGGCCAGCCCCGGATATCGAGGGCATGACCCGTCAGACAGTTCCCGGAGCCGTTCCTGTGCCCAAGCGTCGACCCGTTGCTGTTCTCGCACCCGAGCCTGCAGCGGCTTGGCCTCCTGAGTGGCCAGGAATGCGGCTGGTGGTAAGATAGTCGTCGGTACTGCCTGCTGTACAGTGTCTGCGACGTCCTCAGGTTTCCGGGACAGGGCATCCGCTTTCCGGTTTTGGGAGCTAGGGATGTAGCGGATCCGGAACTGGAACCGGGAGAAAAACAGCGCCCACCGGATCTGCCTTTGGTTCAACTTGCGGGTGGTCTGGAGGTACTCCAGATTCCGGTGGTCCGTTCTCACTTCCACCGGGTGTCGTGCCCCCTCAAGATGATGGCGCCAGACCTCAAAGGCCACCTTGATGGCCAGTAGTTCCCGCTCCCACACGGTATAGTTACGCTCCGCCGGAAGGAGCTGCCGGGAGTGATAAGCGCAGGGTAACAGTGGCGCATCGGGTCCTTGTTGCTGAGACAGGATGGCACCGAGAGCCGTACTGGAGGCATCAGTCTCCACCACGAAGGGACGAGAGGGATCAGGATGCTGTAAAATCGGCGCCCTCTGGAAACAGGCTTTCAACCCCTGAAATGCCACTTCAGCCTCCTCATCCCAGGAGAAGGGCGTCTTGGGGCGCAGCAGTCGGGTTAATGGGGTGGTGCGATGAGCATAATCTGCAATGAAGGTCCGGTAATAGTTGGCGAACCCTAGGAACCGCTGTAAGTCCTTGCGGTTCCGGGGCGCTGCCCACTCTCGAACCGCAGCCACCTTCCCAGGGTCCATCTGCACCCCGTCAGGGGAGAGTCGGTGTCCAAGGAAGTCTACTGACCGCTGGTGGAACTCGCACTTGCTGAGCTTGGCGTACAGTCGGTGCTCCCGCAAGCGCTGCAACACGGACCGAACATGACTCTCGTGACGGGCTGGGTCACGGGAATAAACCAGAATATCATCTAGGTACACCACCACGTATTTGTCTAGCAAGTCCTGGAACACGTGGTTGATGTACCGTTGAAACACGGCGGGCGCGTTGCATAATCCGAACGGCATAACCAGGTATTCAAACTGCCCATACCGGGTCCCAAATGCAGTCTTCCACTCGTCCCCGGCACGGATCCGAATCAGGTTGTAGGCCCCTCGGAGGTCCAGTTTGGTGAACATCTGCGCCCCCTGCACCCGCTCCAGCAATTCTGCAATAAGGGGCAAGGGGTACCGGTCTGGGATGGTGATCTTATTCAGGGCCCGGTAGTCATGGCAGAGGCGAAGCTCCCCACACTTCTTCTTAACGAAGAGTACAGGAGCGGCAGTGGGTGAGGTAGAGGGCCTAATGAACCCGCGTTCCAGGTTCTTGCGAAGGAAGTCCTGCAAGGCTTCACGCTCTGGCTCCGAAAGAGAATATAAGCGGCTCACAGGCAGGGGCGCCCCAGGCTGTAGGTCTATGCCGCAGTCGAAGGACCGATGAGGCGGCAGCTTGTCTGCTCCCTGTTCCTCGAACACGTCTAAATAGTCCTGGTACACAGCAGGGAGCGTTGACAAAGCCTGACCCATGGGGGCAGCTGCTACTAACTCGGACTGAGCATGGGAACCCGGGTCTGGGAAGCGTACCGTCCGATTGACCCAGTCGATCTGAACATTGTGCGACTCCAGCCAGTCCATCCCAAGCACCAGGGGAAACCGGGGCATGGTGGCAATGTCCAGGGTTCGCACCTCCCGGTGCTGCTGGTAGCACAGGACCAAGGGCTGGGTCTCCCGAGTAACAGCGCCCGAGCGTAGGAGCCGTCCGTCAATTGCCTCCACCTGTACTGGTTCCGGCTTGTTCTGAAGCGGCACCTGATGCTGAGTGGCGAAGGCAGAGTCCATATAGGAGCGGGTTGCCCCCGAATCCACCAGAGCGTGGGTGAGAATCCAGGGCCCACCGGGGGGGTATAGACGCACCGGTATCATGAGGTGTTGCAATTCCACTGGTGAGGGCCCATCATGCGATGCTTGGGACCCCAGGTAGCCTGGGCCATCGGCTACTGGGGTTGGCCGTTTTCCCTGTGGCTGGCGTTTCTCAGGGCAGGTTTGGGCGTAGTGTCCACTCCCACCGCAGTAGAGACACAGGTTCCCCTCCCGACGCCGAGTCTTTTCCGAGGGGGAGAGGCGAGGCCGCGCTGCCCCGAGCTGCATCGGCTCCTCCAATGACTCAGCTCTGGCCACGGAACTGCAGGGAAGCACCGGCGCCGGGAGGCCGGAGTGCCGGCGGCCCCGGGCCTGGCGACGGTCCTCCAACCGATCGTCTATCTGCAGACTCCGTTGGATGAGGGCATCCAGTGTGGCAGGGCGATCCAACGTGGCCAGCTGATCCAGTATCTCGTCTGAAAGTCCCTCGAGATACTGGTCCCGCAGGGCAGAGTCGTTCCAGGTCAAGTCCTGCGCCAGCAGCCGAAATTCTGTGGCATAGGTGGCCACTGTGGACTTGCCCTGTTTCAACCGCCGAATTGCCCGATTGGCTTGACTCCCCTTCTGAGGGTTGGCGAACGTGGTTTCCAGATGATTGCAAAACCCCGTATAGTCTGTCAGCAAGGGGGAGTCTTGCCGGAGCAGCGGCAACGCCCACTTGGCCGCCTGGTCCTTCAGCAAGCTGATCAGGAAGTGCACCTTAGTGCGATCGTCAGGGAAATCCCGAGCTCGCCCCTGAATATACAGCTTGGCCTGGGCGAGAAACATGGGAAAGCTGGCTGGGGACCCATCAAATTTCTCTGGCAGGGCCACTGGGTACTTGCCAGGAGCTGGGGCGGCGGCCCCAGGAGCCAGTAAGGCATCCAAACGCTGCTGAAGCGCCGTAACCACATTGCTTAGCTGCTGCACGGTGTGGGTCAAGGCCTGGTTCTCCTGGGCCAATGCCACCAGCGCAGCCGCCTGGTCAGCCATGGCTACTAGTTCCTCCCGAACGCACCCCAGCGAAGGGGGAGTGCGGGTGTGGCGTGAGCAAACTGTGCTGGCCCCAAGGGTTTGTCCATGAAGCGAGGTCCAAATCCAGTCCTGGGTCTAGGGGTCCAAAGGAGGTCAATCCGGCAGGGAGCGAGGCAGGGAGCAGAACAAGGTCCAAGGCAGGTTCAGGCACAAGGTTGCAGGTTGAGCACACGCTTGCAACTAAGTTGCTCACGCAACTTGGGCTGGGTCTGGCTGGCTTTTATCTGGCCCTATGCTTAGGGCGGTCCCGATCCTCCGGAGACTCGCCTCTCCTCCGGGCCTGGAGGCGAGCACTCCTCCTGCAGACACTTAACTCCCTTCGCCTCTCTGCCCTGAGCCTCTGTAGCTCAGGAGAGGATGGTGGGTTACTGGACCCAGGGGATGCCTCAGCTTCCTCTGAAGAGGCTGGGAGTGGAGCACCTGCAGGCAATGGGTCCTCCCTCCCATCAGGAGCCAGAGCAGACTCTGCTGATGCCTGCACCTGGGGATCCAGCACAGGTGGGGATCCTTCAGACTCAAGCCCTGGCCCCAGCTCAGCTGGTTCTGGAGGCGGGGAATCCCGTGCAGGCTGGGATCCCTCAGGTTCAGCATCAGAGTCTGACTCCCAGGCCATCACAAGGTTTTTGAGAGTAAATAAGCTAAATAACTCAAGTGGGCTTGCCACAGTCTGAAGGTACTAATTTATACACATATGCTTGGAATGTGTCTGAGAAAAAATATATCTGTATATATCACTGGTCCTGCTTTGCCACAAAATGTAAACACGGTGATTGGATTTATTCAAAGAGGACCAAGAAATTTACACACGCTGGCAGGATGCAGTTCTCAAATGTAAATTTCTGTTTATCATATACATATATCCCATCTCCTGAACAGGAATTTTAAGGACTGAAATGAGGAACAGTTGTCATGAGAAAGGGTGGGGGAATGAACCAAAACCAAAACCAGTGGTAAGATACCATAAGCCTATGAAGGATCCTAACCCGCTGTATAAACCCACTCACTTGCCTTGAGCAAGCTTATTTGTAAAACAGTGTCATCTCACTTTATTGAAGTGCAAGCATGTTAGGCAGCTGAATGATGGACAAAAGGAGGCTTTGTTAACAGAAGTTAAATTTAGATTGGAGAATGATTCTTATTTTAGCTAAGAGGAACTCTGAAAGTCCAGAGATTATAGACTATGTTTTTAATCTGCCCTTCCAAGGTTCTCAGGGCGGGACACAATGTCCCTCTCCACCCTGTTGTCCTAACAACAACCCTATGAGGTAGATCAGGCTGGCCCAAGCTCATGCAGTGAGCTTCATGGCGGACAGGTTTAAAGCTGGCTCTCCCAGTCCTACTTGCGAGATGCCTGCTCTTAAACTACAAAGCCTTTAGGTTCCACTGGGAATTAAATGCACCTTGGATCCTTTCTTCTGTTACGTTAACAACATGGGAACTGCTGCTGTGCACCTTCTTCATACACAAAGTAGACAAATACAGTGGTACCTTGCTAGACGAATGCCTCGCTAGACGAAAGGCATTCGCTAACGAAAGGGTGACTCGCAAGACGAATTTTCCTATGGCCGCAACTCCTGATTATTTTTTTCGTAAAACCGTGCTTCCTCCGACCGTGCTTCGCAAGACAAAATTTCCGCTATACGACAACACTCGTGGAACGAATTAATTTCATCTTGCGAGGCACCACTGTACGCAGTTATGTGCAGAGCATTTATTTATTTATTTATTTATTTTAGTTGGAGCTCACCGGAGCTCAGCTCCAGCACCTCTCAAGGTGGGGACCAATGCCATTCTCAGAGAACAAGGGAGAAGTTCCTGGCACCTCTTTTTCTAGAAAAACGGGAAATATGACAAATGTGGTTATGCGAGAAGGTTCCATGCCGCATCTGAATGAAGCTTGCTGTGCTATGGCATTCTCTGCATTTCCTCTCTCAGTTTGTTCTAATATTACAAAAGCACCCTCCTTGCTGAGATTAGACAGGCACAGAGATGGGGTTGTTTCTGATGGCAGGTGAAGACATTTCTCTTCTGTTGGTCGTTTCCCACCAATAGTAAATGTATGAGTAACAGACAAGGGAATGGTTGATTCTGGTATCTTTTAAATTTCAATTGCATTATGTTCT
The DNA here is from genome assembly GCF_009819535.1 of Lacerta agilis. Taxonomy (NCBI): domain Eukaryota; kingdom Metazoa; phylum Chordata; class Lepidosauria; order Squamata; family Lacertidae; genus Lacerta; species Lacerta agilis. The sequence goes on along the minus strand of NC_046327.1, from coordinate 3,331,167 downwards.
TATATTGTGTGTACCAGAGTATATAAACTGCTCTAAGACCAATAGGCGAAACTATTTAATTAGTTAGTTAATAAGATCATTCTTTCTCTTTCGTGAACTGGAAAATTACAACTTGTCCCTTTGGCGGCGACACTTCAGGAATGGAACAAGGGTGTGGGCCAACCCCCCTTGTGTTAAAATTATTATTTTAACGTGGATGGAGTTTTAACTTGGGTGGGTGCTGTTTTATTTGGAGGGTCGGGTTGTTTTAAATTGTTGCTATGTGTTATATGTTAATTTTGATTTTTGTATTTGTGGGCTAGAGTACTGTTCAGGGACTTTTGTCAGGGAGGGTATTGTTTTTTTAGTGTGCGTACATTAGAATTGTTATGATTATTTTTATGTTTTTATTATGTTTATTATGTATTTTGTGCTTCATATATTGTAACTTTGTATTGTAAAGCACCCTGAGACCTACGGCTATAGGGCAGTATACAAATTTAATACATGATGATGATTTGCTAAATGTATATCCTGCCTTCTCAACAAATGATATTCCTTATGGGTAACAACAATAAAAGTAAAGTACAAAAAATGAGAAAGGAACAGAATTTTCACAGAACTGAAGCAAAAAATTTTTTTTTAAAAGCATGCTTATAAGGAGCAGTCTGTTCCTTATAAGCATGCTTTTTAAAAAACCAACAACAAAACAAAACAAAACAAAACAAAAGAACCTCTGTCATTAGCAAGTTGGTAGAACTGACTCTCACAACTTGCTAATGACAGGGTTTGTTGTTGTTTTTTAAATGACCTTGCACCCTGTTTACCTGGGGTGGGTGGCCATTGCCCAAAGCTCAGCTCCATCCATGTTCCCATCTTACTATATGCCGATGACGCAGTCATCTTGTCTCGCACAAGGGTTGGCTTGAAGCGACTCCTGTGCCGCTGCCAGGAATACTGTATAGCCAACAGACTGGAACTGAACTTTGCAAAATCTAAAGTGCTTGTTTTCTCAAGATCTTGGAAGCCTCATAGGTGGGAGGTCAGTGGAAACCCGTTGGAACAGGTTAAAAACTTTAAATACCTAGGCATTTACTTCCAATATAACACTTCCTGGAAATACAATTGCAAGCTTGCATTTAACGGAGCGGGTACTCCAACTCTGGCTATCACCCGTTTCTTCTTTGACAGAGGGAATCAGTCCATCTGTCCAGCTGCACTAGAGGTCTTTAATGCCAAAGTAGCCCCAAAACTCCTGTATGGCATTCCATTATGAATTGGCATAGTTAACCAATTGTCGGAGCACATCCAATCCAAATTTCTGCGCAAAATTCTGGGGCTGCCAAATTGCGTGCCATGTACAGCCATGTGCCTGGAAACTGAACAAGGGCTGCTGGAAACCAAAGCGTGGCTCATCACTATAAAATTCTGGTTCCACCTACATTTCATGTCTGCTCCGCCCTCTTTAACTTTCCACATACTGGCAGAATCCCACCATTCCAAATGGCTAGCTTGCACTGTGAGCAAAATCAGAACCTGCAACCTATCACTCAAATTGCTGCTTATGCTCCCACAGTTGGAAGCATTCCAGGCAATCAAGCGCAGAATCCTAGAGATTGCATTCCAAATCCTTCGCAGTGAAGCCAACAAAACCTGTTCCCCATTGGGGTTAGGAATTCCACCCTCGTTGGGCCAGGACATTCCATATTAACACCAGCTTTACGATCCCCACCTACACAGAGCTCTTTCCCTAGCAAGATTTAATGTCTCACCGTCTGCAGTTTTGCAAGGTAGAGTCCCGAAAATCCCATCCTCTGAAAGACGTTGCCTTTGTAGCACAAAACAGGTCAAATTCATCACAACCGTTTTATTTTTATTGCCCATTTTGTGCAAAAAAATGTGATAAGCATTTGGCCCCCTTATTGAAGGAGGGGGTTTATCTTTCAGGGTGTCTAGTCTGCTGAACAAATGTAGGAATGACATGGTGGAGAATGTGGAAAGATTTTTGAGTGACGCTATGAAATTGCGTCACCATGGGTCCTAAGAGCCATCTTTGTACCTCACGATGTCTGGACAGTTTTATCCTAAAGCATCTCCTACTATGTTTCGTTAACTGTGTTGTGTTCTGATCCATGTATATGATGTACTTTTTCTATGCCAATAAAGGAGATTGATTTATATATTTTAAAAAACCTAACTCTCCCTCTTTCTCAGTTCTTGTGTGTATATCACAATGTGCAACATTTATCTCTGTACAAAGTACCGTATTTTTCCATGTATAAGACGCCCCCATGTATAAGACACCCCCTATTTTTAGGGACTCCAATTTAAGAAAATAGGGGGGGAGATTTGCCCCATGTTTAAGACGACCCACAGTTTTTCACATAATTTTAAAGTATAAAAACCTAGTCTTATACATGAAAAAACACGGTAATCCTTTTTTGCTTTCCTCGCCATCTTGCCAGCAGTTGCAACCATACCAGCATGAGGACTTGCCTGTTGTGAAAACCACATGGAACAGGCCAAGGAACAACCTCCCATATCACCAGGACAGCTTCAGCCAGGACCTTCACAAGCACCATCTCCTGAGCCTGAGGGATTAAGGGCCACCCACAGTCCTCTCACCCATCCAGCCATGCAAGGAGTGCGCAAGGCAGAAGGCTATGGAGTGAGCACAAGGGAGTGCCAGAATTCAGGCCAGAGGGCTGGCCCTCCATTAGGAACAGAGTCTGGGAGAGGTTTGTGTGGAAGCATAGGTTTTAAAAAGGCTAACTTTACTTTGGACCTTCATAGGAGCAGGCTGTGCGTTCAGGAGCTGTCTGTGGTGCTGCAGCTTCTAACCTACCTTGAGGTATCTGAAGAAGTGTGAATGCACACGAAAGCTCATACCAAGAACTAACTTAGTTGGTCTCTAAGGTGCTACTGGAAGGAATTTTTTATTTTATTTTGTTTTGACTATGGCAGACCAACACGGCTACCTACCTGTAACTACCTTGAGGTCTTACTCTGTGGGCTCCTCCGCAGGACCAAACACGACACGTTATTTCATTCTACCCTATTCTTTGTGTTCTAGTTATTTTGACACAAATGTTTACTCTCTTTTTTTTTGAAAAGGAAAGAGGACAAAAGGACAGATTTCCCCCCTCTAACTTTCCACAAACACCCCGACTACCACCCGCAAAATAGTGAACATCCCTTGACAGATTCCATAGTTGCTAGAAGTTATCATGGAGTTCTCCAGAGATTGAAGACACAGAATCCCAGAGGTGTGCATTTGCTGCCCCTAATACCAGTGGTTACGCAGCTTTCAAATTTCACACATTTTGGACTTTAAAAATATCTGACTAAGCTTTTTTTTTAAAAAAAAAATCAGCAATGAGACATGACCAGCTATTGCAGGTGAACGTAATTGGGGTTTGTTTGTTTTTGAAAGAAAAATATATTTTGGGGGGAGGGGAATCATAACAGTAGGACTTTTCTTCCTCCACCCTCATATTTGATGATTCAGCAAAGTGGGGGGAGGGTATAAGAATCACTAAGAGTGAAGTACATGATAACACAGGCTGGATAGTGAAAGTGACATTGCCAGGAATGCTATTTGCCAGGTGGATTTCTGACTAATGGGGGTCCTGTGGTGGGGTATCCTACCCCCTCCCTGCCACACAAGTTAGAGCTGTGTAAATAGTCAAGCAAAACATACCTTCCAGCTCATGCCCTGAGTTATAGATTATCTAGGTCTTATGAGGGTGAACCACCATCAAGATTTTCACTCAACCAGTGCAGAATATACCACCTTCTTACTGCTATCTAGGCTCTGAAAGACAGACTCTGGTATGTTTGAATTTCCACCAAACTCTGGCTTACTGGTTGCTTCTTAGGTGCAATGTGAGCTCCAAGCACAACTGTAGTGTAAACAAATATGGGCCTACCATAAAATAATCTAAGGCAGGGTGGTTTAGATTAATATTTTTCCCCCCCAATGGAACAATGGAGGGCTGGCATGGACTTCAGGTTAAGGCCAAGTCTTTGTAAAGAGGCAGGGAACATGGAGTTGGATCCATTAACTTATTCTAGATCCAACTCCATGCTCCCTGCATTTTGGCTCCAGAATTTAAGTTTCAGAATAACTTAGGTTCCGCTGAAATCAGTGGGATAAGTTAACCGTGACGTCAATGGGAGCAAAGTTCAACTAGCTTAGTCTGGCTCTAACCAATAAAATATGTATTTAACGCGTGCAGCTTTCAGCTTGTTTCCAGTACCCATACTGAGGACTACCCACATGGTAATGATTTTAAAAGCATTGCTCTGCCTCATCACAAGAAAGGGCAAAAGTCATCCATCAGTGCCAGAAACAGCCCTGAAGCATGACTGACAAGGATCTGGAAAACTCATCTCATTAAGATTGCCTGGAGTTGCATGGCAACCACACACTTAAATACCATGCCCAGGAAAGGAATGTTAGCAACTGGCGGATGGTTATTAAGACCTTCAGGGTGCAAGGCAGGTTTCCATAGGAACAGCCACACCACCACTTCCTCTTTCAAGGCAGCTGGAACCATTAGCTTGACACAACTGCTATCCTATGCACAACTGATCTCTTACTGCAACCTCAGTAGCAGATTTCAACAGTCTGATTTGACACAGCTTCAGCTTTGAGTTCAGCTTTGAGTCTAAACAATATTGTGGCGAAAGACACGGAAAGATTCTGCCTCAGGTACCAAAATGTGCCGGGCTGGCCCTAGATCTAAATATCTTGTTGAACTACCCAACTGTGAGAACCTAAATAGGCTAGAATATGGTATTTTGGATGCACGATGCACAATACTCATTTCTTCCACTGTCTTTCCATGCAATGTGTTGGAACAACAGGAACCTCCACTGTTCTGTTCTCTACATAGTGCACTTCTTCTGATGTCAGATAAACTTACAACGGGTATGTAGGTGTCAATATGTAAAAGTAATTAAGCAATTGATATTTTATATGCACACATTGAGGTAAACATGACAAGGAGAAACAGAAAGGAAGGTAGTTCTTACCATGTGCCACCCATCCATGTTTACACTGATCGCAGGTTCTCAAGTTTATCTTCCCCGGTTGGAAACATTCACACGTGCAATTTACCAGTGTGCAGCGTATGGCCTGGGAAGAGAAAAGGAAAACCAAGTTCTATAAACATCTCACTGGACGAATAATCACATAAGAAGTAGAGTTTTTATAACTCGCTGCTTGTCTAAGGGCTTTCATGTGCATTATCTTAAAGGGTACGGCTTACATCAGACCCTGCAGGGAGGGAGGTCAGAATTGTCACTCTATATCGCAGGTGCCTGGTAGAAGCTTAAAAGAATAACAGCAGGCAATTTGGCAAAATTCAAGATTCAGATGAGATTTGAACTTCCAGGCTCATAATAGTTAACCTTCTTAGCCACTACACCAGGGCTCTGGAACCTGCAGGTGTTGCTTGACTCCAACCACCATGAGCCCTAGCATGGCCAGTGGTCAGAGATAAAAATGACTGGGGAGCCACAGGTTCCCCACCCTGCACTGTATCAGATACCAACACATATTCTGAGCACTATTTGGAATCTTGGCTATTATCAGAGAAATATGCAGCATTGTTTCGTTTTGTGTGTGTGTGTGTGTGTGTGTTTTTAATCTTTAAATATATGCTTTCAGAATATTTGTCATTTTCATTTCCCTACTGCACATGTAACAAAATGTAAAACAAAAATTGACATGAAATGGCTTGCTCTATTTTCATCTCAGGGGAAGGGGCCTGTCATAAACAATAACTTTTTCGTTGTCACAGAGCAATTCCAATTATAGGATGCATTAAGCCATCATCATCGTGAAAATGAATAAACACACTTAAATAATGTAGACCGAAGTCCCCGTTTGGTTTTTAAGGGTAGAAGACAATGTGTGTGTGTGTGTTGCACAAATTCCAGCTTTCCAAATGCCAGAAGGATGGGTTTTTTTAAGATAGTTATCTCTTAACACTGAAACATGTCATTTTTGTTGTAACTAAGAATGAAGTACATACTGAAATATGAATAAATACAGAGGAAAGGTCTCTCCACTCCATTGAAGAGGGGAAAAAGTTCTCAAGTTTCTTTTTTGGAGACTTGTAAAATATTTAATTCAGTTAAGCATCAGAATGGCCACTGGCTCCCTGTGTTCCCTAAGCAGCAATACAATGATGGAGACAGAGAAGAGAAATGATTCAGGAAGCATACAGCAAATTTCATTTGCTGCATCACTTGTACAAGGCACAACTGTTCAACTTTTGACAATCTGATGTGCCCTTTAGAAACATGTCCCCCACCAGCTGAAAATGAAATATAAGTAGGTAAGATTGAAACACATACGGTATGAAAAGAAAGATTACTTTGGAAGGGAAAGATGGATAATTTCTTTAAACTATAAAGCAAATACATAAATAATGACCAAGGCTCTCTCTTTTTAGGCCAAGACCTCAGTTTTTTAATAGTTCTATAGATGACCTGTGCTCCCTAAACTACTAGTGGTGAATTTATGGCATGCATTTAAGCTTAATTTGCACACATATTTTTGAAATGGAGGGCATTATATTCATCATTCACACATTAACAATGTACTGTAACTACTGGAAATGCCAGGAAATGATCACTCTACCAATTTAGATGCAACCAGTGATTACTTTAGGGTCAGAGGAAGGAGGTTTGGTACCTGCGCTTGCAAGAACATCAGAATTCCCCGAACACAGAAGCAACTGATTTATGGAAATGCAAATCTCCACATTATAGGAAATAACCACCATTGTCTTGAAACAGTGGTTTTAGCTGAAATCTTTTATATATACACCCACTCACTCAGGCATCCCACTACACTTGGGAGAGATCTACCGTTTATTAATTAAAGTTATAGGCCAGGAGAAGTTTTGCTGGCCTGTTGCATATTGTTGGCTTTGCAAAACTGCAAACCTCTGACACAGCTAAGCCCACTCCGTTTAGTCCGCTGGAGTTCAATAGCAGCATTTGGGTAGCAGAGGCAGGCAGTGGGAGCAGGCAGTAAGTAAAGCCCTCTTGTACATGTATAATGCCCCACATATCTCTCAGCTCATGTCCTTGCTTGATATTAGCAGCCCCATTCAAATAAATGTGGCATCTCTGTGAGCAAGTAAGTGCAAAACAGGGGTTATTTGCAAATGCATATATCATGTCCAATTAATTTTTTCGGTTGTTCTCAGATTAAAATCTGACTGCTTTTCCTTACATGATTTCTGACACAGGTATATTTTCTACACGCCTTTTGCTGTTCTCTCCTCAGCTGCTGCTTCATGTCAGACTCTAAAAAGGATTGCTGGATACAAGCGTGCGGGGTGTGGGTGTGTGAGAGTTTGTTGTATTGCACCTGACAGTTAAGAGTTTATCAACCAACGTCAACCGACCAACTGTTCATTAGCAAGGTTGTAAAACATTGTTGTACCTAACTGTAATTAAAGGAATTAGAAATATGAAATATAAGGGCACCCACAAAATTGCTGAGTAGGCAAGAATAATATATGTGATTGCGAGCGACCAGACGAAGCAGGGAGGGTTCTACCGAAAGGTCTCTCTGTGTTCAATACTTTATTGACTCAGTAATATATCAGATCTCCCCTAGTCAGTAATGGTGTCTTTCTCTAATATGTTCATTAATTAATGAACTCAGTAATTAATTGCAACTGCAAAAGGGCAAAAAGCATTACGAAGCGCCGCTCCTTCTACTAACAAATGATTTCTTTCAAATTCAGTTTTTAGCATATCTTTCACAGTTTCCTGTTGTTTATCTTACAAGTGGGTGCGGCAATCTCACCCCACTACAACTGTGAGCCTTGCTAAATTATCTCTATATTGAAAGTTCGGAATAATTTTCAACATACTCCACCTCTCACCTCTTTCTTTCATTTTTTGTTTTTAAAAAGATCATTCGGTTGGTTATTAGAATTAGACTCAGGCTGAAATGCAGAGTTTTTTTTAGTTCAATATTACAGTTTATTGTCTGAATTCGAAATGACTCCTTTAGCTATGTTTAAAATTATTAAACGGGGGTGGGGGATGACTTCCTCCTTCATTTGCGTTTCATTCGCATTATTCACAAGAACAAACATTCAAGGAGATTTCAGGTCAACATTTAAGACATCTCAATCACCTTATATCAGGTTTCAACAATAAATTATATAACATCTGAAAATGCTATAAGGTTGCAAGGTGAATGACAGGAAATTACTGTAATCACTTGCATCCTGATCCTAAATACATTTACTTAAGCATCTGTTTCATTGATTTTTTTATCATCTATTTCCAAATAAGTATGGTGACTAAGAACCACTTTTCTTATGTAAACATTGACATAGCTCTTCATGGTGAAGTGTAACAATAATTCTAAAACAAACAGTCCAATGCTAACATAACCTTAGCATCACCATTCTTTAACATGGCCAAAAACCAGTCAATTAAATGTCAAGTGTATTTCAACCCTCGCTACCCAAATGACAGTAATGACAGGGCGGATTTGCCCCTCTCCCAAACTTTAAGATGCCTAATTTTTGCTACGGACCATCCAATCACCAACAAGATGTGCCATCTTTGATTAACATTATCCAAGGGAACAATTATATCGGGTCCCTTTGTTTACCCAAATAAAAAAGTGTTCCAAATGAACAGAAACAATTATGAAAATAAAAAAGGTAAAGGGACCCCTGACCATTAGGTCCAGTCGTGTCTGACTCTGGGGTTGCAGTGCTCATCTCGCTTTACTGGCCGAGGGAGCCGGCGTACAGCTTCTGGGTCATGTGGCCAGCATGACTAAGCCGCTTCTGGCGAACCAGAGCAGCGCACGGAAACGCCGTTTACCTTCCCGCCGGAGTGGTCCCTATTTATCTACTTGCACTTTGACGTGCTTTCGAACTGCTAGGTGGGCAGGAGCAGGGACCGAGCAACAGGAGCTCACCCCACCGCGGGGATTTGAACCGCCGACCTTCTGATCAGCAAGCCCTAGGCTCTGTGGTTTAACCCACAGTGCCACCCGCATCCCCTTATGGAAATTAGAAAGCTATTAAATAAATCTTATTTTGGTAAACAGAAACTTGTTGATAAAAATTGACACCAGAAGGAGAGGGAGCTGGGAGAAAGGCATCACCTGTAAAATATAAAATATAAATGTCAACAGTGGGTGGGTCCCAGGCTAGTTGTGTGTGGAGTCACAGCCCAAATGCCCAAATGACCCCAAACTAGGCTGGAGGCCCCTTGTTTTCCTCTCCATCCTGCCACCAACTTTCCTGTCTTTTGCTCCAATTCCCACCCCCTCCTGCTTGCCATCCATAAGAAACTGGGTTGAGGACAGGAGGCTACATATTTCCAACAAGGAGTAGCCTGGCAAAAATGAACTGAGTCAAAAATGAAAATATCAAATGACCTTTTGTAACGTGATGCAGTATTTTATATGATTTCTTGGATTGGTTTTTAAAAGCTGTTTTTAAAAAAAGAGCACTGAGAGGTTTTCACACACACACACACACACACACACACACAATTTCAAGATGGGCTTCCAAGAAAGATTTTTTTTTTAAAGCACTCACTGTATATAGCTTTGGTAGATGATGGGAAAACCTTTGGGCCCCCAAAGTATAGGTGCAGGCTAAATTACATTACTTCACACACAAATAAAAGGGTATAAACCACTAGATGCAGATCTGAGAAAATATCCAACCCAATTTTGGCTCAAGTTCCATTTGCTCCATCCCTGGTCTCTATCTCATCACTGAGGTTAGCTAGGGAACAAACCAAGGACTGTGATCAGAATCACCATGGCAAAGTTCAAAAACTGGATCACGGTCCAGGTGATTGGATGTGGGAAGCAAGCGTAGAAGCGTCTTAAGGCGCCATTATGGAAGATATTAAAAGAGAGCTGTCAAGCAAATTTAAAAGATTAGCTATGATTGCCGAGGAGCATTGTAATGAGATTTACTACCAATATAAATAAATCCCACCTGCATAACTGGCCTGCATTCACTTAAGAGTTTTGCTGACTCAGACTGGAAGAGAGAAACTAAACACTACCACCACCCAAGGAGATATTACGGAGGAAATGTATAGATGTACCAAAAGCGGAATGTGAAGGCAGATTCAGGGTGCAGTAAGCCAGGGCCCCCTAGAAGCATTTATGTTCTGCCATGTAAATAATCCACAAGTAGTTAGAACATCAAATAGGTTTTCTAGACACAGACCTGACGCAGTGTTTCTTGCATTTCCAGTAAGATTATAAATGTCTCCAAGGAACCCTTATAATATCAATGGAAAAGTCATAATTCCATCTAAATCCATCCCTATGCTAGTTATATGGCAGATCCACTTTCCCTTTAAAAACCCCATTTCCACTAAAAATCATGTTTAAAGACAAGAAGACAATCTAAAATAAGCCCTGTGATTTCATTAAGCACCAAGGTTTTTTAGCAGTGCTTCCTATCTTTGGGTCTAACTCAAGGGTTTAGAAATGCTGTTCGATATCATATTACAATATGTTAGCATTAGTGGTAATGGTAGCTTTTCAATAACGGGGGCAGTGGGGGGGGGTAGGCCTGGTGGCCTGAGAATGAACAAATCAATCCAGTATTAATTGATTGAAATGCTGGTGGTGGCAGGGAGAAGAATTGATGTACTGATACGGCTGTTGGTGAAATTACTCTAGTTTGTATTGTAGTATGGGAGGAAAGGAAGAATTGATAAAATGAGCCTGATATCAATTGTTTGAAAAGCAATAGATAATAACAAGAGTCCTATAACTGGAGGTCACTTGAAGGTCATTTATTCCAACTGCTGATACAAAATAAGGAAACTCCCAGAGATAGATTTTGATTTGGAAGACAGTATTCTGTTTAATCCAAGTGGGATCTAATTGCATAATCCTAGTGGAAGTGGGGAGGAGGTTAGCCACAGAAGCCTGGAGAGAGGGAATTTGGAAAGGCAAGCGAGCAAAGTTTGTGGGAGGGAGGCAGAGCCATTCCCTTTAGTTGGGCTACAGTTACCCTGTTATTAATCTGAGATAAAAATGACTATGTCGGCACACCAGGCTATGAAGCAAACACCTTTTAAATTCAGCAGCTGACCAAGTGGGCAGGTACAGTGCATGTGTGAACTCTTGAAACACAATCCTTGACCTTGGAAACTCAAAGGTCCTGAACTACACACTGTCTCTGTGCCTGGGATGGAATTATGGTTCACGGACATTCAGAGTGTTAGGATTTTACACAGCTTCGTACAACCTAATTCTGGAAGTTAACTTTGCAAGTGTTTAGATCATACTTTGAAGGCACACACTTCATGTTGTTGTTGTTGTTGTTGTTGTTGTTGTTGTTGTTGTTGTTCAGTCGTGTCCGACTCTTCGTGACTCCATGGACCAGAGCACGCCAGGCACGCCTATTTTTCACTGCAGTTTGGCCAAACTCATGCCAGTCGCTTCGAGAACACTGTCCAACCATCTCATCCTCTGTTGTCCCCTTCTCCTTGTGCCCTCCATCTTTCCCAACATCAGGGTCTTTTCTATGGAGTCTTCTCTTCTCATGAGGTGGCCAAAGTACTGGAGCCTCAACATCAGGATCTGTCCTTTCACAGAATCATAGAATTGTAGAGCTGGAAGGGACCCTAAGGGTCATCTAGTCCAACCTCCTGCAATGCAGGAATCTCAGCTAAAGCATCCATGACAGGTGGCCATCCAACCTCTGCTTAAAAACTTCCAGTGAAGGAGATTCCACCACCTTCCGAGGGAGACCGTTCTGCTGTCTAACTGCTCTTACTGTCAGAAAGTTCTTCCTGATGTTTATTCGGAATCTCCTTTCTTGTAACTTGAATCCATTGGTTCGGGTCCTACCACTCTGGAGCAGGAGAAAACAAGCTTGTTCCAACCTTCATGTGACAGCCCTTTAACGATATTTGAAGATGGCCATCACATCTCCTCTCAGTCTCCTCTTTTCCAAGGCTAAACATACCCAGCTCCCTCAAATGTTCCTCGTCAGGCTTGGAAGCAACGCAAGGAAGTGCTGTCCTATTTTTAGAGGCTCCTAAAGTAGAACAATATAATTCTTTACCCTGCATTTCAGCGCTGCTAAATACTCCTGAGCCTTGCTGCTACATCCCTTGCTTCCCGGTATCAGTCAGATATACCTTGTGAGGGGATCAGTGCTATAGCAGTAGTTTTACATCATATTATATTAGTATTGTTTCTGACTTGTATTTATTTTCACTAATACAATTTGAAAGGTGCTAATATCATTATATTTCTCTGTGGCATTCATGAAAACAATACTAATATGATATGATGGCAAGAATACTAACAACACGTAAGACGCCTGATGAGATAACAAAGGCCCTTTCAGTGTGGGAAAACATGTAGCACAGAAATGTTTTACAAAACCATGTACAACTGTTCTTCAGGGAGAAGCTGGAAAATGAAAATGACACTGGGGAGTAGAAGAAAGGGAAAGATAAAATGGCACTTGAAATCCTCTATCAGTACTAAGAAGCCCTGCAGTCAGACTCAGGGAAAAAAAAACCACAAACACCCAATGCAGTTGTTTCTGGGAAATGTTCTAAGAGAGAATCAAGTGCGCAGCATTTGGGGAAATGGTGAAACCCATGTTAGGAATTTTTAGGAATGGGACTGAAAGGAAAACGGACTGTTATACAAAACTATAGTGAGACTGCACTTGGAATACTGTGCACAGTTCTGTTGGCTTCAACTTGTAGAGGTGGAAAAGGTCAGAAAGGAGCAACCAAAATGATGAAGGGGCTCAAGCATTTATCTTGTGAGGAAAGGCTGGAGTTTTAGGGGGCAGAAAGGCCTGTCAGGGAACATGATATAGGCATATAAAAATATGTATGGTGCAGAGAAAGTGGATAGTCTTCTCGTAATAGTATAATTGGGGCCCATCCAAGTAAACCGATTGCTAGAAGATTCAGGACCAATAAAAGGAGATACAGTGGTACCTCTAGATGCGAACAGGATCCGTTCCGGAGCCCCGTTCGCATCCTGAGCAGTCCGCAACCCTTAGCGCCGCTTCTGCGCACACACGGGTCACAATTTGGCACGTCTGCGCATGCGTCACTGCGCATGTGTGACCCACCAACCCGGAAGTAATCCGTTCCGTTACTTCCGGGTTCGGCGCATTCATAACCCGTGCCATTCGCAACCCGCAGCGAATGCAACACGGGGTACGACTGTACTACTTCACACAGTTACACTGTGGGACATGTTTCCACAACACGTAGTGATTTTCATCAATTTGGATGGCTTTCAATGACTTCTAGCCAGTGCTACCCTGTTTCTCCTAAAATAAGACATAGCCATAAAATAAGCCATAGCAGGATTTCTATGCATTTGCGAAATATAAGCCGTTCCCCAAAAATAAGCCATACCCCGAAAATAAGCCATAGTGACGTGGTACCTCCCATTAAAACAGCCTGGAGAGGCGTGGCTATGCAGCGTACCGATGCGACGCGGTTAAAATAAGACATCCCCTGAAAATAAGCCATACTCTGATTTGTTGAGCAAAAAAATATATAAGACGGTGTCTTATTTTAGGAGAAACACGGTATTTTTCTAGAAAAAGAGGCCCCTGTCTTATAATGGCAATAGTGCTCACCTGAGAGGTACCAGAACCGAGTTCTGGAGAGTAACGGCTGGGCGGGGGGCAGGAAGCCCTGCTTCTGGTCATGATGACAATGAACTACTTTCCCTGTGAGAACAGGATGCTGAAATAAATGGGCCTTTAGTCCAGTCCAGGAGTATTCTTCTTATGTAATGTGCACTGATGCAGCAAACCTACATTAAAATATAACTAAACAGTTGCTCTTTCTATTTGTTGCAGAAACACGACCAAAACCTAATCTAGAGTTCTCTATTCATATATATTTATTGAAGATTTCCTTATTGCACACACACACACAAGACCGCTTGTTCTGCTGAAATAATAGGCTACCCACAGGTAGTGAAATACAATGGAAGACGCTATTGAGTGGCACAATAACACGGGCCTCCCTCTCCTATGCGCACTGCATGTTTGGGCTGCCCATTTGCACTTCACACTGCACATGTTTACAGCACAACATATTAGGTAACCATACTGTACATTGCGAAACCTGATTACTGCATAAAAGATGGAGCAGCAATTAGCCGGTGTGGTCAAATGAGGCTTTGACCTGGAAGACCTGGGTTTAAACTAGGAGGGGTGGATGATTCAGTCTATTTCTGATCTACATCATTTCATATTCATAACTTTTGTGTTTAGACATATATTATTCAATACCTCCTCCAACAAAATATGCATTTCTAAATGTATTTTCTCTCCAAATGCACTTTTCCGGAGATGTTTCTCAATATCGCTTTTTGGTTGGTTTTTTAGCTGAATCCTAGTAACGCAAATAATTAAACTGGACTTAGGAAAATCCTTGTGCTGGATTTTCTCTCTCTTTTCGTCATCAAAATGTCCCTTCCTTGACTCACTCTGGCTCAAAAAATGTCAGAAGCTTCACTGCCACAAATGCAATACGGTATAAATGTATGGATAAAAAAATTGTCTTAGGAAGGTGGGCTGGAGAGCCTAGCGCCGTAAACATTAACCCCTAACACCCCAAACATTTCCCAGCAAATTTCCCAGATTATAAAGTTGAAAGTCTCTGCAAAATGCCTTAAATCCATAAATTACACTGTATCGAGATTAATGGATCTCTTTTATTTCTGACTCCCCCCTCCAAAAAATGGACTTTTTGATCACTAAATTTTGATAATTAAGATACCATTTTAAGCGCTCCCTTATTATCTTATTAGTGTTATTGTTAAGTGCATCCTTATTAATTTGGCAGACTGTGGAAAAACCAAGCAATAACATTTTTGCTAACGAGGTACATCAGAAATTGACATTGTTCCTGTCTTCCAAACTTTTGACATGAAAGAGAATGCGATTCCAGTAATTGCGAAAGAGACAGTTAAAACTTTACTCCATGGTCAGAGCAGAATGTTATTATGTGTAACTGCTTATTAAAAAATAACCCTTATTGGTTCTCTCTAAAGGATTTTCTTTTATACATAGTTTTATCCTATAATTTTGTCCCTGTTGGGCATTGCTGCCTAAATTTAAACACAAACAGTCAAGCAATGAAGAAACATTAACACATTTACTGTGAACAAAAACTCCCAGTTGTACAGTGAAATTTTAATACATTTCAACTTATCTCTTTTACTAATGGGGAGAGTACAAACCCTGCAGGAATTCGCTCTGCAAACTGGTAATTACAGAAGACTCACTTCTTATATAAATATATATGGTGCATAGGTACACTCAGTCAAGAACCACAGCTGCCCTTTTGATGTAAGTTGCAGTATAAATATTTGTGGGAGGAAATATTATGAAAATCTACAACAATTCTAAAGGAATACATTAATTTTTGGGAACGTATCCTTTAACCGTTCTTATGTGCACATATTTATCAAATACATTTGCTTGCTTGAGCTCAAAACTTATAAGCATGCTTTTTCATTCTTAATTCCCCCCCCCCCAAAAAAAAAAATAGAGTAGCATTCTAAATACATTTGCCACTGGTTCAGAATGAGCGCTTCCAGTCCAAAGATATGAAGCTGTATTGCTACAAATATGCAAATATTTTGTCTCCTCTTGTATTCTTTTGGGCTGATATTTTTACATACAGATGTGTGTCTCATGCTGTATTACTTCCACTCTATCTACAGTATTTGTCTTTTCTTTTTCTTTTTTTTGAAAAAAAAAGTTTATTCGAAATTTTCAATGTTAACACAAATTACAACTAATTAATTATTTATCCCTTCTGGACTTCCCATCACCCCACCTCACACACACATACACACACACACACACACACACACACACACACACACCGGTTTCCAATGTCTCCCTTTTGTTTCCTTACACATCTTATCTTTCCCATTCAATCTCCAGTCCATTAATAATTGTAATACATGGTACTTCATAGATGCTATATCAATCCTGCTAATGTTTTTAACTCTTTACAATGATCTTTAAGGTATTCTGTATATTTTCCCCCAGTCTTATACAAACTTTTCTTCATCTTGGTTGCGGATCTTCCCGGTCATCTTTGCCATTTCAGCATAGTCTATCATCTTTGTTATCTATTCTTCCTTCATTGGAACTTTGTCTTCCTTCCACTCTATGTACAGTTTTTATCAATCATTATCCACCTATCTATCTATCAACCACTGCAAGGAGATAAAGGTCACTGCAGGAGCTTTCAGAAATATAGCCGTCTAGTAAAGCTTGAGTCAGCTAGGATGAAATCCAGCAAACTTCACATGAGCCTGTATGTCTTCCTCATTGGAGTCAGTGGAGTCTCTTTACTCTGCTAAACTGCCTCCAAGGAGATGTAAGACTAATAATAATAATAATAATAATAATAATAATAATAATAATATACCACCCTATACCCACAGGTCTCAGTCCCCTGCTAAAAGGATGTTGACATTGTTCGTTTAATTTTTCCATCATCCAAACTGTAAGACAGAAAGATAAATTGGGCAAACGCGAATCTCATAGCTATCACATTCTTGCACACAAACATATTTGCGTACTATCCAATCCTGCAAATGTGCAATAAATCGCTGCAAGGTTAAATAATGTGAATGTGATGGGGGGGGGACTCCAATGCCCTTTCTGTCTGAGAATAGGTGAAAGGGGGCTGTGATGATGCCTCAAAACCGTAAGCATTTTTACTAAAAATAAAATAAAATGTGGAAGTTCCAAAAAACAACTAATGGTATTAAATGTTCTTAAGCTTTATATGGTGAAAGCAACAGCTAGGTCGAAGAGGAGGAGGAGGAGGGGAAGAAGAAGAAGAAGAAGAAGAAGAAGAAGAAGAAGAAGAAGAAGAGACATACATAGGGAATAATTCATTAACGGACATCAACAACAAAGAAGCCTGCTATACATCCCAAGGACAACTTTGTTCCAACCCATCTGCAAGACGTCTGCATCCATACAGAACCCTGTTTACAAGTTATAAAGCAGGGATTGGGAAGCTGCAGTGCTAAATATATTGTTGGCCTCCAAATTCCTTGAGTACCATCCAGCATGTCCAACTATCAGGGATGTTGGGAGTTGTGGCCAAATGACATCTAGAGAGCAACAGGGTCCCAATCACAGTCTGTTTGTTCATCCCCTGCCTACGATGCTCAGCTACTGTACATGAAAAAATGCGAACAAAGGCATTGTTTATTTGAAACCAAATGGTGACATCAGGCATATAAAAAGGGTACTTTTAATCTGTGGTATTTTGTAATATAAAGGTGAGATCTTGCATGGCAGATCCGGTTGTACCAGGTGATCCAGGTGGTCCCTTCCAACTCTACAATCTGTGATCCTGTGATCATAGAAACAGAGTTGTGGCCAGAAGGGGCATCTAGTCCAACCATCTGTCATGCAGGAGTCCTGCCCACAGCAGTCCCTGGGTGGGCTTAAACCACCAACCTTCTGGTTAACAGTCAGACTAACTAACCCAATCTAGATAAATAATTGAAAACAAAAAGGACAACTCAGTGGTCCAGCAGTGAGAGGTCACATATTGTAGTCGCCCAGAAGTTGGGTCATCCATCACTTGGTATGCAGTGGTGAGATAAGTAAACCAGACCCTCTTTGAGAGAATACACTAAAACGTTTCTTTCATGAACAGCCTTTGCTCCCTGAAATTCAAAACAGTTTTATTGCATTAGTGTTTTGAATCAAGGCTCTAAAGCCATTTGTGTGTGGTCACTAATAGTGGGTGGTGGGGAGGGCAAGAGTACAGCTTTACAGCTTTAGGATTTATTCATGGGGGGGGGAACCCTGCCATTTTGGAAGAAGGAAAAGCATTTGCACAAGAAAAAGCACACCAATCGATTATGGGAGAACCTGGACCTGATGCACCAAGAAACCAGTTGTGTACACTAGCAGCAGCAGCGCCCCCTTCTACATTTATGAAGTGTAAAGGTGAAGGGTATTCTGCTGAGATTATTATGAATAAATGCACACAATCATTCATTTAGCTCCAACAACCAAGCTTCCTTACAAACAGTTGCTTGTTTATATGTTTGTGGTGGAAAACAGCCAGCCTTCTTCCACATTATTGTCATCCTAACCTCTTGGCAGCAGCAAATGGAGCAGAGAATATCAAGAACTGCTCAATCTTTTACTTGTGACCCGAGCTGATTACAGACGGAAACACCAACAGAACTCTGAGCTCTTCCACAATTTATAACAATGACTTCTATGTTGGGTCAAAAAGCACCCAACTCGGCTTACGAAAGCCAACATGCCTTCTTGCTTGGTTAAGAAAGGCAAAATTTGATTCTGCAGGGAGCATTCCTGCTAGTGATGTCACTTTGATGGTGCTGCTCCTGTACACACATACCCTGTTGGCCCAACTATAAGCTGCACCCGAATATAAGCCACACCTTTAAAATTCATGGGGGGTGGGGAGAAAAAAAGACAATGCCTGAATATAAGCCACTCCCTTAAAACTCCGCAGGCACTCACACCCGTTCCGTTTTACCGCATGTCTGTTTCAGCAGCGATATCGTAAAAGCCAGTTTTTGTAAGGTTCGCAAATTTAAGCCACACTTTAACTTTTCATGGTCGGAATTTGGAAAAAAAAGCGAGGTTTATATCATATAGACATGCAGACAGAACACAGGAAGAATCTAAGAGAGGTTGAAGGGAACTTGAACATAAGGGGTTAAAACAAATAAGAGAGATGATAGAAAGAAGGTGAAACTGTTCAGTTAGGAAAAAAGCAGGTCAGAGTGGGGGGTGGAGTTCAGTCTGATGGTTTCTCTTCTCTTTTAATTATTTTTGGAAAGATTCTTTTTTTTTTTTTTTACTTATTGTGTATAGGTTGAAAAGAGAAATCCTAAAGTAAAATATGGGAAATGGAAGGGAAGAAGAAAGAAGATGGTGTTAGCAAGAAGAAGAAAGGGAATGAGGATGAATAAAGACAGGCAGAAGAAGAAAATATAAGTAGGGTAGAGGAAGAGGGCCAAGAAATATAAATTAAGACAGCTGTGGTAGGGTTTTGCTGCATGGCTGCACACTTCATATTGTGGGAAGGCTAAAATGTTTCCGGGGGGGGGGGGTGGTGGTGGTGGTGGAGAGAGATTTTTGTTTACATGTGTGGCTCTTCACAGACGTGGTGTCATGATTTTATGCAGCCAATCAGACTTGCCTACATGACAACATCACTGAGGCCAACTCAGAGAACTGTGTTTACTCCGTATTGGGCTTAGCTTGCCCTCGGCAATATCATAAAATATGATTGGATGTGTACAATTATTATTAGAGAACAGACACTTCCGTCTCCTTTCAGTCCAGTCCTTGCAAAATTCCTTGAAATGGGGTGGGTGGATCCCAGTGAGCACTGGATCTTTCCATAGTGAGTGGGAAAGTTGTGCAGGGGGCTAAGTAATTCTGGTTCGACCTTCATTTCAAGCAGACAAGCTCCTTTCAGACCCTCCTGATACAGCATGGGATGGTCAGAGACTAAGTGAGTGGGCCTGCCTCTTGCCTTTCATGTTCAGGCCAATGCCCGAACTTAGTTTATTATGGTCATAAAAGGGCTCCAGTTTTAGTAATCACAATGCCCTGCATAGTATTTGCCTGTGGCTGCCAAGTCTGCTCACGGAGCTTATCAGAAACATAGTTTATTGATATTTCCCAGGTGGAAAGGTTTGGCGATGCACACAAAAGGACTGTGTTACAATGAGTCTACGAAATTGACTTACATTGAATCTAGTCCAGTAGTTGCAATTGCTCTTGAAATTGTCTAACTAGTAGACCTTCGCAGTCCTATGGCCTGAGCTCATTTGACCCAAGATACCTTGATCTTCTTTACGCAAAATCTGTTCCCCACCACTGTTCCCCATCCCCATCCCCATATATCAGTCATTCAGATTTCAGGTGCGAGCCAAATGTTGAAACGTTTTTGCCGATTCCCCCTGCTACCCCAAAATCACAAAATTTGTTTGGATTCTGGTAGTCAGGCACCTATTAGCTGTGCTCTTCAGAGAGCAATCCTCTCTTCATGATAACTTGTTGAGTGTAGTTTCGTTTCTCACTGACACATTGACGACAGTGTATGTATTTGGTGATACAGGATGCACAACAAATTTAATTAAAGAAAACAGCTTTACTAGGAAGACAAGAGGAAAATGATTTGTAGTGTCAGGGATTAGTCATAATTTAATAACCTTTTTACAACTTTGCAAGATAAACTCGCCAGAAAAAAAAGTTGTCGTTTTTTTTAAAAAAACACTTATGTTCAAGCGTAATTGAAGACTGTGAACGGCACACTTGTTTCTGGTGGTTTAAAAACAACCACCAGTGTTTCTAGGAAGAAAACATTATGCCAGCAATTGGAAGTGGTGCTCCATTAATATTCAGTACATGCCAACACCTAAAATAAATAAATAAAAACGGGGAAGAAAATGTGTTGTGCCAAGTTTATCTTGGCAATACTGCATGGCATGATTTGTACTCAGACTTTTTTTTTTAAATAAAAAGTCTTTTACAAATTCAAATCCTTTCCAATTAAAGAGAGAGAGAGAGAAGAGGAAGTAGTATTTCTGAAGCCCGTCTAGTTTTACTTTCCAACTCTGCCTGAACATACCATAGTACACAAATTCCAGTTTTCTTTGAATTATGATTAGACAACTCTCAGCCAATGCAGCAGGATCATAAGGTGGCATTCAATTAAAATTTGCTCAGAATAGACCCACTGAGATTAAAAGGCCTAACTTGGTTATATTAGTGCCAGTAGGTCTACTCTGTGTAAAACTTAGTTGAATACCACCCAGCATCATATTTTTTTTTTTTGCTTGTTTCTTTGAGTTTCTTTAATGGATTGGTTAGGCCAGGGGTCAGAAAACTAAGGCCCGGGAGGAGGAGTTTGGATTTGATATCCCGCTTTATCACTACCCAAAGGAGTCTCAAAGTGGCTCACATTCTCCTTTCCCTTCCTCCCCCACAACAAACACTCTGTGGGGTGAGTGGGGCTGAGAGACTTCAGAGAAGTGTGACTAGCCCAAGGTCACCCAGCAGCTGCATGTGGAGGAGTGGAGACACGAACCCGGTTCCCCAGATTACGAGTCTACTGCTCTTAACCACTACACCACACTGGCTCTCCACTGATGTGCAAGGAGTCCAATCCTGCTTGGGCTGTGTCTTCAACCTGGCCAGTTGGCAGGGTCACCCAACTCTCAATCACCTGATGTCATAATGACATGAGATATTAGAGAGTACAGTGGTCTCCTGTCAAAGTTAACCTGCAGAGGCAGGCAAGACAAAGATCTAACCTACTGGGCCAAAAAAAAAAACCTACACTGGCTGGGATTCTTATTTGAAGTTCAAATGTTTCTTCTCCAAGTACTATTTCTTTTTCTATAAAATGTTACTAAGGCATAATGTGATACCATTACAAACAAACTAATCTAAATAAATAATGCTTTGATGGTGTTTCCTGCTGGGCAGGGGGTTGGACTGGATGGCCCTTGTGGTCTCTTCCAACTCTATGATTCTATGACTCTATGAAATAAATAAAAATAAAAGAAAGTGCAGAGTCATCTCTCAAAGGTAGGTCTTAACCTTTGTCTCACGCTGAAACAGGTGGACTCTCCCAGCCCTCACTGGGGAGCTTTCCTTTCTTCTCCCTGCCTCTCACCCTGGGTCCTTCACCAACCATCCATCACCTTCATCCGTGTACAATCCCAGTAAGACCCAGAGATGAAGACACCAAGTGCTCTTTCTCATGAACATGTTGTGAGCACAAGCAGTGTGGGAGAGGCTCAAAGGCAACTTGGACCTTCCAGATGGAACTGGTCTATGAGCATGCAAACGTTAACAGTTGACATTAAGATTTGTTGACATTCCTGCACTGCAGCGGGTTGGACTAGATGACCCTTGGGACCCTTCCAAATCTTCAGTTCCATGATTCTATTATTCTACGGCCATACATCTGAGAGGCAAGCCCCTGTGGCAAGTGCATCCCCTGCAAAAGTGCTGTAAAACCCACTGCAGCCCACCACGTCAGCAGATTAAACTTGTTTTACCCACACCTCCTAAAACAGGGCAGAAGACCAAATGGTTATGCCATACAGCGATCTCCGTATCATTAGTATTGCCAAGCTGGGTGGCTGGAAGCCAGTCCCCGTCTTAAAGGGTAAAGGACCACATTCTTCTAATTCATGTGAGGATGGAAGAATAGATGAAATTAGATTAGATTAGGTGGACTGGATCGCTATGTAAAAGACACTGTTGCTCACTAATGCTCTCAAGGAGATATTTAATTTGTTGCACAGACGCAAAGAGAAAGTAGCTGTCAGTTTAAGTGCCATTTCTGTCACACTTTTTAATAATATACTGTTCCTGTAATTATACTGCGGTTCTTTTATATTTAGTAAAAAGCTTGCTTAGTTTTACAACGAAAAACAATTTAAGAAATTATAGAAACAGACTGAACACAGCGGTTCATTTGTTGAGGCAATTATCCAGATCCTTGTCAAGGAAAAAGGAGAGAGAGAGAGAACAAAGGCTGTGATGTGCAAAAAAATGTTTCTAATTCTATGCTATAATGCTTACAATATGTCTGTGGTTGTGTTGGATTATGTTAATAAACTGCAGTCAAAACGTATTTGTCACAACACAAAGGAAGGGCACTATCAATCGTCTTGCCAGATATTTTAAATTAGTCACCAAAATGTCTAGCCAACGTTTCCTCCATGACCCTGACATGGAAGGGCGAGGCTTATTGGACAGTTTTTCCTGTGAGACCAGACAGTTCCCCCCTCTCCAATGCTCAAATATCTTGGCGAATCTGGGAAGTAACTGTAAAGTGAGCTGCCTACCCCCCAAATTCTTCTTTTTCTTCTTTGGTTTAAAGGGGGGAGTGATCATTCAGAGACTAGCATCCTTAAGAAACTCAGGACACTGGTGCTTTGGATGTGCTGAGAACAGGCATAAAGAATTGTGCATGCACATGAAAGCTCATACCAAGAACAAACTTAGTTGGTCTCTAAGGTGCTACTGGAAGGGATTTTTATATTTTGTTTTGTTTTTTTTAAAAGTGGTAAAACTCCTTATGAAGTAAATGGCTGTCCAAAGAAAAAGATCAAAGAATCAGCCCTTTCAGCTTCTACGAAAACTTTTAAAAAACTGTTGGGAAAGACATTATCTGTTGCTTTTTGCAATGCAAACATTTGCGTACAACAGCTTGGGAAAAGAACATCCCCAAAACAAGTTAACAACCCCAGAACATTTTTTTTAAAAAAATATGCTATGTGTCAGGACGTTCAGTGGTTGCTCATGAGAAATCAGCCAAACACAGAGCTTCTAAAAACTAAGTTCTTTATTGTGCAGATATTTACAGTGGAGCAAAAGTGCAAACGTCCATCTCATCCCTCTGCAGAGTCTGGGAATGAACCCTTCCGGTTCTTGGTCCAGCAAAAGAGGCGCGGGATTCTGAACTCCCGCCTCCCCCTTCCACGTCTTTCCTGTCTGTGAACTCGAAGCGGGGGAAACTGTCCCTGTTCCCCGCTTCCCCCTTGGTGCTCAGGCTCTGCGATCCCTTCACAGCCCCTGCGCCGACTTCCTGCCTCCAACTCCCTCTCCTCGTTGGAGGAATGGTCGCTTCCTCCTGAGGAGGGGGATGATGAACTGCTGAACAAAGGGGGTGGTTCCCTGTACTGCAAACAATCCTGGGGTGCTACCGGCCGTGGGGAGGGGGGTTTCCTGACACTATGTAAAGTAATCATTGAGCAAATTCGGGCCACATATTTTTAAAGGTCAAAACTAAACTATTTTTGGAGGGGGGGGGAATCCTCCATAAATGCAAACATGCATCATCTAGTTTTGTAAAGATTTGGTTTAAAAAAAAAAAAACATGGGTAAAGATTTTTGGACAGTAGGAAATACAAGTATTACTCTCTCATCACAGATGATGCTCCCACCATGAAGTTCCTTTCCTACAATTAGATTATGTAGATGTCATTGGAAGATGTTGCTGAAAGCTGTTTACATCATTTGACAGCTATGAAAGGAGGGGGAAAGTGAAGCGCAAGTGCACAAGCACATAAGTCAAAACAAAACGAGCATCCAAACATAGATTATGAAATGTGAATGTGCTGCAAAACATTTCAATGTAATAATAAAAATGTGGGTCCTGTTTCTCCATTCCCCACCTCCCTGTGACATCTGGAGATGGTTTGGTGAAGCAATTGCCAGAAACCAAATAATATCTCTGCCTGACTAGTTCTTTTCTTTTGCATACAAACAATTAATAGAATATGCAGCCCATTTTCAATGTGTTCATACTGATTAGGCTGTTTCCTGAAATTAAGTAGCTGTTTTGTAATGTTATACAGTGGTATCTTGGTTTACGAACTTAATCCGTTCCAGAAGTCCATTCTTAAACCAAAGCGTTCTTAAACCAAGGTGTGCTTTCCCATAGCAGCGGGGGATACAAATGGAACACGCTCAACAGGAAGCAAAACATGTCCTTTTTCCAAGGCAAAGTTCACAAGCCAAAACACCTACTTCCGGGTTTGCAGCATTCTTAATCCAAGTTGTTCATAAACTAAGCTGAAAATGAAGTTGCTTACTTGCAACTCATGTTCTTCAAGTGGTCATCTGTGCAGTCCCACATATAGGCCAAATCAAACTCCAGGAGCATTCAGAATCCCGAGCCAGAGAGCTAGGATCTACTCCACTCTCCACAAAGGGGAAGATGTGTTGTCTCTGCATGTGTCTTGAGAGGCAAGGTGGACGTTTTCCTTCATAACCTTCATAAACCTCTTTTAAATATGTCCCTTTAAAGGAGAAGGGACATTTGAGATGGAGAAGCTATGTGACTGCACAGCTGACCACTTGGAGAATAACAGATACAGATAAGCAACCTGCACTGGATTACTGGTATGTTCCTAGACCCAATTTATTAAAGTTCTAATTTCAGTTATTACAGCCTTAAATCCAGTGTGAGGAACCTTACGCCCTCCAGATATTATTGGACTACAACCCCCATCAGCCCCAGTGAGCCTGGCCAATGGCTAGAGGTGTTGGAAATTGAAGTTAAGCAACACCTGGCTTAAATGGTTTGGTCTGCATCTAAATAAAATGCCAGCTTCACCCGTATCAACCTGCCCCTGCTCGAAGATCAACACTGGATGCCTTTCTCATTTGCCTGCCAGTTTGGATGCCGAGACTGGTGTGCGCAAGGTTAGGGCTTTTTCTGTTGTGGGCCCATGGCTCTGGAACAACTCACCAGCTAATGGTCGGGGTGATGATCTATAGGCCAACGCCATCTTCAAAGCTGCAGGTTCTCCACCTCTATCCTGCAGCTTGCAGGTAAATGCTATAGCTCTCACATAATTAAACTAGTAAAGTGATTGAAATGATGGAAACAGTGAAATGTTACAAAATGCTCAAATAAGACTTCCCAAAGAAAGCCTTTCTGACAGATTCCAAAACTTCTCTTGAAAACCTTATTGATGGCTGCATGCTCCCCGACATTAACGTTAGGATTTGCACATTATGCTGAGAGATGTGACCGCACATCTTAATTAAGACATCCCAGCTCAATCAAATTTGTATGATACTGACTTCCAAGAACATGGACCAACCACCAAGGAACTATCAAGAAAGGTTGTTTGAATTCACAGGAAGAGGAAACATGCATGAGAGTGTCTCTCCACAAGATCAGGAAACCATCTCCCTATGCAATGGGCATACTTGTTGAATACTTGTGGCAAATAGGATGGAAGGGTAGCGCCACTGTCAAATCTGGGGCCCTGATACTGAAGACTCAGGGACGACTTGTGGGTATCTTCTCCTGTTCTGTTTAACATAACTACAAGAGAGTTGTTTTGACTGGCAACAAGTGTGATTGCATGTTGTAAACACCAAGTCCATAGTAGGCATGGAGTTTGGTTTGAAATGCCTCACTCCCATGAGAAGGGAGCCCAGACTTGGCCTGTATTCACTCATAACACCATCAGTGTGGCTAGCCAGCCTTCAAACTTGTCAAACTGAACTTATAATATATTTGTCTTTTTAAAACAGTAGAAAGAGTTGACTTAACATCAGTTCATAATTCTGTAGTGATAATAATAATGTTATTATTTATACCCCACCCATCTGGCTGGGTTTCTCCAACTACTCTGGGCGGCTTACAGAATACATAAAATTTTATAAAGCATCAAACATTTAAAGCTTCCTGATACAGAGCTTCCTTCAGATGTCTTCTAAAAGCTGCATAGTTCTTTATCTCCTTGACATCTGAAGGGAAGGTGTTCCACAGGGAGGGTGCCACTACCAAGAAGGTCCTTTGCCTGGTTTCTTGTAACTTTGCTTCTCGCAGGCAGTAGTAATAATAATAACCACCATAAGTGAGTTATTACATGAATGGCTTGGGGGGGGGGTTGTGTACTCCCCCCTCCTCTTGCACATGCAAAATCACATTTTCACTTCCTCTTTTGTAGGAAACCATAGTTTGGCATTATGCCCATTCCAGGCAATCTGTTTTTTGTCCAGTTTGGATTTAATACCAAAACTCTGGTTTTTACAATGTAAGAGGAAATCATGGAGGTTCCAAGGGAAGGAAGGAGCATACAAGCACACGATTCATTTATCTAACATCAAACCATTATTTGATATCAGTGCATGAAGTCCTTGTAGAGGTAATAGTGATTTGGGAAAACCAGGAGACCCAAACCACAGAAAGTTCTCCTGCACAAGCTCCTTCAAACGAAACAGTAGTGCTCTTGCACAGATCCCATTCATTTCAATGAGGCTTATAACTTTTTGGAAGAGTGTCTTCTATGACTTAGGGCTGTGAATTGAACAAATTTTGATTTGTTCCTTACACAATGCTTGAACACATGGTGAAACACATGGCCAATCCATGAGCTGAGTAAAGCAGCATGAGATCTGTGGATCCAACACCTTCTTCTCCAATTGATGGGTATTACTTCTGACAATGGACTATAAAATAGGAGTGTCTGAAATAGCTTTATCAGAAAAAAATAGTAACATGGATGTTAGTATCAAACATGACTGCTCTGGCCTGACTACACTGGTTGCCAGTTAGTTTCCGGGTCCAATTCAAAGTGCTGGTTTTGACCTATAAAGCCTTAAATAGCTGAGGACCACAATACCTCAAGGACCATCTCTCCCCATATGAAGTGACCCAGACTCTGCACTCATCATCTGAGGCCCTTCTCTTCATGTGCCCTTTCCATGATAGGTCCAGAAGGTGGGAACACAAGAACGGACCTTTTCTGTAGCAGCTCCCCATTTGTGGAATGCTCTCCCCAGGAAAGTTCATCCGGCACCTTCATTATACATCTTTAGGCGCCCGGTGAAAATGTTCCTCTTTAACCAGGCCTTTGGCTGATTAATATTAATATTTTATATGTGTGTGTTTGGGGAGGGGTTATCGATTTGTTTTGGTTTCACAATTTATTTTGTACTTTTAATCATGAATTTTTTTACTTGTGAACCACCCTGAGATCTTTGGGTGAAGGGCGGTAATATGTAAATTTTAACAACAACAACAACTCATACAGTTGCCTGAATTTCAGTATTAAACATGCAAGTGAAGGTCACGATAGTCACTGCAGAATAGCAGGGCATGCAGAAATGCAACGTCTAGGCACAACTTTAAAATGGCAGGCACTCCACTTCCTTCTTCCCTTCTCCTACTCTCCATCTGAGTGTCCGTATCATCTTGGTATGGAATGGGATATATTAATTGCTTCAACTGGTTTCGTTGCTGGAGTTTAAGAATTCATATTTGTACATGGCTGTTTCACTTTGTCTAAAAAGTAGCCTCAAAAAACGTACATCTCAAATAATGAAGAACACCTGACTATTTCTAGCAGGAAATGTCCCCCCCCCCTTAATTTAACAAGAGACAAGAATACCCATTGGCTATGTATATGAAGTCTTGCCTGTGGGTTACATACGCTTAAACGCTGCATTAAAAAGCTGTAACAAACTCTCCAACATGACTGTTTAAGGACCATCCATCTTTTCAAATGATTTTCTGCAATACCAGTTCTTTCCATTAAAATCAAAATATATTTAAAATGATCTAAGGCTTTTGACTTATCAGCGGCGTGGCACACAATTAACTGGAACAAAAGAATTATTACAACTGTAGTCCTGATTCCCCCCTCCCTTTTTTTAACACAAAGAATCTTCTGTTAGCTTTGCTTTGACATCCGTTAGCTTGGGCAATTCTTCATTGTGCCTAAGGCAGAGTCAGGGAAGCTCTCTCGAACTAAGGGCCGTTCAAGGGGCGGCATGCGAGTGGCACAAGGGCCAGAGGCGAAAGTGGAGGGAGGAATGAATGTAGAAATTACCTTTGTACAATAAGTTCCTTCCTAAACGCACAAGCTCTCTCACACCTTTCTCTATCCCCTGTCCATGTATGCAAGAAGCATTACAAGAGCTAAGGGCATATAGCAGGCAACAATACTCAAGGAGGATGAGAAGCCATTGAGAAGCCATGCCTATGAGAGGTGTGTCAGACTCTCCAACATTTCTCTGAAGGGATGCCTTCAGATGTCTTCTAAAGGTTGCATATTTACTTAGTGTGGGAATGTTTAGGAGTGTGTTTACATCCCACACTTATCTCCTTGGCTTGGGGGTCGTATAACTCCATGCCCTCCAACACAATTCAAAGTGTTGGTGCTGACCTTTAAACCCCTAAATGGCCTCAGTCCTGTATACCTGAAGGAGCGTCTCCACCCCCATCGTTCTGCCCAGACACAGAGATCCAGTGCCGAGGGCCTTCTGGCAGTTCCCTCACTGCAAGAAGTGAGGTTACAGGGAACCAGGCAGAGGGCCTTCTCGGTAGTGGCGCCTGCCCTGTGGAACGCCCTCCCATCAGATGTCAAAGAGATAAACAACTACCTGACATTTAGTAAACACCTGAAGGCAGCCCTGTTTAGGGACATTTTTAATGTGTGACATTTGAATGTATTTTAATATTTGTTGGAAGCCGCCCAGAGTGGCTGGGGAAACCCAGCCAGATGGGCGGGGTACAAACAAACAAACAAACAAACAAACATTATTATTATTATTATTATTATTATTATTATTATTATTATTATTTCTCCAATGAAAACAGGGGTGTCCAAATCTAAAGTGGGACATTCCACAACCAAATCAGAAACCAGGATGGCTCTGCTGATGGACCCGAAAATTTAAAGTCTTACATTCTAAGACTTGGGAAGTACGGTATTCACTGGCAGCACAACTAGTAGTGACAGTTCACCACAGGGTATTCAGAAAGGGTGCTGTAATACTCACTAAAAACAACCCCCTGTACAAGCACCTCTTGGCAAAATCAGGTCACCAGGTTTGCCAGCATTGGTTGATAGTTTAGCCAAAGGTGTTTGGAAAGGTGCTTAGTCAAAATTTGCCCACTACTTTTTTTCCTGAAGAGATTAAAATTCTCCTAATTTTCCTTTAACTGTTTTTGAATTGCTTTAATTGTTGTGCTTCTCAATTGCATGTTTTGTTGTATATTTTAATTTGAAATGGTTTAACGCCCCCAATTATTGTGTATTTTAATTATGAATTGATTTCATAGTAGTAAAACATTTATAACTGTAAACCAAAGACAAGCCATTTTGGTATATAAGAGGCATATAAATTAACAATTGCAACAATTGAACTGTCATGTGCTTGGACCTTCACATTTTTTAGAAGTAAGGTTTATCTGAATCTTGGCTGCTGTGAAGGCCTAATGTCCAAAATTAATCTGACAATATACTGATGGCTCACAATACCATGTAATTTGGCTGTACAGCCCAACCCTGAGTAGGCCCTGCCTCTGTTCCCGAAAAACGGATCAGCCTAAATCTAACCCTGGTTCTATCCAATGAACAGTTTATCAAAAAATGGCCAATCTACATGGGATTATTTGGCACTTTCTACAATAACAGCCCAAACCATGCATGGTGATTTCAGTAGATTTCACAAGACCAGAGAGTTAATAAAGTCATTAAGCAGTGGTTCACAAAATTTGCAGATTTTGAGAAAGTGTCGAGGGCACCAGTCACAAAATGGCTGACAGCAGGGGTGTGGTCTAATGTAAAATGGCTGTTCCCGTCAAACGAGGAGAAAAAGAAGAGAGCCAGGGACATATAATGGTTCAAATGTGGAAAATCTATATAATTTTATTGTTGCTAACAAAGAATATAAGAAGATCTTTCTTCTTTTCCAGACACTGTTAAGACTTGGTTCTCATGTTATCTGTTGCTGGTTTGCTGCTATAGATTAGGCCTATTGCTAGAAAATAAAAGATAACTGAATCCGGGAATAATTTTGAATTACTACAGCCAGCCACAGACTTTCATAGTAACAAATAAAATAATGACATGCTTAATTCCAGATGGAAAGTATTTCTTTAACTATCTTTATGGAACAGAAAAGTATAGAAATACAAGTACACCAAAAACACATTTTTTTAAAAAAATACACCATCAGAGCAGTAGTTAAACAATTTGCTGGTCCAGACTAGTGTGGTGTTTGGTGCTGAATGCAATCTATAATCATTTGGAAATTAGGATTTTATGAATAAATGATAATACCAGAGCCTACAAGTGTCCCTATTTTCCAGAGATTTAGAGAAGCCGTCCCAGATTTGATCCCAGTCCTACTTTTCCTTAGAATGTCCCTATTTTCATTGGAGAAATGTTGGAGGGTATGGAGTTATCCAACCCCCCTGAGCCGTCTGAAGGCAATCCTGTACAGGGAAGTTTTTTTTAAAAAAAACAAACAAACTTTTTTAATGTTTAATGTTTATTGTGTTTATGTATGTTGGAAGCTGCAACCCAGTCAGATGTGTGGGGTATAAACAAGCATATTAATAGTGATTTGGATAAGATGCACTCAAGTTTCTTGAGACTTATCCTTGGGCTCCCAAATTCAATCAAGTATGAGACAATGTGTGCAGAATTAGGTATACACATGATGGTATACTGGGCATGGACTAGCACTATAAAATACAGGCTGTGTTGCAATTTCTGTTCCCAACCTTCGAGTTTGCCTTCCGATTTATTTAAGGACTCCTATAAATCCAGATGGCTCCTTCTCATACACAGAAAAATTAGATCTATTGGTATTGACTTGGAATTATTGTATAATTCTAGTGAGCAATATATTTATCGCAATATCCAAATTAGATTAAGGGATATTGAAAAACAAAACATCGAGTCAGCTGTAAATAAAATATTCTCCCCCAAGTTCTATGGTTTTAATACAACCGATAACAGGATCACTTGTATCTCAGAGTTTATAATTCCAGTCCAACACAGGGCATTTGTGTTAGCCTGACTGAATGTTTTCCCCCTCAGTTTTTGTTAAGTGCAGATATTTAAACATCCCTAGAAATGATAGACATTGCAGATGTTATTTGAATGCGCTGGACATGGTGGAACATATTCTTTTCCACTGTCCACTGTACAACCAGCTACGTAAACACGTGTTATCCCCCCTTTTGTGTACCGGTAGTTTAACATCACAGCACAATGAAATATATCAGATTCTACCTGTCTGATATTAACCCAGAGGTAACTGCAAGGATGTCTGAGTTTCTGTCAATCGTATCTCTTAGAATGGTGAATGGCATGGTTTAGCTGGAAGACAGTCCAATGAAAATTTCAGTTACTATATATCTTACATGGCTGCTTCTTCGTATATATCTTTACAATTTTTGTATGTGGATGTTTTAAGATGGTCTATATGTGTAATGCCTGATGAAGGTTCGGAGAAAGAAGATAAATAGTAAAATTATCATTATGGAATAGGACGTCCCTATTTTCATTGGAGAAATGTTGGAGGGCATGTAATACGAATGTTTCTCCTGCCTTTGCAATGTGCTCTCCTCCACTCCCCAAACAACTTGGGAGCAACCAGGAAAAAGACGGTGATAATAATGATTATGGGTTGAATTCAACTAACTTCATCTCAGACTTGTTGTTGTTCAGTCGTTCAGTTGTGTCCGACTCTTCTTGACCCCATGGACCAGAGCACGCCAGGCACGCCTATCCTTCACTGCCTCCCGCAGTTTGGCCAAACTCATGCCAGTCGCTTCGAGAACCCTGTCCAGCCATCTCATCCTCTGTCGTCCCCTTCTCCTTGTGTCCTCCATCTTTCCCAACATCAGGGTCTTTTCTAGGGAGTCTTCTCTTCTCATGAGGTGGCCAAATACTGGAGCCTCAGCATCAGGATCTGTCCTTCTAGTGAGCACTCAGGGCTGATTTCCTTCAAAATGGGTAGGTGTGATCTTTTTGCAGTCCATGGGACTCTCAAGAACCTCCTCCAGCACCATAATTCAAAAGCATCCATTCTTCGGCGATCAGTCTTCTTTATGGTCCAGCTCTCACTTCCATACATTACTACTGGGGAAACAATAGCCCTCAGACTAGACCCATTGAAATTGATGATTATGCCTAACTTAGTTTGATTCTCACTCTTCTTCCCCAACCTCAAAACACGTTTGTTTTTTTTTAAGCCTACAAAGTAGCTCCCTGTTCCATGTGAGTGGCAAGCAGCAAAAGCAAACAGGGAAGCGAATGGGAGGTTCCAAGGACTAGAAAATAACAGAAGCAGGAAAAGCATACTAAAGGGGATGGGGAAACAGCAGTTCCTTGGGACTCCAGGGATTGCTACTGCTACTGCCTGGTGTCCAAGCGATTTATGTATAAATCACAGCTCTGACTTCACTCATTGGCTAAAATCACTAACAAACAGGAGCAGAGAGGCTGGATCATTTCACCAAAAAAAAGAAAATGCTTAGAAGGGAACCTGCACATTTTGTTACTGTCTAGAATCAATGGATACTTAAAAAGAAAAAAGAAAGAAAGAAAGAAAGAAAGAAAGAAAGAAAGAAAGAAAGAAAGAAAGAAAAAGAAAGAATATAGAGCAAGGGTCAACAAAATTTTTCAGCAGGGGGCCGGTCCACTGTCCCTCAGACCTTGTGGGGGGGCCAGGCAGAGGAGGGACGATGAGCAGCGTGCGAAAAGGCTCCGGAGAGGGGCTGTTTTAAATGCCAGCCACTCGAGTGATCACGCTGCTGGCACCAATCAAAGCCCAGCTCCCTTCCTCCGCAGGGTGGGGAGAAGCCAGGAGGAGGGAGGGAAGAGGCGCCGCCGTGGTGCGTGTAAGGAAGGGGGGGAATGGCGCAGCCCGAACGATCAGAACAGATTCACGCCGATCCACGAAGTGATTCCCGGACCGTCCACGGGCCAGATCCAGAAGGCAATTGGGCCGGTTCCAGCCCCTCGGCCTTAGTTTGCAGACCCATGGTCTAGGGTGTAGGTGAAGGACTTAATGGATGCTATGGCACCCATGGGCACCAGGTTGAAAAACCCAACATCAAAACATATGGCACCTAAACAACCTGTAATTCACAAAGGGAGACACCACTCACTGTCTTCAACTGTGACCTTCCAGGTGTTTGTGATCTTACGCTGCAACCTTAAATGCACTTATTAGGGAGTAAGCCCCATTAAACACAATGGGATCTACTGCTGAGTAAACATGCAGGGTACTGCACTGCCAATGTTGTTACTCTATTTCCAAGCAGCTGGCAGAAACAGGGGGTTTCTACAGTTCCTGGTGGGCCACCATATGTGCATTCAGCACAACGGGCTGCGATTTGTAAAGGGTTTACATGCCATTAAATACTGCAAACGTTCGAACACACAAGCAAGCCAACCTCCTCACTAAAATATTGATTTCTCAACAACAGCCCCCTAATCTTTCATTCTATTCTGCTCTTCGTGAAACAGTGAACAAACGCGGCATTCTCTGCACCATCTCTTGTGCCCTATACCTAGCTTAGCAAAACGCAGTTTAAAATTTATTTACGAAGGCAGTTCTATCCTGTTCTAATGCCTATCCACTACTTACATTGGCCTATAACAATCTGAAATCAAAAAATACTGCAAAATAAAAATAGAGTGAAAATACAACAGGAAGAGACCAGGTACTTAGCAAGATGAAAAGCTGCCAGAATACAAATGTCTTCACCAACTTGTGGAAGACAGCCAGAGAGGAGGCTACCCCATGCTCCATGTGGAGAAGTATTCCACAATGTTGGTGCAGCCACCAAGAAGGCCTCGTCTCTTGTCACCATGAGCTGCGTCTACCCCTTGGGTAGGACAGAGAGAAGAGCTTCTCCTGATCTTAGTGAACAGATGGTTTGGTACAGGAAGCAGCAATCCTACAGGTATCCTGGATCCAAGCCAATTGGGTGATCACCAGCACTTTGAGCTGTGCACCTTTGCTCCATTTAAGCAAAGCTGACTTGTATTTATTGTGAAAAACAGAAGGGAAGACTTCAAGGGAAGACAGAGGGTGGGCGGATTTAGGAAGACAGCTGAAGTGTGAAGTGATCCAGCAGCTCTTTGTTATGGTTTAGGATTAACTTCAGGAATGCAACACAACTATACAAACTTAACCACTTAGGTGCCGCAGGCCTAAGCAGACATAAGACTGCATTCAAATGACAGCTTACTCGAGAGTTTCTCTGTCCAAGGAGTTGTCTTCTAATGCCTGCTGATTTCTAGCTCAACTGCACACCTCCCTCAACCAACGCAGCTATGTGCCACCATAGGGTGTTGGATACCGTTTCAACTTTAAAACAAACAATAGGTGCCTCACATCTTGGTGTAAATAAATGGAAGAAGCCAGCAATGCCTAAGACGCACAGAAACTACAGTGAGATCATATAAAGCATCAGTTGAATCTGTATTTATTAGCCTGTCATATAAAAAAATCAGAACCAGATATCAGCAGTGAATTCCTCCAAGAAAAGGGGGGGAAACTATTCAGATGTTTGGGGTTGCAAAATGGGCTAGGAAAAAAATCTGTTGTTATGACTGCGTTGAAGAGGTACAAAAAAAACAACAACCCAAAACCAGAAGGGTATATTTTATTTTTGTGGCCAACTCCAAACTTGATTGCCTTAATTATTTTAACAACATGGAGTGGGGAATCGGGGGGAGTCACACTAAAAAGATAAAACACCTAATTGGAAAGCAAACATGACAATGAAAAGATATAACGGGGTGTGCAGGTCTGCATGAAAGGCAGTTCTATTGCAGTCTGCTGCATTAGTTGAGTACAAACGGAGGTAGAGACTCTCAGCTTACCAGGCGGGATAACTCTTACAACATGGGAAAAATTAGAGTTTGCATTACTTCTAAGCACTTATATATCTAGCTCCCTCTGTTGTCACATGGTCCAGGGATAAAGCACTTGGGGGGGGAGAGAGAAGGGGGGGAACCCTCACGTAAGATCAAACTGTGCCTGGTGACAGCAGTGTCCAGGCTATAAGTAATGTTCAAAGGATTCAACAATGCCTGTGACTGATCATTCTCTTTCCCTTGCCATCACCTGCTGATTTTGTCCAGGTGTTTTATGGCTATCTGGAGGCTCTGGAGAACAGACAGAAAGAAGACTTTGCCAATTTCTTTTGTCTGGGATTGCGAATTCCTCACACAGATGGTGGACAGCCAAATACCAGGCTCATTCGCCTTCACCCTCCAAGAGGAGAGGATGAGAACGATCTTCTTTCTCCCCAAACACCATCTGAAATATGCCAGTAGTTGTAGTTTAAGGGGTGGGGGAATCATCAAGAGAAAGCCTTCTCCCCCTTCAAAAGAGAAATGATGGATTTATGTGTGTGGTTTTAAAAATAAATAAATAACATACTAGAAATAAAACCATGACAAGCAGATTTTTGTTTTATTTATGAAACAATAACTATTAAAACTTTTGAGCAGTTGAAATAGTACAGCCGAAACAAACATGCACACCCCACATTAATTTCTGGCTTTCTTTCTTTTTCCTTTTCCTTTTTAAAAAGCAATATGCTTTGGAAACTTGTGTTGTACCGCTCCAGCTCAGGTATGCTCAGCCAGTCTTGTAAAAACAAAGTCTGCCTCCTCTCCCTCAAACACACTTACTTCCTCTGTGTTTCACTTAGCTCTTTAAACATGGCACATTCTCTCTCTCTCCCCTTCTGACTTTATAAACCAAAGGTTCCAGTTACAGGTAGGTAGCCGTGTTGGTCTGCCATAGTCGAAACAAAATAGGAAATTCTTTCCAGTAGCACCTTAGAGACCAACTGAGTTTGTTCTTGGTATGAAGTGTGCATGCACACGAAAGCTCATACCAAGAACAAACTCAGTTGGTCTCTAAGGTGCTACTGGAAAGAATTTCCTATTTTGTTTAAACCAAAGGTGTGATGGCACAGCAGGAAAGCCATTGGTCCTTCTTTTTGCATTGCATCTGCACAATTTTCTTTGCACAGGGACCTGCAGGATTGGTTTGTGGAGACTAAAAATCTTTGATCTTTATTTTATCCCTTCTAGAGAAGTCTTTTTTTTTATTAGATTTTTTTGTATTTCATTTTTTCCTGGGTATTTTTCTTCAATATGTAGCTGAGTACAGTACCTGGTATTCACTTGTGCCTTATAGCCAAGTCCTATCCATGTTTACTAACAAGTTGGGTTTGATTGGACTTCTTCTCAGGTAAGTGTGTACAGGACCGCAGCCTTAAGACACTAACAGAGCTCTCTTGCACTCTCATGCCCACAGCCGATCCAACTGCTGCTGCAACATCTGGACCAATCCGGGTGCTACTTGTTCCAATATACTTCCAACAGTTTAGAGTTAAGTTCGAAAACCAGGGGCTGAGATGGGCAAGGACAAAATAAACTTAAAATTTCGATTCCAAAAATTGAAGAACTCTATCCGTTAATACATAAAATAATATTTTTATCATAGGTGTTACATGCATTTAAGATTTTTCTAATGTTTATAATTTGAGCAATCCAGAAACATGAATAAAAGATATGCAAACTATCTCAGAGCCTAAAATATGTTCTTGACATGTTTCCATGGTCAGTCCAAGGTATTTCAACAATTGATTGGTATTCATAAATTGAATGACTCTGTCATAATCTCTTAACAACTCCCAATTATTTTTCTATACTATTTTGAAGGCCCAAACACTGGAGGGCGGGGCTTATTTTTATGAGCACCAAAAGCATAAAAGATTTACAACAGACTAACAGTATGTCAGGAGTTCCTTTAAAGTGAAGCCAGTTTTTCTTTTCTTTCTTCTTTTTGGGTTTCTGATCTGCAAGGGGGGGGTTCTTGGTTTTATTTTTTAGTACTTATGCACTGATTTTTTAAATTAAAATGTGTTTAAAAGATTGAGCCAAAAACTCATTAGCCCCAAGATAGATATTTCTTCATGTCATGTTTCAGCTGGGAGCAGTTACAAAACCTAGTTTATAACCTTAAAAACCAGATTTGTACTGCCACCATTATTCACAATACACGGCACCAAGAGAAATTGTACTGATGACGCAAGAACAGATGAAATCAAACTAATGAAACTGCAAGTTATTACGAAACATTCTTACTTGATGTAACTTTAAACCGTAGTTCAGTGTAACATGAAAAACCTCCGATTCTTATGCTACCACCTGCTCTGGCTAGCTGAAGGGAGATGAGAAGTTTTGCCTGCTTTTTTTAACTAAGCACCATTTAGTATAATTTAGACAAACTAGCATTAGTCCTAACTGCGGTTAAGGCAAGTAAACTTAAACTGCAGTTTTACAACTGCAGAGAGCCAGTGTGGTGTAGTGGTTAAGAGCGGTAGACTCGTTATCTGGGGAACCGGGTTCGCGTCTCCACTCCTCCACATGCAGCTGCTGGGTGGCCTTGGGCTAGTCACACTTCTCTGAAGTCTCTCAGCCCCACTCACCTCACAGAGTGTTTGTTGTGGGGGAGGAAGGGAAAGGAGAATGTTAGCCGCTTTGAGACTCCTTCGGGTAGTGAAAAGCGGGATATCAAATCCAAACTCTTCTTCTTCTTCTTCTTACAAAGCTGGCTTGTTTCAACAAATCATCGTTATGATAAACCATGGTCTAAGGTGTGACGTAACACTAAACAGCAGTTAACAGGAGCAAATATTTCTCATATTCTTCTGGAGTAGAAGAGGAGAGTAAATGAGCTGAAGGTTAGTTCATGTAACACTAAACCATGGTTTAGTATAGGGTCGCCATACGACTGGGAATTCCCGGACATGTCCTCTTTTGGGGGCCCTAAATGCCCACCCATGGGGATGTTTTACAACTTTTGTGTCCTTATTTTTACCACTTGAAAGATGGCAACCCTAGTTTAGCATCATGGCCAAATAAGATCTATATGAATAGTTTGTTGATAGGTTATTAATAAATTATGAAAAGGGGCAGCAATGGACCAAAACAACTGTTTCTATTAATGAAGTTCTCATGAATATTCAGCTATCATATTCCCACTTGCCCCACAGAACTGAGAATACCAAAATCCATCTGTTCTGTGACCCTTCAGTAGTTCTCTCAAGAACAGGGATGGTCAACTGGTAGCTCATAGGCTGCACCTACCTCCTGAATAATATTTTTTCCTGGCATCTAGTGACTCTCCTTTGATTTTAATAAAGTTACGGTAAAAAATGATCTTGCAAAAAAAAAAAAGTCTCTTGTAAAAAAATTGGGGATTGGAGAGAGGTGTGTTAACAAGAACAATCCACACTTCAATACCTCGCCTATTATATAATACTTGCAGCTTTCCTGAGTGCATGGAATTCTTAAGGGTGATCTATACACAGTTAGGTTGCATCATTTTATTATGGAGCCTGAACATTGTGGCAGCAATATATACTTACTGTTTGGAGAAGAAGAGGAGGAGGAGGAGGAGGAGGAGGAGGAGGAAGAGGAAGAAGAGTTTGGATTTGATATCCCGCTTTATCACTACCCGAAGGAGTCTCAAAGTGGCTAACATTCTCCTTTCCCTTCCTCCCCTACAACAAACACTCTGTGAGGTGAGTGGGGCTGAGAGACTTCAAAAAAAATGTGACTAGCCCAAGGTCACCCAGCAGCCGCATGTGGAGGAGCGGAGACGTGAACCCAGTTCACCAGATTACGAGTCTACCGCTCTTAACCACTACACCACACTGGAGAATAGTGTGTGCCTGAAAATACATACATTGATTATCCCAAATATAAAACGATGGCATTTTGTGTAATTGCAAGCCAGCCTAGTTCTAACAGGGTTGCAAACGTTAATCAATGCAACTGGAAAGTCAATCAACTATCAATTTTAATTGGTGAGGTTGAAGGTAAGGGCTAGTATTTGTTTGTTTGTTTGTTTGGGGCTATTTATTATGAGGAAAATATCATGGCTGAGCTTGAAATGGGCATGGTAATGAACATTTTCAACAGATGCAAAATTGCCATGGAAATATTTGAAGAAGCATAAGTATTCGGCTAGGAATGGCTACACCTGAGCGCACACCTGGAATGCAGAAAGCTCTGGGTTCAATTTCCAGCATTTCCAGATAGGACTGGTAGAAACCTATGTTTCAAACAACAGAAAGCTGAAATGCTAAGCACCTATACAGAGCACTGTGCTTTTCCAGAAAATATGCATTCTAAACAGTCTTTAATTCATGCTTTAACTACACAGCCAACAATGAAACATCCAAACACAGTTAGTGCCGAAATAGTAACAACAGTTTTTCTTTAAGCAATGACTCAGCCAAGAAGCAAAACACACCAATTAACTTCTAATCCTCTCCTTGTAAACAAACCCCTCAATGCGCTTAATCCCATTCAAGCTATCAGCTACTGCTTGTTGCCACCTTAGCAAATTCTTTTTATAGCTTGTGGTTCTCTTTTATGATTGCTTCTTCCGTTATCTTAAATCAGAATCTCTTTCTTATTGTTAGTTATTCCAACAGCACCAGAAAAAGCATGAAAACACCCAGTGAACACTGCCAAATCAAAGCGGTGTGTTCGGCCAGAGTTTATCAGAGCGCATTTCAACACTTCCTCCCCTCTCTCCAAATACACACACACACACACACAGAGAGAGAGAGAGAGAGAGAGAGAGAGAGAGAGAGAGAGAGAAGTTTTGTCTTGTTTTTTAAAGTTTGGGGCATTTGAATACACATTCAGTTGCGCGTTTATTTTTGTTTTCAAAAAAGAAAACCTGCACCTCCTTGCAAAAATACGCTCCATTCCTTTGCTAACAAAACAACTTCAGATGACATACATAATAGCAGGCAGCTACAAACCCAATTTGTCCAGAGTACGACCCATTTTAAATAAGCACTTTATTTTGTTTATTTATTTATAAAAGCACTTATATACTTGCCCTTTCATAAAATATCAGGGCAGTGTGGATAGAGCAATATATAAACACACAACCCCATTGCAGCCATTAAAAAACAAAAACAGCTCAGTAAGTAAATCTGCAATTGGGCACAATAATGAAACATACACTTTTCCCATTCTACTCTTTGCGAGGCAATGGAATTAAACACTTGGACAAACCTCAGGTACCCTGTACATTAATTCCTTCCAAATCATATCAAAATAGATGTTGTTACACTTTCACTTGGCTAAGATAAGTATTGTCTTTCTGTCCCGCAGCCGATCCAACGAAACAAGATCTGTTTAGCCCTGACATAGCTTGTAATCCAACCTCTGTTTCCTTCCTTTATTTTCTCCAGGACAGAATGAAACTCTCAGCTGGGCAAGGCCACCTGCACTGATTACTCCTCCATCTACACCCACGGAATATGAATATGAGCCAAGGATAATTAACCACAATTTCTTCCAACATAAACCTCCAAGTCTTTTTAATCTTGCTGCAGTTGCTGATCCCCCACCCCAACGACAACAACAAAAAATCTTGAGATAAGAAAAAGATGGAATGCATGGGTAGGCAAAATTAAGGCCCGGGGGTCAGATCCGGCCCAATCGCCTTCTAAATCCGGCCCGCAGATGGTCTGGGAATCGGCATGTTTTTACATGAGTAGAATGTGTCCTTTTATTTAAAATGCATCTCTGGGTTATTTGTGGGGCCTGACTGGTGTTTTTACATCAGTAGAATGTGTGCTTTAATTTAAAATACATCTCTGGGTTATTTGTGGGGCATAGGAATACATGAATTTTTTTTCCCAAAATATAGTCCGGCCCCCCACAAGGTCTGAGGGACAGTGAACTGACCCCCTGCTGAAAAAGTTTGCTGACCCCTGATGGAATGGAACAGCAACCAAAAACCCCATCAGATAGAATGAAACCCAAAATGGGTAGTGGTGGTGGTGGTGGGGTTTTTTTGGGGGGGGGGTAAGTGATGGCTGAGTTGAGATACTGAATTGCCACAGTGGGTACGTGGTGGGCATGTAAATTAGCAAAGGATTTCTGGGAGATGATATATAATGAAATGGGGGGGGGGAGTTTTAAAAGACACCCACACACCCATATATATATATACACGATTGAAACCTTTTTATTAGGAATATTAGGAACAAATGTCTCCATAGAACAACAGAATTTATTTCTCTACACAACTATGGCACCCAAAATGATTTATGCTCAGAAATGGGGAGAGAGATCATACCAACAAAAGAGGAGTGGCAAACAAAATGGATGGAATATACGGAACTAGCAAATTTAACTAATAGAAGAAGAGATCAGGAAGATATTCAGGGAAGAGTGGGAAATATTTGAAGAATATCTGAAGACTCATGTTAAACAGCTTAAAACGTTGGCAGGGGTTGGAGTGAATTCAGCAGTGTTAAGTATTGAAGATTTAGAGAGGAAGGAGAAAAATGAAACATGTGGAGTAATTAGAATATGCAGTTGTAATTGGATAAATAAACAGAACCATGGAAGAAGGGGAAGGGAAGTCGATGATTTTGAATGTATGGTTATATTGAATGAATTGTGAAAAACTGTAATGAAAAAGTATAAATAAAAATATGAAAAAAGAGAGATACAGTGGGACCTCGGGTTACAAACTTAATTCGTTTCGGAGGTCCGTTCTTAACCTGAAACCGTTCTTAACCTGAGGTGCCACTTTAGCTAATGGGGCCTCCCTCTGCCACCGTGCCGCCAGAGCACGATTTCTGTTCTCATCCTGGGGCAAAGTTCTTAACCCAAGGTACTATTTCTGGGTTAGGTAAAGGTAAAAGGACCCCTGACCATTAGGTCCAGTCGCGGACGACTCTGGGGTTGCAGCGCCCATCTCACTCTATAGGCCGAGGGAGCTGGCGTTTGTCCGCAGACTGCTTCCGGGTCATGTGGCCAGCATGACAAAGCCACTTCTGGCGAACCAGAGCAGCACATGGAAATGCTGTTTACCTTCCCGCTGGAGTGGTCCCTATTTATCTACTTGCACTTTGACGTGCTTTCGAACTGCTAGGTGGGCAGGAGCTGGGACCAAGCAACGGGAGCTCACCCCGTAGCAGGGATTCAAACCGCCGACCTTCTGATCAGCAAGCCCTAGACTCTGTGGTTTAACCCACAGCGCCACCTGGGTCCCTTATTTCTGGGTTAGCGGAGTCTATAACCAGAAGCATTTGTAACCTAATTTCTGGGTTAGCGGAGTCTATAACCTGAAGCGTTTGTAACCCGAAGCATTTGTAACCCTAGGTACCACTGTACTGAATTGCCTTTATGGCAATGACACACCTGAAGCACCTGAATCTTAGCCCTCCTTGCTCTGCTTTCCCTCACACCCTTTCACCAGCCCCAGGCAATATGGCAGAACTTGCAATTGTTTTCTTCCTCGGCCTTTCTGGTGCGAGAGATATTTATGAAAAGCAGAGGTGGATCTGGAAGGCAGGTGTGGCGGGCTGTTAGGACCAAGGGTCTTTACATAAGCTGGTGGGATACCTCCATCCTTAACTACTTCAAAATACAGTGGAGAATTCCTCACACCTGACTGGCCATTCACCTTCAACTACTGCCAACTGAAATCATTCCTGGTTGAGGCTGTGGGGGGGGGCTCAGTCTCATGGGGGATTACATCACCTTCTAATGGATGAGGAGCTGGTTCAGATCCTCAGTAGAGACTTCAAAAATGTAACAGGTATAATGGTCTGCTTAGCACCAGATGTACTTACTGAAAAAAATAACTGCAGACACCCGGCAACCTTTGTCTGTTTGCCTCTCCTTGCATGCATACCTAGAACGACCTTATAAAGACTTGCTCAGATAGTTAACTATCTCAGAAAGGGGAAGATATATTATATCCCTGCATTCGTATCTGAAAGAAACATAGGATCCATTATTGAACAGGCCTTTTGCTTTAAAAA
Organism: Lacerta agilis; assembly: GCF_009819535.1. Taxonomy (NCBI): domain Eukaryota; kingdom Metazoa; phylum Chordata; class Lepidosauria; order Squamata; family Lacertidae; genus Lacerta; species Lacerta agilis. The sequence goes on along the minus strand of NC_046327.1, from coordinate 3,287,931 downwards.
AAAAAAAGGACAATCCACAAAAGTAATAAATATATATGCAAAAACAAACCTGACCAAGCAACCTTACCTGGATGTATCACCCACAGGAATAAATGGAGTTTACTTTCAAGTAAATGTGCTTAGAATCAGTGTGAAAGAGTGTATCAATGGTGCGGTTGTACTGCCTTCAGAAATGCCACAATGAGCTGTTTTGTCGCCTGGCCCACACACAAATACAGTCCAGAATTTGGAGTAGCTTTTGATCATGTAGACATTCCTCATTATTTCAGACCTCAAGCCAAGTAGCAATGGTGAGGCAAGGGGAAGGAGTGAGAGATAGGTTTGTGGACCAGAATTCTCTACAAGGCATTGTTTTTTAAAAAACTAAAAAACAAAGCAAGAACAAGAACAGGCCACTGGTATGCTCATGTATCCCAGTCACTGCACACTCCTTTCCAACTTCTTAGTTTGCTAAAAAAAAAATGACAAGCACATCCCTAAGTGTGACACAAACACACACTCTTTCTACTCATCAAGTTGACAAAGGTCAGCCACACGGACCAGAATATGTATTGAACTATTCAGCCCACAGGCCACCCTAATATATACTGGAGGGATTCCTTGCAACACCACAGAACACATGGGAAGTAAACGGGTTTTTGGTCTTTTTTTTTTGAGAATCAGCTCTTTTAAACAGGCTGAACTTGGCCAGTTAATAATCATGCTTATTGCAAAACGCTAGTGCCAGAAAAATGACTGTGTGCAGTCATTTTACAAATGTATGCTTTCATTCCACGTCAGAGCTAAGGCTGAATGCATGTGCATTTACCTGCTTGCGAGTAAGCCATACTGAACCCATTTGGCTTTACTTGGGATTGTACTGCAAAGTCCCAGAGTACATTCATTCATTTATGCTACACTACAGCTTTAGCTGAGTTAATAATTGGAGGCAAAACTATACCTCTGCGAAGTACAGCGAGTGGGTGGAGATATGAGAAAAAATTCTTTTGCGAAAACCACAATGGGTTAGAAGTCATTTTTTTTAAAAAAAATCTACTTTCATGGCAAGAAGTGCTATTTGTATGGTGGATCTTAACACAGATAATACTCAGGGCTGATCCAATTTTTATTTCAAATGGTTTCAAGAAATTCCCTTTGTCTCCTTCTGAAACTTTAAGATGCTCAGTATTTAAACTACAAGTTTCCAACCCACAATATGTTATTTATTTCTGGTGTTAGAGTTCTCTGAAAAGCTCAGAGCAGCATTTTAGCTTTACAACAATGCAGTCAGATGGGATAAAGCTCGAGTAGACTACAGAGATGAGTGGCGATTTGAACTCAAGGCTCCTCGCATTGAAAGCCAACACGATACCACACTGTCTCCTTTTAAAATTATTATTAGGAAACACAATGCAAACAGATCCTTATTTGCAATTGTCCTTTAGCAATAACACTTTGGAGAGAAAATAGATACAAATGCAAACAATACGATTGAAAATTGGTTTAAACCAATTATATGGTTTCTTGCAGGGCAATTCCAATGTGCAGAACTTGCTTGGGGAATTGCCGAGAAACAAACTTATCTAGAGTTAGTATTTTCATATGCTAATGAACATTTTAAAAAGCTTGGGGCAAACGGAGAACACAGCTAATAGTTATTAATTATATGCAACCTTGATATCTGCTACTAAATTACACCTGAAATTTCTCTATAGATAAAGCATTGAGGGTAAATGTGTAACACAGTGATCTTTACCAAAACATACCCGCTACATGTTTTTTTTTTTAAATTGGTTTGTTTTAAGAGCTGCCTTGAGGGCCCATCCCATATGTGGACAGAAAGACAAGGTAGAAACGTTTTAAACTGAAATTAATATGGACAAAAACAGTCCTTTTCGAACAAGTTATGGCACGCCTTTCTAGGCATTACGCAACATGAATTTCATCACTTATATTATATATAGGCAGCTTGTTTTAATATTATGAAGCCAGTTTCTCACATCTATTATTATTATTATTATTATTAGTATTATTATTATTATTATTATTATTATTATTATTCGATTTCTCCCTAGATTTTTTTTTTTGTTATAGGGAAAGAAGGAAGAGGGGGCCCTTTATGTTGATAATCTTTATTACCTATAACTAAATGACCTCTGCTGAAAAATAAAGAATTAAGTCATTTGTCTTATGAGGTATGCTGGACTTTTTATGGCATACAATTTAGCTAATAACTGGTTGAGGCCAATCTTTAACAAGTCACATATTTCCATTGTCCCCTCACCCCCCGCTTATGCTTTTACCACATCCTAACAAAAACATGACCAGAACTGGTGAAAAACATACGGTTCCAACTAATGAATCACATACTTTCCCGCAAGTACAGTAAGTACTACCAGCTGTGACAGTCTCGATTTGGCAGTGGAACCAGTGCAGTACAAGGCCGACACATCTGAAACCAGCTGTACTGAAAAACCGCAAGCAATATAAGTCCGTCTGCCTTCTCAGGGGCTTCTTTGTCTCTGTCGGTCTCTCTCTCTCTCTCTCGGCTCTGTCCCTAGGATTTGCCAGCCATTTTTGTTTTGACAGGACTCTGAGTTTTAAGAAATTTCGAGGGCAGGGTGCGTGGAGCGGGAGGGGGGGAGAGGGAGGAATCTGCTGATTCAGGAAACTGGGTCTCAACAAAACGATAAGGGGTTCTTTGTCAAATCCGAGTATACGTCAGGAAATTTAAGGAGAATGCACAAAATTCACTCTCTCTCACACACACACACACACACTGTGCTAGGATCAGTTGTTATGTTTGTGCAGCACTAGGCATTTTTGTAACTAGGTTTCCATTGAAACAAATAGGGCATACTTTGAAATGGGTAGCAAACCCTATTTTCCTGTGACGTCCCTGATTGAGAGAAGCCGTCCCGGTTTCTGATTTGATCCCGAAATGTCCCGCTTTTCCTTAGGACGTCCCTGTTTCCACTGGAGAAATGTTGGAGGAGATGGAGTTATCCGCTCCCAGAGCCGTCTGAAGGCAGTCCTCGGAAAGTGTCCTTTTATGTTTAATGTTTTCTTGCGTTTTTATATATGTTGGAAGCGGCCCAGATTGGCTGGGGAAACCCAGTAAGATGTGTGGGGTATAAATAGTAAAATTATCGTTATGGAATGGGAACGCCCCTATTTTCACAGGAGAAATGCTGGAAGGTATGGAATAGCAGTATTAAAAGTGTGTGTTTTACTGTTTCACAGTCAAAGCATTCAAGTGGGTGTGTATATGCACACAAACATGCCCACAAAGAGATTATTTGCTTGTCTTATTTCATAAAATTTATATACCGCTTGATTGTAAAAAAAGCAACAGCAACAACTTGAAGCAGTTTTCAAAAAGATGAAACCATAAAATTGGAAAGGGGTGGGGAGAGATGACAATACATTAAAACGTACAAGAAGTTAAAATACTAAAACAGATTAAAATTCACACCAGCATTTCCAAGCATCTGGGTAGGCTTGTCTAAACAAGAATGCTTTTAGCTGGCACCGAAAATAGAGTGAAGGTGTCTGCAGGATTTCAATAGGCAGGGATTATGATAGGTCCTACCCGTCATCATTTTCTTTTGGGCTACCAATAGCCAGCTGTTGGCCACGGCTCCTTTGACCAACTACATTCATTCTGCGGCACCCCTGTGGGGCTCAGGAGCCCAGTTGTGCCACCCCTTGCCTGTAGAGCTGGCAGCCTCCCACACTTTCTCGAACACCTTCCCTTGTGGAGTGTTCCACCAGCCACTTCTCCTCTCCCCTCTCCTTGGGAGTCTTCTGGGCAGCCACTGCTTCCTCTCCTGGTCTCTGAGCTGTCCACCCTGCCCCAAAGAGAGGTTCCTCATCACAATGCCCCCACAGGGTACTGGGACTTGCCTGTCCATTCCCAACAGCAAGGGCTGTCTGGGCTCCCTCACCTGCTTGCTTGCTTGCTTGCTTGCTTGCTTGCTTCAAGGCGGCCTCAGCTCCTGGCAACCAGCACCCCCTGACCAACCCCAGAGGCACCATTTGCCTGGGGAGCTTGCAGGCAGGGCTGTTGCAACAAACAGCTGTGCAAGCCATGGGGAGGCAGAGACATAAAAGGGCATCAGAGGAGGGAGGGAAGGAAAGAGGGACAGAGACCAGTGTTGCTCACGGCACCCCTGACCCGAGGTGCCACTGTAGTTCTCTTTGACAGGTCTGTGGAAAAGGAAGAGGCATCAGTTCATGCCAAGGGCAAAGGAACTGTTGTATTGGGGTGGGACCAGTTAGCTCTGCCCCTGTTTTCTTTGTAAAAGAGAGGGGAATTGGGTGGGGAGGGGAAAGGGGCAAAAACATCTCAAAAGCCTTTGAAATTTTGTGAGAATTTTACAGGAATTCTGGCAAAACCCAGACAAGCTTTTTAGCGTGAGAAAGGTAATATTTGGCCATCCTCAAAACCAACTGTACTTTCAGGCAAATGTTGGGCATCTCTCATTTAAAAGAGAGGAGGAGGAGGAGGAGGAGGAGGAGAGTTTGGATTTGATACCCCGCTTTATCACTACCCTAAGGAGTCTCAAAGCAGCTAACATTTTCCTTTCCCTTCCTCCCCCACAACAAACACTCTGTGAGGTGAGTGGGGCTGAGAGACTTCAGAGAAGTGTGACTAGCCCAAGGTCACCCAGCAGCTGCATGTGGAGGAGCGGGGAAGCGAACCCGGTTCCCCAGATTATGAGTCTACCGCTCTTAACCACTACACCACACTGGCTCTCTGAGTTGCTTTCTCTGTATATCACAAAAGGTGCCATGGCACAGACAATTCAAGATATTTCGGATGAGAAACGAGAAAGTGGGTGATCCGTCATGCCTCTGCCTCTTCAAATCCAACGTTGCTCCACTGCAGAGTAAGTGATACAAAGACTGAAAGTCATGGACTAGGGACAAGCTATAGATGCTTGCTTCCAAAACTTATCTAGTCACAGTCTGACCTAGGCAATGAAGCTCCCTGGTCTTGTTGGGTGTCTCCTTACATCTCTTACAGTCTGTCTGCCTCCCTATCTTTCTGCCTACTTCTCCTGAGAATCCATTTTATACCACAAGAGCTTGGCTCTTGCGATTCAGGCCAATTCTGATGTTTGTTCCTCCCATGGAATATTGTCCACAGCTATGATCAGAATCCTGCTATTCTTGAGCTTAGCTTTCTACTACCCGGCAACAACAGCTTCCACCTAAGCACTTAAAAAAAAAGTATTTCTGATGTAATATATATTATGCCTACCACCTCCTTTTTCTTCTTATCTTTAAAAATTTAAACATATATCTTATCAAACAAAGTAATGAAATCTGCTAAAGGAGATTTGACTATTAACCTTTACTACTAACATGCACCAGAATAAGGGCATATTGTTGCTGCTTTCATTCTGCAGGTTTATTCACTAGCAAACACAATATTTTAAAACAGACAGTTGCATACACAAGCCTTTGCTTTGATCATCTGCTTGTCGCCACTTGAAATGGGAGCTTCTGGGCTCTATTGTCTAGCAGACTCTGAAAGACAGCTGTGTGTTCTCCACATGAACATATAAGAAGCCCTAAGCCAACCATGGCTACTAAATGTTTCATAGTTTTCAACATAGCAGCAGTCTTCAAAAACAAGGACTCTTGAGTTGTTTTAAGCCATGGTTCATATAGCCCATTACAAACCAATACTACTACATTATTATGCTAGTCAAACATAAGTTTTAACAGGTAGCATGTGGGAATTAGCAATGCTAGATACGGTATGCCCTGTTTGCTTCTGGGTTCTAGAGGTGGACCATTCACTCAGGTCTCAATGCCCCCAACAGGTTCTGCACTCTGGTGAGCCTTCAAAAGAGATAGGTAGGTTTAGATACAGCTTCATTTTTATTAGGTACAACACAGAAACAAACCTCTCTTTCAGTACGGCAGAGCAATTTATACAGCCATCCAAAAAACCAAAGTGCTGCACCAACAAGCACAAAACAACCCCTCTGCAGCGCCACAAATCCAACTTAATGGTGTGATGTTGGAAAACGTTGGTCATTTTTCCTACCTGGGCAGTTATGTTTCCACAAAGGCCCAACATTGATGCTGAAATCCAGCATCACCTGAACTCTGCAAGCGCAGCTTTCTCCCAATTGAAGTGCAGAGCATTTGAGGACCGGGACATTCACAGGGAAACCATCATGTTTGTTTACAAAGCTATTCTACTACCAACCTTACTGCACGTTTGTGAAACATGGACCACTTATAAATGCCATCTCCAACTGCTCGAAATATTCCATCAACGGTGTCACTGAAAAAATTACATATCACTTCTGAAGACAGGTGAACTAATGCCAGTGTACTGGAAGAAGCAAAGATCACCAGTGTCAAAGCAATTGTTCATCAACACCAACTTTTTTAGACTGGTTGTGTTGTGCGGATGCCTGATTATTGTCTTTCCAAGCAACTACTGTACTCTATTCCAAACTTTAAAAATTGTAAGCATAATGCTGGTGGACAACAAAAGAGATTTAAAGGCTCTCTCAAGGCAAATCTAAAAAAAAAAGTAGAATAAACACTAACAATTGGGAAACACTGGCCTGCGAGCACTCCAATTGGAGGACAGCCTTTACCAAAGGTGTCATGGACTTTGAAGACACTCAGACTCAGGATTAAAGGGAGAAACGTGCTAAGAGGAAGGCACGCTTGGCAAACTCTTACCATGACCAACTCCTACCCAGAAACCTATGTCCCCACTGTGGAAGGATGTGCGGATCCAGAATTAGCCTCCATAGTCACCTACCGACACATCATTAAGACCATGTTCATGGAAGACAATCTTAGTCGGCTACAAGTGATCGCCAAAGAAGAAGACAGCCTTCCACTAACTCTAGCATATTCATAAAGAGATGAAACAAAGGAGAAAAGGAACATACAGGTGAAACTCGAAAAATTAGAATATCGTGGAAAGGTTCATTTCTTTCAGTAATTCAACTTAAAAGGTGAAACTAATATACGAGATAGACTCATGACATGCAAAGCGAGATATGCCAAGCCTTTATTTGTTATAATTGTGATGATTATGGTGTACAGCTGATGAGAACCCCAAATTAACAATCTCAACTTTGGGGTGTTCATCAGCTGTGCGCCAAAATCATCACAATTATAACAAGCAAAGGGTTGACATATCTCGCTTTGCATGTCATGAGTCTATGTCATATATTAAACTCCAGTAGCTAATGAAAACAATTGCTTACGTAAATGGACTTTTCCACGATATTCTAATTTTTCAAGTTTCACCTGTAGGAGACTAAACTGTGCCAGGTGTCAGAAGGGGAACTGCAGAATATGGATAGCTATCTTTTTTAAGAATGAGAGCAAGCACGTCAAGTGATACTAAGGACAATCCTAGTTGTTTTTTTCTAATGTATTTCTTATCAATAAAAAAAACTGGTGTAACACGAGCAAATTTTTATTGTGAAAGTGTGGCCTACAGAAAAAAAGTTTGAGAGCCATTCCTCTTGTCCCGCTGCTTTCTCTCAAGAGAAAAACTCTTTCATGCTTATTTGGAGGAAACAGAAATTCAAGTTTTCTGCGGATTGCAGTTTGTTCTGATTTTGAGCTAAAGCGTGGGTTTTTCCTGGGAAACGAGAGGAGCAGGGAGGAAAACCATTCAGAACTTCTCAGACCTGTAATTTCTAGGTACAGGATGAGCAGAAGTATGAACAAGCCCTAAGAACTGAAATGAATCAACATGACTAAGTTAGGTCCATTAATTTCAGTAGGTCTACTCATAATAGAACAGTTGATTAGCACCCATTAATTTCAAATAGCACAAGCTGAACACATGGGGATGTGTCATGGCCCCATCTTTCTCGCAGCTTCTCGTTCTGTTCCTCGCTGTGTACCTTCAAAATCTGCTCCATAGAGTTGAGGGACCCTCTGCAGCCAATTGGAGACCTGGAAGATGCAGGAGGACAAGAGGAAGGGGAAGACCCGTTGCTGCAACACTAGATATTTCCCTAAGAGCGCAATGCTGTTTGCTCACAATCACTTAAACGGAACCTACTTCCTGTCAAGTAATTTTACCCAACCTGGTATCCACTAAATATTGTTGGACTACAACTCCCATCAACCCTGAAACTTTGGCTGGCTGTGCTGGTTGGGGTTGATGGGAGCTGGAATCCAACAACATGTGGAGGATACCAAGTTTGGGAAGGCTGCTGTAAAGTATTGTTTATCTCATAGGACCCCATCATCAACCCAAAGAGCAGAAAAGAGACGTGTTGCTTTAGTTAGGAGCTAAACAATTCTCTTAATGCTTTTCAAATATGGACATTTTCTCAGTATAATTCCAAACAAAAAGTGCCACTACTTTATTTACAAAAGAAATGCTGACAGCTCTCTAATTATAACAGTGTTGTCAAGCTGCTGCTTGGTGGAACACAATTTCATTACGTCCTTTTTCTCCCCCTCCCCACCCCAACCCGCAAAATTTAAATTTCACTGCTCTGCTACTAATTATAAATGTCAAAAGCAGAACAAAAGCTCACTGGCTTGACTGGCTGACGACGTCTGCACACAGGCACACAGACAAAATCCATTTGTGATTTCAAGATGCATAAAATGACAACAGTCTTCCGTGTGGCACCACTAATGGCTATCTAATTTTGTTCCTATTAAGAAATGCTAAATGTAAAGCCTTAGTTAGTGATAGGTGATCTCCCTGATTCAGAATTGCAATCGGCAGTTTCGAACTTTCTCAGCGAGACTGAAACAAACTTTGTCTGTTTTTGTTAAAGCCCAAGTCTTGCGCTACTAATTCTTTGGAGCCAATAGCTGACCAAACACAATAGCACTTTTACACAATTTGCTATATCCGTGTGCACCAAGTAAAAACCCCAGATTAAATCTAGTGTTTTCTAACTATTTGAAAGCAAGCTACATCACTACCAACCCAGAGCTTTAGCAGATGCTTTCACTGTCATCCAGAGACCCGTGCAACAAGTTTCGCTTAACCAACAGGGCTGTACAGCACCCCACTTTTCAATGGTGCATGGAAAACAGCTTTTCAAACAGAAATTGCCAAAACAGTTTGTGACACACCGTAGAGTAGAGTCTTTCAAAGGGAAAAAGTTAAAAAAAATACCACTGGGCAGACGCAAGCTTTTGGGTATCCCTAAAGCTTTCCCTAGAAAGCCAGTTTGGTGTAGAGAGCCAGTTTGGTGTAGTGGTTAAGAGCGGCAGACTCGTAATCTGGGGAACCGGGTTCGTGTCTGCACTCCTCCACATGCAGCTGCTGGGTGACCTTGGGCTAGTCACACTTCTCTGAAGTCTCTCAGCCCCACTCACCTCACAGAGTGTTTGTTGTGGGGGAGGAAGGGAAAGGAGAATGTGAGCCACTTTGAGACTCCTTCGGGTAGTAAAAAGCGGGATATCAAATCCAAACTCTTCTTCTTCTTCTTCTTCTAGAGTATGGTAGTTATTTGGATTCTGACTTCACTTCACATGGAAATCTGTGCCCTGTATTTAACAGCTGCTTTGAACACAGATTTAAATTCTACAAAAAAAGTCTTTCCAATTCCTGCCTAAGAGATTCCTAGATACATGCCTCACCTGCTAATGATATTACAATAAAAATTCTCTGATATTTGTGTAAAATAAGGTATTCAATAATTATACTTCAATCGCTATTCCAAATCTCAGGCTTTAATTGCCCTGGGTTTTGACTCGTTCCATTTTATTTTCCACTTTTCTGTTGTTAACAAAATTCATGAGGTAATACTAATCCTTTCATGCTACAGAAATGCTAATGAGTTCTGCTTTTGATGTATTGGTTAACAGTGTGCTGGGAGAGCAAGTGATAAACCTGTTGTTCTCCTATTTTATTAAGTGCTAAATCACCATTGTTTAGCAATGATCAGCACACAATAGAGCATGATAGCTGGTCAAAGGCGGAAAATGTGCACGTATTTACCAGAGATATTTGGAAAAGGACATGGAGAGGAGTACATCTGCTAATTCTAGAAGCCCCCAAGCTGGGGAAATGGAATGTTTGGTTTTAAAGGAAAACATATATAGTGGGCATAAACCTGGTGGAATGGAGAGAGCCAGTGGGATATCATTATCTCTGACATAGGAAGAGTTAACTGGGACTGTCACTCTCTACATCAAGGACAGCATATGGCCCAACTAGAAATCTCAAAAGGGGAAGACACTTTACCAAAATCCCTATGGGAAGAAACCCTGGGTTTCACACTGAGGACGTACTATTGTCCTCCTGTACCAAAATGGCCAGGATGCTCTTGAGATAAAGGGTGAAATCTGGGAAGCAACCGAAGGAAGAAACGTTGTAGTAATGAGTGACTTCAATAACATTCAAATAGACTGGATATAATGGAAGTTCTGGTCACAACCGAGACATCATACTATAAATTGCTGTGCCCTGTAACAGATGGCCATAGAAATGACCAGACAGCAGGTGACTCAGGACTTCACTCTTAAGTAGCGACCAAGATCTGCTGAAAGGTACAAGTGTTGTTTAATTGATCAGGAACTGTGACCACAATGCTATCAAATTCAATTTATATCTAAGTAGAGTATTGCCAAGAAAGTCCATTACAGTCATATTTGAGTTCAAAAGTGGAATCTTTCCTAGTGAAAGGGAAAGAGGTCAGATCCAGAATGCTTGTGGGATGGCATTCAAAACCAGAATAATAGATGATAAGCTACAATGGACACTAGAGATGAAGAAAGGTGTCACCAGGTCCAGGAGGATGTGGTTAATGAGCAGAATCAAGGGAGCTACAGGAGGCAAGACACCTTTCTTTAGAAAAAGGAGGTCTTGCCCCCAAAGAAATACAAATTTGGCAAAAGAGATGCAAGCAAGCAGTAAGGGATAGAAAAACAAATTATTTCTAAGCACGTCAGATGTAGGGAATTAGATAGGGAGACTGTAAATCTACTAAATGAAAAAGTTAAATTGCTATTCTAACAAAAATATATAATTTGCCCCCAAGATCAGCCTGTGTACCCGATGACTGGGAATAAAATTGTAATGGTAATGTTATTTTTAGTGTTCTTGGGCAATCCAGGATAATATAGACGAACTAGCTTAATGTAGTTTGTGAGGGAAGTGCTGGAAAGCCTTATAAAAGATAAAACATATAGCAGAACACATTTTCCAGAAGAAAAATCAACATAGCTACTATGACAACTCCTGCCTCACTCACTAATCTTTTAGAACTCCATTGGGGAGATTCCAATAGATAAGCACCCTTGGACTTCCAATAATCTTTCTGACCAAATCCCTCATCAAAGGTTCCTGAGTAAGCTTAGCAGTCATGGGATAAGAAGACAAGTTTTCTTTGGATCAGGAAATGATTACAGAACAGGAAGCAGAGAACAGGGGGAAAATGGAAAGTTCTCACAATGGAGATACGGGGTTACCTCAAAGATTGTATTGAGACCACTGTTGTTGTTGTTCAGCTGGAACTGAAACAGTTCAGGGACAGTAAAACAATGGCATAGCTCTCCTTACCAAATTCCTCTGTTGCATCCTGATGGAATAGCTAGTGCCAGGTGACAATGAAGCTGGTATCTCAGTGTCCAACTGTATGTTACGCATAATGTGCTAATTGGTACCCAAAGGAACTCTTCTCCAAACACACTCACCCCAATAACTCTCATACCTGGGCAATGGGGTTGGAGGAGACCATAGTTGGAGAGGGAAGGGATAAACCTCCCCTTTCCTCCTGCTGAGATCTTGATATCAATCAAGCCTTGTGTGAGTGTAATTAATTTAAGAAAAGCAAAAGACCGAGCTGCACACAACACGTTAAATGTTGCCTGTAGTTTAACCCTTAGTGGCCCAATTTGTCATCTCTCCCTCTGCTGCAATCCCAATAAATTTCCTCAATAAAACTCAAATGCATGTACTCTAAGTGTAAAATTTACCATTCTGATTTATTCCGGGGAAATATTCATCTCTCCCATCACCAAGCAATAATTCCAAAAGTGTGCCATATATTAGGCGGTGTTCTAGTTTGACATAAATCTGCTCATCTCCTTTAAGACTCATAATCATATTTATTAGGCTAACGTAAGCATTGCGCCAATTTTCCTGTTTCTGTTTTCATGGTATGTCATCATAATAACTCTTAACATCATAGGGTTAACATGACTGTTTCCTTTCAGGGTCATTCCAATCATTGCTCCTGTCAAATCAATTGCTTTACATCTAAAGACGCAGTGAAAGCAGTTCATGGGACACCAGTAAGCTTATAAAGCGTTTATCTATGTGTGTTATGAACTCCATGTTCTTCATAAAATCTTAAATTAGCTACAATCTTACAATTATTTTTCTTGCAGGGTGCATTCCGTGGATTCAACAGAACCTTTTAGGATCAAGCCACTTGTTTCGCTGGAAGAATGATAACCACTGAAAATCTACTTCCAAGTGGCTCACTACTCATGTTGGTTCGTTAATACATGAAGGTCTGATCATATGGAGTCGAATTGATCAGGCTGTTCCTTCCGCAACAAGTGTCAGCAACTGAATGGTGCTGGCATGGGGAGAAGACCTTACAAAAATAGGCTTTTATGATATCGCTGCTGAAACAGACATTCGGTAAAATGGACCGGGTGTGAGTGCCTGCGGAATTTTAAGGGAGCAGCTTATATTCAGGTATTGTCTTTTTTACCCCCCCCCCCAATTTTAAAGGTGCAGCTTATATTTGGGTTAATATGGTATGTGCGTATGAAGAGGTCCCACACACATGTTGAATTTTGCTTTCACTTTCACCAGACTAAACTCCAGCTGTATCTGCACTTTTTTTCCTACACATGTACAATGGTTCTTTGGATGCTAGCTTTTTATCTTCCCATCTATTCAAACAGTAAAAAAAGAAATTAGGCAGAAGAGAAAGTCGAGGAATTCTGTGCTGCAGGATGGAATGTACAAACCTATTAACAGTCGAGAAAGGAAACATTACATCCAGAACAATTCCTACAAAAAAGTTGCCATAGTGTTGTTGTTGTTGTTTTGGATGGAAGGAATAATAGAGCCATTGTATGCAAACACAGCAAGTAAGAAGCACTCAGAGATGCACTGAAGGCTATAATCCTATGCATACTTGCTTAGGAGTAATCCTACTGAAATAGGTAGATAGCCGTGTTGGTCTGCCATAGTCAAAACAAAATAAAATAAAAAATTCCTTCCAGTAGCACCTTAGAGACCAACTAAGTTTGTTCTTGGTATGAGCTTTCGTGTGCATGACACTTCTTCAGCTCATACCAAGAACAAACTTAGGTGGTCTCTAAGGTCCTACTGAAATAAATTTGGGATTACTTCTGAGTAAATCAGTCTAGGATCAGGCTACACAACTGCAAACCTTAGGACATTTACTTGGAAGTATTTACCGGTAGTTGAATCTACAGGAGACCTTGCTATGTTAGTTCCGATTCTGAATCTTTTGTAAAATGTAGAGTTTTCACATGGGCCTACACTAATTTATTTGTGTGTACTTCATACATGCATTTTTTTTCTTAGTGGACACATCTGGTGGAAGTGAGACCACATTTTCTCTTGACACCCCACCCCCACCCCTTACTTTTACATTTTTCACTTGAATGTTCATAGTCTGAAAGAGACACCACAGCATGCCTTATATGGATTTCACAATTCTGGATTTTATTCAAAGGAACGGCACCAACGTGTAAAGCTTTTTAATATCCAAAACCAAAAATCAAACCAGGTTTATTAAATTTTGAAGCCTAAAGGATTCCTACTCTTGACTGGGTTTTATTGTTATTCCAGCTTTGATTCATGGTACTTTGGATTTCAAAAGTACCACTAAAAGTAGGGAGGAAACATTAGAAATTTTACAATTTATTGTATTGAATCAGTCAGCTAAACAGCATTTCCAAGTTATACAAAATACCATGTCTGGGAGTTCATTAGATTGTTCTTCACACTGAATTACTGAGAAGGATGATGTATTTATAATACAAGCTTGCAATGCCATAAAATGGCTCATCAATCTGTTTTATTCATGGAAAGTCCACATAAGGCCACTAGCCTGTTACTGACAATAAACCTTGGGCGTGATTTCAAAAGACCTACACATTAGATAGTGATTCATAACCATGTCTAAGAAATCAAACTAGAGACTAACAAGACAAAAACCAAATGACATTTCCAAAGACGAACATCACACTGCAGGTGTACCATTCGTGTGTATCTTGCACAATGGAAAGGCGAATGGGTTTCCCAAAATATTACTATGTAAAGTATCAGGCTGCAAAACAAAGAGGGGATACCTATATTGGAAGCAGACTTTATGTATATTGGCTGAATTCTACAAGGATTATAGCTTTTATACAAAATATGCTACAAAGTGTGATAAGAATGGAATGCCACGTGATTGCAAATGTATTGGTGTCGGTGGTCAGGTGACATATTGTGCTAATTACAGGTAGGTAGCCGTGTTGGTCTGCCATAGTCAAAACAAAATAAAATAAAAGATTCCTTCCAGTAGCACCTTAGAGACCAACTAAGTTTGTTCTTAAGTTGGTCTCTAAGGTGCTACTGGAAGGAATTTTTTATTTTATATTGTGCTAAGTTACGTTTTATTTCTTCCAAACAATAGTAATCTAATGTATCAAGGTCAGTCTGCAACATAACATGAAAGCTGGACAGAATTAGACGTTCTACTGTAGAATAATTATATGAAGTATGAAACAGAAGGATGGCTTCCCCAAGTTGCCCCTCTGTTCATATCAAAATTTAGACACACACACACACACACACACACACACACACACACCCCTTTCAAGCCCAGTGGAGGGCTTCTTTCATCAAATCTTATGAACTGGCTATGTTCGTAAACTGGCCAAGGCAAGTAAATTCAGAAGTGGCATTCAGTCTACATCTGGTAATTAATTTCCAGACCACCAGGCCCCTCATTTTCCCATTGCCCTGTTCTTTGCTCCCTGTGTCTCATCATCCTTATGCCAATCCGTTGGTGATGGTTAGTATTCGGATTCCTGACTCTGCCTTGGAATTCTCTACACAAATACACAAAGCGCTGTATTCCTTGCTTTGATCTTGTTTGGATCTACGGTTGTGATCTAGTGAGTGCAAGAAGAGACTTCCTATGACCTCAGCCAACCCTGACAAAATCCCCCCCCCTTCCAAAAAAAGAGATCAAAATGTAATTAAAAACGAAACATAATTAAACACAACCAACTGATGCAGCTTTTGATTGGTGATACAACTTGAGAACGGATGTTTGAAAGCAATAGCAGCCTGATTGATTGATTGTTTGATTGTTTGATTGATTGAATGAATGAATGTAATTTCTATTCCACATAGCGTTACCTAGAAAATTGCTTCATTTATAATCAAAGTAAAAGCCTATTGGAGAGGCCAACCTCTACAACTGACCTACATATGAACTGCAATTGGCCTGACTGGAGCCTCCATAGCTTTTGATAACAAAAACAGGATTTTCCAGTTAAGGGGTGACAACACTGATAAGGCCCTGCACCAGATTCCATCTTGTGGTGATGCCATCAGGGGCAGGATCTGAGATTAACAGAAGACCCTTCCTAGGTAAATGGTCTAACAACCTCATCTCCAATTTCTACAGTCTGCTTCAGTGGTCTTCATTTCAGTTATGTTAACCACTGCTCTCTGCCTGCTGTATTCTGATCACTGTACTGTTGCTTTCAAGTTTGTATCGCTGCAAATATTTATTGCTGTTTTAATTGTTGTGAACCACTATGGCACTTCAGTTAACTGTGATATAGAAATGCTTTTAATCAATTAATTAGTGTGAGATTCAGAAGAAGGATCTCCCTGTTGTTGTGCCAAGGCTCTGGAATTCCCTACCCACCTTGCTCAGCCTTGATGGTTTTCTGTTGTGTTTTGACAGACAGCTGTTTAAGTCAGTGTTTTTCAACCTTTTTTGGGCAAAGGCACACTTGTTTCATGAAAAAAATCACGAGGCACACCACCATTAGAAAATGTTAAAAAAATTAACTCTGTGCCTATATTGACTATATATAAAGTAATTCTCTTGAATAGGAATCAAATAAACAAATTTTTCCCACGGCACACCAGGCAACATCTCGCGGCACACTAGTGTGCCGCGGAACAGTGGTTGAAAAACACTGGTTTAAGTTGTTGATTGTTTTATGCTGACTGAAACTTTTTATGAGTTTTGAACAAGGCCCCCCATCTCTTTCATATTGTAGGCCTTTAATGTGTTTTGTGAAGGATTGTTCTTGATGCAGTGAGCTGCCTTGAGTGTTTTTTTTTTTAAAGAAAAAACAAAATCAGAAAGGCGGAGAGTATATTTTTTTTAATGAATAAGATTTATCAGGGTACTAAAACACAATTTTAATCTAATTATAAAAATCAGTTTTTAAAATACTCGCATCCCTTGCAAATAGACAAATCGCAAAATGAAATGTCACTATTTCAGCATTTCCCCCCTTAAAACCAAGATGCTGTTCTGATACACTGTTAAAAAAACACTACAGTTTACCATTGTCCACAGTGAGAGACAAACAGCAGGCAAGATGTTATTTATTGAGCCGATAAAGGCATTTGCATCGCTCATTAGCAATTGTTAACATATGCAACATCTTTCCCTGGTCTAAAACCTTGTTTACATTCTCTGTGTCACAACTTACTCAAAATACCAGGACATCAGGTCTCTCTCATTTATAAACCAAACACAAAGCAATTTGCTGAATAGTAATACATATGGAAAACAAGTGACATTTTAAATTGTTATTTAAAAATGGGATAGCGTCGAGAAATGAGGTTGACATTAAAAAAAAAAAGCCATAGCAAAACAGATAGCTAATTGATTAATTTCTAAAGTCTGGTGCTGGAGTATCAAAATGGCAGCATGCCACATCAAAAAAGAGATGAAGAACAGGATTTGTAACAAAAACCTAACAGTGGAAACTCTGCCAAAACTGTTACAGAATTTAGGCAAGTTGGGTATGTTTTTAAATGATCACATCCCTTTTCACAAGAAATTATTTCCTTAAATTTTAGCCAGATGATGGCGGACCATTAAGCCTTGCTTATTTAACCTTTCCCCTGCAATCTGCAACTTAAAAAATAAAATGAGTAGGGAAACTGAACTCAGAAAATGCACCATGATGAACCCATATGCACCACTGTGTGCTATAAAAAGGCAACTGAAAGTTCAGACTTTTAACACAAATATTCCCAGAAATGTGGTCACATTTTTATGCTCGTGTTTTATTAGAACACCACAAATAATTGCAATCCTATTGGAATATTCCTGACTCTGATTAGCTCAAACTGGCCTGTTTCCCATTTCCCCTTGCCAGTCACTTAAAAAATAAGGCATGGAGGGAACAGAATGGAAATGTTGCGTTCTCCTCCTGCTAAAACGAAGCGAGTCTTTCCTCAATATCTACCGGGCCCGGGGTGGGGTGGGGGTGATCATTAAAGTAATATTGAATTCTTGGAATTTTTATTTTTATTTTATTGAATTCCATTCCTTAATTTTTTCATGCCCTGGGTGGGGAGGGGTGTTGAATTCTCAATGTCACAGAACATCCAGCACGGAGCTACCACGGCAGATTCCCCTCTTGGGGGAAGAAGGGGATTGCTCCAGGAGGTCTGGGTCTACTCTCTGTTTGCGTGAAGCGGACATTGGCATATCTTCCCCAGACTTTTCCTGTGGGGTTCATCTGCTAGGCAGGGTGGGGAATAGTTGTCGGAGCTGTACCAAGGTCAGCCTGCAAGAGCTGACAGTTTCTGTCTCTGTACAAAGAAAAGAATCAATACTTTTGGACTACGGCTGTGCCCTCAGTGTAAAACAACAAACATGCAGCGTCTGACATGTTTCTAGGTGATTTGTGGCAGAACCTCTTGTCTGATCTGTATCCAGGAGGTGCTGTGCTCCTGCTCTTTGCCTTTCTCTTCTCTTTCTCCCCAGCCCCCACCAAACCGGCTCTGTGATGTCTAATACTTTACTCAGGTACAGAGGCATGTAGTCTACCCTACAGCTAGTTGTCACTCAATAAATCACACCTACAAGCATCGAGTCTGCACACAGTGATCTGGGCTTTAACAAAGGATCAGAGGGACAAAGTGCAGGCAAGATACTGTAATTATAACAAAAATAAAACATTCAGTGAGCTGCAGCAAAAGACGAAAGCTCTAAGGCATCGGCAGATTGTCATCGGAACGGGAGTCCTGGATCTGTGTGTGCCTTTCCATTATTTATGAACTTTCGTACCTTAAAGGTTATTCGTCAAGTTTTATATAACAATATATAGCATACGAAATACTTAAAAAAGGAAACAAACAAAAGTGGTTTACAATTAAACAGAATGACATGTTTTACATGGGAGAGTTTAAGACCCGTTTCAAATGCCATTTTCTCTTGAATATATTCCATGCTTGTTATTACAGCGAAAACTGTAGAAATGGTATAAACAAAATAACAAAAAATAACTAATGCAGATGCAGAAATGGAAAGAACTGCTGAAGCCTGATTCACAATCTGGCCCATCATTTTAAGCAGTGCTTTTTCTTTTCTTTTTTCTTTTTTTAAAAAGGGGGGGTGCCTGTACGCACCATGAAGTTGATACTCAAGTGCCACACTTTTAACATTTGGGGGGGTGCCGATACCGCGTGCCCTAGAGGAACCCCAGAAAAAAGCACGGGTTTTAAGCACTAATTATATGGATAGTTCACAGTTTTCCTGGAACTCATCTAGAAAAACATAATTCTGGTTATAATTGCCTCAGCCAGTGTCCAAAAAGAAAGTGGAGTTCTAGATTTTCTCTCAAACACCTCTGTATGTGACAGCATTTCAGGATTAACCTATCTATCTATCTATATCCCAGAACATAAAATCAGGCATTAATTACTGCCTGACTTTAATGGTCTAGCAATTATTAAAACCAGTCTAGATTTACCACCTATGATTTTGCATAGATCCCTTGAAAACATTTTAAAAATATATTATGGAATTCTATTTTCTTCCAGAAGAAAACAGACCCTGCCACGCTTCTCTATTTTGGACCCAACCCTATGGGTTGGTATCACTCATTCTGAATAATATTAATATTTACATTTAATCCAGTTTTAGCCATTGGGATTGAGTGTCAGAACAGCTTTACATTTCCTTGTAAGTCTATCAGTGACGGATAGAATTTGTCCACCCACCATGTACTTCAATGACGTTGAATCAATAAATGTGGTTTAAGAGAATGGAGTTGTCCATTAATGATTTTTAAAAGTACAGCATGTAACCTTTTTAATACAAATCACATCACCAAAGTAATTGGATATAGAACCAATATGTTCATCCTGGGCATAAAGGAAACAAGTTGGGGAATAATTTATAAAAGGTAACTTCAGAAGCTCAGTAAATCTTGGTTAAAGAAGAAAACCATAGTAATTTCTTTCTCTTCCCCTCTCTCTATGCAGAAATACTGATATACACTTTCCAGGGACTAAGCGCCATTGAAGACAATGGGACTTACTCCTGAGTATACATGCATCAAATTTATCTGCCTATAGCACTTATTCCTACTTTAATTGTGGTACAAATCACAATACTGGTCTCTTCAACTTTTAAAACACAACGCTAAAATCCACGACGTTAAAAAGTTCAAGGCTACAGGATGCAAGATACATGTTTTATAAGTACATATTCATTTATTTATTGTTGCCTGTGGCGCAGTGCTAATCCCTAATGCTCCCTCCACGAGGTGTCTCCAGAAATACCAATGAATCAGCAGTCAATGTTATACACAACCAGATCTTCCAAAGGGCTACTAGTCAGTGGGTTTACTCCTGTGACAGGAACTTTGGGGGTTTACTTGTTGAATGAAGCAAGGTGAAAGGAAACTGCATCTCTAGACAATGGGAAGCTGAACGAACATATTGCATTTGCCTACAAAAAGGTCTCTAGAAAACACAGTCCATCCACATCCACTGTTACAAGTAGTCAGGTGTGCTTCCTCCCCCCAGCCTTCTCCACAGAGTGTGATTTGGAGATGGGGAACCAGATGTGCTTGGACTCAATCTCCCATCAGGCCAAACCTGCATGGCCAATGGTCAGGAATGATGGGAGCTGTATTCTAGCAACAAATGAAGGTCTACAGATTGCCTACTTCTGGTGTATACATACCTGTACAAATTCACACTGTGAGGCACAAGGATGTCTTCAAGCAACTTTGGTGCTTCTATTTACCAGAGAGTAACCTGTATCACATCTAGTGACTATTTCTCACCTCCACAAACACACTGCCAGGTATTTTCCACATGAGGCGATCAGAGACAAAGCCTTCTCTGTGGTGGCCCCATTCACTATCTTTTTAGTGCCAGATCTGTTGGTTTTACCTCTTAATCTACCGGTAAAGCCCGTTTCCTCTTTTTGATACCCCCCCACTCCGTTTATCAGTTTCATTGTTATTGTTCTTAATGATTCCTATTATAAACTAATCTAGGAATCCTTAGATTACACAGTATGGTAGCACATGTTTGAAATACATAAATAATACTCCTCTCAGTCGTGGCTTTTGGTTGGAATCTGCCACACAGATTATGTTCCCTCTAAAACAAAATACCTCTCAACCAGATGTTCTTGATGGTCAATAGCACCCCTAAATCTGCAGATTATTATTTTTATTATTATATTATGTTTCAATAAATAGATAGATAGAACAAGAGTTCCGGCACTATACAGATGGAAATAGTATTTTTTAAAGATACAGATTGGTGTAAATCATTGAACACAGAAAGAAGATGGGGGGGTTGGGGGGAGGGGAGCTAGGTATTTCTTTTGTACTATTCCCTATTTGAAGACAACAGATATAATATAACCCGGGGGCATGTTCATGTCCAAAAATCTAATTCCCTTTTGGAAGAATAATGGACTGGAGTATTTGGGAAGGAGGCGGCAACAGCAGAATATTTCGCTCCTCTCTGTTCCTTGAGATATCTTCTGATCCCTTTTTAATGTTTCCAGAAGTAGTGCTGGGTCTAATTAGGCAATTTTCCTTCCATCTCCTTTTGTTGTTTTTACCCCCTACTGCAATCCATTGTTCACAGCCCATTACAAATTCCTTTGGATTCTTTACAAGCCATGAACAAGCCCACAATGCAGGATAAGTTAACTGACTTGGAAAACCCTTTTTTAAAAAAAAGTCTACCCTACCCAACTTATGGAAACAGAAGGCAAAGTTTATCCTCTTAAATCTATCCTGAATGTGTCTTCTTCATAATCTGAGGTTGCTGTTTTTTTAAAATCCAGATGCTGTGTTAAAAAGCAGTTCAATTATTATTGTTGTTGTTTTAAGTACAGTGGTACCTCGCAAGACGAATGCCTCACACAACGAAAAACTCGCCAGACGAAAGGGTTTTGTGATTTTTTAGGTGACTCAAAAGACGAATTTTTCTATGGTCGTGCTTCGCAAGGTGAAAATTTCAATGCATTCCTATGGGAATTAAATTTCAATGCATTCCTAAGGGAAACCATGCTCCGCAAGATGAATTTTTCGCAATACGAAACGACTCGCGGAATGAATTAATTTTGTCTTGCGAGGCACCACTGTACTATAATTCTAAGTGCACACATTGAAAATACATTTATAGGTGGATTCTAAGCAAAAGTTTATCATCCAGGTGTTCTAACATTCTAAAATTTAAAAAGGATATTATTATTAGAATTGAACGTGCAAAATAATTAAAAAAAAATTATATATCACATGGATGCTTTGTTTATCCAGAGAGGGCTTAAAATCGATCCTTTTAATTATTGTTTTAATCCCATCTACCCTTTACTTTCAACAGTAAACATTTACCCACAGTAAAAAAAAAAAACAACTAAAAACAAACCACAGTAGGAATATTCGTATGCTGAAACACTGTAATTTTCACCTGAGATGTAAGGCAAACCTACATATCAACTCAGTTTAAAAAACGAAAACTAAATCCAAACATATTAACAGGCCACAAAATAGTCTATAAATATCTCACGATTATAGACACAACCTTAAGAAAAAATTAAGGCAAGAGGAAACTCACAAACACAAGCAAGCAAACAAATCAATCTGAAAAGGAATAAGGAATTGAACATGGATTACAGGTAGGTTTCTTGGTCTCTTTCTCCTCCCTGCTGAAGTGGGGGGGGATCTATGGTGAGAACTAAAGAGGCCCAGCTGTCACGAGCCTGCAAACAGATTAACACAACACCTGCGGACTTGTGCAGTTTCCTTGCATCACTTCACAGCTCCACCAAACACAAACCAACCTACCCAGTATTAATGGGAGAATTTATGTATTAGGAAGATCTTACTCAGAGACACATGGAATTCGGTGTAATCTCTATTTATTAATTTTATGAATTAATGCCAATAGCCATTCCCTCTGCCCCTTTATTTATTTGTTTAATAAAATTTTATACACTGCTTGATTGGGGGGAGGAGCAAAAAAAAAAGTGGTTTGCAAAAAAATGGATTAGGAACCCAACTAATCCATAATGATTTCAGAAACCATAATGATAGTTGGCGAGTAATGTAAGTCACTTAAGTTCATTGATTTGTATAGGTCTTCTCTGAATATGACCAACGCCAGAGAGTATGAATTACATCGTTTCACATGGTAATACCCATTAGTGGTGGATTTTATGCTTATTTAAATAAAAGCTCCAACTTACCACATTAATAAGAGGGTATTATCCTAATCCTGTTTGCTCATTAAGGTACGATATGAATAAATAAGCCAGATTTCTTCATCAGCCTTGTAGACGTGGTATTGAGACATGCAGCACGATCCTTTGCAAGTCTGCTGAGAAACAAGTCCCACTAACTTCAAGAGTAACTTACTACCGGTAAGGCTGCAGTTCTCTGCACAGTAACCTGGGAACAAGACTCATTAAACTCAGATGGACTTGTTTCTAAATATATATGAATCAGGGTTGAGCTGCAGGAATCGTTAGTCCACTTCTCTGGCTGCAAAATAATCTTCCCTAGTGACCACTAACCATCTCTTAGTGGCAAAATAAAAAAGAAATTGGAATATCTCCCATCACACTGTTGTTAGCACCTACTACATACATGGAAATGCAGTTGAACACAAAGCACAAGTGTTTTTCAATAATAATGACTTTTTATTGTGAAATATAACAGATAAACTTGGGGATGTTGTTCTTTATGGTTAAGATGTAATGGGGGGGGGAAGGGGGAGGAAGCTAATGTAGCTAGATCTTGAGCTGTTGGTTTCCATAGTATTTGCAACCTAAGATAATGGGAAACGCAATGTTTCAAGCCACTCTTTCTGCCAATGCAATTGCTACTTGATATAAACGTATCGTATTTTGAGGATCACCAGCAAACTAATAATTAAATGTGACTGTAGACACTCTTAAGAATTACCCTAGAATTCTTAGCTCTGCCACTCACATGATATAATATTGTTTTTTGTGGGGATTTAAACAAGTGAAACAACTGATTGTTTTTACACCAACACCAACAGATTCCTGTTTTAAGCACTGAGTTGGTGAAAAGCAGCTTTGATTTAATGAGCAGATTTATCGTTCCCTCCCAACTCTACAATTCTATGACCTACGATCATCTTCTTAATGGCTGGGGAAACTCAGCCAACTGGGTGGGGTATAAATAATAATAAATAATAATAATAATAATAATAATAATAATAATAATAATAATAATAATTAGCAGAGCCTGTGGGTGTGAAGGTTCAGTCTCTCCTGTGCCGAATTTTGTATCAAAGGAACCACCAAAGTTTGTATAAAAAAACCACTTTGCATTTAAAGATAACACCACTTCCTTTCAGCCACTAGAACCACAGGCAAGCCAATATATTGAAACCATGTTCTTTCTTTCTCTCTCTCTCTCTCTCTCTCACACACACACACACACACACACACTCATAGTGATGTTAAATTCTTGAGAATAATCTTTTGGAGAACATTCTCGAGAATATTCTCAATTAATGAGAATATTAGACAATTTTCAACTTCCAGCGATGAGCTATGGCGGCCTCCCAAGAGATCGGACAGCCAGTCGTGCCAGTAATTCAGGGTTAAATGAGGGTAATTTTCATTTAAAATTTTCATTTAACATAGGAGAATATTCGTTTTAATGCATTGAAAATGATATAATTAGTTAATATAAATGTTTATTCATGGGTAAACTTGTTCAGATGGCAACAAAAAACTATACAGATACTTTTATTCCATGGGGCAATGCAGTGAATTCACATTCTTTGATTTTTTTTGCACCAAATGTGAAATTGAAAATTCAACGTGAATGACTCACGTTAATAACTAAGCCTGCCACTAACTTTGTATTTACCATCAACTTTGAATTCTAATGCTCACACAATGCCCAGTAATGTAACTGGATAAAAATTAAAATAAAAAAATCATTATTCATTACTTACACTGGCAATATCACAGCTTGACTTACTAATTTTTTTTAATGTGGGTTGTAAAACTGTTTCTTACATTAGAATTTATAGCTTGTGGGGAATATTTTCTGGAGAATTCTCTAGCAGAGAATATTATTTCTCAAGAATATTCTCCAGAGAATATTCTCACCTCACCTCACTACACACACACACAGTTTAAATACTGATTTTTCCAAATACTGATGGGAAGTGAACTTACTCATTCTTGAGCCATTTTGTTGTGACATTATGAATATTATCTCTTTTTCATATTCCTACATTAACATTTTAAAAAGACAGTATTGTTTTATTTCCTTGGTAGTGTATGTTGTAGAGTTTGTGAAGCTTTCCAACAAAAAGTGGTTGCTTTCTGCTCACTACATGTTAAAACAATCCTACTAAGGGAGGAGAGTTGAGGAAATGCAGTTTCTTCAATATTCTCTCAAATGTCTGGTTGCTTGAACATTTATTTATCTTTAATGAAACAATTTCCAATAAAATGAATATATTTCAGATAGAGCTGCAGGTATTTACCATACTTGGGAGTTTCGTTCTTCCTTGTGATGCAATCATCACTTTGCACCTGGCATGCATATTAACATAAGGAGCCAGCCATGACTTGCAAGAACTGTGGGACTAAATGTCAACCCATTTCAAAACTTTTAACTGGTGAAAGGGCAAGTGTTTCCCATTTTCCCAATACCGAAGATAATATAATGTTGCCTGCATGGCAAGGAATGTTGTCGGCATGTCCACATTTATCTGCGAATTCATTAGTTTATAAAATGTTCAAAAGCAGCTTACAAATCATTTATTTAAATAACAAAAGCAGGTTATAAAAAACCACTACTAGTGAAGAATGTGTAAAAAAATATTATTTTATCCCTCAATTTTAACACAAGACCTTTTAAAACAAGTGATTTAATTTCCTGGTAGTGGTAGTAGTAGTAGTAGTAGTAGAAGAAGAAGAAGAAGAAGAAGAAGAAGAAGAAGAAGAGTTTGAATTTGATATTCTGCTTTATCACTACCCGAAGGAATCTCAAAGCGTCTAACATTCTCCTTTCCCTTCCTCCCCCCACAACAAACATTCTGTGAGGTGAGTGGGGCTGAGAGACTTCAAAGAAGTGTGACTAGCCCAAGGTCACCCAGCAGCTGCATGTGGAGAAGAAGAAGAAGAAGAAGAAGAGTTTGGATTTGATATCCCGCTTTTCACTACCCGAAGGAGTCTCAAAGCGTCTAACATTCTCCTTTCCCTTCCTCCCCCCACAACAAACATTCTGTGAGGTGAGTGGGGCTGAGAGACTTCAAAGAAGTGTGACTAGCCCAAGGTCACACAGCAGCTGCATGTGGAGGAGGGGAGACGTGAACCCGGTTCACCAGATTACGAGTCTACTGCTCTTAACCACTACACCACACTGGTAGATGCTGAGCAAAGATATAATCAGGCAGACATGATTTAAGGTGGGAATTGTACTACTGAGACAACTGTCCCCAAAGTTCCCCATAGTCCTTACCTCTGAAAATGACCGGACATGCATGGTTCAACTCCCATCTCCTTGCCAGCTAATCTTAGGAGTCAAGGATGAGGGAGAAGGTGTTTTCTAAGGCTCAAACCACATGTTACATCTAATACATAACTTCCAGCTATGGATGTGCTTTTTTGTTATTCAGAATTAAGTGCAGGGGGTCCAGTCCAGATCAGGACCACATATGGAAGGGAGGCTTAGTTCTTTTCTACCTAGATGCAGCTCCTTCCCTCCATGTGGCATTTAGCACGAGCAAGAAATCTTCCACTGCTGCAAATGGGGGCTTAAAAAAGAAAGAAAAAGAACTGGCAATTGCCACCTGGATAGGTGAGTGTCAGGTGATCTCACCTGGGGAAGCAAGAAGTAAACTTCGTGTGTCCTGTGCATTGCATCCCCAATGCCCTTTTAAAATGTGGGGTTTTGGGGGGGGGTATTTGGGTTGCTGTTTTTATTTTGATTATATATTTTGTGGTTTTATATTTTTATTTTGTTCTGTGAACTGCCCTGAGACCTCAGAGTATAGTGTGGTATACGAATTCAATAAATAATAATAATTAATAATAATAATAATAATAACTGGGACCGCCAAGATAACTTCTGAGTAAGAAAGAAGCACTACACATTAAACTAATGTTACACATTAAACTAAAGTTAATGTGTAGCTTGACCCTGAGATACACTGAGCTCTGGCAATTACGGCTTTAGAAGTAATATCCAATGCCCTAAATGGATCCCTATTGGATATTGAGAGTAATGGATCTCATGTGTTCAGTGTGCCTTGCCCCCCTCATTAAGACTTTGCAGTGTCCATTCCCTTCTGCCATCACCAGTTCTACTCACTTGCGACCTGTTAGGTTAAAAAAGGGGGGGTCAAGGTGCACTTACTCATTACAAGCTTCTATCAGTTGATTTCAGGCAAGAAGTTCCGTGAAGCAGGTCAAATTAACATAAATTCTATGCGCTTTCATTGCAACCCACGGCTGGAAGATTTGGGCAGCTGTCAGGGATTCAAGAGATGGCAAGAGTGTCTGTGTGGGAATGCACCCACTACAGATGTAACCTCAATGGTTTTTACCACTAAAACCAACCAAGCCTCTAGGGAGGCAGGTGGGGGAAGCAGAAATAAGTGGGAAAATTGGATGTTGGGTTGTTAAAACGATTAAAACCCTGCTTTCCTGTGAGACAACAAAATGGAAGAAAGCGGCGCAGAATGATACCATCCTATTCTTGGGTGGGTGCCAGGATACCAAAATGCCCCACACTGGCCCAACAGAATAGAAATGCGTTATTTTATCCATAAAGCTTCAGTTTCCTTTTTAATTTACTACTACAAAGGTGCCAGACTGACTGCGTTCCATTTATCGTATTTCAGCTGAGTAAACTGAGGTAATGAACAAGAAGTTTTCCTGCTCACACAACCCCTTTGCTTCTCCCCGATTTGTGGGCTCTTGCTGCACACGAAGTCTTAAATTTTATCCAAACGAGGAAACCGTGGTTACTAGCTTCAGAACGACCCAGGATATTAAACTCTGGTTTGAAGTCATCTTAATTATCCTGGCTTGTTACGAAGCTGAGAGCTGCAGCTCCAGAACAAAGCCCGTGGCACCAACCACATTCATGTTTATGACAAAGTTTCTATATCACCTGTCAGAATATAGGCAGTAAAAATAAACACTGTTGCATAGATAAACAGATGAACAACTACACAACTTTCTGAAGGCATCTGAAGGCAGCCCTGTATCAGGGGTTCTTTAATGTTTGATGTTTTGCTGTGTTTTTATTATGTTGGAAGCTGCCCATAGTGGCTGCAGTGACCCGTCAAGTATTGTTGTAGTAGTGGTAGTTAGTTAGTTAGTTAGTTTTGGCTTTGTACCTTTTTAATGCTAACTCATAAAATGGCAAAAAAATTAGTTGCATTCACTACATTCAGTTGGGAAAGACACTGTAATACTGGTGGTATTTCTCTTGATATTTTGTCTGTTTTGTAAATACATTTCAAATCTAATGTAATTTGATACATTTTGGAGAGAATGAGTTGATAATTCACAAAGTCACTTAGTGAATGGGGAAAGAAGGGAGATGGCAATTGTTTGATGTGGATGTGAATAAATTTAGTCTGTGGCTTCTGGTTTTTGGTTTTTCAAATTTCCCTAGCCTTCCCACAATTATTGTAAAAGGGGGAAATCTCTGCCTGCGCTAGAGGAGATAGCATTAGTCACAGTACCAACACATTTGGATGTGAAGACACTTACAGTAAGCCAACTACTCAAAAACCACATTTCACATTGTAGGTCATAAGGTAAATATGAGGTATATAATAACACTGCATCTATTGATCTCAATTCGTATACAGCACTAGAAAGTTATTACAGTATATGCTGAGTGTGAGACCTTGCTTCTGAAACCATAGTGAGATCATTCTGCAAATCCAAGAGAGAATA
The DNA here is from genome assembly GCF_009819535.1 of Lacerta agilis. Lineage (NCBI taxonomy): Eukaryota > Metazoa > Chordata > Lepidosauria > Squamata > Lacertidae > Lacerta > Lacerta agilis. The sequence goes on along the minus strand of NC_046327.1, from coordinate 3,259,513 downwards.
ATGCACTTCCTTTGTTGCCTCAGCAGACCCTCCAAGTGTCCCTATTTTCAGAAGCCATCGCAGTTTCTGATTTGATCATGGAATGTTTTGCTTTTCCTTAGAACGTCCCTGTTTTCATCAGAGAAATGATGGAGAGCAGTGCTTTTTCTTTTCTAGAAAAATAGGTACCGGTACTTGCCATGAAGTTGTTACAGTAAGTGCCACACTTTTTAACAACGATAAAAAGAGGTGGTGGTACTTGAGTACCCCCTGGGGAAAAGCATTGTTGGAGAGTATGGAGGATTTCCCTATTTACATCGGAGAGATGCTGGAGGGTATAGAGTTCTGCGACTGAGCCCATTATACAGCCTTTAGGAGACATCTGTAGGCAGCCCTGCATAGGGAAGGTTTTTAAAAAATGTTTTAATGTTTCAGTATGTTGTTATATATGTTGGAAGCTGCCCAGAGGAGGGGTCAGCAAACTTTTTCAGCCATGGGCCGGTCTACTGTCCCTCAGACCTTGTGGGGGGCCAGACTATATTTTTGGGGGGGGGGAATGAATGAATTCCTATGCCCACAAATAATCCAGAGATGCATTTTAAATAAAAGCACACATTCTACTCATGTAAAAACACGCTGATTCCCGGACCGTCCGTGGGCCGCATTTACAAGGTGATTGGGCCACATCCGGCCCATGGGCCTTAGTTTAGAGACCTCTGCTCCAGACTAACCATGAGCTGTAAACAAGGTTTGATCCTACCAATGGATGTGGTTTGCTCAGGGGAGCTAAACCAGGAGCCTGGATTTTGAATGACACCCAAGCCGAAACATGGCTTGTCTCAGCGCAGCAACAGAACAACCGGGGGGAACAAAGACGCTGCTGTATCTTCTCCAGGCACATATTCTACTCATGCAAAAATACCAGGCAGGCCCCACAAATAACCCAGAGATGCATTTTAAATAAAAGGACACATTCTACTCATGTAAAAACATGCTGATTCCCGGACCATCCATGGGCCGGATTTAGAAGGCGATTGGGCCACATCCAGCCCCTGGGACTTAGTTTGGGGACCCCTGGCCCAGAGTGACTGGGGGACCCAATCAGAAGGGTGGGATATAAATATCATCATCATCATCATTATTTTCATTGGATAAATGTTGGAGGGTATGTGCAGGATCAGGCCAATGCAGTAAGTTTTACAGGCAGTTTTCTGGAGGTGACAGAATTCCAAGGGCTTGGAAAGGAAACCCAGGAGTAATACGGAAGCCTTCCCCACAGCCTTGGGACATGGCCTGAGATTTGCAGGCCTTTGCACTCCTTTCCAATTGTCCCATACAACAGGGGTAAGGAGCCCACGGCCCCACAAGTCACGCCAGGCCTGCCAAGCCCCCACCACAGTGCTGCATTCCTCTCCTCCCAGCGCAGAGCTGCAAGAGGGGGAGAAATAACTGCCTGCGCTCCTCAGAGACCTGTCTTTGAAGAGCAGAGGCAGCAAATGTCCTCCGCATCACAGTGCTGAGCTTGCTGGAAAGATCTAAAGATAAAGTCTCTTCCCTCCTTTCCACCGTAGGAAACAGGGAAATGGATCTGCAATTGGAAAACATTTCAGGAGGGAGAACAACCCCCATCCCCCATTGGGCTGCAATCAACAAAAATGGGAGGGAAGGAGAAGAATTCACTTTTGCTTGTGGGAGCAAAATCATCTGAACTGGCCCGGGCAGCTAGTTTCTTGCCATGAAAGGAGCAGAGTAAAGTGTGTGGCACTATGCAGAGATTGAAGAGATTCCTCCAGTTATGCCAGTGAATACATTAAAGAATTTAGCTGTACCTTACCTCGGGGCACTCAGCTGTTAAACTTTGATGTTGTTTCATCTGCCCGTCCTGTGACTGTTACCTTGTAAATTTTTGGCCATAGTACCAATTAAAGAAGATAACCACAAACATCTCTAATGTGCCTCACCCCTCTTCTTCACATGCAATGCCTACATGCCACCGGCTTCAAAGTAGGAATCTGGGCAAAACGTAACAATCATCTTATGCCTTACAAGATTCAGAAGCTCCCCAAGTTGTTGTTTCTCCTGATAGTTGCCATGGCATTCTTTGGTTTGTTTGTGTGTGTGCGTGTTTTAAAAAAAAGTATTGGTAAAGTTCTCAGAAATTTCTAAGCACGCAACTGGCATGCATATTGGCGAGAAGAAAATACCCACTGTATTAAGGAACATCCTATCATTCTTTACTTTATATATTTACATAATACAGGCCTTGAAAGAAGCTGCAAGCTGGGCACTTAAAATTTCCTGCAGAAGTCTTACTTCAAGGATGCACTCTGCTATCAATATTATTACAGATTTGTGGGTGCAATGCCTCCCCTGGGTTTCTGGGTGCCCTGCCCTCCCCCTAGATTCCTGGGTTTTGGTGTTTAATCAGTGTCGAACTGGGGTGAACTAACAGGTGTTGGATTTAGCAGTGTCAAAATACTATATTTTAAAGGTAAAGGTAAAGGGACCCCTGACCGTTAGGTCCAGTCGTGGACGACTCTGGGGTTGCGGCGCTCATCTTGCTTTACTGCCCAAGGGAGCCGGCGTACAGCTTCCGGGTCATGTGGCCAGCATGACTAAGCCACTTCTGGCGAACCAGAGCAGCGCACGGAAACGCCATTTACCTTCCTGCCGGAGCGTTACCTATTTATCTACTTGGACTTGATGGTGCTTTCAAACTGCTAGGTTGGCAGGAGCAGGGACCGCGCAACGGGAGCTCACCCCGTCGCGGGGATTCAAACCGCCGACCTTCTGATCAACAAGCCCTAGGCTCTGTGGTTTAACCCACAGTGTCACCTGCGTCCCAGGTATTGTATTTCCTGTATAAAAATACTATACTGGTATTCCTGTTCAGGAGATCGGCTGACAAAAGTGCCATTAAGAAACAAAGAGAGCAGAGTATTGTGAATTAAGAGCAATAGGCAATGCAAATACTGTCTCTCCCACCTCCCCTCTTGACCCGTGTATTAAGAGTTGGGAGGGAGAGGCTGTCAGAGTTACAAGGGGCATGATGTCACCATGGGGGGGAGTGTCCTTTGGCAGGTTTGGGGAAAGAGCAAGAAGGAAACAGGGGCAGAACTCTATGTAGGCTGGCTGGGAGAGGCTGCACCCAGAGACATGGCTGACTTCTGCTCTGGACCCAAGTTTGCTTAATCTATGGAAGAAGCAACAAGAGAAGAGAAGAAATTCTTGCGGTGTTATGTTCTGCACTTCCCCCATCACGGCTCAGGTGTATATATGTAAACAGTCATACCTCATGTTGCGAACGCTGGAGGTTACGCGTTTTCAGGTTGCGCTCCACACTGAACCCGGAAGTACCGGAACGGGTTACTTCCGGGTTTCGGCAATTGAGCATGCGCAGAAGCGCTGAATTGTGCTTTGCGCATGTGCAGAAGCGCTGAATCGCAACCTGCGTGTGCGCAGACATGGTGCTGCAGGTTGCGAACGCACCTCCCGCATGGATCGCATTCGCAACCTGAGCGTCCACTGTATATATATATATTTTCCAATGGAAACAGAAACCCTGGGGGAGCGTCTGGAACCCACTGAAATCTTGCCACCCCTCGGCAGAGATGGGTGTGTGTGTAACAGAATGCTTTCAAGTTGACCATTCCTCACAGCAGCTCATTTACAGCTCCAGTACACAAGGTGTGGTGACACTGAACAGTTTAGATAACTTTTTTGAGGTACTATACAAAACCATGTACTGCAGGCTTATTTATTTATTCACAGCATTTGCGCCCTGTTTTCCAGCCAAAAAGGCACCCAGGGTGGCTTACCGACAATGAATTAGAACAAGACAGTCCCTGCCTGCAGGCTTACAGTCTGGAAAACATGACACACAAAGGAGAAGGGATAAGCACAAAGGAGAGGGAAAACTCAGGCGCCAATTCTTAAATAGTTATTATGATGACCGACCGACCAGGTGGCACAGAAACTGGTCTTTCGGCAAAGCTGATGGAACGAGCGCCTTTGCTTCTCATCTCTTCACTGATGCAGCCTGATGGAATGGTGACCCTTGTGGGAGAGGAGGGCTTGTGGAGAACTTGTGTGTTGAAGGTTCTACTGATACAATCTATAGTAGTATATGTCAAGGGCAAAGCACACATGCTGATTTGCACATTACCTTTTTAAAAACAACAACAACACAGCAAATTGCATCCACCTTGGAGGGGAAGGGATGGACGTGGTGGAATCAAGATTAAAACCATAAGAACAATCCAGTCCAATGGGGAAAGTGAGCTGGAGCTGAAAGGTTAGCAGTGTCAATGCCAGTTTTATTTCAAGGGGAAAGGGCACCCCACAGTTGGGTACGGCTGCCATATGCCCCGGACACTACTGGCATTTCAAAGGCGGAATTGAGGTCTGAAAGGCGGCACTTTGTCCTTAGGCAAGTCAATCAAAAAATTGAAGCTCCACAACTTTGGGGTCTGTAAAAAAAAACAAAAAACACCTCAATTTTGGTGGTTTCCTTAAGAAAGCTCAAAAACTTTTGGGGCGTCCTGGTATTTACTTTTTGAAATATAGCAACCCTACACTTGGCAGGGGGTTTCCTGCTTGGCAGGGGGTTGGACTGGATGGCCCTTGTGGTCTCTTCCAACTCTATGATTCTATGATTCTGTGATTCTATACACAGTTGGGGCACAACTGCAGAATAGACTAGTGGAGTACTGTGGGCTGCCAGCTCCCGGGGCTGTGTGGAACTGGTCTAACTGTGTCCACATCACCCAGGAGAGATCACAGCCACAGAGATAAGAAAAGAAGAATCATCTCACTGTCAGGAGAGGTCAGCCAGATGGGTGGGGTATAAATTATTATTATTATTATTATTATTATTATTATTATTATTCCGAGTTCGCACAGAGAAGCAGTTTTCAACGGAGCCCAACAACGGACGTACACGGCTGTATTGAGGCAGCACTGGGTGTTGAAATTTTGCACCCCTAGCAATTTTTTCTTTCCCTTTATAATTCAGCTTCCCGCTCGCCCCATCTTCCACCTTCAGCCTGAATATTTCAAAGTCCCCAGAGCACTGGGGTGGGGCTAGCCGTTGAACTGGAAAGCATACAAAAATGCCAGGCATGCAGGTACAACCCCTTACACATGTATTATTAGGATTGCCAATACACTGATTTTAGGAATAAGTTGCAGGCAGGGGCGATAAAAAGGCTATGAGGAGAGGGAAAGGGTAAAGCACACAAAGTAGGATGTTGTCTCCATTGTAAAGGGATTTAAACAAAATTATTATTTTTCCCTGTGCTGCTCTGGTTCGCCAGAAGCGGCTTAGTCATGCTGGCCACATGACCCGGAAGCTGTACACCGGCTCCCTCGGCCAGTAAAGCAAGATGAGCGCCGCAACCCCAGAGTCGCCCATGACTCGACCTAACGGTCAGGGATCTCTTTACCTTTACCTTTATTAGTTTTTTAATCAAACAAAATGCTCTCTGACCTACATTTGTTAGGAAATATTCTGAATACTTTTCGTGTGCATGAACAAAAGCTTCTGGCTGTAAATTATTGGTCCTACCAGCTACAGTGTGACAATATCCTATAGTGTAACTACACCATAATCGAATAGCTGTGTGTGTGTGTGTGTGTGTCCTCCCTACACTGGTCCCATCACCTCCTGACAAATAGAAGAGGAAGAAATGGAGGCAGTCAGAGATTTTACTTTCTTGGGCTCCATGATCACTGCAGATGGTGACAGCAGCCATGAAATTAAAAGACGCCTGCTTCTTGGGAGAAAAGCAATGACAAACCTAGACAGCATCTTAAAAAGCAGAGACATCACCTTGCCGACAAAGGTCCGTATAGTTAAAGCTATGGTTTTCCCAGTAGTAATGTATGGAAGTGAGAGCTGGACCATAAAGAAGGCTGATCGCCAAAGAATTGATGCTTTTGAATTATGGTGCTGGAGGAGACTCTTGAGAGTCCCATGGACTGCAAGAAGATACAACCAATCCATTCTCAAGGAAATCAGCCCTGAGTGCTCACTCAGTGGACCCTGAGTGGAGTCAGTGAAAGATAGGCGTGCTCTGGTCCATGGGGTCATGAAGAGTCGGACACGACTGAACGACTGAACAACAACACACCCCATTCCAGAATACCTTAACAGTCTTCAAAGCAGGAAAACATCTTGAGGGTGTGTGTGGAGTGGTTAATTAGGATCGTAGAAAGTGGCTTTCCTCTGCTCTAAATAAATAAATTAAGAAGTGTCAAGAGCCCTCAAACACTTAGGATATCACCAACCCTTATCTCCCCCCCCCTCCAGAAACTCTTAGAAGGTCAAGCAAGCCAGTCCCCATGACCATTTTCTTTTGTTCGTTATCACTAAGTTGCCCCAAACATTCTGTGGCTTCCGGAAGATAATGAAAATTCTCAGTCTTTGTTGTGGTGTTCTGTTTGTTTTTAAATTACAAAAGTCTTGTTTTCAGCGTAACTGGGGAGTCCCCTGAGAATGCAGAACCATCTCCAACCTTGTCTGTGTGTAGACTCATTTTACTATCCTACTAATTGGCATGGGGCCGCCAGCTCTACTTATTAACATAGTGATCTCCAGTGCTCCTGATGACCAGGGATGTCTTAGCCATTGAGGCTACTGGTGCAAGGCGCCACGGACTGAGAAGGGCGCCTGCGCCCTCCAGCTCCGCCAGCAGCGCCGCTCTCGCCCACCTCTTCTCGGGCTGCGGACGCGGGGAGGCCATTGGCGAGCCTCCCATCGGCGCTGCAGCCAGGGCTCCTTGGACGGCAGCGCCATGCTGCGGCTTCAGCCAACCAGGCGGAGGCGGAGCACAGCTGGCAGTGTCCCCACCCACCCCTCTGCGCCCTCTGGCTGCCCGCTGTGCCTGGCCCTGCCCAGTGGAGCGTGAGGGGCGCCAGAGGGATCTTCGCGCCAGGGCGCCGGATTTACTTAAGACTGCCCTGCTGATGACCATTCTTGTGTGCCAGCCACTGGATGACCGTAATAACCAGCAGATCCTAATTTTGTCAGGAGAAACATGGGACATCTATCCCACAGATGCTGCTACATAGCCTATTGATAATTCAAATGGGAAATAAATGACTAGCAAAAGATGCGGTTAAGGATTCCAGCTACTTCTGTGAACTATATTTTCCATCTCCACAGTACAGCTTCCCAGTCAAATGACAATGCAGTTGCCAATTTACACAACATCCAGAAGTATTTCTTTTTCTTTTTCGGTGCCCTGGCCAATGATTCTGATGACGGTTTAGCTGCAACAACCACCACTTTGAACATCAAAGGAAGCCTCCTTGGTTTGCGCAAGAATTCCAATTCATAACATTGTATGGGTGGGGTTTATTTTTCTTTTCTGTTCATTCGGGACACGGCTGTGTGCCACTGCATAGCCTGAAGACAGCACCCAGTAGCATGAGCAACAAACTTTATTACATGTTCAGTGTTTTTGGAGTTGTTTGTATTTAAGTGGATCACTTCAGGTTTTTACCTTACTGCTTTATATTATGACATTTTATAGTTTATTTTGAGAGGGAAAGAAATCCTTTAAAAGGAAAAAGAAACAGAAGTGGTTTTTTATGCTAATGTGAAGACAATCCAGCTCTCTTTTCTCACCTGAAGTCTCTATAGAAAAATCATTATGAATGAGGAGGAACTGCCAAATAAAATTGCCCTAGCTGATGACAGTAAGTACAAGTAATATCTTTCCATCGTCCCAATATTTTAGCTGTTGCTTTATCATGGGCTCAAGAACTCAGCTGATACATGTTGCAGATAAACAACATGCATATGCTATAAAACCCTCATTTGACACTGATGTGCAAAATGAACTGCCTTGGGAACTCCAGTTAAGAGCTGAAAGGCAGTATCTGTGTCAAACTTTATTTTGGTCACAGACTAGCATAAGATAAACCATACAGCTAAACTGCACACATAAGACTTAAAACAGGTAAGGAATAAAAACTAGTGATTAAAAGGTGATTATATCAAACATACTTAAAGAGATAGTGACTATAAGGGAGGGAGCATGAAGTCTTGCATTTCGGGCATGGTTTGTGGCACAAGCCTTCCTTCGGCGAATATTCATCACGGCAGCGCGCTCCATAGAACGCACCGGACCATAGGGCGCACCTCATTTTTAGAGGAGGAAACAAGGGAAAAAAAATATTTTTCTGATTTTCCTCCTCTAAAAGCCCGTGTGTGTGTGTGTGTGTGTGAGGATCAGCTAAAAGTTTTGCAGCTTTTTTTGCAAATGGAAAAGCCCTGGCTTTTTTGAGGATCAGCTAAAAGTTTTGCAGCTGTTTTTGCAAAGGCAAAAGGCTTTTTTTAGGATCAGCTAAAAGTTTTGCAGCTTTTTTTGCAAAGGGAAAAGCCCTGGGTTGTTTTTTTTTTCAAGGATCAGCTAAAGGTTTTGCAGCTTTTTTTGCAAAGGGGGAAAAGCAAAGCTCCTTTTGCAAAGGGGGAAAAGCAAAGAGGAAAAGCCCCATTTTTATGAGGTTTAACTCACATTTCTGAAAAATCTTAAGGAAAGGGAGCTATTTCTACAGTTTCCAGACAGATAATCTAATCAGCCAGTCACATGTCCTGGGGAAACAAACAACCTCCCTCTGCAGCACATTCAACAAAGGAGGGTGGGGCTGAAAGGGAGCCGGGACTCTTATCTCTCTCCCGATCTCTTGCTGATCAGCTGCTGAGCGGGGTCCTTTCAACACTCCCTTTTCCTTTGTAAAATAAAAAGCATGATCCTCTTTTGGCCCCTGGGCAATTCAGCTCCAGGGACCACCACTCGCTCTATAAGACGCACAGGCATTTCCCCTTACTTTTTAGGAGGAAAAAAGTGCGTCTTATGGAGCAAAAAATACGGTATGTAACATCTGGGTTTTCATCTTGAAGTAGCAGGGAGGTATAAAGTTGTTCTGTGTGATCTGGGAATTTATGTAGTATAGTCAAGATGAAGCTAGCTCGTATGTCTGTAGAGCATTGGCCGTGAAAAAAAGGCATTGTCAGGGAACTGTCCCCAGCTCAGCGCAGATGTCTTCTGGTTTCACTGATTAAAAATCTTGGGGTATAGTATATCCCTATACCATATCCCAAAGCTCTGGAGAAAAGTACATATTATATAATATCAATGTAAAAAGTCCTGGCAATAAAGGGATGACTTGCACCTAAGACATGCATAACCCCTTCCCTGCCACACACTTCCCCCCCCTGCTACTCTTCTTATCACCAGTATTCTGGACCCATATTTAGTTTGCAAACACTGGGGTTGGTAGTATCTATGCTCAGGTGACCAGGAGCTGTTGCAAGTGCCGGCTACTACATACAGTAACCCAGAGACAAGCTCTACCAGTTACAGGTGGGTAGCCGTGTTGGTCTGCCATAGTCGAAACAAAATAGAAAATTCTTTTCAGTAGCACCTTAGAGACCAACTGTGTTCGTTCTTGGTATGAGCTTTAAGGTGCTACTGAAAATAATTTTCTATTTTGTTTCAAGCTCTACCAGTGTCAGTCAACACATAGCCCTTTGATACCAAACCCATTGTTGTTTGAAAGCAGTGCTATTTTTCTAGAAAAAAGAGGTGCTAGAAATTCCAGTGAGTTCTGGCTGAAAAAAAGCCCTGTTTAAAATGATGGTTATATTCATGTATATGAAGCTATTCCCCCACTCTCATTTTATATTCCTTAAACATGACCATGTTTGCCTTCCACCATTAATGGAATTTACACTTAAATTGCCCAGCAAAAACCCAGTAAGAACAACTTTTTTCCTCTGCAGCTGGAAAAGATTGCTCCCCGCACCCTGTTACCTTCCTAAAAACTGCCAGCGGTTAGCTCCATTACTGGATTAATTTGAAAAACACAGTGTCATTATTTAGAAACTTCTCTCTGACCACACCAGCCTGAACATACCAGCCTGGGGGACACGAATAACTTTTTTTTATGTACATAGTATCTGGAAGATCTGCTGTGAAGCCGAAGCTCCTGCAGCTTCCAGCAGTGCTTATACAACTGCTGTTGAAGATGGCTGGGAGGAGATAAGAGAAAACAAAAGCAAGCCTTTAGGAGGCACAAGCTTAGGAAATCAGAGGAAACCTAAACAGCAAATAATCCATGAGTTTTGGAAGTGTAACCTCGATACAATAAAACACAATGGCGAGGAACAAGAAAATACCTGAAATGCAAAGCCACACACAGGTGTGATCCACCAAACCACCTGAGTCTCAAATGTGCAAATGCAATGCCAACTTTTCCAGAAATGTCTAAAAACAAGGGAAGTAACAGGGCAGGGGTGTTAGTGATCTAGGGCAGGGATTGCTACAGACTTGGGGGCTGTTGGGCTTCCTTGCTGGAACCCACAAGATTAAACAACCAGAACCTGGTGCAAAAGCTAGAAGGACCAAAGAGACTCTGAGTACAACCTGAGTCTGGGTATTTTTCAGTGGCAAATATGACCTGAGCTCACATTCCTGAAACCAAAATCCGCTCCTTGTTAGCTTTCTTCATTGCAGCCGCCTAATATCGGTGGGAAAAGCCAGTTGTGCTGTTCTCAAATGCTAAATGACTTGGAGTCAGAAATCTTTCCCAATCTATTGCAAATCACCCAGAGATCTGTAGATCCTGATTTGCCTCCTGCCCACACCTGCTCTAAGAGAGATTGGAAACAGCATTTTTTTTTCCAGCAACAAGAAGTTTGAAATGGATTTGGTGGTCCTAAACAGTTTCTAAGTTTGAAATGGATTTGGTGGTCCTAAACAGTCGCGTCTGGTGCACAAATGCTTGTTGACACCATCCAGCTCCATAGAATTTTTGCAATTTATCCGTGAAGATTCTGTACACACAATAACACTGAATAAAATAGCAGTAGGGTGCTTGCTTGGAAGAGACATCACAAATTCAATCAGTACAGTGTTCATATTACCTGACCTCAAACATAACAATTCTCAATGATGGCAGCTTTCAACTTTAGCGGCAAGTGACCAAGTGCTGAGTAACTGAGGTTCAGCTTACAGAAAGCGGAGGTAGTGGTAAAACCATGACGATATCCTCAGGGCATAGAGAACTCAAATGTCAGAGAGAAGGCTAGACCAGCTTTCTTATCCCAAAAGGCCTAATTATTATGTATAGAGGGGGTTCTTTTATGTATCTGGAGGACCATTCATTCATGTAAACTCCCAGCTGTAGTATGAACTATTTAAGAACTGTTGTCCCCTTTCAGCTGCCATTTATATGGACAATAAGATGGCTTGGAGGAGATAAGACCATGAGATAAGACCAAGACACCATGAGATGTATGTGGAGATAACTAACCCTTGCTGTTGTTAAACGAGAAGATTGTCTTAGGTTTTATCAAGCACAGTACAAGGAGTGTGATGGGGAAAGGCATATTTTACTAAGAACTATCCATGAGACATCAGACAACTCTCATCACACTTTCAAAGACCCAATGTGCATGCTCTTGCATGTGAGTGAGGACCACATCAGAGCATATACATCTCATGTGTATCAATTGCAAGGATCAGTGCTGTGTGTGGTTGCCAAGGGTGGCAGCTGTGGGGGTGAGAACGTGCTGCAGGGACGGTTCTCTAAATCATCGAGGGCATATTAGCCAGAGGGGAAAGGCAGTGAAAGAAGCAGCATGCAGGAATGCTCGAGACTCTATGCTGAGTTCAAGCATAAGGAATTAACGCGCACTAATAACCCACTGCTGCATAAAAGGGGCAATAGTAAACAAGGAAATGCTTTGCTTCCACGTGGCAAGATTGCAAATGGAATTCTGGGTCAACAATTGTGATTGTAGCCTCTGCATAGCCCTTTTCAGGCATTATACTCCACCCAACCATAACTGCAAACGCTCTAACATTTCACTGTTGAAAATAAGGACGTCCTATTCCTTCATCATCATTCCAAAATATATAAAATACATACTAAAACATTAAACATTAAAAAAAAAACTTCCCTATAAAGGGCTGCCCTCAGATGTCTCCTAAAGATTGCATAGTTACTTATCTCCTTGGCTTGGGGGTCGCATAATTCCATACCTTCCAATATTTATCCAATGAAAATAGGGACGCAGTAAAGAAAAGTGGGACATTCCAGGATCAAAACAGAAACCAGGATAGCTCGGAAAATCCAGGACTGTCCCTGGAAGATAGAGACATTTGGAGGTTCTGTAATTGCACCGACAGACCAGAGCTGCCCCTGCTAGCCCCCAACACCTGCTGTCCAGGCACATAGGCAATGTTTGTAAAAGGGAAGATGTACACACTTATGGGCTCCCTATGCAAGTATCCCTGTCCAGAAGAATATCATGGTCAACGGTATCAAAAGCCACAGGGAAGTCAAGGGCAATCAATAGGCTTGAACTCCCTCATCTTCTTCCTGACAGAGGTCATCAACAAGGCAGTTTCAGCCTCATATCCAGGACTGAAGCCTGATGGAAATGGACCTAAATAATAAGTTTCCTCCCACCTTGCCTTTAGGTGGGCTGCCACCATCCTCTTGAACACCTAGTTATAATCCTTACACAAATCCTGTAAGATAGACAAGTATTGTTATTTCCATATTGCAGGCTATAGGCAGCTGCTAAGGCTGAGAGACAGTGGCATACCTAAGGTCATCTGGTGAGTTGATGACAAAGATGAGATTTCTCTTCGCCTATATATCAGGGGTCAGCAAACTTTTTCAGAAGGGGGCCGGTCCACTGCCCCTCAGACCTTGTGGGGGGCCAGACTATATTTTTTTGGGGGGGGAATTGAATGAATTCCTATGCCCCACAAATAACCCAGAGATGCATTTTAAATAAAAGGACAGATTCTACTCATGTAAAAACACGCTGATTCCTGGACTGTCCGTGGGCTGGATTTAGAAGGCGATTGGGCCGCATCCGGCCCCCGGGCCTTAGTTTGCCTACCCATGTTCTATGTATCAGAATTGCAAGACTACCAAATGACAATTGTTTAAGCATGGTACTCTCTGAACACCAACATGTCACTTAATTTAAAACAACAACAGCAACAACAACAAGCAGAAGAAGAAGAAGCAGCTAATACAATACACCTTACATGAAAATACGTTGACTATCCAGATTCCCAGAGGAGTATTATTATCTGAAGTATGCAGCCTTGATCATTTCCTTTTTCTTCTTTTGAACACTTCTCAGTCACTACGAAGGACCAGATTTTATCTACAATGATTCCAGAAAACCTTTCAAGTCCACTCACTCACGCACTTGATAAAACCAACATCCACGTGTGAAATCACAGCCTTTAACTCCTCCAACCAAGTTCCCTACAACCAAATTTCCAATTTCCTTTTTAAACCATTGCTTTCTCTGTAAACCAGTTTAGTAAACTGAACTTCCAAGACAGTTCTTCACTCCCAAAATCCTGTTCTGTGGAACTGCTGAAATTTCAAACACTAATGTTATTGTTTACCATTTCTAGAGTACCATCTAGTGTACAAAGTATTTTTTGAAACTTCTTACCCAATTTGTTTTCACCACAGAATTCCTCCAAAGTAAATACAAATTACTAATCCTGGTTTCCTGCAGGCCAATAGCCTTCATAGCAGAGCAAGGATACAAATCATTTGTGCCCCAATTTCTTGTACTCCCCTGATCAATCAACAGACATTAACAAATATGCATTTAGTGGTAGGGGATACAAAGAAAGCATACAGCACAATGTAAAAACAACGAAAAGCCAAAAAGTCTCCAGACATCATGACATACAATGGGAGAAGTGGCTACACACAGGGGCACAAGGCTTATTCAAACCTTAGTTTATTGATCCATCATACGATTCTCCAAACACAGCTAGCATCTGCTTAAGAATGCAAAGAACAACTTCACAAGAATACTGAGAAATGCTTCACATGTTACATTTAAGCTAAGTATCTCACATGCACACATGCTATGCTGCAGCAGTCTGCTGTACCCACATGCAGCTACTTCAGTGTAGGCAATGCACACTCTTAATCCTTAACACCGGGGAAACTCCTCGCCCTCTTCTCCACCTCCCCCAGTCCTCTCTTTCTCAACCTGAAGTATAGCATCAAGGGGAAAATGCTGGCGTGGTTATGAATCAATACAGCTCCCACTTCAAGTCTGATTTTATGCAAAGCCTTTTAGACAAAACATGCTGGTTTTCCATGCAGTGACATTCTGCAGCCCCACCTCTGAAATACAGTTCTACAAGAAGTCACTGCTCCATAAATGTGTTCCATTTGCTGTATCTGCTTCACTTCTGCTCGCAAGCTAACGTTAATCCCCTTTTCTTCCCTCCCTAAAATGCACACAGGCTGCTAGACACATGTGCATGGCAAATGGAATCTGAACTTAGCTTAACAGCCTCATTTATTCCTGATGGTTTAAATTATTTCATCACAATTAATGACACCCCCTCAGCTTCCTGTGCAGTGCTGCCAGATGTTCGGAGACCACAAAGCCACTCGCTTCTTTGACAGCTAGTGACAAGTTGTCCTCTGAAGGACGTTCCCTGGGTGACGCTGCTGCCGGATGACACCTCCATTGCTTAGCACCTCTCTCTCTCTCTCTCTCTCTCTCTCTCTCTCTCTCTCTATCTATCTATCTATCTCCCCAAGTTTCAATATTGAGAGGTGTAGGAAGGCATGAGAAACCAGAGCTGTTTTACAGGGGGCATATTCAGTGAAGTGTTTTGAATCTGAAGGAGCTTGCCTCTTGTGACTGGAGTTGTAGACTGTTTGGAGAAAGTAGTGAAGTAGAGTTGACCTTCAACGACTCTTAGCTTCGATCGCATAAATCTCTGTGGGTTTTTTTTTTAAGGAGAAATAGGAAAATTGACTTTCCTTGACTGTTCGTCCTCAAATCACATAAACAGTACTTGCACATACATGTTCAGGTTCTGAATTCGGTGCAACTTCAATAGTTTGCTACTCCAGCACAGAAACACTGAATCACCAATGTATGATTTATACTTGAGGGAATTTAAAATGTGTGATGACAATCTGTTAGGGGAGGGGGGGGCAGGGCAAATCAGAGGGGCAGCCAGGTGGGTCATTTGGCCCAGGGCTTCAAGGTCAAAGGAGAAGTCACATTTAGATGCTTGCTAATTTTGGGGGGCATTTGTCAAGTTTCACAACTTGCTTTTATGTGCATGGGATCAAATTCTGACAGATACTCTCAGTTTAGAGTTGCAAGCTTAAGCAAATGAGAGATGAGATTTGGTAAAAGACACACTTTTTGTTAAGTGATACAGATTTTGTCATATGCATAGGATCAATGGCAACATGGCGTGAAAGTGATATACCTCCAGCATTTCTCCGATGAAAATAGGGGCGTCCTATTCCATAACAACAAACAATAACAACAATTTTATTATGTATACCCCGCCCATCTGACTGGGTTACCCCAACCACTCTGGGTAGCTTCCAACATATATAAAAAATAATGAAACATGAAAAAACTTCCCTATACAGGGCTGCTTTCAGGTGTCTTCTAAAGGTTGTACAGTTACTTATCTCCTTGGCTTGGGAATCCCATAACTCCATAACCCCCCCCCCAGCAAAAAAGCAATGAAAATAGGGATGTTCTAAGGAAAAGTGGGACATTCTGTGACTGAATCAGAAACTGGGACGGCTTCTGCAAATCTGGGACTGTCCCTGGAAAATAGGGACACTTGGAGGGTCTGAAGTGAGACTTTTCTTTAGTATTTAGCGCATATCACAGAAAAAGACTAGAAGAGCATTTGTTGAATGTGTGTGTGTGTGTGTGTGTGTGTGTGTTCTGATTATGTCTTGTTTCTTCTCTTATTTTCTTTTCATGTGTTGTCATTTTCCCATGGCTGCTTTTATTACGGCTTGTTGTTGTTGTTCAGTCGTTCAGTCGTGTCCGACTCTTCGTGACCCCATGGACCAGAGCACGCCAGGCACGCCTATCCTTCACTGCCTCTCGCAGTTTGGCCAAACTCATGTTAGTAGCTTCGAGAACACTGTCCAACCATCTCATCCTCTGTCGTCCCCTTCTCCTTGTGCCCTCCATTTTCCCCAACATCAGGGTATTTTCTAGGGAGTCTTCTCTTCTCATGAGGTGGCCAAAGTACTCATGAGTACTTTATTACGGCTAGGGGCCTCAAAAGCTGGAAGTTGCCTGGGCTTTTGAAAGGGGGCTCTACTGTCTCAGAAACAACCTCATGTGCATTTCTGGATTCCTCATATACAGAGTTAGAGCAGGCACAAACATTTTGATGCCTGAGGCAGCCACTCCAAATTCCCTTTCTCAACAGTAAAAAATATAATAATAAATAACTGATGATTTGTTTCCTTTTAACAGCACCCGTCTGCTGCCTGATTCTGCCTAATGAAAAGGGTTATACGGCCTTTAAGACCCAGAATCGGAGAGCCTTGGTATATTTTAAATTACGTTATATTATATTTATATTGTTTCTTGTTACAGCGAAGCTCTGAGCTTCTCTCTTACAGGCGCAAGATAGAGATATGTCGCTATCACCTGTGTTCCGCCTGCGATCACTGAGGAGGAGAATGGGGGCAACTGATGCCCATTCAAATAAACGCTGGGAAAACTGAGGACAATCCCCACCAGCTACTGCAAGTACATGCAGCAGATGTTCCAGCGAGTCTTTTTAAAAATGCTAAACTTGGCCAGGGAATAAGAAGTGGCTCAAGTTAACCAGAATTTCAGTATAAAAACACAAGAGGCCACCCTATTGAACAGGCTGGGGAGAAAAACGTGATTTTTAATAGAAACTATTTTAAAGGGGGAAACTTGGAGGGATGGACTCATCAGCAAAAACCAGTCACCCTTAAAAGTGTCTTTATTTGCTGCTGTTTCTATATGTGGCCATTTCTTACTGTTATTATAAGCTATTTCGGAAACGGCTCTCTCTCTCTCTAAAATCACTTAGAACAATTATCTAGGGAACAGGGGGAATGTCTTTTAAAAAAAAGAAAAAAAGCTGTTGAAGTATTAACTGTCCCTATCATTTAAATGTCTAATGTATGTTTTTCTTCTGTAGGGGGTGT